>NC_090439.1:370434255-371800869 GCF_031143425.1 Pleurodeles waltl
ACATAGGGGAATCCAAGATGGGGTGACTTGTGGGGCTCTGACCAGGTTCTGTTACCCAGAATCCTTTGAAACTTCAAAATTTGGCTAAAAAAACACATTTTCCTCACATTTTGGTGACAGAAAGTTCTGGAATCAAAGAGGAGCCACAAATTCCCTTCCACCCAGAGTTCCCCCAAGTCTCCCGATAAAAATGATACCTCACTTGTGTGGGTAGGCCTAGCGCCCGCGACAAGAAATGCCCCAAAGCGCAACGTGGACACATCACATTTTTTTAAGAGAAAACAGAGGTGTTTTTTGCAAGGTGCCTACCTGTAGATTTTGGCATCTATCTCAACCGGATCCTAAGGAAACCTACCAAACCTTTGCATTGTTGAAAACTAGAGACCTAGGGGAATCCAAGATGGGGTGACTTGTGGGGCTCTGACCAGGTTCTGTTACCCAGAATCCTTTGCAAACCTCAAAATTTGGCTAAAAAAACACAATTTTCTCATATTTTTGTGACAGAAAGTTCTGGAATCAGAGAGGAGCAACAAATTTCCTTCCACCCAGAGTTCCCCCAAGTCTCCCGATACAAAATGATACCTCATTTGTGTCGGTAGGCCTAGCGCCCGCGACAGGAAATGTCCCAAAACGCAACGTGGACACATCAAATGTTTTGAAAGAAAACAGAGGTGTTTTTTGCAAAGTGCCTACCTGTAAATTTTAACCTCTAGCTCAGACGGCACCTAGGGAAACCAACCAAACCTGTGCATGTTTGAAAACTAGAGACCTAGGGGAATCCAAGATGGGGTGACTTGTAGGGCTCTGTCCAGTTTCTGTTACCCAGAATCCATTGCAAACCTCAAAATTTGGCTAAAAAAACACATTTGTCTCACATTTTGGTGACAGAAAGTGCTGGAATCAGAGAGGAGCCACAAATTTCCTTCCACCCAGCATTCCCCCAAGTCTCCCGATAAAAATTATACCTCACTTGTATGGGTAGGCCTAGCGCCCACAACAGGAAATCCCCCAAAACGCAACGTGGACAATCAAATTTTTTGAAAGAAAACAGAGTTGTTTTTGGGAAATTGCCTACCTGTAGATTTTAGCCTCTAGCTCAGCCGGCACCTAGGGAAACCTACCAAACCTGTGTATTTTTTAAAACTAGAGACCTAGGGGAATCCAAGATGGGGTGACTTGTTGGGCTCTGACCAGGTTCTGTTACCCAGAATCCTTTGAAACCTCAACATTTGGCTTAAAAAACACATTTTCCTCACATTTTGGTGAAAGAAAGTTCTGGAATCAAAGAGGAGCCACAAATTTCCTTCCACCCAGCGTTCCCACAAGTCTCCCGATAAAATTGGTACCTCACTTGTGTGGGTAGGCCTAGCGCCCGCGACAAGAAATGCCCCAAAGCACAAGGTGGACATATCACATTTTTAAAAATAAAACAGAGGAGTTTTTTGCAAATGCCTACCTGTAGATTTTGGCCTCTATCTCAGCCGGATCCTAGGGAAACCTACCAAACCTTAGCATTGTTGAAAACTAGAGACCTAGGGGAATCCAAGATGGGGGACTTGTGGGGCTCTGACCAGGTTCTGTTACCCAGAATCCTTTGCAAACCTCAAAATTTGGCTAAAGAAACACGTTTTCCACTCATTTTGGTGACAGAAAGTTGTGGAATCTGAGAGGAGCCACAAATTTCCTTCCACCCAACGTTCCCCCAAGTCTCCCATTAAAAATGGTACCTCACTTGTGTGGGTTGGCCTAGCGCCCGCGACAGGAAATGCCCCAAAGCGCAACGTGGACACATCACATTTTTTTAAATAAAACAGAGGTGTTTTTGCAAAGTGCCTACCTGTAGATTTTAGCCTCTAGCTCAGCCGGCATCTAGGGAAACCTACCAAACCTGTGCATTTTTGAAACTAGAGACCTAGGGGAATCCAAGGTGGGGTGACTTGTGGGGCTCTGACCAGTTTCTGTTACACAGAATCCTTTGCAAACCTTAAAATTTGGCTAAAAAAAACAAAATGTTCTCACATTTTGGTGACAGAAAGTTCTGGAATCAAAGAGGAGCCACAAATTTCCTTCCACTCAGAGTTCCCCCAGGTCTCCTGATAAAAATGATACCTCACTTGTGTGGGTAGGCCTAGCGCCCGCGACAGGAAATGCCCCAAAACGCAACGTGGACAAATCAATTTTTTTTAAAGAAAACAGAGGTGTTTTTTGCAAAGTGCCTACCTCTAGATTTTAGCCTCTAGCGCAGCAGGCACCTATGGAAACCTACCAAACCTGTGAATTTTTTTTAACTATAGACCTAGGGGAATGCAAGATGGGGTGACTTGTGGGGCTCTGACCAGGTTCTGTTACCCAGAATCCTTTGCAAACCTCAAAATTTGGCTAAAAAAACACAATTTAATCACATTTTTGTGACAGAAAGTTCTGGAATCAGAAAGGAGCCACAAATTTCCTTCTACCCAGCATTCCCCCAAGTCTCCCGATAAAAATGGTACCTCACTTGTGTGGGTAGGCCTAGCGCCCGCAACAGGAAATGCCCCAAAGCGCAACGTGGACACATCACATTTTTTTAAAGAAAACAGAAGTGTTTTTTGCAAAGTGCCTACCTGTAGATTTTAGCCTCTATCTCAGCCGGATCCTAGGGAAACCTACCAAACCTTTGCATTGTTGAAAACTAGAGACCTAGGGGAATCCAAGATGGGGTGACTTGTGGGGCTCTGACCAGGTTCTGTTACCCAGAATCCTTTGCAAACCTTAAAATTTGGCTAAAGAAACACGTTTTCCACTCATTTCGGTGACAGAAAGTTGTGGAATCTGAGAGGTGCCACAAATTTCCTTCCAACCAGCGTTCCCCCAAATCTCCCGATAAAAATGGTACCTCACTTGTGTGGGTAGGCCTAGCGCCCGCGACAAGAAATGACCCAAAGCGCAACGTGGACACATCACATTTTTTGAAATAAATCAGAGTTTTTTTTTGCAAAGTGCCTACCTGAAGTTTTGGCATCTAGCTCAGCCGGCACCTAGGGAAACCTACCAAACCTGTGCATTTTGGAAAACTAGAGACATAGGGGAATCCAAGATGGGGTGACTTGTGGGGCTCTGACCAGGTTCTGTTACCCAGAATCCTTTGAAACTTCAAAATTTGGCTAAAAAAACACATTTTCCTCACATTTTGGTGACAGAAAGTTCTGGAATCAAAGAGGAGCCACAAATTCCCTTCCACCCAGAGTTCCCCCAAGTCTCCCGATAAAAATGATACCTCACTTGTGTGGGTAGGCCTAGCGCCCGCGACAAGAAATGCCCCAAAGCGCAACGTGGACACATCACATTTTTTAAGAGAAAACAGAGGTGTTTTTTGCAAGGTGCCTACCTGTAGATTTTGGCATCTATCTCAACCGGATCCTAAGGAAACCTACCAAACCTTTGCATTGTTGAAAACTAGAGACCTAGGGGAATCCAAGATGGGGTGACTTGTGGGGCTCTGACCAGGTTCTGTTACCCAGAATCCTTTGCAAACCTCAAAATGTGGCTAAAAAAAACACAATTTTCTCATATTTTTGTGACAGAAAGTTCTGGAATCAGAGAGGAGCAACAAATTTCCTTCCACCCAGAGTTCCCCCAAGTCTCCCGATACAAAATGATACCTCATTTGTGTCGGTAGGCCTAGCGCCCGCGACAGGAAATGTCCCAAAACGCAACGTGGACACATCAAATGTTTTGAAAGAAAACAGAGGTGTTTTTTGCAAAGTGCCTACCTGTAAATTTTAACCTCTAGCTCAGATGGCACCTAGGGAAACCAACCAAACCTGTGCATGTTTGAAAACTAGAGACCTAGGGGAATCCAAGATGGGGTGACTTGTAGGGCTCTGTCCAGTTTCTGTTACCCAGAATCCATTGCAAACCTCAAAATTTGGCTAAAAAAACACATTTGTCTCACATTTTGGTGACAGAAAGTGCTGGAATCAGAGAGGAGCCACAAATTTCCTTCCACCCAGCATTCCCCCAAGTCTCCCGATAAAAATTATACCTCACTTGTATGGGTAGGCCTAGCGCCCACAACAGGAAATCCCCCAAAACGCAACGTGGACAAATCAAATTTTTTGAAAGAAAACAGAGTTGTTTTTGGGAAATTGCCTACCTGTAGATTTTAGCCTCTAGCTCAGCCGGCACCTAGGGAAACCTACCAAACCTGTGTATTTTTTAAAACTAGAGACCTAGGGGAATCCAAGATGGGGTGACTTGTTGGGCTCTGACCAGGTTCTGTTACCCAGAATCCTTTGAAACCTCAACATTTGGCTTAAAAAACACATTTTCCTCACATTTTGGTGAAAGAAAGTTCTGGAATCAAAGAGGAGCCACAAATTTCCTTCCACCCAGCGTTCCCACAAGTCTCCCGATAAAATTGGTACCTCACTTGTGTGGGTAGGCCTAGCGCCCGCGACAAGAAATGCCCCAAAGCACAAGGTGGACATATCACATTTTTAAAAATAAAACAGAGGAGTTTTTTGCAAATGCCTACCTGTAGATTTTGGCCTCTATCTCAGCCGGATCCTAGGGAAACCTACCAAACCTTAGCATTGTTGAAAACTAGAGACCTAGGGGAATCCAAGATGGGGGACTTGTGGGGCTCTGACCAGGTTCTGTTACCCAGAATCCTTTGCAAACCTCAAAATTTGGCTAAAGAAACACGTTTTCCACTCATTTTGGTGACAGAAAGTTGTGGAATCTGAGAGGAGCCACAAATTTCCTTCCACCCAACGTTCCCCCAAGTCTCCCATTAAAAATGGTACCTCACTTGTGTGGGTTGGCCTAGCGCCCGCGACAGGAAATGCCCCAAAGCGCAACGTGGACACATCACATTTTTTTAAATAAAACAGAGGTGTTTTTGCAAAGTGCCTACCTGTAGATTTTAGCCTCTAGCTCAGCCGGCATCTAGGGAAACCTACCAAACCTGTGCATTTTTGAAAACTAGAGACCTAGGGGAATCCAAGGTGGGGTGACTTGTGGGGCTCTGACCAGTTTCTGTTACACAGAATCCTTTGCAAACCTTAAAATTTGGCTAAAAAAAACAAAATGTTCTCACATTTTGGTGACAGAAAGTTCTGGAATCAGAGAGGAGCCACAAATTTCCTTCCACCCAGCTTTCCCCCAAGTCTCCCGATACAAATGATACCTCACTTGTGTGGGTAGGCCTAGCGCCCATGACAGGAAATGCCCCAAAACGCAACGTGGACAAATCAAATTTTTGAAAGAAAACAGAGGTGTTTTTTGCAAAGTGCCTACCTGTAGATTTTAGCCTCCAGCTAAGCCGGCACCTAGGGAAACCTACCAAACCTGTGCATTTTTTAAAACTAGAGACCTAGGGGAATCCAAGATGGGGTGACTTGTGGGGCTCTGACCAGGTTCTGTTACCCAGAATCCTTTGAAACCTCAATATTTGGCTAAAAAAACACATTTTCCTCACATTTTGGTGACAGAAAGTTCTGGAATCAAAGAGGAGCCACAAATTTCCTTCCACCCAGAGTTCCCCCAAGTCTCCCGATAAAATTATACCTCACTTGTGTGGGTAGGCCTAGCGCCCGCAACAGGAAATACCCCAAAACGCAAATCAATTTTTTTTTAAAGAAAACAGAGGTGTTTTTTGCAAAGTGCCTACGTGTAGATTTTAGCCTCTAGCTCAGCCGGCACCTAGGGAAACCTACCAAACCTGTGCAATTTTTTAAACTAGAGACCTAGGGGAATCCAATATGGGGTGACTTGTGTGGCTCTGACCAGGTTCTGTTACCCAGAATCCTTTGAAACTTTAAAATTTGGCAAAAAAAAACACATTTTCCTCACATTTTGGTGACAGAAAGTTCTGGAATCAAAGAGGAGCCACAAATTTCCTTCCACCCAGACTTCCCCCAAGTCTCCCGATAAAAATGATACCTCAGTTGTGTGGGTAGGCCTAGCGCCCGCGACAAGAAATGCCCCAAAGCGCAACGTGGACACATCACATTTTTTTAAGAGAAAACAGAGGTGCTTTTTGCAAAGTGCCTACCTGTGGATTTTGGTCTCTATCTCAACCGGATCCTAGGGAAACCTACCAAACCTTTGCATTGTTGAAAACTAGAGACCTAGGGGAATCCAAGATGGGGTGACTTGTGGGGCTCTGACCAGTTTCTGTTACCCAGAATCCTTTGCAAACCTCAAAATTTGGCTAAAAAAAACACATTTTTCTCACATTTTGGTGACAGAAAGTTCTTGAATCAGAGAGGAGCCACAAATTTCCTTCCACCCAGCTATCCCCCAAGTCTCCCGATAAAAATTATGCCTCACTTGTGTGGGTAGGCCTAGCGCCCGTGACAGGAAATGCCCCAAAACGCAACGTGGACAAATCACATTTTTTGAAAGAAAATAGAGGTGTTTTTTGCAAAGTGCCTACCTGTAGATTTTAGCCTCTAGCTCAGCCGGCACCTAGGGAAACCTACCAAACCTGTGCATTTTTTAAAACTAGAGACCAAGGGTAATCCAATATGGGGTGACTTGTGGAGCTCTGACCAGGTTTTGTTACCCAGAATCCTTTGAAACTTTACAATTTGCCAAAAAAAACCACATTTTCCTCACATTTTGGTGACAGAAAGTTCTGGAATCAAAGAGGAGCCACACATTTCCTTCCACCCAGAGCTCCCCCAAGTCTCCCGATAAAAATGATACCTCACTTATGTGGGTAGGCCTAGCGCCCGCGACAAGAAATGCCCCAAAGCGCAACGTGGACACATCACATTTTTTTAAGAGAAAACAGAGGTGTTTTTTGCAAGGTGCCTACCTGTGGATTTTGGCCTCTATCTCAACCGGATCCTAAGGAAACCTACCAAACCTTTGCATTGTTGAAAACTAGAGACCTAGAGGAATCCAGGATGGGGTGACTTGTGGGGCTCTGACCAGGTTCTGTTACCCAGAATCCTTTGCAAACCTCAAAATTTGGCTAAAAAAACACAATTTTCTCACATTTTTGTGACAGAAAGTTCTGGAATCAGAGAGGAGCAACAAATGTCCTTCCACCCAGAGTTCCCCCAAGTCTCCCGATACAAAATGATACCTCATTTGTGTCGGTAGGCCTAGCGCCCGCGACAGGAAATGTCCCAAAACGCAACGTGGACACATCAAATTTTTTGAAAGAAAACAGAGGTGTTTTTTGCAAAGTGCCTACCTGTAAATTTTAGCCTCTAGCTCAGACGGCACCTAGGGAAACCAACCAAACCTGTGCATTTTTGAAAACTAGAGACCTAGGGGAATCCAAGATGGGGTGACTTGTGGGGCTCTGACCAGTTTCTGTTACCCAGAATCCTTTGCAAACCTCAAAATTTGGCTAAAAAACACATTTGTCTCACATTTTGGTGACAGAAAGTTCTGGAATAAGAGAGGAGCCACAAATTTCCTTTCACCCAGCATTCCCCCAAGTCTCCCGATAAAAATGATACCTCACTTGTATGGGTAGGCCTAGCGCCTACGACAGGAAATCCCCCAAAACGCAACGTGGACAAATCAAATTTTTTGAAAGAAAACAGAGGTGTTTTTGGGAAATTGCCTACCTGTAGATTTTAGCCTCTAGCTCAGCCGGCACATAGGGAAACCTACCAAACCTGTGTATTTTTTAAAACTAGAGACCTAGGGGAATCCAAGATGGGGTGACTTGTTGCGCTCTGACCAGGTTCTGTTACCCAGAATCCTTTGAAACCTCAACATTTGGCTTAAAAAACACATTTTCCTCACATTTTGGTGAAAGAAAGTTCTGGAATCAAAGAGGAGCCACAAATTTCCTTCCACCCAGCGTTCCCACAAGTATCCCGATAAAAATGGTACATCACTTGTGTGGGTAGGCCTAGCGCCCGCGACAAGAAATGCCCCAAAGCACAAGGTGGAAATATCACATTTTTAAAAATAAAACAGAGGTGTTTTTTGCAAAGTGCCTGTCTGTAGATTTTGGCCTCTATCTCAGCCGGATCCTAGGGAAACCTACCAAACCTTTGCATTGTTGAAAACTAGAGACCTAGGGGAATCCAAGATGGGGGACTTGTGGGGCTCTGACCAGGTTCTGTTACCCAGAATCCTTTGCAAACCTCAAAATTTGGCTAAAGAAACACGTTTTCCACTCATTTCGGTGAGAGAAAATTGTGGAATCTGAGAGGAGCCACAAATTTCCTCCCACCCAACGTTCCCCCAAGTCTCCCAATAAAAATGGTACCTCACTTGTGTGGGTAGGCCTAGCGCCCGCGACAAGAAATGCCCCAAAGCGCAACGTGGACACATCACATTTTTTGAAATGAAACAGAGGTGTTTTTTGCAAAGTGCCTACCTGTAGATTTTGGTCTCTATCTCAACCGGATCCTAGGGAAACCTACCAAACCTTTGCATTGTTGAAAACTAGAGACCTAGGGGAATCCAAGATGGGGTGACTTGTGGGGCTCTGACCAGTTTCTGTTACCCAGAATCGTTTGCAAACCTCAAAATTTGGCTAAAAAAAAACACATTTTTCTCACATTTTGGTGACAGAAAGTTCTGGAATCAGAGAGGAGCCACAAATTTCCTTCCACCCAGCTATCCCCCAAGTCTCCCGATAAAAATGATACCTCACTTGTGTGGGTAGGCCTAGCTCCCGCGACAGGAAACGCCCCAAAACGCAACGTGGACAAATCAAATTTTTTGAAAGAAAATAGAGGTGTTTTTTCCAAAGTGCCTACCTGTAGATTTTAGCCTCTAGCTCAGCCGGTACCTAGGGAAACCTACCAAACCTGTGCATTTTTTTAAACTAGAGACCAAGGGGAATCCAATATGGGGTGACTTGTGGGGCTCTGACGAGATTCTGTTACCCAGAATACTTTGAAACTTCCAAATTTGGCTAAAAAAACAAATTTTCCTCACCTTTTGTTGTCAGAAAGTTCTGGAATCAAAGAGGAGCCACACATTTCCATCCACCCAGAGTTCCCCCAAGTCTCCCGATAAAAATGATACCTCACTTGTGTGGGTAGGCCTAGCGCCCGCGACAAGAAATGCCCCAAAGCGCAACGTGGACACATCACATTTTTTAAAATAAAACAGAGGTGTTTTTTGCAAAGTGCCTACCTGTAGATTTTGGCCTCCAGCTCAGCCGGCATCTAGGGAAACCTACCAAACCTGTGCATTTTTGAAAACTAGAGACCTAGGGGAATCCAAGATGGGGTGACTTGTGGGGCTCTGACCAGGTTCTGTTACCCAGAATCCTTTGAAACTTCAAAATTTGGCTAAAAAAACACATTTTCCTCACATTTTGTTGACAGAAATTTCTGGAATCAAAGAGGAGCCACAAATTTCCTTCCACCCAGAGTTCCCCCAAGTCTCCTGATAAAATTGATACGTCACTTGTGTGGGTAGGCCTAGCGCCCGCGACAGGAAATGCCCCAAAACGCAACGTGGACAAATCAATTTTTTTTAAAGAAAACAGAGGTGTTTTTTGCAAAGTGCCTACCTGTAGATTTTGGCCTCAACCTCAGCCGGCACCTAGGGAAACCTACCAAACCTGTGCATTATTCTAAACTAGAGACCTAGGGGAATCCAAGATGGAGTGACTTGTGGGGCTCTGACCAGGTTCTGTTACCCAGAATCCTTTGAAACTTTAAAATTTGGCAAAAAAAACACATTTTCCTGACATTTTGGTGACAGAAAGTTCTGGAATCAAAGAGGAGCAACAAATTTCCTTCCACCCAGAGTTCCCCCTAGTCTCCCGATAAAAATGATACCTCACTTGTGTGGGTAGGCCTAGCGCCCGCGACAAGAAATGCCCCAAAGCGCAACGTGGACACATCACATTTTTTTAAGAGAAAACAGAGGTGTTTTTTGCAAAGTGCCTACCTGTAGATTTTGGCCTCTATCTCAACCGGATCCTAAGGAAACCTACCAAACCTTTGCATTGTTGAAAACTAGAGACCTAGAGGAATCCAGGATGGGGTGACTTGTGGGGCTCTGACCAGGTTCTGTTACCCAGAATCCTTTGCAAACCTCAAAATTTGGCTAAAAAAACAAAATTTTCTCACAATTTTGTGACAGAAAGTTCTGGAATCAGAGAGGAGCAACAAATGTCCTTCCACCCAGAGTTCCCCCAAGTCTCCCGATACAAAATGATACCTCATTTGTGTCGGTAGGCCTAGCGCCCGCGACAGGATATGTCCCAAAACGCAACGTGGACACATCAAATTTTTTGAAAGAAAACAGAGGTGTTTTTACCAAAGTGCCTACCTGTAAATTTTAGCCTCTAGCTCAGACGGCACCTAGGGAAACCAACCAAACCTGTGCATTTTTGAAAACTAGAGACCCAGGGGAATCCAAGATGGGGTGACTTGTGGGGCTCTGACCAGTTTCTGTTACCCAGAATCCTTTGCAAACCTCAAAATTTGGCTAAAAAAACACATTTGTCTCACATTTTGGTGACAGAAAGTTCTGGAATCTGAGAGGAGCCACAAATTTCCTTCCACCCAGCATTCCCCCAAGTCTCCCGATAAAAATGATACATCACTTGTATGGGTAGGCCTAGCGCCCACGACAGGAAATCCCCCAAAACGCAATGTAGACAAATCACATTTTTTTAAAGAAAACAGAGGTGTTTTTTGCAAAGTGCCTACCTGTAGATTTTAGCCTCTAGCTAAGCCGGCACCTAGGGAAACCTACCAAACCTGTGCATTTTTTTAAACTACAGACCTAGGCGAATCCAAGATGGGGTGACTTGTGGGGCTCTGACCAGGTTCTGTTACCCAGAATCCTTTGAAACCTCAATATTTGGCTAAAAAAACACATTTTCCTCACATTTTGGTGACAGAAAGTTCTGGAATCAAAGAGGAGCCACAAATTTCCTTCCACCCAGAGTTCCCCCAAGTCTCCCGATAAAAATTATACCTCACTAGTGTGGGTAGGCCTAGCGCCCGCGACAGGAAATGCCCCAAAACGCAACGTGGACAAATCAAATTTTTTGAAAGAAAAGAGAGGTGTTTCTTGCAAAGGGCCTACCTGTAGATTTTAGCCTCTAGCTCAGCCGGCACCTAGGGAAACCTACCAAACCTGTGCATTTTTTTAAACTAGAGACCTAGGGGAATCCAAGATGGGGTGACTTGTGGGGCTCTGACCTGGTTCTGTTACCCAGAATCCTTTGCAAACCTCAAAATTTGGTTAAAAAAACAAAATTTTCTCACATTTTTGTGACAGAAAGTTCTGGAATCAGAGAGGAGCCACAAATTTCCTTCCACCCAGAGTTCCCCCAAGTCTCCCGATACAAAATGATACCTCATTTGTGTCAGTAGGCCTAGCGCCCGCGACAGGAAATGCCCCAAAACGCAACGTGGACACATCAAATTTTTTGAAAGAAAACAGAGGTGTTTTTTGCAAAGTGCCTACCTGTAAATTTTAGCCTCTACCTCAGACGGCACCTAGGAAAACCAACCAAACCTGTGCATTTTTGAAAACTAGAGACCTAGGGGAATCCAAGATGGGGTGACTTGTGGGGCTCTGACCAGTTTCTGTTACCCAGAATCCTTTGCAAACCTCAAAATTTGGCTAAAGAAACACATTTGTCTCACATTTTGGTGACAGAAAGTTCTGGAATCAGAGAGGAGCCACAAATTTCCTTCCACCCTGCATTCCCCCAAGTTTCCCGATAAAAATGATACCTCACTTGTATGGGTAGGCTTAGCGCCCGCGACAGGAAATGCCCCAAAACGCAACGTGGACAAATCAAATTTTTTGAAAGAAAACAGAGGTGTTTTTTGGAAATTGCCTACCTGTAGATTTTAGCCTCTAGCGTAGCCGGCACCTAGGGAAACCTACCAAACCTGTGCATTTTTTAAAGCTAGAGACCTAGGGGAATCCAAGATGGGGTGACTTGTTGGGATCTGACCAGGTTCTGTTACCCAGAATCCTTTAAAACCTCAACATTTGGCTTAAAAAACACATTTTCCTCACATTTTGGTGAAAGAAAGTTCTGGAATCAAAGAGGAGCCACAAATTTCCTTCCACCCAGCGTTCCCCCAAGTCTCCCGATAAAAATGGTACCTCACTTGTGTGGGTAGGCCTAGCGCCCGCGACAAGAAATGCCCCAAAGCACAAGGTGGACATATCACATTTTTTTAAAGAAAACAGAGGTGTTTTTTGCAAAGTGCCTACCTGTAGATTTTGGCCTCTATCTCAGCCGGATCCTAGGGAAACCTACCAAACCTTTGCATTGTTGAAAACTAGAGACCTAGGGGAATCTAAGATGGGGGACTTGTGGGGCTCTGACCAGGTTCTGTTACCCAGAATCCTTTGCAAACCTCAAAATTTGTCTAAAGAAACACATTTTCCACTCATTTCGGTGAGAGAAAGTTGTGGAATCTGAGAGAAGCCACAAATTTCCTTCCACCCAACGTTCCCTCAAGTCTCCCGATAAAAATGGTACCTCACTTGTGTGGGTAGGCCTAGCGCCCGCGACAAGAAATGCCCCAAAGCGCAACGTGGACACATCACATTTTTTGAAATAAAACAGAGGTGTTTTTTGCAAAGTGCCTACCTGTAGATTTTGGCCACTAGCTCAGCCGGCATCTAGGGAAACCTACCAAACCTGTGCATTTTTGAAAACTAGAGACCTTGGGGAATCCAAGGTGGGGTGACTTGTGGGGCTCTGACTAGTTTTTGTTACCCAGAATCCTTTGCAAACCTCAAAATTTGGCTAAAGAAACACATTTTCCACTCATTTTGGTGAGAGAAAGTTGTGGAATCTGAGAGAAGCCACAAATTTCCTTCCACCCAACGTTCCCTCAAGTCTCCCGATAAAAATGCTACCTGACTTGTGTGGGTAGGCCTAGCGCCCATGACAGGAAATGCCCCAAAACGCAACGTGGACAAATCAAATTTTTTGAAAGAAAACAGAGGTGTTTTTTGCAAAGTGCCTACCTGTAGATTTTAGCCTCTAGCTAAGCCGGCACATAGGGAAATCTACCAAACCTGTGCATTTTTTTAAACTAGAGACCTAGGGGAATCCAAGATGGGGTGACTTGTGGGGCTCTGACCAGGTTCTGTTACCCAGAATCCTTTGAAACCTCAATATTTGGCTAAAAAAACACATTTTCCTCACATTTTGGTGACAGAAAGTTCTGGAATCAAAGAGGAGCCACAAATTCCCTTCCACCCAGAGTTCCCCCAAGTCTCCCGATAAAAATGATACCTCACTTGTGTGGGTAGGCCTAGCGCCCGCAACAGGAAGTCCCCCAAAACGCAACGTGGACAAATCAATTTTTTTTAAAGAAAACAGAGGTGTTTTTTGCAAAGTGCCTACCTGTAGATTTTAGCCTCTAGCTCAGCCGGCACCTAGGGAAACCTACCTAACCTGTGCATTTTTTTAAATTAGAGACCTAGGGGAATCCAATATGGGGTGACTTGTGGGGCTCTGACCAGGTTCTGTTACCCAGAATCCTTTGAAACTTTAAAATTTGGCAAAAAAAAACACATTTTCCTGACATTTTGGTAAAAGAAAGTTCTGGAATCAAAGAGGAGCAACAAATTTCCTTCCACCCAGAGTTCCCCCTAGTCTCCCGATAAAAATGATACCTCACTTGTGTGGGTAGGCCTAGCGCCCGCGACAAGAAATGCCCCAAAGCGCAACGTGGACACATCACATTTGTTTAAGAGAAAACAGAGGTGTTTTTTGCAAAGTGCCTACCTGTAGATTTTGGTCTCTATCTCAACCGGATCCTAGGGAAACCTACCAAACCTTTCCATTGTTGAAAACTAGAGACCTAGGGGAATCCAAGATGGGGGGACTTGTGGGGCTCTGACCAGGTTCTGTTACCCAGAATCCTTTGCAAACCTCAATATTTGGCTAAAAAAACATAATTTTCTCACATTTTTGTGACAGAAAGTTTTGGAATCAGAGAGGAGCCACAAATTTCCTTCCACCCAGAGTTCCCCTAAGTCTCCTGATACAAAATGATGCCTCATTTGTGTCGGTAGGCCTAGCGCCCGTGACAGGAAATGCCCCAAAACGCAACGTGGACACATCAAATTTTTGGAAAGAAAACAGAGATGTTTTTTGCAAAGTGCCTACCTGTAAATTTTAGCCTCTAGCTCAGACGGCACCTAGGGAAACCAACCAAACCTGTGCATTTTTTAAAACTAGAGACCTAGGGGAATCCAAGATGTGGGACTTGTGGGGCTCTGACCAGGTTCTGTTACCCAGAATCCTTTGCAAACCTCAACATTTGGCTAAAGAAACACGTTTTCCACTCATTTCGGTGAGAGAAAGTTATGGAATCAGAGAGGAGCCACAAATTTCCTTCCACCCAGAGTTCCCCTAAGTCTCCCGATACAAAATGATGCCTCATTTGTGTCGGTAGGCCTAGCGCCCGTGACAGGAAATGCCCCAAAACGCAACGTGGACACATCAAATTTTTGGAAAGAAAACAGAGGTGTTTTTTGCAAAGTGCCTACCTGTAAATTTTAGCCTCTAGCTCAGCCGGCATCTAGGGAAACCTACCAAACCTGTGCATTTTTTAAAACTAGAGACCTAGGGGAATCCAAGGTGGGGTGACTTGTGGGGCTCTGACCAGTTTCTGTTACCCAGAATCCTTTTCAAACCTCAAAATTTGGCTAAAAAAAACACATTTTTCTCACATTTCCGTGACAGAAAGTTCTGGAATCAGAGAGGAGCCACAAATTTCCTTCCACCCAGCATTCCCCCAAGTCTCCCGATACAAATGATACCTCACTTGTGTGGGTAGGCCTAGCGCCCACGACAGGAAATGCCCCAAAACGCAACGTGGACAAATCAAATGTTTTGAAAGAAAACAGAGGTGTTTTTTGCAAAGTGCCTACCTGTAGATTTTAGCCTCTAGCTAAGCCGGTACCTAGGGAAACCTACCAAACCTGTGCATTTTTTTAAACTAGAGACCTAGGGGAATCCAAGATGGGGTGACTTGTGGGGCTCTGACCAGTTTCTGTTACCCAGAATCCTTTGCAAACCTCAAAATTTGGCTAAAGAAACACATTTGTCTCACATTTTGGTGACAGAAAGTTCTGGAATCAGAGAGGAGCCACAAATTTCCTTCCACCCAGCATTCCCCCAAGTCTCCCGATAAAAATGATACCTCACTTTTATGGGTAGGCCTAGCGCCCGCGACAGGAAATGCCCCAAAACGCAACGTGGACAAATCACATTTTTTGAAAGAAAACAGAGGTGTTTTTTGCAAAGTGCCTATCTGTAGATTTTGGCCTCTATCTCAGCCGGATCCTAGGGAAACCTACCAAACCTTTGCATTGTTGAAAACTAGAGACCTAGGGGAATCCAAGATGGGGGACTTGTGGGGCTCTGACCAGGTTCTGTTACCCAGAATCCTTTGAAACCTCAAAATTTGGCTAAAAAAACACATTTTTCTCACATTTTGGTGACAGAAAGTTCTGGAATCAGAGAGGAGCCACAAATTTCCTTCCACCCAGCATTCCCCCAATTCTCCTGATACAAATGATACCTCACTTGTGTGGGTAGGCCTAGCGCCCACGACAGGAAATGCCCCAAAACGCAACGTGGACAAATCAAATGTTTTAAAAGAAAACAGAGGTGTTTTTTGCAAAGTGCCTACCTGTAGATTTTAGCCTCTAGCTAAGCCGGCACCTAGGGAAACCTACCAAACCTGTGCATTTTTTTAAACTAGAGACCTAGGGGAATCCAAGATGGGGTGACTTGTGGGGCTCTGACCAGGTTCTGTTACCCAGAATCCTTTGAAACCTCAATATTTGGCTAAAAAAACACATTTTCCTCACATTTTGGTGACAGAAAGTTCTGGAATCAAAGAGGAGCCACAAATTTCCTTCCACCCAGCATTCCCACAAGTCTCCCGATACAAATGATACCTCACTTGTGTGGGTAGGCCTAGCGCCCACGACAGGAAATGCCCCAAAACGCAACGTGGACAAATCAATTTTTTTTAAAGAAAACAGAGGTGTTTTTTGCAAAGTGCCTACCTGTAGATTTTAGCCTCTAGCTCAGCCGGCACCTAGGGGAACCTACCAAACCTGTGCATTTTATTAAACCTGAGACCTAGGGGAATCCAATATGGGGTGACTTGTGGGGCTCTGACCAGTTTCTGTTACCCAGAATCCTTTGCAAACCTCAAAATTTGGCTAAACAAACACATTTTCCTCACATTTTGGTGACAGAAAGTTCTGGAATCAAAGAGGAGCCACAAATTTCCTTCCACCCAGAGTTCCCCCTAGTCTCCCGATAAAAATGATACCTCACTTGTGTGGGTAGGCCTAGCGCCCGCGACAAGAAATGCCCAAAAGCGCAACGTGGACACATCACATTTTTTTAAGAGAAAACAGAGGTGTTTTTTGCAAAGTGCCTACCTGTAGATTTTGGTCTCTATCTCAACCGGATCCTAGGGAAACCTACCAAACCTTTCCATTGTTGAAAACTAGAGACCTAGGGGAATCCAAGATGGGGTGACTTGTGGGGCTCTGACCAGGTTCTGTTACCCAGAATCCTTTGCAAACCTCAATATTTGGCTAAAGAAACATAATTTTCTCACATTTTTGTGACAGAAAGTTCTGGAATCAGAGAGGAGCCACAAATTTCCTTCCACCCAGAGTTCCCCTAAGTCTCCCGATACAAAATGATGCCTCATTTGTGTCGGTAGGCCTAGCGCCCGTGACAGGAAATGCCCCAAAACGCAACGTGGACACATCAATTTTTTGACAGAAAACAGAGGTGTTTTTTGCAAAGTGCCTACCTGTAAATTTTAGTCTCTAGCTCAGACGGCACCTAGGGAAACCAACCAAACCTGTGCATTTTTGAAAACTAGAGACCTAGGGGAATCCAAGATGGGCGACTTGTGGGGCTCTGACCAGGTTCTGTTACCCAGAATCCTTTGCAAACCTCAAAATTTGGCTAAAGAAACACGTTTTACACTCATTTCGGTGAGAGAAAGTTGTGGAATCTGAGAGGAGCCACAAATTTCCTTCCACCCAACGTTCCCCCAAGTCTCCCGATAAAAATGGTACCTCACTTGTGTGGGTAGGCCTAGCGCCCGCGACAAGAAATGCCCCAAAGCGCAACGTGGACACATCACATTTTTTAAAATAAAACAGAGGTGTTTTTTGCAAAGTGCCTACCTGTAGATTTTGGCCTCTAGCTCAGCCGGCATCTAGGGAAACCTACCAAACCTGTGCATTTTTGAAAATTAGAGACCTAGGGGAATCCAAGGTGGGGTGACTTGTGGGGCATTTGACCAGTTTATGTTACCCAGAATCCTTTTCAAACCTCAAAATTTGGCTAAAAAAAAACACATTTTTCTCACATTTTCGTGACAGAAAGTTCTGGAATCAGAGAGGAGCCACAAATTTCCTTCCACCCAGCATTCCCCCAAGTCTCCCGATACAAATGATACCTCACTTGTGTGGGTAGGCCTAGCGCTCACGACAGGAAATGCCCCAAAACGCAACGTGGACAAATCAAATGTTTTGAAAGAAAACAGAGGTGTTTTTTGCAAAGTGCCTACCTGTAGATTTTAGCCTCTAGCTAAGCCGGCACCTAGGGAAATCTACCAAACCTGTGCATTTTTTTAAACTAGAGACCTAGGGGAATCCAAGATGGGGTGACTTGTGGGGCTCTGACCAGTTTCTGTTACCAAGAATCCTTTGCAAACCTCAAAATTTGGCTAAAGAAACACATTTGTCTCACATTTTGGTGACAGAAAGTTCTGGAATCAGAGAGGAGCCACAAATTTCCTTCCACTCAGCATTCCCCCAAGTCTCCCGATAAAAATGATACCTCATTTGTATGGGTAGGCCTAGCGCCCGTGACAGGAAATGCCCCAAAACGCAACGTGGACAAATCAAATTTTTTGAAAGAAAACAGAGGTGTTTTTTGGAAATTGCCTACCTGTAGATTTTAGCCTCTAGCTCAGCCGGCACCTAGGGAAACCTACCAAACCTGTGCATTTTTTAAAACTAGTGACCTAGGGGAATCCAAGATGGGGTGACTTGTTGGGATCTGACCAGGTTCTGTTACCCAGAATCCTTTGAAACCTCAACATTTGGCTTAAAAAACACATTTTCCTCACATTTTGGTGAAAGAAAGTTCTGGAATCAAAGAGGAGCCACAAATTTCCTTCCACCCAGCGTTCCCTCAAGTCTCCCTATAAAAATGGTACCTCACTTGTGTGGGTAGGCCTAGCGCCCGCGACAAGAAATGCCCCAAAGCACAAGGTGGACATATCACATTTTTTTAAAGAAAACAGAGGTGTTTTTTGCAAAGTGCCTACCTGTAGATTTTGGCCTCTATCTCAGCCGGATCCTAGGGAAACCTACCAAACCTTTGCATTGTTGAAAACTAGAGACCTAGGGGAATCAAAGATGGGTGACTTGTGGGGCTCTGACCAGGTTGTGTTACCCAGAATCCTTTGAAACCTCAATATTTGGCTAAAAAAACACATGTTCCTCACATTTTGGTGACAGAAAGTTCTGCAATCAAAGAGGAGCCACAAATTTCCTTCCACCCAGCATTCCCCCAAGTCTCCCGATAAAAATGATACCTCACTTGTGTGGGTAGGCCTAGCGCCCGCGATAGGAGATGCCCCAAAACGCAACGTGGACAAATCAATTTGTTTGAAAGAAAACAGAGGTGTTTTTTGCAAAGTGCCTACCTGTAGCTTTTAGCCTCTAGCTCAGCCGGCACCTAGGGAAACCTACCAAACCTGTGCATTTTTTAAATCTAGAGACCTAGGGGAATCCAAGATGGGGTGACTTGTGGGGCTCTGACCAGGTTCTGTTACCCAGAATCCTTTGAAACCTCAAAATTTGGCTAAAAAAACACATTTTCCTCACATTTTGGTGACAGAAAGTTCTGGAATCAAAGAGGAGCCACAAATTTCCTTCCACCCAGAGTTCCCCCAAGTCTCCCGATAAAAATGATACCTCACTTGTGTGGGTAGGCCTAGCTCCGGCGACAGGAAATGCCCCAAAACACAACGTGGACAAATCAAATTTTTGGAAAGAAAACAGAGGTGTTTTTTGCAAAGTGCCTACCTGTAGATTTTATCCTCTATCTCAGCCGGCACCTAGGGAAACCTACCAAATCTGTGCATTTTTTAAAACTAGAGACCTAGGGGAATCCAAGATGGGGTGACTTGTGGGGCTCTGACCAGGTTCTGTTACCCAGAATCCTTTGAAACCTCAATATTTGGCTAAAGAAACAAATTTTCCTCATATTTTGGTGACAGAAAGTTCTGGAATCAAAGAGGAGCCACAAATTTCCTTCCACCCAAAGTTCCCCCAAGTCTCCCGATAAAAATGATACCTCACTTGTGTGGGTAGGCCAAGCGCCCGCGACAGGAAATGCCCCAAAACGCAACCTGGACAAATCAAATTTTTAGAAAGAAAACAGAGGTGTTTTTTTGGAAAGTGCCTACCTGTAGATTTTAGCCTCTAGCTCAGCCGGCACCTAGGGAAACCTACCAAACCAGTGCATTTTTTAAAACTAGAGACCTAGGGGAATCCAAGATGGGGTGACTTGTGGGGCTCTGACCAGTTTCTGTTACCCAGAATCCTTTGCAAACCTCAAAATGTGGCTAAAAAAAACAAATTCTTCTCACATTTTGGTGACAGAAAGTTCTGGAATCAGAGAACAGCCACAAATTTCCTTCCACCCAGCATTCCCCCAAGTCTCTCGATAAAAATGATACCTCACTTGTGTGGGTAGGCCTAGCGCCCGCGACAGGAAATGCCCCAAAACGCAACATGGACAAATCAAATTTTTCGAAAGAAAACAGAGGTGTTTTTTGCAAAGTGCTTACCTGTAGATTTTAGCCTCTAGCTCAGCCGGCACCTAGGGAAACCTACCAAACCTGTGAAGTTTTGAAAACTAGAGTCCTAGGGGAATCCAAGATGGGGTGACTTGTGGTGCTCTGACCAGTTTCTGTTACCCAGAATCCTTTGCAAACCTCAAAATTTGGCTAAAAAAACACATTTTTCTCACATTTTGGTGACACAAAGTTCTGGAATCAGAGAGGAGCCACAATTTTCCTTCCACCCAGCGTTCCCCCAAGTCTTCCGATAAAAATGGTACCTCACTTGTGTGGGTAGGCCTAGCGCCCGCGATAAGAAATGCCCCAAAGCGCAAAATGGACACATCACATTTTTTTAAATAAAACAGGGGTGTTTTTTGCAAAGTGCCTACCTGTAGATTTTGGCCTCTAGCTCAGCCGGCACCTAGGGAAACCTACCAAACCTGTGCATTTTTGAAAACTAGAGTCCTAGGGGAATCCAAGATGGGGTGACTTGTGGTGCTCTGACCAGTTTCTGTTACCCAGAATCCTTTGCAAATCTCAAAATTTGGCTAAAAAAACACATTTTGCTCACATTTTGGTGACAGAAAGTTCTGGAATCAGAGAGGAGCCACAATTTTCCTTCCACCCAGCATTCCCCCAAGTCTCCCGATAAAAATGATACCTCACTTGTGTGGGTAGGCCTAGCGCCCGCGACAGGAAATGCCCCAAAACGCAACGTGGACAAATCAATTTTTTTTAAAGAAAACAGAGGTGTTTTTTGCAAAGTGCCTACCTGTAGATTTTAGCCTCTATCTCAGCCGGCACCTAGGGAAACCTAACAAATCTGTGCATTTTTTAAAACTAGAGACCTAGGGGAATCCAAGATGGGGTGACTTGTGGGTCTCTGACCAGGTTCTGTTACCCAGAATCCTTTGAAACCTCAATATTTGGCTAAAGAAACACATTTTGCTCATATTTTGGTGACAGAAAGTTCTGGAATCAAAGAGGAGCCACAAATTTCCTTCCACCCAAAGTTCCCCCAAGTCTCCCGATACAAATGATACCTCACTTTTGTGGGTAGGCCAAGCGCCCGTGACAGGAAATGCCCCAAAACGCAACGTGGACAAATCAAATTTTTTGAAAGAAAACAGAGGTGTTTTTGGAAAGTGCCTACCTGTAGATTTTAGCCTGTAGCTCAGCCGGCACCTAGGGAAACCTACCAAACCTGTGCATTTTTGAAAACTAGAGACCTAGGGGAATCCAAGATGGGGTGACTTGTGGGGCTCTGACCAGTTTCTGTTACCCAGAATCCTTTGCAAACCTCAAAATGTGGCTAAAAAAACAAATTCTTCTCACATTTTGGTGACAGAAAGTTCTGGAATCAGAGAGCAGCCACAAATTTCCTTCCACCCAGCATTCCCCCAAGTCTCTCGATAAAAATGATACCTCACTTGTGTGGGTAGGCCTAGCGCCCGCGACAGGAAATGCCCCAAAACGCAACGTGGACAAATCAAATTTTTTTAAAGAAAACAGAGGTGTTTTTTGCAAAGTGCCTACCTGTAGATTTTAGCCTCTAGCTCAGCCGGCACCTAGGGAAACCTACCAAACCTGTGCAGTTTTGAAAACTAGAGTCCTAGGGGAATCCAAGATGGGGTGACTTGTGGTGCTCTGACCAGTTTCTGTTACCCAGAATCCTTTGCAAATCTCAAAATTTGGCTAAAAAAACACATTTTTCTCACATTTTGGTGACAGAAAGTTCTGGAATCAGAGAGGAGCCACAATTTTCCTTCCACCCAGCATTCCCCCAAGTCTCCCGATAAAAATGATACCTCACTTGTGTGGGTAGGCCTAGCGCCCGCGACAGGAAATGCCCCAAAACGCAACGTGGACAAATCAATTTTTTTGAAAGAAAACAGGTGTTTTTTGCAAAGTGCCTACCTGTAGATTTTAGCCTCTAGCTCAGCCGGCACCTAGGGAAACCTACCAAACCTGTTCATTTTTTAAATCTAGAGACCTAGGGGAATCCAAGATGGGGTGACTTGTGGGGCTCTGACCAGGTTCTGTTACCCAGAATCCTTTGAAACTTCAAAATTTGGTTAAAAAAACACATTTTCCTCACATTTTGGTGACAGAAAGTTCTGGAATAAAAGAGGAGCCACAAATTTCCTTCCACCCAGAGTTCCCCCAAGTCTCCCGATAAAAATGATACCTCATTTGTGTGGCTAGGCCTAGCGCCCGCAACAGTAAATGCCCCAAAACGCAACGTGGACACATCACATTTTTTAAAAGAAAACAGAGGTGTTTTTTGCAAGGTGCCTACCTGTAGATTTTGGCCTCTAGCTCAGCCGGCACCTAGGGTAACCTACCAAACCTGTGCATTTTTGAAAACTAGAGACCTAGGGGAATCCAAGATGGGGTGCCTTGTGGGGCTCTGACCAGTTTCTGTTACCCACAATCCTTTGCAAACCTCAAAATTTGGCTAAAAAAACTCATTTTTCTCACATTTTGGTGACAGAAAGTTCTGGAATCAGAGAGGAGCCACAAATTTCACCCAGCATTCCCCCAAGTTTCCCGATAAAAATGATAAAAATGATACCTCACTTGTGTGGGTAGGCCTAGCGCCCGCGACAGGAAATGCCCCAAAACGCAACGTGGACAAATCAATTTTTTTTAAAGAAAACAGAGGTCTTTTTTGCAAAGTGCCTACCTGTAGATTTTAGCCTCTAGCTCAGCCGGCACCTAGGGAAACCTACCAAACCTGTGCATTTTTTTAAATTAGAGACCTAGGGGTATCCAAGATGGGGTGACTTGTGGGGCTCTGACAAGGTTCTGTTACCCAGAATCGTTTGAAACTTCAAAATTGAAAACACGTTTTCCACTCATTTCACTGACCGAAAGTTTTGGAATCTGAGAGGAGCCTCAAATTTCCTTCGCCCCAGCGTTCCCCCAAGTCTCCCGATAAAAATGGCACCTCACTTGTGTGGGTAGGCCTAGTGCCCACGAAAGGAAATGGCCCAAAACACAACGTGGACACATCACATTTTTTCATAGAAAACAGTGCCTACCTGTGGATTTTGGCCTCTAGCTCAGCCGGCACCTGGGAAAACCTAGCAAACCAGTGCATTTTTGAAAAGTAGAAACACAGGGGAATCCAAGATGGGGTGACTTGTGGGGCTCTGACCAGGTTTTGTTACCCAGAATCCTTTGCAAACATCAAAATTTGGCCAAATAAAACACTTTTTTCTCTCATTTCGGTGACAGAAATTTCTGGAATCTGAGAGGAGCCACAAATTTCCTTCCACCCAGCGTTCCCCCAAGTCTCTCGATAAAAATGGTACCTCACTTTTGTGGGTAGGCCATCACATTTTTTCACAGAAAAGAGAGGTGTTTTTTTGCAAAGTGCCTACCTGTGGATTTTGGCTTCTAGCTCAGCCGGCCCCAGGTGGGGCAGAAATGGCCTAAAATAAATTTATCCCCCACCCCCCTAGCCCCCCCTTGCCTACGGGATCGCTCCCCCGAGTGACATTGGCGCCCCAAAAAAAATCCCCGGTGCCTAATGGTTTCTGCCCCCTTGGGGGCAGAATGACCTAAAATCATCCAATCTGCCCGAAGGGGGGCAGAAATGGTCTAAATACAATTTGCCCCCCAGGGGAGCGACCCTTGCCTAATGGGTTGCTCCCCATCTCTAAAAAAACAAACAAAAAAAATAAATTGCCCTGGCGCCTAAAGGTTTCTGCCCCACCTGGGGGCAGATCGGCCTAATAACAATAGGCCGATCTGCTCCCGGGGGGGGCAGAAATGGCCTAAAATAAATTGCCCTCCCCACCCCCCCCGGGAGCAACCCCTGCCTACGGGGTCGCTCCCCCTGCGTGACATTGGCGCCAAAAAAAAAAACTCCGGTGCCTAGGGGTTTCTGCCCCCTTGGGGGCAGATTGACCTAAAATCGGCCAATCTGCTCCTAAGGGGGGCAGAAATGGTCTAAATACAATTTGCCCCACAGGGGAGTGACCCTTGCCTAATGGGTCGCTCCCCATCTCTAAAAAAACAAACAAACAAAAAAAAAGAACACAAAAGAAAAATTTGCCCTGGCGCCTAGAGGTTTCTGCCCCCCGGGGGCAGATCGGCCTAATAACAATAGGTCGATCTGCTCCCGGGGGGGGGGCAGAAATGGGCTAAAATAAATTGCCCTCCCCACCCCTCCCGGGAGCAACCCCTGCCTACGGGGTTGCTCCCCCTGCGTGACATTGGCGCCAAAAAAAAAAACTCCGGTGCCTAGGGGTTTCTGCCCCCTTGGGGGCAGATTGACCTAAAATCGGCCAATCTGCTCCTAAGGGGGGCAGAAATGGCCTAAAATAAATTTGCCCCCAACCCCCCCCCGGAGCGACCCTTGCCTATGGGGTCGCTCCCTGCGTGACATTGGCGCCAAAAAAAAAATCCCCGGTGCCTAGTGGTTTCTGCCCCCCCTTAGGGGCAGATTGGTGTAGCAGAAATCGGCTGAAATGGCCTAAATACAATTTTCCCCTCCAGGGGAGCGACCCTTGTCCAAGGGGTCGCTCCCCATCTGTAAAAAAAAAAAAAAAAAATCTCCGGTGCCAAGTGGTCTAATCAAAATAGGCTGACCTACCCCCCAGGGAGGCAGAAATGGCCTAAAATAATCCCCCCCCCCAGGGGAGCGATCCTTACCTAAGGGGTCGCTTCCCTTGCGTGAAATTCACGAAAACAAAAAAAAATCCCTGGTATCTAGTGGTTTCTGCCCCCCTTTGGGGCAGATTGGCCTCATCAAAATAGGCCAATCTGCCTCTAAGGGGGGCAGAAATGGCCTAAATATAATTTACCCCTTAGGGGAGCGACTCATGCCTAAGGGGTCGCTCCCCACCTAAAAAAAATAAAAAAAATAAAAAAAATGTATCCCTGGTGCCTAGAGGTTTCTGCCCTTCCGGGGGCAGATCAGCCTAATAATAGGCCAACCTGCCCCCAGGGGGGGCAGAAAAGGCCTTCCCAAAAAATTCCCCCCATTGGGAGCGACCCTTGCCTAGGGGGTCGCTCCCTTATGCCAGTTTAAAAAAATAAAAATAAATCCCTGGTGTCTAGTGGGTGTTTCAAAAGACGGATTGCAAGCAATCCGGCTTTTGAAACGCTCGGAGAGACTTCAAAGGGAAGGAAATACATTTCCTTCCATTTGAAGCCTCTCCGGGCCTCCCCCACGTGATCGAAAGAGAAATGCTGAGCATTTCTCTTTCGATCAGCGCGATGGGGGAGGCCCTGTGACAAATCAGTGTGCGCTTGCGTGCTGACGTCACAGGGGGCATGGGGGGTCGGGCTGGAAGGGGAAGGGCTTCCCCTTCCATCCCTGCCTTGGGGGGGTGGGTGGGGAGCACAGCGGGGGGAGCGCTAGCACAGGAACCGTTGCCTTGGACCCTTGTCCAAGGCACACGAAAGGTTAACTACGGGGCAGGGGACTACCTGGAAATATTATGGGCCACTTGCAGTGGAGGATTAGGAGTTCTTTTGAGTCTGCTTGATTTACTTTGGGGGTGAAGGTGTGGTGAGCTTTGATCTGTAAGCAGCACCTTTTCTAGGAGCACCTATTAATCCTGGGTAATTTGAGCCCTGACAGTCAACAGGCTGGACATTGTTACCTAGAGACTTTGTTACCTAGAAAAAAGACATAGGCGGTCATTCTGACCGCGGCGGTCGCCGCCCGCCATGCGGTCACCGCCGAATGACCGCCCCGCGGTCAAAAGACTGCAGCGGCCATTCCAACTTTCTCGCTGGGCCGGCGGGCGACCGCCAAAAGGCCGCCCGCCGGCCCAGCGGGAAAGCCCCTGCAACGAGGAAGCCGGCTCCGAATGGAGCGTGCGGAGTTGCAGGGGTGCGACGGGTGCAGTGGCACCCGTCGCGATTTTCACTGTCTGCTAAGCAGACAGTGAAAATCTTTGTGGGGCCCTGTAAGGGGGCCCCTGCACTGCCCATGCCAATGGCATGGGCAGTGCAGGGGCCCCCAGGGGCCCCACGACACCCGTTCCCGCCATCCTGGTTCTGGCGGTGAAAACCGCCAGAAACAGGGCGGCGGGAAGGGGGTCGGAATCCCCATGGCGGCGCTCCAAGCAGCGCCGCCATGGAGGATTCCCTGGGCCAGGGGAAAACCGGCGGGAAACCGCCGTTCCCCTTTTCTGACCGCGGCTTTACCGCCGCGGTCAGAATAGCCCTAGAATCACCGCCAGCCTGTTGGCGGTGCTTCCGCGGTCCCCGGCCCTGGCGGTCATGGACCGCCAGGGTCGGAATGACCCCCATACTCCCTAACTGAGGACATGGAAGAAACCATAGTCCCAATCAAGAAACCAGAGCAGGATCTAATGTAGAGGAATGGATTGGTTTGACATTGTAACAAAAAGAAAAAAAAATCTTCGATAAGAAAGGTATGCATGAGAGATATGCTTTTTTTTAATGTGGTTCTTAAATTTTTGACCTAAGTAAAACCAGCAGATGACAAAAGTAACACAGATATTGTGCCATGAAATGGCGCTCTGAAATCCTTGACATTAACTACTGAACATTAACTACTGAACACCTAGTAAATCGTCATAGAAAATACATTGTTTCATCCAAAACAGTAACCCAATGACATTGTCTCATTCATCTCCATTTGCATAGGAGTGAAGGGGACATAAGGCACTGGAATGAAGGTCACTGCAATTTAATGGCTGCTCTCAATATTCAGTAGTTTCAACAGAACACAGTAGCCTGCAAACCCAAAACACCACAGCTTAGGCTCCGGTTCCGAATACATTTGTGTCATTTTCTCAAGTGTACATTTCTTACCACACTTAGGTGTAACTCTACAATTTGATTTTACCGTTTTAGAATGTGGATTTATACCTAGACTAGCATGTCTCCACCCACTCAAACCTGGAGGTGGAACAACCGACAGGATAATGTTGCCACCAGTAACTTTTTCTTTATGGACAATTACAGAGAAAATTATTAAAGTTTATTAGTCTTTAAAAAAAACCTTACTAAAATATTTTAATTTAAAATAAACATGTAAATTATTTAAAATATATTTTAAACAAAACTAATTCAAAGAAAATGTTTGTCAATTACACTAAATGATTCATTTAACTATATTTATTTAATTTATGCATAATTTTCAAACATTTTAAAACATTCCGACCTTCTATCACTTTTGTTATTTAATACTTAGTGCACTGTGTGAAATATATTAATTGAATCATTGTTAGCAAAAATGGAATTTAAGTTTTTTAAATTAAGTGCATTAACTTTGGAAATAAATGTATTAATAACTGCATACATTTTAACTCTTTTTCTCTCTCTTTATATAGGGCTGTAGTAACTTTAGAAGTGTCTTATTCCATGGGTACTGAGATAGTGGTCACACTGAAATTGGCGCTTCTGGAAATATGGAGGATTTGGTGGTCCCAAAATAAGATCTCCTCCTCTGCAGTACATCCATGATGGTGGTAAAGCAAGATATAGTCCAGTTATGGGGAAAACCAGGGTCCTCCGAAAGTGACGAAGTGGACACAATATGTGAATCGGTGCATGAACGTTGCGGAATCTATGTACAAGGATGTCCCTGGAAATGTAATAAAATATGGGATCAGGGCAGGAATACAGAGACAAGGACTGCCAGGGTCAGCAGAAATAAGACCTTTGTTTACTGTGGACCAAGGAATATAGTGGGAGGTGGGAGAAAAGGATGGTTCTTGTGCATGTCTATTGAGCTTGTACCGAGTGCATCAATCAACACTTCCAGGATGGATGATATGGCAATGGACTACTTGTTGTTAAGTACAGAAACCTACTTATATACACACTGCACAGCAACCCTCTAGGGCAGACAACACATACACCATGATAGCGACATGTAAACAGGAACACACTGAGGTTGTGACTCCGCTAGGCATGTTTGATATCCTCACCCAATGGGAGACACACCTAGGGACAAAGAACCATTCTAAATAAAAACTGATGCCACTCCACAGACAGAAGGGGAACATGTAAGATAACACAATGACAAACACATGGTGCCAACTGGCATGACATCTGTGAAGATAAAACTCCAATAACACATCAATAACACCCAAACAAACACTCTTCCTGCCAATACGCACTGTGTAAGGGGTGTGGAATGTAATTTGCTGCAGGTCAAACACTGTGACTCACATAGCATTATGATGAATACAATAAAGGTCACATACAATCATTGAGGCCATTCCAATATCTCACATCACTCCTGCTCTCACATTGCCCACTACCAAGAGGCAAGTGGACTGTGCGAAGAACACATCTTGATGCTACTATATGGAAGGTGCACATTGCTACACATACGCATTGTGGCAAATTAACACACACACAACAGATGTACTGCCATACGGACCTGAAACTCAAAACAACAACCTCACAACCAAGTTAGCCAACTGAACTAGACCATGTGCAGTAGTCTAGGTAGACGTTACAACCTGAGTCAACTTGCCAAGGGCAGAGAAATAGGTCTGCAGTGAACTTGTCACACATGTGAAATTAGTGTACAGTCAAATGTTAAGACGTCAATGATCACAACATATGGAGAAGTTTGGCTAATTGTTACCTTGCAAAATGTAAGTGTCTCACTGATGTGTAAATTAATCCACTGCATATGTCTGAAAGTATGAGATGTCCAGGATATATGGATGCAAACATGTTACCACCACTGTCAAATTGAATCTGTGTATGGAACTATCATCTCACCCCAGTTAAGACACAGGGACACCTGTATCACAAGTCACAATGCTAGGGAGTACACACTGTACTGCAACTCCCAAAATATAATGCTGACAACCGATCAGCAGCCAAACACTCGTTCAGCCAAGGAAACAACCCAGTGCTGATGGAACATCCTAGAAGCCTAGGAATCAACAAAATAACACAAAAGAGTCACAGACAACACAAGACAACCACTGCCATGCAAGGTGATATTAATGGGGCAAGCTACATCAACATGATCTCAATCATTTTCTCTTTCAGCTGATCAGGTGTATGGGATCCAGCCATGGATTATTATACCATTTGGCAACTGTTAAAAATTGGGTTTTTGGTTGGCAGTCAGGTTACCTTCTGTCCAAGCAAGAACCCTCACTCTAGTCAGGGTAAGTCACACACAATCCAAAATTAGCCTGTGCCCACCATCTGGTAGCTTGGCACGAGCAGTCAGGCTTAACTTAGAAGACAATGTGTAAAGTATTTGTGCAATAAATCCTACAATACCACCATATAACACCACAAAAATACACCACACAGTGTTTAGAAAAATATATAATATTTATCAGGATATTTGTATGTCAAAATGAATAAAGTTGTAATGTGAATTTGTGAAGATATCACTAAAAAGTGATATAAAGTGTCTTAAGTCTTTAAAAAGCAAACAAAGGGCCTGATTCTAACTTTGGAGGACGGTGTTAAACCGTCCCAAAAGTGGCGGATATACCACCTACCGTATTACGAGTTCCATAGGATATAATGGACTCGTAATATGGTAGGTGGTATATCTGTTTAACACCGTCCTCCAAAGTTAGAATCAGGCCCAAAGTCTCTTTCAAGCACAAAGTACCTGGTTTGGATTGGAAAATCTCCGCAAAGGACCGCAGAAGAAGAGATACGTGGAAAAATAGTGTGTGCGTCGATTTCTCCCCAGCACACACGGACTTGCGTCGTTATTTTTCACACAGGGAAGTTGTGTGTCGTTTTCCAGCACGCAGACAGTCTCTTTCTATGGGTCGCGGGGATTACCAGATGTCCCGGGTCTGTGTGTGGATTCTCCTGCTTGTTTTCCGGCTGCGTGTCGTTCTGCGGGGCTGTGCGTCGAAGTTTCGCTCTCAAGGCAGGCATCGCGTCGATTTCTCCTTTGGAAGTCGGGCGACGTTGTCCTTGTGAGGTCGTGCGTTAAAGTTCCGGTCGTCCCGAAGGGGTCGCGTCGATCAGCGTCGGTGTGTGGCGTTTTTCTCACCATGGAACAAGCTGTGCGTCGAAAATGTCGGCGCACGAAACGTCGAAGTGAAAAAGAGAAGTCTTTTTGGTCCTGAGACTTCAGGGAACAGGAGGCAAGCTCTGTCCAAGCCCTTAGAGAGCACTTTCACAGCCAGACAAGAGTTCAGCAAGGCAGCAGGCCAACAGCAAGGCAGCAGTCCTTTGTAGAAAGCAGACAGGTGAGTCCTTTGAGCAGCCAGGCAGTTCTTCTTGTCAGGATGTAGTTTCTGGTCCAGGTTTCTTCTCCAGCAAGTGTCTGATGAGGTAGGGCAGAGGCCCTGTTTTATACCCAAATGTGCCTTTGAAGTGGGGGAGACTTTAAAGAGTGGCTAAGAAGTGCACCAGGTCCCCTTTCAGTTCAATCCGGTCTGCCAGGGTCGAAGTAGGGGGTGTGGCAGTCCTTTGTGTGAGAGCAGGCCCTCCACCCTCCCAGTCCAGGAAGACCCATTCAAAATGCAGATGTATGCAAGTGAGGCTGAGTACCCTGTGTTTGGTGTGTGTCTGAGTGAATGCACAAGGAGCTGTCAACCGAGCCCAGCCAGATGTGGATTGTAAGGCACAGAAAGATTTAAGTGCAAAGAAATGCTCACTTTCTAAAAGTGGCATTTCTAGAATAGTAATAGTAAATCCAACTTCACCAGTCAGCAGGATTTGGTATTACCATTCTGGCCATACTAAATATGACCTTCCTGCTCCTTTCAGATCAGCAGCTGCCACTTCAACACTGTATGAGGGCAGCCCCAATGTTAGCATATGAAGGGAGCAGGCCTCACAGTAGTGTAAAAACGAATTTAGAAGTTTTACACTACCAGGACATATAACTACACAGGTACATGTCCTGCCTTTTACCCACACAGCACCCTGTTCTAGGGGTTACCTAGGGCACACATTAGGGGTCACTTATATGTAGAAAAAGGGGAGTTCTAGGCTTGGCAAGTACTTTTAAATGCCAAGTCGAAGTGGCAGTGAAACTGCACACATAGGCCTTGCAATAGCAAGCTAAGACAAGGTTAAGGGGGCTACTTAAGTGGGTGGCACAACCAGTGCTGCAGGCCCACTAGTAGCATTTAATCTACAGGCCCTAGGCACATATAGTGCACATTACTAGGGACTTATAAGTACATTAAATAGTCCAATTAGGTATGATCCACAGTTACCATGTTTAAAAAGGGAGAGAGCATATGCACTTTAGCATTGGTTAGCAGTGGTAAAGTGCACAGAGTCTAAAAGCCAGCAAAACAGGGTCCAAAAAGTGGAGGGAGGCAGGCAAAAAGTTAGGGGTGACCATGTCAGGTCTAACAGCAACCCAAGCACTGCAGCAGAGCGTGCCTAGAATGAGGCACATAGGAGGACACACACCAGAGTTGAGAGGACCTTTGGCATCCTGAAGTCGAGATTCAGGTGCCTCGACATCACTAGTGGCAGCCTCCTATACTCACCAGAAATGGTCTGCAAGATCATTTTAACATGTGCCATCCTGCACAACATTTGTGTACGAAGGAACATTCCCCTATTAGAACCAGAGGCACAAATGCCTGAAGAGGAGGAAGAGGAGGATGCTGGCCATCAACATGAGGGGGACTAACCAAACACAGCTGCAGGATTGCGTAGGCGCCAACATATTGTCAACAATTTCTTTTGAATCAACTCACCATCACCACTGTATCAACATATGTAAATAAACACCTATAATAACCACCATATCATTTTTGCTCATCTTTATCTCTAACTATCAGAATAAGAGTGTAGCCTCATGGAGTATTGCTGATCTACCGATCAGGACACAGAAATTTCCAAAGCAATTGTGATGCGTATTCTTCAACAGTCACATTCACACACACTGTAAATGACATATATCCTGTACATTTCCCCTTTGAAGGGCAATAGCAGAGGACCACACCTATTTCACACATACATGTTGGCAACATGATTCATTGCAGCATATGGCACACATCTAGGACACCATCAGTCAATGATGGGACAAAATGCATCATACATGAGCCAGGGGATGTGCAATTGTAACAGTAACATTAATGTATGGCCATACCCTTGACAGCAGTAACTGTTACATCACCTATCTTTGCAAGGACCATGTGTGACTAGAATTCCCTGGAATGGTAACATGTGTACCCAGATATTCCCTCCTCTACACACACACAGACTAACAATATTAATCCAGTATGCTTCACCCTTTAGTATGGTATGCCATAGTCATTGTACATCTGTCTACATGGATGTCAGGTTAAATAATGCACTGGCTTGTAGTCTCTAAGCCCTGTTCTCACCTGTAGTTTGTTTCCCATGTGAAAGGTACTGTTGGCCATTTGAACTCAAATCTCACCTACAGGACTTGTGAGAAACTGGTGCAGCATACACCTGTGAGCACCTCCATGCAGACCAGCCATTTGAAAATGCACTGCCCTTGTAGATGCTTGGAACAGCATAGAAGCTGCAATTTTTTCAATTACACTGTTATGCATTGCTAGAAAAATAAGATGTGTAACACAGCCCTTGGGTTTATGTGTTACCTTCCAAAACACAGGACAAACACAGTTTTCCATGTCAACTGTCTTGTTCTTCCTCCGGCCAGTCTTAGTCACACCACTGAGTATTTACCTGGTGAAATTGCTGGATCCTGATTGACCCTGCATCCTGTCAGCCTGACTGGCACCTATGTGTGCGTTACCCTAAAGGTTCCTTGTGGCTACATATGTATCATACTTGTTTTCCCAACCCTCACATTCCTCCGGGGGTATTTTGTCAGGTGGTTCTTCAATGCATACTCAAATAAGTTATTTAGCATAATCTGCTTATTTATTGTACCGTAATTGGAAACTTGTCTCCAAATACCCAAATAATGGCCTAACCCTTGTCTGGGTCTCATGTATGCATGAGCGAGAAAGTGTGACAGTGTACCATGGCCCTATACAGGGATTGGGAATGGTGCATCCAGCAGAACCAGCAACGTCAGATAATGTGCATGAAAAGTCCACACATCTTAGGACCCTGACAGTTCACAAACTGATTCACATTGCTCACAAAATATTGATGGGCCGTCCGTGGTGAATAGCTGCAAGATTAATCAACGCAGAGGCTATGATGTTCCCAGATGCAGTGGGAACTTTACATGCCAACCTGTGTACAAATGTTGTAATGACACCTTCCGGTACAAGACTCCTGAGATATGATCTCACTCAGCACACCAAGGTTGCCCTGTTGACAGTCTCATAACACGTCTGCAGTGAAAGGGTGGGACCATTCCCATATGGGTTCTCAAATCCTCATTGGCTTTACTTCCATTGATCTCAGAAGGATACTCAGTAGATGCAGGAATAGCCGCCACTGACTCATGACTAGACCTGGACGTAATTGTGACAACATAGACCCCTAAAAGTATACAGGATTAACATTGGCCCACACACATGAACCAGACACCTCTGTGCAATTAATCACTGGAAATATGTGGCCACGTGCTGCTTGGTCTGCTGGTCCGCCACTGCCACAGGAGAGTTGTAGCTCTGTCATATGACCACAACTATGGTGTGATATTACAAATGTGGTTCACCTTTGGCTCTCCGTGTCAATAACACGGTACCCACTTAGTCTGTACATGTGCCTGACTCATGGTGGGTTCACCAACAAGTGCCTAGGAAACAGTATCCAAAATTCCAGGACATGTGATGGCCAAGTTTTGGGCCATTGACATGAACAAGCGCCTGCTATCTATCTGGTGCATGCTTTGTCATTTGTGGTGCTTACGTTACCCTAGAACTAGAAAGTGCACGCAGCAGATGTTGCTACATGTATGACTAACACATGTCCTCTCTCATTTCCACACTGACTTGCATCTGAGGGTTGGACACATTGACTCCACATTCATACAAGCATATTTGCAATAATGTATCTTGTGATGCTCACACAGTGTGTCAACAACAATATTAGTAGCCAATGCACACACATTGAGCCATAGGCATTGAGGTATTGTACTTATATGCGTCACCTTGCTATCCTCTCCTGACGCCAAACATGTCCAATTTGTGCAATACATATATGTAGGCCACATGTTTGGCCAGCTATTGCGTCAGTCAACAGTGAAAATCCTGTACATGGAGTAGCGGATCATGGTCCGCAGTAGTATGATGTGTCACATTTGCCCATACACCGTCATGACCAAAGTGGGTTCAATCAGCCTATCTCAGTATTGTCACAACTGTAATATTACATTAAAATGGTAAAATGACCCAAACCCAGTTAATGCCTGAAATGTTGCCGCATACGCATCAAAAAATGATGGACATGCGTCAAAAAATGACACTTATGGCCGAAAAATGACGCGTAATGCCCTGAAATAACCATTGCCCCTGAGCTGTATCTTCCACACTGTACCTCAGAAAATGGGTTAAGTGTAAAACTATTTCCAAACATATGGATGCAGGCTGAAATCTACTCCGGTGCGTCGAAAAAAATGACACGCAGACTGTATGCGTCAAAATATTTTGACGCATGACAATAAAAACACCCGGCATTTTAGGCAGGAAGTGATATAATAGGATATCCTCTTTACAGAATATGTACAGTGGGTGTACTTTCACTTTCACTTTGCAGTCTGTGATATTTCCTGACTGTGTGGCTGTGTCTCAATTTGTCTCTGTATATTTAGTGAATTTGTCTCCTGTGTGGTCTTTTATTGTCTTTTTGTGATTAAAAACTTGTTGTAGAATCCTGTCTGAGTGTTTTTTGTGCTCATTTGTGTTGTAAAGTATTGTCTTTGTTTTGTTTGGAGTCTGTTGTGGGTAGTGTTAGTTTGGATATAGTTCGGCTGTGTTAGTTATTTATTTGAATTTTTCCTGTTCTACTTTCCCCCTATTCTCCTTTGTTCCCCTTTATCCCCTATTTCTCTTTTGCTACAAATATGTTGGGTAGGCCTCGTCTTGGCAGGATGGGAGAGGAGGGGCTGGGTGGATTCATATGGCTGGTGTGCCATTTTCTACCCCTAATGATTGAGGCAGGTGGGCGTGTGATACAGGGGTATCACACTGAGGCACGGAGGCTCTGGTGGGCAGAGGTGTTGCATCATCTGCAACGGATTTATAACACACCCAGAAATGACCACCAGCTGAAGCACCGCTGGGCTGACCTTGTCTCCAGGGAGAAAGATCTGCTGGACCACCTGGGGATTGTGATTGGTGGCCCTGTTGGTGATTACAAATCATGTTAATGTGCACGTTTAAATGCTCTGTAGTGACATCAGGTGATTTTTACAATATCTGCCGGCAATGTTGTTGAGTGTGTGGAATGCTACTGAAACATACAGGGTCATATATCAACTTTGTTAAGGACCACAACTGCTAGCTGTTAGGAAGCAAGAGCTCCGCAAGTTTACTGAATACATTTGCATTATTAAGTTAGTGCCACCTTTGTGTCAAACAGCAACACAAATCAGGAGCCAATCATGTATAGATATAGGCCACAGTTGCCTGTGAGGTATAGAAATTTCCAAATCATTACCATCATTTGTTGACGCAACAGCTAGACTAACTTCCTAAACACAACATGAGGCTGAAAATGAGTGCAGGCTTCACGTCAATTGAAGATAGCAATGTGGCTCGAACATATGTCTCATGTGTGTCAGGTGAGTATGTAAGGAACCGATAATGGAAATTCCAAAAATCTTAGGGATTATTGTGCCCCTCCTTCATTTCGGACACATGTCTGATCTGGATTTAGACACATAGGGAACAAGTTCTAGCTGCGCTCAGCTAACATCTTAGACTGGTATTTGGAGTTTGTAGTGCCACATTTCGATTAGGGATTGCTGGCCAAAGGCATGCACATGGGTTCATATCTCTATGGTTGGTGCAACTCATCATAGCTGGGCCACATCAAATGAAGAAATTGTAACAACATGAGGGATAACAACTGTCCCTGCCCCTCTGTACATTGTACCTGTGTGTCATAAATTTGCCATGGTCACAATGGCTGGTTGACTGGTAATGCAGTCCTCACGGAAAGTGACTTTGGATGTCTCTCATGGATACACATCATGAGACGAATACACTCCATGATTCTGTCTGCTCACTAATGAAGGAGCATGTTTGCCAACACATGATAGTTAGGGCCACTGCATGTGTGCAGATATGTGTGTATCACTCACTGGAGACCCAGGGTATGTACATGTTACCCGTGCTATGTAGGATGTAGTATCATCATGTCTGAGAGGCTTTACTTTCTGATATAATCTTACACATAGTATTTGTCTTTGGCATTGTTGTACAGTGCACAGACATTGAGCATATTTCTCCCTTCCATGCCTTACAGGTGGACCAGCATCCTCCACTGTTGGCGAGGTGGCTCGATTCGAGGACCCAGACAACTCCAGTAAGTGTTGATGTGTCTGTTATGTGTTATGTTTGCTGGTGATGTGTGATGGACTCCTGTGTGTTGGACACATAGCAAGGTGTGATGCGCTGGCCAATCATTTGTTTTGCTCCATGAGTGGAATATCATTTTATCACCATCTTTGAGTTGGCCACTCCTTATACTATTGTCTTATTTAGGTATTCTAGGTCAGTCCTGTAGGCACGGCAATGTGAATATGGATGAGTCATGTGGAGAAAACTTGAATCAGAAAGAGTTGCACTGGACCAAATTAGTGAATTAGTGAGCAAGTCAGACCAAAATTCTCCCAGAATGGGGCTGCCAAATGCTTACCCACAGACTTCTGCTTCCCTGTTCACTAATGTGCTTATTAAACTGTAGGTTAAACTTCATAGCAGCATGTAGCTCCACATGTAGTGCTACAAGTATGTGGTACTTGAGTGCAATGGCCTAGGTGTGCATGCAACTCATGGCCAGGGGTGTTCTTGCATCTCTGTGTTTGTTGTAAGTCATGGCTTACTGGTAGTAAATGAGTGGTGATGGGATTCGTCAAGGGTTAGCTGTCTCCTATTGGAGATTCTCCTTACCTGTGGTGTGTGTGCTGAGCCAAACACATGTCCAGCTTTCCTAAGCTTCCTGGGTGTCCTTGTTGTTAGAAATTATTAGTTGTTAGTCCACCCCGACACAGGCATAGGTTTGGAATACTGTACCTAGGACCGATGATACAAAATTGGTACACAGACATGTAAATCAGTGAATCACTTGTCTGAAACTAGTATACACACTCATGTTTAGCACATGCTTACTATACTGGCAAGTCCATTTACAACTCGCAGATCATGTGGCCCTAGTTTTCCATCCCATTCAATGACATTTGTAGCCCTGGCAGTGGTGAAGGATGTGCAGCATGATTGTTAGCTGACAACTGGCAGGACAATGATGCCAAAATCATGGCTGTTGTTACCCATCTTGTAGGGTTTGGATGTGTTATGTGTGATAGTATCTTTGTAGGCTGGCTTGCCATGTACTTCCTCAGTGACAATCAATGATCTGTATGATGATATGAGCTGTTACAAGTACAATAGATGTATTGTCTGATTTACTTCTTGTGCCATTTCACACAATGCAGTACCTATTGTTAGATTTTCTATTTGTCTTAACAGCTGCAAATATGACTCCCATCCAGGTCAGGGAGTTTCAACGGCAGGCAATGAGGTACCAACACATACTTCAAGTTGAGTCTGGGTACCGCAACATGGCCCGCAGATATCGCCATGAACGAGCCTCTGGAGCCTGGAGGGCATTTACACAAGGCAGCCCTTCTTTGCCTACCACAACCACCACCAGAGGGCCAACCTGTAGACTATGAGATGGACATGATTCCCTCCCCTCCCTCATCTTTCCTGGTTCCTATACTTGGTGGGTTTAGGGGGCTTAGTGTTAGGTTAGTATGGGCTGTTAGTTTAGTTAGTGTTAGTGGGTGGGGGGTCCTGAATATTTCTACTGTTTATTTTTAAGTGTGTGGGTTTGGGGGGCAATGTTGGGGTTCTTGTGTTTTTACAAAAAAAAAACATAAAAAATAAACCAAAAAAAACAAAATAATATATATTTGCTTAGTATAGGATAGTATGTGTTTAGGTTAGTATCTGTTGTCCTCCATGTGTCCCGTCTCATAAGGGGGGTGGGGGATTGATGTTTAGAACGTTTCGTTAAATGTTATAAGTAAGTTTATCTTAGGTTAGTTAGGGACAGTTGTGGGTAATGAGTAGTTAGAGTAGATTAGGGTAGGTAAGGCTTTTCCCCGAGTTTTCACTTCTGTTTTTACTGTTTAATAAATATGTAGGTAACCCTTTACAGTATGTGTCACATTCTTGTAGATCAGGGCCTTGGCATGAGTGTACAGTGTTTCTTTTGTATTACATTTTGTTTCCTATGCTGCAAACAAATCACAACTGAGCTGTAACATTGGCAGCAACCCCAAAGCTACTTAGCTAAGATTCGGCCATTCATTGCAACCACCAATCACAGTTACTATGGATCCCAAAGTGTTTTTTTGTATAATGTATGTTTTCAATGTCACATACTGTGCTTCCAGATTTAGGATTGGGGACACTCTGTTATGTCTGACTGCAGTCTCATGTCCAAGGAAACCTTTATAACGTGAGTGGTAGTAAGCTCTCTTGTAGTATAGTGTACATAACTCACATAGATCATTTGTTACACTGTTCAGCATGATTACTATTTGGATGTAAACTCATACACCCCCATTCATGCAGTTTGGTGAGTGTTCGCTTATATTTGTGGGCAATGTTACATATGTTAGTTTTGCATTGAAGCAACATTTTGAAGGCACTATTTTCTGTTTTTGACATCCCTTGAGGAAGTGTTAATCTGTCCAATACAGCATTATGGTGTATAGGTTATCTTTTCCTCAGATATCACCCCCAGGAAGGGCAGAGAATGGAAGAATCCAGGCCACTGTGCATAGTTATCAGCCCACTGTGAGAAAACAGGGCTAATTGCAGAGGCCCCCTAACTTTTTGCTCCCATTTTCAACTTTTTGATGGTGTTTTCCTGACTCTGATGGTGCCCTGGGTACTGCTAACCAGTCCCATGGCCTGTGCTCTGTGTAAAATGGATATGCAAATTAGGCTAATTATAATTGGCTAAGTTAACCTACCTTAAGTCCCTAGTATATGGTAGGGCGTGTAGGTTTAGGGACCACAACATAGGTGGTGCACCCATAGGTGCACTGCTAAGGTGCTCAGTGTCATTTTAAAGGCAGGCCTGCCTTGCTGGCTGCTTTTAAATTAAAGTTATATGCAAATTCGCCTTTGGAATTAAAAGTAGTTCCAAAGTCTTAAACTACCTTATTTTTACATATAGGTCACCCCTAAGGTGTGCCCTGTGTGCCCCTAGGGCTGGGTGCCATGTAACTATAAGCAGGGATCTTAAAAAAATTGTTTTATAAGCCCTGGTGAGGTAAAAACAGCCACATTTGTTTTTCCCTTTCTTGTAGTAAATACCCTTCATAGGCTAGAATGGGGAGACTTTATTTTAATTTTTAAAGTCTCCTTAAATGATGCATACCAAGAGTTTGGTATCAAATTAATTGTTGTAATAAATCCCATAACTTCCAGTTGTTGGATTTAATATAACTTGTTCAGGTAAAGAGTTTTAAACTTTACCTGAAAAGTTGCCAATTTCAGCCCTGCATTGTTTTTGCTGTTGTGCTCTGATTGGCCAGCCTCTAGCAAGCCTAGCCAGGCTGCCTTGATGAGGTGTGAAGTGGCCTGTCTTCACACAAAGGAATATGCCTGTGGGAGGGAATCTCCCCTCAGCAGATGGTGAGGCAGGAAGGGGGAGGGCTGTACAACTGGTCTTCAAAGGCAGAGAAGGACATTTGGAGCAACCAGCAACACCCCTAAATCCTGCAACCCCAGACAACTAGGTGCCCCCTTGATTAGATTAGGAGAGGGCAGGAGAGGGGTGTGTTTATGATTTTTAGCCACACCAGTGGGTGGGCTCAGCCAGATGTAACCTCCAAAAATCAGATTCAGCCATGATGGATTTTTGGAGTATGTTGCATCCTGGGATTGATTTTTGCCACACTTCCCAGGAAGTGGTCATCACAGAGTGAAGGACCCTGCACCTGATTGGAGAACCAGGACCCCCCTGCTTTTCACCCAGGAGCAAGGATAAAACTGGCAGACCTGAACCCACATCTCAGTTCCCTACCACATCCAACAAGGAAGAACAACAGAAGAAGAAGGACTGCCCTGCTGGACCCCTTGCCTGCACCTGGAACCTGCACTCAGAAGGACTGCACCAGATGCACACATGGGCTTCACCACAAGAAGGACTTTGCCTGGCTTCAACTGGTTCAAGGAGAGACTCCCTGTTTGCTACAGGTGAAAAATTGCTAACCAGAGTCCCCTGCACCAACTCCTGAAGAGAGCGACCAGCTGACCACTGTCCAGTGGCCAAAAAGAAGTTTGTGCCAGGTGTATTCTGGGAGTTGAAGTCTGCACCCCCCAAGGACCATCTCAGAACTTCGGGACCCTTGGGGAGAGCTGTGGACCTCAAAAGAACCTTAAAAGGACATCTGGGAGAAGCCCCAGAAGTTTGGAGAAGTTTGGAGAACTTTTGTAAAAAAGCTCCATAGAGGGACCGACCCGCCGCGGCAACTCTAGCCGGCTTGCCTCAACCGCGACCCTGCCTGATTTGCTTGTTCGTCCCGGTAAAGAAAATCTCAGAAAAAGAGACTAAGTCCGAAGGTAAAAAGTTGAGCGGGACCTCCCAGCCAGCGTATTCGGGGAGGGCTCCATGGACATCGGATCAAGATCCAGGTTTACCCCGGTCGAAGGATTTTCACCTCGAAAAAAATGACTAAGTCCGAAGGTAAAAATCTCCACCGAGGATTCCAGCATCGCGTATCCAGAGAACGGCTCCAGGAGGTCGGATTGGACTGGCAGGTTCGTCCCGCTTAAGAAAATCTTCGAAAAAGAGACTGAGGCCCTCATTCCGACCCTGGCGGTCCAAGACCGCCAGGGCCGCGGGCAACGGAAGCACCGCCAACAGGCTGGCGGTGCTTCATATCCCATTCTGACCGCGGCGGTAAAGCCGCGGTCAGAAAAGGGGATCCGGCGGTTTCCCGCCGGATTTCCCCTGGCTGGGCTGAACCTCCTTGGCGGTGCTGCTGGGATTCCGACCCCCTTCCCGCCAGCCTGTTTCTGGCAGTTTTTACCGCCAGGAACAGGATGGCGGGAACAGGTGTCGTGGGGCCCCCTAACAGGGCCCCAGCATGATTTTCACTGTCTGCATAGCAGACAGTGAAAATCGCGACGGGTGCTACTGCACCCGTCGCACACCTGCAACACCGCCGGCTCCATTCGGAGCCGGCTTCTGTGTTGCAGGCCCTTTCCCGCTGGGCCGGCGGGCGCTCCCTTGGCGGGCGCCCGCCGGCCCTGCGGGAAAGTCAGAATGGCCCCCGCGGTCTTTTGACCGCGGGGCGGCCATTTGGCGGTTCCCGCCAGGCGGGCGGCGAACGCCGCCCGCCCGATCAGAATGACCCGCTAAGTGTGAAGGTAAACTTTTAACCGAGGCCTCATGCGGCCTGTAGCCGAGCAGGGCTCCATCGCGGTCGGCCTTAAACTGTGACTTTGCCCCGGTCGAGGTGCAACCAGATGACCCGATTGGCGCTTTTTGTTTCTAGGCGCTAAAAAAATAATAATTCTTTAAAAATTCATATCTCCGGTTCCCCTTATCCGTTTGTTTTCGTTTTTGTGTCATTTTAAAGATAAAAATATAATCTATTTTTGTAAATTGGTTTTGGATTTTGAAACTGCTTCCTGTTTTTCATTTAATTACTGTTTCGTGATATTTGAATGCTTTACACTCTGTCTCCTAAGTTAAGCCTTGATGCTCGTTGCTAAGCTACCACGGGTTGAGCTGGGTTTAATTTACTGAGACCTAACTGGACCTAAGTGGAGGTTAGTGGCCTATTGCTAAGTGTAGGTACCTACCTGCCCTTGCTAATAACCCATTTTCCAACATTTTTATTATTTCAGGACAGTTGTATTGACAATCTATGATATTTGACAGTGATCTACTGCACGGTTGATGTGTCACATTACACAGAGACAAAGTGGTTGTGTAAGTGCTATTTATTGAAAAGTGCTGTAGTGCTTTATGTACATTGCCCATGATTGTGAGTCCATTATAGTGACACTTCCATTGCGATCCTACACAAGTGAAAAAGGACATGTCATTGGACATGCTGGGGTAAAGTGTCAGACAGTGCAGAGGGACAGGACTTACCAATGAGTTAGTGAGAGACAATCACTGGGCAGGCTGACAAGATAGACAGTGGTTTGCAGAACAGTGCTTGAGTACAGTTGTTGCAAGACTGGCATGTTACAAAGTGCAGGACCTTGGTAATAGGTGCCCATGTGGCAGGGACTAGTGCTTCCGTGTACTTTTACATGTGAAGGTGATCTGTTCATGGTCTTCATCTTCTGATGTGTGTGTTGCCTCCTCTGCCCTTGGTGGTGGTGGTTGTGAAGGTGCAACACACACTTCAGTGTGTGTAGAATTGGAGTCAGACATCCCGGTAGCTGCTACCTGTGGGGGTCTTAAGGGCAGTACTGCTGCAATGAGGTTCTGCTGGTTCTGAAGAATAACAGCCACATCATGATGGTAGGCAGCCAGGTCAGCCCTGAGGGGTTCAATGTTGCATTTGTGCACGCGTTGACAGGATTGCTGTTGTAGGTGTTGGGTCAACTGTATTACAGCTGTTCTGATTTCCTTCAGCCTTTTTTCTACTTCCTGCAAGATAGTTGTTCGCCCTTGCATAGCTGCTGTCTGTTCTTCTGTTGACATCATGCACAAACGCACCCCCGCTAGGCTGGCTGCATCCCCACCCGCACCTCCTTGGCCAGCTCCCGCTGTACTCCAATTACAGTTCTCTCAAAGCTGGTGCCAGAGTCGTCAGAGTCCTCAGCTGTATTGGAGCTGGCAGGTCGTACTATTGGGGTGGTGGGTGGATCCTCTGCCATGGCTTCTGTATCTGTGCTCCTCCTTGTGACTGAAGGTGGGGTCTGGAGGGTTCCAAGGACCTCTTGGAGGGTCTGGTGGCTGATGTTTGTCAGCTCGTCATCCATGTCATCAGTGTAGTCCTGGAAAGGCATATCCGCAGGAGATCCATCGTCCTCTGCAATGAAATACGGTACAATTAGTGTGTCTGTGTTGTGGCATTTGTGATGTGATATGCCTGCCTTCAGATGGGCATTCTCCCAGGCCTATGCCCCACCTGCATGTCACATGTATTGTGGTCAGTTTGTTGACTTGTCAGCATCATCTCCTCTAGGTGTTGATTCTGGCCAAATAGTGAATTGCCACCTTCTTGTCCTACTCAACCCTCCCCCTACTTCCATTCTCATGGTGAGGCCTTTCACTGGCTGTGGGTGCTCTGATGGCACTAGCAGCACACTTAACAATCTGGACCTGCCCCAGTCTCTGATCTTTCACATCCGCCTATATGTAGTTGAAATGCAGCGTATACTATGTATAGCATTGTTATGGCACCATATGGATGTCAGCATTGGTAATGTGTACTTCTGATGTTGGGGAATGAGTGGTACATTGGATTGCCCTGATAGTCGTAGCAGTGTCCTATTTCCTCCTCTGACTGTGCAGGTGTTTTTCAGTGACCAGTTACATGTGTCCTCCCCCTCAATGCTGTTGTCTGAGCAGTATGCCATTTGGGATGTTGCATTGTTACCCAGGCACAGGATGGACCCTGACATATGCAGCATGGGTGTGACATTAGTGTTGTGTACCTCCTAATGTTGATGACATTGGCTGATGTTTGCGGCAACTATGGGCATTCACATTTGACAGGTCTGGAACATTTGTCTTGTTTCAGGGCATTGTTAACGTTGTCATCCTAAACCCTCTAATTTGGGTGTGTATGATCCATGGGGAAGTTACTGCCATTGGCTACTTGACCAGCACACACAGCAGAGGTGGTAGTGGCAACTGTTGTCAATGTTATATTCCAGTTGTCGGTTTGGCTAGAGGTTGTTAATTTGGCCCTAGTTAATGTAGGGAGTATAGTGGCTGACGTGTGATGGGATGTCAGTTTGACGTTGTGCCCTTCCCTCCTGGCGTGGATTTACCTTTGCAAAATCGTTGGCATGGCAGCATACCCCCATGGAAAGGTTGTTGGTGTTGTGTAATGGTGTGCCCCAGGTTTTCTCAGAATGGGCCATGCCCCCGTGGCGTGCCTTTTTACCCATGCCACTCCATGTATACGATGACTCACATGCATTGTGTAGTAGGTATTCCCACCGGGTTGCAGTTAACATTAGTGCATTTTAATTCCCCATGCGACTTACCCTGCATGTAAGTTGTCTCCTGGTAGTCTGCGCTGTCCTTTCCTTGAATCCCTGTGACCATCTCCTCAGGGATGATGGCTGCCACCATTTCCTCCATGTGGTCCAGGGCCTCCTGTGGTGCTGGACTCCCTCCTCCAGTCTGCAGTGCTGCCTTCCTGTTCCTGGTCATTTTTTCCTTGGTTCTGCGCTTGCAGTCATGCCAGCGTTTCTTGCACTCGATGACTGTTCTGCGTACTTCTGCCACACTGTTAATCTTGTCAACAATTTGTTGCCATATCGCCTCTCTCCTACTGATTGGCAACTTTGAGGTGACAAACAGTTGGTGCTGGTGTTCCGTCACCTCTTTCACCAGAATATCCTGCTCCTCTGCACTGAAGCGACAATTTATTTTCTTCTTCTCTTGTGTGGGTCCTCCTGGCTGGTTCCTGGTCTGTTGTCATCTTCCTGGGGTCTGTAAGGGCATCTGATCCATTTTGGCTCTCCTCTGCACAAATGGCTGTGTTTGCGGCGAGTTTTGACGGTATTGCGTCAAAAACCTAAGCATATCCGGTTTGCGGTGTCGTAAATTGTCTCACAGTAATTTCTGCTGCGTTAACGTCTTTTTCCTTTACAACATGGCGCAGTGGTGTGCATCAAAGAAAATGACTCACACCTGTGGTTTGCTCCGCCGTGCGTCAAAGTATAAATTTGAAGCCCGCACGGCGCACAGAAATGGCGTTAGCCGGCAGTAATATTTTTTAAGCAAAACTGCGCTGGCACAGTTTTGCGTCAAAAAGTACAAATATGGGCCATAGTCCCCACAAGGATGGTAGCACATGTATGTATGTGTGTGTGTGTGTGTGTGCGTGTGATTGTGTGTGCCTATCTTTGTGTCTGTAAATGTGATTGACATGCAGATTAACTTATATCCACTTGATAATTATAATTTTCCACTTCCCTCACCTCTCTTCTCCATCCCATTGGTAGATACTGAGTCTCAAAACAAGGTACATTCACCAATATGATTACCCATACACAACATCAAAACACTTCTGACACAGGAACACAGCATAAACAACAATCTATCAATGGCTTATGAAGCACAATCTATATATGCAACAACACAGCTCATCACTAACCTGGTGAATTTCTTCATAATACAAAATAACAAATTTAACCAAAATGTGCAAATGTCTATGTTAAATGACATGTATGTTTGAATGCAAATTGTAGTAGGTAATCATACTTAGACAATGTACACCTATAAAAAAGAAAATTGTGCTGATTTAAGTTGGCTTAACTGACAATGCCACATTAATTACAAAATAATATACTAGCATAAAAAGGCCAGTTTTCCATGTTGAGCTGTTGTTCTGCACAAGATGTTTTTTCTCTTTTGCTTTAGATGCTATAACGTTTGTGAAGCCTTCTGTTAGTGAATAGGTATTTGTTGTGTATTCCACAACTGATAGTGAAGTTCTCACAGGGAGGAGAGGAAACAAAAGGAAGAATGATTCATGTGAAGAACTGTTTGAACCATTGGAAGTGGAAAAAGGGATTCATGGGAGGAACAGTTTGAACTGTAAAATGTGGAACAAAGTCATTTTCAAGGACTTGTGTCTATAGTCCAATCTGCAGACATGAGAAATTGGAGAGTCAACCTATTCCCAAGGTTTTACTGAAATCTTATGGAATTTTGTGAATGAAGAAAGAGAAGCATGTTACCATCCAGGATATTGAGTGTTTCTATGAGTGTATTGTAGGAAAGTACCATCTTGCCTGGCATGTTACCCCCATATTTCACTGTATATATGTTGTTTTAGTGTATGTGTCACTGGGACCCTACCAACCAGGGTCCTAGTGCTCATAAGTGTGCCCTGTATGTGTTTCCTGTGTGATGACTAACTGTCTCACTGAGGCTCTGCTAACCACAACCTCAGTGGTTATGCTCTCTCTGCTTTCCAAATTGTCACTAACAGGCTAGTGACCAATTTCACCAATTCACATTGGCAGACTGGAACACCCTCATAATTCTCTAGTATATGGTGCTTAGGTACCCAGGGTATTGGGGTTCCAGGAGATCCCTGTGGGCTGCAGCATTTCTTTTGCCACCCATAGGGACCTCTGACAATTCGTACACAGGCCTGCCACTGCAGCCTGAGAGAAATGCCCACTTTATTTCACAGCCATTTTACACTGCACATAAGTAACTTATAAGTCACCTATATGTCTAACCTTCACCTGGTGAAGGTTGGGTGCAAAGTTACTTAGTGTGTGGGCACCCTGGCACTAGCCAAGGTGCCCCCACATTGTTCAGGGCAAATTCCCCGGACTTTGTGAGTGTGGGGACACCATTTCACGCATGCACTATACATAGGTCACTACCTATGTATAGCGTCACATTGGTAACTCCGAACATGGCCATGTAACATGTCTAAGATCATGGAATTGTCACCCCAATGTCATTCTGGCATTGGGGAGACAATTCCATGATCCCCCGGGTCTCTAACACAGAACCCGGGTACTGCCAAACTGCCTTTCCCGGGGTTTCACTGCAGCTGCTGCTGCTGCCAACCCCTCAGACAGGTTTCTGCCCTCCTGCCATCCAGCCAGGCCTGGCCCAGGAAGTCAGAACAAAGGACTTCCTCAGAGAGAGGGTGTTACACCCTCTCCCTTTGGAAATAGGTGTCAGGGCTGGGGAGGAGTAGCCTCCCCCAGCCTCTGGAAATGCTTTGATGGGCACAGATGGTGCCCATCTCTGCATAAGCCAGTCTACACCGGTTCAGGGATCCCCCAGCCCTGCTCTGGCACGAAACTGGACAAAGGAATGGGGAGTGAACACTCCCCTGACCTGCACCTCCCAGGGGAGGTGACCAGAGCTCCTCCAGCGTGCCCCAGACCTCGGCCCTCTTGGATTTAGAGGTGTGCTGGCACACTGGACTGCTCTGAGGGGCCAGGGCCAGCAGGTGACGTCAGAGACTCCTTCTGATAGGCTCTTACCTTTCTTACTAGCCTATCCTACTTCCTAGGTAGCCAAACCTCCTTTTCTGCCTATTTAGGGTCTCTGCTTTGGGGAATTCTTCAGATACCGAATGCAAGAGCTCACCAGAGTTCCTCTGCATCTCCCTCTTCACCTTCTGCCAAAGGATCGACCGCTGACTGCTCAGGATGACTGCAAAACCGCAACAAAGTAGCAAAGATGACTACTGCAACCTTGTATCGCTTCATCCTGCCGGCTTTCTCGCCTGTTTCCTGGTGGTGCATGCTCTGGGGGTAGTCTGCCTCCTTCTTGCACCAGGAGCTCTGAAGAAATCTCCAGTGAGTCGACGGAATCTTCCCTCTGCAACCCCAGGCAACAAAAGACTGCATCACCGGTCCTCTGGGTACCCTCTCAGCACAACGAGCGTGGTCCCTGGAACTCAGCAACTCTGTCCAAGTGACTCCCACAGTCCAGTGACTCTTCAGTCCAAGTTTGGTGGAGGTAAGTCCTTGCCTCCCCACGCTAGACTGCATTGCTGGGTACCATGTGATTTGCAGCTGCTCCAGCTCCTGTGCACTCTTCCAGGATTTCCTTCATACACAGCCAAGCCTGGGTCCCTGACACTCTAACCTGCAGTGCACAACCTTCCGAGTTGTCCTCCTGCATCGTGGGACTCCCTTTTTTGACTTCAGGTGGACTCCAGTTCACTCCTCTTCTAAGTGCCTGATCCAGTACTTCTGTGGGTGCTGTCTGCTTCTATGAGGGCTCCCTGACTTGCTGGGTACACCCTCTGTCTCCTCATCCAAGTGGCGACATCCTGGTCCCTCCTGGGCCACAGCAGCATCCAAAAACCCTAACTGTGACCCTTGCAGCTAGCAAGGCTTGTTTGTGGTATTTCTGCGTGGGAATTCCTCTGCAAGCTTCTTCACGATGTGGGACATCCATCCTCCAAAGGGGATGTTCCTAGTCCTCTTCGTTCTTGCAAAACACCAAGCTTTTCCCATCCAGTGGCAGCTTCCTTGCACCCTCAGCTGGCATTTCCTGAGCATCTGCCCACTCTCGACAAGGTCGCGACTCTTGGACTTGGTCCCCTTCTCTTACAGGTACTCAGGTCTGGAAATCCACTGTTGTTGCTTTGCTGGTGTTGGTTTTCCTTGCAGAATCCCCCTATCACGACTTCTGTGCTCTCTGGGGGTTGTAGGTGCACTTTACACCAACCTTACAGGGTCTTGGGGTGGGCTATTTTTCTAACCCTCACTGTTTTCTTACAGTCCCAGCGACCCTCTACACGCTCACACAGGTTTGGGGTCCATTCGTGGTTCGCATTCCACTTTTGGTGTATATGGTTTGTGTTGCCCCTATACCTATGTGCTCCTATTGCAATCTATTGTAACTTTACACTGCTTGCATTACTTCCTTTTGCTATTACTGCATATTTTTGGTATTGTGTACATATATCTTGTGTATATTTGGCATCCTCATACTGAGGGTACTCACTGAGATACTTTTGGCATATTGTCATAAAAATAAAGTACCTTTATTTTTAGTATATCTGTGTATTGTGTTTTCTTATGATATTGTGCATATGACACCAGTGGTATAGTAGGAGCTTTGCATGTCTCCTAGTTCAGCCTAAGCTGCTCTGCTATAGCTACCTTCTATCAGCCTAAGCTGCTAGAAACACCTCTTCTACACTAATAAGGGATAACTGGACCTGGTACAGAGTGTAAGTACCCCTTGGTACCCACTACAAGCCAGGCCAGCCTCCTACATTGGTTGTGCAGCAGTGGGATAAGTACTTGCAACTACTTACCCAGCCTCCTACATGTATGTCCTAGAGTGAGGGGGGTTTCTCTCACTCGTATTTACTGAAGACTCTTCTCCGAATTTCTTGAGATTGTATCTCTCTTCATGGGAGATTGCTTGGCTTATTGTTTCCTTCTTTTACTTTATTACATTTTTGTTGATTTGTAGCAGAGAATACTTCCCAGCTTGACCTTTCCTTTCATTTGAAACGCAAAGTCTTTATGCTTATGCAAATATTCTCTCATTAGAACCCCTTAATGGGTATCTGAACTGACACCTTAATTCTATTCCAACCTGATTTAACTTAGATTTCTTGATGTATTATTACAATATTGTCTATTTTACTAACCAACATTGTATTTTTTCCTATACTGAAATATTGATTATTATATTATATGCATTTTTAATGTTGATACTTAAAAGACTTGAAAAATAAAACCATTTAACTCACACAAATTTCTCTTTCCTGACTATACTGAAGGTTTTTAGCAATGTTATTACCTACATGTTTTGATGTAGATAATCGCTCCTTTTCACTTTTCCTTGTCAATGAACAAAGGTCCATATGATCAATGGCAAGGGTTATTTAATGATTAAGCTTGAAGATTAATATATAGAAAACCCGCTTCCTTAAGTGGTAGCGAGACAATGGTTCATGTCACAAGAGACAAGGGAGATAAAATAATTTTCCCAAGTTTAGAATTGCCCATGTCAATTAAGTCCAAAGCCCAATCTTGAAGGCTGAAGGAGTTTGCAGTTCCAAAAGCTGTTGTAGTGGTGGAAGTATGAGCCCAACAGGGTTATGAGTCGCTATAATCTTTATTAAGTTTCGTCATTTTGCTAAAGTTATGAGTCTGGTATTTTGGTTAAAGCTAATAGATTAGTCATGTCCAAGTGCCTGGTGTTGAGCAGTTGAACTTGTTATATGACTCGGAGTAGTCCAAGATCTCAGGATAGTTGAGAAATAAGTAGAAGTATGGTAAAAGCTAATAGATTAATCACATCTAAGTGCTTGATGTTGAGCAGTTGAAGTTGTCGGAGTAGTCCAAGATCTCGGTATAGTTGAGAAATAATTAGAAGTATTACTTGTCTATTGCGATTTGTTATGCAGGTTCATGAGGCACCATCAACTGCACATTTAAGATAGGGAGTGTTGTGATTGTGCTAATATTGATTGGTGTTAGTGGAAACTATTACACAAAGAGGAAACTGTATCAGGTCGGGTGGTTTTCCTCTGGTTGAGAATTCATCTGTGTGTGCAAGTGTGAGGAAGTTGGAAGGTGTTGAAGTGTGTATTACAATTTGTATCCTGTAGGAATGAACTGCTTTAAATTATTTAGCAGAGCAGGCAAGAATTATATGTTTATTGTATGTCTTTCAAGCTATGGAATTTCATGTATGAGGGAAATTGTAAAGGAGGTTAAACTGCTTCAAAGAGTGAGAATTATGTCACACTGTGCCACGCTGGGATAGGACAATTATAGTTAAGTGTTACGCTGAGATTGGTTGTGTTTGGTTGATGAGTCTTCAAGTTTTAAAGTGCTATAGGCTTACAAAAAGAGGATTGTGTCACAATTAGAGGAAAATATTGGCATATACGGAATTATAGAATGAAAAAAATATTTACTGAATAGCTATTTACTCATTCGTTGTTGAATTTTTGCAATAATTAAATGTTTTCACGCCCTTAGAGATTTGATGGCAGGAGATATGAGCATTTCTGAAGGATGAAAAGGCTCCACTAGAAGGTAGGCCAGATCATTACATGGTGACACATTTTGGACTTCATATATGTTTGTGGCTTAGCCAATGGCACAAGATCACTGAAAAAGAAGGAGTGTTCAGCTTTCCATAATAGGGTACTCTTGATTTAAACATTATTGAACATTTGAGGGAAAAGTTACATGAAAAGAAGCGACTTCCTGGACCAATGCAAGTACGAAGCATTAAATGTTTGGAAGTGAGCAGCTCATGCCAAAGAGAAAGAAAGGTATCAAAATAGAGCAAAGAGAGCAGTGTGAAACTATGCAGCTGCTCAATGGGATGAGGGGCTGGAGAGGTGGAGGAAATGTGTAGTTGAAGGAGCTAGGATTTATCCAGCAATAAAGACAGAAAAAGCCTAAATAGAATCAGATGCAGATCAATGATGATAAGAAACCTGAAACCGATAGCCATTCATGGGATGACATTTTAGATGCTTTGTTGTCCTCACTTCTACCCCATATGTGACTCCAACATTGTTCAACAGCGTGAAAAAGTACCTTGGGTGCGTCAAAAATAACCCTGCACAGGCGTCAAAAAGGGCTTGCGATGCGATTCCACTCATGAGCGGGACCATGCGTCGTTTCGCCTTTCGCCTGTTTGGGGCACATCGTTTCTTCTGTCTGCAGGAGAGCGATGCGTCAATCTGGTCAGCACTCTCGGGTCCGCCTTGAGTTGTTTCTCCATGCCTAGCAGTACTTGAGTCGGTAATCCAGCCGCACGATGATCTGAAAACCCTGCAGTGCAGGTGGTTATCTCCCAGCCTCCGTCAGCGATGCTGCATGTCGTTTCTCCTGCTCCGTGCATCAATTCTTCGATCACGTTTCTTGCGAGCGTCGAATCTCAGCTGCGCAGCCAGTGGCATATTGTTTCTTCAGCCGCAGATCGGAGTTGCGTGGATCTTTTCCCCGCACGGTGCTCTGTGCGTGGATTTCCTTGTCTTTAGAATGCCAGCTTCTCCTTTCAGGGTCCCAGAAACTGGATGGGCACCACAGGGCAGAGTAGGAGTCTCTCCAGAGACTCCAGGTGCTGGCAGAGAGAAGTATTTTCTGTCCCTGAAACTTCAAACAACAGGAGGCAAGCTCTAAATCAAGCCCTTGGAGATTTCTTCTCAAGATGGAAGGCACACAAAGTCCAGTCTTTGCCCTCTTACTCTGGCAGAAGCAGCAACTGCAGGATAGCTCCACAAAGCACAATCACAGGCAGGGCAGCTATTCTTCCTCAGCTCTTCAGCTCTTCTCCAGGCAGAGGTTCCTCTTGTTTCCAGAAGTGTTTCTAAAGTCTGTGGTTTTGGGTGCCCTTCTTATACCCAATTTCTCCTTTGAAGTAGGCCTACTTCAAAGTAATCTCTCTTTTGAATGGGAAATCCTGCCTTGCCTAGGCCAGGCCCCAGACACTCACCAGGGGGTCGGAGACTGCATTGTGTGAGGACAGGCACAGCCCTTTCAGGTGCAAGTGACCACACCTCCCCTCCCTCCTAGCACAGATGGCTCATCAGGAAATGCAGACTACACTTTGTGTCACTGTCTAGTGTGAGGTGCAACCAGCCCAACTGTCAAACTGACCCAGACAGGGAATACACAAACAGATAGAGTCACAGAAATGGTATAAGCAAGAAAATGCTCACTTTCTAAAAGTGGCATTTTCAAACACACAATCTTAAAATCAACTTTACTAAAAGATGTATTTTTAAATTGTGAGCTCAGAGACCCCAAACTCTACATGTCAATCTGCTCCCAGAGGGAATCTACACTTTAATCAGATTTAAAGGGCAGCCCCCATGTTAACCTATGAGAAGGACAGGCCTTGCAACAGTAAAAAATGAATTTAGCAATATTTCACTGTCAGGATATATAAAACACATCACTATATGTCCTACCTTAACCATACACTGTACCCTGCGGCTATCTAGGGCCAACCTTAGGGGTGTCTGACATGAAAACAAGGGAAGGTTTAGGCCTGGCAAGTGGGTACACTTGTCAATTCAAATTTACAGTTAAAACTGCACCCACAGACACTGCATGGCAAGTCTGAGACATGATTTCAGAGATACTTATGTGGGTGGCACAATCAGTGCTGCAGGCCCACTAGTAGCATTTTATTTACCGGCCCTGGCACCTCTAGTGCACTTTACTAGGGACTTACTAGTAAATCAAATATGCCAATCATGGATAAACCAATTACATACAATTTACACAGAAAGCATATGCACTTTAGCACCGGTTAGCAGTGGTAAAGTGCTCAGAGTTCAAACGCCAACAGAAACAGGTCAGGAAAAATAGGAGGCAGGAGGCAAAAAGATTGGGGATGACCCTGCATGAGCAAAAAAGTCAAAAAACTGCTCTATTTTTCCAGGCCTCCTAATGGGGGAATGCCCCACTTGCTTTTTCTATGCCTGTTGCAGGCATAATGTTGTGCAAGGTGTTACAAAGTGGAGCAATGGTTGCATTGTGCCACTTTGTAAATATGGAGCAATGAAAGTCCCTACTTAATGCCATATTAGCTTAAAAAAATTACCCTTATGTGACGCAATGAGGCACAAGGGGCTTGTAAATATGCCCATAAGATGGATAAAAAAAGGTTTCAAAATCAGTCATATGTAGGGAACACTGGTGGAATTCAGGGTATTGGTTTTTGGAATGGAGGTTAGATGGCTCAAGGTGGAGTAGGTGCTTCTCCGGGTAGAGGTTGAGGTGTTTCGATTGATACAAATTTAGGGATAGATATTGCAACACTGAAGAAATCAACTTCTTGGCACTACTGCAAAAGGCTTGGGAGTTGGACTAGGGAGTATATACAGACTCCTTATCAAGTAAGTGGTGATGGGTAAATGTAAGGTGTACACCAAGTGCAAATACAAAATGTTCCAGTTCAGGTTTTAGTTCAGCAAATGCATATGTCAACAGTCACAAGCTCCTATGATGCTAGGCCACAAGCTCCAATGGCCCCACAGAACATGGCTAATCCCAGTCTCAATATGATTCAAGTATCAAGAACACATTCTGATCTCTTCCAAAATCAGAACCCATTTCAACAGTTCCCCATGTTGGAGAATGAGAACTTTGATTCTGACAATTCCCAATGATGGTGCCTGAGGGAGGAGCAAAATTGCTTGTTTGGTGCAATCTTTTAGGTAGCCCAGAGTGGAATATTTTTAGAAGGAGAGGTAAAGGGCCACCAAGTGCCATTTATTATCCACACAAGCGCAACCTGGTCCACTGTTAGAAGAGAGAAATTCCCAGATCTACCCCTCTCGGTAAAGAAGATCCAAGTTGTAGGAGTCACAAATCAGAAAATAACTGACCCTGTTTCAAAGAAAGACCCCCTAAAAATAGGTTCATTTGAGGAAGATCACCAATTTGAGATATGTGATTCAAGTCCTAGGAATCTGTTAGGAAGGGATTGTTTGTGCAAGTTAAAGTTAACCATATGCTGCACACCAGATAGTATTGAATTTCAAACACATGATAAAGATGTTGAATTTAAAATGGTTCAACAAGAAACAGCTGTAGGATTGTATCCTATAAGAACACTAGAGGATTTACCTCCTGATTTGAGAAGTTCCACAAGGGTATAAAGAGAGTCCTTTGATCTTTAATCAGAAAAATAATCTTAAAACCTTACAGATGCCCTGAAATTCAGTTCTTCTTCAATACATTATAGATTTGCTTGTGGCGTCGAGTACTCAAGAGGCATGTAAAAAGGACACAATTACTCTTTTTAATCATTTAGCTGAGAACTGACATAAGATGTCACCGAACAAATTACAAGATTGTCAAAAAGAGGTCCTATATTTGGGACATCTCACTGACTTTAAAAAAGGAATGAGAAAGGTGTTACAAGACAGAATTGCAAACATTTTAAAAATGAATCCACTCAAAAAGCAGAGAAGTCAAAATGTTCTTGAGAATGGTGGGCTAATGAAGACAGTGGATACCCAGCTTTTCTTTAGTAGCCAAGCGTTTAGCGAGGCGGACAAACAAGAATGCTCCTGATTTGCTTACTTGGGACAACAATTGCTTGAAAGCATTTCTAGAGCTGAGAACAAGTCTCTGTCATGCCCCAGCACTGGGGATGTTGGTTTTCAGTAAAATGTTCATATTGTTTTGCAGTGAGAGGGATGGCTGCACTCTTTCAGTGCTTACTTAGTTACATGGAAATTCACTAAGATCTGTTGCATATTGTTTGATTTCTCTCAACCCTTTTTCCACAGGACTGCCCGATCACCTTAAAGTGGTTGTGCTGGATGGCGTCAGTATTGAGAGACTTGAGAACACAGTGATTGAACACCCGCTTGCACTGATGTTCCCTCACTTCATTGAAGTATTGCTCACTTGTACCAAAACACAGTTTGTGGCAAACAGCACACTTGCAAAGTATGAGCAATTAATTATTACTGCAGAAAATGTAATTCTAAAAAGGTGTCAAAAACTCAATCCAATATGAGCATAAAGTATTTCAGCTCAGTTGAGAGTGATTATCTTTACAGATAATCGCTATGACTTTGGTGTGGTTTGTGACCTTGGGCAGCTGTGGTAACAGAGGGACTTTATGACATCAATTAGATCACCAATACAAAATTGAGAATGTGCGATGAAACTGTTGGAGGGTATACAATTGCCACAAGAAATTGCTGTAGTTAGTTGTTCAGCCCACATAAGTCAAAATGATTATGTCACAGTTGGAAACAGATGTGCTGATGAAGTTGCACTGCATTGTGAGATTGTGTCATGCATCTGTAACAGAGAATACACAAATTAATCTGATGAGGAAACAACCTGTTCAATACTGTTGTCAGTAGTTGTCACGTGAGAAAAATTCAAAAAATTACAGGAAGAAGTTTCAGAGGCAAAACATTAGGGGTGGGTCAGAGCAGGTATATTAAAAAAAAAGACTTTTGGGTTTCAGACGATGATAAACCAGTATTGCCAGATATACTGGTGTTTCCCATGGCACAACATTTCCATGTTTTCGCACACATTGGAGGGATGCAATAGTTAGGCTGTTTAGGCAGAACTGGTTCAATCTTTGATTCAGAGTTCTAGTTGAAGAGCTATGCCATAGATGTGAGACATGTCTGAACATAAATGTATACAGGAGTACACCTGTAATATTAGGCCACAGAGGAAGATCAGAAGGACCTTATAACAGGAGGCTGTTGAATTGTATTGAAACGCCTGCTTGTAATAGGCTAAGATGAGTCCTTACAGTATGCAATTTCTCCTAATGGGTGGAAGCCTACTCAATACAGAGAAATTACAGTCTCACTGTAGCCAAACTGTTGTTACGAGAATTCATTTTATGGTTCTGATTTCTGGTTTCTCTGAAGTCAGACTGAGGGACCCATTTTGACAATGAGGACCATAGAATGTTGTGTGTGGCCCTTCATGTGGAACTGAGATTGCATTGTAGCTTTCACACAGAAGCATTGGGGATAGTTGAACAGCTAAATAGGACACTGAAATCAAGTTTGGCCAAAGTCTGTGCATCTAACCCACTGAAATGGCCATATGTGTTACTATTGGTGTTGATGAGTCTTCAGATCACTCCTGACATGAGGACTGGTTTAATTCCTCACAAGATTCTCCTGGGATGTGGTATGCAACTAGCTGCTGTGCCTGAGAATATGCATGTTATCATCACAGATGACATGATTCCTGACTACTGCTAGGGATTAGCTGATGTGGTGTATTCTGTTCTCACTGGGTTGGAGCTGCTACCGCCTGTCTAAATCAGGGGCAGTGCAACAATCTTAACACCGGAGGCTGGGTTTTTAGCAAGAAGCACATGTGGAAAGCTTGTTTGTAGCTGAGGTGGAAAGGCTCCTGTTAGGTGATCCTAACTACCAACACCCCTGTGAAATGTGCTGGGATATCAAATTGGGTGCATGCTTCTCACAGCCAGGGGATGAGGTGTCCATTTGAAAAAGTGGTGTTCTATGAATGAAGTCTGATACCTCATGTATCCATACATTCTGAAGGCACCAGAGGGAGGTGAAGTACATAGGAATCTCTCTCCTGTAAAAGTTCCTGAAATCTCACTAAGTGGTGTGAAAATACCCACTGGAAATGGAGAATTGAGAGCTGAAAATCAAACAACTGTTGGATTGTGAGGCAGAACAAATGAGCAATCCTGGTGAAGGAACAAGTGGAAGAAGAGAAATGGCCCTATGGAGATCGGAATTGGCAACTAGAGGGAGACAATTGAGATCTAGTGTTTCTGTTAAAAGCATACCACAAACCATCATCGAAGAAACAGAATCCAGTGGGATAGACAAGTTGGAATAAGATCAACAGATTCTAAGGAGATCCAAGAGAACAAGAGTACCTTGTTATAGATTCTCTGCAACTGAATGGAACTACTATATAGAGAACATGCCTAGTGCAACAGATCAAAATTCTAACAAACTGATATCACAATCATTTGAACTGCCATGATATGCCACGCTAAGAAAGTATTTGATTTGAGATTCCTGAAACAATATTATGAAAAAGACTTCACAAGCACTATTTAGTGAAATCAAAACTGAAAACTCTAATACAAACAATGTTGAACTGTCTCTAAATCAAAACTATAAGAGAATGTGTTAATGCAGTTTTGCTTCATTTTTCCTAACGCCGGCTAATGCCATTCCTAGCATCAGTTTTGCACCATATTTATCAAATGATGCAAGACAGTGCTCAGGAATGGCTAGCAACTAAAAAGAAAGATGCTAGGTGGTCAGGGATGGCAAAAGGGAAAATGGCGCTCGTGAGTCTGAAATTACGTTAGGCTGCTTAGCGGCAACAAATATGCCGCAAACCGGCCTAGCGTCATTTGTTACGCCCAAGCAGCCTAAAATTACTCCTAAGTGTAGACAGGACCCATGCCCACCACCCCAAAACCCACCATAGGGAACTAATGTACCAACACCCCCAGTGCCAGGCAGGAGACCCCATGTAAGTGGCCCCCAGTGTCAATATACAAATAATTTTACTTAACTATACTTATATGGGAGTGGGTCCCCCACCAGTAGTGTCTCTGTGGTGTGGGTGGTGGTGTTCCTCGATCTTGGCTGGGCATTCTTGTGCCCATTCCAGGGTGTTTAGCCATGGAAATGGGCCAACCTGGGCCTTAACACCTGGTCTGACCCAGGCATTAAATAATGGCACCTAGCGAACTTATTTAGGTCCTCCTCCTCCTTGTGCATCATTTCTGCACCTGGATATAAACATGGTGCTAGGGGGTTAGCGTCGTGTTTAGGTGTGGAATGCCTACCTTGCATCTCATTGATGCAAGGTAGTTTCTCGCATCCTAAACATGACGTAACCTCCTATATTTTGACACTCAATGGGTCTAGCTTTAGCGCCAAAATAAATGGTGTTAAAATGACGCAAACCATCCATAAATACAGGTCTAAATGTTTAATTTGTAGGTGACTCAAAAGAAGATTCCACAACAAATATTTATTCTAAATTAGTTCAGGAATACTCCCAAACTTCAAACATTAAGGATTGCTGCATTTGCGCAAACTTACTTTCTTCAGTTGCAGAAGATGTGACATATCACCACATCCCACTTTCACATGTGTTTACATGTAGTATATTATTTGGTATATTTTATAGATAGGAATATTTTGAATATTGAAACAAGATGTGTTTTTGGAGGTCATAAATGACATAATTAACATACACAAAAAAACAATGTATAATAAAATTTAGGGGGTGATTCTGAGCTTGGCGGGCGGCGGTAGCCGCCCGCCAAGCGGGAACCGCCAGAAGACCGTACCGCGGTCAAAAGACCGCGGCGGTCATTCTGGGTTTCCCACTGGGCTGGCGGGCGACCGGCGAAAGTCCGCCCGCCAGCCCAGCGGGAAACACCCTTCCCACGAGGACGCCGGCTCAGAATTGAGCCGGCGGAGTGGGAAGGTGTGACGGGTGCAGTTGCACCCGTCGCGAATTTCAGTGTCTGCTAGGCAGACACTGAAATTCTTTTTGGGGCCCTCTTACGGGGGCCCCTGCAGTGCCCATGCCATTGGCATGGGCACTGCAGGGGCCCCCAGGGGCCCCGCGGCACCCCCTACCGCCATCCTGTTCCCGGCGGGAGAACCACCAGGAACAGGATGGCAGTAGGGGGTGTCAGAATCCCCATGGCGGCGGAGCGTGCTCCGCCGCCATGGAGGATTCTCAAGGGCAGCGGAAAGTCGGCGGTACACCGCCGACTTTCCGTTTCTGGCCGCGGCTGAACCGCCGCGGTCAGAATGCCCAGCGGTGCACCGCCAGCCTGTTGGCGGTGCTACCGCGGTCGTTCGCCCTGGCGGTTTTTACCGCCAGGGTTAGAATGACCCCCTTAGTTTTTTATTTTATTTTATTGATTAGAAATGTTGTTCAAGCAATCTTAAGACACCAGGGGCCATATTTATACTTTTTGATGCACAACTGCGCCAACGCAGTTGTGCGTAAAAAATTTTAACACCGGCTAACGTCATTCCAAAGCGCCATGCGGGCGCCTTATTTATTGAATGACGTTAGCCGGCGCAGCTGACTGGTGTGCGTCAAAAAAAATGACCCACACCAGGCAGCGCCGGCGTAGGGGACAATGGAGCTTGGGCGTCAAAAAATGGGGCAAGTCAGGTCTGAGGCAAAATATTGGCCTCAACCCGATTTGCGCCATTTTTTTTGACTCCCAACCCCCATTGAAATGACTCCTGTCTTAGCACAGACAGGAGTCATGCCCCCTTGCCCAATGGCCATGCCCAGGGGACTTATGTCCCCTGGGCATGGTCATTGGGCATAGTGGCATGTAGGGGAGCACAAATCAGGCCCCCCTATGCCACAAAAAAAAAATATATATACTTACCTGAACTTACCTTAAGTTCCCTGGGATGGGTCCCTCCATCCTTGGGCGTCCTCCTGGGGTGGGCAAGGGTGGCAGGGGGTGTTCCTGGGGGCATGGTAGGGCACCTCTGGGCTCCTTCCGAGCCCACAGGTCCCTTAACGCCTGCCCTGACCAGGCGTTAAAAAATGATGCAAAAACGGCTGGACGTCATTTTTTCAGGCCCGCCCACTCCCGTGCGTCATTTTTGCATGGGAGTTTAAATAAGGCGCACATGCCTTAGAGTCATTTTTTAGAAGGGAACGCCTACCTTGCATATCATTAACGCAAGGTAGGTGTCCACGTTAAAAAATGACGCAAACTCCAAGATCTTTGGCGCTAGACGGGTCTAAAGCCAAAGTATAAATATGGAGTTAGCTTTGCGCCGGATTTGCATAAAAAAAAACGACGCAAATCCGGCACAAACAGAGTATAAATATGCCCCTATGTTCTAGGCAGAGATGGCGGTCCCCTGGTGGGTCTGCCTGCCAGGGTTGTATGGTGGCAGTCGGACCACTACAGTTGCGGTGGTCCGACCGTCACCCCATCTTGGATTCCCTTATGTGTCTAGTTTTTAAATATGCACAGGTTTGGTAGGTTTCCCTGGGTGCTGGTTGAGCCAGAGGCCAAAATCTACAGCTCGGCACTTTGCAAAAAACACGGAAGATTTCAATGTAAAAATGTGATGTGTCCTTGTTGCGTTTCCAGTTGCCAACATTAGTCCTACCATGAAAGTGAGGTACCATTTTTATTAGGAGACTTGGGGGAACACAGAATAGCAAAACAAGTGTTATTGCCCCTTGACTTTCTCTACAGTTTTCCTTTCAAATGTAAGACAGTGTGTAAAAAAGACGTCTATTTGAGAAATGCCCTGTCCATCACATGCTAGTATGGCCAGCAACATGTCTGTTGTGTGTGGCAGGCTGGCAGAAACTGGTCAGCCCACACTAGAAGTCGGGTAGATATTTCAGGGGGCATCTCTAAAATGCCCTCTGGGTGTATGTTACAATAAATTGCCCACTGGCATCAGTGTGCATTTATTGTGCTGAGAAGTTTGATACCAAACCTCTGAGTTTTCAGTGTAGCCACTATGGAACTGTGGAGTTCGTGTTTGACAAACTCCCAGACCATATACTCTTATGGCTACCCTGCACTTACAATGTCTAAGGATTTGCTTAGACACTGCAGGGGCATAGTGTGCATGCACATATGCCCTCACCTGTGGTATAGTGCACCCTGCCTTAGGGCTGTAAGGCCTGCTAGAGGGGTTACTTACCTATGCCACAGGCAGTGTGAGGTTGGCATGGTGCTCTGAGGGAAGTGCCATGTTGACTTAGTCATTTTCTCCCCACCAGCACACACAAGCTGTGAGGCATGTGCTGAGTGAGGGGTCCCCAGGGTGGCATAAGACATGCAGCAGCCCTTAGAGACCTTTCCTGGCATCAGGGCCCTTGGTACCGAGGGTACCAGTTACAAGGGATTTACCTGAGTGCCAGGGTTGTGCTAATTGTGGAGACACAAGTATAGTTTAGGGAAAGAACACTGGTGCTGGGGCCTTGCTAGCAGGGTCCCAGCACACTTTCAAATCATAACTTAACATCAGCAAAGGCAAAAAGTTAGGGGGTAACCATGCCAAGGAGGCATTTCCTTACAACAACTGACGGTGAGGCTCTCACCAGAAGAAAAGGAGCCTACAGGAATGAAAGACGACTCTTGGAAAGAAATGTCTGAACCCCAAAAATGTGGATGAAATATATTTTCAAGGACTTGTGTATGTGGCTAATTGTGTAGATTTGAGCAATTGGGGAGTTGAGTTTGAGTTAACCTATTCCAAAGGGATCACTGAAATCCTATTGGATGTTGTGAATAAAGAAAGAAAAGCATGCTACCATCTAGAATATTGTGTGTTTATATTAGTGCATTTTCCTAGAGTAAAGGTGGGGCTTTTCTCACTTGCATTTGCTAAAGACTTATCGCTGAATTTCTTGAGATCATACCTCTCTTGATGGAAGATTACTTAGCTTATTTTTTTTCCTTCTTCTGTCTTTGCTAAATGTCTGCTGATTTATAGCTGAGAATACTTTCTAACTTGATCTTTCCTTTTATTAGATGTGCCAAGGTTTTATGCTTATGCAATTATTCTCTCATCAGAACTCGTTATTGGGTATCCAAACTAACACCTTAATTCTATTCCAACCTGCTTTTATGAAACACACATGTTTTATTTTTACAATATTGCCTATTATAATTTCCAATATCTTATTGTTTTTCATATTGAATTATCGACTAATGGATTATATTAATTTTTAATGCTAATACTTAAAGGAATAATGCTTATTGAACAAAGAAATGAAGATAAAGAAATGAAAAATAAAACGCTTAAACTCATATAAATTTCTCTTTATTGACATTACTAAAGGTCTTTAGTGATTTTATTGCCTACATTTTTTGATGTAGAGGATCACTCCTTTTCACTTCTCCTGGCCAACAAACAAAGGTCCATACAAGCAATTGTGGGAATTATTTAATAATTACAACTGATTTCATTTAACACGAGTGTGTGTACGTTTAGGCTAATACAGCACATCTCCCTATGTGTGTGTACTTGGTAGTTTTTTGGTGTACCTTTGGGGACACATTAGTCTACATACTTTCTTGCTCACCTGGGCACTTTTGTATGGGTGTGTTTGCCCATATCTACATTTGTGAAAATATCTGTGTATGTATGCTCACAAGAGCATGATTGTGTGAGCTTAAGTGAGATTAAGTAAGATCATGAGTGTTTGTGTATTTTGGTCCACGAGCCTGGGTTTCTCTCACTGCCCACCAGCAGGCTCATTAACCCAGTGGTTGCCCACTTTTTGGGGAAGAGCAGCTGCAGGGCTACACAGAGATAATTGCTCTGTTCAGAGAAAGTACTCAGCTGTTCTCTTAGTATCCCTGCAGGTGACGATTTGCAACTCACTGCAGTACTTGTATGCATGTTGAAAACACAGCCAATGTCTGCCTAGCTGCTTCTCTCCATATTTCTGTACATTATTTCCTCTGACTCCACAGACCACGTCTGTCTGCCTATTTGTCTAGAAGTCTGGTCTCTGCAAATGGCGCCCACGACGACAGCACTAAAGATGGGGCTGACAGAAGGTTTATTAAAAATCTCTGATTTCCCATCCCATTCTTCCCATCTTTGACATATTTAATCCAGGGAATACATTGCCATAAACAATCAGAGGTGATTTGATGATTAAAGACAGTCTCTTGTATATCGCAAATAAATAACCAAAGTGCAAGTGAATGATGGCATACTTGGCGTGATCTCCCCTAACGTTTTGCTTCTTCTTCCAATAGAGGTGCCCAAGGCCTGTAATGCTACTAGTGGGCCTGCAGCACTTGGTGTGCCATCCACATGAGTAGCCCTGCCTGTTTGTGGACTCCATGTCTGGGTCAGTTTGACAGTTGGGCTGTTTGTGCATCTCCTCTAGACAGTGACACAAAGGGTGATGGGGTGCAGCCTGCATATCCTGATGAACAATCTGTGCTAGAGTTGAGGGAGGAGTGGTCACTCACACCAGAAAGGGTTGTGCCTGCCCTCACACAATGCAGTCTCCAACCCCCTGGTGTGTGTCTGAGGCCTGGCCTGGGCAAGGCAGGATCTTGTGAACAACAGAAACTTTCCTGTGAAGTTTGTCTGCTTCAAAGGCAGAGAGGGGAAAAGTAGTGGACCTAAAACCCCTGACTTTAGATCACTTCTGGAATCAAGAGGAACCTCTGCCAAGGAGAAGAGCTGAAGAGCTGAGGAGAAGTACTGCCCCTGCCTGTGACTGTGCTTTGTTGGGCTATCCTGCAGTTTCTGCTTCCTCCAATGAAAGGGGACAGAGACTGCACTATGTTGTGCATTCCTGCTTGAGAGGTATGTGTATGGGCTTGGAGTAGAGCTTGCCTTCTGGTTTGAAGCCTCAGGGACAGCAAAGTATTAACCATCCAGTTTTGAGTCTACATGCTGTGGTCTCTATCTTGCCAGAGGGGTCCATTCCGGTTCCTGAGCCCCTGGAAATTAATTCCTGGTGAAATCCTGTGAAACGGTGTTGGAGGATGCCATTCGACTACGCTAAGGATACCGCTGCATGAAACCCATGATGCCGCCTGCACCTGAAGCTGTGAACCTCGCAGAAGCGCAATGAACTGAGCTACTCCACAGGCCTCGCACCGCTGCAGCCGCTGACCCAGGACAACTTCACTGAAATCGGAGTGTTGTAGCACTGACATTCATGACACCAGACTCTTGCGGCACCGGTGACACCATGGTGTGATTGCAACCCCGTGAGGTCGCCCCACGGTACTGTGTCTTCGCCAGACATCATCTCTGAAGGAGGTACCAAGGGACCAACACCTCGCAACCGACTCTGCCTCACCTCTACTGCTCCGCAGTAACGACCCAACACCTCTTTGCAATGCCTCTGCTCCTCTGCCATGCAGCACCGGAATTGTTGCTGCATCAGGGTCCAGCGACACCTCACTTCCCGACTCCATGCACCGACCTGTTTTCTACTTGCTTTACAAAGGTATTGTACCTGGGGTCCGTACGACTCCGTAAACAGACTCTTATTCTGTTAAAAATTCATATCTTGACTTGTGTATGTTGGATTTTTGTTGTTTTGGTCTTGTTTTGTTTAGATAAAGATGACCTTTTTTTCTAAACCTGTGTTGTGTCATTTTGTAGTGGTTCACTGAATTACTGTGTGTCTTTGTACAAATACTTAACACATTGGGCCTCATTATAACATTGGAGGGCGGCAACCGCAGGCCACCAAGTTGTAATCGCCGTGCGGCCGACAATGTGGCCGCACTCCCACTGTGCCCATTATGACATCCCCACTGGGACGGTGGGGATGTGGGCCGCAACATGGGAGCCGGCTCCAAATGGAGCCGGTGGTGTTGCAGCTGTGCTCGTAGCAGCTGCACCTGTTGTGCTTTTAAAGCAGTGTGGGGCTGTGCCTGGGGGCCCCTGCACTGCCCATGCCAAGTGCATGGGCAGTGCAGGGGCCCCCAGGGGCCCCATGACTCCCCTTCCCGCCAGCCTTTCCATGGTGGTTCCTACCTCCATGGAAAGGCTGGCGGAAAGGGGCCTCAAAATCCCCTGGGCAGCGCTGCCCTGGCGGATTAAAACCACGGGGACCACCGTGGCGGAAAACCGCCATTCCCAGCAGTGCGACAGCGGCGCTTCCGCCGTGGTCAAAATAGGCAGAATTGCACTGCCAGCCTGTTGCCGGTGCAATCGCCAAAACAGCCCTGGCGGTCTTTGACCGCCAGGGTTTAAATGAGTGCCATTGTCTCTTAGTTAAGCCTGTCTGCTTGTGCCAAACTACCAAGGGGGTGACTAGAGCAAGGGTCATTGCTTGGACAAGGGGTAGCCTGACTTCCAACCAAAGACCCAATTTCTAACACTGGTGATCAGCAGTGAGGATTGGACTTGTACTTGACATACAGTGATTAAGTGTACACTACTATTTACAGTGCAGACCGTTATGTGACCACATACTACTTTTTTACTTTTTCTTTTTTTTAACTTCATCTGCTTCCATTACTTTTGATTTTTTAACTTCGCATTGAGAACTCTTTGATACCTTGGAACTTTGCACCCTTTGATTTGCCATGATGTCTCAATGAGGAGATTCACGAGATGGAGCTGTTTTATGAGTTGGAGAAGCTGGAAAGTTATACAATTACTCAATCAATCAATCAAAAATACTTTATTCAATTGTATCTCACAATTATAAAAGCAAGTAAAATATACAGGATAGCACCAATCGACATCCACATGATAGTAATAAAATAAAATAAATCAAAACATACAACAATTAATACCATGTGATAAAATTCACTGCAAAAACTAAATCCAGTTATTCTTCTAAAAAACAATGTAAGATCAATAAGAACATTTGGAGAACAAGGTACTGTTATCCTAGCTAAAACGTTTTAAAGATGGAAGGCCTCCTCAATTTTTTCTAGAGATGTAATCTGGCCTTCATTACTACGCACAGATATAAAGCTAGACCATTATAGATTTTGACTGATGGGAGAGACAACAACTAAATTAGGGCAGGACTGCATTGTTTAAAATGCAGGGATTTTAAGGGTGGAATCACAAACACTTTCCTTAAATCAAAGTAAAATGTGCAGAAAGAGACTATGGTGGTCATTACAACCCTGGCGGTCGATGTTAAAGCGGCGGTAAAACCACCAACAGGCAGGCAGAAAAAAAAATTTAATCACAACCATGGCGGAAACCGCCAACAAAGACAGCCACTTTAACACTCCGACCGCCACGGAGGTAGAAACAAACATTGCGGCGGTAACCACCAACAGACAGGCGGAAGACAATGTACCGCCCACAGTATTATAACAGGCCAATCCGCCACCTTTTCCAGGGCGGATTCACCACGAACAAAAACACTGAAGAAACAGGCAGTTGGATGGGAAAACGCTCACCTCTACACACCCCACGATGAACCAGGACGCCATGGAGCCAGAACTCCATATTCTCCCAGCCTTTGTCTTCCTGCTCCTCTACCAGGAGGACGATCGCCGGCGGCGAAGACCACGGTGAGTACTGCACCTATGACACAGGGGAGGGGGGAGGGAAATGAGAGCGACACTCACATGCAACACCCCCGCCCCCACCCTCACCCACCACAACACACACACTAATACATGTTGATACATTACAGTTACACCCCCAAACCTCCCGGAAGAATGCAAAGACAAAAGGAAATGATTGTAACCATTGTAATCTATAAAAATCCAGTACTCAAAAATATATATACACTATAAACAAATATATACACCAAGAATACAAGTCCAGGTATTGCACCATTTAAGTCTGTGGACCACTGGGCCCAAAATGCATTGGCGAGGCCCACACTCAATACCCAATCAAAACGGAGAGAACACTACAGGGGCATCAGACAGAAATGCAACAGGCACCTTAGGGGGAAGGGAAGGGGGGGCACCTCAGCTGGATCAGTGCACGACGCCAGATCCACAAGGGAGCTCCATGCCCACTGCTGTATCCTGGGGAGTGCAAAGCCACAGTCTCTCAAGTCTTTCCAGTGGGTGGTTTGCCCACTGCTTTATCCTGTGGAGTGCAAAGCCACAGTCTCTCAAGTCTTTCCAGTGGGTGGTTTGCCCACTGCTTTATCCTGGGGAGTGCAAAGCCACAATCTCTCAAGTGGATAACAGTCTCCACTGGTTCTGGAGGGGGCTTTGTGTCCAGAGTACTTCATCCTGCCAAGGACAGAGGTAGTGTATGTCTTTCTCCACTGGTTCTGGAGGGGCCTTTGTGCCCAGAGTGCTTCTTCCTGCCAAGGACAGAGGTAGTGGATGTGAATCTCCACTGGTTCTGGAGGGGGCTTTGTGCCCAGAGTGCTTCATCCTGCCAAGGACAGAAGTAGTAGATGTGAATCTCCACTGGTTCTGGAGGGGGCTTTGTACCCAGAGTGCTTCATCCTGCTCGTGGTGGCCTCAGTAACGGCGGTGCTTGCGGTGCTCATGGGCCTGCGGTGCTGGTGGGTGGCTCAGTGAGCGTGCTGCTGGCGGCGGTGTCCTTGGCAGCGGTGCTGCTGGCGGCGGGGTCCTGGGCAGCGGTGCTGCTGCTGGTGGTGTCTGGGCAGTGGTGCTGTTGGCAGCGGTGTCCTTGACAGCAGTGCTGGTGGCGGCGGTGTCCTTGGCAGCGGTGCTGGTGGTGGCAGTGTCCTGGGCAGTGGTGCTGCTGGCGGCGGTGTCCTGGGCAACGGTGCTGGTGGTGGCAGTGTCCTGTGCAGCAGTGCTGGTGGCGGCGGTGTCCTGGGCAGCAGTGCTGGTAGCGGTCTTGTCTGTGGTGCAGGTTGGCGTCGACTTCCCTTTCTTTCTGTGCCCCTTCCCCACCTTGGATGGTGGAGCAGCTTTCTTCCCACTCCCAACTGTAGTTCTGGGAGGGCCCTTGGTGGCAGGTGTTTTACCCTTCTCCCTCTGGGCAGTGGCCAACTTCTTATGCTTCTGAGGTGGGGGACTGTCCGTGGTCTGGCTCCTTGGCACACTGGCTTCCCTGCTGCTTGGTGCACTCTAGAAGCCGGTTACTGCTGGCACCACTGTTCCCGCTGATGTGGTGGCTGAGGTGCTGGGTTGGGACCTGGAAAGGCGTGCCCTAGGGGACTGAAGGGGTGGGGGAGGTGAGGGAAAGAGGTCAAGGTTGGACAGGAAAAGTTTTTTAGACACACTGCGACGGGTAGATGGAGGGGGTTTGGGAGTGGAGGAAGAGGTAGTGGTTGTAGGAGGTTCATGTTTGCTGACTTTGGGTGAAGGTGCATGGGCTGGAGGCTGTTGTGAGGCAGATGGCTGTTGGGTGGGTGTGTGGCTGCATTTGTGTACCTTGGGAGGTGGGCTCACAGACACCCTGGGAGAGGACACAGGCGATGTGTGAATGGTAGTGGGAGTGGTGAGTGCATGTGAGCGGGGTGTGGTGATGGACGTGCTGGTGATGGAGGCAGTGGCTGAGGATGTAGTGCATGCAGGTGTGAGTGGAGATGAGACAGAGAGAGAGGAGGAGGACGTGGAGGAGGGAGTCACAGTGGAGGCAGTGGCTGTTGGTATGTCTGCATGGGTATGATGCTTGTGTGAGTAACTGTGGGATGTGTGGTGCTTATGTTTGCCAGAGCTTCCCTTGTGTGTTGAGGTGTGTGCATGCTGGTCTGATGGTGTGCTTGGGATAGGCTGAGGTACAGGGGTTTGGGTCTGGGTGGAGGAAGTTGGAGGGGGGAGGCTGGACACAGGGACAATGGCTGCCATGAGTACTGAGTCCAGAGTCTGAAAAGCTCGCTGTTGGGCTGCCTGACCAGAATGAATGCCCTCCAGGTATGTATTGGTCTGTTGCAACCGCCTCTCTACACCCTGGATGGCATTCAGAACAGTAGACTGCCCAACAGTGAGGGATCTGAGGAGGTCAATGGCCTCCTCACTGAGGGCAGCAGGGCTGACAGGGGAAGGGGCTGAGGTGCCTGGGGCGAAGGAGATGCCCACCCTCCTGGGTGAGCGGCCACAGGGCACACGTTGAGGGGCTGCTGGGAGGGCGGTGCTGGTAAGGGGGTGGCGGCTGTACCTGTAGATGCGGGGGACACAGAGGGGCCCACCACCACAAGGGAGCTCACATCAGAGGAGGAGTCCGTGTCGCTGGTCTCAGCTCCTGTCCCCACGGTGGAGCTCCCCTCGCCCTCCGTCCCACTGGTGGCTTCAGACTCCGTTGTCTCGCCCTGAAGGGCCAAGTGGGATGCAGCTCCCTCCTGCTCCGGTGCCATTCTACTCCTCCGCCTCCTGATGCTATTGCACACAAGAACAGGGAGCCCAAAGAAAGAGGGGGAAGGCAGAAGAAAGACATGTTGAGTGCATGCAATACCGCTACAGTTGGCAGACCCGACAGACAGAGAGGACCTCTGCACTACGCAGTGCACTTAGAGTTCCCAAATTATTCACAGGGACATGGGGTACAAGGCCTATGCCCGATTGATGCACACATGGATGTCACATGAGCCTCACTAGGTGTAGTTGCCTCTGAACACTGGAGGGGTGTGGTGCCACATGGCCTGCCTTACGAAGGGACCTTGCCTACTAAACTTGCCCTGGCCTAGGGGAACCCACAGCCCACCTCCCCCACCCAGACACCTCGTAATGCGTGCAGATTCGGCTGAATGAGAGTGTACTCACCCCCTTTTGGCTACTGTGATGCTCTCAAGCACCCATCCAACTCCGGATACGCAACTGCCAGGATCCGGAACATCAGGGGGGTCATGGTGCGACGGGCACCCCTCCCACGTTGGGAGGCCATCCCCAGCTGGGCCTCCACCGTCTTCTTGCTCCAGGGGTGAATGTCCTCCCATCTTTTACGGCAGTGGGTGCTCCATCTGTGGTGGACCCCCAGGGTCTGGACTTCCTTGGCGATGGCACGCCATATATCCTTCTTCTGGTGGGTGCTAACCTACAGGAATGGTACAGGGGAATAGGAGGAGATATAATCGTCCAGACCGTCACAGTCATTGGCCCACGTTCCCACCCTTGCCCTGATGCACATGCACTCACCGTTGTTTCATGCATGCCTCATTCTCCCCCCCATCTTCCATCCACACCACTACACACAGGCATTGCCCATACAGCATGCTCACAGTGTACTTACCTGTTTCCCTGGAGGACCGTACAGTAGCGTGTACTGGGGAGGACCCCATCCACTAGTTTCTCCAACTCCTCTGTGGTGAAGGCAGGGGCCCTTTCCCCATACACTTGAGCCATTGTCTCTTCCAGACTGAGGTCACAGTAACACTTGCAGTGTAGGTCCTCCCCTGTCGAAGATCAGGTATCAAGTGAGTGAACAGACAGAAAATGGCGGTCACGTCCACGGTGGTACGTACAGTCACCACCGATGTACATCGTCATTGGCTCCTGGGACCCATAGGGTCCATTGTTAACCAATGCAGGACTACGCTGCGGTCTTCGACGGCCTACCACGATGCTTTACAACGCCAGCGCAGTTACCTCATTTCCCCTTGTCCCACATTACAGGTCAGGCAGCTGCCATTTCAGGGGGCCACATGGCATTAAATTTAAATGCGTCACACATATCTAGGCCTTGCATACACATTACGACAGGGACACAGCGGATTGAAAAATGTGTGCAATAAAGTTGTGTTTTGGTACCTCAGTGTTGGCTGACCCTCTGCTCTCTGTTCTCGTCCATAGGGCACGTCCGCTGGGGCAGGTGAGGAGATGGCGGCATCCTCCGGTGTACAGACTGCTGGTGGACCTGTCGACAATGGAAGAGCGACATGTAATTGTCACCCACAGACTGGACCGTGCCACAATCCTGGAACTGTGTGCTCAGTTGGATCCGGACCTGATGTCAGCTATCTGCCATCCCACAGGAATCCCCCCTCTAGTGCAGGTGCTGTCAGTACTCCATTTCCTGGCAAGTGGGTCTTTTCAAACAACAGTGGCGATTGCATCAGGGATGTCCCAGCCTATGTTCTCCAACGTGTTGTCCAGAGTGTTGTCTGCCCTGGTGAAACACATGCGCAGCTACATCGTGTTCCCTCAGGTGGAGGATTTGCCTACAGTGAATGGTGACTTCTATGCCCTGGCACATCTCCCCAACATCATAGGTGCCATTGATGGTACACATGTGGCCGTGGTCCCACCCGCACGAGTGAACAGGTGTACAGAAACCAGAAGAGTTACCATTCAATGAATGTGCAGATGGTGTGTTTGGCCGACCAGTACATCTCCCATGTGAATGCCAAGTTTCCTGGCTTAGTGCATGACGCTTACATTATGAGGAATAGCAGCATCCCTTATGTGATGGGGCAACTCCAGAGGCACCGTGTGTGGCCATTAGGTGAGGACATGGACCCTATACAGTGTGAATAGTTGTCTGGGTCTGGGGTTGTCCCTAAGGGTTATTGTGTGTCTAACAGTTGTCCCTCGACATTTGCAGGTGACTCTGGCTACCCCAACCTGTCATGGCTACTATCCCCAGTGAGGACTCCCAGGACAAGGGCAGAGGAACGTTACAATGAGACCCCTGGGCGAACAAGGAGGGTTATAGAGAGGACCTTCGGCCTCCTGAAGGCCAGGTTCAGGTGCCTCCATATGACAGGTGGTTCCCTATTCTACTCATCAAAGAAGGTGTGCCAGATCATTGTGGCCTGCTGCATGCTTCACAACTTGGCTTTGCGACGACAGGTGCCTTTTCTGCAGGAGTATGGTCCAGGTGGAGGTCTTGTGGCAGCTGTGGAGCTTGTGGACAGTGAAGACGAAGAAGCAGAAGAAGAGGACATCGACAACAGAAACACAGTGATTCATCAGTACTTCCAGTGAGACACAGGTAAGAAGACATCACTGCCTGCTACATCTGATACACTTGTTCTACCTCTCATCTGTCTGTCACTTTCACCCAGTGTATGAACCCTGAGTTGTCACTTTCCCTTTCAATTTCACAGATTTGGTTCCCACTGTGTGACATCTGCTTTGTTTCCACATGGACTAGATCTGTGTGACATAGGTATGTTGACAATACAATGGATATTGCATTTTTCCTCAGTTATTGCAAATACACATTTTTAAAAGCACAGACTGACTCCAGATAGTTTTGTGATTTAAGGGTGTTTATTTAAGTGCTAAATAGTGGAGGGGGGTTGTAAAATGGTCAGGGGTGATGGTGAAGGAATGTCCATGGCAGAGTCCAGTCTATTAGTCTCACAGGTGCATTTTCCAAAGGGGCATAGGAAGTGGAGCTGGGGCAGTTGATGGATGTACTGGCTGACAAAGTGGGACAAAAGGATGACAATCAGGGTGGTCTCATTTCTTGGCGGGGGTCTTGGCATTGTTCTCTGTCTTTGTCCCGGATCTCAGGGACCGCTTGCGGGGTGGTTCTCTATCTGCAGGGGGTGGGGTGCTGGTGTCATGGTCCTGTGGCGGTGCCTCCAGTCCACGAGTGCTGGCAGAGGTGGTGGGCAGTTCATCGTACAGGCTAGTGTCAGGGGCCCCTTCTTGTGCCACAGTGTCCCTCCTGGTGTTGACGAGTTCCATCAGCACCCCTACAATGGTGCCCAGGGTGGAATGGATGGCTTTGAGCTCCTCCCTGAACCCCAAATACTGTTCCTCCTGCAGCCGCTGGGTCTCCTGAAACTTGGCCAGTATCGTTGCCATCGTCTCCTGGGAATGGTGGTAGGCTCCCATGATGTTGGAGAAGGCCTCGTGGAGAGTGGGTTCCCTGGGCCTGTCCTCCCCCTATAGCACAGCAGCCCTCCCTGTTCCCCTGTGTTCCTGGGCCTCTGTCCCCTGAGCCATGTGCCCACTGCCATTGCCCCCAGGTCTCTGCTGTTGTTTGGGGTGGTGGGTTAGCCTGGGTTCCCTGTAGTGGTGGACACACTGCTGCTTGACGTGTCCCGGGGACAGAGGTATGGGCCCGCTGGGTGGGTGCTGTGCTGGTGTTTCCAGAGAGGGGAGGCTCTGTTGTGGCTTGTGCCAGTGTGAGGGGAACCGAATGTCCCGAGGTCCCAGATGGGCCGGGCTGGTAATCTAGATCCAGTTGGACAGAGCTGCTGTCATCACTGTGGGCCTCTTCTGTGGGGGGGGTGGACATGTCTGGTACTCCTGTCCGGTGATGTTGAGTAGGGGTCCTGCAGGGGTGTAAAGGCATAATTATTGCATCTGTGTGTTCCATGGTGTGCAATGGGTGGGTGACCCTGTACCCCAATGCTTGCATTCTTGTGTAGGACCTTGCGTGATAATTGGTTTGGGGTCTATGTGAGTATTTGTAGTGGCCATGCATTGGTGATGGGTGTCCATGCTTTGTTGTTGCATGCAGGGCTTGGTGTTGGGATGGGTGGGTTGTGATAGTGGGACATATGTGAGGAGTTGGAGTGATGGGGGTGAGGGCGAGTATGGGGGTATGTGATAGCATGCAGGTAGGTGGGGGATGAAGTAGTGAAAGATTTGCCTTACCAGAGTCCATTCCTGCTGGTACTCCTGTGAGGCCCTCAGGATGCAGTATAGCCAAGACCTGCTCCTCCCATGTTGCTAGTTGTGAGGGAGGAGGTGGGGGTCCGCCGCCAGTCCTCTGCACCACAATGTGGTGTCTTGAGACCACGGAACATACCGTCCCCCATAGGTTGTTCCACCTCTTCCTGATGTCATCCCTAGTTCTTGTGTGCTGTCCCACTGCGTTGACCCTGTCCACAGCTCTATGCCATAGCTCCATCTTCCTAGCTATGGTGGTGTGCTGCACCTGTGATCCGAATAGCTGTGGCTCTACCCGGATGATTTCCTCCACCTTGACCCTGAGCTCCTCCTCAGAAAACCTGGGGTGTCTTTGGGGTGCCATGGGGTGCTGTGGGTGATGTGTGTTGTGATATGTGAGGGGATGTTTGTGTGTGTTGTGTGAGGTGCGTGGATGTTGTGTGAGTGATGGTGTTGAGTGCCTATAGATGCTAGTCTGTTGATGGTGGTGTCTCTCTCTGGCCTTCTGCCACAATTGTGGTCGTCGGGGTTTGTGGGTGTGTTTTATATTGTATTGGGTGTGTAGGAGTGGTGTGTGTATGTGTATCAGGTGTGTGTATTTCGATTTGTCCAATGTGGTAGTGTTTTGTTAGTGTGTGTGTCTTTTGAGCACGGCGGTGTGGACCACCAATGGAATACCGCGGTTGAAAGAACACCGCATGAATTCGTGGGTCGTGATAGTGTGGACAAATTCCTGTTGGCGTGACGGTGTCGGTTTTGTTATCGCCAGTTTATCACTGACCTTTGGTGTGGCAGACTTGTATGGGTGTCTGGATTTTGGCAGATTCTGAGCTGTGGGTCGTAAAAGCTGTGGTGGTATTCCGCTGCCAAGTTGGTGTGCTGGTGGTCTTCTGCACGGCGGTAAGCGGCATTTACCGCCAATGTTGTAATGAGGACCTATATGCATTGTGCTTTGAACAAGGACATTTTTCCAAAACTGGACTCTAGTCGTTGGTAAGCGGGAAACTGACAAGTCTATGAAATGTCTCTAGTCTTAGGCGTGTGAGGACATATCGATGCCTCGGGTTCAATACATATTTTAAATATGGTTCCATGCCATCTGATTGCTGCAACAGAAGGTTCCTCCTTACTCTAGATATCTTTCACTCAGTAGCCCACCTTAGGTCAGCCAGGTGGGTGAGGCAAATGTTTTTCAGGTCTTTCCTGGAAAGTGTTTCAATTTTTTCTGGTGTAAAGTAAAACTCAGGATGGCCCAGGTCCATAAACAAATTATTTATATAATCCAGCCATGGAATTTGCAACGAATTACTTAGTGATTGAACGTCTTCTATAATGGCCCTATTCAGACTAGCACGTTCAGAGGTCCATACTTTATGCCAAAGTAAAATTGGTTGCATGCTTATAAGATCAGTGATGATTGTTACCCCCATTTCTGAGTGGCACACCAAGGTTGAAGTAGATTTTGGCACACTTAGGATGGACTTTAAGAAATCATTTTCAGCTAGCTGTAGGGCGTTACGTTTCCTGTATCCCCATAAGCCTGCACCATACAGTGCAACAGAGACACATTGTGCATTATAAATTGTCATCATGTCTTTGGGTGTGGCCCTACCAATCTTTTTAGATACATTTTTTACAGCCATAATAGTTTTTGTAAAAGTAATTTCCTAGACCTGATGGCTTGCAACCAGGTGCCTTTGTTATCAAACATAATTCTGAGGTATGAAATAGTTTCTATATCATCCAATTTGACACCCTTTAGAATGACATGTTTTTTTTTTGCAGATTTTATACCACAGGTCATCATGAAGGTTTTAGAATGATTGATTTTAAGGCCTAAGTCTTCCATATAGTTGTCAAAGGTTGCCATACAGTTACTCAACTGAAGCATTTCAGTAAGGATCTTGCCTGTCCCATTAGGAGCTCAGCCTGGAAGAAGGAGCTGCAAAAGGCACTGAGGGCCTGGGTGACAGTCAAAGAGGCGGAGGGCAAACAGATGGGGAGGGTGAGAGTGAGGAGACGCAAAGTGTCCATAATGTGGTAGTGGATGTATCTGTTATGCCTCGAGAAAGAGTTTCCAGGGCAGGTAGCCGTGTGTCATTCAAGGGGCTGACTCCTGAAGAGTTGCAGGACAGACAGGCAGAGAGGGTTCACTAGTTGGAGTTAGAGGAGTTGAGCATGCAAATGGAGAGGGACATGGCGGACAGGAGGCTGCCCATAGAAGAGAAGAAGCTGCTCATGGCTCATGAGCTTAGATTAAGGGAACTAGATCAGAGGAGCCAGTCTAGTAGAGATGGTGGCAGCAGTACCACAGTGTAGCCTGAGAGGAGGGTGTGTATTCCCAAAGACCTAGTTAAGGATTACAATAGGGAAGATGAAATATATATTAATGGTTTAAGAAGTATGAGTCTGCTCTCCTCATGCACACGGTCCCAGAAGCATATTGGGGGGTGGGTCTGTGGTAGCACTTTGAGGTAGAGGGGAGGGATACTGTGACATCCATAGGGGATCTTCAGAGGCTCACTTACTCTATCATGAAGGATGACCTACTCACTGGTCTTACCTCTGAGCAGTATAAGGACAAGTTTAGGCCCTACAAGAAAAAAAAAATCCAAAACTTGGCTAGAATGTGTCGACTCTTTCTGCAGGTCACTGGATGGTTGGGTGAAGGGCAGTAAGGTACCAACTTATGAGGAGCTTTACAACTTATTTGCTTGGGAGCACTTGCACAGTCTTTGTTTTCCAGAGCTGCGCCAGCACCTGATTGACAGCAAGGTGACTGACCCCAGGAAGCTTGCATGGGAAGCAGACCATTGGGAGAACACCAGGGTCCAAAAGAGGTATGGGGAGACCACACAAAGGGTGGGCAGGGTCCCCCCCAAAAGATGTGGATGGGAAGGGTAAACATGGGGAGTTCTCTAAAGGGTCCCAACCTAGGCCCCAGGGTAAAGATCCCCAGCCCCCAGTTGAGAAGAAGCCCTGGTTTTCTAAAGGGGAATCTGAAGAACAGGGTCCCCACAAGTGTCATGCATGTCACCAGGTGGGTCATGTGAGGGGGGATCCCAAATGTCCCAAGGGGACACAGTCACCCATTGGCTCTCAAGCACAGGGTTTGGCCAATGTAGTGCTTAGGGAGGAGTTGGTTCCAGGTGGGTGTGAGCCAGCTGAGATTACCCTTTTCTCACTAGGGGACAGTGAGATGGTCCAGAGAACCCTAGTGCCTCAGAACACTTAAATGTACAGGCAGTGGGTGACTATCAATGGACAGATGGTAGATGCCCTGGGAGACACCAGAGCCAGTGTGACTACTATGAGAAGTCACCTGGTGTCTCAAGAGCAGATAGTTCCCCATGTACTTCACCAAGTAGTTGCAGTAGACAACTCAGTTTGCCTATACAGAGTGGCACTGGTTCCCTTTGAATAGGGGAGGGGGTCTCAGGTGCCTTGAGAGTAGATGTGAGTCAAGCCATGCCTGTAGATTGTCTGCATGGCAATGACCTGGAGCATTCCCCTAAGAAGGAGGTGGAACACAGGTCTCACTTGGAGATGTTGAAACTGCCTGGGTGGGTGGGTGTGTGTTTGTGTGTGTGTCACCTGGTTTAATGCAGCCCATCAGGGTGATCAGGAGACCCTGAAGCTTGAAAGAGTGGCACAGCTGTCTACCAGAAGGAGGAAGGGCAAGGGGTGCTGTAAACCAGCCCCAGAAGTTCCCATGGTCTGGGAGGAGGCGGAGCCTGAGGGTGACGCCCCAGCATATAGGGAAACATGTGGCTGAGCTGGGGGAGGTTCCTGAGCTGGTGCAGTGGCAGCAGGGAGGGGGACCCACCAGGGAAGCATTCTGTGAGGCACAGAGAACATGCCCTATTCTGGAGTGTTTGCAGTGGCTGGCTGCAGACCAGGCATCTGGCAGTGAGTCTGGATCACACTTGATCTACTGGGAGGACGGCTTCCTATATAGTGAGCCTAAGGTTGCTGAACCTGGGTCAGCCTGTGTGCTGCAGGTACCCCAGTGCTTCAGAGCCTTCCTACTTTGTCTGGCTCATAATGTGCCTTTAGCAGGACATTTAGGGCAGGACAAGACCTTTGAATGGCTTGTCACCCACATTTACTAGCCCCAAATGCGCAGGCACTCTGATGCACACTGTAGGTCTTGCCAAAATGAGGCAAGTGACAAAAGTAGGGGGGGAATGTAATTCTCCCCTCCAACCTTTTCCTGTAGTCAGCACCCCCTTTGAAAGGGCCGGTATTGACATTGTGGGCCCTCTGAATCCCAAGACAGCCAGGGGCAACAAGTTTATCCAGGTCTTGGTGAACCATGCCACCCGGTACCCAGAAGCCATTCCTTTAACATTAATCACCTCCCCTGTGGTAGGGCGTGCACTGATGAGGGTTTTACCTGCATGGGGTTCCCCAAGGAAGTGGTCTCCGATAGGGGTACCAACTTCAAATCAACCTATATGAAGTCTCTGTAAAAGGAGTGTGGGGATAACCTACTAGTTTACCACTCCTTACCGCCCCCAAGGAAACAGTCTCATTGAGAGAGTCAACCGTACCTTGAAAGGCATGATCATGGGCCTGTCAGAGCCCTTGAGGGGCAAGTGGGACGTGCTCTTGCCATGCCTTCTGTACACCTACAGAGAGGTGCCATAAAAGGGTCTCAGATTGAGTCCTTTTGAATTGTTTGTATGGCCACCCTGTTGCTGGGCTGGAGAGAGCCTGCACAGGCTCCCAGTCTGCCTGGGAGCATCCTGTCTGGGCACTCCCAGACAATCCTGAAGCTGCTCTGAGCAGCATCAGGATTTGCCACAGGGCTGGGAGTCTCTGCCTGCCTGCAGCTAGCTGAAGAGAGGAGCCGGGTGTGACATGGCGGCGAGAAGGTAAGTGTTTATTTTTTTTTGTAATTATTTAATTTTTATTTCCCTATCCTGCCCCCCTTCCCGGTGCCTAGCCCCTTCTGCATGCCATGAGGTGCTACTAACTCGAAATACCGGGTGTTGTACTATTCCTGAAAGATGGGGCGTTAATTACCATCCAGAATTCTCGTTATCCTTGACAACACTTTCCCACTGTAGAGAAGTTCATGCATCTTCCCTCATTAATGTTTTCCTTGTTGACAGAACCTTTATATATTCTAACCTTCACTGCTGTACTTCCTCTGGGGTACGTGGTTTACTTTTCAAAGCTGGTTTTATCTGCATATGTACACTGGATCAGGAACAAACAACCCAGCAACATTGTTTCTCTACACATTTGCAGGGGAGAATCGTCATGAGTGACTAGGGCCCTGGCAAATAGCCCCATAGCAGTCAAATTAGCCAAAAGATCATCCAGACAAGTTGCAAAATAATCGCTACTATTCTGCACCAAGTCGCTTGTGAATCAGGAAATATTAATCTTAGTGCTTTTCAATAACACGCCTTTAGGGCCATGTATTATAAGCTCCTAGCAACACCTTGTATCACATTACCATCATTTGTTTTAAGTAATGTGGCCCAACGCTGCCAAAATCCTTTTGCCATATTTACAAAGTGGCAAAATGCATGCATTGCCCACTTTATAACCCTTTGCGCTACATTATGCCTGTGCCAGGCATAATGTAGCGCAAAGGGGACGTTCCCCCATTAGGAGGGGTAAAAAAATGGTGCAAGGAAATCTAGCAGATTTCCTTGTGTCATTTTTATGGCACTTTTGACACCTGATCACAGCAGGTGTTAAAAGGGGGCTTCCATTTTTTATAATGAGTCCTAATGTACTCTACAGGAGTAGCACCAATATTCTGGAGCTACTCCTGCAGAGTATATCAATAGTGTCAAATTAGAATGATGTAATTGCCCCCTACCCTGTACCATGGTGTGAACTATCATAGTTACAGCACACACATAGGGGAGCTCTAAGGGGTACAAAGAAAGTGGCGCTGCACTTTCCTTAAATATGCCCCTCAGTCTTCTCTATGGGTAGGTCAATGTGCCCTAGAGATGTTTTGTCTGGGCATTCCCAAACCTAGATCATTGGTAAGATTAAGATTGAAAAATAAATTAAACATAGATGAACTACATCTACCACAAGGTCTTACTGGAGGCACACTCCTATGATAAATTCAGTACCACTTTTTGGGGATACTTCTTTGAAAATGTTGGCCTCCTTGGTCATGGTGGTTGCTGGCACATTTCCTTTAGTATGTTACCATTTAAAGTGATACTCATCATTCAGATTTAACACCACCTAACGCGGTTAAGTTCCTCTCGACACTGTATAATCAAAGAAAATAAGCAGTTGGGTGTTATTGGAGTTGGTCATTTCTGCAGGGTCATCCCCAAGTTTTTTGCCTTCACCCTCCATTTTTTTTAATCCATTTTTGTTGCCTTTCATTGGGTTTAGGACTCTCTGCATACTTTAACATTGCTAACCAGTGTTAAAGTGTTTGAGCTCTCTCCTTAAAACATAGTAGAAATGGCTTACACCAAATGTAGCATATTTAGGCCCTCATTATGACTTTGGAGGTCTAAAACCTAGATCAATGAAGTCCGGCCAGCCACAAGACCGCCAGGGATGGTGGTCATCTGACCATCATATAATGACTGCTGGTGGTCGGCGGTGCAGTGGCGGCTGCTCCACTTGCACCGCCATGTCATCACAACACCGCCACGCCTATTAAGAGTTGGTAATAGGTGTGGCGGTGTTGTGGTGATGGGGTAGTATTGGCGGAGCAGGCCTCAAGGATCCTATCCCCTCCCTGACATCCACTGCGTAAAGGTAAGTGCCTGTCCGATAAGGGAGGGAAGATGATGAGTAGTGTGTGCGTGCATGGGGGGGTGTGTTTGTGTGATTGGAAGAGGGTGGGGTTTGTGTGTGTGTATTTGTGTGATTGTGAGTGTGTGAGGGCGGGAATGGATGTAGGGATGGTGGGGGTGTATGTGAGTGTATATGTGTGTCTGTATGAGTGTGTGAATGCGTGATTGCATGTGTGTGAGGTGCATGCATGTTTGGATGGGGTGGGGGTTGGGGGTCTCTATGGGCTGAGGTGTGACTGTGTGGGGAGGGTTGGGTGGAGTCGCATACTGGCAACAGGAATATAAATTGCTGTTGCCAGTATCCTTTCTGTCAGGGATTTCCTGGCAGTTTTGTCACCAGGGAATCCCTGGTGGAAAGGAGGCTCCAAATACCGTTGGCGGTCTATGATAGACCACGGGGCGAAGGTGGTCCACCTTTGCTCCGGAGGTCCAACAGCCCTGGCAGAACCGGTGGTGATCTGGCATCCCTCATTGATGGCAGCCTTGATGACAATGCCAGACTCTGCATCGGAGCCTCACAGCTCCTCGGAACTGATGCACCACTTTTACTGCACATGACACACTCAACACCAGACTCCACATCACAAGCCCTCATCTATGGGATCCTCAATGTTCATGCAGGACCTCACACCACAGCCTAGTCACAGCTCAGAACCAACACGTATCACTCCAGCTGCAAGATGCAGCTTCCATGGGGATCTTTGCAACATTGTACAAGCTAGAATTTGGGATACTTTGTTCAGTGGGCCTAACTGGATCCCTGTAGTCAGTACGTGCTCTAAAAATGAGCCTCCATTGCTTCTGACAGGGTAGATGGAGAAACTTATAACTTTCTGGTCATGGAGATGCCAAATCAGGCACAGGATCCTCCGAGGTCCAGGATTCAGTAACAATGAGCAGATGTAATTTTTTTATGGTAAGTCAAAAATATCATGTGCATGCTTTACCAAAGAATGCTAATTAATAATTAGTGCACAAAAAATGTTGCTTCATTCCCACCAGAAAGAGGGGTGGCTGGATCTGACCTAACTTTTGACAAGACACCCATCAAGTTTATGTCATGATGTTTATGTTTTGGTCAGAATGTGAAACTAGTTTATTGATGAAGACGGCTGCTTGGTCACATCTAGCTTGCACAGAAAAACATGGTGTGGGGCTGAGGAGTACATCATATCAGTCCGAGTCACTCAAATGAAAACAATGCCAAACAAGCGAAAGAAAACTTCTTGATTGCCCAAAATACCTGTAAGAAATTGGCTTATTATTTGTGAAGGATGTGAATTATTCACAAGTAATAAGTTTGCAAATTGATCTTTACTGGGAACCAAGTCAAGTACCCCATTGTAATATTTGAGTCTCTAAGTGTACCAAAGCAGAGCAGTCAAAGGCCTGCTCACAGAAGGTGGTTTTGGTGTGTTGGTGTCCCCAGATGTACATCACAACAACACACAATAAATCATTGTCCAGTGAGTTCTTTTTATTTTAGAAAAGGAAAAGTATTTGATAACCCCCAAACTACTAACCCTCAGGATAGTTCACACCCGAGCAAGCCATGAATCCATAATCACATTCCCCACATATACTAAGTATATCACCCTATTAAAGCTTCTTATTATCAATAAAGCAGGTCTGCTGGTTTTGTCAGGCTGTCACCACATTAGTGAGAGGAAAAACACGTTATAATCCACCATTGCAATTAGTGGAGATAGACCCAACATTCAATATTATTCTTTGTAACAAAAATCACATGTTGTCAATTATTAACATTGCCAATAAAGGACTACATTGAAAAACATGTCACACAGTTTCACTTCTATGTTTACACTGCTACCATTTCAGCTATATGATCAACTGAAGCCTCAGACCTGCTGGTCCATTCCAGCTTTACTGCCACTCCTTGCCGCTCAGCCTCATGCTATCAGCACCTCGCCCCCAACCTCGAGCACTATGGTTAGGTCCCAAATGACCACTGCCTCCTATTTTAGCCTAACCCATCAGATCTATTAGCTTATTCTTGACACTGTTTTAGCACATCTCGGGAAGGATTTAGTCTAAGTGGGTTGGGCTCCTTTGTACTCAGGATTTCTGCTGCTGTCTTTACTTCTAATTTCTTCCTACAGGTCCCAATTCTTGACCTCCTGCCTCACTACTAGCCCTCATCCAAGGAATTCAAATGAAGGCTGCTGTGCCGCTGCATAGAGAACACCCCACCAGCATACCAATGGCATGCGCCAATGGCAAGCCTGTCATTGCCAGGACAGTGCCTAACACCAGGAACCCTGACCCTCCTGCCACCCGCTGCTACACTACCACGGATCTCCTGGACTTACACCCCAGACACCGGAGCAACAGCTACTTCACCTTCATCCCCGCAGTCAACCAAATGACCTTTCACCTGCCACAACTGACACTTCTCCTGCTTCACAGTCAGCAAAGTATCTGGTGCCATTCCTTCTCAGATGACTATGAGCAACAAGGAACCGCTCCAAAAAACCATAAAATGTAAATTTTGCACTTGTATAGCACACTACTCACCCATTAGGGTCTCAAGGCGCTGTACGCATACTGCTGTGGAAACCCTCCTGGCTTTTCCCTGTGAGGGGCCCACTCCTGGGCTACCCCCAGGCATCCAAGTGCTGTCAGGGCCTTTGTGGAGATTAAGCAAGCTATTGCACAGAGTTACAGAGTGGAACCCATTAATCAGATTAGGCACCAAGGTAAAAATTATCTGGTCCAAGGGAATTGAGCCCAAGACCTGCCGAGGCAGGAATTGAACCCTGGTCCTGGGCCACACCTCTGCATCAGAGGTCTGCTGCTCTAACCATTGTGCCACACTTCTCCACTGCATCCTCTCCCTCTGAAAACACATCACGGAAATCTGGGACACCATCACCTCCAACTCCCCTGACGTTGCCTTCATCACTGAAACCTATCTTAACCCCTCCTCAAACACTGATATTGCCAGTGCCACACCCCACAGCTACAAGATAATACACTGTGACTGCTCCAACTAACATAGCTGGGGCATTTCCATCATCTTCAAGGAAACCATCAGATGACCCACTTCCAATGACAACCCCACTCCTCTCATGTAACACCTCAACTTCCAACCACAGTCCGTCATGAATACCACGATAAGAGGCCCCCGTGCCTATAGACCCCTGAGGCCCCATCTAGCCTTATGCAACACCAGCCCCAATATCATCACCCCCAGCCACTGACTCTCACCACTATGTCCTTCTCAGTGATCTCAATTTCTAAGCTGACGATCCCAATTATGCCAACTCCACCACTCTCCTAGAAAACATGAACAACATTGGCCTCACAGAACTGGTTACCAAACCCACACACAAAGCCAGACACACACTGAATGCTATCTTCACCTCTAGCGACATAATTAAATCTCCCCGCTTCACATAACTCAGTTGGGTTGAGCTTGCCACCATTCACTTCACCATCACCAATGCCGAGCATACTGTCACGAAGCACCACAGCACCACCCACCGCAACTCAGGCAAGATAACCAAAACCCATTGGACACATGCCTTCAGCACCACAGAACTCAAAATTTCAGTGGGTCTTGACCAGCCCATCCAGCACTTCACTGCCTGGATGTCCCGGCCCACCAATAGAGTTGGCCCACTAAAAATAGCAAAAGCCAACAAAACCTCATGACAAGCCACCTGGTACACCACAGAGCTCAGATCCACTCAGCGCAACTGCTAGAGACTCGAGAAGCATTGGTGCATCAACAAGAACCCCTCTGACAGAGCCGCCTACAAAGCAGCTCTCTGCAACTACCAATGATACACCAAGAATGACAAGAAATCAATCATCACTGCTCGCATTGACTCCAGATCCAACCACATGAAAGGACTCTTCAAAATAGTCAAGGAATTCTCCAACCCAATAGCTACAATGAATACCATCCACCCTTCACAAGAATTATGCAACATCCTCCATGATAACTTCCACAGCAAGGTTGCAACCATCTGCAGCAACTTTGACAGCAACCCACCACCTTCAGCCTCAACAACCTCAACCAACCAGTGAACACTAGCCACATGGTCACCACCTAGTCTCAGCTCACCACAGAGGCTACCCCAGCCATCATGTCGTCCATCCACTCTGGGGACCCCACAACCCTGCCCTCACCATCTCTACAAACTCTGAACGAACCCTATCAGCAGAGGCTGCTCCTTCTCCTACATCACCACCAAGTCCTGAAATGACTTTCCCCTCCACCTCCAAATGGATCCCTCCCTGGCAGACTTCAGAAAGAAGGTCAAGACCTGGCTTTTTGAAGGAGACATTGCACCCTTAGTATCTGGATACCCCTAAGGATGAAGGAGCTGTCCTATACAAATGCTGTTTCACTGATTGATCAACCAACAGAGATCCACTCACGCTAGAATGCTTGTACAACGGTACAGGGTCACGAAGTGCTTGAAACAACAACTTCTTCTGGGGCAATCACATGGGAGAAGTAGGGCCACTTTTGGGGGTAAGCCAACGCATGCAAATTTTCTCCTCACTTACGGTGGTTCTTTTGTGTGGGGATGCCTCTGAACCAGCAGAGTAATTAAGTTAGCCCAGTAGGGGGGAACAAAGGCCTGAAATCTGATAATGGCCGAGCTAGGGGAAAGGATAATTCTCAAATTTACATAAGGAGTCAGGTTATACCAAAAGTGACAGTGAATATCCATTCTGTGTACACGTTTATCCTAAAATTGATACTTGGCTGCTTTCTCTAGGCCTAATTGTTGCAAAACTGTGCAGTGAACAGATTTCACCCACAAGGTATAATGCAGCACTCACACAGCTTTCAATAAGCACTAGAGACCTACACTTCGAATGCCTACTCAACATTATGAGGTATACACCTGTTGGTGAAACTCAATCCCAGTGAAGGTGCAAAACCAGGTAGTCAGAAAGTGAAATATCCAGGGGATTAAATGGAAAGAACACATTTCCTACATTACCTATAAACGTTGTCCATCACTTTGTCACATGCAGTAAATCTGATGACTTTATGGAATATTTCATAATTCCTCCATGAATCTCTTCATTATTGTAGCATGAGATATGGCCTATCATATTTCTTTGAAGTGAACCAAGCTATATTCCACTTCAAAAGATGCATCCTTAGAAAGGCCTGTGCCCATGCTCTTTCTTTTTGAAAACTCTTGTTATCCATTCTGTCTTTTGATTAATAGTTTGACACCATTAGATAGACCACTAAGACTTTAAAACTTGTAGCAAGATCTTCATCTACTCCATTTTGTCCTTTTTATGTTCTCTATGCATGATTCCATCCATTCACCTACAACTTACCCCACAATAACATTCTAAATAATTCAAGTTCCCAAACTCAACTGTCTGTTCCAATATAACCTCCTCACTTTTGTTGGTCAACATTATCCTGCTCTGCTGATAACCCACCTAACGGTAGAACCATCCTTGCTGCACCAACCTTTCTCACTAGCTAACTTTTAGCATCTCCATAGAAAATACATGCCTCACTCCACAATTTTTAAAAGTGAATTTACAAAGCTTTGGGGGGGTCACAACTTTGTGGGTATTCCATCACCGCTGCTCATGTTTGGAGAATTTTCTAGTTCTGTGGCCACAGGCTAAGGGGATATGATCCCAGCCTATTCCTCGTTCTTCTGATTCTCTTGCTCTGACAGTAGGTTCCTCTGTGCGTGAAAAATCTCTGCAATGGGCCGCAGAGGAGGAGAAGTGTGGAAACAAAGGGGGCATGTGTCAATTTCTCGGGCCGCACACGGTGATGCATCATTTAGTTTCCACGCAGGGACGTCTGTGTGTCGATTTGCGGTGCTCGGTTGAGGATCCTCTTTGGGTTGCGGGGTTTTCAGATGCCCCAGGGTCTATGCGTGGAATCCTGGGCTTGTGGAGAGGAGTCACAAGCGCTGTGTCGTTCCAGCGGGCGTTGCGTGGAAATTTCTTTCTCACGGCAGGCACTGCGTCGATTTCCCCTCTGGAAGTCGTGCCGCGTCGTCCCAGGTCGGCTGTGCGGCTATCCGGTGGGCCGAGCGTCGAAGTTCCGGTTGCAATGCAGGAGCCGCGTCGATCTTCTCCTTGCGAAGTGAAGCTGCGTTGTTCCAGTTCACCGTGCAATGAATTTCTCACCGCCGGGCAGGCTGTGCATCGTTTTTAGCAAGCTGTGCGTCAAATGTTCGCTGCACAAGGATTACAGTTGCAAGAGAGAAGTCTTTTTGGCCCTGAGGCTTCAGGGAACAGGAGGCAAGCTCTATCCAAGCCCTTGGAGAGCACTTCTTCACCACAGCCAGGGAGCAGCAAAGCAGCAGGGCAACAGAAAGGCAGCAGTCCTTCATAGAAAGCAGTCAGGTGAGTTCTTTGGGCCGCCAGGCAGTTCTTATTGGCAGGATGCAGGTTCTGGTTACAACTTTCTTCTCTAGGAAGTGTCTGAGTTGGAAGTGGCAGAGGCCCTATTGGTATACCCAAATGTGCCTTTGAAGTGGGAGAGACTTCAAAGAGTGGCTTAGAAGTGCACCAAGTCCCCTTTCAGTTCAATCCTGTCTGCCAGGGTCCCAGTCGGGGGTGTGGCAGTCCTTTGTGTGAGAGAAGGCCCTACACCCTCCCAGCCCAGGAAGACCCATTCAAAATGCAGATGTATGCAAGTGAGGCTGACTATCCTGTGTTTGGGGTGTGTCTGAGTGAATGCACAAGGAGCTGTCAACTAACCCAGCCAGACGTGGATTGTAAGGCACAGAAATCTTTAAGTGCAGAGAAATGCTCACTTTCTAAAAGTGATATTTCTAAAATAGTAATATTAAATCCTTTCACTAGTCAGCAGGATTTTATACCACCATTCTGGCCATACTAAATATGACCTTCCTACTCCTTTCAGGTCAGCAGCTACCACTCAAACAATATATGAGGACAGCCCCAATGTTAGCCTATGAAGGAAGCAGGCCTCACAGCAGTGTAAAAACGAAGTTGGGAGCTTTACACTACCAGGACATGTAAACTACATAGGTACATGTCCTGCCTTTTGCCTACACAGCACCCTGCCCTATGGGTTACCTAGGGCATACCTTAGGGGTGTCTTATATGTAGAAAAAGGGTAGTTATTAGGCTTGGCAAGTACTTTTAAATGCCAAGTCGAATTGGTAGAGAAACTGCACACACAGGCCTTGCAATGGCAGGCCTGAGACAAGGTTAAGGGGCTACATAAGTGGGTGGCACAACCAGTGCTGCAGGCCCACTAGTAGCATTTAATCTACAGGCCCTGGGCACATATAGTGCACCATACTAGGGACTTATAAGTAAACTAAATAGTCCAATTGGGTATGATCGAATGTTATCATGTTTAAAGGGAGAGAGCATATGCACTTTAGCACTGGTTAGCAGTGGTAAAGTGTAAAGAATCTAAAAACCAGTAAAAACTGTGTCCAAAAAGTTTAGGAGGCAGGCAAAAAGTTAGGGGTGACCACCCTAAGGTTGTCAGGTCTAACACCTTGAAAATAGGTCCACAGGTCCCCTAACGCCTGGTCAGACCCATGCATTAAGAAATGGTGCTAAGCAGGCTTAGCACCATTATTTGGGTCCTCCTACTTGACACGCATCATTTTTGCACCGAAGTATAAATAAGGTGTTAGGTGGTTAGCGTCTTATTGTGGATGAGAATGCCTACTTTGCATCTAATTAGCGCAAAGTAGTTCGCCACATCGACAATATGGCGCTAAGCCCTATATTTTGACGCTAGACTGGTCAAGCGTCAAAATATAAATATGGAGTTATCTTTGCACCATTTTAGCCTCAAAATAAATAACACTAAAATGTCGCAAAGCAGCTATAATTATGCCCCTTAATGTTCTTTGCAATTGACTCTTGAACTCACTTCTCTGATTTTCCGCAGATATCTTCATTTTGCCTATGTATAAGAACCTCTATTGGCTTTTAGAGCCATATTGTGAGAAATTGGGTTGTTCGTTGACTGGGGTGTGAGCCCTGGTCAAGAAACAGCGACAATCCCTTGCAAGGTGAACATCAAAAAGTCCAAAAATTAATCTGTGCTTAAACTTGGACAGCTTGGCACAAAAAAACGTTAAGTTTAATTCAGAAGCAATTTGTAAGGTATGTATGCAGCACACATACAATAATCAAGTGAAAACACAATGTAACAAAAATACTAAACTAATTTAGAAAAATAGAGTAGCTTTTAATAAATAATTTGACACCACAATGACAACAATCCAATCAGTAGAACAGGAATTATGAATGTTTTACGTTTTTAGTACAAACTAGTACCTAAAAGATCAAGGTGTGTACTGTGGACTTCTAGTTACAATAGACCCGTGAAAGTAAAAAAAAATATGGCCGTCAGTGATGGAGCATGGTTCAGATTTAAGAAGTGGATTTTGCCTGGTGAGCACTTACTTTCAGATTTAGAAAAAATCTTGAGAAAAGTGTTCGGAAAAGGTAAAGTTCAGCAGGGCAAGGCTGTAGGAGGTGTCCCAGAAGGGAGCACCATCATTGGATCATTGAATTGCCTTGGGGTGAAGATTTCTATGTTAGGATTTAGGGCCTCATTATGACCCTGGAGGTCACCAGACTGCCAGGGTCATGGTCGCGGTTGGACCGCCACCAAAGTGGCGGTCCGACCGCAACATTGCAATCATAGCGAAAGCTCCATGGTCGTACCGCCTGCACCATCAGGTTGCCGCCAGTCGACAGCCATGCAGCGCTTCCCGTGAGATTAGGAATCCCCTTTCTGCCAACCTTTGCATGGCGGTAGTCCCACCATGCAAAGACTGACAGAAAGGGGGTACTGGGGGCCCCATGGGGGGCCCCTGTACTGCCCATGCACTTGGCATGGGCAGTACAGGGGCCCCCATGGACAGCCCCGTCACGCTTTCGTCTGACCGAATTTACAACAAGTTATAACAAGTTGCTGACTCATATTTTGCCTTTAGTACATGCCAAAATGCGTTTTACCAGTCACAAACAGTCCAATGGGCTGTTTGCAACCAGTAAAATTTGTTGTACATCTGGCATGAAATCCTTTAGGAATCTGAAGAGTTTTAGGAGAGGAGATATTAGAATTCCAGTATGGGAAGTTGAAGAAGCACCACCCAAGCATACATCAGCATACTACGTTGATGAATGTGGGGTAACACATGTTTATGGTTTCATCAATGGTGCAAGGTCACTGAAAATGAGGGGCAGCTTAAATTTCCACAACTTGGTTTATTTAATTGAAGGGTTATTGAGCAATTGGGGGAGAAATTCTATGAAAAGAAACCACCTGTTAGGCCCACACAATATGGGACATTAAACCATTGGGAGAAATCAGCACTTGTTAAGGAGAGAGAGAAATACCAGAATAGGGCTAAAAGAGTTCTGTAAAGTCACATTGATGCCCAGTGGGACGAAAGACAGCAAAGCTGGAGGAAATGCATTATTGAGGGAGCTAGAATGTACCCTAATATAACTACAGAAAAGACTAAAAAGAATAAGACACATGGAGAAGATGATGAGGGAGCTGCAAAGAAATCCAACACTGTTAGTGATTCAGGGAATTATATTTTGGATGCATCATTGGCTGCGTATCCACTATAACATGTGGCCCCTGATATAAATACTGAGGGTGATTCGGCTTCTGATGCTACAGTGGCTACAGCCTCTGCTGTTCTAAATGTGGTTCAAATTGAGAGACCATTGCAGAGGACACAATTTGTTGTACAATATGTCAAAACTAAAATTGTGCCTGCAGGAGTTAAGACTGTTCCCACTGTAATACCTCCAGATGTTACTGCTGCTATTGGGACTGCACCAGTTGCTAGAGTAACTACTGCTCAGTCTTAATAATTTGAATGACAACTGCTCCTATAAACATTGTGCTGAATAATGTGGTTCAAGCAGCGGTTGGAGAAGCACCTGCAACAGGGTACATTCCTAGATCTCAGAATTCACAGACTGTTGCCTGGAAACCACTTCAAACAATTCAATAATTAAGAGAACGGAGAAGGTTTGTTTTTATGACACCAGGAGCACATGGAGAGACAAAGTTATTTGAAGATGGAATTTGACCAACATGGTTTGAAGAACCCAGTAGGCTCAATTCACAAAGCTAAATTTAGACCAAAAGTCTGAGGGGCATATTTATACGGTTTCTGTCGGATTTGCGTCATTTTTTAAACTCAAATCCAACGCAAACTTAACTCCATATTGTCTAGCGCCAAATTTATGGAGTTTGAGTCATTTTTTTACTGTGAAAACCTACCTTGCATTAATGACATGCAAGGCATTCCAGGGCAAAAACTGACTCTAAGGCCATTGTGCCTTATTTATACTCCCATGCAAAAATGATGCACAGGAGGGGGAGGGCCTTAAAAAATGACTCTAAACCAGTTTAGAGTAATTTTTTAACACATGGGTCAGGGCAGGCGTTAAGGGACCTGTGGGCTCATTTCCATGGTGGGAGACCATGGAAGCAGTCCACAGGTGCCCTTCCCTGCACCCAGGGACACCTGCTGCCACCCTCACCCACCCCTGGAGGACACCCATGGATAGGGAGACCCATCTACGGTAAGTAGTGGCATGGGGGGCATAACTTGGGCTCCCCACGTGCCATTGTGCCCAATGGCCATGTCCAGGGGACAGAAGTCTCCTGGGCATGGCCATTGGGCTGGGGGGCAGGGGGCATGACTCCTGTCTTTGCTAAGACAGGAGTCATTTCCATGGGGTTTGTGCATCAAAAAATGACACTAGCCAGGTTTGAGTCAATATTTGTGACTCTAACCTGACTTGCACCATTCTTTGACACACAACCCCCATTCTTCGCTACTGCTCCGCTGCCCGGTTAGAGTCATTTATTTTGACGCTAACCAGGCCACAGCGCCAGCTAACATCATTTCTTAAGTAAGGCGCCTGGCTCGTGCGTTGGAATGGCGTTAGCCGGCGGTAAACTTTTTGACGAAAATTTGTGCTAGCGCGGATTTGCGTTAAAAATTATAAATATTGGCCTAAGTTTGGACCAAATGTCTAAACTTAGACCTAAAGTCTAAATCTATGTAGCAGAGCAGATGCGACTCCGCTACAAGTTCATCCCCCGGGAGTCATGAAACAGTGCCCCGGGGTCACTTTCCTAAACCCGCAAGTCACGTCATCGGACAACGATCCGGATATCTGATTAAAAATATCAGAAGTCCAAGATCCGACGTCGCCGCCAAAAAGTAGAAGACGAACGGAGACGCGGGCCAAGGAGGAAGACCGCAAACCACAAGGAAGAGGAACGGAGATGCCGACGCCTGTGACGACTCCTGAGGAAGAAATGCTGCAGAGCGACTCAACCCACCACAGTGCCAGCCGCATCCCTGGAGGGACGTGGCTTTCGCAGGTACCTGCCTGCATGCTGAACCCCTCGGGGTATCACCGGAAAAAAGGGGCTTTACAGGTCCTCTTTTCCACGTTCGTTTGATTCTTTTTTTTGTTTGGCACTGGGTATTTTTTTTCTTTCTTATTTTGTTTCTCTTCCTCCCTGTCTCTACAACTGTCAGGCTAAAAGGAATACAAGCCTAGGTCCAGAGTTAAGCCTAATAATCCCTGGTAACCCTATTGTGTACTCATTCAAGGAAGCTCGTTTTCTTTTCCCATCAATATAGATAATTTATTTTGGAGACTATTCACTGGGTTCAATCTTTATTGGCTTTTCGGTGAAATGTCCCGCACACCCGACCCCTCAAAATAAAAGATCTGAAAGAAAAGACCCTTTTCTTTATTATTTATTTTTTCTCTCTCCTCTCCGGGGGATGTCACTAAAGCCACTCTTCTCCATGAATCGCTACATACCTGAGAAATAAGTAAAGAAAAAGAGAAATAAAGAAGACCAGTCAGAAGGACAAAGAAAAGATTTGAGAAGAGCAAAAACAATAAGATATACAGAAAGCATATATAGGATTACAACAATATATACTTAATAAACTATCAAACCATCCATTTTGTGTAGAGCGTTGTCTATTTTCACAAGGTGTTAGAAGTGGGATACAGAAACAACCGTCAAAGAGGGCACCCTAAACAAAGAAAAGGAAACAAAACCAACCCTTGAAGACATGATGCAGAGATTGGTTGAAGGACAGCCCCACCTCCAGATGCTCGGGGAGGGACAACAAAGAGAAGCAAAAACTGATAGGGAGACACATCAGAACTCTCTTACAAGTTAGGCTACAATATTAGCCAGCAACCAACTAGTACATGAGACTGTGTTACAAAAGCTAACAGATATTATTGCAGTGACTCGGGTACACCCCCATGTGCCCAGTTCAGTCCTGCAGAAATTCCAAGATGGCGAATATCCCGATGCGCTCTTCACACATTTTGAGGGTGTCGCCACTTCTGCCACCTGGCCGGAAGACAGATGGGGCCAATACGTAGCTCCTCTCTTGAACCGGGACCTTACAAGCCGCTTACCAGGCTATAAACCCTGGCGGCCCGACTCCATATCCAGAAATCAAAAAAAGAACCCTGGGAGGAGTTGGACATGACACAGAATATTAAAGGATTAGGTTCCGCAAAACCAAGTGGACCCCTATAGAGAACCCCAGAGCTCTCTATTTCAGGATCCAAGACCTGGGCTTAAAGTGGTTCACACCTAATAGCCCTGATAGAGATGAAATAATTTTAAATATTTTGTTAGAACAATTCCTGGAAGCCTTACCACCATCTACTCGAAACTAGAGTAAACAGCATTACAAAATAGATACCACCACCACAATAGATCTCGCCTACGCCTACCACCAAGCGCCTGAGTTTAAGAAAGGAATATCAAAGGGGCAAACAACAGTTGCCCGTTCTTCCATTCCAATATACCGACCAAAACTCATTAAACCTCTTGAAGATCTTTGCCTACCCAAAAGCCTAGAGAAAAATCCCAATCAATTACCAAAATGTTACAACTGAGCTGAATGGGGTCATACTGCGCGGAATTGCCCCGATAACTCAGAACCCATGGAAATCGGGGTTACGTGAGGTAGAGTATTTTTTACCAGGAAAGATGCACCCTGATATACCCTGTGTATCAACAGACGAACCACCAGGGCACTAATTGATTCAAGTTGTAGCCAATCAGTCATCAAAGCTAACTTAGTAGACAACCTGTTGTCCCCAGTAGAAGATTATGGCCCTCATTACAACATTGGCGGTGAGTGCTGCTTACCGCCATTCTGACTGCCGCCAACATACCGTGACAGCGGCGGTATACTGCTACGGGTATTATGACCCACACATAGAAATCCACCACTATGCAGACACCCACACAAGTCTGCCAGCCCAAATGTCAGTGATAAAATGGCGGTACCAAAACCCACACCGTTACGCCAGCAGAAATACACCCACAGCATCATGACTCACGAATCACCACGGCGGTCATTCAACCGCGGTAAACTATTGGAGGTACACACCGCTGCGCTCAAAATACACACACACATACAAAACAACACCATATTGGACAATTCAAAATACACCCACACACCCACAATGCTATAAAACGCACACACGCAATACCCAAAACCCTTTACAACCCAAAGATTTTGGCAAGTGAGAGAGAGACAAGCCAGGAGCACCCAATGAATCTGAGCCACAAAATACCATCACCCATATACAATCCACGCACCTCACAGCACACACCCCAACACATCACCCCACACACCCTCACACATACCACTCACACTACACCCATGGCACCACAACGACACCCCAGATTCTCTGAGGAGGAGCTAAGGGTCAAGGTGGAGGAAATCATCTGGGTAGAGCCACAGATATTCAGATCACAGGTGCAGCAGACGTCCATTGCTAGGAAGATGGAGCTATGGCGGAGAGTCATGGACAGGGCCAATGCTATGGGACAGCACCCCAGAACAAGGGATGACATCAGGAAGAGGTGGAATGACCTACGGGGAAAGGTGCGTTCCGTAGTAGCAAGACACCAGATAGCTGTACAGAGGACTGATGGTGGACCCCCACCTCCTCCCCCACAACTAACAACATGGGAGGAACAAGTCTTGGAGATCATGCATCCTGATGGGCCTGGCAGGTGTAACAGTAGGACTAGACTCTGGTAAGTCAAATCTTTACTACTTTATCTCCCCCACCTGCATGCCATTACAAACACCTACCCCTACCCTCACCCCCATCACTCCACCACCTCACATATACCCCACTTCACAACTTACCCATCCCAATATCAAGCCCTGCATGCAACACCAATGCATGGTCCCCCATCACAGAGCTGCATGGACACCCATATCCACAGCATGCACACTAGTGACAATCACTTAGCCAACCAAATCACAACTCACACAAGTCAAAGCTGCCTTGGTAATAACAACCATGGAGGGAAACATACCCATGCACAAGATGACACACGCAGAGACAATAACAGTGCTTTTACATACCCACATGACCCCCACACAATGTCACCGGAGAGGAGGTGCCAGCAACATCCCGCCCCCCCAGAAGAGGCCCACAGTGATGACAGCAGCTCTGCACGCCTGGATCAGGATGACCAACCTGGCCCATCAGGGACCTCTGGACAGTCGGTGACCCAGCCACAGTCCCAAACCACCACAGAGCCTCCCCCCTTAGGAAACACCAGCACAGCACCTACCCAGCGGGCCCATCCCTCTGTACCAGGACACGTCAATCGGCAGTGTGTCCACCACTACAGGGACCCCAGACAACCCCATAAACACAGGATGATCAGGGACCTGGGGTCAGTGGCAGTTGGCACATGGTTCAGGGGACAGAGGCACGGGACAATATGGAAGCTGGGACGACTGCTGTGCGACAGGGGGAGGACAGGCACAGGGAACAGACTCTCCACAAGGCACTCACCAACATCATGGGAGCATACCACCATTCCCAGGAAACCATGGGCCAGATACTGGCCAAGCTGCAGGTGACCCAGCGGCTGCAGGAGGGACAGTACCTGGGGATCAGGGAGGACCTGAGGGACAGCCACACCACCCTGGTCACCATTGCAGGGGTGCTGGCAGACATGGCCAATACCATGAGGGAGGCCGTGGCACACCAACGGGCCCCTGACACTAGCCAACCCGATGAACAACCCTCCACCTCCACTGGCACTAGTGGATAGGAGGCCCCGCCACAGGACCAATAGGCCACCAGCACCCCACCTCCTGCAGAAGGAGAACCACCCCACAAATGGTTCCTGCGATCCAGGCAGAAGCCAGAGAACATTGCCAAGACCCCCACCAGGAAATAAGACTCTCCTGGTTGTCACCCTTCTGTCCCACTTTGTCACCTTGTCAACCTTCCACTGCCATTGCTCTGCTTCCTTTGCCCCCCTGACAATGCACCTGTGATACAAATAGACTGGACGCTACCCTAGACTTTCCTCCATCAGCAACCCAGCCCATTGCAATACCCCCTACACTTATTAGCACATAAATAAACACCCTTGAAACAAATTTAAGTATGGAGTCTTTCAATTGTTTGACATATGTGTTAGTTTAACAAACTGCAAACATTGCAATTGAAATGTACTGTAATATTTACATAGGTATGACCTATAGTGGGTAGCAGTAACACACCAGGAGCCAGAGTGGGGTACAGAGATCTGAAAATAGAGATTCCAAAGGGTACAATAAGTGGCCATAGAAATAGGGAAATCAGGCTGCCATGTTCAATCTCAATTACAAAATTGCAATGGAAGGTGAAGTTACAGTGTCCTACATGTGTCACTGGAAGTACTGTTGAATTAGTGTACTCTGTTGTCCACATCTTCTTCCTCTGCTTCCTCTTTGTCACTGTCCACATGCTCCACCGCTGCCACACGACCATCCCCAGGATCATCCTCCTGCATAAAAGTCACCTGGCGTCTCAAGGTCAGGATGTGCAACATGCAACGATGATCTGGCACACCTTTTTGGGTGAGTTGTACAGGGATCCACCTGTCAGATGGATGCACCGGAATCTGGCCTTCAGGAGGCCAAAGGTCCTCTCAATGACCCTTCTTGTTGTCCATGTGCCTCATTGTAACGTTCCTCTGCCCTTGTCCTGGCATTTCTCACTGGGGTCAGTACCCATGAGAGGTTGGGGTAACGGGAGTCACCTGAAAATATTCGAGGGATACCTGTTAGCCACACACTCACCCTTAGGGCCAAACCCACACAAATATACCTACATCAACTGGGTGGGAACCATGGGCTCACCTATTAGCCACACCCGGTGCCTCTGGAGTTGAGAAATCACATATGGGATGCTGCTATTTCTCAAGATAAAGGCATCATGCACAGAGCCAGGATACTTGGAATTGACATGGGAGATGTACTGGTCCGCCAAACACACCATCTGCACATTCAGAGAGTGAAAGCTTTTCCCATTTCTGAACACTTGTTCATTTCTCCGCAGGGGGACAAATGCAATATGTGTACAAGCAATCGCACCAATGATGTTGGGGATATGTCCCAGTGCATAGAAGTCAGCCTTAACTGTGGCCAAATCCTCCACCTGGGGAATACGTAGCTGTGCATGTGTTTCATCAGGGCAGACAACACCCTGGTCAGCACGTTTGAGAACATAGGCTGTGACCTCCCTGATGCCATGGCCACTGTCGCTTGGAAAGAACTACTTGTCAGGAAATGGAGCACTGACAGGACCTGCACTAGATGTGGAATTCCTGTGGGGTGGCGGATAGCTGAAATCAGGCCTGGCTCCAATTGGGCACACAGTTCTTGGATTGTGGCCCTATCAAGTCTGTAGGTCAGGATAATGTGCCTGTCCTCCATTGTCGCCAGGTCCACCAGGCTCTGTATACAGGGGGATGTCTCCATCTCCTATTCATCTGCAGTGGTTGAGCTCTAGGGTGAAAAACGGTGAGCAGAAGGTCATATTTACACATATGTCATAATTAATATTCAATTCTTCCTTTACAGAAACAGTATGTGAACTTGTAAGTCAGTTGATGTGCCAATGTCTGCTGTGACGCAGTTAGGTGCCATGGCCTGTGCCCCCCTGAAATGACGGCTGCCTGTCCTGTGAGGAGAGACAAGTGGAAATGAGGTAATTCCGCTGGCGGTGTGCGCCGCTGCGGTCGGCGGTCGATGACCGCCGCGCAACATCACATTGGTTATCATTAGGCCCTCTGGGTTCCAGGAGCCAATGGCGATGTACGCCGGTGGTGACGGTACGCACCGCTGTGGACGTGACTGCCATTTTCTATCTGTGAACTCACTTGCTACCTGACCTTCGACAGGAGAGGACCTACACTGCAAGTGCTTCTGTGACCTGTGTCTGGAAGTGACAATTGCTCGAGTGCCTGGGGAAAGGGCCCCTGCCTTCACTTCTGAGGAGTTGGAGAGACTAGTGGATGGGGTCCTACCCCAGTACACTTTACTCTATGGTCCTCCAGACAAACAGGTGAGTACACTGAGAGCGTGATGCGTGGGCCATGAATGGATTGCTGTGTGTGTAAGCCCCGTGTAGGGGGGATCTTGGGGGTCCTGGGCAGAGTGCTGCATATATGGTGGGCAATGTATGTGCGAAAGTGGATGATGAGGGGTATATAGTGGGCCATGAGTATAACAGTCCAGACGGTATGACTAATACATTTTTGGCTGTATTTTTTCTGCAGGTCAGCGTCCATCGGAAAAAGAGAATTTGGCATGCCATCACCAAGGAGGTGCAGACCCTGGGGGTCTTTAAGAGGTGGAGCACCCACTGACGCAAACAGTGGGAGGACCTGCGCCGCTGGGCAAGGAAAATGGCAGAGGCCCAGCTGGGGCTGGCCTCCAATGAGGAAGGGGTGCCCATCATACACTGACCCCCCTGATGTTCCGCATCCTGGCGGTGGCCTATCCGGAGTTGGATGGGCGCTTGAAGGGATCACAGCAGCCACAAGGGGGTGAGTACAGATTCTGAATCATGAATTTGCACGCGTTCTGGTATTAGCTGGGTGGGGGATGTGGGCTGTGGGTGACCCTAGGCCAGGGCGAACATGACAGGGTATGTTCAATGATGGGCAAGATCAGATGCACTCCAACCCCAATAGTGTTAGTGGGCATCTACTACTGGGCAGGTTCATGACGGTTTCAGGTATGCAGCTAATGGCTTTAGGCATTTTACCCCATGGACTGGTGACTAGCAGTGTAACTGGTAGTGCATGGCCTAGTGCATAGGGTGGTTCCCTGTGTGTTGTGTATGCCAACGGTAGTGTTGTTGCTGACATTGACCAAGTGCATCCTCTGTCTCCAACCCTTGTTGTTTTGTCACCCTGTCCTTGTGTGCATTAGCATCAACTGGCAGAGGAACAGAGGCACCGGCGACGGAGGGAGCTGCAGCCCACATGGGTTGGAGGCCAAAACCAACGACGGTGAGGGCACCAGTGGGATGGAGGGAGAGGAGAGCACCACAACAGAGACAGGAGGGGACACTACTGACAGCGACTTCTCCTCCGATGTAAGCTCCATGGCAGTGGTGGACACCTCTGTGCCCACCTCATCAAAAGGTACAGCCGCCACCCCCTACCAGCACTGCCCTCCCAGCAGCCCCTCAGCTTGTTTCCCGTGCCCGCTCACCCAGGAGGGTGGGCATCTCCTTCGTCTCAGGCACCTCAGGTCCTGCCCAAGTCAGATCTGCTGCCCTCAGTGAGGAGGCTATTGACCTCCTGAGATCTCCCTCCCATACTGAATGCCATCCAGGGTGTAGCAGGGTATTTGCAACCAACAAATGCATACCTGGAGGGTATTCACTCTGGTGTGGCGGCCCAACAGAGAGCATTCCAGGCTCTGGCTTCCACATTGATGGCAGCCATTGTCCCTGTCTCCAGCCTCCCACCTCCAACTTCCTCTACCCAGTCCCAATCCCCTCAACCCCAGACTATCCCAAACACACCTTCAGACCAGCAACCCCCCAAATCAACACACAGAAGTGGTTCAGGCAAACACAAGCACCACACTTCATCTCACTGGCACTCACACAAGCACCATCCGCATGCAGACACACCAACGTCCACTGCCTCCATTGTGTCCCCCTCCTCCTCGTTGTCCACCTCCCTCCCAGAAGCACCTCCACTCACACATGCATGCACTACATCCTCATCCACTACCTCCATCACCAGCACGCCTATGACTACACACTCATCACTGGCAGTCCCCCCCCCACATCAATGCACACTCCCCCTGTGTCCTCTCCCACTGTGTCTGTGAACCCTCCTCCCAAATTACACAAACGCAAGCACACACACACCTAACAGCCATCCACCTCACAACAGCATCCAGCCCATGCACCTGTACTCCCTCTTCCTCCACTCCCAAACCTGCACCTTCTTCCTGCCCCGTGTCCCTAAGAAGCTTTTCCTCACCAACATTGACCTGTTCCCTACCCCTGCCCCCCGTCCTTCACCTCAGGCCAGGGTGGCCAGAACCCAGCCCAACATCTCAACCACCCAGTCCACGGCCACTGTGGTTTCTGCAGCTATTGCAGGAGTGAGAGGCTCTAAGGAGGCACCCGTCAGTCCAGCCAGTGTGCCAGCAACACTTGCCAAGGCCAAGAAGGGTCAGCCACCTAGCAAGGGCAAGAAGGGGACACCAGCCAGCAAGGGGAAGGAGGCACAGCCAGCCAGCAAGGGCAAGACAACGACACCAACTGGCAGAAGCAAGGAGGCACCACCATCTGCCAAGGGCAGAAAGGGGCACAGAACACCAGACATGGCACTTCAGCTGTCTGAGGCTGCAGGTGAAGGCCTGAAGGCTACCACCACCACTGGCAGCACCGCCACCTGCACTGCGGCCAGCACCGCCACCTGCACCGCGGCCAGCACCGCCACATGCACCACGGGCAGCACTGCCACATGCACCACTGCAAGCAGCACCACTGCCAGCAGTAGCAGCCCCAGTGGGCAGCCGTTTGAGGCTGCAGGTGATGGCCTGAAGGCTACCACTACCACTGGTAGCACCGCCACCTGCACCGCAGCCAGCACCGCCACATGCACCGCGGCGAGCAGCACCACTGCCAGCAGCAGCAGCCCCAGTGGGCTGCAGGTGAAGGCCTGGAGGCTACCACCACCACTGCCAGCACCGGCACCTGCAGCGCAACTGGCATCCATTGAGCAGCCGTCACCGCCAGCGAGCAGTGTGTAGTGGTGACTACATGGGCTGCAGTGCATCCTGGCCCCTGCAACACCTGTTGGTGTGACACCCAGGTGAGAGACTGTGACCCTGCCCCATCCAGGAAGAAGCACACTGGGCACAAGGCCCCCTCCAGAGCCAGTGGAAGATGGCATCCACTCAGCCCCTCCTTGCCAGGATGAAGCAAACTGGGCACAAAGCCCCCTCCAGAACCAGTGGAAGAAGGCATCCACTTAGCCCCTCCTTGCAAGGATGAAGCACACTGGGCACAAAGCCCACTCCAGAACAAGTGGAAAAAGACATCCACTCAGCCCCTCCTTGACAGGATGAAGCACACTGGGCACAAAGCCCCCTCCAGAACCAGAGGAAGAATGCATCCACTTGAGAGACTGTGGTCTTGCACTCCCCAGGACCAAGCAGTGGGCAAACCACCCACTTGAGAGACTGTGGCCTTGCACTCCCCAGGACATTGCAGAGGGCATGTAGCCCCCTCCAGGAGCAGTGGCTTGTACCATCTTCCGGCTGAGGTGCCCCCCATTCCCTGTCCCCCTGAGGCGCCTGTGTGTTTTTGATCTTATGCCCATGCAGTGCTCTCTCCGTATTGAGGCAGGAGTCAAGTGTGGCCTTGGCCTATGTGTTTTGGGCCAGTGGGCACGGACATTTTTGAGTGGGCACTATCCCTCCTTTTGTAAATATTGTATATATTGTGCATAACGTTTATTGCTTTATGAACCTATTTCTCATAATTACTAATATTACACTCATTTTACTCCATTCCTTTTGTCCTTGCATTATTCCTGAGGGCCACGGGGTGTATATGTGATGTTGTTGCATCTGTTTGTGTGTATGATGTTGCGTGTGTGTGTGTCACTCTCTTCTTCCTCCCCCCTCCCTTGTGTGCTAGGTGCAGAACTCACCTTGGTCGTCTTCGCCGGCATTGGTGTTCCTCGTGTATGAGATGGTAGACTAGCATGGGGAACACCTGCAGCTCGGGCTCCATGGCGTTGTGGTTCTTCCTTGAGTGTCTAGAGGTGAGTCATTTCCCTTCAGTGTTCTGTTTCTGCCGTGCTTTTGATGTCGTTGGTGCCACCCTGGAAAAGGTGGCGGATAGGCGTCTTGTAATGCAGTGGGCAGTACATTGTCTTTCGCCTGGCTGTTGGCGGTTACCTCCGTGGTCATGATTCCTTTTTTTTTTACCGCCTGCCTGTTGGTGGTATTACCGCTGCTTTATCACCAACCGCCAGGGTTGTAATGAGGGCCTATGTGTCTATTTGCTGTATTCACAGTGATCAAAAGCCGTATCCATTAGTTCCTGTATCAATTGATTGGAATGGACAGAAAGAGACTATCCAGATGGGAGTTATTGCTAATCTGGTAGAAGAAGTCATTATTGGAACAGACTTTTGCAATTTCCCGGAATTGTTGGTTAGTATTCAAGAAGAAAAGGGAATAGAATCATGGTGGGAAGAGGCCCCTTTTTCCCAGAAGGACATTTCTCCCAGAAAAAATAAACCTAAAATGAGCAGGAATGAAAAAAGGGATGGACGAAAACTATATCGCACCCAGGAACGATTTTCTAAACCCGATTCTGCTGGAAAGACGGTATTAGCTGCTGTACCCTCTTTCCGAATAAGTCAACAAGAGGACCCAACCCTAATACATGCATGGGAGGCAGCTGTAACAGAGAAAAACGGACAGCTGGGCCATTACTTTCTAATACAAAAAGGTTTATTATACTGAGTAACTAAACATTGTAATCAAGAACAAGCACAATTAGAAGTACCTCAACCTTTCCGATTACAAACATTACACATGGCCCATAGCCCGATGGGTGGTGGTGATTTCGGGAGAGAAAAAACAGAAGAGTACCTTTTGCGTCGATTTTATTGGCTCGGGTATTTTCAGATATACGTTGCTTCTGTCAACAGTGCTCTCATTGCCAACTTGTAAATCCCAGACCACAAAAGAAAGTACCCCTCTTCCCTTTACCTATTATCGATATTCCATTCACTAGGGTTGGAATGGATAGGACCCCTGATCCCCTCCTCACAGGGTTATATGTATATCCTCGTGCTGGTAGACTACGTCACCCGATACCCTGAAGCAATACCCCTCACGAGTATGACTACAAAAACATAGCATATGCTATGATCAGTTTCTTTTCAAGGGTAGGATTTCCCTTACTCATGGACCTAGGCACTCCATTCATGTCCTGCCTAATGTCCCAAATCTGTCAAATACTAGGAGTAACGCAGATAAGGAGATCCGTCTATCATCCACAAATGGATGGACTTAAAGAAAGGTACAACTGCATGCTTAAAACCCTGTTAAAAAAGGTCATCAATGATTCAGGGAAAGATTAGGATAAAAAGCTGCCATTAGTCCTCTGTGCGATAAGAACCCATGAACAGTCCTCTACCGGTCATAGTCCCTTTGAACTGGTGTTCGGTCGCCAACCAAGATCTCTGCTCGATATGGCTGCAGCAAAATGGGAAGAAGAGGAGAGTGAGGATAAAGATATGTTGGATTATAGCCAACAGTTAAAAGATCAGTTGCATACCGTATGGGAGGATGTAAGGATTTGTCTAGAGAGAGCCCAAGGTAAACAAAAACAGTATTATGATAGACATACTGCGCTTATACAATTACAACTAGGTGACAAAATCCTATTACCAAGGTCGGAGAACAAGTTATTAGCCAAATGGCAGGGACCCTTTAAGGTAATTAAAGCCATAAGTCCTATTACATACAAATTGTTATTATCAGAGGACCAAAAAAAAAAACAGATTTAACATATTAACCTTTAAAGAAATGGGAAGAAAGTGATGAAATACCACCGCGAGTATAGGGTTCCTTGTTAATAAGAACAAAAGTCTAGAAATCATTTTATACCCACAATCCATTGACTCTTCATTAACTCTCCCCCCCGAATCCCAAACTACTCTCCATCCAACAAAAACAACTATTGGATATGTTGTATAAACATAAAGCTCTTTTCTCAGTCACACCAGGGAAAATGTTATTGATCCAACATCACATTAGAACTCCAGGAGATAAAATAATCTGACTTCGTCCTTACTGTACCCCAGAAGCCTGAAAAACGCTGGTAGAACAAGAAGTTCGGAATATGTTACAGATGAGAGTCATAGAACCATCCACTAGTCCCTGGTGTTCCCCAGTTGTTTTAGTCCCCAAACCCAATGGGTCGGTCCGCTTTTGCATAGACTTTCGACAAGTCAACAAGATATCCCACTTTGACACCTATCCTATTCCTAGGGTTGATGAACCATTGGAGAAGTTGGGCAAGGCAAAATATATGACCACATTAGATCTCACCAAGGGTTACTGGCAGATCCCTTTATATCCCCTGGATAAAGAAAAAACAGTGTTCTCCACGTCCTAGGGGTTATACCATTTTACTGTTCTCCCATTTGGGTTGCATGGGGCCCCCACAACATTCCAGACACTGCTGGATAGACTTTTACAAAAACATACTCTATACGCAGCTGCATATCTTGATGATATCGCAATTTTTAGTGAGTCATGGGCTGATCACATTCATCACCTAGACAAAGCATTTCATACATTAAAAGAAGCAGGGCTTACAGTTAATCCCGAAAAATGTACCATGGCAAATGATAATATAGCGTACCTTGGATATCATATAGGGAACAGACAAATCAGACCAAAAATGAATAAAATAGAGGCCATATTAGGAATACCCACCCCGAGTTCAAAGAGGGAGATGCGGTCCTTTTTGGGACTTGTGGGGTATCATAGATGTTTTATCCCAAACTACTCTACATTAGCTGCTCCTTTAATGGACCTCTTGAAAAAAGAGAAACCATATAAAATAATGAAACTAACCCACACACAACAACAGAGCTATGAGATTCTCAAACAGTGTCTAACCACTGAGCATGTATTACACTGTCCTAATTTTGTGAAACAATTCATATTACAAACCAATGCCTCTGACGTGAGGAATAGGAGCCGTTTTATATCAAAAAGATGATCACCCGGGGCACTTTCCTAATCCCGGAAGTCACGTCACGTCATCGGTCAACGACCCAGCTATCCGATTAAAAATATCGGATGTTCAAGATCTGACGTCGCCGCCAACAAGAAGAAGACGAACTAAGTCGCGGGACAAGGAGGAAGACCGCGGACCAGAAGGAAGAGGAACGGAGACGCCGACGCCTGTTACGACTCCTGAGGAAGAATCGCCGCAAAGCGACTCAACCCGCCACAGTCCAACCGCATCCCTGGAGGGACGTGGCTTTCACAGGTACGTGCCTGCATGCTGAACCCCTTGGGGTATTACTGGTAAAAAGGAGCTTCATGGGTCCTTTTTCCCACGTTCATTTGATTCTTTTTTTTTTTTGTCACTGGGTATTTTCTTTTCTTTCTTATTTTGTTTCTCTTCCTCCCCTTTGATACAACTGTCGGGCTAAAAGGAATACAAGCCTAGGTCCAGGGTTAAGCCTAATAAACCCTGGTACTTGCTGCACCGCCCTGCTCCACAGGCCATGTAAATGTGGCTCATAGAAAGAGGAAAATACAATTTTTTTATTGTTTAGGTTCAAGAAGGAGTTTCTTCCTGCACATGAACAATCATTGCTGCAACGCATGCACCCTTGCACCATAATGCAAGGTTGCCTGTGGTGGATCTATACAGAAATTTGTGTGCCAATGGAGAGGGAATTACAGGGATAGCGTCGTACTTTTGTAAATACAACACATCCCTGCACTTTCAAAATGACGCGCTTGCAGCACCATGCCGCATCATTTCCTCTTAAATGAGGCCCTGAAATGTACTTTTAAACAACAGTTTCAAAACGAGTTCTGATAACGTTATTGCGCAGAAATATACAATTCCACAGGATGGCAGTATTGTATAAGAAATACGAAAACGTACAGTTAGCGATTTTATAATTTAAATTATGGCACAATCTCAAATATTTGTCAAGGGAGAAGGAGTACGCTGATAGATTCTGTTAAATGAGTAGATTGTAATTGTAGGCTTCTATAAATATTGTACAGAAAATGCACGGCAGCCGTAACAGTTTTTATTTCTTCAGTCAAAAAGTGGGATGTCTTTTTGTACAGTATGTCCTACGGTATTACTTTAACGCTGATCTTAAAGTCACACTGTGAGGGCTGAAATACAGAATGCAGCTGTTGCCTCCTCTAGGATACCTAACCACTAACAAGATGACAAACATTTCTTGTTCTGTATATTTGTTAAAGGTCTTTACAGCCTTTGTACAAGAAAGCTCAGATTTGCTAACGCTTTGCGTCAGCACAAAGCAATACAAAGCAACAGAAAGTGAAGCAAAGAGCCAAATTTACGTCACAAAAGTGACGTAACTCTGTGCAAAATGTTTTTATTGTATCTTCTTACAAGCGCTTGAACCTTTCCTGAAAATTACGCAAAGTAGCATAATGCACTGTTTTGCTTTACTATGCGTTGGAGGGGTATTACATTGGTGGTACGTGGGTGTTCCCATGCAAACCACCCTTGCTTTATGACCCAAATCCCTATCTTACTAACAATAGTTTACAGGGTTTTGTGCCAAATAATAACACTACTTTGAAGAAGGTGTTAAAAGGGGAAAGTAGGAGAAGTTTTACGTTTGCAGTCATAGGCCCATATTTATTAATAGTTCATACAATGCGGCAAAGCCACCTTGCTGCTCTGCGTGAAAGGGATGTGCTCTATTTGACATTACATAGCCCATTCCTGCTCTCAGGTGCACACACCGCTGCCTGCGCTGTAGGCAGGAATATTTCTGTGCACAAAAACAATCCTCAGAGGAATTTTACTCTTTACTCTTTCTGCACAGTGCCGCACACTTAGGGGCATATTTATACTCTGTTTGTGCTATTTGTGCATCATGTTTTTTGACACAATAATAGTGCAAACCTAACTCTATATTTATATTTTGACGTTAGACTCATCTAGTGTCAAAATATTGGAGTTAACGTCTTTTATAAGACAGGAGTCATTTGTTATGGATGGCTGTGCGTCAGGAAATGAAGCTAGGATGGTTAGCTGCATTTTTTATGCCTCTCACCAGCCTAGAGTCATTGTTTGACACTCAACCTACATCTCCTTTACCGTCACCCCTACCCCAACCCGGGTAGCAACTAATATTTTGATGATAGGCCAAGCTTAGCGCCGGCTTGTGATATTTCTTAAATATGGTGCCCGACTGGTGCTGTAGAGTGGCGCCAGCTGGCGCTAAACTTTTTGATGCAAAACTACGTTAGCACAGTTTTGCATCAAACAGTATAAATATGCCTCTTAGGGCTTCATTTACCAGGCCTGTCCGTCCTGCGCCACTGTAAAAAGGCTGAAATAACCTATATCTACAAGATATGGTGCATGTTTGTCCTCTCCTCCTGTGCTGGTGCATAAATTGCTTCTTAGCACCAACGCAGACACCTTTGCACCATGGTACAAGGGTGCCTGCATTGTAGAGATGGTTGTTTTGTGCAGGAAGGGACACCTTCCTGCACAAGAACAATCATAGGAAGTGTTTTCCTCTTTCAACGTGTGCTGTAGAATGCAGCACACATAGAAGGAGGAAAAAACAGGGAGAAATAAAGATATTTCTTCTTGTTGTGCAACTCTTATGCCACACCTGAGGTGGCAAAGGAATCTGATGCATTCCCAGACTTGTAAATCTGGGAGTGCACCAGATTTCTTCCAGTTCCATGGGTGTTGTGTGGGAACACCCACGGCAGCACCCATGGAACGTCCATTTCACACAGAGTTATGCATGAAAGGGGGCAATATCTTCAAGGCCATAAAAAGCCACAAAAGGTGGCTTTGCATTGCCTAGAAAATATGGGCTGACATACTGTGCAACTGGAGCATAAAAAAATGTTGCTCTGGTGGCACAATTTGCCGTTAAGGAAAGAGGAAACAACAAGGAGAAATAAATATATTTCTCCTTGTTGCAACTCTGGTGATGAAACATACAATTCTGATGCCTTCCAAGGTCTACCAGTGTTGGTAAATCTGAGAATGTGTCAGAATGCACAGGAGGATGTGCGAGAACCCCCACACTCTACCCATGACACACCTCGCTGCCGCAGTGTAATGCAAGGCAGCGATTTGCGCTGACCTGCGTTACTCTAGATTTATTAAGCCACTCACGACCATGAATGGTGTCATTTAACGGGCCTTGTGTGGCTTGGTAAATCTCATTTAGGTTTTGTGCCACCATTGTGTCCTCTTGTGTGATGCAAGAGCTATGCAAGACCTTGATAAATATGGGCCATGGTTTTTTATACTGGAACAATACCCTTACAGTACAGATCATGCTAGACTCACACAGACACCTCTGCACTATGGTGCAACGGTGTGTGTGTATGAAGCTCAGCAGCCTGATTGTGCAGCAGCACTAGGGAGGGGGGAGGAGAGTGGCATATTTCTGTAGATATACCTTGTTCCTCATCCCTACCTGTCACGCAATGCAGCACAGCAACTTTGGGTGCTGCTGTGCTTTGTTGTGTGACATGGTTGTAAAGCTGTCCTAAAGTCTTGCAAGAGTACTTATTATCCAGTGCAAGAGTTGTTTTGTGCTGGAAACATGCCCTCTTCTTAAGGTAATACCCGTATGCACTATTTTGTGTGAAGGGGCTGTTACTGGGGCTGATCAGAACAAATACACATAGGCAGTTACACAAACTTCAGTATACTAAGATTACCGAACTGGAATTTGTGTCAAAATCTACTGCCTTCTTTAAGCAAGGATTAACAATGAAGGGATGTGTATATTTAAAAAACACACACACAGCATGTGTACTGCAGTCCTTGCATCACAACCAATGCTTGGGATCTCTTGAGTTAGGATGAGGAATTTGTACTGTAAGGGTATGGTTCCAGTAAAAATCTTATGTTAGATAGGGCAAACTCACCTGTGCACAATAAAGCGAGGCTGGTCATCATATGAGGTAGCTTGTTTGTTCCAAAGTGGGGGGGGGAATAACAGCATCAGCTGGACAGTATTCATTGATATGGACCTGCACTACTTTCCACCTTGTGCAACACAGTGAAGCAAATTTGGTTGCTGTGCTCGAGTCCTTGAAAAAATAGTGAATCTGGTTCTGTAATCTAAAAGTACACTCACCTCCTGAAGTGGAGATAGTTTTGGTAAAACATGTTGATGGATTTTGTGGCACAGGGAAAGAGCAGGACTGCACTATATCTATCCAATATCCTGCATTCCTGTCCTTTCCTCCTGCGCTGGCACCTTTTTGGCAGCATAGTGCCAATGCAGGCACAATTTTACTACAGTGCACGGGCAACTGCGTTGCATGTAGGATTGTTTTCATGCAGGAAGGAACACCTTCCTGCACAAAAACAACCCTCAGAGGCTTTTTCCTCTTTCTATGTGCACTGCATAATGATAATGCAGTATCCAAAAAAGATGAAAAAATGAAGAGAAATAAAGATATTTCGTCTTGTTACCCCTCTCCTAGGTCAGTGTATCTTTTTGGCATCTTTCCCAAGTTTACCAGGTTTGGTAAATCTGGAAATGCATCAAAAACCATGGGGGTTGCATTGGAACAACCACACAACGCCCATGGAACACTTCCCTTGCACGGAGGAAGTCGACACAGCCTTTTGCACTGCCTTGCCATAATCCATATTTTTGAAGCCATTCACAGCCATAATGCAAAAAGCGTTTTAGGATTTTCAAGGCCAATGTAAAGCCTTTTTTTGTGGCTTTGAATGGGTTCGTGAAAAAAGAAAGGCAAGGCAGTGAGGAACTCTGCCTTGTGTTAATTTGTGTTAAGGAGGCTTTACACAGGTGGCCCATGAGCACCCCTATGCATCCACCCATGTATTTTCATGCAAACCTAGAAATATTAAAGGATGTAAACCTGGATTTCCACCACAATGATGCCAAACACAAACCCTCCTGTGCTTGTCTGCATCTGGACTGCACCCAATGACAGGAATCCCAGTTCTCCGACACCCTGCAGATACACTGCTACTGAACTCCAAGCCCTGAACCATGGATGCCATGGCAACTGCTGCTGCTGCACCTCTCCTCAACCCATGGTAGGACCTGTCTTCTGCATTCACTGCTCCTTCTCCTTCATCATCGGATCACCCACCAATATGACATCCACCACCACAAAAACCAACCAACACAATTCATCGCTTACTTTGCAAACATGCCACTGAGATCCAGGACTTCATCATCACCCTCACCCTGACATTGTCTTTCTCACTGGGACCTGGCTCACACAGCATCTGCTTCTGCCATTGCCACAGCATCACCCGACTGATACAAGATCCCACTTCGAGACTGCAGCAAAAACCCAGAGGAGGGATCCCCATGATCCACAAAAAAAAATATTTCCTGCACCACTGAGACAGAAGACAGCATCCAGACTATGGAACATCTAACTTCAAAGTCCAAACAGATGAGAAAACCACCATCAGAGGCAGCCTCATCTACAGACCACCTGTATCACACCCCAGTTTCTGCGCCATCTGACTTTATCTCCCCTCTCACATTAAGTCCAAAGACTACATCTCCCTCAGAGATCTGAATTTCCACCACATAAATCTCAATGACTGCAACACTGCCAACCTCTGCAACAGCATGAATAACATCACCAACCCACCCACAATACAGGGCACATGCTGGACACCATCTTCACCTCCAGCATTAGGGTTAAGTACAGCCACGTCAGTGAACTCACATGAAACAAGCACTCCATCACACACTTCAACATCTTCAGCCCCTGCACCTCCACCACCAAGCCACCCAGTGGCCCCCACAGCAGCTGGAGCAAAGTATCAGAAAGCCAATGGTCTGGCGCCCTCAACACCTCATGATCTAACACTGAATCAAACCTTGACCAAGCTGTCAAAAACTTGAACTCCTAGATCACAAACTGCGTTAACATCATCACTCTCATCAAGGCCAACAGACACAGGCGATCCACCAAGCATGATAGATGGTACACCAAGGAACTGTAAATAGCATAATTTCACTGCAAGCGACTAGAAAGAAGATGGCACACAAGCAAGGAAATCTCAGACAGGACCACCTTCAAGACTTCCCTTAGCCTCTATCACTGTCTACCGAGAGAGACAAAGAGGAACGCTCAAGCCGATTGCATCATTTCAAAATCCAAACACAGAAAATAGCTTTTTAACATTGTCAGAGAGTTCACTAAACCTGCGTCCACAGAAAATAACATCACCCCTCCCAAGAACTATGTGAGAGACTTGCTGACTTATTCCACAACAAGATCACCACGATCAAAAACTTTGAACGCAAGCCCAATCCTTCAGACTTTCTTCACCTTCACGCACTCATTGAAATCAACAGGGACCACTGACTAACCTCCTGGGACCAGCTCACAACCCAGGACACCACCACCATCATGAACCCTATTCTTTCAGGAGCCCCCACGCATCCCGGCCCACACCACATTTTCAATCTCAGAAACAGCAGGATCAGCAGAGAGCTCACCACTCTCTTCAACTCCTCACCTGCCACGGTCACTTTTCTCAACGAATGGAAACAGGCAGAAGTCAAACCACTTCTCAAGAAACCATCTGCTGACTCAAGCAAACTCAAAAACTCTTGGATTCCATGCCAGTCATTGCACTGACACTGCCTTAATCACAGCAACTAATGATATCAGAGCCCTCTTTGAGCAAGGAAAAACAGCAGGTCAGATCCACCTCATCCTCTCAGCAGCTCGTGACACCATATCTCCTCACACTTTGATCACAACACTGCATAATATTGGTATCCAAGGAAACGCCCTCAAATGTATGTCCGCCTTCCTTCCCGGAAGAACGCAGAAGGTCTGCCTACCTATAATCATCTCCAAACCGAAGCACATCATTTGCAGTGTGCCTCAAGGCTCCTCCTTCAGCCCCACCTTCTTCAACACCTATATGACTGCCTTGGCCAACATTGTCAGATCCCAGGGACTAAGCTGCATATTTAATAAAAGTGGCACTGCACACGGTGCAGCTCCACTTTTCTTGCACCCCTTAGCGCCCTCCCTATCCCCACCATGTGTGCACCATATTTGAAATATGACCCACGATAATGCAGGGTAGGGGGCAATAGCATAATATTTTTTTACGCTGCTGATGTACTCTGCAGAAGTAGTGCCAACATTTTGATGCTACTCTTGCAAAGTACATAGGGGACCAATTTTATTCAATGGCATGCCCTCTTTTAATGCCTGCTCTGAGCAGGCATTAAAAGTGCCAAAACTCTTAGATTTCCTTGCACCTTTTTCTCAGCCCCCCAATGGGTGGAATGCCCCCTTTGCATACTTAATGCCTGGTGCAGGCATAATGTAGCGCACAGGGTTACAAAGCGGCGCAATGCATGCATTGCGTCACTTTGTAAATATGACACAGCATTTTTGGCCTTCTAACACCACATTAGCATAAAAAATGATGCTAATGTGGAATTAGAATGGCCCTAGGGACACTTAACTATGTCCCTTGATATCATATATTATACAGATGACACACAGCTCATCATTTTTCTCTCAGTAGATGCTGCCAACCCAAGAACCAACTTCCACTGGAGCATAATGGGCATCACCAACTAGATGAAGGACAACTGCCTGAAGCTCATCACAGACAAAATGGAAGTGTTAATCTTCAACAACAATACCACCCATTGGAATGACTCCTGGTGGCCCTCAGAACTAGGACTATCACTCAAACTGACCAACCATGTCAGAAACCTCAACATAATCCTGGCCAGAAAACTGACCTTTAACTCCCAGATCACTGCAGTTACCTCTGCCTGCTTTCACACACTTCACATGCTACAAAAAGTATTCAAATGGCTCCCCCTGAATACCAGACGTACAGTCAATCAGGCCCCAATTAACAGCTAATTAGACAATGGCAATGCACTCTATGCTGGGATTACCACATACCTTCTGAAGAGACTCCAGACCATACAGAACTCTGCTGCCAAACTCATCCTCAATCTCCCAGATGGACCCACATCACAGCCCACCTCACTGGCTTCATATACAGAATATATGCTAATTGAAGCTGATGATCCACACCTACAAAGCACTGCACAACCAAGGACCAGACTACATCAACCGTCACCTGAACTTCCTCCATCCTACCAGACAACTTTGCTCCACATCCTTCTCACTCACCCGCACCCTCCGCATCCACCAAAGCAACAACGGAGAATGCTCCTTCTATTACCTCATGGCAAAATCCTGGAACAACCTCCCTCTACAGCTGTTGACCTCCTCCTCTCTACTGGAATTCCAGGGAGCCCAAGACCTTTCTGTTCGACTAAGTCATCTGAGCCATCATGAACATCAAGCACCTGGATACCTTCTCGCATGATTAGTCATGCCATACAAATTCACTTGATTTATTGATTGATTGATTGATGTCCTACTGTCAAAAGGCTGAAGAGAGTGACTGTGTTTGGAGCCTCTACAAGTAAAAAATTCCACTTCCTTTCCTGCTGTCTATTGAAGTCAAAGGCTGTGGCTGGACTGTCTGAAGATGGACAGTCAATGGGGAAGAACTGCTTTGAACCAGTTCCAGAACTTTTTCAGTAGAATATACAAACTCTACCTGCATATATGTTATAAGAAGACGATTGAAACCCCACATTAATGTTATAGTACTTCTTGTTTACTAGTGTTGGCAAAGCCCTGCATGATGTTGGAGAATTCTCTGAGATCCATGTGATGTCTCTGACAGTTAATTTCCAGTGTGGGGCGGAGATGATGCCGAGAATCTACCTTGCTGCAGTAACTAGTCTTGTTGCTGAGAGGGAGGTGCTGTGGGTGTCTCTACGGAAAGGGGCTCCCTAAAGGAGAACCCAGTAATGGCTTTATACTGGTTGAGCTTCCAGATAGGAGACAAAACTACCTAAAAGACTTTTATCATGACCAGTGTTTTTTCTATGGCAGAAAGAACTGTGCACATGACTGTGAATTGTGCTGTTGTGATCTTCAGCTTGCATTCAGCACCGTGGCCCTGGGATTCTGGATCACGGGCCCATGGTTATTTGTTCCTCCCATGAACATTCAGTCAATTTGATGGTTTTTGTTTTTGGCTGAGACTGAGAGATTTGTAATGTTACCAAACTTGAGGCTACCACTGTTCAAGCCAGCAGCAGCAGATTGCTGTGCAAATACAGAAGAGCTGCTCATGCCGGGTATGCCCAGACGTGGGTCCCGGGCTCACTGTGCCAATGGATTCAAGCTAGCCTGGCTGATGAGGGGTGAAACCCTGAAACCGGTCCCAGGATGCTTGTTTCCGGTCCAGGGAGAACCTGGCCTGGCAGTTCGGGCTGGACTGTTCCCTTGAGGAACAGGGTCAAGACTGATTTGCATATGGCTGGGTTCAAACTGGGGTGGCATGGTGAGCAAAATAATGGATGGATTAAACCCAGATCTGTGACTGGGGGTGAATGTTTGATTGGTTCTGCATTCCGTCCATCCAGTTACGCTATCCCACAGCGTTTGTGTTTTGCTTTGCTTTTGCCGCCCTAAGTGCGCCGGGTATGCCCAGACGTGGGTCCTGGGCTCACTGTGCCACTGGATTCAAACTAGCCTGGCTGATGAGGGGTGAAACCGGTCCCAGGATGCTTGTTTCTGGTCCAGGGAGAACCTGGCATGGCAGTTCGGGCTGGACTGTTCCCTTGAGGAACAGGGTCAAGACTGATTTGCATATGGCTGGGTTCAAACCGGGGTGGCATGGTGAGCAAAATAATGGATGGATTAAACCCAGATCTGTGACTGGGGGTGAATGTTTGATTGGTTCTGCATTCCGTCCATCCAGTTATGCTATCCCACAGCATTTGTGTTTTGCTTTGCTTTTGCTGCCCTTAGTGCTCCGGGTATGCCCAGACGTGGGTCCCGGGCTCACTGTGCCACTGGATTCAAGCTAGCCTGGCTGATGAGGGGTGAAACCCTGAAACCGGTCCCAGGATGCTTGTTTCTGGTCCAGGGAGAACCTGGCCTGGCAGTTCGGGCTGGACTGTTCCCTTGAGGAACAGGGTCAAGACTGATTTGCATATGGCTGGGTTCAAACTGGGGTGGCATGGTGAGCAAAATAATGGATGGATTAAACCCAAATCTGTGACTGGGGGTGAATGTTTGATTGGTTCTGCATTCCGTCCATCCAGTTACGCTATCCCACAGCGTTTGTGTTTTGCTTTGCTTTTGCCGCCCAAAGTGCGCTGGGTATGCCCAGACGTGGGTCCCGGGCTCACTGTGCCACTGGATTCAAGCTAGCCTGGCTGATGAGGGGTGAAACCCTGAAACCGGTCCCAGGATGCTTGTTTCCGGTCCAGGGAGAACCTGGCCTGGCAGTTCGGGCTGGACTGTTCCCTTGAGGAACAGGGTCAAGACTGATTTGCATATGGCTGGGTTCAAACTGGGGTGGCATGGTGAGCAAAATAATGGATGGATTAAACCCAGATCTGTGACTGGGGGTGAATGTTTGATTGGTTCTGCATTCCGTCCATCCAGTTACGCTATCCCACAGCGTTTGTGTTTTGCTTTGCTTTTGCCGCCCTAAGTGTGCCGGGTATGCCCAGACGTGGGTCCTGGGCTCACTGTGCCACTGGATTCAAGCTAGCCTGGCTGATGAGGGGTGAAACCGGTCCCAGGATGCTTGTTTCTGGTCCAGGGAGAACCTGGCCTGGCAGTTCGGGCTGGACTGTTCCCTTGAGGAACAGGGTCAAGACTGATTTGCATATGGCTGGGTTCAAACTGGGGTGGCATGGTGAGCAAAATAATGGATGGATTAAACCCAGATCTCTGACTGGGGGTGAATGTTTGATTGGTTCTGCATTCCGTCCATCCAGTTACGCTATCCCACAGCATTTGTGTTTTGCTTTGCTTTTGCCGCCCTAAGTGCGCCGGGTATGCCCAGACGTGGGTCCCGGGCTCACTGTGCCACTGGATTCAAGCTAGCCTGGCTGATGAGGGGTGAAACCCTGAAACCGGTCCCAGGATGCTTGTTTCCGGTCCAGGGAGAACCTGGCCTGGCAGTTCGGGCTGGACTGTTCCCTTGAGGAACAGGGTCAAGACTGATTTGCATATGGCTGGGTTCAAACTGGGGTGGCATGGTGAGCAAAATAATGGATGGATTAAACCCAGATCTGTGACTGGGGGTGAATGTTTGATTGGTTCTGCATTCCGTCCATCCAGTTACGCTATCCCACAGCGTTTGTGTTTTGCTTTGCTTTTGCCGCCCTAAGTGCGCCGGGTATGCCCAGACGTGGGTCCCGGGCTCACTGTGCCACTGGATTCAAGCTAGCCTGGCTGATGAGGGGTGAAACCCTGAAACCGGTCCCAGGATGCTTGTTTCCAGTCCAGGGAGAACCTGGCCTGGCAGTTCGGGCTGGACTGTTCCCTTGAGGAACAGGGTCAAGACTGATTGGCATATGGCTGGGTTCAAACTGGGGTGGCATGGTGAGCAAAATAATGGATGGATTAAACCCAGATCTGTGACTGGGGGTGAATGTTTGATTGGTTCTGCATTCTGTCCATCCAGTTACGCTATCCCACAGCGTTTGTCTTTTGCTTTGCTTTTGCTGCCCTAAGTGCGCCGGGTATGCCCAGACGTGGGTCCCGGGCTCTCTGTACCACTGGATTCAAGCTAGCCTGGCTGATGAGGGGTGAAACCCTGAAACCGGTCCCAGGATGCTTGTTTCCGTTCCAGGGAGAACCTGGCCTGGCAGTTCGGGCTGGACTGTTCCCTTGAGGAACAGGGCCAAGACTGATTTGCATATGGCTGGGTTCAAACTGGGGTGGCATGGTGAGCAAAATAATGGATGGATTAAACCCAGATCTGTGACTGGGGGTGAATGTTTGATTGGTTCTGCATTCCGTCCATCCAGTTACGCTATCCCACAGCGTTTGTGTTTTGCTTTGATTTTGCCGCCCTAAGTGCGCCGGGTATGCCCAGACGTGGGTCCCGGGCTCACTGTGCCACTGGATTCAAGCTAGCCTGGCTGATGAGAGGTGAAACCCTGAAACCGGTCCTAGGATGCTTGTTTCCGGTCCAGGGAGAACCTGGCCTGGCAGTTCGGGCTGGACTGTTCCCTTGAGGAACAGGGTCAAGACTGATTTGCATATGGCTGGGTTCAAACTGGGGTGGCATGGTGAGCAAAATAATGGATGGATTAAACCCAGATCTCTGACTGGGGGTGAATGTTTGATTGGTTCTGCATTCCGTCCATCCAGTTATGCTATCCCACAGCGTTTGTGTTTTGCTTTGCTTTTGCCGCCCTAAGTGCACCGGGTATGCCCAGACGTGGGTCCCGGGCTCACTGTGCCACTGGATTCAAGCTAGCCTGGCTGATGAGGGGTGAAACCCTGAAACCGGTCCCAGGATGCTTGTTTCCGGTCCAGGGAGAACCTGGCCTGGCAGTTCGGGCTGGACTGTTCCCTTGAGGAACAGGGTCAAGACTGATTTGCATATGGCTGGGTTCAAACTGGAGTGGCATGGTGAGCAAAATAATGGATGGATTTAACCCAGATCTCTGATTGGGGGTGAATGTTTGATTGGTTCTGCATTCCGTCCATCCAGTTATGCTATCCCACAGCGTTTGTGTTTTGCTTTGCTTTTGCTGCCCTAAGTGCGCCGGGTATGCCCAGACGTGGGTCCCGGGCTCACTGTGCCACTGGATTCAAGCTAGCCTGGCTGATGAGGGGTGAAACCCTGAAACCGGTCCCAGGATGCTTGTTTCCGGTCCAGGGAGAACCTGGCCTGGCAGTTCGGGCTGGACTGTTCCCTTGAGGAACAGGGTCAAGACTGATTTGCATATGGCTGGGTTCAAACTGGGGTGGCATCGTGAGCAAAATAATGGATGGATTAAACCCAGATCTGTGACTGGGGGTGAATGTTTGATTGGTTCTGCATTCCGTCCATCCAGTTACGCTATCCCACAGCGTTTGTGTTTTGCTTTGATTTTGCCGCCCTAAGTGCGCCGGGTATGCCCAGACGTGGGTCCCGGGCTCACTGTGCCACTGGATTCAAGCTAGCCTGGCTGATGAGGGGTGAAACCCTGAAACCGGTCCCAGGATGCTTGTTTCCGGTCCAAGGGAGATCCTGGCCTGGCAGTTTGGGCTGGACTGTTCCCTTGAGGAACAGGGTCAAGACTGATTTGCATATGGCTGGGTTCAAACTGGGGTGGCATGGTGAGCAAAATAATGGATGGATTAAACCCAGATCTGTGACTGGGGGTGAATGTTTGATTGGTTCTGCATTCCGTCCATCCAGTTACGCTATCCCACAGCGTTTGTGTTTTGCCTTGGGATTGATTCCTCTACAACGCCTATTTTGGTAAATCCGTCCATTGAGGCTGCACATGGGTAAAAAAATGTCCTTTGCAACTGCCAATCTTTGGGTATCTTTGAAATATAGGATGGCTTAGGAAGCATATATAATTACCACCCAGGTCAAGGTAACAGTAGAAGCGGAATCATTTATAACTCTGTGAGGCTTCATTTGTCTTGTTTCTATAGTATGAAGGTCCTATTTACAAGCCCTTTGAGCCACCGGAATGTCACATTTAATGATCATCCAGAGGTGCAGACTTCAGAGCCATATCACCAAGGCCACATCAAGACGTCCTGCATGGCTTTTTATGGCCTTGTGGATATAGAGTAGGCAATGCAGTGCAAAATGCTGTGTTGCCCCACACTGCGATAGCAAGAAGGCTTGTGGCGATGCCCTGCGCCAAAAAATTGTGAATATGCCCCTTCATATTTAACACACGTAATATTCACTATTGGCTTATGCAATGTACTTTGCACATTCTGTCTAGGAAAAGGACCCTTTTCTTACTAATCGAAAGCAGTGGCTAGACAATCATGTTATTGGGAGTTATTCCATTAATTTTGTTTTGCCAGCTTATTCATATAATCCATACAAAATATAAACAATAAAATTCTCATTCCAGTACATTGATACAGCAGAAATAGATACGTAAACAATAAATTAATATCATGCACAAGTGTTAAAAACAAATGGCAGCAGAGTAGTTTGTAAACATACTGCAAGCTCATCCAGGGAGGATGTAAGCCATCAAATAAAAATGATGAAATGTTCATTACAATTAGCAGATGGTTTGTATGCAACTTTGGTCGTTAAGGAGCATATATTTGATCCCCTATCACCACTGGAGAGTCACTTTTCATGACGCTCCGGTGGCTCTGTGCCCTGAGCCATATTTGCAAGGTGGCTTTTTTGTGGCCTAATGCCACCTTGCAAATATGACCCTTTACACGCAGTCCTTTGTGTGGAAGGGGTTTCCAATGGGTGTTGCTGTGGGTGTGCCACAGCAACACTCATTGCATTTTGACACTGCCTCAGAGTTATGGGTTTTCGTAAACATAAGGCAGCACCAAAATCTAACGCCAGACCAGGGGTGGCGTTAGCAAGGAGCAACAAAACAGAATACATTTATTTCTCCTCAGTTTTTGCTTTCAACATAGAAAGAGCAAAATGCCAAACATGATTGTTTATCTGTGTGAAGGTGTCCCTTCCTGCACATAAACAATCATTTCAAAATGAGGCTTTGGCATTTCTGTGTGTGCTGCAGTCCGCCAAATCATCATTAGTGATTGTTTATGTGCAGGAAGAGACACTTTCCCACACATGAACAATCAAACCCCTCAAAGCAGACATCCTTGCATGATGGTGCAAGGATGCGTGCATTGGCGCTGGCAGCTAAATTTAGTACCAGTGCAGGGGACAACACAAGGCTGTGCTGTATCCAATTAAATACGCTGCATCCCTGCGTTGTTAAAATGATGGAGTGTGCGCTGCCAATTTTGGCGCAGCATCGCACTTTGTCTTTTTTCTTTAACTATGGGCCTAAATTTGTAATGGCGAGACAGATTCCAACAATACTTGTCAAAATCAATTTAAGAAACTTGCTAAGTGTGTTGAGCACAGCCCTTGCTTTTAAGAGTCACCAACATCCCCTATTTGAGTGCCTCGTGCATTGGTTTACTAGTGAAAGCAGTTTTTATGACTCCAAATCCCAATCCCAGAAGAAGAAGTAAATTTGCAATTTCATGACAACGTGCTTCAGCACAAAAAATATTTTTCTTGACCAGCTGCTCTTCTTGGGCAATGAGGAGTGCCTCGCTAATACACAAAATATGCACAAACTTAATTATTTTGTGTTACTAAATTCTGAGTCTTACATCCCAACAAAACCTCCCTATGTAATCCATAGACTGATGAACCCACTTCCCTGAGTGAAGTGCTAAAGGGGTGTTATTGGTGCTCATTTGTCAGAGCTTTATTAGAACTTTGGAATGTTGGGAGCTTCCTTAAAAACAATGGAGTGCTGTGGCTCTCTAATGGCTGGTAGAAGCCCGGAACGCCAGCATTCCAATGTTTTAGTTCACAGCTGTTGCTGTGAACAAAGGCCTCATGGAGCCCAAGGATATTGCAATCCCCTTAGGCTCCGTGAGGCTTTTGTTTTATTTATTGGAACATTCTGCCCTCTAGCGGCAGAATGTTCTATTGGCCTTATAGCCCTCCATAGCTGGGCTATACCGGCATTAAAGTCCGCTCCCTTGTTAACAGGGCTTCAATGGCCGGTATAACCTGCTGCGGTGGGCTAGAAGGCTATATTAGGTAAACCCCAGGACAGCATGGGCAAATTGACTTATTCACCTTGATTGAGGTTTAATATCCACTTAGAACAATGTGGTCTTTCAAACTGGTTCTGAGAGCTGTCTTTGTTTGCAAAAATTTGATAGTAAGATGTAAAAAAACAAATGTTATAATTCACAAATTACATTGGTTTGCTTGTATCCATACTTTATTGTGAACTAGGTGAAATGAAGAAAAGAAATCTCTGACTGAATAAAGTTTCCTCAGTCTGTTCCTCCTAATTGTAAGTTACATTGCACTTTATGTTTCATTTTCAACATCAAAATAGCTCTATTTTAATGGGTGTTTGCTGCAAGCAATTGTTTCTTGAAAATGCTTATTTTAGTTTCTAAAACATTTATCAACAAAAAGCAATATTAGAGGCATATTTATACTCCTTTTGCGCGGAATGTGCATTATTTTTTTTACGCAAATTCGGCGCAAAACTAACACCACATTTATATTTTGACATTAGACCCGCGTAACGTCAACATATTGGAGTTTGCACCATTTTATAGATGTGTGAACCTACATTGTGTCAATGAGATGCAAAGTAGGCATTCCTGTCTAAAAGATGGTGCTTACCACACAGCCACATATTTATCCCCTTGTGCTAAAATGATGCACGGGTGGGAGGAGGGGCTAAATAATGGTGCAAAGCTTGCTTTACACCATTATTTAACGCCTGTGTCAGACCCGATGTTAGGGGACCTGTGGACCCATTTCCATGGTTAAACACCATGGAATGGGTCCCCAGGCGCCTTCCTCAAGCCCCAGGAACACCCCCACCCACACCAGAGGATGGGGGACCCCATGCCAGGTAAGTTGGGTAAGTATAAGTAAGTATTTTATTTTTTAAATCAAAGTGTCATCAGGGGCCCATCTTGGGGTCACCTGCATGGTGCAGGGTGCAATGGCCATGCCCAGGGGACAATCGTACCCTGTGCTGGCCATTGGGGTGGTGGGCATGACTCCAGTCTTTTCTAAGACTGGAGTCATTTGGCATGGATGGTTTTGCATCAGAAAATGGCACGAGGCTGGTTAGAGGCATTTTTTTTGTCTCTAACCAGTCTGTCATTTTTTGGTGTGAAACCCCCTTCTCCCATACCGCCACCCCCACCCAGCTAACGTCATTTTTTTAAACGCTAGACCACCCTTTGCTCCGGCTTGCGCCATTTCATAAATATGGCACCCGGCTGGCACTCAGGAATGGTGCAAGCCGGTGCTAAACTTTTTGATACAAAACTGCGTTAGTGCAGTTTTGCATCAAAAAGTATAAATGTGCCCCTTAGTTTGTTGACAAAATCCACACTCTATTCACTGTGTACCTTGACATATCAGAAAATCAAATACTAGCTACAATGGAAAGCAGAAACAGTACTAAGGCCCATATTTATACTCCGTTTGCGCCGAATTAGCGTCGTTTTTTTCGACGCAAATTCGGCGCAAAACTAACGCCATATTTATACTTTGGCGTTAGACGCGTCTAGCGCCAAAGTATTGGCAAAGAGCGTCATTTTTTAGCGTGAACGCCTTCCTTGCGTTAATGAGATGCAAGGAAGGCGTTCCCGTCTAAAAAAATGACGGCGACGCAAATGCGTCGTATTTATACTCCCGGGCAAAAATCACGCCCGGGAGGTGGCGGGTCAAAAAACCCCGCATTTGCGCCACTTTTTAACGCCTGGGTCAGGGTAGGCGTTAAGGGGCCTGTGGGCTCAAAATGAGCCCACAGGTGCCCTCCCCTGCCCCCAGGGACCCCCCCTGCCACCCCTGCCCACCCCAGGAGGACACCCAAGGATGGAGGGACCCACCCCAGGGACATTCAGGTAAGTTCACGTAAGTATAATTTTTTATATTTTTCAATTTTTTTTGGGTGGCATAGGGGGGCCTTATTTGTGCCCCCCTACATGCCACTATGCCCAATGACCATGCCCAGGGGACATAAGTCCCCTGGGCATGGCCATTGGGCAAGGGGGCATGACTCCTGTCTTTACTAAGACAGGAGTCATTTAAATGGCGTCTGGGCGTCGAAAAAATGGCGCAAATCGGGTTAAGACGATTTTTTAGCGTCAACCCAACTTGCGCCATTTTAAGACGCCCTAGCGCCATTTTCCCCCTACGCCGGCGCTGCCTGGTCTACGTGGTTTTTTTCCACGCACACCAGGCAGCGCCGGTCTGCTTGCGCCGGCTAACGCCATTCCATAAATACGGCGCCCGCATGGCGCTTCGGAATGGCGTTAGACGGCGCTAAATTTTTTGACGCTAAACTGCGTTAGCGCAGTTTAGCGTCAAAAAGTATAAATATGGGCCTAAGTGTTTTTTTTCAGATTAACTCTCAGATGAGAGTAGTGCGGTGATGTTTGGTAGAAGCTAGCTAAAACTGGTCCAGTATTGTGAACTGTGAAAGGTATTTATAATGAGTGAATTTATGATGGTGAATTACGAATCAAGGCGCAGAAGCTACAGCTCAACTACCAGGACAATATATGCTTTAAACATACATTTTTATTTTGAATTTCTCTGAAGCAGTTGAATGGGAAAGTGTTTTAGAAAGTAATTTCTGCTCAAATGGTATTTTGTTACCTACTGCACTTTGCACCACTGTCACTGAACCAGGAGTCGAGATGTTTCCTAATATTTGATTGACTGCCTCACACAGGGAGACAGAGCTGAAGGGCAAACTCTTAGGACTGTGTTTCCATGCCTGCACCTCCTACTCAACTTCAACATCCTTTCCACTTGGGAGGGGCTTAAGGGACATGAGGAAGAAGGGAATCATGCCATAGTGCCCCCTTCATCCCTTCTGCTGTTAGGATACTTCCCAATTGGGGGTCAGGGAGCTTAACCATCAATCAAATCCTCAGCCTGGCCTCTTTTTTCAGTGTTGCAGAAAGACCAACTCTACTGCTTACCCATATGAGAAGATGGGTAATGTGCATGATCTTTATTAGTCACAACAATCGTGTAGTAGGTAATCCCAAAGGAAGAGATGGTTAAGGGTATATTTACTGAAAGATCACGTAGCACAGCAAGCCACCTGCGTGGCCACCTGCATGACAGCAAAAAGGCAGGAATGCACAGTACTTAAGATTGTACTGTGCATTCCTGTTTTTTCCCTGCAAAGGCACACAATGTACTGCCCAGGGCCAACGCATGCACCCTGGCACCATGGGATAAGGGTGCCTGTGTTGTAAGCAAGATTGTTCTCCTAAGATGCAGTTTGTGGAAAGAGAAATTAACAATAGAAATAAAGATATGTCTCCTCATTAAGCCTCACCTGGCTAGGGCGTAGCATTTTGACGCATTCCCAGTTTTACCAGTACCAGTGTTCATGGGAATGATCTTGATGATTATTAATCTTGTTGTATGTAAAATCCATACTTACAGGCAAAGCGACTGGGCAATCTTCAGGTTTTGGTACTCAAAACCAAACAAAAAATGTGTACTGAAGAGAGCCTCGTGGCATCATCTCTATAATAATTCAGCAGGACCCAGGTCAAATCGGTGGTGTCTATGTATTTCTTGAGGCAGTTGCACGCCTGAGTGTCGGAGAGCTGACATGTGTTCGCTCCAGCTACTATGGGAGCTACAGTCCCCTGAACTATAGTATCCAGAGGGGGGATAAGCCCACTTAATGGTATTTAAGCAATACATAATTTGCATGATGCCCTGATACTTGTTTGTTAATCTGGCTGACAGCCAGGGCAGGTTTTCTCATCATTGGCCGGTCTGGACCACCTGTAAGCTAATCCATTATCTTTCTAATAAACCTTGTTCAATAAACCTGTGACATGTCTTCCATCAAAAATAGATGTTCATCAAAACACAGTCTCCTGTCTCCTATTTACTAGGTGTACCTGCAGTAAACACATTCAAGCAATCGTGTTAACGAGTTTGGATTGATTGCTGGGCTATGGGATGTCAGTACTACGCATTGTACCATTTCTATTTGAGTCTTCCAACATAAAATCATGATGTTCGAACGTCTGAATGACATTACTGAAAAATCTAATTTAGCAATGAATGTTGAAACTCTGGTATCGGAAAACCAATTTGGAAAATATACATACTGTAAATAAAGAAACGCACATTTCAGGAAAATTTAATTAAATTAAGATTTTTGGTGACATTTTGTATTAATTTGTAGTCTAGACTGATTCCAGTAAAACATATCTAGATTAAATGAGGGAATACAGAATTGGGCTAAAAATAATTTAAAAACTATTGATTATAACTTATTTTCTATTGATCCCCTAAAAGCAGGACTGCTTCACTTTCATTGCTCTAAACCGTCTCTGTAACAGCCCAATGCTGTGTACGCTGTATCTGATGAAAAAAAATGCGTGCTTAGATATATGTAGTTGCAGTGAAACCCAATCGAACTATATCTGCAACATCTAATCATTTTGTCTAATCTAGTTCTTATAATTTTTCAGCTTTATTGATATTCATCAAGCTGACCAGCAACCCATGAGAAAGTACTTCTTGGTGAAAAATGTTTATTTCTTATTTGTTTTTCAGCTTCCTTCTGCTCCTTTTTTCAGTTTTTGCTTTTGTGAGAAAATGACTTTTTTAGCATAATCACATCCATTTCTTAACTGATGCTTCTGTTTTTTGGATTCTGTTTACAGGGACCCTGGTAGCTAGGCCCCCAAATTGGTCACAACTCCCAATTGGTACATGTAACTGTAGGAAAGTACCATCTTGCCTGGCATGTTACCCCCATTTTTCACTGTATATATGTTGTTTTAGTTGTATGTGTCACTGGGACCCTGGTAACCCAGGGCCCCAGTGCTCATAAGTGTGCCTGAATGTGTTACCTGTGTAGTGACTAACTGTCTCACTGAGGCTCTGCTAATCAGAACCTCAGTGGTTATGCTCTCTCATTTCTTTCCAAATTGTCACTGACAGGCTAGTGACCATTTTTACCAATTTACATTGGCTTACTGGAACACCCTTATAATTCCCTAGTATATGGTACTGAGGTACCCAGGGTATTGGGGTTCCAGGAGATCCCTATGGGCTGCAGCATTTCTTTTGCCACCCATAGGGAGCTCTGACAATTCTTACACAGGCCTGCCACTGCAGCCTGAGTGAAATAATGTCCACGTTATTTCACAGCCATTTTACACTGCACTTAAGTAACTTATAAGTCACCTATATGTCTAACCTTTACCTGGTAAAGGTTAGGTGCAAAGTTACTTAGTGTGAGGGCACCCTGGCACTAGCCAAGGTGCCCCCACATTGTTCAGAGCCAATTCACTGAACTTTGTGAGTGCGGGGACACCATTACACGCGTGCACTACATATAGGTCACTACCTATATGTAGCTTCACCATGGTAACTCCGAATATGGCCATGTAACATGTCTATGATCATGGAATTGCCCCCTCTATGCCATCCTGGCATTGTTGGTACAATTCCATGATCCCAGTGGTCTGTAGCACAGACCCTGGTACTGCCAGACTGCCCTTCCTGGGGTTTCACTGCAGCTGCTGCTGCTGCCAACCCCTCAGACAGGCAGCTGCCCTCCTGGGGTCCAGCCAGGCCTGGCCCAGGATGGCAGAACAAAGAACTTCCTCTGAGAGAGGGTGTGACACCCTCTCCCTTTGGAAAATGGTGTGAAGGCAGGGGAGGAGTAGCCTCCCCCAGCCTCTGGAAATGCTTTGTTGGGCACAGATGTGCCCAATTCTGCATAAGCCAGTCTACACCGGTTCAGGGACCCCTTAGCCCCTGCTCTGGCGCGAAACTGGACAAAGGAAAGGGGAGTGACCACTCCCCTGACCTGCACCTCCCCTGGGAGGTGTCCAGAGCTCCTCCAGTGTGCTCCAGACCTCTGCCATCTTGGAAACAGAGGTGCTGCTGGCACACTGGACTGCTCTGAGTGGCCAGTGCCACCAGGTGACGTCAGAGACTCCTGCTGATAGGCTCCTTCAGGTGTTAGTAGCCTTTCCTCTCTCCTAGGTAGCCAAACCCTCTTTTCTGGCTATTTAGGGTCTCTGTCTCTGGGGAAACTTTAGATAACAAATGCAAGAGCTCATCCGAGTTCCTCTGCATCTCCCTCTTCACCTTCTGATAAGGAAACGACCGCTGACCGCGCTGGAAGCCTGCAAACCTGCAACATAGTAGCAAAGACGACTACTGCAACTCTGTAACGCTGATCCTGCCGCCTTCTCGACTGTTTTCCTGCTTGTGCATGCTGTGGGGGTAGCCTGCCTCCTCTCTGCACCAGAAGCTCTGAAGAAATCTCCCGTGGGTCGACGGAATCTTCCCCCTGCAACCGCAGGCACCAAAAAGCTGCATTACCGGTCCCTTGGGTCTCCTCTCAGCACGACGAGCGAGGTCCCTCGAATCTAGCGACGCTGTCCAAGTGACCCCCACAGTCCAGTGACTCTTCAGCCCAAGTTTGGTGGAGGTAAGTCCTTGCCTCACCTCGCTGGGCTGCATTGCTGGGAACCGTGACTTTGCAGCTACTCCGGCCCCTGTGCACTTCCGGCGGAAATCCTTCGTGCACAGCCAAGCCTGGGTCCACGGCACTCTAACCTGCATTGCACGACTTTCTAAGTTGGTCTCCGGCGACGTGGGACTCCTTTGTGCAACTTCGGCGAGCACTGTTTCACGCATCCTCATAGTGCCTGTTTCTGGCACTTCTCTGGGTGCTACCTGCTTCAGTGAGGGCTCTTTGTCTTGCTCGACGTCCCCTCTCTCTGCAGGTCCAATTTGCGACCTCCTGGTCCCTCCTGGGCCCCAGCAGCGTCCAAAAACGCCAAACGCACGATTTGCGTGTAGCAAGGCTTGTTGGCGTCCTTCCGGCGGGAAAACACTTCTGCACAACTCTCCAAGGCGAGCGGGATCCGTCCACCAAAGAGGAAGTCTCTCGCCCTTTTCGTTCCTGCAGAAACCTCAGCTTCTTCTGTCCAGTCGAAGCTTCTTTGCACCCGCAGCTGGCATTTCCTGGGCATCGGCCCATCTCCGACTTGCTTGTGACTTTTGGACTTGGTCCCCTTGTTCCACAGGTACCCTAGATTGGAAATCCAGAGTTGTTGCATTGCTGGTTTGTGTCTTTCCTGCATTATTCCTCTAACACTACTCTTTTGTCCTTAGGGGAACTTTAGTGCACTTTGCACTCACTTTTCAGGGTCTTGGGGAGGGTTATTTTCCTAACTCTCACTATTTTCTAATAGTCCCAGCGACCCTCTACAAGGTCACATAGGTTTGGGGTCCATTCGTGGTTCGCATTCCACTTCTGGAGTATATGGTTTGTGTTGCCCCTATCCCTATGTTTCCCCATTGCATCCTATTGTAACTATACATTGTTTGCACTGTTTTCTAAGACTATACTGCATATTTTTGCTATTGTGTATATATATCTTGTGTATATTTCCTATCCTCTCACTGAGGGTACACTCTAAGATACTTTGGCATATTGTCATAAAAATAAAGTACCTTTATTTTTAGTATAACTGTGTATTGTGTTTTCTTATGATATTGTGCATATGACACTAAGTGGTACTGTAGTAGCTTCACACGTCTCCTAGTTCAGCCTAAGCTGCTCTGCTAAGCTACCATTATCTATCAGCCTAAGCTGCTAGACACCCTATACACTAATAAGGGATAAGTGGGCCTGGTGCAAGGTGCAAGTACCCCTTGGTACTCACTACAAGCCAGTCCAGCCTCCTACATTGGTTGTGCAGTGGTGGGATAAGTGCTTGAGACTACTTACCACTCTTGTCATTGTACTTTTCATAAGAGAAAAATATACAAAACAAGGTCAGTGTATATACACATAGCCAAAAAGTTTTGCATTTCCTCTTTTCACTCTTTTCTAAGTGCTGAAAAGTACTCCTAAACTTTCAAAAAGTTCTTAAAAGTTTAAAAAGTTTTTTTTCTGTCTTTCCAAAAAGTTCTGAAAACTTTTTTCTCTTTTTCTATCACTTTAACTCTCTCTAAAAAATGTCTGGCACAGGCAAAAATGTTGAACTGTCCAAACTTGCATATGATCACCTTAGCTGGAAAGGAGCAAGGAGTCTCTGCATAGAGAGAGGTTTGAGTGTAGGGAAGAATCCTTCCTTAGACCTGTTAATTAATATGCTTAGAGTACAGGATAAGGCCATAAGTGCCAAATCTGGAGAAAAAGTAGCTAATGGTTCTCAATCTGATCCAGGGACTCCCCCAGGAAAAGGTTCAGGAAAGAAACTTCTCAGCCTGCCCATTACTAGACAGTCTAGCATAGTTGGTACAGAGGTTGAATCACACCATACTGATGGTGTGCTCTCACATTATACTGGTAGCCAAGCTGTTAGGGTGCCCTCTGTAAGGGACAGGTCTCCTTCTGTTCATTCCCATCATACCTCTGTATCTAGAAATGTCCCTCCCACCCACCCTGATGACAGATTGTTAGAAAGGGAGCTCAATAGATTGAGAGTGGAACAAACCAGACTGAAGCTCAAGAAGCAACAGCTGGATTTGGATAGACAGTCTTTAGAAGTAGAGAAGGAAAGACAGAAGTTGGGTTTAGATACCCATGGTGGCAGCAGCAGTATTCCCCATAGTCATCCTGCAAAAGAGCATGATTCCAGGAATCTGCACAAGATAGTTCCCCCTTATAAGGAGGGGGATGACATTAACAAGTGGTTTGCTGCACTTGAGAGGGCCTGTGCTGTACAGGATGTCCCTCAAAAGCAGTGGGCTGCTATCCTATGGCTATCATTTAGTGGAAAAGGTAGGGATAGGCTCCTTACTGTGAAAGAAAATGATGCCAATAATTTCCAAGTTCTTAAGAATGCACTCCTGGATGGTTATGGCTTAACCACTGAACAGTACAGGATAAAGTTCAGAGAGACCAAAAAGGAGTCTTCACAAGACTGGGTTGATTTCATTGACCAGGCAGTGAAGGCCTTGGAGGGGTGGTTACATGGCAGTAAAGTTACTGATTATGACAGCCTGTATAACTTAATCCTGAGAGAGCATATTCTTAATAATTGTGTGTCTGATTTGTTGCACCAGTACTTGGTGGACTCTGATCTGACCTCTCCCCAAGAATTGGGAAAGAAGGCAGACAAATGGGTCAGAACAAGAGTGAACAGAAAAGTTCATACAGGGGGTGACAAAGATGGCAACAAAAATAAGGATGGTAAGTCTTCTGACAAGGGTGGGGACAAATCTAAAAATGAGTCTTCATCAGGCCCACAAAAACACTCTGGTGGGGGTGGTGGGTCCAAATCCTCCTTTAATCAGAACAAGGAAAAGAAACCATGGTGCTATTTATGTAAAATAAAAGGCCATTGGACAACAGATCCCAGTTGTCCAAAGAAAGGCACCACAGCTCCTACCACTACAACCCCTACTGCTACACCTAGTGTCCCTACTAATAGCAGTGGTGGTGGGAGCAAACCTACTAATAGCCAATCCAAGGGAGTAGCTGGGCTCACTTTTGGTAATTTAGTTGGGGTTGGTCTGAATAGGGAGACCACAGAGGCTACTTTAGTCTCTGAAGGGGCTATTGATTTAGCCACTTTGGTTGCTTGCCCCCATAACTTGGAGAAGTACAAGCAACTAACCCTAATAAATGGTGTTGAGGTCCAGGCCTACAGGGACACAGGTGCCAGTGTCACAATGGTGATTGAGAAACTGGTGCACCCTGAACAACACATACTTGGACACCAGTACCAAGTAACCAATGCTCACAACATAACACAAAGCCACCCCATGGCTGTTGTAAATCTCAACTGGGGGGGGGTAACTGGTCCAAAGAAAGTTGTGGTAGCTTCAGATTTACCTGTAGACTGTCTATTAGGGAATGATTTGGAGACATCAGCTTGGTCAGATGTGGAGTTGGAGGCCCATGCAGCAATGCTGGGCATTCCAGGGCATATTTTTGCTTTGACAAGGGCTCAGGCCAAAAAGCAAAAAGGACAGGGAAGCTTGGATCCTGGAACAATGGACCAAGTGCTCCCTAAAGCTAGGGCTAGTAGAAGCAAACCACTTCCTACTATCCCTCCCTCTACAGTGGATTCTACTTCTGAGGAAGAAGAATTCCCTCCCTGTGCAGAACCTACACCAGAGGAGCTGGAAGCAGACACTGCTGAGCTTTTGGGAGAAGGGGGGCCTGCCAGGGAGGAGCAGAGTGTGGCACAGCAAACCTGTCCCACATTAGAGGGTCTCAGACAGCAAGCTGTCAAACAGGCTAATGGGGATGTCAGTGACTCTCACAGAGTTTACTGGGAGGACAACCTCTTGTACACTGAGCATAGGGATCCTAAACCTGGAGCTGCCAGGAGATTAGTGATCCCTCAGGAGTACAGAAAGTTCCTCCTAACACTGGCACATGACATTCCCTTAGCTGGGCATCTAGGACAAATGAAAACTTGGGACAGGCTTGTTCCCCTGTTTCATTGGCCTAGGATGTCTGAGGACACAAAAGAATTTTGCAAGTCCTGTGAAACCTGTCAAGCCAGTGGCAAGACAGGTGGCACCCCAAAGGCACCCCTTATCCCACTACCTGTGGTTGGGGTTCCCTTTGAAAGGGTAGGGGTTGACATAGTTGGCCCCCTTGACCCTCCTACTGCTTCAGGCAATAGGTTTATCTTGGTGGTAGTGGACCATGCCACAAGATATCCTGAAGCTATTCCTTTAAGGACCACTACAGCTCCTGCAGTGGCAAAGGCCCTCCTGGGAATATTTTCCAGGGTGGGCTTCCCAAAGGAAGTAGTATCAGACAGAGGAAGCAATTTCATGTCTGCATACTTAAAGGCCATGTGGAAGGAGTGTGGTGTAACGTACAAGTTCACAACACCCTATCATCCACAAACAAATGGACTGGTGGAGAGATTTAATAAAACTCTCAAAGGCATGATTATGGGACTCCCTGAAAAACTCCGCAGGAGATGGGATATCCTTCTACCATGCCTCCTTTTTGCCTACAGGGAGGTACCCCAGAAAGGAGTGGGCTTCAGCCCCTTTGAACTTCTTTTTGGACACCCTGTTAGGGGTCCACTCACACTTGTAAAGGAGGGTTGGGAACAACCTTTAAAAGCTCCTAAGCAGGATATTGTGGATTATGTATTTGGCCTCAGATCAAGGATGGCTGAGTACATGAAAAAGGCCAGTAAAAACCTTCAGGCCAGCCAAGAGCTCCAGAAGCAATGGCATGATCAGAAGGCTGTTTTGGTTCAGTACCAACCAGGGCAGAAAGTGTGGGTCTTGGAGCCTGTGGCCCCAAGAGCACTCCAAGATAAATGGAGTGGACCCCACACAATTGTTGAAAAGAAGGGTGAAGTCACCTACTTGGTTGACTTAGGCACTGCCAGGAGTCCCCTTAGGGTGCTCCATGTCAACCGCCTGAAACCCTACTATGACAGGGCTGATCTCACCCTGCTCATGGCAACAGATGAGGGACAGGAAGAAGACAGTGATCCTCTACCTGATCTCTTCTCTTCCACAGATCAAGATTCTCTTGTGGAAGGTGTAGTTTTGGCTGATTGTCTTACTGCTGAGCAGAAAGACAATTGCATAAATCTCCTAGGACAATTTTCAGAACTCTTCTCTACTGTGGCAGGCACCACTTCTTGGTGTGAGCACACTATAGATACTGGAGACAGTTTACCTGTCAAAAGTAAGATCTATAGGCAGCCTGACCATGTCAGGGACTGCATAAAGCAAGAAGTTCAGAAAATGTTGGAACTAGGAGTGGTTGAGCACTCTGACAGTCCATGGGCTTCTCCTGTGGTACTGGTACCAAAACCCAATTCTAAAGATGGAAAGAAGGAAATGAGGTTTTGTGTAGACTATAGAGGTCTCAACTTGGTAACCAAAACTGATGCTCACCCTATACCCAGGGCAGATGAGCTTATAGATACACTGGCATCTGCCAAGTATCTAAGCACTTTTGATTTGACTGCAGGGTATTGGCAGATCAAATTGTCAGAAGATGCTAAACCTAAGACTGCATTTTCTACCATTGGAGGACATTACCAGTTTACTGTAATGCCTTTTGGTTTGAAAAATGCACCTGCCACTTTTCAGAGGTTGGTGAACACAGTCCTGCAAGGGCTGGAAGCTTTCAGTGCAGCATATTTGGACGATATAGCTGTCTTTAGCTCCAGCTGGGATGATCACCTGGTCCACCTATGGAAAGTTTTGGAGGCTCTGCAAAAGGCAGGCCTCACTATCAAGGCTTCAAAGTGCCAGATAGGGCAGGGTAAGGTGGTTTATCTGGGACACCTTGTTGGTGGGGAACAGATTGCACCACTTCAGGAGAAAATCCAAACTATTATTGATTGGGTTCCCCCTACCACTCAGACTCAGGTGAGAGCCTTCCTAGGCCTCACTGGGTATTACAGGAGGTTCATTAAGAACTATGGCTCCATTGCAGCCCCTCTTAATGACCTCACATCCAAAAAAATGGCTAAAAAGGTATTATGGACAGCAAGCTGTCAGAAAGCTTTTGAGGAGCTGAAGCAGGCCATGTGCTCTGCACCTGTCCTGAAAAGCCCTTGTTACTCTAAAAAATTCTATGTCCAAACTGATGCATCTGAATTAGGAGTAGGGGCAGTCCTATCACAACTTAATTCTGAGGGCCAGGATCAACCTGTTGCTTTTATTAGTAGGAGGTTGACCCCTAGAGAAAAGCGTTGGTCTGCCATTGAGAGGGAGGCCTTTGCTGTGGTCTGGGCTCTGAAGAAGTTGAGGCCATACCTGTTTGGCACTCACTTCATTGTTCAGACAGACCACAAACCTCTACTTTGGCTAAAACAAATGAAAGGTGAAAATCCTAAATTGTTGAGGTGGTCCATATCCCTACAGGGAATGGACTATACAGTGGAACATAGACCTGGGAGTAGCCACTCCAATGCAGATGGACTCTCCAGATATTTCCACTTAGACAATGAAGACTCATCAGGTAATGGCTAGTCTTATTGTCCTTCGTTTGGGGGGGGGTTGTGTAGGAAAGTACCATCTTGCCTGGCATGTTACCCCCATTTTTCACTGTATATATGTTGTTTTAGTTGTATGTGTCACTGGGACCCTGGTAACCCAGGGCCCCAGTGCTCATAAGTGTGCCTGAATGTGTTACCTGTGTAGTGACTAAGGGCCTGATTCTAACTTTGGAGGACGGTGTTAAACCGTCCCAAAAGTGGCGGATATACCACCTACCGAATTACGAGTCCATTATATCCTATGGAACTCATAATACGGTAGGTGGTATATCCGCCACTTTTGGGACGGTTTAACACCGTCCTCCAAAGTTAGAATCAGGCCCTAACTGTCTCACTGAGGCTCTGCTAATCAGAACCTCAGTGGTTATGCTCTCTCATTTCTTTCCAAATTGTCACTGACAGGCTAGTGACCATTTTTACCAATTTACATTGGCTTACTGGAACACCCTTATAATTCCCTAGTATATGGTACTGAGGTACCCAGGGTATTGGGGTTCCAGGAGATCCCTATGGGCTGCAGCATTTCTTTTGCCACCCATAGGGAGCTCTGACAATTCTTACACAGGCCTGCCACTGCAGCCTGAGTGAAATAACGTCCACGTTATTTCACAGCCATTTTACACTGCACTTAAGTAACTTATAAGTCACCTATATGTCTAACCTTTACCTGGTAAAGGTTAGGTGCAAAGTTACTTAGTGTGAGGGCACCCTGGCACTAGCCAAGGTGCCCCCACATTGTTCAGAGCCAATTCACTGAACTTTGTGAGTGCGGGGACACCATTACACGCGTGCACTACATATAGGTCACTACCTATATGTAGCTTCACCATGGTAACTCCGAATATGGCCATGTAACATGTCTATGATCATGGAATTGCCCCCTCTATGCCATCCTGGCATTGTTGGTACAATTCCATGATCCCAGTGGTCTGTAGCACAGACCCTGGTACTGCCAGACTGCCCTTCCTGGGGTTTCACTGCAGCTGCTGCTGCTGCCAACCCCTCAGACAGGCAGCTGCCCTCCTGGGGTCCAGCCAGGCCTGGCCCAGGATGGCAGAACAAAGAACTTCCTCTGAGAGAGGGTGTGACACCCTCTCCCTTTGGAAAATGGTGTGAAGGCAGGGGAGGAGTAGCCTCCCCCAGCCTCTGGAAATGCTTTGTTGGGCACAGATGTGCCCAATTCTGCATAAGCCAGTCTACACCGGTTCAGGGACCCCTTAGCCCCTGCTCTGGCGCGAAACTGGACAAAGGAAAGGGGAGTGACCACTCCCCTGACCTGCACCTCCCCTGGGAGGTGTCCAGAGCTCCTCCAGTGTGCTCCAGACCTCTGCCATCTTGGAAACAGAGGTGCTGCTGGCACACTGGACTGCTCTGAGTGGCCAGTGCCACCAGGTGACGTCAGAGACTCCTGCTGATAGGCTCCTTCAGGTGTTAGTAGCCTTTCCTCTCTCCTAGGTACCCAAACCCTCTTTTCTGGCTATTTAGGGTCTCTGTCTCTGGGGAAACTTTAGATAACGAATGCAAGAGCTCATCCGAGTTCCTCTGCATCTCCCTCTTCACCTTCTGATAAGGAAACGACCGCTGACCGCGCTGGAAGCCTGCAAACCTGCAACATAGTAGCAAAGACGACTACTGCAACTCTGTAACGCTGATCCTGCCGCCTTCTCGACTGTTTTCCTGCTTGTGCATGCTGTGGGGGTAGCCTGCCTCCTCTCTGCACCAGAAGCTCCGAAGAAATCTCCCGTGGGTCGACGGAATCTTCCCCCTGCAACCGCAGGCACCAAAAAGCTGCATTACCGGTCCCTTGGGTCTCCTCTCAGCACGACGAGCGAGGTCCCTCGAATCCAGCGACGCTGTCCAAGTGACCCCCACAGTCCAGTGACTCTTCAGCCCAAGTTTGGTGGAGGTAAGTCCTTGCCTCACCTCGCTGGGCTGCATTGCTGGGAACCGTGACTTTGCAGCTACTCCGGCCCCTGTGCACTTCCGGCGGAAATCCTTCGTGCACAGCCAAGCCTGGGTCCACGGCACTCTAACCTGCATTGCACGACTTTCTAAGTTGGTCTCCGGCGACGTGGGACTCCTTTGTGCAACTTCGGCGAGCACCGTTTCACGCATCCTCGTAGTGCCTGTTTCTGGCACTTCTCCGGGAGCTACCTGCTTCAATGAGGGCTCTTTGTCTTGCTTGACGTCCCCTCTCTCTGCAGGTCCAATTTGCAACCTCCTGGTCCCTCCTGGGCTCCAGCAGCGTCCAAAAATGCCAAACGCACGATTTGCATGTAGCAAGGCTTGTTGGCATCCTTCCGGCGGGAAAACACTTCTGCACGACTCCCCAAGGCGAGAGGGATCCGTCCACCAAAGGGGAAGTCTCTAGCCCTTTTCGTTCCTGCAGAAACCTCAGCTTCTTCTGTCCAGTCGAAGCTTCTTTGCACCCGCAGCTGGCATTTCCTGGGCATCGGCCCATCTCCGACTTGCTTGTGACTTTTGGACTTGGTCCCCTTGTTCCACAGGTACCCTAGATTGGAAATCCAGAGTTGTTGCATTGCTGGTTTGTGTCTTTCCTGCATTATTCCTCTAACACTACTCTTTTGTCCTTAGGGGAACTTTAGTGCACTTTGCACTCACTTTTCAGGGTCTTGGGGAGGGTTATTTTCCTAACTCTCACTATTTTCTAATAGTCCCAGCGACCCTCTACAAGGTCACATAGGTTTGGGGTCCATTCGTGGTTCGCATTCCACTTCTGGAGTATATGGTTTGTGTTGCCCCTATCCCTATGTTTCCCCATTGCATCCTATTGTAACTATACATTGTTTGCACTGTTTTCTAAGACTATACTGCATATTTTTGCTATTGTGTATATATATCTTGTGTATATTTCCTATCCTCTCACTGAGGGTACACTCTAAGATACTTTGGCATATTGTCATAAAAATAAAGTACCTTTATTTTTAGTATAACTGTGTATTGTGTTTTCTTATGATATTGTGCATATGACACTAAGTGGTACTGTAGTAGCTTCACACGTCTCCTAGTTCAGCCTAAGCTGCTCTGCTAAGCTACCATTATCTATCAGCCTAAGCTGCTAGACACCCTATACACTAATAAGGGATTACTGGGCCTGGTGCAAGGTGCAAGTACCCCTTGGTACTCACTACAAGCCAGTCCAGCCTCCTACAGTAACTTACCTTTAAAGCCCTAATACATCATAGCCAGTGCTCCCAGGGCCTGAAAGCTAAACGCCACTAGTGCACTGCAGCACCTATTGTGCCACCAGTAAAGAGACAAGGCAAAGCACGTCTTCAGATCTGACCCTGCAGACTAAAGCCCAGATTTACGAAAAGTCACTCATAGCAATGCAGCAAGATAACCTGCTGCATGACAGGGAGAGAGCAGCAATGTGCCATATCTGCCAAGATGTGCAGCATTCCTATTCTCTTCCTGCACAGGCTCACTGAATGCTGCCTAGCTTCAATGCAGGCACACTTCCACCATTATGCAAGGGTGTCTGAGTTACAGGCAGGTTTGGTTTTGTGCATTACAGGACAACTTTCTGCACATAAAAATCATCAGAGGCATTCCCTCTTTCTATGTGTACTGCAAGGAGTAAAAAACATATTTCTTGCTGTTACACATCTCTTGGGAATGGCTTAGAATTTGATGCATTCCTAGGTTTACTATTAGTAGATCTGGGAATGCACCAAAATCCAGGGGTGGATACTTGGGAATGCCCACACTCCAACCATGGAACGCCTTCCCACCACAGAATGTAGCAAAGCAGCAACTAGTGCTACCTTACATCATTCTAGATTTAGTAAGCTACACAGAGCCAAGCAAGGTGGCTTTATGTGACTTAGGAAATTTGACTTAAGTGCCTGCATTGCTTTGTGTCACCTTGTGCGATGGAAGGGCAACACAAGCCTTTAGTAAATCTGAGCCCATGTGTGCAGTTTCAAACATTTTCAAATTTGACCTGGCAAAATAAACTTTACATGAGGCCTAAACCTTCCTTTTTTATGCTTTTTATTCACCCCTAATATAGGCTCTAAATGCCCATTTTGCAGGGACAATTGTTTTTACAAAGTAGAAGATGTGTACTTAAGCTTTACATGTCCTGGCAGTGAAAAGAAGCCAAAGTCGTTTTTCACTATGGCAAGGCTGACTTCCTCATAGAAAATCATTGAATACATTATAGCACCTTACAATTCATGACTTCAGTATATGAATAGTTAGAATCATGATTCAAGAACTCAAATTAACAATAATTTAAAATCCAATGAGATGATCAAGTCAAATTTTAAATTATTAAAGCCACTTTTAAAAAGTTGTCATTTTCCTGCTAAAAACCTTTTCAGAGTTAATCCCCAACTGTCACTTGGCAGCCTGTTGGCCTCTTGCAAGGAAGTGTGAATGGCTCTCAGGAAAAGGATCAAAAGGGCTTTAGGTGAAAGGAGGTTGGACCTCCTCCTGACAAAATGGCCTGGGGGATGTACCCACCAACTGCACAAGAGTCAAATGGGCATGCACTGACATAGACAGATGTAAATGACAGCTAGGCCTGCCTCTACCATTGCCCTGGTATCCTGGATGGCACATATCCCAGTGGTGGGAAACACCGTTTGAGAACTGGCTTTCTGGGGGGAAGGGGTGGGGTGGGGTTCCTCATTTGCCTAAATACACATCCAGTGTTTGCCCAGAATTCTACCAAGGGAAGAAAAGTTCTGCCATGTTGGATTTCGACAGAACAGTGAACAGTGGGATTGTTTAAGGCCAAGGCCCTCATAAGTGATGTCAAAGTAGGTTGGGCTGACCGGGCAACCTTTTCCTCATTGGTCACAGTGACTCTTCCACCAACAAGCTAGTGCTAGGCATTAAAGTCGCTTCCATGGGTAATTTCTTCAGAACACCTTTGGACCAGTGGGAAACAGAAGAAGGACTGCACTTGCTGTTTAACTGAGTTGGACCTGCTCCAACTTGTATCCAGGACAGAAGAGTGGACTCTAAAGCTATTCGGCTGACCTTCTATTAAGCTCCAGCAACACAAAAGCAGCAAGAAGCCCAAATCTCTTCTGCGCCCCACCGACTAGTTACAACTAGATGTATCTGGAGCCTGCTGGTGGCTTCTTGGTGCTGGTTTTGAGTGTACTCTTTCCCCCTTCAAAATTGCAAGACTGAACATCTAGAAACTAATTCTGAACTTTTGTCCAAAAGAACCAGAAGATACCACCGAGCCCTGGCCTCTGACACCAAATATCCAGTCGCCCTCAACTTGCTGGCTTACTCCTGTCAAAGGATCTTGACTTCCGGAAAAGTTTCCGTGAGAGAACAGGGCTGATTGCAGAGGCCTCCAAAATTTGTGCCCCCACTTTCCACTTTTTGCTGGTGCTTTTCTGACTCTGATGGGGCCCTGGGTATTGCTAACCAGTCCCAGGGCCTGTGCTCTGTGTAAAATCAGTATGCAAATTAGGATAATTGTAATTGGCTAAGTCAACCTACCTATAAGTCCCTAATATGTGGTAGGGCATGTAGGTTTAGGCACCCCAGCATAGATAGTGCACCCATAGGTGCACTGCTGAGGTGCTCAGTGTCATTGTAAAGGCAGGCCTGCCTTGCTGGCTGCTTTTAAATTAAAGTTATATGCAAATTCGACTTTGTAATTCAAAGTAGTTCCAAAGTCTTAAACTACCCTATTTGTACATATAGGTCACCCCTAAGGTGTGCCCTATGTGCCCCTAAGGCTGGGTGCCATGTAATTATAAGCAGGGCCCTTATAAAAATAGTTTTATAAGCCCTGGTGAGGTAAAACAGCCAAATTTGTTTTTCCCTCATTGTAGTGAATGGCCTCCATAGGCTAGAATGGGGACACTTTATTGTAATTTTTAAAGTCCCCTTATGTAACAGATACCAGGCGTTTGGTATCAAATTAGTTGTTATAATACATCCCACAGCTTCCAGTTGTTGGATTTAATATAACTTGTTCAGGTGAAGAGTTTTAAACTTTACCTGAAAAGTTGCTAACTTCAGCCCTGCAGTGTTTTTGCTGCTGTGCTTGGATTGGCCAGCCTCGGGCAGCTTGGCCAGGCTGCCTTGATGAGGTGTGAAGTGGCCTGGCTCCACACAAAGAGATGTGCCTGGGGGAGGAGATCTCCCCCTCAGCAGATGGTGAAACAGGAAGGGGGAGGGCTGCCAAACTGGTCTTCAAAGGCAGAGAAGGAAATTTGGAGCAACCTAGCAACACCCTCACATCCTGCAAACCCAGACAATTATGTGCCCCCTTGCTTAGATGAGGAGAGGGCAGGAGAGGGGTGTGTTTAGGATTTTTAGCCACACCAGTGGGTGGGCTCAGCCAGATGTAACCTCTAAAAATCACTTTCAGCCATGATGGATTTTTGAAGAATGTTGCTCCCTGGGATTGATTTTTGCCACACTTCCCAGGAAGTGGCCACCACAGGGGGAAGGACCCTGCCCCTGATTGGAGAACCAGGACCCCCCTGTTTTTCACCCAGGAGCAAGGATAAAACTGGCAGACCTTCACCCACACCTCAGTTCCCTACCAGATCCCTACCAGGAAGATTTACAGAAGAAGAAGGACTGCCCTGCTGGCCCGCTGGCTTGCACCTGGACCCTGCACTCTGAAGGACTACACCAGTTGCACACTTGGGCTTCACCACAAGAAGGACTTTGCCTCGCTTCAACTGGTTCAAGGAGGGACTCCCTGTTTGCTACAGATGAATAATTGCTAACCAGAGTCCCCTGCACCAACTCCTGAAGAAACCAACGAGCTGACCACTGCCAGGTGGCCAAAAAGGAGTTTGTACCAGGTGCATTCTGGGAGTTGTAGTCCACACCCCCAAGGAGCATCTCAGAGGTTCTGGAACCTTCGGGTGAGCAATGGACCCCAAAAGAACCTTAAAAGAACATCTGGAAGAAGATCCAGAAGTTTGGAGAACTTTGGAGAACTTTTGGAAAAAAGCTCCATAGAGGACACATGGCAACTCTAGCCGGCTTGCCTCAACCGTGACCCGGCCTGACTAGCAGGTTCATCCCAGTGAAGAAAATCTCCAAAAAAGAGACTAAGGGCCAGATGTAGCAACCGTTTTTCATGGTGCAAACTGTGAAATTCGCAGTTTGCGCCATGCAAAACGGGCATTGCGATGCACATTACCATTTTGCAATTCGGTACGGACTTGCAAAATGGGAGTGCGACTCGCAAATTGGGAGGGGTTTTCCCTTCCTATTTGCGATTCGCACCGGGAAGCAGAATTGCTTTGGGACCGCGAACGCAGTCGCAAAGCAATTCGCAGTTAGCACCCATGTCAAGTGGGTGCTAACTCATTCGCCAAAGGGAAGGGGTCCCCATGGGACCCCTTCTCCTTTGTGAATGTCGCCAAAAATATTTTTTCAGAGCAGACAATGGTCCATTGGTTTCATTTTTTCTATTGTATTGCAACTTGTTTTCCTTTAAGGAAAACGGGCTGCAATACATAAAAAAAATGCTTTAATAAAAAAGCAGTCACAGACATGGAGGTCTGCTGTCTCCAGCAGGCCACCATCCCTGTGAGTGCAGGGAATCGCAAGGGGGTCACAAATTACGACCCACCTCATTCATATTAATGAGGTGGGTCTTTGCGACCCCCTTGCGATTCGCAGATGGTGTCATGGACACCATTCTGCATATGATTTTGTGAATCGCAAATTGCGAGCCGCTCCGACTCGCAATTTCCGAGTTGCCAAATCATATATACCTACATCTGGCTCAAAGTCCCAATGTAGGAAGTTGACCGGGACCTCCCAGCCAGCGTATCCGAGGAGGGCTCCAAGGATGTCGGATCAAGATCCAGGTTTGCCCCGGTCGAAGGATTTTCACCTCGAAGAAATGACTAAAGGGCATATTTATACTCAGTTTGCGCCGGAATTGCGTCGTTTTTTTTTACGCAATTCCGACGCAAAACTAACTCCATATTTATACTTTGGCGTTAGACGCGTCTAGCGCCAAAGTCCATGGAGTTTGCGTCATTTTTTAGCGTGGACACCTACTTTGCGTTAATGATATGCAAGGTAGGCGTTCCCGTCTAAAAAATTTACTCCGAGGCATGTGCCGTATTTACACTCCCGGGAAAAATTCACGCCCGGGAGTGGGCGGGTCAAAAAAAATGACGTACTGCAGCTTTTTCGCCGTTTTTTAGCGCCTGGAAAAGGCAGGCGTTAAGGGACCTGTGGGCTTGGAAGGAGCCCAGAGGTGCCCTCCCATGCCCCCAGGGACACCCCCTGTCACCCTTGCCCACCCCAGGAGGACACCCAAGGCTGGAGGGACCCATCCTAGGGACATTAAGGTAAGTTCAGGTAAGTCATTTTTTTTTTTTTTTGTGGCATAGGGGGCCCTGATTTGTGCCCCCCTACCTGCCACTATGCCCAATGACCATGCCCAGGGGACAGAAGTCCCCTGGGCATGGCCATTGGGCAAGGGGGCATGACTCCTGTCTTTGCTAAAACAGGAGTCATTTCTATGGGGGTTGGGAGTCGAAAAAAATGGCGCAAATCGGGTTAAGGCGAAAAATTTGCCTCAACCTGACTTGCCCCATTTTTTGGCGCCCAAGCTCCATATCCCCCTATGCCGGCGCTGCCTGGTGTACGTCGTTTTTTTCCACGCACACCAGGCAGCTCCGGCGGCTACCGCCGGCTAACGTCATTGATTAAATACGGCGCCCGCATGGCGCTTCAGAATGGCGTTAGCCGGCGCTAATTTTTTTGACGCAAAACTGCGTTAGCGCAGTTTTGCGTCAAAAAGTATAAATATGGCCCTAAGTCCGAAGGTAAAAATCTCCACCGAGGGCTCCCGTGACACGTATCCGAGGAAGAGTTCCAGGAGGTCGGATTGGACTGGCAGGTTCATCCTGCTGAAGAAAATCTTCAGAAAAATGACTAAGTCCTAAGGTAAACTTTTGACCAAGGCCTCCCGCGGGCTGTAGCCGAGCCGGGCTCCATCACGGTCGGCCTTAAACTTTGACTTTGCCGTGGTCGAGGTGCGACCAGATGACCAGATTGGCGCTTTTTGTTTCTATGTGCTAGAAAGCAATAATTCTTAAAAAATTCATATCTTCGGTTCCCCTTTTCCGATTTGATTAATTTTGGTGCCACGTTAAAGATAAAAATATAATCTATTTTTATAACTTGATTTTGGATTTTTTAAACTGTTTCCTGTGTTTTATTTAATTACTGTTTTGTGATATTTGAATGCTTTACACTTTGTCTCCTAAGTTAAGCCTTGTCGCTCATTGCCAAGCTACCAAGGGTTGAGCTGGGTTTAATTTACTCAGACCTAACTAGACCTAAGTGGAGGTTAGTGGCCTATTGCTAAGTGTAGGTGCTTACCTGTCCTTACCAATAACCCATTTTCCAACAGTTTCTAAGAGCATACGTAGATGACTTAATGGAGACCAATGTTGAGCAGCACCCTGCAGTCATCAACACCTTCCTGGGCCTAATCTTCGCCCACTCAGATTTCTAGCACCTTCACAGGCAAATGCCTCGAGCTTCCTGCCGGAGTCAAGGCTCCCACATAGTACTTGCACTTCAGCTGGCTGCTGTCAACAAAGCCCCTCTTTGGATTCAGCCTGCAACTCGACCCAAAAATTACCTTGTCGACCACTAGGACGAACATGGTAGTTGTATCCAACTTGCACTCCATAATGGTCAGACTTTACCTTTGACTTTGACCTGGTCGAGCGTGACCAAATATCTGGTGTCGACGCTTTGTGCTTTTTGGTGCTAGAAACACCTAAAATGTTTTAACTTTTTTGATACTGAGATAATGCTTTACTCATTTCTCTTAAGCCTGACTGCTATGTGCCACAGCTACCAAGTGTTGGGCTCAGGTTTAAATTATTGAGACCTAAGTGGACCTAATAAAGAATAGTGCCATTATTACTTGAAAAGGCCTACCATCGATCTCAGCTAATAACCCACATTCACACTTGCCACTCACCTTCTAAACCTCCTTTCATTTTTTAAGTGGGCTACTACATCCAACCCCTTTTTTTGTTTCTCCTTGTGTTGGAGATGGTGTGGCTCATTTCCCCTTCTTACTTATGCTCCCTTATATATCCAGCCCCTTTCCCCATATGCTTTTGTCCCACCCACCCTCCTCTCTACCCATCTCTACCCATCCAGCTGTTTTTTCTTTGTTTGGATGTTTAATTTTAATTTCCTTTCCAGTGAACCATCACTGCCTGACCTCAATTGAGCTTTTTATGATGGGTTTGCTTCCCATTCATTTATCATAGACTTTATTAAGACAGGTTGCAGCAAAAACTGCTGAACAGAAATGCAACAATTTCAGCAAGAAGCTAGATCTTGGTCCACGGATCGTACTTTTTGTTATTTGGTGTACATTTGTTCAGCAGTTTTTGAGAAATTAAGGTCAAATATAATTGTATATTTTGGCAGTTGGGCTCGCAAGAGTCTCCAAGACTCTGGTGGAAGCTCCAATTTAAAAATAGAGTGTTCTGATTGACCCAGTTATTTTCCCCGGACGAGCTCTCTCCCGTCAGATCCAGATTCCCGTGAGAGCGTGCACTCTGATTGGCTGCCAGTAACATGAAAATTGTTGCTGGCAGCCATTACATGACTTGGTGACTTAGTATCTGATTTAGATCTTTATGATGTTACCACCATGCCACATCAGCGGTGGCCCCAAAAACACCATCAATTCAGCGGTGTTCTGCCTGCTGTATTTAGGTGTATTACGGCTGAATTGAAGACCGCCATGATGGAGCACTCTTCCTAGCCATCAGGCAGGTTGTTTCCTGCTGACCATATTTAGATGTTACAGTCCAGCAGGCGCTGTCACACCAGCAGAGTGCTGATGGAGAGAGGCCATTGCAGGCCCCAATGGATATCGCACAATGACAGCGGCTATGAAATGGAGGTACGTAACACACACACACTGTACCTCCGCCATATGTGTCCCCTGCATGACACTTAACACCTTATACACACTATTATCTATTGCCGTTCTAACAACACAGGACCCGCACATGCCAAACACACCCAATGCCATACATCCATGACACAACACACACACTATTCACACTGCACCCTCACACAACAAAACGACAATAGCCAGAAAAACAACATACTCAGCTATACAAACAAACTCACACACAAGCACAACTACACACAACACGGCAACCACACAACAAAAACACTCACTTGAATCTGTCACATGGCAGCACAACATACACAACAACATCGAACCCACATGCAAATGGCACACATACAGACACGACCACATCACCGACTCCAGCTTACTCCACTTCAACCAACCAGTCCAATCCCACACACACATTCAAATACTGACTCACATACACAACAGGAAGCACAACCTTACCGGTACAGGTTTGCTTGCAATATACACATATGGACACGCTTGACAAGCATGAATGCACCGTCATTGTCATGCCAGCATTCATTTGGCAATGAATGATGACACCATAATGACAGTTGCGTGCGATATGTATATTGTTCCAGTGTGTCCCCATCCATGCCTGACACCATCATGTACCCGACATATGCATGTCACAGTAATTTGAAAAAAATTACTGTGACATGTATATGCCTGCAGTGGTCCAGACCTTATGTGCTTTCCCCACCCAAAGTACCCTGGCAATGGGGCATTCATACCTTTGAGTTCATTGACCGGGTCATGTTTTCTTTGTGGGTCAGTGGCAGCAACGACAGAAGGTCTTGTCCAGTCGTGTCCAGTCAAAAACAGAAGTGGAATAGGGGGAAAGGTAAGTTTTTACCTCATCTCATCCCCAGTCAGCCAACTCAGGTATGGAGGTCAGACTGCCACATTTTGCTTGGATGTAAGGCACATCCAAATCTGCACGGCGGTAAAGGTGGCTGGACGCCCGCTTGCAGCCACTTTTCCCTATGGTGCCATCACTGCAGGTAGAGTTTTTTTGACAAGATGGAGGAGAAATGCAGGCTGCTGCCTATGGGACTGCTACATTTAAATCGGCAGGTGGACCATCATGGTGGCAGATGGGTATTGATTCAAAAAAATGATGGCCGGACAGTTGCCACCAAGATGTAAATCAGGCTTTTAGTCTCCTGTCCTGAAGTTGTACAAAACAAATATATACAGGAGCAGGGTAGGGATACTCCAACCCCTAGGCCCCATGGGGGCACCCAGAAGGAGCCCCCCAGTGCAAAAAAAGGACACAAAATGCTGCAATCCTGTGAGACTCTTGCAGGGGAAAAAATGGCATAATTATTTATTATTGGCCCTGGGGAGCCAACCTCCTGGGCTATGTTTATAAAAGGGAAAGGGGGATGCATGGCCCTCTCCCCGAGCCACTAAAGGCCCGGGGAACAAAGGCCAAGGTCAAGCCACTGCACTCAAACTTAGTCACATTAGGTATTCTTGTATATATTCCAGGCAAGTCCTTCAAGGAAGATAAGTTCTTCTTTATTGAGTACTTGTAATAACAACAACACCACTTGTGTTCAGAAGTCTTTAGTTGACAATTCCTTCTTAAACAGCCAAAATGTGTTTCGTCACTACTGTGATTTTTTCAAGGCTGTGAAGTACAAAGATGGACAAATGGTTGAGATATAATTGTATTGTTTAATTAAGGAAATGGCATCCAATCGTGACTAGAAACCTGTGAGAAGAATGAAGAAAAATACCTCCACTGAATATGTACATGCAGAAGAATGAAGAACCGTGCCTCCATCGTGTTTCAAGGAAAATGAACACCTGGATGATTTAAATGAGAAAGAGACCTAGGAAAATCTAAATAAGGAGCACTGGTAAACCCATGCTGAGAGAAAGAGAATGTGAACTATAGATACTGAGGAGAAGTGCAAAAGGAATGATGCATAAAAAGTGAGTAAAAATACTGGTCAACTGAGTTCGAACCTACCAAGAATAATAGGCTTATGGCAAAGCCTGTCTTATAATATAGATCAACAAATTCTATACACACTGTAACAGAATAAATCAGCTATCAAATATATAGCAAAGTCAAAGCATAAATCTTGTAATTATAATGGAAAAACCGACATAAACTACCTGTGCATGGCGTACAAAAAAGTAAACCTGAAGAAACTCTTGCATTAAACTCACGTTCAAATCAAATCAAGATGACAGATGAGTTAAAAAAAAATCTGTAGTCAGATAATGCTAAAGGTTGTTTGTGGGACCATGATAAGCCTCTATCCTGTTAATGGAAACCGTAAGTTGTTACACATTCCCAACTGTGAACTGAAGTAAAAAGAAAAACTATAACTATAACACACAGCCAGAGAAACCATTCCAGAAGTAATGATTTAATATGTACATCCTTCATACCAATGTAATCTATACAACCACCAAGCCGGGCTAATCATATACATAGAAATTGTCCCTGTGATACATAGGATCCAGCAAACACCTTGGCAAGTATAACATAAGCCAACTCAATGAGAAGTATCAAATACCCTGATAAATGGCTAAGTAACTGAACAAACCAAACATGTCGAAGAAAGTTTGTATATAATGCTGACTCAATGAGAGATGAAATATCCTGAATAAAGCCTAATTAAGTGATAAAGTACAAAACAAACATGTCACAACTCTAAACAAGTTTGTACATTAGTAACAATTATGAATCCAACAAATAGAGAGACATAAAAACTGACAAAAAGATATATTACATATGTAAAATGAGGAATGTGGTAGTCAAAAATAGTCTTGCCTATGTAAGATTACAGTATGGGAAGTCACACTGCCAAGTCTCTTCCCCGTCAGGCTACTGCGCTGTGTCCCACGGTTATATGCTATTTTATGGATTTCGTGCATCACAGGATATAGAAAGAGGACTGTGACCAGTTAGATTTCACTCCAAGTACGATAAACTGCTGCCATATTGGAAGAACCACTACGTAATAGCAAACTGCGACTGCCAGGAAAACTATGAACAGTATACGATAAAGTCCACACTGAAATCAATTAAGTTAAATAGATATTATCTATTAGTCAGCAGATCCCAAAATACCTCCTACAACAAAGTCCAACTATAATAATAAGTCTAGAATACACACAAAAAAGTAGGGGTGGCCTTATTTAGAGTTTGAAAGACGTAATTATTACAAGTTCGTAATACAATGGTTAAATCACAATTCTTCCAAGTAGAGTGACACAGTAGAAGCCAAATACCCATTACATGCAACCAGAAGCAAAGACATTTAATTGTTGTGAATGTACTATAGAAAGTCGATAGTATGAGAAGAGCACCAAAGGTAGGGAAGCTGGAAAAATCATAGCCCTGGGGAACCACTCTGTGACAGAAAATTCACAAAATGGGCAGGGTCCCCCTCCTCAAGCCTGAAAAAGCCTCAATGATCCCACCCCCAAGGCTGATTACTTTAAGGCAGGGTTTACTGCATGCCCCTCCTCCCTGAGCCATTCATGGTCCAAGGGAGCCTACCCCTGGGGTCAGCTCAGCAGCTGTGTCCCAGGATGCCCCCCACTGATGGGACATAGCAGTTTCCCTGCCCACAGCGATGCAGACAGGGAAATCTGTGTTTGCTCTTACTTGGCAGAAGCATTTTTAAATCTCTCCCACCAAGTGGGAGCAAACCACAAGTCTGCTCCCAGCTAGCTGCAACTGCAAAAAACCTCCCACCCGCTCGGAGAAGACTTTAGATCTGTTTCCCTGCCCGCTGTGATGCGGTTTAATCTGCAACTCAGAAGCATTAACTAAACTTGCACCCCGCCATGCACTGCTTATGACCTTACATATGACATCACTCATGACATGTTCTATGACATAATGTATGACATCATAGATGACATCTCAAATGACATAATTGATGACACCACTGAAGACATCATCCAAGGAGTGTGTTAGTTTGTTTTATAGTCTACATAGTGGCAGGTAACTATCATAGTACATCTCAACCTAATTTTGTACAGCCTGTGAGCAGCTAATGTGTGTATGTGTTTCCAAACCACATGTGCTGCTAATCCACCATAACTGTGTAGAGGTATTGAACATGTTATAAATGTTTGCATCCAAGAGTAACCCTGTGTGCAGGTGACAGTTGGCTTGTACTCATTATGCTCCAGACAACATTTTTGTTCTGTAGAAAAAAAATCGAACAGAAGAAAGATTACATGTAGTAGATACTAACATTTATAAGGAACCTTGAGCTATTAGAGAGATTTGTGTCAGCTTGATAATTTATACCACTCATGAAGGAGTGTGTGCTCCAGGTTCTAACCTATGAACAGGTGCTTGTTTTGCTTCAAAAGAAGGGCTATCTGTAAAGTTGTAACCACAGTATAAAAGGTGCAGGCAGTCTGATCTATAGCACTTTCAGATCTTAGTTATTTATTAGCATATGGTGACTTTTTTGACCACTGTTGTATAGAATGTGCACTGTTCTTGTTAGATTCTTTTGAATACTTCTCTGTGTATTTCTCTTGAGATTTTCACTGTTTGCAAAGAGTGTGGTATAGAATTAACTCTCTCCTTAGAGTAAACACTGTTTACAGTACTCAGTTCTCTTTTGTTCTCAACTGCATTTCTTCATGTAGGTTCAGTGGCCCATATTTATACTTTTTGACGCAAAACTGCGCCAACGCAGTTTTGCGTCAAAAAAATTAGCGCCGGCTAACGCCATTCTGAAGCGCCATGCGGGTGCCGTATTTATTGAATGACGTTAGCCGGCATTAGCCGCCTGCGCCGTCTGGTGTGCGTTAAAAAAAACGATGTACACCAGGCAGCGCCGGCGTAGGGGGATATGGGGCTTGGGCGTCTAGAAATGGGGCAAGTCAGGTTGAGGCAATTTTTTCGCCTCAACCCGATTTGCGCCATTTTTTTTCACTCCCAACCCCCATAGAAATGACTCCTGTCTTAGCAAAGACAGGAGTCATGCCCCCTTGCCCAATGGCCATGCCCAGGGGACTTCTGTCCCCTGGGCATGGTCATTGGGCATAGTGGCATGTAGGGGGGCACAAATCAGGCCCCCCTATGCCACAATTTGTTTTTTAAAAAAACACTTACCTGAACTTACCTTAATGTCCCTGGGATGGGTCCCTCCAGACTTGGGTGTCCTCCTGGGGTGGGCATGGGTGACAGAGGGTGTCCCTGGGGGCATGGGGGGGCACCTCTGGGCTCCTTCAGAGCCCACAGGTCCCTTAACGCCTGCCTTTTGCAGGCGCTAAAAAACGTCGCAAAAGCGTCCGTACGTCATTTTTTTTGACCCGCCCACTCCCGGGCGTGAATTTTGCCCGGGAGTATAAATCCGACGCACATGCCTCGGAGTCGATTTTTTAGACGGGAACGCCTACCTTGCATATAATTAACGCAAAGTAGGTGTCCACGCTAAAAAATGACGCTAACTCCATGGACTTTGGCGCTAGACGCGTCTAACGCCAAAGTATAAATATGGAGTTAGTTTTGCGTCAAAATTGCGTCAAAAAAACCGACGCAATTCCGGCGCAAATGGAGTATAAATATGCCCCAGTGTGTGTCAGGGGTTTGACACAGATTAGAGCTGCCCATAGTAGGACATTAGGTTTGGAATTGGCATTCACTATTTTGGCTTTCTATGAACAATATACTGATTGAATACAATAAACCTGTCTTGGTCTAAATGCTTCAGATCAGTCAATCCTAACTGCCTTTTGATGTATCTCCAACAAGATAGCTGAACTGTTACACATGCCAGCGATAATTGCACACTACCTGCCCCAAAGTGGTTTGACTCTAGTTGCTCCAAAGCGCTGAGGAATTTAAAGTGCACCCTAAAAAGGACACCTAGAGATGACAAGTGAGTATCCATCTGCAGGTGATCATATTAGGAGATGCTTAGCAGGCGTAAAAAGGCATTGAGGGATGCACCTTTGGATGATCTATTGCAAGTAAGAAACTGTAAAAATAGTTCTGCCCTCTGGCGTATCATTATTCAACTCTGTTTTGCACAAGATAACACCCTTGCTTTATGTCATCACATCACTGCTGAACAGTTGGTCACTCACTTTGAGAGTATAAACAACTGTGTCCTTCCCACGGAGTCCAACAGCTCAGGGGTATCAGCCTGGGGGAGGTCCAATTTAGAATTTACCATAGAGGAGATCAACCAGGGCATCATTTGTCACACTAGACAAAATGCCACGGGTTCTGACTAAATCCCTCCTGACCAGCTTATTGGCAATGTGGAAACTGGGGCCCCAGAATTGACTGTGATTCTGAATGCAGTGGTTAGGGATGGCTCCCCTCATCCCGGGTGTCTCTAAAACAATAGTGGCTTTTTTTAAAAGGGTGACAAAGATAATCCACAGTATTATAGGCTCATATCGCTTATTGACTCCGATGGAAAGGTCTTGGTTGTAAAGGTCCTGGTGGGTGTTAAAAGAAAGACTTTCCTGTTGGGCGGAGGAGAACAATGTCATCTCAGATTCACAATTTGGTTTCAGACCTGGTACATCCAGAACTGATCAGTGTTTGAATCTTTGTCTGGTCATTTATAAATCTACTGTAGCCTCCTCTGAGTCAGTCCATCTCACCTTTATGGACATTACATCAGCCTTTGACCAAGTCAATGGCATCTAATTATGGAGGATCCTGTTGGTAATGGGGTGGACCCATATATTGCTTATTTCGTATGGAATTTGCGTGATAAAACAACTGCATCAGTTAGATACACGAATGATGGCACGTGTGCTAATAGTTTTATAACCAGGAGGGGATTTGGCCAAGGGTGCATGCTTGCCCCTTTTTTATTTTCTTTATACATAAAAGGGCTTGAACAGGCATTAATGGCAGCTAAGGAAGACTGTCCCCATATTTATACTCATCTTCTCCTGGTACTTTTATATGGGAATGATACAGTTGTGATGGCCAGGACAGCACAGGGTGTGCAAAGTCTCCTGGACTCCTTTGATACTTTTATGAATGAGCTTGACCTGTCCCTTAATCTTACAAAATCTTTCACTTTGGTGGCCACAATATGACAAAAATTAAAACTTTCAGCTGAGCAAACATGTCCTTGCAAAGATTAAGGCCTTCCTTTATTTAGGTATGTTGTTTGATCCTAGCATGGGCTGGAAATCCTTTGCATCCACTCCAAGGGGGCAGTGTTTGCTGCATTAAGCTTACGAGCCTCTCTCAAGCGCATACTCTGTAATGGAACTTGCATTTTGACTGATCATATCCTGATGTAAGAGGTGCATTATATGCACCAGATTTTTGCTACCCCTTTTTTTTGTACGATCTTGTGAGACTCTCACAAGATTGTAAAAATACTCAAAAGGAAGAATTTACATTTTCCTTTGTTACAATACTTACCTCTTACCTCTTACAATTGCCAATACTAGACTATGGCGAGACACTGCCCTCTTCACTAAGACCTTACAAAAAATAACTGGTGTGTGGAATAGGGTGTAAAGAGACCCTGCCTCTCTATTCACACCTTCCCCAGGCTCAGTAGTATGCATAGTATGGTGGGGATGGTACTCACCTCATATGTAAGACCTCACTATTCCATACTAAGGATAACAAGTGCTGGCCTCTTCACTGAGACCTCTCCTCATGGAATTAACCATATTTATTAATGTATGGGAGTGCACTTTCCTGTCCACTCATAGCTCTCCCTATCATGACAGATGTATTCAGTAGCATGTAGGGAAACTTTGGGGCATATTTAAGAAAAGTGACGATGCACACAGTGCAGCGTAATTTTCCTTGGACCCTTTAGCACCCCCTTAACACCACCATATGTGCACCGTATTTAAAATACAGCCTACCATGGCAGTAGTTAGGGGAATAGTGTCTGAATTTTTTACGTTAGTCCAACACTTTGCAAGAATTAGCATAAAAAATTCTGACACTAAGGGGGTCATTCTGACCCTGACAGGCGGCGGAGGCCGCCCGCCAGAGTTCCCCCCTCCGAAATACCGCTCCGCGGTCGAAAGACCGCGGAGGGTATTCTAAGATTTTTCCTGGGCTGGCGGGCGGTCGCCAAAAGACCGCCCGCCAGCCCAGGGAAAAACTCCCTTCCCACGAGGATGCCGGCTCGTAATCGAGCCGGCGGAGTGGGAAGGTGCGACGGGTGCTGTTGCACCCGTCGCGTATTTCACTGTCTGCCAAGCAGACAGTGAAATACTTGTAGGGGCCTCTTACGGGGGCCCCTGCAGTGCCCATGCCAGTGGCATGGGCACTGCAGGGGCCCCAAGGGGCCCCGCGACCCCCCCTACCACCATCCGGTTCCCGGCGGGCGGACCGCCGGGAACTGGATGGCGGTAGGGGGGGTCGGAATCCCCTCGGCGTCGCAGCTAGCTGCGCCGCCTTGGAGGATTCCAAAGGGCGGCGGTACACTGGCGGGAGACCGCCAGTGTTGCCGGTCCGACCGCGGCTTTACCGCCGCGGTCGGAATGCCCTTGGGAGCACCGCCGGCCTGTCGGCGGTGCTCCCGCGGTCCTCCAACCCGACGGTCATTGACCGCCAGGGTTGGAATGACCCCCTAATTCTGTAAAGCACCCAGAGTCCCATTCTAAGCAATTTTAAATCCTGCTCCAAGCAGGTGTTAAAAGTGCAGACAAAAATGGCGCAAGGATATCCCTTAGATTTCCTTGCACCATTTTTTTGGCCCCCCTAATGGTGTAACACCTGTCTTGCAAACATTATGCCTGGTGCAGGCATAATGTATGATGCTCTCCTGAATGGCCAATTTTCTTGCTGCTCTGATGAGTTGGTGGTGTGTTGTGATGGCATCCTTGAAGGCTTTATGATCTGTTGGGCTTTAACTGCTGCTTCACTTTCTCTCAAATCCGATGCATGCAATCTTGGATTCTTGGAGTTTGAGGGAGAACTGGTTGGTTCTCTTGTGGTGATTACAGGTGGGTTTCCTTAGGGGGGTAGGGTGTTCGAGCAGTTAGTGATCCATTTGTGGAGGTTGTGGGATGAGGTGCAGAGGGGTGCCTGCAGGTACCAGAGGGTCTCGAACACCTCAGAGCCAGGCAGGCTCAGAGGATGAAGGGCAGCAGCAGCAACATTTGGTGCTGCGTGGGGGAGAAGGTCTCACGCTGACCAGGGGTCAGTGAAGAGTCACCCCTTCACCATGCAGTGGCCACCATTAAGAAGGGATCACCGAGGATGGTGAAAATGGGGAAAAACTATGGAAACAGAATGGAAAGAGGCACAAAAGAAAGTTAAGCAAAAAGAAAGGCAAAAGAGAAAAACTGAAAATAGAGAAGGGCAAAAAGGCAGGAGGCAGCAGATAGACAGAAGACCACCACTGACCAGTAGGGATGAGGGGCAGGTGGTGCCTGCAGGTGGAGGATGGCCTCAAACACTTCAGAGCCAGGTGGACTCAGAGGATGAAGGGCAGCAACAGGTGGTGCTGGGCTGAGGGATTGTGCCTCACACTGACTCATGTCTATTCTCCTGGTGACAGGTATGCATAGTAGGCTGTGGGAAAAAACTACCTGGTTACCTGAATCAAGTCTCTTGCATGATAAGTCTGCTTAGTATAATGTGTGAAGAGACTGGCCTCTCTCCTGTGATGTGTGTCTTAGATAATGCTTATTCAAAATTAGGGTGTGAATAATGGCTTACCTTTGTTGTCACACCTCTGCCCATTATGAAAGAAGTACAACTAAAGTATGCAGTAGAAACTACCTGTATACTCATAAGTATATCTTGCGTAACAACTATGGAGTCTATGGGCCTGATTTTAAATTCGGCAGACTGGTTACTCCGTCATGAAGGTGACAGATATTCCATTCGCTGAAATTAGATCTCATTCGATCCTATGGGATTTAGATTTCGGAGGATGGGGTTTCCTTCACTGTTGTGACAGAGTAACCCATTCGCTGAGTTCTAAATCCGGCCTTATAACATCAAAACACACCGTACTCTCAGGTGAACTATCTCCCCAAAGTAACGAATGTGCAAAATATCATGTGAGTAAAACATGCTGTCTCTGCTCATACCTCTTTTCATTAAAATAAACGTCACTAGTAGAGTGTAAAATGGAGCATTCACTCTGTTGAAAACTGTGTTTTTACAACCAGTGTGCACATTTGAATGTGAGGACACAGTCACCTCTCTCTCAGACATCTATTTGTGGGGACAGCCATGTGCAGTACAGTGAAGCAAGACCTCTGTTCTGGGCCGAAACTTCTCTCCTGACTGACAACCTTCTATACTAAGATGTGCAAAAGAATTACCCTCTCTACCAGCAGACAGCAGTAAATAGTATACTATAAGAATGCATTTGCCTCTGCATCAAAACCTACATCTTGTATAAAAACATTTATTCTACAGTGGGATGAAGCACTTATTTCTCTATAGAACCTCAAACAAACATATACATGCAGGATATCAGTTACAGTTCATGAAGTTCATGAAGAAAAAACTTCCATTTTAAGTCAACATTAGAAGTCTGTATTAATTTTCAAATCTTTAAAGATATTAAGGCAAGAAATCAGTATTAACTTCAAACATTTTATTTAATAAAACAATTTAACAGCATAACAAACAAAAAATAATGTTAATAAATGACAACAACAACAGTAAAATATGCAAAAGATGTTCAGCAGATGCAGCAAGAGCAAGAAATACACCAGGAGTACTACTAGCATGTATTTCGTGACATTTGAGGAAAAGCTCACCTGTGCTGCAGAGCTTGATAATTCCTTAGGGGTGTCATTATTATTTTAACTTACTTTCCCTGTGCTTGCCCAGGTACTCAATGCTCAAGCAGACAATGAACCTCCTTACGTAACTGAAGCACTTTTTTCCTGCTTAAGTAGCAGATCATTTTGTCATCAAAAACAACTAGCGTAGAGCTACACAGAACAAGCTTCTCCAAGGGTATAAATGTTGCCGTTGGCAGTAAAAGAAATGTCAGTTGTACAGTTAATTTTTTTTCCTGACTTTCCACACAGTTATCGTTCCTTCTTTATTCCAAAGAAACTATTTTTGTTTTATTCTGGCATATATTGTGTAAAATGTTTCTTCTGGTTTTTCAGAGCTTCTGATTTCCTCCCTAAAAAAAGACAAAATAATAAAAAAAACAGTTACATAATGATCAGTAATTGATAACAATGATACATCACTACATTCTCTGAAGATTACTATATTTGTTTTACCCACAATCACGTATTTATGTGTACTGCACCACTAACATCATGTTCCTTTCTGTGAAAAAATTCGACATCCTCAAAAACTGCATTTTGTGTCCGCTTTTAAGCTATGGCTTGCCATCAAAAATGGTTCCATAACAATTTATTAAAAAGTTGCACATTCTTCTTCACACACCTTTCCTAACAGTGAGCACAGTGTTTCACTGTATAAATGGCAATATCTTCACTCACAAATCTTATAGGGGCAAAACAATTTGCACAATAAAGCTCATAAAAACCCTTGGCCTTGTATTAATAGATTGCATATGCTTTAATTTTGTAATTTCACAAAAACTAGCTCTTTTACTTTCAACTATATACGTATTGAACATTTCAGTTTTTTAACACAACATCCAATACTTAGTGAAAATTCTCCACAATCTAAAGTCTACCTCTCAAAACCTATATTAATAAACATTCTTCTCTACAAACATATTTTTACTCACTAAACCTTGTATAGAATGCATTTACTTACAGAAGTTCACTTACTGACACTTCTTAACAGAGGTCAGAAAGTATATTTCTAATAATTATCTGAACTTGGAGTAGTTTGTTATATACAGCTGAAGACACCAGTATGTCTTAGTTCCTAATTCAGTCACTTCTGCTGTGCACAACTGCAAAATGCTTCCTTCTCCTCCAAATCACCAAGAACAATCTGACCTATCACTGGTTCTGCACCCAATCACATCACAGCATTTCTTCAGCCATGCAATAAGAATGGGAACTATTGGTTGAGACCTGTCCCTTTTCATTGTTACATTCCCCATACAATCTTGTGAGACCCTCGCAAAATCCTAAAACACCTCCTGGCAGGCCCAGTAGTTTTCCATGTAGGTCTCACAAGAGGCTCACAGGATGGTAAAACACCTCATGGCAGGGTCAGGGAATTCACCTCATATCTCCTGAATGTCAGTTGCGACAGCATGTGTCCATTCAGCAAGCTTCTCTCCATGAAGCTTGTGAGTTAAACTTGAGGGAGTCTTGCGGAATCACAACAAATGTGTGCTGAAATAGAAGTATGTGGGACAGAGAATCCTCTTCACTGAGACCTATCTCTTGTACAACAAGTACATATAGTAATGTGCGGGGAAAGACTGGCCTGTCCACACAGATCTCAGTCTTACATGACATGTATGTAGTAGTATTTATGGTAGGACTGGCCTCTCCAATGAAGCTCCTCTCTTGTATGATGGGTGTACGTAGTAGGGTCCAAGGAAAGCCTGGCCTCTTCCTTGAGATGTCTCTCTAATATATAAGGTGTGAGTAGTAGGGTGTCTGCATGGACTGTTTTTTCTTTCCACACCACTTCTTAGATAATGGGAGAGTATACTAAGGTGTGTACATGGACGGCCATCTCCTTCCGGACCTCTCGCTCAAATGATAGGTTTGCGTAGTCAGAAATATGGAGAGAGACTGTCTCTCCACTAACTCCTCTCTCCCAGATGACAGGTGTATGTATTAGGGAATGTACATGCACTGGCCTCTTCTGTCAGACCTCTGCATCACATGATGGCTGTGTGTACTAGGGTGTGTACATGGACTACTTCGCCTGTCAGACCTCCGTCTCAGATGACAGGTGGGCATATTAGGGTGTATACATGGACTCACTGCTCCTGTCAGACCTCTCTCTCAGAAGACATGTGGACATAGTAGGATGTCTGGATTAACTGACCTTTCCTTTCAGACCTCTGTCTCAGATCACAAGTTTGCGTAGTAGTGTGTGGAGAGGGACTGCCCTTTCCTGTCAGATATCTCTCTCTGAGATGACCGGTGTGTATAATAGGGTGTGTACATGGACTGGCCTCTTATTTCAGACCTCTGTATCAGATGACAGATGTGCATAATAGTGTGTGGAGATTGACAGGCCTGTCAATTCAGACCTCTCTCTCAGATAACGGGTTAGCATAGTAGTGTGTGGGTAGGGACTGGCCTTTCCTGGCAGACCTCCCTCTCAGATGCAAGGTGTGCATAAGGGAACAGGGTCAAGACTGATTTGCATATGGCTGGGTCAAAACTGGAATGGCATGGGCAGCAAAAAAATGATGGATTAAACCCAGATCTGTGACTGGGGGTGAGTGTTTGCATTGTCAGCACTCCATCCATCATCTTTTTGTGTTGCTAATGTCACCCTAAATGGGAAGGGTATGCCCAGACATGGGTCCCGTGCTTCCCATGCCACTGGATTCAAGCTAGCCTGGCTGATGAGGGGTGAAACCCCGAAACCGGTTCCAGGATGCTTGTTTCCAGTCCAGGAAAGACCTGGCCTGGCAGTTCGGGCTGGACTGTTCCCATGGGGAACAGGGTCAAGACTGATTTGCATATGGCTGGGTCCAAACTGGAATGGCACGGGCAGCAAAAAAGCGATGGATTAAACCCAGATCTGTGACTGGGGGTGAGTGTTTGCATTGTCAGCACTCCGTCCATCGTCTTTTTGTGTTGCTAATGTCACCCTAAATGGGACGGGTATGCCCAGACGTAGGTCCCGTGCTTCCCATGCCACAGGATTCAAGCTAGCCTGGCTGATGAGGGGTGAAACCCCAAAACCGGTCCCAGGATGCTTGTTTCCAGTCCAGGGAAGACCTGGCCTGGCAGTTCGGGCTGAACTGTTCCCATGGGGAACAGGGTCAAGACTGATTTGCATATGGCTGGGTCCAAACTGGAATGGCATGGGCAGCAAAAAAACGATGGATTAAACCCAGATCTGTGACTGGGGGTGAGTGTTTGCATTGTCAGCACTCCGTCCATCATCTTTTTGTGTTGCTAATGTCACCCTAAATGGGAAGGGTATGCCCAGACGTGGGTCCCGTGCTTCCCATGCCACTGGATTCAAGCTAGCCTGGCTGAGGAGGGGTGAAACCCCGAAACCGGTCCCAGGATGCTTGTTTCCAGTCCAGGGAAGACCTGGCATGGCAGTTCGGGCTGGACTGTTCCCATGGGGAACAGGGTCAAGGCTGATTTGCATATGGCTGGGTCCAAACTGGAATGGCATGGGCAGCAAATAAACAATGGATTAAACCCAGATCTGTGACTGGGGGTGAGTGTTTGCATTGTCAGCACTCCGTCCATCATCTTTTTGTGTTGCTAATGTCACCCTAAATGGGAAGGGTATGCCCAGACGTGGGTCCCGTGCTTCCCATGCCACTGGATTCAAGCTAGCCTGGCTGATGAGGGGTGAAACCCCGAAACCGGTCCCAGGATGCTTGTTTCCAGTCCAGGGAAGACCTGGCCTGGCAGTTTGGGCTGGACTGTTCCCATGGGGAACAGGGTCAAGACTGATTTGCATATGGCTGGGTCCAAACTGGAATGGCATGGGCAGCAAAAAAATGATGGATTAAACCCAGATCTGTGACTAGGGGTGAGTGTTTGCACTGTCAGCACTCCGTCCATCATCTTTTTGTGTTGCTAATGTCACCCTAAATGGGAAGGGTATGCCCAGACATGGGTCCCGTGCTTCCCATGCCACTGGATTCAAGCTAGCCTGGCTGATGAGGGATGAAACCCCAAAACCAGTCCCAGGATGCTTGTTTCCAGTCCAGGGAAGACCTGGCCTGGCAGTTCGGGCTGGACTGTTCCCATGGGGAACAGGGTCAAGAGTGATTTGCATATGGCTGGGTCCAAACTGGAATGGCATGGGCAGCAAAAAAAGGATGGATTAAACCCAGATCTGTGACTGAGGGTGAGTGTTTGCATTGTCAGCACTCCGTCCATCATCTTTTTGTGTTGCTAATGTCACCCTAAATGGGAAGGGTATGACCAGACGTGGGTCCCGTGATTCCCATGCCACTGGATTCAAGCTAGCCTGGCTGATGAGGGGTGAAACCACGAAACCGGTCCCAGGATGCTTGTTTCCAGTCCAGGGAAGACCTGGCCTGGCAGTTCGGGCTGGACTGTTCCCATGGGGAACAGGGTCAAGACTGATTTGCATATGGCTGGGTCAAAACTGGAATGGCATGGGCAGCAAGAAAACGATGGATTAAACCCAGATCTGTGGCTGGGGGTGAGTGTTTGCATTGTCAGCACTCCGTCCATCATCTTTTTGTGTTGCTAGTGCATATGGGCTGGACTATCATAGGAAGGTATATGCATAGACTGGCCTCTCCTTTCAGATCTCTCCTTCAGATGACAGGTGTGCATAGTGAAGTGTGTGGAGATAGGCTGCCCTCTCCGCTGAGAGTTCTCTCTCTGAAGGCAGGTGTGCATAGTAGTGAGTGGAGAAGGACTGTCCTTTCCAGGACTAATCTATGTACCTTTACTTGCTTTGATTCAGAAGATGTCATATCTATATAGTATACAGAATACAGTACGAAGGGTGCAGGTAGTGTGATGTTTAGCACCTTCAGATTTTGGTTTTTTAAAACATGAAGGGGCATATTTATACTCCGTTTGCGCCGGAATTGCGTCGGTTTTTTTGACGCAATTCTGACGCAAAACTAACTCCATATTTATACTTTGGCGTTAGACGCGTCTAGCGCCAAAGTCCATGGAGTTTGCGTCATTTTTTAGCGTGGACACCTACTTTGCGTTAATGAGATGCAAGGTAGGCGTTCCCGTCTAAAAAATTGACTCCGAGGAATGTGCGCCGTATTTACACTCCCGGGCAAAATTCACACCCGGGAGTGGGCGGGTCAAAAAAAATGACGTCCGGCCGCTTTTGCGCCGTTTTTTAGCGCCTGGAAAAGGCAGGCGTTAAGGGACCTGTGGGCTCTGAAGGAGCCCAGAGGTGCCCTCCCATGCCCCCAGGGACACCCCCTGTCACCCTTGCCCACCCCAGGAGGACACCCAAGGCTGGAGGGACCCATCCCAGGGACATTAAGGTAAGTTCAGGTAAGTCATTTTTTTTTTTTTTTGTGGCATAGGGGGGCCTGATTTGTGCCCCCCTACATGCCACTATGCCCAATGACCATGCCCAGGGGACAGAAGTCCCCTGGGCATGGCCATTGGGCAAGGGGGCATGACTCCTGTCTTTGCTAAGACAGTAGTCATTTCTATGGGGGTTGGGAGTCGGAAAAAATGGCGCAAATCGGGTTGAGGCGAAAAATTTGCCTCAGCCTGACTTGCCCCATTTTTTGGCGCCTAATCTCCATATCCCCCTACGCCGGTGCTGCCTGGTGTACGTCGTTTTTTTCCACGCACACCAGGCAGCGCCGGCGGCTAACGCCGGCTAACGTCATTGATTAAATACGGCGCCCGCATGGCGCTTCAGAATGGCGTTAGCCGGCGCTAATTTTTTTCACGCAAGACTGCGTTAGCGCAGTTTTGCGTCAAAAAGTATAAATATGGCCCAAAATATCTTATTTGACAACTTTAGCACTGTTCTTAGTGAATTCTTTTGAATACTGTGTGGTGCATTTCTTAGGAATACTTCACTGTTTCAATCAGTGTGTATAGAATCAATTCTGTTCATAGACTAAGCACTGTTTACAGTACTCAGTTCTCTACCGAGATTAGTGTATTTCTTAATGTAGCTTTACTGTGTGTTTGAGGTTTGATAGAGATAAAATCTGTTCCTAGTAAGGCATTTGTTTTGGAATTGGCCTTCACTATTTTAGCTTTCTTTGACCAGTCTTATAGATATTGAACTTCATATAAAGTTTATGGTGTGGGGTCATTGTTGCACATAATGTTTGTCTTCAACATCCAATGAAGTTGTTTCTGTGTTTGTAGATGTTAGAAATGGGGTCTTTGGTTGGCAGTCAGGTTACCCAAGCAAGGACCCTCACTCTAGTCAGGGTGAAAGAGAATCACCCTCAGCTAACCCCCACTCACCCCTTTGGTAGCTTGGCACAAGCGGAAGGCTTAACTTCAGAGTGCTAGGTGTAAAGTATTTGTACCAACACACAGAGTAACTTAATGAAAACACTACAAAATGACATAACACAGGTTTAGAAAAATAGAAAATGTTTATCTGAACAAAACAAGACCAAAAAATCACAAAACACAAGTCAAGTTATCACTAACAAATGCAAAAAGAGTCTTCATGTAATTTTAAACATAGACTAACGCTGTAATTGTGAAAATGTACCTTGGGTATGTCAAAAATAACCCCGCACTGGCAAGGGTGCATCAAAAAGGACTTGCAATGTGTTGATTTCACTCAAGAGTGAGACCTGGCGTCATTTCTCCTTTAGTCAGGTCAGCGTGCTTAGTTTATTCTCTCTGCAGGAAAGAGATGCATCGATCCGGTCAGCACTCTCAGGTCCGGGCAGGCCTTGCATCATTTTTACATGCCCAGCAGTGTTTGTGCCAGAAATCCAGCGGCACGAGGATCCGAAAAACACTGCAACGTGGGTTGCGATCTCACCAGCCTTTATCACCAATGCAGCGCATCGTTTCCCCATCTCTGGGCATCGTTCTTCCGGTCGCGTTGCAGGTGTGTGTCGGTGTTGAGCCACGAAGCTGGCACTGTGTCGGTTTTTCAGCTGCAGATCGGAGTTGCATCAATCTTTTCCCTGCACGGCGGTTGGTGTGTGGATTTCTCACTCTTGGGATGCCAGCTTCTCCTTTCAGGGTCCCAAGAACTGGATGGGCACCACTTGGCAGAGTAGGAGTCTCTCCAGAGACTCCAGGTGCTGGTAGAGAGAAGTCTTTGCTGTCCCTGAGACTTCAAATAACAGGAGGCAAGCTCTAATCAAGCCCTTGGAGAGTTCTTCTCAAGATGGAAGGCAAACAAAGTCGAGTCTTTGTCCTCTAGAAGAGGCAGAAGCAGCAACTGCAGGATAGCTCCACAAAGCACAGTCACAGACAGGGCAGCTCTTCTTCCTCAGCTCTTCAGATCTTCTCCAGGTAGAGGTTCCTCTTGGTTTCCAGAAGTGTTCTAAAGTCTGTGGTTTTTGGGTGCCCTTCTTGTACCCATTTTGCCCTTTGAAGCAGGCCTACTTTAAAGCAAAGCCTATCTTGTTTGCGAAATCCTGTCTTGCCCAGGCAGGCCCCAGACACACACCGGGGGGTTGGAGACTGTATTGTGTGAGGGCAGGCACAGCCCTTTCATGTGTGAGTAACCACTTCTCCCCTCCCTCCTTAGCACAGGTGGCTCATCACGAAATGCAGACTACACCCCAGCTCTCTTTGTGTCACTATCTAGTGAGAGGTGCAACCAGCCCAACTGTCAAACTGACCCAGACAGGGAATCCACAAACAGACAGTCACAGAAATGGTGTAAGCAAGAAAACGCTCACTTTCTAAAAGTGGCATTTTCAAACACACAATCTCAAAATCAACTTTACTAAAAGATGTATTTTTAAATTAAGAGTTCAGAGACCACAAACTTCACATGTCTATCCGTTCCCAAAGGGAATCTACACTTTAATCATATTTAAAGGTAGCCCCCATGTTAACTTATGAGAGGGACAGGCTTTGCAACAGTGAAAAACAAATGTAGCAGTATTTCACTATCAGGACATATAAACCACATTACTATACGTTCTATCTTAACCGTACACTGCACTCTGCCCTTGGGGCTACCTAGGGCCTACCTTAGGGGTGTCTTAAATGTAAGAAAAGGGAAGGTTTAGGCATGTTAAGTGGGTACACTTGCCAAGTCGAATTTACAGTTTAAAACTGCACACCCAGACATTGCAGTGGCAGGTCTGAGACATGATTGCAGAGCTTCTTCGGTGGGTGGCACAACCAGTGCTGCAGGCACACTAGTAGCATTTGGTTTACAGGCCCTGGGCACCTTTCGTGTACTTTACTAGGGACTTACTAGTAAATCAAATATGCCAATCATGGATAAACCAATTACATACACATTTTGTATAGGATCACTTGCACTTTAGCATTGCTTAGCAGTGGTAAAGTGCCCAGAGTAACAAAAAGAGTAAAAGCAGAGTTGAGCACACATCAACAACCTGGGAAACAGAGGCAAAAAGTTAGGGGAAACCACGCCAAGGATGAAAAGTCTAACACGTGTCCCCCAGCTGAATGTGGGGAGCAACTACCCAACCTCATAGGAGTTCTCATCACTAAGGCGGAAGAACCTGGACAGACCATCATCATTGGCGTGTTCTGTACTAGGACAATGTTCCACCGTAAAGTCCATCCCCTGTAGGAAAATGGACCACCTCAACAGTTTTGGATTCTCACCCCTCATCTGCAATAACCATCTGAGGGGCATGGGGTCGGTCTGTACATGGAAGTGAGTCCCAAACAAGTAGGGTCTCAGCCTCTTCAGTGCCCAGACCACAGCAAATGCTTCATGTTCTATGGCTCTCCACCTACGTTCCCCAGGAAGTAACCTCCTGCTAATGAAGGCTACGGTTTGATCTAGGCCCTCTTCATTAAGCTGTGAGAGTACTGCTCCAATACCATGCTCTGAGGCAGCTGTTTGCACAGCAAACTCCTTGGAGTAGTCATGGGCCTTCATCACAGGTGTGTTGCACATGGCAGCCTTCAGGGCATCAAAAGCGGTCTGGCAAGCCTCTGTACAGATCACCTTTCTGGGTTGCTTCTTAGAAGTCAACTCAGTCAAGGGGGTAACAATGGTACAATATCCCTTGACAAACCTCCTGTAGTATCCTGTGAGACCTAAGAAGGCTATCCCTTCAGTATGGGTCTTCGGAGGCTCCCAAGCCAGAATGGTATCAATCTTTGGCTGTAGGGGTGTCACCTGGCCACTCCATACCTGGTGTCCCAAGTACACCACAGTACCATGCCCTATTTGGCACTTGCTTGCCTTAATAGTGAGGCCTGCCTCTCCAGAGGTGTTGCAGGTGTTCTTCCCATGTGGAAGTAAACACAGCAATGTCATCCATGTAGGTGGCACTGAACTCATCCAGCCCAGCCAACACCTGGTTGACCAACCTCTGAAAAGTGGCATGGACATTCTTCATCCCAAATGGCATCACTTTAAATCGAAAGTGTCCATCTCGGATAGAAAATGCTGACCTCTCCTTGGCCTCCTCAGTTAAGGCAATCTGGCAGTACCCAGATGTTAAGTCAAACGTACTGAGGTACTTGGCAGCTCCCAACTGGTCAATGAGCTCATCAGCTCTGAGGATGGGGTGTGCATCAGTCTTGCTGACCGCATTGAGTCCCCGGTAGTCCACACAGAACCTGAGTTCTGGAGTGGCACCAGGTGCAGCAGCAGCATTTGGGACCATTACAACTGGGCTGGCCCAAGGACTGCTGGAGTGCTCAAAAACCCCTAGGGTTAACATTTTAGATACTTCGGGCCATATTTATACTTTTTGATGCAAAACTGCGCTAACGCAGTTTTGCGTCAAAAAAATTAGGGCTGGCTAACGCCATTCTGAAGCGCCATGCGGGCGCCGTATTTATTCAATGACGTTACCCGGCGTTAGCCGCCGGCGCTGCCTGATGTGCGTGAAAACAAATGACGTACACCAGGCAGTGCCGGCGTGGGGGAATATGGAGCTTGGGCGCCAAAAAATGGGGCAAGTCAGGCTGAGGCAAATTTTTCGCCTCAACCCCATTTGCGCCATTTTTTTCGACTCCCAACCCCCATAGAAATGACTCCTGTCTTAGCAAAGACAGGAGTCATGCCCCCTTGCCCAATGGCCATGCCCAGGGGACTTCTGTCCCCTGGGCATGGTCATTGGGCATAGTGGCATGTAGGGGGGCACAAATCAGGCCCCCCTATGCCACACAAAAAAATAATAATAATACTTACCTGAACTTACCTTAATGTCCCTGAGATGGGTCCCTCCAGCCTTGGGTGTCCTCCTGGGGTGGGCAAGGGTGGCAGGGGGTGTCCCTGGGGGCATGGGAGGGCACCTCTGGGCTCCTTCCGAGCCCACAGGTCCCTTAACGCCTGCCCTGACCAGGCGCTAAAAAACAGCGCAAAAGCGGCTGGACATCATTTTTTTTGACCCGCCCACTCCCGGGTGTGAATTTTGCCCGGGAGTGTAAATACGGCGCACATGCCTCGGAGTCAATTTTTTAGACGGGAACGCCTACCTTGCATATCATTAACGCAAAGTAGGTGTCCACGCTAAAAAATGACGCAAACTCCATGGACTTTGGCGCTAGACGCGTCTAACGCCAAAGTATAAATATGGAGTTAGTTTTGCGTCGGAATTGCGTAAAAAAAAACGACGCAATTCCGGTGCAAACAGAGTATAAATATGCCCCTTCATCCTTAATGCTAGCCCTGACCCTGTCAGACACCCTGTAAACCTTCTGTTTAATGGTTGGTCTGTCCCCAGCATCCACATCAGGTATGCACAAGTGTGTGACCCCTGGGATCAGGGAAAACAGTGAGGCGAACTGTCCCAGCACATGGCGAAAGTCACCCTGCTGCTCTTCAGTCAGAGAGGGGGAGAGGATCTCTCCCGCCACAGACCCATCTTTCTCTCCTGCAGACAGGAGGTCAGGAAGAGGCTCACTCTCCTCCCCCACCCAACATCTGTCACAAGGAGCATGGACAGTTCAGTCCGCTCAAAGTGTGGCTTGAGGCGATTGACATGCAAGACCCTTAAAGGTTTCCTTGGAGACTACAAGTCCACAGAGGTAGATGTCTTCACCCGTGCACTCCACCACCTCAAATGGCCCAGCCCACGTGTCCTGGAGTGCCCTATGCTCCACGGGTGCCATCACCCGCACTTTTTGTCCATGTTGAAACTCGACCAGAGTGGCATTCTGGTCATAGCAGCGTTTCATGTCCTCCTGGCTTGCTTCTGGATTCTCCTGTGCAAGACTCCTGAAGCGGGCAGTCTGGTTTCTCAGAGCCAGCATGTAACTGAATACATTCTGTGGGGGGTTTACTAGGAGGTTTTTTCAAAGCCTCCTTGACCAGACTTAAAGGTCCCCTCACGGGGTGGCCATAGATGAGCTCAAAGGGTCTAAACCCAAGTCCCTTTTGAGGCACCTCCCTGTAAGCGTACAGAAGGCATGGCAAGAGGATGTCCCACTTCCGCCTCAAGGGCTCTGACAGGCCCATAATCATGCCTTTCACGGTGCGGTTGAATCTCTCAACCAGACCATTACTTTGGCGGTACTAAGGGGTGGTGAACTTGTAGGTTACCTACACTCCTTCCACAGAGACTTCATATACGTGGATAGGAAGTTGGAACCCCTATCAGATACCACTTCCTTGGGGAACCCTATGCGGGTAAAAAAAAGAAAAAAAAACACGACCCACCACAGGGACAGTGATTGATCTCAAAAGAATGGCTTCTGGGTACCAGGTGACATGGTTAACCAAGACCAGGAAGAACCTGTTGCCCATGGCAGTCTTGGGATCCAGAGGCCCCACAATGTCAATCTCTACCCTTTCAAAGGGAGTACTGAGAACAGATAAAGGTTGGAGGAGGGCCTTACATTTCCCTCCACTCTTGCCACTTGACTGACAAGTCTGGCAAGATCTGCAATGTGCATTCAAGTGCCTGCGCATTAGGGGCCAGTAAAAGTGGGTGACAAGCCTCTCAAAGGTCTTGTCCTGCCCCAAATGTCCAGCTAAAGGCACAATATGAGCCAACCCCAGTAGGAAGGCCCTTAAGCACTGGGGTACCACCAGCACACGGGCTGACCCAGTCTCAGGAACCTTCGTCTCACTATGCAGGAGGTCATCCTCCCAATAGATCAAGTGCGATCCTGGCTCCTTGCCAGCCGCCTGGTCCACAGCCTTCTACTGCAAACCCTCCAGAGTAGGGCATGTCCTCTGTGCTGCACAGAATGCTTCCCTTGTGGGTTCCCCTTCCTGCTGCCACTGCGACAGCTCAGGGACCTCATCCAGTTCAGCCACCTGTTCCTCTGTAGCCTCTGGGGTGTCACCCTCAGGCTCATCCTCCTCCCGGATCGTGGGAACTTCTGGGGCCGTTTTTTCACACCCCCTGCCCTTCCTCTTTTTGGCGGTCCCCGGGCCACTGTACCAGGCTCCCGGGGCTCTTGGCCACCCTGATGGGCTGCCATTGAACAGGTGGATATGCATACCCACCATGCAGACCCAACATCTCCAAGTTAGACCTGTGTTCCAGCTCCTTCCAAGGAGAATCCTCCAGGTCATTGCCTAGCAAACAATCAACAGGCATGGTTGGACTCACAGCTAAATTCAAGGAACCTGAGACCCCCCATTCAAAGGGAACCTGCACCACTCTGCACAGGCGCTCTGAGTTGTCCACTGCAACTACTTGGTGAAGTACCCGGGGATCAATCTGCTCTTCAGACACCAGCTGACTCCTCACTGTAGTCACACTGGCTCCTGTGTCTCTCAGAGCCTCCACCCTCTGTCCATTGATGGTCATCCACTGCCTGCACTTTTTAGTGTTCTCAGGCACGAGGGTTCTCTGGACCATCTCACTGTTCCCTAGTGAGACAAGGGTAATCTCAGCTGGCTCCCACCCACCTGGAACCAACTCCTCCCCAAATGCTACACTAGCCAAACCCTGGACGGCGCACCAGTGGGTGCCGGTGTACTTTTGGGGCATTTAGGGTCCCACATCACATGACCCACCTAGGCACATGATTGATACTTCCCTTTGGAGAACCAAGGCTTCTTCTCACAGAGGTTGGGAATCCTTACCCCCTCGAATGAGTTTGGGGCCCTTTAAAGAACTCCCCCTGTTTACCCTTGCCCCCCCCTTTCATCTGAGAGGGACCCTGCCCACCCTTGGCGTGGTCTCCCCCATACCTCTTTCGGACCCTGGTGCTCTCCTAGTGGTCCACTTCCTGCACAAGCTTCCTGGGACCAGTCAGCTTGCTGTCAATCAGGTGCTGGCACAGCTCTGGAAAACATAAACTGTACAAGTGCTCCCAAGCAATCCGATTGTAAAGCCCCTCATATGTAGTTACCTTACTGCCCTTCACCCTACCTTCCATTGACCTGCAATAAAAATCAACACATTCCAACCATGTTTGGGATTCCGTCTTCTTACAGGACCTAAACTTGTCCTTATACTGCTCAGGGGTGAGACCATACCTTGTGAGTAGGGCGTCCTTCATGAGAGTGTTGGTGAGATTCTGAGCATCCCATAAGGCTGTCAGTGCATCCCTCCCCTATACATCAAAATGCTTCCATAGACCCGCCCCCAATGAGCTTCAGGGACCAGATTCATATGGAGAGCAGACTCATAAACCTTGAACCACAAGTATATGTCATCCTCCCTCTTGTAATCCTTCACTAGTTCTTTAGGGATGTTTACCCTTCTTTCAGGCTACACTGTACTGTTGCTGCCACCATCCCTACTGGACTGGCTCCTCTGATCTAACTCTTTTAAGCTAAGATCACGACCCAGCAGTATCTTCCTTTCCTCAATGGCCATCCTTCTCTCTTCCATCTCCAGACTGAGCTTCTTCAACTCCAACTGGTAATCTATCTCTGCTTGTCTGTCCTGTAACTCTTCAGGTGCCAGACCCTTTGAGGACACACTGCTACTTGCCCTGGAGACCTTCTCCCTGGACATAACAGGCCCACCCACAATACCATTGTGTATAGATCACTCTTCCTTCTCCTCACCTTCCTCATCCTCTGTGTGCACTTCAGGGCTCTTGGCTGTCACCCAGGCCCTCAGCACCTTTTGCAACTCCTCCTTCTTGGATAAGCTCTTAATGGGACAGTCAAAACTTTTGCAGAACTGCTTCAACTGAGCCTTTGTATAGCTCTCTAATTTAAATAAGTCAAAAGCAGCTCCAACTGATGCATCTCCAGCTAGGGACATGATGAAGATTTAAAACAAGTGCAAAGTTCCAAAGGCAGAAAAATAAGTTCCCAAATTAAGTTTAACAAATAAAGTCAATCAAGGGATCAGCAAGAAGTAGAGCAAAAAGAAGTCCCAAAGAGGAAAGCAAAAATCTCAAGACAAGTAGTATGTGTTCACGTAGTGATCTGAATTCAAATCCGTAGTGTACACTTAATTACTGTATGTCAAGTATAAATACAAGTCCAATCCCAACCGCTGATCACCAATGTTAGACATGGGGTATTTGGTTGGCAGTCAGGTTACCCCCTGTCCAAGCAAGGACCCTCACTCTAGTCAGGATAAAAGAGAATCACCTTCAGTTAACCCCCGCTCAACCCCTTGGTAGCTTCGCACGAGCAGCAGGCTTAACTTCAGAGTGCTAGGTGTAAAGTATTTGCACCAACACACACAGTAACTTAATGAAAACACTAAAAAATGACACAACATAGGTTTAGAAAAATCGAAAATATTTAACTAAATAAAACAAGACCAAAACAACAAAAATCCATAATACACAAGTCAAGTTATCACAAAAAAAATGCAAAAAATAATCTTTATGTAATTTTAAACACACACTAACACTGTTAACGTGAAAATGAACCTTGGGTGCATCAAATATAAACCCCCACAGGCGAAGGGTGCGTCAAAATTTCTTGCGATGTGTCGATTTAACTCACGAGTGAGACCTTGCGTTGTTTCTCCTTTAGTAGGGTCGGCGTGCGTTATTTCTTCTCTCCGCAGGAGAGTGATGCATCGATCTGGTCAGCACTCTAGTGTCCGGGCAGGCTTTGCATAATTTTTACATGCCCAGCGGTCTTTGCATCAGAAATCCAGCCGCACGATGGTCCGAAAACCATGCAGCGTGGGTTGCAATCTCACCAGCCTCTGTCAGCAATGCTGCACTTCATTCCCCCAGCTTCAGGTATTGATCTTCCAGTCGCGTTGCAGGCGAGTGTCGATTTTCAGCCACAAGTCCGGCGGCGCGGCGGTTTTTCAGCCGCAGATCAGAGTTGTATCGATCCCCGTACAGCGGTTGGTGTATGGATTTCTCACTCTTGGGCTGCCAGCTTCTCCTTTAAGGGGCCCAGGAACTGGATGGGCAGCACTTGGCAGAGTAGGAGTCTCTCCAGAGATTCCAGGTGCTGGCAGAGAGAAGTCTTTGCTGTCCCTGAGACTTCAAATATCAGACGGCAAGCTCTAAATCAAGCCCTTGGAGTGTTCTTCTCAAGATGGAAGGCACACAAAGTCCAGTCTTTGTCCTCTAGAACAGGCAGAAGCAGCAACTGCAGGATAGCTCCACAAAGCACAGTCATAGGCAGGGCATCTCTTCCCCAGCTCTTCAGCTCTTCTCCAGGCAGAGGTTCCTCTTGCTTTCCAGAAGCGTTCTAAAGTCTGTGGTTTTGGGTGCCCTTCTCATGCCCATTTTGCCCTTTGAAATAGGCCTACTTCAAAGCAAAGTCTCTCTTGTTTGTGAAATCCTGCCTTTCCCAGGCCAGGCCCCAGACACACACCAGGGGGTTGGTGTTGGAAAATGGGTTATTGGTAGGGCAGGTAGGTACCTACACCTAGCAACAAGCCACTAACCTCCACCTAGGTACAGTTAGGTCTCAGTAAATTAATCCCAGCTCAACCCTTGGTAGCTTGGCAACGAGCGTCAAGGCTTAACTTAGGAGACAAAGTGTAAAGCATTCAAATATCACAAAACAGTAATTAAATAAAGCACAGGAAACAGTTTAAAAATCCAAAACCAATTTATAAAAATAGTTTATATTTTTATCTTTAAAATGACACCAAAACGAATAAAATCGGATAAAGGGAACCGGAGATATGAATTTTTAAAGAATTATTACTTTTCTAGCGCCTAGAAACAAAAAGCGCCAATCGGGTCATCTGGTTGCACCACGACCGGGGCAAAGTCAAACTTTCAGGCCGACCGCGATGGAGCCCTGCTCGGCTACAGGTCGCGGGAGGCCTCGGTTAAAAAGTTACCTTCTGACTTAGTCTTTATTTTGAAGATTTTTCTTCACCGGGACGAACCTGCCAGTTGAATCCGACCTCCTGGAGCCCTTGTCCGGATACGCGATGTGGGTTTCCTCAGTGGTGATTTCTACCTTCGGACTTAGTCGTTTTTTCGAGATGAAAATCCTTCGACCGGGGTAAACCTGGATCTTGATCCGACGTCCGTGGAGCCCTTCTCGGATACGATGGCTGGGAGGTCCCGGTCAACTTTTTACGTTCGGACTTAGTCTCTTTTTCAGATGTTTTTCTTTACCGGGACGAACCACGAAGTCAGGCCGGGTCGCGGTTGAGGCAAGCCGGCTAGAATTTCCGCGGCGGGTCGGTCCCTCTCTGGAGCTTTTTTACAAAATTTGTCAAATCTTCTCCAAACTTCTGGGGCTTCACCCAGATGTTCTTTTAAGGTTCTTTTGGGGTCCACAGCTCACCCCAAGGGTCCAGAAGTTCTGTGATGGTCCTTGGGGGGTGCGGACTTCAACTCCCAGAATGCACCTGGCGCAAACTCCTTTTTGGCCACTGGACAGTGGTCAGCTGGTCGCTTTCTTCAGGAGTTGGTGCAGGGGACTCTGGTTAGCAATTTTTCACCTGTAGCAAACAGGGAGTCCCTCCTTGAACCAGTTGAAGCCAGGCAAAGTCCTTCTTGTGGTGAAGCCCAAGTGTGCAGCTGGTGCAGTCCTTCTGAGTGCAGGTTCCAGGTGCAGGCCAGGGGTCCAGCAGGGCAGTCCTTCTTCTTCTTTAGTTCCTTTCTTGTTGAATTCTGGAGGGGATCTCAGGCGTGGGTGCAGGTCTGCCAGTTTTATCCTTGCTCCTGGGTGAAAAGCAGGGGGGCCCTGGTTCTCCAATCAGGGACAGGGTTGTCCTCCTGTGATGACCACTTCCTGGGAAGTGTGGCAAAAATCCATCCCAGAAGGCAACAGTCTCCAAAAATCCAACATGGATGAATCTGATTTTTGGAGGTTACATCTGGCTGAGCCCACCCACTGGTGTGGCTAAAAATCATAAACACACCCCTCTCCTGCCCTCTCCTAATCTAATCAAGGGGGCACCTAATTGTCTGGGGTTGCAGGATGTGGGGGTGTTGCTGGGTGCTGCAAATGTCCTTCTCTGCCTTTGAAGACCAGTTTGGCAGCCCTCCCCCTTCCTGCCTCACCATCTGCTGAGGGGAGATTCTCTCCCCCAAGCACATTCCTTTGTGTGAAGCCTGGCCACTTCACACCTCATCAAGGCAGCCTGGCAGAAGCTGCTGCAGGCTGGCCAATCAGAGCACAGCAGCAAAAACAATGCAGAGCTGAAATTGGCAACTTTTTAGGTAAAGTCTAAACTTTTTACCTGGACAAGTTATATTAAATCCAACAACTGGAAGTTGTGGGATTTATTACAACAATCAATTTGATACCAAATTCTTGGTATGTAACATTTAAGGAGACTTTAAAATTTAAAATAAAGTCTGCCCATTCTAGCCTATGAAGGCCATTTACTTCAATGAGGGAAAAACGAATTTGGCTGTTTTTACCTCACCAGGGCTTATAAATCTATTTTTATAAAGTCCCTGCTTATAGTTACATGGCACCCAGCCCTAGGGGCACATAGGGCACACCTTAGGGGTGACTTATATGTAAAAATAAGGTAGTTTAAGACTTTGGAAGTACCTTTAATTCCAAAGTCGAATTTGCATATAACTTTAATTTAAAAGCAGCCAGCAAGGCAGGCTTGCTTTTAAAATGACACTGGGCACCTCAGCAGTGCACTTAGGTGTGCACCACCTATGCTGTGGTCCCTAAACCTACATGCCCTACCATATACTAGGGACTTATAGGTAGGTTAACTTAGCCAATTATAATTAGCCTAATTTGCATATCCATTTTACACAGAGCACAGGCCCTGGGACTGGTTAGCAGTACCCAGGGCACCATCAGAGTCAGGAAAACACCAGCATAAAGTGGAAAATGGGGGCAAAAAGTTAGGGGGCCTCTGCAATCAGCCCTGTTTTCTCACAGTTGGAGACTGCATTGTGTGAGGGCAGGCACAGCCCTTTCATGTGTGAGTGACCATTCCTCCCCTCCCTCCTAGCACAGATGGCTCATCAGGAAATGCAGACTACACCCCATCTCCCTTTGTGTCACTGTCTAGGAGAAGTACAACCAGCCCAACTGTCAAACTAACCCAGACCGGGAATCCACAATAAGGCAGAGTGCCAGAAAGGGTTTAAGCAAGAAAACGCTCACTTTCTAAAAGTGGCATTTTCAAACACACAATCTCAAAATTAACTTTACTAAAAGATGTATTTTTAAATTGAGAGCTCAGAGACCCCAAACACCACATGTCTATCCGCTCCCAAGGGGAATTTACACTTTAATCCCTAATCGTATTTAAAGGTGGCCCCCATGTTAACCTATGAGAGGCACTGGCCTTGCAACAGTGAAAAACGAATTTAGCAGTATTTCACTGTCAGGACATATAAACCAAATTACTATATGTCCTACCTTAGCCATACACTGCACTCTGCCCTTGGGGCTACCTACGGCCTACCTTTGAGGTGTCTTACATGTAAGAAAAGAGAAGGTTTAGACCTGGCAAGTGGGTGCACTTGCCAAGTTGAATTTACAGTTTAAAACTGTACACCCAGACACTGCAGTGGCAGGTCTGAGACATGATTACAGAGCTTCTTAGGTGGGTGGCACAACCAGTGCCGCAGGCCCACTAGTAGAATTTGATTTACAGGCCCTGGGCACCTCTAGTGCACTTTACTAGGTACTTACTTATAAATCAAATATGCCAATCATGGATAAACCAATTACATATGCATTTTGTATAGGAGCACTTGCACTTTAGCACTGGTTAGCAGTGATAAAGTGCCAAGAGTAACAAGAACATCAAAAATAGAGTCCAGCGCATATCAACAACCTGGGAAACAGAGGCAAAAAGTTAGGGTAAACCATGCCAAGGATGAAGAGTCTAACAGCAGAAATGATGCATGATCTTGTCCTGAGCTATTTTGTACTAACCATCAGACCAGTAATGCTATAGTAATTTTTATCCCTGTAGGAAAATTAAGTTTGATGATGTCACCAGTGATACCATCAAAGATGTCATTTGATATGTCAGAACTTTCAATTTCTTGAGAATTCTAGACACCTCAAGACAAGGATCACCAGATTACTTTAGATATTCTAGCTTGTTGATATGTTTCACAGGCAATGTATTAGCTCATGTAATGTGATTCCTTTAATGTTGTGAGCAGCTAGTCCAGTAGGAGCAGCCACTACATATGAAGGGTCAGAGTTAGTTTTCTCCTGAACAGATGAAATTATCACTTTAATTAGAAACCTTTTCCCTTTACCTGCCTAACCACTAATAGAGAGAAGTGTAGGCTTGAATGTTTTGCAACTACATTCAGAGTTTCCATGTAGCAGTCCTTGGCCTACAGATTTTGTTATTTGCTAATGGTTTGCAGCTGTTTTTCAATTAGCTATGACATCAAACTTTCTAAATCAATGCTCTCAGTCCTCACTCGACCCATACCATTTTGTAGTTCATTCGTAGCTATGGTGTTAGGGTTTGTGCACAGCAAAGAGCATGTCCCCTCTCACTGCACTAGTGGGTTCTGTAATAGCTCCCTTTTAAACTTACTATTGAAAGCCTTTCTTGTTATCTCACCTTCCCCCCCCTAGGCTTCTGTGTATGTTGTTTAATATGCTGTTTTGTTTACACATTGGGCCTTGCTCTTACCAAGGCTTCTTTAAAACACTCCTCCCTAGGCCATGTGTTAATTCAACTCATTTGTATAATAACTGAAACTCTGCACACCTTGCAAGAACATGTGCAGCATGTGAGGACCACACCCAGCTCTTCAAACCACACCCAGCTCTTCACACCTTTCAAGAACATGTGCAGCATGTGAGGACCACACCCAGCCCTTCAAACCACACCCAGCTCTTCGAACCACACCCAGCCCTGTCTATAAAAGGCAGCCCCCGAACCTCACCCAGTGCTTGTGCTCGTCTACCTCCCGCTTACCTGAGACCAGATCCCTCGGCGCTGACACTCCTGCTCTCTACAGACTTTCATTGGCTTCAATGGGTGCAGCTGCTGGCTCTTCCTTCCTCCGGTTTCCGGTTCCTCCTTGCCTCAGCCTCTCTCCTACAAGCAACCTGCAAAAGAGAAAGAAGACAAGGTTAGACTGATCAGTATCTCTTGCCAGCAACAAGTAAGTGCAAAACTTTTATTACCTGAAAGAACTTTGACAACAATTTCTGGATTCGTGTATAGACAATTTGAAACAAGATACCTTCCACAAACATTGTGATTCAAACTCTTTGTTACAAGAATACTTTATGGAACTTTTAAGAATCGAACAGAGGAAACCATTAACAGCAAGACAAACAGTAAATCAAGGATTTGCACAAATTACATGCTGTATTTTGATGTAAAAGTACAGTATTTGTTTTATAAAAGATTCTGGAAATATGGGAAAAGTGAGTCTGCTATTGGGAGTTTAGGCTTTAGTTATATTAAGATGAATGTTTGATATTGGTAATTCTGATAACGGTATTTGTTTAATGTTTTAGAAGCTTTACAGCAATAGAAAGCACATCCCAGAGCAGTAACACATTCCAAACCTGGAAACTAGAGACCAGGATCCAAGAGGTACTTTTAGAAGAGAATTTCTAATAAAAAAAGGGATAGTCAGGAACCCATTTAGGAATAGGTTGTACTTATCTGTTCTTTGTTTCTGTTTCATTAGGCACCAGTTTCTACAGAAGTCAGAAAGGGCCGCAGATTTGTGCAGCACTTCAACAGTGGAAACGCAAGAACGGTGTTGTCTCTCTTTTTTATTTTATCCACTTCCCCCCTTCCCTTGAGCTTCTGTTCTTAGTGCACTGTTTTAAAAACTAGTGTGCTGGAACAAGCAGTTTCAGGGTGGGGTCGGATTGTCTTCAACCTCCATCAGAACTGAACAAGGACTCAGGTGAGCTGGGCTTTGACATATGGATGCCTCACTTTCAATGATAGGTTAGCCAAGAGGATCTTGACTATTAAACCCTGAGCTCTGGCTGTCCTGTGAACTGTCCTTTGCAACATTTATAGCAATTGTTTCCTCCTGTTGAGTTTCATTATTTAACTTTTTGTGGTATGTAAGAACCATTTCTCATTTGGATGCTTTCTTGCTGCATTGAAAGCACCTTCGTTTGCAGTTCGCTCGCTGAATGGCAAGGTTTTAAAAATGTTAGGAGAGCTAGGTAAAATATTCCACTTTTCTGTGACAGCTCAATTTACAATGCTTAATGAGACTTGGTTTGGCATGTCTCACTAAATATCCATTGCAGCCAGTAAATGTAAACTTTTCTTGCACGATGATCTCATCTACATTATTTCTGTATGTATAGTACTGCAGTACTTCATACAAGCACATGTTTTCTAAATGGACACTTTGATTAGAATAATAAGGGCCATATTTATACTTTTTGACGCAAAACTGCGCTAACGCAGTTTTGCGTTAAAAAAATTAGCGCCGGCTAATGCCATTCTGAAGCGCCATGCAGGCGCCGTATTTAATCAATGACGTTAGCCGGCGTTAGCCGCCGGCGCTGCCTGGTGTGCGTGGAAAAAAACGACGTACACCAGGCAGCGCCGGCGTAGGGGGATATGGAGCTTGGGCGCCAAAAAATTGGGCAAGTCAGGTTGAGGCAAATTTTTCGCCTCAACCCGATTTGCGACATTTTTTCCGACTCCCAACCCCCATAGAAATGAATCCTGTTTTAGCAAAGACAGGAGTCATGCCCCCTTGCCCAATGGCCATGCCCAGGGGACTTCTGTCCCCTGGGCATGGTCATTGGGCATAGTGGCATGTAGGGGGGCACAAATCAGGCCCCCCTATGCCACAATTTTTTTTTTTTTAAATGACTTACCTGAACTTACCTTAATGTCCCTGGGATGGGTCCCTCCAGCCTTGGGTGTCCTCCTGGGGTGGGCAAGGGTGACAGGGGGTGTCCCTGGGGGCATGGGAGGGCACCTCTGTGTTCCTTCAGAGCCCACAGGTCCCTTAACGCCTGCCTTTTCCAGGCGCTAAAAAACAGCGCAAAAGCGGCCGTACGTCATTTTTTTGGACCCGCCCACTCCCGGGCGCGAATTTTGCCCGGGAGTGTAAATACGGCGCACATGCCTCGGAGTCGATTTTTTAGACGGGAACGCCTACCTTGCATATCATTAACGCAAAGTAGGTGTCCACGCAAAAAAATTACGCAAACTCCATGGACTTTGCCGCTAGACGCGTCTAACGCCAAAGTATAAATATGGAGTTCGTTTTGCGTCAGAATTTCGTCAAAAAAAACGACGCAATTCCGGCGCAAACGGAGTATAAATATGCCCCTAAGTGTCTATCACATTTCTTTTAGGAAGCTCTGTACTTTCTTGGTCAAACTGAGCAAGATACTCCATTTCAAGAAAAGGTCTCAAGACACATTTTCATGTGATGCCAGGCCTAAACTAGTCCAAATGAACTAACATGTTTTTCTGCTTATTTATATCTGCATACACATTTGTAAATATTGTTTGTTTCAGAACTTTAGTTTTAGAAATATAAGCTAGGAATTTTGACGTTTACAGGGTTATCTCTGAATTACTGAAAGAGAAGCATCATCACACTCATTCGAGACAGATTAGTTTTTAAGGTAAACTGTGTAGTGACCAGAGTTGAATAAGTGTCCCAGATGGAAAACAATAACCACAGTAGTATATGTTTGCTTAGAAATTGATATTTGACCAGGTTTAAAGTTGAATATCAGTTTGATTGTACTACCATCAGCTCTTCATCTTTGTAGCATGAGGATGAGATATTTTGAACTGTGCCTTACAATGTAGGCAACAGTTCTGGTGTGCAGTCTTTACAAGAATTGTTCTTTACAGCTTTCACAAATAGTTTTTCAAACTACACTGGCTTACAATCAGGTACCGTAAGGTTCACAAATCACTTAAGTGAATGTTACTCTGCCTGAATAGCAACAATTTTTACATTCATGTTTCCATGAACAGTTTGTTGCAAAGAAATCATTAATTTGAATTCCCTCATTTTCTAATACAATCAACACTACCATTAAAATCTCTTGTGCACCTTTTTGCACGTTGCAAGTGAACTGTATACCACCATCAGAGTGGTCAACCATTTCACATGCAAATGCAGTAGATTTACATCCGTGTTTTAGTAAATTAAAAAGAGTTGTTGTAGCTTGGCATAAACATTTCTCTTTTTGTTCAACAATGTTTTCAACCAACAGCTGTTCATGAAATAGAACATTTACTGCTACATTACGGTAACATGAAACTGCAGAAGTGTTCAAAAATTGAAAACCTATTTATTACATTACTCTCTTCGTTAGTTTTTATCTTTTTTAAAACTCTTTCTAGATGCTTCATTTTCTTTTGGAAAGGTTTGTTAAATCTACAATCTCAGATGTCTTTTGCTTTCTGTAACTTGGATGACTGTCAATAATGAGATAATGGGATAAAAGCTCAGATGAGGAACATAGATCTCTGCAAGCGATTGTACTCTATCACACATTATGAGTCAGCAAATATTCTGCTCTCATCAAAATCAAGAAGGTACAACCCTGAAAATGCCCTCACTCATGATAAAGCCATTTAAGACATTTCTTCTTTAAAGACTGTGGCCCATATTTATACTTTTTTTAGCACCACATTTGCGTCATTTTTTTACGCAAAAGCGGCGCAAACTTACAATATATAATTGTATTTTGTAAGTTTGCGCCACTTTTGCATCAAAAAATGACGCAAATGTGGCGCTAAAAAAAGTATAAATATGGGCCTGTGTGACCTATATTTATCATTAATGCATCAAAGTAAATTCTTGAGATTTGTGAATGATGACAGCATAGGCCAAGTACAGAGGAAACTATTGTCTTTCCACATATAGATTTTTTTACCAGGAGAAATATGGCAGTGCACCTTCCAATATTTTTCCTATCTCAAATTGATCAAATATATGTCATTCCCCATTGCACCATTCACTAATCCCTCATCTACATTCAGATTTAATCGCAAAATGATTCTGCAATTTTTACCGAGGTTTATAGTCTTCTCTAAACCAGCAGTATATAGCACTGCTTTCTCTATAGATTCCAATTTCTTTACCACTGATTGACAACAGTGGTAAGTTTAAACAATGATGTTCCTTTTAATCTTTACTATTATGAGCCACTCTTTCCTCATTCTCTAAACTAAGCATTTCTAATTAAATTATGCACACTTGTTCAATGCTGGCATTCGGTATACAATCTGTTTCTGAGTTTTGATAATGTGTTGTATTATAGAAGCTGGTAACTTCTTGTGTGGGATTAGGGATGTAACCACACGAGAAGCAATAGCTTTTTAGCTTCTTTGCTAATTATATCTATTCTGATATCTTCTAATATTTACTGTACTCTAGATCAGCTGCCCGTCTCATATTTTGTGCTAACTCAGCATATTGGGAATTGAAACAGATGTTACCATTTCCAATACTGCCTTGTGACTTTTTAGTTTCTTCATGTGCAATTTTTTTAAAAACATGTTCACCTTTGATCGGAGGCAACTGCAAAAGGTCACCAAAAACTATAACATGTTGATCTCCTAACAAAACACCATATTAAGTTTGGAGGATCTCTTGCATCCTCAGACGAAAAAGAGCTAGCATAAGGTTTGACTTCATCAGTAATCAGAACTTTTAATTTCTTGAGAACTCTGAATACCTCATGACAACCATCACCAAATAACCTTATATATTCTGGTATATCATCATGTTCCCCAGGCAATATAAGTAGTCAGTGCAGTGTGATTCCTTTAATGTTGTGAGAATCTAGTCCAGTAGGAGCAGTCACAACACAAGAAAGATCAGTGCTGGTCTTTCCTGAACAAATTCAGGGCCATATTTATACTTTTTGATGCAAAACTGTGCTAACGCAGTTTTGCGTCAAAAAAATTAGCGCCGGCTAACGCCATTCTGAAGCGCCATGCGGGCGCCGTATTTAATCAATGACGTTAGCCGGCGTTAGCCGCCGGCGCTGCCTGGTGTGCGTGAAAAAAAACGACGTACACCAGGCAGCGCCGGCGTAGGGGGATATGGAGCTTGGGCGCCAAAAAATGGGGCAAGTCAGGTTGAGGCAAATTGTTCGCCTCAACCCGATTTGCGCCATTTCTTTCGACTCCCAACCCCCATAGAAATGACTCCTGTCTTAGCAAAGACAGGAGTCATGCTCCCTTGCCCAATGGCCATGCCCAGGGGACTTCTGTCCCCTGGGCATGGTCATTGGGCATAGTGGCATGTAGGGGGGCACAAATAAGGCCCCCCTATGCCACAAAAATAAAATAAAAAATACCTACCTGAACTTACCTTAATGTCCCTGGGATGGGTCCCTCCAGCCTTGGGTGTCCTCCTGGGGTGGGCAAGGGTGACAGGGGGTGTCCCTGGGGGCATGGGAGGGCACCTCTGGGCTCCTTCAGAGCCCACAGGTCCCTTAATGCCTGCCTTTTCCAGGCGCTAAAAAACGGCGCTAAAGCGGCCGTACATCATTTTTTTTGACCCGCCCACTCCCGGGCGTGATTTTTGCCCGGGAGTGTAAATACGGCGCACATGCCTCGGAGTCAATTTTTTAGACGGGAACGCATACCTTGCATATAATTAACGCAAAGTAGGTGTCCACGCTAAAAAATGACGCAAACTCCATGGACTTTGCCGCTAGACGCGTCTAACGCCAAAGTATAAATATGGAGTTAGTTTTGCGTCGGAATTGCGTAAAAAAAAACGACGCAATTCCGGCGCAAACGGAGTATAAATATGCCCCTCAGTGTGCAATTTATTTAGAAAGCATTTCCCTCTACCTGCCTGCCACTAATATAAAGAATTGTAGGTCCAAATGTGTTGCAACTACATTCAAACTTATAATGAAGCAGTCAGTGCTCTACAGATATTGGTATTGGTATTTGTTGAAAGATGTTCAGCTGTTCTACATTTAGTTGTGAGATCAAACTTACTAAATCAATGCTCTCACTTCTTACTTGAGCCATAGCATTTTCTACTTCATTCATAGCTATGGGCACCTCACTTTCAATAATAGGCTGGCCAAGGGGATCTTGGCTGTCCTTTACAACTTCTATAGCAATTGTTTCTTCCTGTTGGATTTCAAAATGTAACATTTTCTCATATGTAAAATTCACTTCACATTAGATGCTATATTTGACTGCATTGAATCCATGTTCGTAGCAGTCACATTGACATAGTTGAATCGCTGAACACCTAGGTTTAAAAAGTGGCAAGAGAGAAAGGTAAAATAATACATATTTCTGTGCTGTTTGACAGATCAGTTTACAACAGTTAATGAGACTTGGGGCCTGATTTAGAGTTTGGCGGATGGGTTACTCTATGACAAACGTGATTGATATCCCATCTGCCATTTTGCAATTTCCATAAGATATTATGGAATTGTAATATGGCGGTTGAGATATCTGCCAGGTTTGTGATGGAGTAACCCCATCAGCCAAACTCTAAATCAGGCCCTTGGTTAGGTATGTCACACTAAGCATCTGTTACAGCCAATAACTGCAAACTTTCCTTGCTCATACTAAAGGGCAGATTATGAGTCTGGCAGTCCGACTGCCAGACCGCTGTTGCAGTTGTTAGAGAGAGGCTCCAAGCCAGTGCCAACCCAAAAGCCATCTTACAAAACTACTGCCGGGCTGGTGGTGGGTCAGTGGCATGCTTCGGCTCAAAAGTGAGTCTGAAGCACATGCTACCACAGGTGTATTGTTTCCATGCACACTTTTGGCATGGAAAACAGTGTGCACCAACTGTGCAAGCATAGGGGGGGGCACAACATGTGACCCCAGCCACACTGCCCAATGGACAAAATAGCCCTGGAACCTGTTTGGGGCCCCTTCCCTGTCTTTCCTCCAAGCTTTTCATGGCAGAGTCCTCACTATGAAAAGCTTGACGGAAAGGCAGGTCATGCGCCGCCATCTTCACCGCTGCAATTGATCATGACTTTCATCACCGCCGCTCGATCAAAGATTCTGGCAATTGCAGCCGTCTTGTGGTGGTCCGACCCTCCTCTTCGCAATCTGGAGGTCGGGCCGCCACCGCGGGTATGGTGGTCACAGGACCGCTGTACTCATACTCAGGCCCTAAGTCTGTCACAACTTTCTTAGAATCCAATTTTCTTAGGTGAGGGCATTTTTAAATTGAAACTGTAAATCTTTTAACTTAAATACTTCTCTGCTGCCATCTCTCTCCATACATCCTCCATCTCTGTCTATTCTGACTTAGTTATATATGAAGTCATGTATTGAGATACAGCAATAGAATTGTCTGCTATGAACTGAGGACCTTATCTACAAGAGGCCTGTGCCACCGAACTGTCACTTTTTATGATGCTTTGATGGCCCAATCAGATCCATTAGGTGATGCAAAGCCTCCTTGCATGGCTTTGCATGGCATCATAGAAATGGAGTAAAGCAAGGCAGCACAGAGCACTGTGTTGTCTTACTCTTTCTCAAGGAGGCGATCCATAGGCATTGCTGTAGGTTTTTCCATGCAACACATATGGGTTTTGACACATTGCTAGATTTACAAAAATATGTAAACCTGTGAATGTGTCAAAACTGTTTGCTTCCCCAGGGAAGGTGTAATGAGGAATAACTTTATTTCTCCTCATTTTTTTCTATGTGTGCTGCATTCTGCACAATGCCTCCTTTGATTGTTTTTGTCTGGAAGATGTCCATTCCAGCACAAAGACAGTTGTGCCAATAACACAGACACCCTTACACCATGATGCAAAGTGCCTGCATTGGTGCTAGGCACCAATTTGTGCACAGGCAGAAATGACAGGAATGTGCTGTATCTCATTGATAAGGCACATTCCTATCCTTTCCTTCTGACACAGAGCAGTACAACAAGTAGCCTTGTAAATGAGACCCTGAATATCCATGTTCGCATTCCACATGGACAGCATTACTGGATTGTAGTCACTGATAAGTTTTGAAACCCCATTTCTTTTCAGGTTATAGGTATTTTTTAAGGGATTCCCCAGAAATACTGTGTCTGACTGCAGGCATAAAACTGTTTACTCTTCCTTTCAAGATTACAGGCCTAGGAAATCCAAAACGACACTTAGGGCCTCACTACAAGTGTGGCGGTCTTCAGACCACCACACTTGTGCTGGTGGTCAGGACCGCCGCAAAGACTGCCACACTAAAACCCTGGTGGTCAGACCACCAGGGAACTGCCAGCACTGCCAGGATCCATAATCCCAGCAGCCTGGCAGTGGCAGAGATTATAACCCGCTGCCCCTGAAGATTACAACCTTGTTGTCCGCCAGCCTTTTCATGGTGGTAACACCACCATGAAAGGAGTGGTGAAGAAAAGGTGCAGGACCCCCCTGTGCAGCACTTTGCAATGTTCGCTGTCTGCACTGTGAGGGTGCTGGTGCACCCTGCGGGCTACAGCTTTCCTTCTGGCTCGATTATGAGCCAGAGACAATGCTGTAGCCTGTTTCCTCTAGGTCAGCGGGCAGAAACCTCAGTTTCCACTTGCCGACCTAGTGGGAAACTCTTAATAACTCTGGCGGGTGGTTGCCATTAAGGCGGTGGCCACTCATCCGCCAAACTCCTAATTAGGCCCTTAGTGTAGTAATTCCCTTGTGCTCTGTATCTCTGTCGACAATATTTCCCCCTTTTATGAAACTTAAATAGCAAGACTTGCTCCATAAGATTTTTATTCAGAGACTCTTCTGGAATGTCACGCGTTACATATTGCTCAATTGAATGACATTGAGTCATCAGTAGCTTGACCAAACTTCAGTGCACCTTTTACCCACAATATCATAAGTATATGTGATGATCCTCCAGCTTTGTATTCTGTTCTCGAGAAGAAGTCCACATCCTCAGATAGTGGTGAATTCCTTTTTGCAGATGAAATGAAGCATGGTGTTGATTTTTTGCACTGCCAGAGATTTACGATTTCTCACAAATCTGGGGCACCGTCGAAATCAATGGGTGTTGCGATGGAAAGCCCAATGCAACACCTATTGCACGCCCCTCTTATGCAGAAAACTGCATTGGTATTACACCTCCCTGTAAATATGGAGCCATGGTTAGCGCCACCAGAGAGTCACAAGAAGTGACACTCCAGTGGCGCTAGGGGGTCTTAAATTTGCCCCTTTGTTTTTATTTGCTTTTGTCGCCCTAAGTGCACTGGGTTGATGGACTAAACCCAGATCTGTGACTGGGGGTGAATGTTTGATTGATTCCATATTCCATCCATCATTTGTGTTTGTTTGCTTTTGTTCCCCTAAGTGCGCCTGGTATGCTCAGACATGGGTCCCGGGCTCACTATGCCACTGGACTCAAGCTAGCCTGGCTGATGAAGAGTGATACCCTAAAGTACTGAAAATATGTAAAAAAACAGTTTCTGCATTTCATTGTGTCGATGGCATGAGCTCTATATATCAAAATAACAACTGTTTTGAAATGCCAGGTGTCTATAGGAGAGATAGAGTGCACTTCACTGTAGAAAGCAACAGGATCTTCCTTAATAACACCAAGGAGTGCATCCAGTTATATGTGTAGCTCAAAACTCCACACTGTAAACACAATAGCTCATGTCAGAGCCACCTTATTCTTACATAATTTAATACTTTCATGTTACAACTCCCTCTTCTTTTGTCCTCCCTGCTAACACCCCTCTGTCTGCTAATTGGTGTGCATAGTAGGGTGTGAGAAGAGACTATACCCTACTCACAACTCTAACAAAGCAGATGGGAGTAAATATTACACTCCGACAAACACCATCACCATTAATACTGCTTCCTATTGTAGTAAGTGCGCATAATACAGTCTATTCAAGATCATCTTCTCCTTTCTACTGTTCAAGATCCTGCAAGAGTCTTACCTTTTCGGGGGAAAATAGGAATTAACCATGAACTCATCACAGTACTTATCTCTTATACACTTCTTCTCCACCAACCACAGGGCTCAATTTTTAAATTTGCGCTCCCGCCAGACCTCTGCCAGAGTCTGGCAACCCCAACTGTCCAAATATACAAATATATTTGACCGTTAATTTCTCAAACACTACTGAACAGATTTAAATCAAATCACAAAAAGTACAACCATTGGACTTAATATCTAGTTTCCTGACAAATTTTGTGTGATTCTATTCAGCAGTTTTTTCAATAGCCGGTCTAAAGAAGTCTATGGAAAATACATGTGGATTTTACATTTTGGAGCCCCCTTTTTCCTCTGCTCCTGCTGGACAGACTGGAAGCACGTTTGATTGAAAAATTTGGGAATGCTAACAAGGGGTTAAATGACTTGACAGAAATGTGGTTTTAATTAAGGTGTAAATACACTTATCCTTATTATGGATGTTTTCTTTGCTGAGTATAGAAATGGTATTCATTTAATTAACCCATTGTTTTTTTATGGGGACTGAGCTGGCTCCTTATTCATTATGACTCTGCTTTGTCATTTTATTTATGGACTATTTATTTAAAGATGGCCATCCACCTATCCGTGCCTTTATTCCAATGTACTTAAGATCGGTAGTCCGTTTTCTATTTTTGGTGCTTGCGCGCGTTGCCAGAGCGCTCTTTCCGATAGCGTCTTTGATATTTAACACCAAAGGTCTACAGCACTCAACTTAGTCTCATTTTAGAATGCCCGAGAAGTGCGGATTGATTTGCCTTTATGGAATCAGATTAGGTAAGTGTGGACAAACAGCTCCGGTACTTTTCTGTGAGCATATTTCTAATTCATATAACGAAATACGATGTCACAATTTTCTTTCTTTTAGATCGTTTGCTAACCTTGGGATGCATTTGATTTTTGATCATGGCATTCAGTAACAATAAACCAATAAGGTTAGATCCTCTGGCTACGTGCATTGGCCCCAATCTAATTGCAACTTCTAAATACATCACTTTTTGTGAACTTTCTATGCCTTTGCTCTTTCAGTCGGATTTTACAACTATTTAAAATATGTAAAATAGGTAATCTTTGGGTTTTGATTCTAACATCTATAGATTCTACTAGTTATGCAATTCTATGGAGTCTCCATTTAATGTAGCCAAATAATTTTTCTATTTTAATCCATGCACATTGGTGACTTTTAGGGTGAACAGGGGTGGTTGTTCACCCCTGGTGGTCTGTGTTGACAAAGTAAGCACTATCAGTGCAGTTATAATCTGATATATTGTATATATAGGCACTGTCCCTGATTTCCTGAGGAGGCCAGATTTATAAAGGCTGAAACGCGTCGACTACAACTGTGGAGGAATGTATGTTGGAATTTTTGGAAAACTGGATGATAAAAACATTGGATCGTATCGGATATTTACACCAGCGATAAATGTTTGGCTGACGGACGATACGCTCTTTTCATTATTTGCATTACCTCGATGTGATACTGCTTGCCACCAAATGGCTAAGCAGCTTATACGCTAGAATATAACGGTGCTTAAAGGAACTACTGGCGCATATGTTTTTAACATTGTTTTGTTATTTATAGCAATTCAATATTGTTTTTGTCATTTTAGTTTCTTGTTTGTATAAGACACTTGGTGGTTATATTGTTTGTTAGTGCGTTACACAGATGCAAGAGTGTGACTTGCAGACACTAAGGCCCATATTTATACTTTTTGACGCAAAAATGCGCCAACGCAGTTTTGCGTCAAAAAAATTAGCGCCGGCTAACGCCATTCTGAAGCGCCATGCGGGCGCCGTATTTATTGAATGACGTTAAAAAAAACAACGTACACCAGGCAGCGCCGGCGTAGGGGGAAAATGGGGGAAAATGGCTTATGGGCGTCCAGAAATGGTGCAAGTCAGGCTGAGGCAAAAAAATCGCCTCAACCCGATTTGCGCCATTTTTTTACGACGCCCATCCCCCATTGAAATGACTCCTGTCTTAGCAAAGACAGGAGTCATGCCCCCTTGCCCAATGGCCATGCCCAGGGGACTTCTGTCCCCTGGGCATGGTCATTGGGCATAGTGGCATGTAGGGGGGCACAAATCAGGCCCCCCTATGCCACAAAAAAAAATTAAAAAAAATACCTACCTGGACTTACCTTAATGTCCCTGGGGTGGGTCCCTCCAGCCTTGGGTGTCCTCCTGGGGTGGGCAAGGGTGGCAGGGGGTGTCCCTGGGGGCAGGGGAGGGCACCTCTGGGCTCATTCTGAGCCCACAGGTCCCTTAACGCCTGCCCTGACCCAGGCGCTAAAATCTGGCGCTAATGCGGGTTTTTTAGACCCGCCCACTCCCGGGCGTCATTTTTGCCCGGGAGTATAAATCCGACGCAATAGCATCGGAGTCATTTTTTAAGACGGGAACGCCTACCTTGCATATCATTAACGCAAGGAAGGTGTTCACACAAAAAAATGACGCTAACTCCATGAACTTTGGCGCTAGACGCGTCTAACGCCAAAGTATAAATATGGAGTTAGTTTTGCGTCGAAAAAAACAACGCAAATTCGGCGCAAACGGAGTATAAATATGCCCCTAAGCATAATTTAATTCAATTGATTTAATTCGAATAAATAAATATTTTTTTCAGTGAATAATTCATGTTTTCACTGAGGTACTTGGTTGCGTATCTATCCCTACTGGATATTTGTATTTTGGTCCTGCTTGACCGATAGCCACAAACCTTTTTAGGAAGGAGCTGAGGTGGATCACCTTTTTTTTTAAGGTTCGTGAAAATTCATCTAATGGGGAAAAGTTATTAACAAATCAAAAAATGCTTAATTTCATGAAAAAGAAGACCTGGCTGTAGCTGCTTTCTGGGACGGGCAGTAGGTTGTTACAGTTAGGACCATGTTTCCATTTGAAAAGCATTTTTGACTTCCCCGTATCTTAGGCACTGCTGGAAAAATCTTCATGAAATTTTCCCAAAAGAGTGTACAAGAGAATATTGTAGTGCATCGAACGTTTTGAGGTGATCCATCAAACGGAATCTAGAAAATGGAGAGGGGTAAAACAAAAGTGTATTTCCCATGTTAATTCCCTTGTGAACTTTGAATATGACTACAGACTGAACGACTGGGTAGGATCACACCAAATTTGGCAGAATGTTTGCTTTTGGTACACAGATTACGCTTCTTGTTATTTTGTGTCAATCCATTCAGTAGTTTAAAAGAAATTAAAGGAAAACTAAATTTATATATCTAGATGCGCCAAGGCTTCACAAATCCTTTCGATCTTGTATTGAGATCTGATTGGTTGCCAATACTTAAACAAGGAGGTGTTGGAAGCCATCTTGGGACTCAGCTTCAGCTGAGTCCCACAAAAAAAGATTAGGAAAAAGAAAAGGGGCCAGGATAGGGACACCCTGACCATTTAGCTCTGGTGCTGGGTTCCTAAATGTAACCCCTCCCATGGCAACAAAGCACTTTAAAAAAATGCTGTAAATTTGCAACAGGATCACAAACTTTTTTTTTATAAAGTGTGATTGTGAATAAAGCCCCTAGGTGGGCCAGGTCCTTGGGACATATAAAAAATAAAGGCGCAGTACACAGGGCTCACCATCAAGGCCTTATTTATGCCCTGGGGGCTGGCTCCTCACTCGGGCAAAACAGTTGTTTTAAGGTGGGAGGCCCGTATGGCCTCATCCGCAGCCCCAGGGACTGCCACATCCCCAGGCTGAATATTAAATTTGCATGGGGGGACCGTCATGCCCCCCCCAAAGTGCTGGAGATGACCACCTCCCCAATTAATTAAGTAATTAAAATTATGAACGGGGTCAGTTGCAGACCCATGCCCCAAGGACCACCACCTCCCTAGGGCAAATCTTTGCAAATAAGGCAGGGCCATATGGCCACATCCCTAATGAATGAAATTATGAAAATGATGAAGGGGGTCAGTTGCAGACCCCCAGTCCAGGGGACCACCATCTCCCTGTGCCAAGTCATTGCAAATAAGGCAGGGCCACATAGTCCTACGCAGCCTCAGAGACCGCCACCACCCTGGGGCTTAAATAAGATAATGAAGGGGGTCTGTTCTGGACCCCCAGGCATGAGGACCACTAACCCCCCAGGTCAAAGATAAATGTTGGAGGGAGCCAGCTGGGCCCCCCCTTATGTAGCACTTTATGACACTGGGGACCGCTGCCCCCCCAGAGCCAACTCCTGCTATGTCCCGGTGTGCCCACCCCTTGGACATAGCTGTTTGCTTTGACAGCTGCCGTCAAGTCAGAGCAAACACATCTCTTCCCCCAGCAAGCGAGAGCTGTCAAACAGCTTTTGCCTACTGGTAGCAGAGGTTTCCTCTGTTTCCCTGCTCACAGACATGGGGGCAGTGAAACAGAGGAAACAATTGCCCTCAACGTTTTTCCGTCAAAAGATTCACTGCAAATATTACATTGCTATGATCAATGATGTTATCAAAGGTGTCATGAGTGCCGTAATTTGTGAGGTAATCAGCAGTGCTTGGCGAGGGTGTGAGTTATAGTTACCTTAGGGCATGAGTTATAGTTACTGAAGATAAGTCTAACTATAACATGCCAATTTCTATGGTTTTGTATGTTTAAAATGTGAGTCTAACACCCTGTGACCTTTGGGTTTTTAAGTGAATTTCTATGTTTTTTTAAAATTCTATTTCACAGCTATAATGTCCATATAACCTTTTTTTTCAGTGAATTTCAATGTTTTTGCTTAACATATAGTAACTTTAATTACTTTGGGGGTCATTACAACATTGGCGGTAAATGTCGCTTTCCTCCGTGCAGAAGACCGCCAAAACACCGCCGCGGAATTCCACCACAGCTATTACGACCCACAGCTCGGAATCCACCAAAATCTAGACACCCACACAAGTCCGCCGCACCAAAGGTCAGTGATAAACTGGCGATAACAAAACCGACACCGTCACGCCAACAGGAATACGCCCACACTATCACGACCCACGCAGCGGTCTTTCAACCGCGGTATTCCATTGGCGACACACATCGCCGCGCTCAAAATACACACACATTTACAAAACACTACCACATTGGATAAATCGAAATACACACACCTGATACACATACACACACCACTCCCACACACCCAATACAATATAAAACACACACCCACATTACCCAAAAACCCTTACAACCACAATTGCGACTGAAGGCCAGAAAGAGACACCACCATCTACAAACTAGCATCCACAGGCACTCAACACCATCACTCACACAACATCCACGCACAAAACACCACACACCCCTAAACATCACCCCACACATCACAACACACACCACCCCACACATCACCCACCCCACCCCGTGGCACTGCAAAGACACCCCAGGTTTTCTGAGGAGGAGCTCAGGGTCATGGTGGAGGAAATCATCCGGATAGAGCCACAGCTATTTGGAGCACAGGAGCACACCACCATAGCTAGGAAGATGGAGCTATGGCGCAGAATCGTGGACAGGGTCAACGCAGTGGGACAGCACCCAAGAATACAGGATGACATTAGGAAGAGGTGGAACGACCTACGGGGGAAGGTACGTTCCGTGGTCTCAAGACACCAGATTGCAGTTCAGAGGACTGGCGGTGGACCCCCACCTCCTCCCCCTAGAACTAACAACATGGGAGGAGCAGGTCTTGGCTATACTGCATCCTGAATGCCTCGCAGGAGTAGCTGGAGGAATGGACTCTGGTAAGGCAAAGCTTTCACTACTTCATCCCCCACCCACATGCTATCACATACCCCCACCCTCGCCCTCACCCCATCACTCCATCTCCTCACATATCTCCCACTATCACAAACCACACATCCCAACACCAAGCCCTGCATGCAACAACAGAGCATGGACACCCATCACCGATGCATGGCCACTGCACATACCCACACACACCCCTAAACATTAAGCACACAAGGTCCTACACAAGAATACAAGCACTGGGGTACAGGGTCACCCACCCATTGCACACTATGGCACACACAGATGCAATAATCATGCCTTTACACCCCTTCAGGACCCCTACCCAACGTCATCGGACAGGAGGTTCCAGACCTGTCCGCTCCACCCACAGGAGAGGCCCACAGTGATGACAGCAGCTCTGTCCAACTGGATCTAGATGACCAGCCCGGCCCATCTAGGACCTTGGGACCGTCAGTTCCCCTCACACTGGCACAAGCAACAGCAGAGCCTCCACCCTCTGGAAACACCAGCACAGCACCCACCCAGCAGGCCCATACCTCTGTCCCCAGGACACGTCAAGCAGCAGTGTGTCCACCACTACAGGGAACCCAGGCTAACCCACCACCCCAACAAGACTAGGGACCCGGAGGCAGTGGGCACATGGTTCAGGGGACGAAGGCCCAGGAACACAGGGGAACTGGGAGGGCTGCTGTGTAACAAGGGGAGGACAGGCCCAGGGAACCCACTCTCCATGAGACCCTCTCCAACATTATGGGAGCCTACCACCATTCCCAGGAGACGATGGCAACGGTATTGGCCAAGTTTCAGGAGACCCAGCGGCTGCAGGAGAAACAGTATTTGGGGTTCAGGGAGGAACTCAAATCCATCAATACCACCCTGGGCACCATTGTAGGGGTGCTGAAGGAACTCGTCAACCCCAGGAGGGACACTGTGGCACAACAAGGGGCCCCTGACACTAGCCTGGACGATGAACTGCCCACCACCTCCGATGGCGCTAGTGGACAAGAGGTACCGCCACAGGACCACGACACCAGCACCGAACCCCTGCAGATGGAGAACCACCCTGCAAACGGCCCCTGAGTTCCAGGACAAAGGCAGAGAATAATGCTAAGACCCCTGCCAAAAAATGAGACCACCCTGATTGTCATCCTTCTGTCCCACTTTGTCACCCTGTCTGTCCTTAAACTGCCCCAGCTCTACTTCCTATGCCCCTTTGGACAATGCACCTGTGAGACTAATAGACTGGACTCTGCCATGGACATTCCTCCACCATCAACCCTGCCCATTTTACAACCCCCTCCTCTATTAAGCACTTAAATAAACACCCTTAAATCACAAAACTATCTGGAGTCAGTCTGTGCTTTCGCAAACGTGTATTTGCAATAACTGTGGAAAACTGCTAAATCCATTGTAGTGTCAACATACCTATGTCACACAGCTCTAGTCCATGAGGAAACAAAGCAGATGTCACACGGGGAACATCCTTTTTTACGACTTTTGTTTTCCGAAAGTCGTGGTTAACGAAAGCGCAACAACGCTTTTTTTAACCACGACTCCGGTTTTTTGTGCCTTAACTACGTATGTTCTGAACAACGAACATGCGTGGTTAAGGTACAAAGAAGTGAGTTGGCGAAGGTAAGTGGTGGGTTTAGGTTTTGGGGAGGGGGTGGGGGGTCAGGGGGTTTTAGGTTTTGGGGTGGGGTTGGGGGGGTGGGGCGTTTTTGGTTTTGTGGAGTGGGTGGGAGGTCAGGGGGTTTTAGGTTTTAGGGTGGGGTTGGGGGGGTGGGGCGTTTTTGGTTTTGGGGAGTGGGTGGGGGGCCAGGGGGTTTTAGGTTTTAGGGTGGGGTTGGGGGGGTGGGGCGTTTTTGGTTTTGGGGAGTGGGTGGGGGTCAGAGGGTTTTAGGTTTTAGGGTGGGGTTGGGGGGTTGGGGCCTTTTTGGTTTTGGGGAGTGGGTGGGGGGTCAGGGGGTTTTAGGTTTTGGGGTGGGGTTGGGGGGGTGGGGTGTTTTTGGTTTTTGGGGAGTGGGTGGGGGTCAGGGGGTTTTAGGTTTTGGGGTGGGGTTGGGGGGTGGGGCGTTTTTGGTTTTGGGGAGTGGGTGGGGGGTCAGAGGGTTTTAGGTTTTGGTGTGGGGTTGGGGGGGTGGGGTGAGGGATGTAGGGTGAATGGTGCCTATTGCTAATGATTTTATCAGGAATGCCTTTACAACGAAATATCGTTGTTAAGGCATTCGTGGTAAAATCATTAGTAGTAGCAACGAGGTCGGTGTTCCGACCTCATTGTTAAGGCAGTAGTTGTGTTTGAAGTCGTTGTTTCGTCGTACAGTCATGTCACACAGTAGGAACCACATCTATGAAATTGAAAGGGAAAGTGACAACTCACGGTCCATACACTGGGTGAAAGTGACAGACAGATGAGAGGTAGAACAAGGGTATCAGATGTAGCAGGCAGTGTTGTCTTCTTAAATGTGTCTCACTGGAAGTATTGATGAATCACCGTGTTTCTGTTCTCGATATCCTCTTCTTCTGCTTCCTTGTCTTCACTGTCCACAGGCTCCACAGCTGCCACAACACCTCCATCTGGACCATCATCCGGCAGAAAAGGTACCTGTCATCGCAAAGCCAAGTTGTGAAGGATACAGCAGGCCACGATGATCTGGCACACCTTCTTTGGTGAGTGGAATAGGGAACCACCTGTCATATGGAGGCACCAGAACCTGACCTTCAGGAGGCCAAAGGTCCTCTCTATAACCCACCTAATTCGCCCACGGGCCTCATTGTAGTGTTCCTCTGCCCTTGTCCTGGGAATCCTCACTGGGGTCAGTAGCCATGACAGGTTGGGGTAACCAGAGTCACTTGCAAATGTTGAGGGACAACTGTTAGACACACACTAACTCTTAGGGATATCCCCAGACTCAGACACCTAGTCACACTGTATAGGGTCCATGTCCTCACCTAATAGCCACACACAGTGCCTCTGGAGTTGCCCCATCACATAAGGGATGCTGCTATTCCTCAGAATGTAAGCATCATGCACAGAGCCAGGAAACTTGGCATTCACATGGGAGATGTACTGGTCAGCCAAACACACCATCTGCACATTCATCGAATGGTAACTCTTCTGGTTTCTGTACACCTGTTCACTCCTGCAGGGGGGACCAAGGCCACATGTGTCCCATCAATGGCACCAATGATGTTGGGGATATGTCCCAGGGCATAGAAGCCACCTTTCACTGTAGGCAAATCCTCCACCTGAGGGAAAATGATGGAGCTGCGCATGTGTTTCAGCAGGGCAGACAACACTCTGGACAACACGTTGGAGAACATAGGCTGGGACATCCCTGATGCTATGGCCACTGTAGTTTAAAAAGACCCACTTGCCAGGAAATGGAGTACTGACAGGACCTGCACTAGAGGGGGGATTCCTGTGGGATGGCGGATAGCTGACATCAGGTCTGGCTCCAACTGGGCACACAGTTCATGGATTGTGGCACGGTCCAGTCTGTATGTGACAATTACATGTCGCTTCTCCATTGTCGACAGGTCCACCAGCGATCTGTACAACGGAGGATGCTGCCTTCTCCACACCTGCCCCAGCGGACGTGCTCTATGGAGGAGAACAGCGAGCAGAGAGTCAACCAACACTGAGGTACGAAAACACAGCTTTATTCCACATTTATTTAAATCCGCTATGTGCCTGTATTAGTGTGTATGCAAGGCCTAGATATGTGTGACGCATTTAAAATTAATGCCATGTGGCCCACTGAAATGGCAGCTGCCTGACCTGTAATGTGGGACAAGGGGATATGAGGTAACTGCGCTGGCGTTGTACACCGTCGCGGTAGGTGGTCGAAGACCACGGCGCAATCCTGCATTGGTTTACATTGGACCCTATGGGTCCCAGGAGCCAATGACGATGTACACCTGCGGTGACGGTACGCACCGCCGCGGACGTGACCGCCATTTTCTCTCTGTTCACTCACTTGATACCTGATCTTCGACAGGAGAGGACCTACACTGCAAGTGCTGCTGTGACCTCAGTCTGGAAGAGACAATGGCTCATGTGTCTGGTGAAAGGGCCGCTGCCTTCAGCACGGAAGAGTTGGAGAAAGTAGTGGATGGGGTCCTCCCCCAGTACACTCTACTCTACGGTCCTCCAGACAAACAGGTAAGTACACGGTGAGCATGCTGAATGGGCAATGCCTGTGTGGAGTGGTGTGGACGGAAGATAGGGGGGAGAAGGAGGCGTGCATGAAACGACGGTGAGTACATGTGCGTCATGGCAAGGGTAGGGATGCGGGCCATTGACTGTGACGGTGTGGATGGTTATATCTTCTCTTTTCCCCTGTACTATTCCTGTAGGTCTGCGCCCACCAGAAGAAGGATATTTGGCGTGCCATTGCCAAGGAAGTCCGGACCCTGGGGGTCCACCACAGAAAGGAGCACCCACTGCCGGAAAAGATGGGAGGACATTCGCCGCTGGAGCAAGAAGACGGCAGAGGCCCAGCAGGGGACAGCCTCCCAACGTGGGAGGGGTGCCCATCCCACCATGACCCCCCTGATGTTCCGGATCCTGGCGGTGGCGTATCCGGAGTTGAATGGGCGCTTGAAGGCATCACAGCAGCCACAAGGGGGTTAGCACACTCTCATTCAGCTGATTCTGCGCACATTGGAGGTGCCTAGGTGGGGGAGGTGGGGTGTAGGTTCCCCTAGGCCAGGGCGAGTTTAGTAGGCAAGGTCCCTTCATAAGGCAGGCCATGTGGCACCCCACCCCACCTGTGTTCAGAGCCAACTATACCTAGTCAGGCTCCTGTGACTTCCATGTGTGCAGCAATCGGGCATAGGCCTTGTACCCCAAGTCCCTGTGATTAATTAGGGAACTCAAAGTGCACGGCATAGTGCAGGGGGCTTCTGAGTCTGTAGTGTCCGCCAACTGTAGCGGTATTGCATGCACTCAACATGTGTTTCTTCTGTCTTCCCCCCCTTTTTGTGGTCTCCCTGTTCTTGTGTGCATTAGCATCATCAGGCGGAGGAGCAGTGGCACCAGAGCAGGAGGGAGCTGCATCCCACATGGCCCTGGAGGGCGACACAATGGAGTCTGAAGCCACCAGTGGGACGGAGGGCGAGGGGAGCTCCACGGCGGGGACAGGAGCTGAGGCCAGCGACACAGACTCCTCCTCTGATGGGAGCTCCCTTTCGGTGGAGGGCCCCTCTGTGCCCCCCGCATCTACAGGTACAGCTGCCACCACCCCTACCAGCACCGCCCTCCCAGCAGCCCCTCAGCGTGTGCCCTGTGGCCGCTCACCCAGGAGGGTGGGCATCTCCTTCGCCCCAGGCACCTCAGCCCGTGCCCCTGTCAGCCCTGCTGCCCTCAGTGAGGAGGCCATTGACCTCCTCAGGCCCTCACTGTTGGGCAGTCTACCATTTTGAATGCCATCCAGGGTGTAGAGAGGCAGTTGCAACAGACCAATGCATACCTGGAGGGCATTCATTCTGGTCAGGCAGCCCAACAGAGAGCTTTTCAGACTCTGGCCTCAGCACTGAAGCAGCCATTGTCTCTGTGTACCGCCTCCCCCCTCCAACTTCCTCCACCCAGACCGAAACACCTATACCTCAGCCTATCCCAAGCACACCCTCAGACCAGCAGGCACACACCTCAACACACAAGGGAAGCTCTGGCAAACATAAGCACCACACATCCCTCAGGCACTCGCACAAGCATCATACCCATGAAGACATACCAACATCCACTGCCTCCTCTGTGTCCCCCTCCTCCTCGTCTCCGTCCTCCCTCCCTGTCTTGTCTCCACTCACACCTGTATGCACTACATCTTCAGCCACTACGTCCATCACCAGCATACCCATCACCACAACCCGCTCACAAGCACTCACCACCCCTACTACCATTCACACATCCCCTATGTCCTCTCCCAGTGTGTCTGTGAGCCCACCTCCTAAGGTACACAAATGCAGCCACACACCCACCCAACAGCCATCCACCTCACGACAGCCTCCAGCCCATGCACTTTCACCCAAAGTCAGCAAACGTACACCTCCAACAACCACTACCTCTTCCTCCACTCCCAAACCCCCTCCATCTACCCATCCCAGTGTGTCCCAAAAACTTTTCCTGTCCAACCTTGACCTCTTCCCCTCACCTCCCCCACCCTTTCAGTCCCCGAGGGCCCGCCTTTCCAGGTCCCAACCCAGCACCTCAGCCACCACATCAGCGGGAACAGTGGTGCCAGCAGTAAGCGGCTTCTGGAGTGCGCCAAGCAGAAGGGCAGCCAGTGTGCCAAGGAGCCAGACCACGGACAGTCCCCCACCTCAGAAGCATAAAAAGTTGTCCACTGCCCGGCGGAGAAAGGCAAAACATCTAGCACCAAAGGCTCTCCCAGGAGTATAGTTGGGAGTGGGAAGACAGCTGCACCCCCATCCAAGGTGGGGAAGGGGCACAGAAAGAAAGGCAAGTCGCCGCAAACCTGCACAGCGGACAAGACCGCCACCAGCACCGCTGCCAAGGACACTGCCGCCACAAGCACCGCTTCACAGGACACCGCCACCACCAGCACCACTGCCAGGGACACCACCGCCACAAGCACCGCAGGCCAATGAGCGCAGAAAGCTCAGACGCTACTGAGGCCGCCACAAGCAGGATGAAGCACTCTTGGCACAAAGCCCCCTCCAGAACCAGTGGAGACTTATCCACTTGAGAGACTGTGGCTTTGCACTCCCCAGTATACAGAAGTTGGCAACCCACCCACTTGAGAGACTTGTGAGACTGTGGCTTTGCACTCCCCAGGATACAGCAGTGGGCAAACCACCTACTGAAAAGACTTGTGAGACTGTGGCTTTGCACTCCCCAGGATAAAGCAGTGGGAAAACCACCCACTGGAGAGACTTGTGAGACTGTAGCTTTGCACTCCTCAGGATAAAGCAGTGGGCAAACCACCCACTGAAAAGACTCCTGAGACTGTGGCTTTGCACTCCCCAGGATAAAGCAGTGGGCAAACCACCCACTTGAGAGACTTGTGAGACTGTGGCTTTGCACTCCCCAGGGTACAGCAGTGGGCAAACCACCCACTGAAACGACTTGTGAGACTGTGGCATTGCACTCCCCAGGATAAAGCAGTGGGCAAACCACCCACTGGAGAGACTTGTGAGACTGTGGCTTTGCACTCCCTAGGATACAGCAGTGGGCAAACCATCCACTTGAGAGACTTGTGAGACGGTGGCTTTGCACTCCCCAGGATAAAGCAGTGGACAAACCACCCACTGAAAAGACTTGTGAGATTGTGGCTTTGCACTCCCCATGATACAGCAGTGGGCAAACCACCCACTTGAGAGACTTATGAGACGGTGGCTTTGCACTCCCCAGGATAAAGCAGTGGGCAAACCACCCACTTGAGAGACTTGTGAGACTGTGGCTTTTCACTCCCCAGGATACAAAAGTGGGCAAACCACCCACTGAAAAGACTTGTGAGACTGTGGCTTTGCACTCCCCAGGATAAAGCAGTGGGCAACCACCCACTGGAGAGACTCATGAGACTGTGGCTTTGCACTCCCCAGGATACAGCAGTGGGCAAACCATCCACTTGAGAGACTTGTGAGACGGTGGCTTTGCACTCCCCAGGATAAAGCAGTGGGCAAACCACCCACTGAAAAGACTTGTGAGATTGTGGCTTTGCACTCCCCAGGATAAAGCAGTGGGCAAACCACCCACTTGAGAGACGTGTGAGACTGTGGCTTTGCACTCCCCAAGATACAGCAGTGGGCAGACCACCCACTGAAAAGACTTGTGAGACTGTGGATTTGCAATCCACAGGATAAAGCAGTGGTCAAACCACCCACTGGAGAGACTTGTGACACTGTGGCTTTGCACTCCCCAGGATACAGCAGTGGGCAAACCACCCACTTGAGAGACTTGTGAGACGGTGGCTTTGCACTCCCCACGATAAAGCAGTGGGCAATCCACCCACTGAAAAGACGTGTGAGATTGTGGCTTTGCACTCCCCAGGATAAAGCAGTGGGCAAACCACCCACTTGAGAAACTTGTGATACTGTGGCTTTGCATTCCCCAGGATACAGCAGTGGGCATGGAGCCCCCTCATGGATCTGGCGTTGTGCACTTATCCGGCTGAGGTGCCCCCCATTCCCTTCCCCCTGAGGTGCCTGTTGTGTTTCTATCTGATGCCCCTGCAGTGTTCTTTCCGTTTTGATCGGGTTTTGAGTGTGGGCCTCGCCCATGCATTTTGGGCCCAGTGGTCCACGGACTTTAATGGTGCAATACCTGGACTTGTATTCTTGGTGTATATATTTGTTTATAGTGTATATATATTTTTGAATACTGGCTTTTAATAGATTACAAACGTTCAAATAATTTTCTTTTGTCTTTGCATTCTTCCGGGGGTTTGGGCGGTGTAACTGTAATGTATCAACATGTATTAGTGTGTGTGTTGTAGTGGGTGAGGGTGGGGGATGGGGTTTTTCATTTTGCGTGTGTGCGTCACTCTCTTTTCCCTCCCCCCTCTCCTGTGTCGTAGTTGCAGTACTCACCGTGGTCTCCGCCGCCGGCATTCGTGCTCCTGGTAGAGGAGAAGGAAGACAAAGGCAGGGAGTATCTGGAGTTCAGGTTCCATGGCGTCCTGGTTCCTCGTGGGGTGTGTAGAGGTGAGCGTTTTCCCTTCCAAGTCCTGTTTCCGCTGTGTTTTTGTTCACGGTGAATCGGCACCGGAAAAGGTGGTGGATTGGCCTCTCATGATACTGTGGGCGGTACATTGTCTTCCGTCTCTCTGTTGGCGGTTACCGCTGCGGTGTTTATTTCTACCGCCGTGGCGGTCGGAGTATTAAAGTGGCTGTCTATGCTGGCAGTTTCCGCCATGGTCGTGATTCCATTTTTTAACTTGCAGCAATTCCCTGAGGTCAACCCCATTTAAACACCCAACTTTATGCTGTGCATGGACTTTGGCTATGCATGGGGGGGATGGCTGCAAGGCCAGACCCTGCAGCCAATGCCTAACCACCCAACCCATGCAGTTAATGGCCCTTTGGCCATGCACAGCAGGAGTTGGCCACGGCCTGTCTCTCTGGGAGTGAGAATCAGTGTGAGAGGGTGTATCTGGGGGTGAGAGTGGCTGTGAGAGTCGCTGCCTGGGTATGAGGGTGGGTGCATCAGTTTCTTAGTGGGTGTTTAAGGGTAGATCTGTGACTGGGTGTCTGATGGTTTCAGTGGGTCAGTGAGTGGGTGTGTGAGACTTTGAGTGGGTCTGTAAGTGATTGCATGAGTGTCTTAGTAGGTGTGTGTGGTGAGTGCATAAGGGTCCGAGTGGGTGAGTGAGTGGGAGAAAGAGATTGAAAAAGAAAAGTTGAGAGAGAAAGAAAGAGTGAGAGGGAGAGAGATAGAAAGTTTTTTAGGGTTTGATGAATAACATAATTAGAATGAGATATTAATGGACAAATTTCAAAGAAAAATGTATTTTTCAATTAAAAAGCGTGAGATCACCTTTCAAAATGAACCTTTTAAAGGTTTGAAGTTTAAAAGAAATTAAGGAACAAAAGTGACTGAGTACACACCTGAAGTAGAACCCTCAATTTTCAGTATAGGGTCTGTGACCTTAATCTTTAGGCCATAGGTGACTCTTTACTATGATGCTTCCAGACATACCTTTGACAGTCAATCCACACATGTGATAGGAAAGTAAAGTGAATGTTCCACCACTAGGAAACATTAACAGTCAAAACACCACTAAATATTAAACACACTGCCAAGCCACACTAGGATTTGAACCTTCAGTCTACTGAGTGACAGTTCAAAACCTTTACCATTAGGCCAGAAGTGACTCTGTTCTGCTCTGCATCCAAACGTAACTATAACATTTGTCCCAAACATCGCCAGTCTGACGCTTTGAAGTCGTTGCATGAGAGACCATTGCAATGACAATCACTCTCTCTCTCTTCTATCCCGTTATGAGATAGAAGAGAGAGAGTAAGAGTGACAGGACTGTAGTGGGTTTGAAGGCCCCAGCGGTTTTAGTCTGCTCTCCACATCTTGTGGGAGCTGGCATTGCTCCCCCAAACAGGGAGGTGTTTTTCATAGCAGCTCTCTGCTTGTTGGAGCAATATTTTCATCTTGCTGTCAGCTCCTACCAAGCAAAAGCAAACAGCTCTGTCCCAGGGATGGGTACCCCAGGACATAGCAGGTGCCGGTTCTGGAGGGTGCTGGTCTCCTGGGTCATCAATGGCTCCTTCAGGGGGGCCACATGGGCCCCTCCAAATATGAATTTAGCCCTTGGTAAGTGACACTAAAAGAGACTGCAGAGGTCTGAAACAGACCCCCTTTGTTTGCCCTGAGGAGGTGGTGGTTCCCAGGGCTGCGGGGGCCACACACCCCCACTTTGAAACAGAAGGCCTGGGGAGATGGGTGTCCCTTGGACTGCGGGGGTGCATGCAGCCTCTCACATTGCAATAGAAGGAACCCCTGGGGAGGTGGTGGTCCCCTGGGCTGCGGGATAATGCTGCGTGACCCCCCCACCTTAATTGAAAAGTAATCCCCATTGAGGTGGTGGTCCCTAAGGCACTGAAAAGCCCAATAAGGGGCCCTTGAGCCCACTCCCTATTTTTTACTTTGCCACTAGGACCTGGCCCACACAAGGGATTTTTTTGTTTTTTTTTTAAAGCACAGGAGCTGCAAATTCACACCAATTTTTTTGTTTTTAATGCTTTTTGGCCCTTGAGGGGTCCCTCTTGGAGCCCACCGCCAGAGTTAACGGGTTCTGTGGTCCCTACCTTGCCCCTTTTCATTTTTTTCACATTTTTTTGAGGGACTCAGCTGAAACCGAGTCCAGAGATGACTGCCAGCTCTACCTGTGTTGGCAGCCAATCAGAGGTAAGCATTTCCCTGAAGGAGCTCCTCATTATTCACGAAGTCCTTGCAGCCAGAGATATCCAAATTTGAATCTCCTTAAATTTCTCAAAAACTACAGAATGGATTGAGACCAAATAAGCAAAAGTATAATCAGCATACCCAAAACTGCCTTTTTGCCAAATTTAGTGCAATTTCGTTCAGCGATTCGGGTTGTAGGCGTGTTCAAAGGTCCTATGACAAGCAACATAGGAAAAGCAACTTTTTTAACACCCCTCCCCCATTTTCTCGGCTTGTGCTTGATGAATCACCCCAAAACTTTTTCTGTTTAACAAGAATCACTGGCACACTTGTTTTGGAAAATTTAAGGAAGATTCATCAATCGGTGCAAAAGATGTAGTCAAGTCAAAAAATGTTTTTTCTATGGAAACTTGGTTCTATCTATAACGATAATTACCTAGTTCCGCCCTCGCCATGCACTGCTAGTTACCTACAAATCATGACACTCATGACATCTTTAATAACATCATTGATAAAATCAATGTACTATTTGCAGAAACATTTCTGACAAAAAAAACTGTGCATGGCGAGAGCACTAGTTTTAGTTACCTTAAGGCATGAGTTATGGTTACTTGAGATGACTCTAATTATAATTGGTGAATTTCTACAGTTTCAGACATTTAAAATGTGATCCTAACTATAACATCTCTGTAACCTTTGTTTTTTTCAGAGAGTTCCTATTTTTTTTTAATGTATAGTAATTTTCACTAATCCAACCACTGCTGCGCATGGCCTAAGGCCAACTCACTATAACCACTCAACCTTACACCGTACATGGCCTTCACACCTGTGCCACGGAGGTTGCCCGCAACACCTGGCCTGCAGCCAGACCCTGCGGCCAACCTCCCTAACCACCCAACCCCAGTCTGCGCATTGCCCTTTGGCTATGCTTGGTGGGAGTTGTCTGCAACCTCTCTGGGTGTGAGAGGGTGTATCTGGGGATGAGAGTGGCTGTCAGATTGTCTGTCTGGGTGTGAGAGTGCATACATCAGTGTTTTAGTGGGTATGTCAATGTGTGTGCAGGTCTGTGAGTGGGTGCATGAAGGTGTCAGTGGGTCTGTGAGTGGGTGTGTGACAGTCTGAGTGGGTGTGTGAGGCATGCATAACTATCTGAGTGGGTCTTATGGGGTGCGTGAGGGTCTGACTAAGACTCTGAGTGAGTTCCTAAGGGTCTGAGTGGGTCTGTGCAAGGGTGCATGAGTGTCTGAGTGGGAGAGGCTATGATGACTGATATAATAAAAATTAGATATTTCATCCAATATAAAATAAAAAATAATTTGAAAAACGCAGTTCCTTACATTAAAAAAAATATTTTTTTATTTATAACAAAATGCCCTTACGGGTTACCTGGCATTGTTGGGGAAGCGTTAAGGCGTTTGCTGCAGTGCCATTGCTTCAGCAAACACGGGCTGCTTTGACAGCAGCTCTGTGGTTGCTGAAGCATTTCATTTATGTTTTCTGTACGTGTGCAGGGGACAGAGATGAAAGCTCTGCTGTTTGACAGCAGGACCTGCTTTAAAGGTCCCGCTATCAAACAGCAGGGTGTTTGTTGTGGCTTGGCTGCAGCCAAGCCAGAGCAAACAGCTATGTCCAGGAGGGTGGGCACCCCGGGACAAAGCAGGAGCCGGCCCTGGGTGGTGGCATTGCCCCAGGGCCATCAGTGGCTCCATGAGGGGGGCTGTGCGGCCCCTTCCGACAAGAACGTAACCCCAGAAAGATATGGTCCTCTGGCGGAGGGATCCTATAGGGACCCCCTTTATTTTTCTGACCATTTGCCCTGGGGAGGTGGTGGTCCCCGGAACTCTGGTGGGCCATACGCCCCCCTGCATTGAAATAGAAGGAAGTCCTGGGGAGTTTGTGGTCTCTGGGCTTCAGGGGACACATAGCCTTCTGCATTGAAATAGAAGGAAGCCCTTGGGAGGTGGTGGTTCCTGGGGCATGGGAGGGGCCCCCTTTATTTTTTAAAACATTCGCCTGGAGGTGTGGTAGTCTCCAGGGCAGCAGGGGGCCATGCAGCCCCCTTTCAACATTGATAAAGCCCAGAGGGGTGAGGGTCCCCAGGACTTGGGGATCCCATAGGGACCCCCCTTTCTTTAAAAAAAAAAATGCTCTGGACGGTGGTGGTTCCCGAAGCATGGGGGGCCACAGCACCCCAATATTAAATACATTGATAGCTCTGGGGAGGTGGTGGTTCCCCTGGCTGTGGGGAAAGCCATCAGTCCTCCCCCACTTACTTACCTACTTTTCGCCCTGAGTAGTGGTACCTGGGATGCTCGGAGGTCATGGCCCCCCTTCTCTTATTTGGACATTTGCCCCATGGAAGTGGTGGTTCCTGGGGCTTATTAAAGCCCAACAAGGGGGGGCCAGTGTGCCCCATTCCTCTATGATACCCCTGGGACTTTGCTCACCCAGGGGCAAATTAAAAAAAAAGCACAGGAGGCTGCATTTGTTTTTTAAATATCAGAAAAATCAGAGGATCCATCCATGGATATTTCTGATGTTTTTTTTTTTTTTAAATGCCTTTTAGCTTTAGCCCAGGCAGAGTCCCTCAGCGACCCCAGCACCAGGGCTATGGTTCTGGGTGACTCTACCCAGGCACCTTTTCTTTTTTTGGTCCTTTTCTCTGGCACTCGGCTGAGGTGAGTCCCAAGGTGGCTGTCAGCACTTCCTTGCTGAAGTGTTGGCAACCAATCAGACATCAGCGCGAGGGCAGTTGGATCCACAAAGGATCTGAGTACCTATATTTCTTTACTTTGGGTCCTTAAATTTCTCTGAAACTAGTGAAAGGATTCACACAAAAAGCATGATCTATGGATCAGAATCTAGCTTTATGACATATCTGGTTTAATTCGGCTCAGTGGTTAGGGCTGTAACCATGTCTCAAGGTCCTATAAAAAAAGAATTGTAAAAAGCATTTTGGGCCATCCCCTTTTTCATTGCTCCTGCTTGACAGATCACCCCAAAACTTTGAAGACAGAAGTTGAACTTAGCAAAATATACATTTTGAAAATTTTATGAAGATTCATCAAATGGCGCAAAATTTATTATCAAAACAACAAAAAAATCGATAGAAACTAGGTCCTAACTATGACTACCAAGTGGCAACTGCCACTAGGTTATGCATGTATATATATATATATTTTTTTTTTAATTTTCACAGCAATCTTGGGAACATCGCACTAAAAGAAGCGGGTTGTATCAAAATTATTTTGTTGGTGCCAAAATTACTGCCCCAAAACTGACACTTTTTGACCACCACAGGTTGTTCACAGACGGATTAGTCCTTCTCTCATCTCAATATTTATAGTTCATTACAAACATTTCTGTTGCAAAGCATTCTAAATAATGTAGTTCCATTATGGAGCATAGTTATACTCTGTTTGGGCCGGATTTGCACCATTTATGTTGATGCAAATTTGGCCAAACTTAACTCCATATTTATAGTTTGGTGCTAGACCCGTCTAACGCCAAAGTTATGGAGTCTGCACCATTTTTTGTACGTGAAAACCTACCTTGCGCTAATGACATGCAAGGTAGGCGTTCCCATGCAAAAAATTACTTTAAGGCATTTGCGCCTTATTTATCCTCCGGCGTCAAAATGACGCTCAGGAGAAGGCAGGCCTTAAAACATTGCACCAAGCCAGATTTGTGCTGTTTTTAATGCCTGGGTGAGGGCAGGCATTAGGGGACCTGTGTGCTCATTTCCATGGTTGGAGACCATGGAAGCAGTTCACAAGTGCCCTTCCCTGCACCCAGGGACACCCCATGCCACCCTCGCCCACCCCTGGAGGACACCCATAGATGGGGGGACCCATCTTCGGTGAGTACAGGTGAGTGAAGGTAAGTTTTTTTTGTTTTTTTTAGTGGCATGGGGGCCTCTCTTGGGCCCCCCTACATGCCACTGTGCCCAATGACCATACCCAACGGACAGAAATCCCCAGGGCATAGCCATTCGGCAGGGGGACATGACTCCTGTCTTAGAAAAGACAGGAGTCATTTCCATGGGGGTTGTGCGTCAAAAGATGACGCTAGTCAGGTTAGAGTCATAACTATTGGCACTAACCTGACTTGCACCGTTCTTTGGCGCACAACCCCCATTCTTCCCTACGCCTCAACTGCCCAGTTACTGTCATTTATCTTGACGCTAACCAGGCCGCTTCGCCGGCTACCGTCATTCCATAAATAAGGCGCCTGCCTGGTGTGTTGGAATGGCGGTAGCCCGTGTTATACTTTTTGACGCAAATCTGCGCTAGTGCAGATTTGCGTCAAAAAGTATAAATATGGGCCTTCGTGTCATAACAAATGGAACCCCTTCCAGTCAGCTGCAATTCACTCAATGGTTTTAAAGTTCTGGCAAAACTTTAAGAAACATCCATAATCTCATAGTTCTTGTAGTTCAATGCTCACATTATTTTCTATCTTTCTTTTTGATATGGGTCGGATATATCACAACTAGTGCGGAGCACTCTGGATATAGTATTGCATACATTTCCAACCACAGCCCAAAATAATTTTTTTATTTTCCATTCATTCCTGTTGTTACTGTGACCCTTTGATTCACATTATTTAAATGTTTTTCACTTTTCATTTACCTTTTTGGCACAAACCATTGTTTTGCTCACAATCCCATTTGTTGCATGTACTGTTATACAATGTATTACAAAAAGCCACACTGCACTTTATGATTATTACATTATAATTTCAAATTCTGAGAATATAGCCTTATAGTTCACTGCTCCTGCTGTATTTGGTCCCTCTGACTCAAAACTTTGCCTGGGTTCTTTCCAGCTGATAGACCGCCTCTCTATGTGGGGAGCCACTGTTGCTGTTTACCAAAAAACATCACTTAACTGTAGTTCTGTAGTCTATCGTGAAGTATGTTCACAGTGTATGTTCAACCTTCAAAACTCAACATGTCTTATTGATAAAATTGTACTATATAAAAGAAAGCCAAGACACACTAATCCATACACCCATCCTACTATAAACCATTTCTTTTGACTATGGGGTACATGAATTCAATTACGTCAGTACTAAACCAGCAGGTTCTTAGTTTTACTCAAAGATGTATGTGTAATTCCTCATCTGCGACAAAAGGAATATTGGCTCTCAGTTTAATTATATATCTTGATTCCAAGCAGCAGAGTTACAGAATCCTGTTGCTTCCTCTTCTATTCTTAGCCACGTGTGCTACTCCATAATCTTGCACTGTTTTCTAGTCACTGTCATGATTCTGTGCATTTCACAAATCCTGTGCCTTTTTCCTCTGATCAGGTTTTCTGATTTTCACTTCTGAAATGACTCCTTACTAATTTGTCCCATGGAGAGTCATTCTGTATGTGAAACTAGGCCTCCCACCTGCAAAAGAGCCTACATGTGGATCATTTCTTAAAAGTCCCCAGTGTTTATTAAACATTTTATACATTTTTTGTGTTCTTTGTTACATATCATTATTATTCTTATTGTTTGAGTCTCCTCCTTTTCAGTTCCTTTGATCTTCTTCTGTATCAATGTTTGATTTATTGGTATGGAAAGACCTTCAAGTCAACTGTGTACTGCCTGGCAGATTTAAGTGTTACAGTTCTGTAAGCGGATTGCTGACGGGGGAGACATCAGCGGAACTTAATGGATTTTGTACAATGGCAGGGGCTGTGGAAGAGAGGTAAGTGACACACGCATACACAGTCTAACTTCACCATATGTGTACCCTTGCACTACACACTACACAACACAACACACAATGTACGCAGAAAAACACATTGTCATTCAAACATAACACAACACAATCCATGCATACTGTAAATACACATTGACATCCATACGTCTTCAGTGGCCCCAACTTCCTGTGCAGTGCCCACACAACATACCATGGCAATGCGGCATCCCTGCTTTTGAGTCCAGTGATGAAGAGGTCGTGTTTTCTCTGTGGGTCAGTGGCAGCAGCAATGGCAAGTGTTGTCCACTCATATACAGTCAAAGACGGTGGTGGAATGGGGAAAAAAGGTGAGTTTACACCCCGTTTCTCCACCAGTCCACCAACTCAAACATGGAGGTTGGACTATCATTTTTTCGTGATGGTAAGGCACATCCAAATCTGCATGCAAACATGCATCAGTAGGTTGTCTGGAGTTCAACCATCAGCAACTTTTCCCTATTGTGCCATAGATGCAGGTGGTCTGTCTTGGTGGATATGGCGGTTCAAATGCAGACTTTCAGCCTTGGGACCTCCAATATCTCACTACGGCTGGTGGACCGTTATTGTGGCAGACATGTTTTCAGTTGAAAAGTCAATGGCGGAACCGTTACCATCAACATGTAAATCAGGCCCTAACTAACCAACATTATACACTACTTGACCACCAATCAAGCAAACAGCAAATAATCTTTACTCTTTACCTTGCTGCAGCGGACATTATCTACCATTTGACTAGCAGCTTTGCAAATAGCATGGAAACTTCATTATTTACCTGGCTGCTCATTAAATAGCAAATTATGTTTTATTTAGCTGGTGGCTGGCAAACAGGAAAGACATTTCAGTTCTTACTCAGCTGCTGGCAAAATAGCAGAAATGATGTACTGTGTGGCCGGCAGACTTGCAAACAGAAAATAAACTTCATAATATACCCTGTGACTTGGCTAAATAGCAGACAATACGCACAACTTGGCCAGTAGCCATGCAAGTAGTTGATCCAATTCCCTATTTACCCAGCGGCTGTTTAAACAGCTTAAAGTTTGTTTTATTATGCCTTATGCAGGCTTCACCTGACCCTCACCACCAGGTAGAACTGTGTTAGAAATGGGGTGTCTGGTTGACAGTCATTTTGCACTTTGTCCAAGCAGGGACTCTCACTCTACTCAGGGTAAGGGAGTTACACCCCTAAGAAAACCTCTGCTCACCCCTTTGGTAGCTTGGTACAAGCAGTCAGGCTTATCTCAAAGGCAATGTGCAAATTATTTGTACCAACACACACAATAATACAATGAAAATACTACAAAATGGACACCACACCAGTTTAGAAAAATGGTAATATTTATCTTAATCAAACAAGACCAGAACAACAAAAATCTAACATACACAAGTAAAGTTATGAATGTTGAACTCCATTGAAAACAATGGAAACGTTGCTTTTACACAAAGTACCTGGTTTGCATCAAAAATAAGGCCGGACAGGCGAGCGTGTGTCGGAAAAGTCAGTGATGCATCGATTCATTACTCGCAAGTGAGGCAGTGTGTCATTTCTTCTCTGGTCGGTCAGGCGATGTGTCGTTTTTCACTCCCGCAAGAAAGCAATGCATTGATTTCCAGGCAGGGCACCTCGGACCCGCACAGGTTCACAATTACTTTGACACCCAGCAATGATGAGAAATCCAGCTGCAAGGTGATGGAAAACCAAGCTGCATGGGGTTTGCATTGTTTTCAGCAGCTGCAAATGGGTGTTGCATCGTTTCTCCAGGCGTGATCCAGGTGATTTGCCGAAATCAGCCACGAGGCGGGTGGTGCGCCATTTTTACAGCCGCGTTGCAGGTGGTGCATCAAAATTTTCCCTGCACAGCTCAATGTATGTGAATTTCCATCCTTGTTCTACCAGCTTCACCTTTCAATGGCCCAGGGACTGAAAATGGCACCACTTTTGCAGGACAAGACTCAGCAGAGAGTCCAAGTGCTAGCAGCAGAAATCTTTGATGACCCTCAGACTTCAAAACAGGAGGCAAGCTCAGTCCAATCCATTGGAGATTCTTCACAAGCAGGAATATACCAACATAGTCCAGTCTAGCAATCTGGGGTTTTGGGTCCACTGCTTATACCACTTTCTGCCTTTGAAGCAGGCAAACTTCAAAGGAAAGTCTCTCTTGTTCACAAAATCCTGCCTTGCCCAGGCCTGGACCTAGGCACACACCAGGGGGCTAGAGACTGCATTGTGTGAGGACAGGCACAGCCTATTCACGTATAAGTGACAACTCCTCCCTCCATTCTAGCCCAGATGGACCATCACGATATGTACGCTACAACCCAGATTCCTTTGTGTCACTGTCTAGAGGGCATTCACAAACAGCCAACTGTCAGTCTGACCCAGACAGGGAATACACAAGAAGGCAGAGTCACAGAATGGTTTAAGCACAAAAACGCCTACTTTCTAAAAGTGGCATTTTGAAACTAAAAATTTAAAAAACAACTTTACCAAAAGATGTAACTTGACATTGTGAGTTCAGAGACCCCAAACTCCACATCTCTATCTGCTACCAAAGGAAACTACACTTAGAAGATATTCAAAGGCAGTCCCAGTTTAACCTATGAGAGAGCTAAGCCTTGCAACAGTGAAAACTGAATTTGGCAGTATTTCACTGTTAGGACATGTAAAACACATCAGTACATGTCACACCTTTAAAATACACTGCACTCTGCCTATGAGGCTACCTAGGGACTACCTTAGGGGTGCCTTATATGTATAAAAATGGAAGGTTTGGGACTGGCATGTAGGTACACTTTCCAGGTCGCACTGGCTGGTTAAAACTGAACACAGAGACACTGCAGTGGCAGGTCTGAGTCATGTTTACAGGGCTACTCATGTAGGTGGCAAAACCAGTACTGCAGTCCCACTAGTAGTATTTGATTTACAGGCCCTGGGCACTTCTAGTGCACTTTACAAGGGACTTACTAATAAAATAAATGTGCCAACTACACATAAAATTTAAACAGGGAACACTTGAACTTTACCACTGGTCAGCAGTGGTAAAGTACCAAGAGTACCAAAAACAGCACACAGTTAAAACATGGGAAGCACAGGCAAAAAGACAGGGGAGATGACACCAAGGATGCAAGTCTAACAAACTGCAAACAAGAAAGTGAGCAGAATTGACATCCATCCCATTATGCAATTCAGGACCCTAATGTATTGTTGTTTAATTCCCCCAAAGTAGTAACAAATTTCAGATACACTTTTTCTTGAGAATGAGCAGTGTTTTCCAAACTGACCTATGTACTGTTAGGTCACTTAACAAAATACTCAATTGCAGAGAGTTGTAGGACAATCTGCCTAAATAATATTCAATAGGCAGGTGGCAATTTGCGAGTGTGGTGGCAATTTGTGAGTGAGAATGATTGGACCTGAATCTCCATATCCCAGAACCAAAGTGACTCCAAAGGCTTGCTGGCTTGCTTCCTGTTCTTCTGAAATCGCAGGGACACAAAAGTCTACCAAATCATCTGTTTCAGCTCTTGGACCCATCTTCAACCAACTCCTGAACCCCAAGAGATGTCCCTCCAGTCCTGGGCCCCTAGAATTTTTTTTTTGGCTCCTGAGATCAAACTTTTGGGCTCTTCATAACCAGGAACATGCCTGCTCGTACCAGAACCATCACCTTGTTCAAAGAATCAGTGCAAGCCACCACAAGTTTATCTCTTTACACATCAAATATTGCCACTCATGACTGTGAGGATCCAGTCCACCTATCCGCTGCATCTGTGTGACAATTCGCAGCTGTGGACCACTGACAGGGATGCTCTCCTTGCTCCCAACAAACTTCTTCCCCATGAATGGGGCTCTTGGCTCCATTCTGAGAAGGTAAACCTTTAGCAGGGCTTGCCTGGGACTGTATCTAACCTGAGTTCCATCGTGGTTGGCATGAACTTTTGGATTCAACTCAGTCAGGCATGACAAGACATCCCCCATTTACGCTTTATGCTTCTAATGACTATATTGCATTTTAATCTTTAAAAATAAATATCCCAGCTTCTACCTATTGGATTTGTATGGTATCTTTTTGTGTGGAGTTTTCTCTGCTTTACTGTTTGAAGTGTTGCACAAACACTTAACATGTTGCCTCTTAAGTTCAGCCTGACTGCTCTGAGTGAGCACCAGTTAATTGATGATGTGTATCTGATTTACCCTGACTAGGACAGTGGTTTCTGCTTGTACAGGGTGCATACCTCTGCCAACCAGAAACCCAATTTCTAACGTTGTGCAAAACAACTCATGTCCAAATAGTACAGCAGAATTACTTAAACACATAGGGGCATATTTATACTCTGTTTGCGCCGAATGTGCGTCAACATTTTTGACGCACATTCGGCGCAAACACTGCCCCATATTTATACTTTGACGTCCGACCCCGCGGGCGTCAAAGTTCTACCATGTGCGTCATTTTTTAGAAGGGTGAACCAGCCTTGCGTTAATTATATGCAAGGTAGGCGTTCCCTTCTAAAAAATGACTTTAAGGCATGTGCCCCATATTTATGCTGTGACGTCATTTTGACGCACAGGAGGGGGCAGGCCTTAAAAAACGGCGCCCAGCCTGATGGGCGCCGTTTTTTAACGCCTGGGTCAGGGCAGGCGTTAAGGGACCTGTGGGCTCAGAAGGAGCCCAGAGGTGCCCTCCCATGCCGCCAGGGACACCCCCTGCCACCCTTGCCCACCCCAGGAGGACACCAAAGGATGGAGGGACCCATCCCAGGGAAGTTAAGGTAAGTTCAGATAAGTATATTTTTTCGATTTTTTTTTGTGGCATAGGGGGTCTTGATTTGTGCCCCCGTACATGCCACTATGCCCAATGACCATGCCCAGGGGACATAAGTCCCCTGGGCATGGCCATTGGGCAAGGGGGCATGACTCCTGTCTTTGCTAAGACAGGAGTCATTTCAATGGGGGTTGGGCGTCAAAACAAATGGCGCAAATCGGGTTGAGGCGAAAATTTTGCCTCAGACCTGACTTGCCCCATTTTTTGACACCCAAGCTCCATTTTCCCCTACGCCGGCGCTGCCTGGTGTGAGTCATTTATTTTTACGCACACCAGTCCGCAGCACCGGCTAACGTCATCCAATAAATAAGGCGCCCGCATGGTGCTTTGGAATGGCGTTGGCCGGCGTTAACATTTTTGACGCACAACTGCGTTGGCGCCGTTGTGCGTCAAAAAGTATAAATATGGGCCAAAGTTGTTAGGGAAAGTGCAAAATATGCCATCCTAGTGCTACAAAGTAGACTAAATGGAACTAAAGTAAAGAATGATATCAATATACAGGAAAACTTACACTACTCTAGCATCACTTTCACAAAGGGGAGACCATTACATCAGGTCATTACACAGTCTATTTGAAAAATAGGTCAAGTTGAACTGAATGTAATGACACTTGTCTAACATTCAAGTGACGATACTAAGGGATCATTCTGGAACCAAAGTTCTAAAAAATATAGGAACTTATATATTATATCTAGTTTCAGAGATATAGATTTTATTAATCTATTAAGTATATGTTGTCATTCACCTGAGAACAAGATAATGAGTATCAGCATGCAATTTTTCCCATGAAGATGTACATATGAGAGAATGAAACATGTAGTGAATAAGAACTAGCTTTAGAGATAGAGATTATTTTAAATGGTTTGAACTTATATGCTCATTCAGCCAAAAAAGGGTGACAGACCGGTTGCTGCTCTTCTTTCACGTCTGGAGGTGCATAAGTTCCGATTCGCCCCCGCTGCACGGGACGCGCTGACAGGGGACGGAGGGGCACAGGACCAAAGCCCCCAGGTCTCCTTGCCCCAGGAAGCCGCGGTTGTTGCTCTTCTTTTGTGCCTGGAGGCGCATAAGTTCGGATTCGCCTCCCCGCTGCACGGGACTCGCGCCCCCGTCCGCGACCAGATGAGGCCAGACTGGGCTTATTCTTTTATCCTCTTGTTCCTTATTGGTTGGTAGGACACCCTTTGATGCTAGTTTTTTAAAATAAGAAACTTTTAAATTAGGTTTTACTTTTTGTATTGTTAGACTTGATGGGTCTTGCCAAGTGGTCCCCGGCCCTAAATTGATAACTAGCTACCTTACCTCTGTGATGGGTGTCATTGAGTCGGAGATAGGGAGGGTAGAAGCTACTTTAGGATCAACCCTTGAGAAAACAGGGAAAGGTGAGATGGAAGAAAGGACCCCCCTTGCAAAATCTCCAGTGATTAGGATAAGGAATCCATGTGTCATAACGGACCCCGACCTCCAAATTGATAAAATTATTCCTATGACCTCTGAGAGTCCCCCTTTAAAAAAGAGCAGGAATCTGGCTCCTTCTTATGTCACAGATACCCCTTCAGACCTAGCTCTGTCTTCTGCAAAATCTATTTTATCTGGGAAGGACTTAATAGGAATAGAGATCGGAAAAGGGAAGTCATAATTAAAACCATCTAAGAAAACCACCGGGAAACAGGCTGGAGATGCCAAACCCTTTACACTTTCTAATGATTATCACAGTCAGATCGAAAACTATTTTAGTGATATAAGAAAGTTATGCTCCCTGGTCTTGGATAAAGTGGTTGTTCTTGAGGAGAAAGTCAACTGCCTATAAGCGGCAAGGAACATGCCCATAAAGCCACCATTACCGAGGGTGAAATACCAGCCTAATTTGACTGATTCTGCATGCTCATTAGCCCCAGTCAACCTGTCAGATCAAAAAGGTAGGCCAAATCATGCCCAGAACCCTGCTTTAAAGCCTCCGAACCCTGTAATTACAGGATGCTCTGCAAATATGCCATTCCAGCGAGGAACAGATAAGCAGGAGGATCTTGAGGGTTTGGCCCAGGCCTTACCTTACGTGCCAGCAAGAGCCCAAACACCCTATCCAAGGATTCCGCTGGCCTGTGCTCCATATATTTAAGTGTTGGAAAATGTGCCTATATTAGGAAAATCACATTCCGAGTCCCATACGTCATTGTTAAATAAAGTTTTACATTGGGTTGGAAAGCACTCGGGGTGGAGGGAAGATTTTTCTATGGAAATTTTAACTGTAAGAAGGGCCCTTTGGGTTAGTACATCGCCAAAGTCTTCACAAGGGGACTGTATAGTTATAAATTTTAGGAGCCCGTGGCTAGTTAATACCTTGTACCATCATTTTTTTACTTCAATGCAACCCATAGGGTCGATCAGAGTACAACGTCTAACAAAGTTCATTTCTACCTCTTCCCAGGCCTATCCACGTAATTTGAATGATTTAGGAAAACAGAACCTCAGCCATCTTTTTGTCCCTAAGTCGTCTGATACACCTTTGATGGTATCCAATAGGTTTGAGCCCTTGGACTCTGTAGCGCAATTGGACTGACCATTAGTAACTGAGTGCTCTCTAGAAGAGAACTCAGAGGCAAATATATCACACCTGCCTAATTTGCAGCCCATTGGAGTGTCTAACATAACTGATACAAGAGTCTCAGGGATTATCTCCTGGAACGTGACAGGATTAAAATCTAAAATGGGAAATCCTGATTGGTTAAGACTAGTGAAAGAAAATCTCTTTATTTGTTGCAAAGAGACTTGGCTTACAGAGCCTCCTTATATTAATGGTTATACCACATATAGGCCCTCATTACAACATTGGTGGTAAATCCTGCTTACCGCCGTGCAGAAGAACACCAACACACTGCGGCAGCGGCGGAATTCCACTACAGCTATTACAACCCACAGCCCGGAATCCACCAAAATCCAGACACCCACACAAGTCCGCCACACCAAAGGTCAGTGATAAACTGGCGATAACAAAACCGACATCATCACGCCAACAGGAATACGCCCACACTATCACGACCAATGAACCCACGCGGCGGTCTTTCAACCGCGGTATTCCATTGGCGGTACACACCGCTGCGCTCAAAATACACACACAATTACAAAACACAACCACAATGGACAAATCGAAATACACACACCAGATACACATCCACACACCACTCCCACACACTCAATACAATATAAAACACACACCCACATCACCCACAAACCCCTACGACAAAAATTGAGAAAGAAGCCCAGAGAGAGACACCACCATCAACAACACTAGCATCCACAGGCACACAACACCATCACTCACACAACATCCACGCACCTCAAACAACACACCCAACACATCCCCTCACACATCACAAGACACACCACCTCACACATCACCCACACCACAGCCATGGCACCGCAAAGACACCCCAGGTTCTCTGAGGAGAAGCTCAGAGTCATGGTGGAGGAAACGGTCCGGGTAGAGCCACAGCTATTCGGATCACAGGTGCAGCACACCTCCATAGCTAGGAAGAAGGAGCTATGGCACAGAATCGTAGACAGGGTCAACCCAGTGGGACAGCATCCACGAACACGGGATGACATCAGGAACAGGTGGAATGACCTACGAGGGAAGGTGCGTTCCGTGGTCTCAAGACACCAGATTGCAGTTCAGAAGACTGGCGGCTGACCCCCACCTCCTCCCCCACAACTAACAACATGGGAGAAGCAGGTCTTGGCTATACTGCATCCTGAGAGCCTCCCAAGAGTAGCAGGAGGAATGGACTCTGGTAAGTCAAATCTTAACTATTACATCCCCCACCCTAAATGCATGCTACCACATACCCCACCCTCACCCCATCACTCCAACACCTCACAAATGTCCCACTATCACAACCCACACGTCCCAACACCAAGCCCTGCATGCAACACCAAAGCATGGACACCCATCACCAAAGCATGTCCACTACAGATACCCACACAGATCCCCAAACCAATTATCACACAAGGTCCTACACAAGAATGCAAGCACTGGAATACAGGGTCACCCACCAATTGCACACAATGACATACACAGATGCAATAATCATGCCTTTACACCCCTGCAGGACCCCTACCCAACGTCACCAGACAAGAGGTTCCAGGCATGTCCACTCCCCCCCAGAAGAGGCCCACAGTGATGACAGCAGCTCTGTCCAACTGGACCAAGATGACCAGCCTGGCCCATCTGGGACCTCGGGACAGCCGGTTCCCCTGACACTGGCACAAGCCAACACAGAGCCTCCCCCCTCAGGAAACACCAGCACAGCACCCATACAGCACGCCCATCCCTCTGTCCCCAGGACAAGTCAAGCAGCACCGCTACAGAGAACCCAGGCAAACCCACAAACCCAATACAATCAGGGACCTGGGGGCATTGGCAGTGGGCACACAGTTCAGGGGACAGAGGCACAGGAAAACAGGGGAACTGGGAGGACTGCTGTGTGACAGGGGGAGGACAGGCCCAGGGAACCCACTCTCCACGAGGCCCTCTCCAACATCATGGGAGCGTACCATCATTCCCAGGAGACGATGGCAACGGTACTGGCCAAGTTTCAGGAGTCCCAGCGGCTGCAGGAGGAACAGTATCTGGGGATCAGGGAGGAAGTAAGTCCTTCAACACCACCCTGGTCACCATTGCAGGGGTGCTGAAGGACATTGTGAACACCAGGAGGACACTGTGGCACTTCAAGGGGCCCCTGACACTAGCCTGGATGATGAAGAGGTACCTCTGCCGACGCTAGTGGACAGGAGGCACCGCCACAGGACCACGACACCAGCATCCCACCCCCTGCAGATGAAGAACCACCCCGCAAACGGTCCCTGAGATCCAGGACAAAGACAGAGAACAATGCCAAGACCACCACCAGGAAATGAGACCCCCCTGAATGTCATCCTTCTGTCCCACTTCATCACCCTGTCCGTCCTTAAACTGCCCCAGCTCTACTTCCTATGCCCCTTTGGACAATGCAACTGTGAAACAAATAGACTGGACTCTGCCATGGACAATCCTCCAACATGATCCCTGCCCATTTTGCAACCCCCTTCACTATTTGCCACTGAAATAAACACCCTTGAATCACAAAACAAGCTGGAGTCAGTCTGTGCTTTCACAAATGTGTATTTGCAATAACTATGGAATATAGCAATGTCGATTGTATTGTCAACATACCAATGTAAACAGCTCTAGTCCATGAGGTAATATAGCAGAGGTCACACAGTGGGACCCACATCTGTGAAATGGAAAGGCAAAGTGACAAGTCAAGGTCCATACACTGGGTGAAAGAGACAGACATATGATGGGTCTAACAACTGTATAAGAGGTGTGAGGCAGTGACATCTTCTTACCTGTGTCTCACTGGAAGTATTGCTAGAAAACGTTGTTTCTGTTGTCGATATCTTCTTCTTCTGCCACCTTTCCTTCACTGTCCACAGGCTCCACAGCTGCCACAGGACACCCATCTGGACCATCCTCCTGCAGAAAAGGCACCTGTCGTCGCAAAGCCAGGTTGAGCAACATACAGCAGGCCACGATGATCTGGCACACCTTCTTTGGTGAGTAGTAGAGAGAACCACCTGTCACATGGAGGGACTGGAACCTGGCCCTCAGGAGGCCGAAGGTCCTTTTGATCACTCTCCTAGTTCGCCCATGTGTCTCATTGTAGCGTTCCGCTACCCTTGTCCTGGGATTTCTCACTAGGGTCAGTAGCCAGGACAGGTTGGGGTACCCAGAGTCACCTGCAAATGTCGAGGGACAACTGTTAGACACACATTAACCCTTAGGGACAACCCCAGACCCATACAACTATTCACAGGGTACAGGGTCCTTGGCCTCACCTATTAGCCACACATGGTGCATCTGGAGTTGCCCCATCACATAAGGAATGCTGCTATTCCTCAGAATGTAAGCGTCATACACTGATCCAGGAAACTTGGCATTCACATGGGAGATGTACTGGTTGGCCAAACACACCATCTGCACATTCATTGGATTGTACCTCTTCTGGTTTATGTACACCTGTTCACTCCTGCGGGGGGTACTAAAGCCACATGTGTCCCATCAATGGCACCTATGATGTTGGGGATATGTCCCAGGGCGTAGAAGTCACCTTTCACTGTAGGCAAATCCTACACCTGAGGGAAAACGATGTCGGTGCACATGTGTTTAAGCAGGGCAGACAACACTCTGGACACCACTTTGGAGAACATAGGATGGGACATCCCTGATGCAATGGTCACGGTTGTTTGAAAACACCCACTTGCCAGGAAATGGAGTACAGACAGGACCTGCACTTGAGGGGGTATCCCTGTGGGATGGCGGATAGCTGACATCAGGTCTGGCTCCAACTGGGCACACAGTTTATGGATTGTTGCCTGATCAAGTCTGTAGATGAGTATTATGTGTCTCTCTTCCATTGTCGACAGGTCCACCAGCGGTCTGTACACTGGAGGATGCCGCCATCTCACCACCTGCCACAGCAGACGTGCCCTATGGAGGAAAACACTGAGCAGAAAGTCAGCCAACACTGAGGTATTACTACATGTCATTAGCAAACATTTGTAAATCCGCAATGTGCCAGTTACTGTGTGTATGCAAGGCCTAGGTAGGTGTGACGCAGTTAATATTAATGCCATGTGGCCCCCTGAAATGGCGGCTGCCTGACCTGTAAGGTGGGACAAGGGGATATGAGGTAACTGCGCTGGCATTCTACACCGTCGTGGTAGGCGGTCGAAGTCCGCAGCGCAATCCTGCATTGGTTAACATTGGACCCTATGGGTCCCAGGAGCCAATGACGATGTACGCCAGCGGTGACGGTACGCACCGCCGCAGAAGTGACCGTCATTTTCTGTCTGCTCACTCACTTGATACCTGACCTTCGACAGGAGAGGACCTACACTGCAAGTGCTGCTGTGACCTCAGTCTGGAAGCGACAATGGCTCATGTGTCTGGGGAAAAGGCCCCTGCCTTCACTTCGGAGGAGTTGGAGAAGTTAGTGGATGGGGTCCTCCCCCAGTACACGTTACTCTACGGTCCTCCAGAAAAACAGGTGAGTACACTGTGAGCATGCTGCATGGGCAATGCCTGTTTGGAGTGGTGTGGATGGAAGATACTCGGGGTGGGGACTGAGGCCTGCATGTGCGGACGGTGAGTGTATGTGCGTCAGGGCAAGGGTGGGAACGTGGGTCAATGACTGTGACTGTGGTTGAAGTTTTTCCTTTTCCCCTGTACTATTCCTCTAGGTCAGCGCCCACCAGAAGAACAATATTTGGCGTGCCATCGCCAAGGACGTCCGGACCCTGGGGGTCCACCATAGACGGAGCACCCACTGTTGTAAAAGATGGGAGGACATTCGCCGCTGGAGCAAGAAGACGCCGGAGGCCCAGCTGGGGATGGCCTCCCAACGTGGGAGGGGTGCCTGTCGCACCATGACCCCCATGATGTTCTCGATACTGGCGGTGGCGTATCCGTAGTTGGATGGGCGCTTGAGGGCATCACAGCAGCCACAAGGGGGTGAGTACCATCACATCCATCTGACTCTGTCCGAATTACGAGGTGCAAGGGCCCTTTGTGAGGCAGGCTATGTGGCACCCCAACCCCACCAGTGGTAAGAGCCATCTACACCGAGTCAGGCTCCTGTGACTTCCATGTGTGCAGCAATCGGGCATAAGCCTTGTACCCCATGGGCATGTGATTAATCTAGGAACTCGAAGTGCATGGCGTAGTGCAGAGAGCTGCTGTGTCTGTAGTGTCCGCCAAAGGTAGTGGTACTGCATGCACTGAACATGTCTTTCTTCTGTCTTTCCCCCAAGCTTTTTGTGGTCTCCCTGTTCTTGTGTGCAATAGTATCATCAGGCGGAGGAGCAGTGGCACCGGAGCAGGGGGGAGCTGCATCCCACTTGGCCCTGGAGGGCGAGACAACGGAGTCTGAAGCCACCAGTGGGACAGAGGGCGAGGGGAGCTCCACAGCGGGGACAGGAGGTGACATCAGCGACAGCGACTACTCCTCTGATGGGAGCTCCCTTGTGGTGGTGGGCCCCTCTGTGCCCCTCGCATCAACAGGTACAGCCGCCACCCCCCCTACCAGCACCGCCCTCCCAGCAGCCCCTCAGCGTGTGTCCCGTGGCCACTCACCCAGGAGGGTGGGCATCTCCTTCGCTTCAGGCCCACCCCCAGTCAGCCGTGCTGCCCTCAGTGAGGAGGCTATTGACCTCCTGAGATCCTTCACTTTTGGGCAGTCTACCATTCTGAATGCCATCCAGGGTGTAGCGAGGCAGTTGCAACAGACAGATGCATACCTGCAGGGCATTGATTCTGGCCAGGCAGCCCAACAGAGAGCATTTCAGGCTCTGGCCTGAGCACTGCTGGCAGCCATTGTCCCTGTGTCCAGCCTCCCCCCTCCAACTTCCTCCACCCAGACCCAATCCCCTGTACCTCAGCCTATCCCAAGCACATCATCAGACCAGAATGCACACACCTCATCACACAAGGGTGGCTCTGGCAAACATAAGCACCACACATCCCACAGGCACTCACACAAGCATCATTCCCATGCAGACATACCAACATCCACTGCCTCCACTGTTTCCCCCCTCCACATCGTCCCTCCTTGTCTCATCTCCACTCACACCTGCATGCACTACATCTTCAGCCACTACCTCCATCACCAGCACGCCCTTCACCACACACCGTTCACGTGCACTCACCACAACCCACACTACCATTCACACATTTACTGTGTCCTCTCCCAGTGTGTCTGTGAGCCCTCCTCCCAAAGTACACAAAGGCAGGCACACACCCGCCCAACAGCCATCCACCTCACAACAGCCTCCAGCCCATGCACCTTCACTCAAATTCAGCAATCGTACACCTCCTACAACCACTACCTCTTCCTCCACTCCCAAACCCACTCCATCTGCCCATCCCAGTGTGTGTAAAAAGAAATTCCTGGCTAACATTGACCTCTTCCCTACGACCCCCCATCCGTCCCCTAGAGCCAGGCTTTCCAGGTCTCAACCCCACACCTCAGCCACCACATAACCGGGCACAGTGGTCCCAGCAACAGCGGGCTTTTGGAGTGCGCCAAGCATCAGGGCAGCCACTGTGTGGAGCGAGGGCAAGGACATTCCACCACCTGCGAAAGTAAAAAAGTTTCCCACACAAGGTGTGAAAACACCTGCCACCAAGGGCTCAGGGAAAACAAAAGGGGTTAGTGGCAAGACAGCTGTGCCACCATCCAAGGTGGGGAAGGGCCAGAAAATTAAGGGCAGGTCAGGAGATGGCATGGTGGCACCGACTAAGGGACCAGTGTCATGCCTTCTGTCCATTTCAACGCCAACTGGTACGGCGGAGAAGATCGCCACCTGCACCGCCACCTGTACTGCCACATGCACCACCACATGCACCACCACAAGCACCGCAGTCCCTGAGTCCGCCACCAGCACCGCAGTCACTGAGTCCGCCACCAGCATCGGCGCCACAGAGCCCGCCACCAGCACCGCCGCCACAGGGTCCGCCACCAGCACCGCCACCACAGAGCCCGCCACCAGCACCGATGCCACAGAGGCCGCCGCAAGCACCGCTGCCACAGAGTCCTCCGCCAGCACCAATGCCACAGAGGCTGCCGCAAGCACCGCTCCAACAGAGTCCACTGTCAGCACTGATGCTATAGAGGCCGCCGCAAGCACCGCTAGCGGCCCCGTGAAGTCCTGAGCCAGCGGCACCACCGCAGACATGGCTGCCATCCCCAGTGGTCAGTCGACCGAGCCTGGTGGTCAGTTCCAGGAGCCTGGGCAGCTTCCATGATGCAACACCTTCAGTGGAAAAAGGCATCCACTACCTCAGTCCTTGGCAGGATGAAGCACTCTGGGCACAAAGATCCCTCCAGAAGCAGTGGAGTATCACATCCACTACCTCAGTCCTTGGCAGGATGAAGCACTCTGGGCACAAAGCCACCTCCAGAACCAGTGGAGTATCACTTCCACTAACTCTGTCCTTGGCAGGATGAAACACTCTGGGCACAAAGCCCCCTCCAGAACCAGTGGAGAAAGGCATCCACTACCTCAGTCCTTGGCAGGATGAAGCACTCTGGGCACAAAGCCCCCTCCAGAACCAGTGGAGTATCACTTCCACTACCTCAGTCCTTGGCAGGATGAGGCACTCTGGGCACAAAGCCCCCTCCAGAACCAGTGGAGAAAGGTATCCACTACCTCTGTCCTTGGCAGGATGAAGCACTCTCAGCACAAAACCCCCTCCAGAACCAGTGGAGAAAGGCATCTACTACCTCAGTCCTTGGCAGGATGAAACACTCTGGGCACAAAGCCCCCTCCAGAACCAGTGGAGTATCACTTCCACTACCTCAGTCCTTGGCAGGATGAAGCACTCTGGGCACAAAGCCCCCTCCAGAACCAGTAGAGAAAGGCCTCCACTACCTCTGTCCTTGGCAGGATGAAGCACTCTGGGCACAAAGCCCCCTCCAGAACCAGTGGAGACTGATATACACTTGAGAGACTGTGGCTTTGCACTCCCCAGGATAATGCGGTGGGCAAACCACCCACTGGAGAGACTTGAGGGACTGTGGCTTTGCAATCCCCAGGATAAAGCAGTGGGCAAACCACCCATTGGAGAGACTTGAGAGACTGTGGTATTGCACTCCCCAGGATACAGCAGTGGACAAACCACCCACGGCAGGGACTTGAGAGACTGTGGCTTTGCACTCCCCAAGATAAAGCAGTGGGCAAACCACCCACTGGAGAGACTTGAGAGACTGTGGCTTTGCACTCCCCACAATAATGCAGTGGGTAAACCACACACTGGAGAGACTTGAGAGACTGTGGCTTTGTACTCCCCAGGATAAAGCAGTGGGCAAACCACCCACTGGAGATGCTTGAGAGACTGTGGCTTTGCACTCTCCAGGATAATGCAGTCAGCAACCCACCCACTGGAGAGACTTGAGAGAATGTGGCTTTGCACTCCCCAGGATACAGCAGTGGGCATGGAGCCCCATTGTGGAGCAGTGGCGTCGTGCACTCATCAGGCTGAGGTGCCCCCCTTCCCTTCCCCCTGAGGTGCCTGTTTAATCTGATGCCCCTGCAGTGTTCTCTCCATTTGATGTCTGGTATCGAGTGTGGGCCTCGCCCATGCATTTTGGGCCCAGTGGTCCACGGACAATTATTGATGCACTATCCGGACTTGTGTAGTTGGTGTACATAATTGTATATACTGTATTTCGAGTTTTGACTACTGTTTTTGTCATGATTACAATTGTTTAACTCATTTCCTTTTGTCCTTGCGTTCTTGAAAGAGGGTGGGGGGATGTTAATGTAATGTTGCAGCATGTATTTGTGTGCATGGTGTTGTGGGTGAGGGTGGGGGTGGGGGTGTTGCGTGTTGCGTGTGTGTGTCACTCTCTTTTCCCTCCCCCCCTGTGTTGTAGGTGCAGTACTCACCGTGGTCGTCGCCGCCATCTTTGTTGCTCCTGATAGAGGAGCAGGAATACCATTGCAGGGAGTATTTGGAGTTCTGGCTCCATGGCGTCCTGGTTCCTCTTGGGGTATGGAGAGGCGAGTGTTTTCCCTTCCTGTCCTGTTTTCCTGTTTTCGCTGTGTTTTTGTTTGCGTTGGTTCTGCCCCGGAAAAGGTGGTGGATTGTCCTGTCATAATAGTGTGGGCGGTACATTGTCTTCCGCCTGTCTGTTGGGGGTGATCGCCGCGCTGTTTGTTTGTACCGCCGTGGCGGTTGGAGTTTTAAAGTGGCTGTCTATGTTGGCGGTTTCCGCCACGTTCGTGATTCCATTTATTTTCCGCTGGCATGTTGGCGGTATTACCGCCTCTTTAACACAGACCGCCAGGGTTGCAATGAGGGCCATAGTGTCCCTGCAACTGAGTCCCCCGTGGGCAGGGCTAAGGGAGGCCTGGCCATTATTATAATAACATCTTTGACTTCTCAGACACTAGTGTGATTGACAACTCTCCCTATGGAAATGCGCTTAATCGTGTGATAGCAGCTAACTTTTTGCTCTTCCCAACACCAGTAGTAGAGGGGGTCCCGATGTTCATAAGGGGTGATGTACATACAACAATTGATTTCATTATTTATTCTAGAGAACTTACCCCCTTTGATGGGAAGTTCAGGGTGACTCTAACTTGCATTAGTGACCATAACCCTTTAACTATAGAACTATAGAAACAAGATTGGGTTTGAGCAAGGATTCAAGAGCAGTGGAACAACACCCAGTCTTTCTGCCAGGAAAGGTTTGACTATTTGATGGGGAAAAATAGATAGCTATAGTTTTTTTAGAGACTTAATGCTGAATAAATGGACAGAGGTCATGACTGCTTTGGGCGAAGGTATGCCCACCATGAAATTGTCAACGCCTTTTCTTCCCTGACAATGTACATGGCTGAAAAACTGCAACATTCTAGTACCAGCAAAAAAAGAGGACCTCAGTGGTTTAATCATGCATGTACCTCCTCCCTAAAAAATGTAAAGAAAATAATACATTTTTTCCCTGAAGACCGACATGCCATTGAAATTGCAAGAAAGAGATACAAGGATGCGCTTGCTGCTAGAAAGACTGAACTGAGAGAGTCTGCCTGGGAGGAGCTGATTGAAGCCAGTAAAAATAGAGAAACAACTGCTTTTTGGCAAGTGGCCAACTCCCCATTATTAAACAACAAGGTTAAAACGACTATGGATACTGTTATCCCACCCCAAGTTTGGGTGGATCATTTCTCAACATTTTTTATTATATTGAATAATGCTTCACAAGATGACATGAACCGTTTTATGGCAATAAGAAATGCTTTGATAAGTGAGGCTTTTTGTAATACAATAGATGTAGCTGATGTAAAACAGGCCATCCAAGAATTCCAGCCAATTTATACAAAGCGCTTCAAGATTTTTGGGGACTATTGCTCACTAATGTCTTAAGATCTGTCATGACAGGCCCTCTAGTAGATACTTGGAGAGGGGCGATTATTGTCCCAATTTCTTTTAAGAAGGGAGATATGGCGGATCCACTATGTTATCGCCCAATCTCCATAATGGATAGCTCAGTCAAGATATTAGGCCGAGTGATTTTAAATAAGCTGGAAAACTGGGCGATGGAGACTAATTGTCTGTCAGAGGTGCAGTACGGGTTTCGCCCAGGGTTGGGTACAGTAGAACAAACACTTAACTTGACATTGATAGTCCAAAAATACACAAAAGCAAAAAATGGTTGTGTACACCTAGCATTTATGGACCTGTCCTGTGCATTTGACACAGTTGACAGAAATAAATTGTGGACGATCATGTTAAATATGGGGGTGGATAAAGATAGAATTGTTTTACTCAGTAGACTTCATGCTTGTACATCAGAACGAGTCCGCTACTCCCAGGAGGATGATCTAACGGATACATTCTCCTCATTAAAGGTGGTCAGACAGGGTTGTGTGCTGGCCCCCTTTCTCTTACTTCTCTATATAAATGGGTTGGAAAAGTTCCTTTGTGAAATGGGGAAGGATTTGCCACTTATTAATAACTCGCCAATTCCAGTACTCCTGTACGCGGATGATGCCGTACTTCTCTCAAGGACAGCAAATGGTCTCCAAATTTTATTGAATGCTTTAAATACATTCATAGGAAACCTCGGTCTCAAATCAACAGATCAAAGGCGGTCATTCTGACCGCGGCGGTCGGCGGTCGCCGCCCGCAAAACGGTTCCCGCCGAAAGACTGCTCTGCGGTCAAAAGACCACGGCGGCCATTCTAGCTTTCCCGCGGGCCGGCGGGCGACCGCCAGAAGACCGCCGGCCGGCCCAGCGGGAAAGCCCCTTCAACAATGAAGCCGGCTCGGAATGGAGCCGGCGGAGTTGCAGGGGTGCGACGGGTGCAGTGGCACCCGTCGTGATTTTCACTGTCTGCTAGCAGACAGTGAAAATCTTTGTTGGTCCCTGTTAGGGGGCCCACGGCACCCGTTCCCGCCATCCTGGTTCTGGCGGTGGACACCGCCAGAAACAGGCTGGCGGGAAGGCGGTCGGAATCCCCATGGCGGTGCTGCAAGCAGCGCCGCCATGGCGGATACCCTAGGCCAGCGGGAAACCGGCGGGAAACCGCCGGCTCCCCTTTTCTGACCGCAGCTTTACCGCCGCGGTCAGAATCGCCCAGGAAGCACCGCCAGCCTGTTGGCGGTGCTTCCGCCGCCCTCCGCCATGGCAGTCACGGACCGCCAGGGTCAGAATGACCCCCAAAGTCTTTTGCGATGAAGAGTGGGCCAAAGCTAGCAAAAACTAGAACATTCATCTTAGAAGGGGAATAGATACTTAAGGTCCCATATTTCACGTATTTGGGGGTTGCCATTGATGTATATTTTAATTGGAAATTTTTAGTAAATGTACGTTTAACACAATTTCAACGAGCCATGGATGCCCTTTTAGATTTTCAAAAAAATTGGGGCATAAACCTGTTAAAGAGATGATGATTGTTTTTATTAGTAAATGTCTCTCTATCGCGACATTTGGAGATGGTGTCTGGGGCCATGCCGAATGCTCGAGCCTCCTGGTTGCTGAAAACAAGTGTTTAAGGAGCAGTTCCGCAATGAACCTCAGTAACATTTTGTCAGGAAGAAGTGGGCTTGAGAGGTATATCTGACTATATAAAGCTTCAACCTGTATTGCTATGGTTGTTATGGTTAAAAATGTGGTTAAATCCCGAAGCCCACTTGTGTAGAACCATGATCCAGGACTGTCTTTCATTATCACGGTCAATGGACATAACCTGGCTCAGATACGTCCACTCTCTTTTACTCTCTCTTGGGGTAGGGGAGTTCTTCCTCACCCCTGTAGGAAAGTACCATCTTGCCTGGCATGTTACCCCCATATTTCACTGTATATATGTTGTTTTAGTTGTATGTGTCACTGGGACCCTGCCAGCCAGGGCCCCAGTGCTCATAAGTGTGCCCTGTATGTGTTCCCTGTGTGATGACTAACTGTCTCACTGAGGCTCTGCTAACCAGAACCTCAGTGGTTAAGCTCTCTCTTTGCTTTCCAAATTGTCACTAACAGGCTAGTGACCAATTTCACCAATTCACATTGGCATACTGGAACACCCTTATAATTCCCTAGTATATGGTACTGAGGTACCCAGGGTATTGGAGTTCCCGGAGATCCCTATGGGCTGCAGCATTTCTTTCGCCACCCATAGGGAGCTCTGACAATTCTTACACAGGCCTGCCACTGCATCCTGAGTGAAATAACGTCCACGTTATTTCACAGCCATTTACCACTGCACTTAAGTAACTTATAAGTCACCTATATGTCTAACCTTTACCTGGTAAAGGTTGGGTGCTAAGTTACTTAGTGTGTGGGCACCCTGGCACTCACCAAGGTGCCCCCACATTGTTCAAGGCAAATTCCCCAGACTTTGTGAGTGCGGGGACACCATTACACGCGTGCACTGTACATAGGTCACTACCTATGTACAGCGTCACAATGGTAACTTCGAACATGGCCATGTAACATGTCTAAGATCATGGAATTGTCACCCCAATGCCATTCTGGCATTGGGGAGACAATTCCATGATCCCCCGAGTTTCTAGCACAGACCCAGGTACTGCCAAACTACCTTTCCCGGGGTTTCAATGCAGCTGCTGCTTCTGCCAACCCCTCAGACAGGTTTCTGCCCTCCTGGGGTCCAGCCAGGCTTGGCCCAGGAAGGCAGAACAAAGGACTTCCTCAGAGAGTGGGTGTTACACCCTCTCCCTTTGGAAAAAAGTGTCAGGGCTGGGGAGGAGTAGCCTCCCCCAGCCTCTGGAAATGCTTTGATGGGCACAGATGGTGCCCATCTCTGCATAGGCCAGTCTACACCGGTTCAGGGATCCCCCAGCCCTGCTCTGGTGCGAAACTGGACAAAGGAAAGGGGAGTGACCACTCCCCTGACCTGCACCTCCCAGGGGAGGTGCCCAGAGCTCCTCCAGTGTGCTCCAGACCTCTGCCATCTTGGAAACAGAGGTGCTGCTGGCACACTGGAGTGCCAGCAGGTGATGTCAGAGACTCCTTTTGATAGGCTCTTACCTGTGTTGCTAGCCTATCCTCCTTCCTAGGTAGCCAAACCCCCTTTTCTGGCTATTTAGGGTCTCTGGTTTGGGCAATTCTTTAGATAATGAATGCATGAGCTCATCAGAGTTCCTCTGCATCTCTCTCTTCGCCTTCTGCCAAGGAATCGACCGCTGACTGCTCAGGACGCCTGCAAAACCGCAACAAAGTAGCAAAGACGACTACTGCAACCTTGTATCGCTGATCCTGCTGCCTTCTCGACTGTTTTCCTGGTGGGTCATGCTGTTGGGGTAGTCTGCCTCCTCTCTGCACTTGAAGCTCCGAAGAAATCTCCTGTGGGTCGACGGAATCTTCCCCCTGCAACCTCAGGCAACAAAAGACTGCATCACCGGTCCTCTGGGTCCCCTCTCAGCACAACGAGCGTGGTCCCTGGAACTCAGCAACTCTGTCCAAGTGACTCCCACAGTCCAGTGACTCTTCAGTCCAAGTTTGGTGGAGGTAAGTCCTTGCCTCACCACGCTAGACTGCATTGTTGGGTACCGTGTGATTTGCAGCTGCTCTGGCTCCTGTGCACTCTTCCAGGATTTCCTTTGTGCACAGCCAAGCCTGGGTCCCCGACACTCTAATCTGCAGTGCACAACCTCCTGAGTTGTCCTCCGACGTCGTGGGATCTTCTTTTGTGACTTCGGGTGAGCTCCGGTTCACTCTTCTTCGTAGTGCCTGTTATGGCACTTCTGTGTGTGCTGCCTGCTTCTGTGAGGGCTCCCTATCTTGCTGGGCACCCCCTCTGTCTCCTCATGCAATTGGCGACATCTTGGACTTGGTCCCCTTGTTCCACAGGTACTCTCGTCCGGAAATCCATCGTTTTTGCATTGCTGGTGTTGGTCTTCCTTGCAGAATTCCCCTATCACGACTTCTGTGCTCTCTGGGGAATATAGCTGCACTTTACACCTACTTTTCATGGTCTTGGGGTGGGCTATTTTTCTAACCCTCACTGTTTTCTTACAGTCCCAGCGACCCTCTACAAGCTCACATAGGTTTGGGGTCCATTCGTGGTTCGCATTCCACTTTTGGAGTATATGGTTTGTGTTGCCCCTCTACCTATGTGCTCTCATTGCAACCTATTGTGACTGTACATTGCTTGCATTGCTTTCTATTGCTGTTACTGCATATTTTTGGTATTGTGTACATATATCTTGTGTATATTTGCTATCCTCATACTGAGGGTACTCACTGAGATACTTTTGGCATATTGCCATAAAAATAAAGTACCTTTATTTTTAGTATATCTGTGTATTGTGTTTTCTTATGATATTGTGCATATGACACCAGTATGTATACATTGAATGTCTTTCATGGTCTATATGAACCGAATAAAGTATTGGATGATGATGATGATAAGGTTTAATCGAACAGTAAACAATGATCATAAAAGCAAGCAAGTTAAAATATCACAAGTTAAAAACAGTATAAGAAAACCATAATTATCAGACCCACACTTACAAATAAGCATCTCACCCTATGATACCAATTATGCAGTAATATCAAATCATAGTTATACATAAACGCCCATCACATGACAACAACAATTTCATAGGGCTGTCACAATTAGAAAATCAAATCATTCCTTGCATGTAAAGAACCTTTAATAAATAATCAATCAATCAATAAATCTGAGTTTATAAAGTGCAGCTATTCACCTTTTAAGGTCTCAAGGCGCTGGTGCAGTAGTGTAGCGTGTATCGGAGGTAGATTAAAAAAGCTATGTCTTCAGTTCCTTCGTGAAGCTGGGGAGGGAGGTGTTTTTTCTGATGTGGATAGGTAGGGCGTTCCAGACGGTGGCGGCGAGGTACAAGAAGAGTGTCCTCCTGTTCTGGTTTTCCTAATGCAGGATACTTCTGCGAGAGAGAGCTGGGCAGAGCGTAATGCCCTGTGGGGTACGTGGAAGATGAGTCGCTGGTTAAGGTAGGCTGGTCCGGTGTTGTGGAGGGCTTTGTGTGTGTAGGTGAGGATTTTGAAAGTGATTCTTTTCTCTATGGGGAGCCAGTGCAGTGTGTGTAGGTTTTGCGAGATTTGGCAGTGTCGGGTAGGTTGAGGATCAATATGGTAACCGCATTCTGGGTGTTTTGCAATTTGCGGGTGAGTTTTTTGTTGATTCTGGCATAGAGTGCGTTGCTGTGGTCCAGTCTGTTGGTGATGAGGGCGTGTGTGATGGTCTTTCTATGTTCAAGGAGGATCCATTTGAAGGTCTTGCGCAGAAGGAAGAGGGTGAGGAAGCAGGTGGAGGTGACTGAGTTGATCTGATGGTTCATGCTGAGGTTGGGGTCTAGGATGATTCCGAGGTTGCAGAGTTGGCTGGCAGGGGTGGGCGGGTTTCCAAGGGTGGGTGGCCACCAGGAGTCACTCCATGCATTGGGTTGAGGGCCCAGGAGGAGTACTTCAGTCTTTTTTGTGTCGAGTTGAAGGCAGCTGTCTCTCATTCAGTTGGCATCTGCTTTCATGCGTTTGTGGAAGTTGTGTTTAGCCTTGTCTGGTTCGTTGGAGAGGCTGAGTTGGGTGTTGTCAGTGTAGGAGATAATGTTTATTCCGTAGCTTCTGACGATGGTGGCTAGTGGGCCATGTAGACATTGAACAGTGTGGGGCTGAGGGAGGATCCTTGGGGCACTCTGCAGGTGGTGGGTGTGGGTTCTACGAGGAAGGGGGTGAGTCTGACTTGTTGCGTTGTGCCAGAGAGGAAGGATTGGATCCAGTCAAGGGCCTTGTTTCTGATGCCGCCTTTGTGGAGTCAGGTTGTGATGGGAGACTGTGTCAAAAGCTGTAGAAAGGTCAAGTAGGATGAGTGCCGCCATCTCTCGCTTATCCAGTAGGGAGCAGGTATTATCTGTTGCAGACAGGAGGGCAGTTTTTGTGCTGTGGTTTGGCCTGAATCTGATTTAGGAAATGTTGAGGATGTTGTAGCTTTGTAAAAACGTGGTGAGTTGGCTGGTGACTGTTTTTTCTATGACTTTTGCAGGAAATGGAAGTAGGGAGATGGGCCTGAGGTTTTTGAGGTCGTGGGGTCAGCCTAGGGTTTCTTGAGGAGGGGGTTGATCTCGGCATGTTTCCAGTCATCGGGGAAGGTGACGGCAGCTAGTGAGCAGTTGCTAGTGAGGCGGAGCTTGGGGGTGATGGTGTCTGCAGCTTTGTTGAAGACGTAATGGGGGCATGTGTCTGTGGGGGCCCCAGAGTGTATGGACTTTATGGTTTTCAATGTACCTTCGGTGGAGAGGGGTGTCCAGGTGGAGATTGTGGGTTTGTTGGTGTCGGGGGTATGAAGTGAGGGTCTGCGCATAGGTTCTCCTTGTTGAAACTGTTGCAGATGCTCTTGATTTTGTGATGGAAATAGGTGTTGAGTCTGTCGCATAGGTCCTGTGAGGGTGAGATATCTGTAGTTTCACTGTTGGGTTGGGCGAACACCTTGATGATGCTGAAAAGTTCCTTGCTGTTGTGTGCGTGTGAGGAGATCCTATCTTGAATAGCCTTCTTTCTGGTGTTTTTGATGAGCTGGTGGTGCGCGGTGGTGGTGGCTTTGAAGTTGCTGTGTGCTTCTGGGGATTTGGTGTTTCTCCAGATTTTCTCGAGCCAGCAACATGTGCGTCCTGATTACCGGAATTCAGGGATGACCCAGCTGGCTCTCTTTGCGTGGGTGTTGTTGTTCTTTTAGATGGGGGCTATGGTGTCGGTGCAGTCGGTGATCCAGTTGTGGAACGTGCAAGCTGCGGTGCTTGGGTCATCGTTGCATGTGATGGTGGGGACGGCAAAGGCGAGGACGGCAGTGAGCTGATCGTCGGTTATTCTTGTCCAGTTTCTATGCGATAGGTGGAGTTGGAGTCTGGTGATGGTGGGTGTGTTGAAGGTGAAGTGGATGCATCTGTGATCTGTTCAATTGAGTTTTGTGGTGTGGCTGAAGGTAGCGGAGGGTCTTGTAGTGATGATGGGATCAAGGGTGTGTCCTGCAGACTGTGTTGACTCTGTCATGATCTGTCAGAGTCCTACGTTGTGGAGGTTGTCTAGGAGGGATGCGGTGTTAGGGTCTTGTGGTTTGGCAAGGTGGAAGTTGAGGTCTCCCAGCAGGGTGTAGTTGGTGGCTGCGATGGCTTGTGCGGAGATGAAGTTCGGGATGAAGTCGGTAAAAGGTGTGCGCGGTCCGGGGAGGTGGTAGATGATGGTTCCCCTAATGGTGGATGTCAAACTGGTGTGTAGCTTGAAATGGAGGTGTTCCATCAGGTTAGTGGTTTCCTTGGAGTCTTCGAAGTGTGTGTTCAGGTGGAGTTTGGACCTGTGGATAATGGCGATTCCCCCCCAGGACTGCTGGGGCAATCTTTCTGGGCGATCTTGTGTCTCTGGGGGATGGAGATTGGCGATGTTTGGGCCTGAGGTGTTGTTGGTCCAGGTCTTGGTTAGGAATGCAATGTCGGGGTGGTGCTGTCGAGGAGGTCCCAGATTTCAGGGGCGTGTTTATGGAGGGAGCAGGCATTGAGAGGATGTACTTCAGGTGTTTTGGGTTCAGTGAGTTGTTGCAGGTGGGTTGTGCTGGGTCCCGTGTCTTGGTGGTTATGCAGGTTTGACGGCAGCAGAAGCAGCTGAAGGGACCGTGTGTATTGCCTGGAGCTGCTTGCTTGCAGTTGTTGTTGCATCTTGGTTTGAGTGCGATGAGTTCAGCTGTTGTGTAGAGGTGGTGGGTGGCAACACCAGGGGTCCTGGCACTGGTCGCAGACGGGTCACGGATGGGCGCAAACTGGATTGCCTTAGGCGCGCCTTTGGCGCACCAGCGGCTTGCCCACTTAAGTAGGGGAGGAAGAGAGCATAAATTAGCACATATCTCTTGGGCGTTTTTGCAAATAAACCAGGGTCAACGGACATTTGTTAAAACCTGATCCTCTTAAAACACGTGTTAAAAATTGCCTAGTAAAAATAAGGATGAAAAACACAAAACAAATCATGTAGCAGGCTTTACAGGGAGCTTTCACCACAAGAGAGAAGCAGGATAGAAGAACGGTCAAACACCCACAGGGGGAAACATAATTTTCATCTAAAAATTTCTAATCCAAAACTGGTAAGGAGAGTCCCATCTCAAGAGTCAGAAACAAGATCTAAATAAGGTTCAACCCCAAGGGTAGACTAAATCATAATATAATCCTTGATCTGAGTTTTGGTAAACTCCACTGACTCTTATCCCTTTTCTTTGAGTCCAGGCAGCATTTATTCACCCACACACTTTTGCCTTTTATTAACCTCATCAGATTAACAAAATAAATGTTTTTCCCAGGCTAATACATGTTATCCTAATATAGTGAAGCCAAGGGATAAAATGTCTCCTATCACGTGACAAACAGTCCTCAATAATTTCTCTGATAAACACAGGAAGTACTCCAGACAGAGCAACGCAGCAGCAATGAGGTGAGATTTATCAGGTTCCAGCATACACAAGCCCCAGTTCATCATGCAGAATGTAAGAATGGGAACTGGGTGGAAGGCTGATTACTCTTCTGCAAACACTATTCTTTTCTGCCTTAATGTTTTGGACCTTTTACCGTCATAAACCTGACCAATATGTTAAGACTGAGCTACACTTTTTACGATACACCCCTAGAACAGGGATGATCGTCTTCTTACCTATACTGATAGCTAAGATGACCAAGAACACTACATTGCACACAAAGCATTTTCAAACCATGGCAGTACATGACGACCAAGATCTAGATGAGTCAAAACTAATCCTCAAATAAAAGAAGTTGCAGAATCTGAAAATTGGGTTCTCACCATCATTTAGTTGCCTCATTGTGATACCCCCTAGGCCACACACTATTGCTAACATTTTCTTGGGATTAACCTCCAACTTTAAATTAGACATAAAATCAATATATCCCTCAATCAGGATTTTGAAATCCTATGGCATCCTTGAGAGCAAGACTGCATTGTCTGCATATGTTAACACAGGAAAAAGTGTTTTTATATATATCAGGAGCATCCAACAATCCAAATTCACAACCTTAGGTAACAGGGCCCCCTCCAATCCTAGAGACATGTACCAACTGAGTAAAGTCACAGAAAAAAAAGACTATAGATGATCTATAGTATCTGCTCATTACAGCTGTCATTCTAACATGTACAACTTTTATGTTTTTCTTAATCCTAAAAATATTTTCTGCATTTTCATAAGGACAAAAATTCATTTGAACTGTTTGGCATGCTGTAGGTGAACTCACAGGTTGTGGACTAGTCCACAAGGGGAAACAACAATTGCTGAGAACAAAAATAGTTTTAAAGTTGTTTTTGTTGATAACATTTCTGGAATTTTACTAATCAACTAATACATTTGTTTTTAAAATTGCATGAGAGTATTTGACATTTTTGATGATAATTATAATTCAACATCAACAGTTGACAGTGCTGAGATATATCCTGAATATGTAAATAGTCACTTTTGTATGTGATCACAAAATGTATTTTTTATTTCTCAGTACATAGAACAATAATTTTTAACAACATCGACCAAATAAGATGGCATTCTTATTAAATGCACATATTTTGAAATCAGTGGTCACAACGTAGAACTTGAAAATATTTAAACATTGTCAAAATATTCTCTTTCAAATCCTTTAGAAATGAAAACTAGAAAGGAAGTGGAAACACCTCCGGTCGATTCTGAGTAAGAAATGACTAACACATGTTATGGAACTCTTGGTTATAAAAAAAAAATCAGTCGTTTGTTTTTAAATTGAAGAATAATGTATTATTTCAATAGGATACTAAAGAGTTAGGGCCTAATTTAAGAAAAGTAGCACTGCATCCAGTGCAGCGCCACTTTTCTTGCGCCCCTTAGCGCCCCCCTAATGCCACCATGTGTGCACCCTATCTAAATGCGGTGCACCATGGCGGTAGTTAGGGGAACTAGCGTCAACATTTTTTACACTAGTTCGGAGCTTTTCTGTATTAGCGTAAAAAATGATGACACTAATCCTGCAAAGCCCCTTGAGGCCCATTGTAAACAATGGTGTGCCTCTTTTAAATGCCTGTTCTGAGGAAGTACTAAAAGTGCTAAAAAAATGACACAAAGAAATCTTTTAGATTTGTTTGCACCATTTTTTCAGCTTCCCTAACAGGGAAATGCCCCCTTTGCATACACTATGCCTGCCGCAGGCATGATGTAGCGCAAAGGGTTACAAAGTCGCGCAATGCATGCATAACGTCACTTTGCAAATTTAGCGCTGCGATTTTGGTCCCGTTGGGCCACAGTAGCATAAAAATATTACGCTAATGTTGCACAAGGTGGCGCCAGGGGCTCTTAGATCTGCTCCTAAATATTTCCATTATGGTTATGACATGCACACAAGTCACAGCAAGCAAATTTCCAGTAGAAGAACTATAATTTAGTTGTTTTGATATATCCTCAGTGTAATGTACAACAGACTAGGGGTGGGCTAAAACTCTGCGAAGTGGTAAAAAAACTCCACTGTGCTACATGGAGTTCTCTGGGCAGGCAAAGTTCCCCATCGCACCTGTTGGTGTTTTACATCAAATGTAATGTGAAGCACGTTCTCACGCTCAAAATCTCGAGCAAACGGCATCATGCAGCTTGCATGGGCACGGCCATCTTGTTTTTCACTGTTTCTGGTGCTGGGCCTGGTTTTTTTCATTCATCTTTTCAATCCTTCACTCTTCTAATTAATCTAGTCCTAATTTTTATGTATTGTATTAGTGTTTTTTTTGGGTGTCTATTTTGTATTTTTATTTTCCCCTTATTTCTTCCTTCCTTCATTCTCCTCCTGTTTCTTTTCTTCTTCACCACACCACCCAGCACCATGGCAGAGCAGCGCTGGCAAACAGGGGAGCAGCAGCTCCAGGTCCCCTTGGACAGCCTGCATCAACCACCTACCTTCTGGGTGGTAACACGGCCAAGGGGTGCAGCCTCAACCCATCTTTAGTGAGGAGGAAGTGGTAGCACTCTTTTTATGTGCAGTGCCACCTCCCTTCCATGCTGGCAGCAGGCGCCAGGCCTGGTAGTAGTCACCCCCTGTGGGAGAATCAGCTGCGTTGAGCTAGGGTGCGCCGGTATGTCTGACGCACCACCCAGGTCCAGCGCACTACCCAGAAGCTGACACATCACTAGATGGATATCATCAACCACAAGCAGGACCTTCTTGACCTGCTGTTGTTGCGATTCTGGGACTCATGAGTATTAATTATATTATTTGTTGTGTTTGTGTTATACAATGCTAACTTTTTTTCTGAATAACATGCTTCTCACACTCAGAGGTAAATTACATTTAGTTTACCTTAAGGATATTATTATGTGATCAAGTGGGAGCTAGGCGGATGCTCGGTACTACCTAATTATACTGGTCAGCACTTGCTTTGGCTGATTATTTAAGAAGCCATTAAAATGAATACTCCTCTGTCCTCTAGTCATCATAGTGAATTAGTGATATCAGTGAGTTAGCATTCTCTGTGACTTTCTTTATGTAGCTCGTACAGTCCAAAGCAATTTCACAGTGATGTGTAGCATTAGTAATATGAATATAAGCATTGCAAAAAAGGGAGACTGAATTGGCCCATCAAGGGGGAAGAGAATAGAATGAAACATCATTCATTGCAATGCATTAGTTCCAAATGCAGAATTTGTTAAGGAAATTGGAATAGGGATTTTAGGAATATAGCCAACTCAACAATAGTCGATCACACTGGTACCAAAGACAATCTGATTTAGGTAAATACAATGTTACTGCGTTTGCCTGTTGTAATAATTTTGTGGAGATTAACTGTACCACTAATCTATTTGTTTAAGGACAATCAGATGGGCACCACTGAGATGGGTCCAGCAGGAGCTAGGTAGGGCCTACCACGAGTCCCAACGCTGCAGGCTCTGCTCATCCCACGAAGTCCTATCATTTAATATTATTATTTCCCTAACTTTTACCTCACCCACCATACTACTTTTAATTTTGCGTTGTTTACTTTTTCATACTGTCTTCTTTTTCCCCAACTCCCCTATCCAATTTTTTTTAAATTTCCATTATCCCTATATTATCTTTTTTCTGTCTTTCATTGACCATTTTTATTCCACCCCTTATTTGCGCTTCAATGATTCTGAGTCATCATCAAAGGCCATAGCTCTGCCCCTCCATTTCTAAAGATTTTGGTTGGCTTGACTACCTGGCTTTTCTAACATTGTGAACCAACAAAATGTTGAAAGTGATATTTTTGATAGAAGATACTGCACTGCTAACCGAACTGTAACAATGTATTGTGGTTGTATTTTATTGATTAACAAAACTTAAGAGGAGGTGCGGCATTTAAAAACTGTATAATGTTTTTTTCTAACCATGTCAACCACCAGTGGAACTGGCTCAAGTTCTGCTGTAAGAGGAGATAGAGCAGGGGGAGAAGCAGTGGCAGGGATGGGTGGTGGTAAGTCACATTGCTTGCTTATTGACAGTTACTATTATTCATTACCTACAAATGCGTTGTGATCGTGAAGCCCCACATTACAGCTACAACGGTGGCTGGGTTACTTATGGCCTCTTCTATCTGAAATGCAGCAAAATCACAAATAATGTTTGTTAAAAATGATGGCTTGATGGAAACAGGAAAGAATGAAAGGTTAAAAGAAAGCATGGGTGAAGTAAGCAACAGGAAAGTATGAGTGGACGGTTGAAAGTTACGTGAGTACTGGGTAAATGGATGGATGGGTGAAAGGATGATTGAAAGAAAAGGTGGATAGTGTATACTGAATGGATGGATAATTGATTGTGAATTTTGGTGAAAGACTGGATAAGAGAAAGCAAAGCTTAAATCATGGTGTCTGTGGGTGAATAATATAGTAGGAAGAATGAAAGGATGATTGAGTAATTGATTGGATGAATAAACAATAAAGCTCTTCTGTAGGGGCCACGATGTTCACCTACTTTGCTTACATTATGTTTTGTGTCTATCATAGCTATTTTTATTTGTGTTCTAATTCCATGACTCACTGTGTTTGTCAAACGAGACAGAAATATATCCCACCCATCATCATCATCATTCATCACCCCACTCCCTGCCCATGGCATTTCATCACCCATGACTGAGAAAGTGCAGTATGGTTCAATTTTTGCCTGCAGTGTTGGCTGTGCAATGCGCCTCTGCTCTGCTTCAGTTAATGGAACATTTGAAATGTTTTCAAAGCATTGCAAACCAAACACACAAGCTGTGTTGCTTTCCCTTCGCCCACTCAGTCACCTCTTAGTACTTCACTCCTTTATTCTTTCCTAAGTTCTTCTGTACCAGCCCACCAAACAAAATGAAACATCCATTCTTGGGATGTGCCATATTTTTATGGCTATGTGAAGTGTTTCCAAAATATATTTCATGGTTTTACATAACAGATTGATTTTATGCCTGTTCAGATTTTTACCCTTAGACTTTTGTCTACAAAGTGACTGAATAAGCCAAAGCTTAGGCACATGATGAATTGACAATCGCTGACACCCCTCTATTCAATAGCAAAAGCTCTACCTACCCTCCTAATCCCTTTGCCTTACTCTGCTTTAAAGTAAGTCAAGTTTCCTTTCCTTACTGCCCAGCAAATTCATTTTTTGGAAAGAATTAATGGTGGTCAGTGAGGCCAGTGAGTAGGTCTACCAGTGAGTAAAGTGGGACTAGTAAGTACCAGACGTGATTTTAAGTTTGGTGTAAGGGATACTCTGTGACAAACATGCCAAATATAATCTGTACCGCCCATTTCTTTCATTGTAGTGCACTGGATTGATTTCACCACCATCCACATAGGGCAGATAGGATAAATTCATCCCCATTTTATACATGACATGTGTGATGTATTGTATTCATTCATCTGCCTCTTTGGAGTCAGGATAGAAACTAAGTGAAAGGCATTTGGGGAAGAGCAGGACCATTGGAATTAAAGACAGATAACTGTCAACTACAGCTGGCCTACCTGCAAACAGTAGCAACAGACGTGCTGCCTAGCATGCCTCCATTAATTTGGCACAACAACTTTTACTCCATAGTGCATAATGCCTTACTCTTACTCATAAATGAGAGGTAACTCATTTTCATTTTTCCACTAAAAGTATCTGTTTAGTTACTAGAGAAGTCCTTATAAGGAATAATATGAAACCACTATTTATTTTTTTCTAGTTATTCTGCCTTGATTCCTTTTTAGTAGACAGTCAGTGTTTTTTTGAGGCAAGTGTGGGTAAACAAATACAATTGAACATGTGTCTCGACTAATCAAATTTACATCAAATTCCAATATCTCTAGGAGACCAGTAATATACTGCTACTGTGTCATCCATTACCTACTTTTGAAGAAGTGTTTGTTCAGAGCACTGTTCACAATTTGTCTTTTTTATTTTTGTTTTTCTTGATATAGCTACTCCTGCTGCCTGACCTCCAACCATGAAGGATTTTGTGGCCTGTCTGCTGCAACAGAGTCTGGAGAACATCCAGGCCAAATGCCGCCAGCTAGTGGTCCTGGAGGAAGCAGAGCGTGATATAGCTGACTCAGACCCAGCACATCAGCACTCCAGCTCCAACCTCCTGGCCACTACTTCGCCAGAGCTACTGCCAGCAGTCAGGGTCCATGACTGCCCTTCCTTCTGCCGTCTCCCGCCCTGACAGGGCATTGCTCCACCATATCCTACAGCAGATGGACCAAATGGAGAGCCGGCTCACCAGGATTGACCAAAGCCTGGACCAGCTCCAGACCCTCCTGGACAGTGCCCTCTTCTAAAATCTTTTGTATTTTTTTGCTTTGGTAGGAGGGAATTGTTGTGGGTGGAGAGGATAGGGATGGAATGTGGGGGGTGTTTTTCACTTTGGAATTTTAGTTGGACTTTTTGGAGATGGGTCTGTTTGTTTAGGGAGAGGGGTTTGCTTGTTGCGGGTAGAAAAGGTGGGTTTTTGTACTTGTTAAAAAAAAGGGGATCATTTTATTAACTTGATTCATGGCTCAAATGTTTATTTTGGTGTTTTAGCTTGCACTGCTCTTTTAATGTGCTAAAAAATTTGCATGTCATTTACTTACACCCTGGCTCTACTGCCTTCTGCAACTATATTGACCACTCAGGGATGATTGCCATTGCCTATTTTGCCAACAAAACCTAGGAACACACAAATCTTCTTCAGTAGAAGTTAATTACTAACTAATCAAGTTAACTTCAATCCATAGTTCTTCTACTTGAACAGATGAAGTGAGAGAGTCCTCTCCCACCTATGCGAACTCCAACTGAAAGATTAATCAAAGGGTTATCCATCACTGTCAATTAGAATGAAAAAAACAGAGTGAGAGGGTCATATTGTTATGTCACAACTTTAGGAAGCCTGAGAACAGGCTACCAACCACAATGACAGTATTTCACACACCCCAAAGAAGGCCTGATATGGTAATAAAAACTAGCAATATCATCCTTTGAGCAATGGTGGGGGGCCAGTGTTTAAAAAGTAAACTTAGGAAATGAAATCATGGAGTCAGGAGACGTGGGCTTAGAGTCAGGAGAAGTTGGACAAGGTTAAGTGTTTACATAACACACAACACATAAGACATGAATGATGATGTTTATGGGGCTGTTGTGGTGTTTGGTAACTGAAGTGACTGGTCTGTTCTGAGGAACCCAAAAAAAGGAGGTGACCCTGCAGGTATTTTTCACTAAGCCAATCACTTCAAGGAATTTTTTTTTCCCTTCAGCCCCTAACACTGTAAATCATCAGAATCACTTTTACAAATTTGTTGAACTCCCTCTCTCACTGTCAGCCACCATATACATCATCAATCATCACCCACAATCATTCAATATCATATCACCACTCATTGGTACAATAGTTAGTAGTTGCCTCTTCCAAACTAAATAGTAACTCCTCCGTTGGAAGCAAGTGGCAACACATTGGCAGTTGGCAGTGGCAGTGGCAATCTTTTAATCAATGCTCTTCTGGGGCAGCCCTGCTAGATGATGTAAAAAAAGGACATACCATGGCATGGAGGAAGGCAGGCATTGTCTCCAATATCCTAAAGGAAATGTGGGTGCTTCTTGACTGTACACAGGTCCAACTTCATTCTGGTCATATAACAGGTGACTTAAAAATGGTGAGGCAACATAAACCAGACACAAATGTCCCACTAGCTATTTCTTTTTCAAAGAAAAAAAGAAGTTGAATGAGAAATAATTTAAATGTTCTATGGTGGCACCTACATACTCCAGGGAGTATAGTTCATCCTCAAACTCAGGCGGTTCACCCAGAAGTTTGTCAGCAAACACACTTGATTCTATCCAATCATCCTTTTCCTCTTATTGTGGTGTTTCGGGAATGGTCTAATCAGATGGTATTAAATGCTGGCCATGATGATCATGATTAATCTCTCCAGCTTTTGGGCAAAGAGACTGGTCCTTCTCATTGGTGCAACTACACCAGCTGCACAGAACACAGGTTCATTAGACACACTGGCTACAGGACAAGCCAGATACTTTGTTGCCAGTCTGCTCTGCTGTGGCCATTGGCACATTTTCACATGCCAATACACCAATGGGTTTTGATCCACATATACCTTTGCGTCATCCAGATACTCATAGAACATCATCTGAAGTATTATTGGTGCTGCCACTTGCTCAATCTCTTTTGCCTTCACCTCTGTACTGGACTTAAGACCTGCCAATGGAAACCGAGTCAATGCAGTGGTTAGATCTGATTCTTATGATGCTGTAGTTGCCAGTGTTCTTGTTGCTAATGCTGGCTGCTGTGAGACAAGATTGCCTTCTCTGGAAGTTGAAGGCTGCACCACAGGACTGCAGGGTAGAAATCTAAATTCCAGCCATTCTACTTCCAGTTCCATTGCTCAACATTCCACCTCTTGTATTTTGAAACATCCCCTTCAGAGAAATTAATGAAAGAGGAAATAATTATTTTGTAGCGTGAATCAAGTAGCGTGGCATAGATGTACTCTTTGGGTGAGATAATGTCATTTTGCAGCATTGCATTACAAGTCAAGTGAACAATTAAGTTCTCAACTAAGGCATTCACTTCTGTGTTTTCATTCACACCTCTGAGTGCGCGCCTTTCAGACAGCTTCTTTACCTGCTCCTGTAGCAGATGCAAAAACAGAATAGCTTGGCCCATCATACTGTCCTCTTTGCTAACTTTCCATGTGCAAACCTCAAAAGGGAGTAGCATCTGTGTCAGGCATTTGACTATGCCCCATTCGTCCGCATCCATGGGCATAGCTTTCTCAATTGCATCCATCTTCGATCAACAACATATTTATTGATATGTCTTTACTGCTCAAGCAGACATTGCAACATATTATAGGTTGAGTTTCAACGTGTTGGCACCTCCTGTATCAGGGGTTTAACTAGTACTCTGTTACCATACTGAAAAATACACAATTACTTCCGGGCTCTAAAAGAATGGCTAAAATGAGTACAGATTTGTCTGCAGTCAATCAGTATGCTTCTGGCAATGCCTTCTTTCCTGAGAAACTCTTGCACAACCAGGTTGATGCAGTGTGCCAAATACAGGACCCTGAAATAGTCACCTTCTGCCATGACCCAAACCGTTACTGCCATTGTCCATGTCAACAAATTCAGTTCAGAGACCTTTGGGTTGCAGCCATTCAGACACCTTGATATGAAGTTCATCCAAGATGTTTCCAGCTGCATGTGATTTCTCCATTGCATGCATGACTATTTTTGCTTGCCACCGAACGCTCTTAAAAATGTCTTGAGGGCCAAGACCTATAGCTAGCTTTTGTTTTAATACTGCAAAAGAGATCCAGTGTGCAATGATTCACATGTAATCAGTAGCCTGACAACTGGTCCAACTGCCTGTCCTCAAGTGGATAGTGGGGATAACACTTTGCCACAAAGCTTGTCCAACCAACTGCAGCACATTGTGACACAAACTCTAGGAATCCCAACCCTCCAACAAAAGGAAAAGGGAGGAGGTCCAGCGCTAACATTTTTGCCAGCTTCCCATTGTCCAAACGTGAAATTAGGGGGTTGCAGTCATAGGGCCTCTCATGCCTAAACAGGCCCATAATAGTATACTGGATTTTGTCCTTTACTGGGGCCACTGGTGCAGATGACTTTTGAAATGTAAGTGGTGGTAGACTAAATGTGCTTCATGGTGCAGTCACCATATGCTGTGGTGTCTCCATCAGACTCTGGGTCTTCCTGTGCCATTGTGAGGTCACTGATGCAGGTGATTCTGGTGCACTGCTGGGGACAGGGCTGCTTTGTGTGAGGATGTCACCGTCTTCTTCCTCATCTTTCCCCATCACTCGACCAGTTGTACTAGATGTTTACCAGCTCTCCTCACCGTCGCCACTGTGACCACGTCGAGACATTTTTTCAAGATGCTCTTCCCACAGGATTGCATGTTGCTTTTTAATATGGGTCATCTGGCCTCCAGTACCATACGTGAACCAGGCTTACCTTGATGAACACTTGTATGGCAAATGGAGCATATTGCAATGCTCTCCTCTTTGCAAATCTCAAAAAGTCCGAAACTAGAGAGGAGTGGTTTCTTATTGGGCCATTGCCAATGCCTGAAGATGAACTCTGCAGTGTGTGCTTTACTGAAGCATGGGATGGTGCAGGTCTCTGCTGGGGCCTTACAAATATGGGAGCTGGCGGTTTTGCCTGTGCTACATCCCTCGGAGGAGGTTGGACAGCAATGTCAGACTTCTCTGTGCCAGCTTCCATAATGACTGTATCATTGTCATCATCCTCATCATCACATCCCCTTCCATTATTCTAAGGCTTTCTGCAACTTTTCTTGACCCTTGCCTCTACTGGCATCTCCTGGAAACTTCTGAGGTTCACTCTATGTTCCTATAATTTTCATCAGAAGTGGTGTTTGGAGAAGAAGGTACCGTTATATCCTTCTTTTTTTTCTTTCTGGAGATCTGGGAGTCATTGATTCTAAAAGAGGAGGGTCGTGCTCAGCAGAAAGATCGACATCATTTTCTTCTCCAAATTTGGGAAGATATATCTTTGCTGGCTGTGGCTGCTGTCCACTTTGCTGTGTTTTCTGAAATGATTGGGTTATACTTAGTGAAAGGGACAAATCCAATTCAACGTCACTGTTCCTCGGCATGGCCATAATTGCAGTGGCTGCCTTATTGACAAGCATGGTCATGGACTTAGGTTGGGCTGGTGCTGGTGCTGTTGCTGAGGGAGTGCTGCTTCGATGTTCCTCATGAAGGCAGGGTGGCAGGCACACGTTTCCCAAAAAAGGTTGCCGTCGGCACACCACTGGGGGAAAGTTGCTTCATCTCAATGACCACCTTGTTGAGAGCAACTTTCTTTGGGGCCATCTTAAGCTCTTAGTTGGCAGTGGCACTAAGATGCACTAGTGAAAGAGTTAAGACAACCGAGGTAACTGGACAGGCCTACGTCTCTTCTCTTGTGCACCTAAAAGCAACCAAGTGAGATAAACACATAGTTAGTGAAACATGGCATTGTTGCAGGTCAAAATAGTACAGACAAATGTAATATTAATGTGGTTGGTTATCAGACATTGTGAAGTCAAACCACACCACCACACCATAAAAGTTCATTACAAATCAGGCAGCACAACATTCAGATATAGCTCTTGCTTTATCTCCATCTGTTTTAAAGGAGGCATCCATGTTAGTCAGAGAGAGGTGCATGGGTAAATGTAATGAACTCTGACATAAGAATTAAAACATAGTGAACTGAATGCAGGATTAGAAGGTTGAGTTCACGGTTACATGCAGATGAATAAAGATGTGTAATACTCAGCTCTGTGTGTGAAATAGTTATTGGTGGGTAAACCTTACTGGGAAAGACACAACAACTAGCAACGAGATAGGGGATAGGTAACCCAAAGATCAACAGTGCTCTCCCAGAAGGTTTGTCATGATCCAAGAAATGTGCTCATGCATGCCACTTGTGACTCTGTAAAAGTGCAGAGTCGACATTTGACATATGTGGAGTCAAAGCCCAGCTCCAGTGGGTATAAATCATCTGAAGACAAAGAAAGCTCTCTGAGAAGTCTACACATCAGTGGTGAAGAACCTGCTAGCAAGGTCATAAAGAGAGGTACTGCACTACTATGTAATCTAAAGCAATATATTGCATGGTTTGATAACACCAGAGGAGGATACAACCAGGTTTTGAAAGTGCAACAACTAGTAACAGCAAATTCCAAGCTAACAGTGTGATCAGAAGTGCTACGAGGCAGAGATCCACCACGTGTCAAAAGCAGAAAAGGACAACTGAAAACGCAGGAATTCAGATAAAAGAAAAGGTCATCTGCTTACCAGAACCAAATAAAGAAAGTCATTATACCGCAGCACTGGGAAGTGGCCCATGAAGATGTGCCCAGGGTTGTGCTACGGTGCCATCCCTACCTGAGGAGTTGACTGGAAGAGTCAAAGGCTGTTCCTGTAAAGGAGATCAAGAAAGAGGGCCACGTTTCTCACAGCTATCAAAGATGACCTAGAGACCAGCATGTCACAAGGTCCACGGCGTCTATGAACAAGTTCACCAAGACTGCCAAATGGAGTTAGAAGGAACTCCATTCTCAGTGCCACCCAATCCCTAAACAGTTATAATGCTGCTACCTTCCTGAAATCACCACCACCATTTGATACTGCCAAAATGCTAAATATTGGCAATGGATTGACTGCTTGGATAACAAGAGTTGATGATTTTATTGATGGGCTAGAAAAGACAGGTAATAAGAAGAATATCAAATACTTAAGGAATCTTGCCAGTGAAGGTGTAAAAGAAGTCATAAGGAAAACACTGCCACCTGATGAAGTTAAATTAAAGAAGCCTTAAATCTTAAATTCAATCCAATACATATTGGATTATGAAAGGTTCATATTCAGTCAAGAATGACAGAGAGTTGGTGAAACTATGGATGAATTTGTTGAGAAACTAGAAATACTCATCAAACACTATGGGTTTGATGAATTTGAAGATGTGGAAGCAGTACGCCTCTGAGTTATTTACAGATGCCTGTCAGATTGATTCAGACGACGAATGCTGAGAGGATCTCTTAGTCTGGATAGTGATCTCATTGCTGCCAGAGCACAACTGCATGCTGATCGAGAACCTGTTGTCATGGAGGCTGGAGGTGCCCTAGGTGAGTCTGTCATGAACATGAAAGCATGCAGAAACACAAAGGTGATGGACACAAGGTGATTTCTCCAAAGAAAAAGTAGTTGTGCTTCAGGTGTGGATTGTCGTTTCCACACAACAGTAAACGTCCTGCCTTTGAAAAGATTTGCAAAGACTGTGGGAAGGAGAACCATTTTGTAATGGTTTGCAGAGCAAAGGAAAAAGCATGTCCCTGCCTGGCAAGAAGACAAAATGGCCACCCAAAAGTTCCAGAAGCAATGTTCAACGCATAACCACAAGGTCAAGCGACAACACCAGTTGAGACACATAAACACCAAACAAAGTTGATCATCATCTAAATTATCATCAAGACGTTCTTCAGTATCAATATTAAGTGAAAGTGAAGAAAATTATTATGCATTGTCCTCAGAGAAATGTATGTATGTAGGACTGGCCTCTTGTGAAGAGAAATATCAGTAAAAGAAAAGCTGACATGAAAAAGCACCAAATTAATTCCAATATTGTTCAAAAAATACACTGAAAGTAAATGGTTGTTCAATACTTCATAATCGGCAATGCTGCATCAATAAATAATATGCCTGATGAGAAATGTAATGACCTATCACTATCACTTCAACTGACATCATCAAAAACTAAAGAATACACATGGGCTGCATTAACGACATTAAAAAGTCAAGGTCCATTCATAGCAACGATGAAACAAATGAAGATAAATGTACAAGTACCCATCCATGTGCTTCAAGGTATGGCTTCAAGTGCCTATTAACTCAGTTAAGTTTCAGCACAGCTGCAGATATGGGGCTGATCCCAGTGAACTACAACATAAATGCTCATCACAAAATAGTAAGTCAGTTCCCATCTTTGTTTCATCAGTTAGAAAAACTTAAGACTATGAAAGTACAATTGCATATTAATGAGGATGTCCATCCTGTTGCAGAGAGACAGGGACAAATTGCAACAAGTGTTGGTGTGTCATCAACTCTGAAAATTTTTCAAGATGTCATTTGATGTATCATACAGCCTGTCATGAATTCATTCAACTATAGTGAGGACATATTAATTGTCAGCACTACACAGAAGGCGCATGGTAAAGCTGTCAAACAGGTGTGTGGTTTAATGATTGATGTCGGTTTAACTTTGAATGCTGAGTAATCTCAATTCAATAAGACAAAGCTGAAGTTCTTTGGCCATATCTTTTCTGATGTGGGGATGTGCAACCTGATCCCGCTAAAGTGCAAGCGTTGTCAACTGCAAGCCCCCCACAAGATGTTTCCATGTTACGTTTATTCTTTGACAAGGGCAGTTACTGTTCCAGATCCATACAAGCCTTTGACACTGTGAGTGCTCCATAGACACTTGACGAAAAACAATGTTTCATTTCATTGGTCACATGAATGCAAGCAAAGCTTTGAAAAAGAGTCAAACAAGCTATTGAGAAGGCTACTGAAATCGTACATTTTGATCAAAATATCCATACAAAAGTTGTTGTTGGGGCTAGCCCAGTCAACTTAGGCACAATCCTTTCACAGCACTGTGGGCAACCAAATGCTTGAAGACATATTGTGGCAGATGCAAGTAAACGTCTGTCCCAAACTGAATGTGCTTATTCACAACCTTAGAAGGAAAGTTTAGCCATAGTGTGGACTGGTGAACATTTCCACGCGTTAATGTGCCGAAAGCCTTTTATGCTTAGGATAGATCATCAAGTATTCTTGATCATCTTTGGCAATCCAAAACCCAAGATGCCTCCTTGTATTGAAGGTTGGGGTCCTGCTAACTACTTCTCCAGCGTGCCTATAAAGTGTCATGGTGCCCCTTTCAGGACAGCTGAAGCCTACATAAACTTCATTGTGAAATCAAACACACCAGCTGCCATATCGTTGGAGAAAACCATAACTGCCATGAATCAGGATAATGACATGTTAAAATGAAAAGATATTATTACACATGTCTTGAAACCAGCACACTGGACCTTGACAGTGAATACCAGAAGTTCAAGAATGTGTCAGTGACTCTCAGGTATTATACTGAAAGGTTTGAGAATTGTTATTCCGGAAAGTCTGTGACAGCAGATGATAGAAGTGGCTCATGAAGGACATTGTTAAATTGTTGCTACAAAACAAGCTCTCCGGGACCAAATTTGTTTTCCTCATCTCCAAGAAAGAGTTGAAAGTGAGTTGAAGGCCCATATTATATACAACTGATTGTCATTGAAAACCACTTAACACCCCTTATGCATGTCAGAATTACTTAAAGCATGCGTGGGAAAGAGCTGCTGTTGACTTCTTCTGTCCTCTAGATAATGGACATCAACTGGTGTTAATTGTTAATGAATACTCCCGCTTTCCATTGGAAGAAGCTCTCTCATCTATCACTATATATATTATATAGTGCACCAAAACAACATACTCTACTGGGAGCCTAAATTATGTTAAGGTTTTATTGAAAAACATCATTGTTCATGTGGTCGCAATAATGAAACATAGCTACTTGTTTAAAAACGTACATTTTGTCATAGGTACACCTCCATGATTTATACCATGTGCTCCACCTTAGCCCAAAAATTAATTACAATATGCTAGTGCCAGAATTATGCCGTTAGTGCTCCCTCATGCACATTGGGTGTCTCTCACGTCACAAATTACCTTTTGTCAGGGCATGCATTTTGGTTGCCTTTCCTAGGCCTCAGTAATGTTCAATTCACAGACTCACCATTCAAGAACTGAATCATTTTCAATATTATTTACTGCAAAACCATTACTGTTACTAATTCATCTTAAATGGCCAACAACCATTGAAAAAGTCAATAGTCCTGGCTGTTTTTAGGTTTATGTGAGTTGCTGTTATATATACAGATGCAACAACAGAAACATCAGGGAGGAACCAAAATGCCTGTCAGGAGTCACACTATGAAATCATAAAAATGTACTTTACATGTTTAAGCTATGTCCTCAATTACGCAGGCCATGCACCATTTAGAACACCCTTTCCACCTTATGCATCCTACTTAAAGCCCTGGCCTTTTATATATTTTTGTTCATATATAAGGGTTTACGTTTTTCATAGTTGTTATAAGTACTTAAGCGTGTTTGCTCTTGGCTTGATTTCGAGTATGTAGAATGTCCAATTAATTTTTCTATATTTTTTTTTGAGGAAATACATTTTTGAAAAGCGAGTTTTGTGGTTTCCTGATTCCCATATTCTTACTAAGTACTTATACACTGTAAAGTGCATGTTGTTTTACACCGTGGAAGAATCTATTATTAGACATACATTAAAGAAAGATGCCCTTGCGCTTTAACATTAGGGAGCACAATTACCAACCTCAGAAAGAAGGGCATGGATCAATATCGGAGTTTAAAAATGGATTCAAATTGTTTTTATTACTTAGTTGCAACTGTAAGAATATTATGACCTTCCTTAACAGTCTTCCCCATTAAGTCAAGGTTAATAGCTGCATGATACGCTAAAGGCCAGTAGAGAGCTCTACTTCCAAGGACACACAATACCAAATGATCGTTTAATCTTGGCTGCAACGTGCATTTCAATGTGGAAAATGCGGAGGGTCTGAAAGTGTGATCTTAGCAAACTTTTGTTACTTTCTGATTTTAATTTTTAAAGCGACACTCCATTTCTTGTATATTAGTCTACTCTGCAGAATTCGCAAACGTGCACACCTTCACTAGTACAGAGTCTTGGAAAAGATATACCGTGAAGGGTTACTAGGTTCCTGTTTTGAGGTACTTCAGGGATGTTGAAGGCAGGCGCGGCCCGTCCTTTAGGGCGGAGGGGCCACCCCCTCCCACCTTTTGCCCCTCATGAAGAGTGTCTGTCAGGCTGAACAAAGGTCAGCCTGACAGACACTCTTAATTTTCAGCTCAGACAGCCAGGAGTGAGACATGCATGATTTGCACAGACTCCTAGCTGCCTAGCTGAACTTTGCTGGGCTGAGGAGGTCACAGCTCCTATGGGCGTGACTTCCTTGGCTCAGCAAAGGTGCCTTGAGGCCCTCCTGTGGGTGATGAGGAAAGCATCACCCATTGACTTCGACCTGTGTGCTTCAGGTTTAAGCCCTGAAGCGCCCAGGATGAGTGTCAATCAGTGACATCTCGTCACAGAGTGGGGTGGTGTCAGCAGTCTCAATGACCCCATCCCACTCTGTGACGAGGCTGGGACTGCTGCCTTCCCTCACTCCCCAAGGTCAGCCAATGAGGGCAGACAGCAGTCCCAACCCTCCTGATTGACACTTGTCCTGGGCGCTTCAGGGCTTAACCCACAGGAGGGCCTCGAGGCACTTTTGCTGAGCCGAGGAGGTCACGCCCATAGGAGCTGTGACCTCCTCACCCCAGCAAAGTTCAGCTCAGGCAGCCAGGAGTCTGCGCAAATCACGCATGTCTCACTCCTGGCTGTCTGAGCTGAAAATGAAGAGTGTCTGTCAGGCTGACCTTTGTTCAGCCTGACAGACACTCTTCATGAGGGGCAAAAGGTGGGGGTGTGTGGCCCCTCCGCCCTAAAGGACGGGCCGCGCCTGGTGATGTTTTAAAATGAATGTTTGATGCATGCATGTTTGAATGTTATGAGTGTTGTTAATGGATGTGCGTGTGTGTATGTGTGTGTGTGTGAAAGAATAAGTGTGTGTGTGTGTGTGTGTATGTGTGTGTGTGTGCTTCCTGCCCACCCCCCTCCCTCCTAAATCTGCCCCGTCGCCACTGGTTGAAGGGAAGCTTGCATCCATTTAGGAACATATCACGCTGGCAGTAGAGCATGAGAGGTCCATAACTCGGCGAATTACTATGGGGGTTATTCTAACTTTGGAGGAGTGTTAATCCGTCCCAAAAGTGACGGTAAAGTGATGGATATACCACCAGCCGTATTACGAGTTCCATAGGATATAATGGACTCGTAATACGGCTGGTGGTAAATCCGTCACTTTTCCGTCACTTTTGGGACGGATTAACACCTCCTCCAAAGTTAGAATAACCCCCTGTGTGATGTCAGACAGGACACTTCAGAAAATAAACCAGTGGTTGCTTCTCCCTTTTTCTGGACTGTGATATCAGGCGTAAATGAACTAACACACTACAATAGTGGATTAATTAATGCACTGCAGACAATTACGATTTCTCCAAAAACGAGTGTTTGAGTCCATTCTAGATTGAAATCCTGCTGTAGCCAGTAGGACCGTGTTACAGACGTGTTCCTGGAACACTGCAGGCATTTGTACCCGATTTTGGACCTCCTTAATCACTTCTATATTACTAGAGGTGGCTACTTATACTTAAAAATGCACTTCTATATTATTCGTGGTGCAGGCACGCATGTAGCACTAGAACAATCTCAAGAAGATTATTCCTCATTTACTGTGCACATGAGGGCAAGCCTTTGTCCGTGTAACTGTGACATATTACAGATGCAGGCACATGGTAAAGGATTTCATTGGGAGGGACAGACGGGAAGAGGATTCTAGGATCCTCCAACTACCTCTTCACAGGGTGGTGCAGACAGACTACTGCCCACCATTTGCCATCAAAGCCACACACATTTCTAGACAAATGCAGAGACGAGTCAGTGGTGTGAACATCTACTTCGTGTTTCATTTCAGCACTTACAATAGAGCATGCATTATCTTAGTAAGTCCACTGTACATGGTTTCTGTTTGTTCTTGGTGCACTTAATAAGGATGCATTATGACATAAACAAGAATCATTTGCCTAGTGTCATTCTTCCGAGGTATGAATCTGAAACTTTTTCTTCAGCAACATTAAATCATTAAATCACATGAGGCATGCTCAGTCCCACTGCATGTACAGAAAAAATGCTTCATGTAACGCTTAGGATATGTGGAATATGGCCAAGTAGTGAAATACTGGTGGATGAACCAAGTTAGGACAGTCACCCGATCCTTCCCCGTACTGCCACAGCTTTCCTACGGCTTGACACCACACTGCATACTAGACAAGGTGGGAGTTTGGTTGTAGAAATGGAAGTAGGACAACAACCAATGGAATGCATTGAAATGAACAGACCTGCGACGACTATCCCCAAGAAAAAGTCTTAGGGGCAGATTTATGAAAAGTGGCACTGCACTAAGTGCAGTGCCACTTTTCTTGCACCCATTAGCGCCCCCCTAACGCCATCATGTATGCACCCTATTTAAAATTTGGTGCACCATAATGGTAGTCAGGGGTACTAGCGTCATAATTTTTAATGCTATTTCGGAGCTTTGCATGATTTGACACTAATCCTGCAAAGCACCCAGCGGCCCATTGAAAACAAAGCGGCCTACCTTTAACGCCTGGCCTTAGCAGGTGTTAAAAGTGCTCATAAAAATGAAAAATTATAAAAATGACATTTCTTAGCAGCATTTTTTCGTGACCCACCCCCCTTAAGTGCTGGAATGCCCCCCCTTGCCTACATTCTGCCTGGCGCAGGCTTAATGTGGCACAGGTGTTACAAAGTGGCACAATACAAGCATTGCGCCACTTTGTTAATATGGTACAGCATTTTTGGCCTTCCAAAGCCACATTAGCGTAAAAAAAGTTACGCTAATGTGGTGTTGGAATGGTGCTTGGCCCTCTTAAATCGGGGCTTTATTGTTTGGGTGATGCAAATTTGACTCAGTACTGCCTCGCTTTACACAACTCATCTTGTCAAGCTCTAGCTTTTGTCTGTTCTTGCAGCAATCTTACACTCAGCTTTGCATGATGTATCCCGAACAGTTAAATTGACACCTTGGCATTGTGTTGAACTTAAACATATGTAATCCTAGGGATATTTTCCAGATTGCACAATATGACGTAATAGTATTAATTATAGAGGACTATTCACTAAAAGCATAATTGTAATGTACACCTTTCCGCGAAGTAACGCGAATAGCCCTGACACTTGCAATAATGTCAATCAAAACGCGCTTGTGACAAATTATAAAGAATAGGACGCAGTAGCCTCGAGTACAGCAATAGTTTTCCCGCATGCCCTTCAAAATCTGACATGCGATGTTTTTACCTTTCTTTGCCCTTTCTGTAAGGATTCTGCTCAGGGGTCTGTACATTAGTTTTTGCATGAGCAGACATTCACCAGCGTGGCAGGCTTTTATTTTTTAACATGTCAATCAAATAAAAAGTAAAGACTGAATTGGGCTGTCGACGGAATGCCAGCTCCCTCTGCTTAGCTGTTCATTTTCATACCAGAAATGTGTTTCGTTATGCCCACGAAACAGATCTACTCTAAAAATATTATTTTTATAAACAGAAAGACAGGTTTAAAGGGAGAGTCTAAGCAGTTTGCGCTTACATTTTATTTGGAACACAATGAAAAACAGGATTGCTTATTTCTTCATTGTTGTCCTTAAAGGTTGACATTTGGGGGCTGTTTAACAAAGATCAAGGGATATCAGCCTTTTTAACAACAGTAGGCATGGCGTTTAGAAGTGTGCTAGCAGCTACAGTGCCCAACAGAAAGCTTGGGCTTTGAAGCACAGACCTCCCACATCAGCTGCTTGCTCTGCAACTAGCAAATAATTAGCAAATAATTACTCTAAACTCAGATTCCATGAAAACTTGGCTCCGATCTATAGAAACATGTTTAATGAGAAGGTTAGACTGTTGGGAACTCAGCCCCTCAGTTCTCTTGGAGATGTTTATCTGGTACTGTTTCTAAGATCAGCTGCCTAGCCGTTAAGACACCAGTAAAGAATAAAAACATAGGAATAGTTAGGTTATTCCACCCAGGAAATATTTCTCTAAGGGACCGTTTCCCATTCCCTATTGGCCAGAAAGAGGGATGAGCTATTCAGCCCAACCACCCCAAGGGCACAACCTCTTCCTCACAGCAAAGTTAAACCTACATTCCTGTACTCCGGTGTATCCTTCAAATGAATTTCTTCAGATGCATGACAACAAGAAAGGTTTCCAATTGTCCGATTTTACGACATCAATAAAACATAACGTGTTATATAAAGTACATAGATATTTGCAGACTTTGTATAAAAACCTCCTTCATCATAGATACTTGATGATGCAATTGCAATAAAGCACGACTCATAGTTTTCTTATTCTGCTAGCTGCCACCCAAATCAACACTTCCCACCCACTTTTGGAAAAGGATACAAGATGTATTTGCCGGCTGGGGGATACTCACTTCAGCTTGACTGAGGAGGAGAATACCAGAGTGTCACATGTCAGGCATTTGGACTAAATAACGAGTTTTAAATATCGAGATGCAGAAATATCAGAAATAAACATTATGATACAAAAGTATTGTGAAGCAGAAATATTGTTGCCAAGAATATCGATTTTTAGGTAATATTGTTTTCAAGAATTTCTGTATTGTTAATATATATCATTTTCAATAATATTGAATATTGTTTACATACTTGTTGGCAATATTTATAAAAATAGTTTGCAAGTTTAAGTGATGTATAATTTTTAGTGTAGTAGCAGGATGTGAGATTTGTAGAGGTATAGGGTGGAAGTTAATTAAATAATAATTAATTAAGAATTAACTATGAATGTATTATTAATCATGCACGTGATTATTAATTATGTATATTGAGTAATTATTTTATTTTTAAGTTATATATTATGAGAGGGTTGTTGAGTTTGTGGGAGTATAGAGTGGGAAGTTAATTAAGTTATATTTGATTAATGAAAAATATTAATTTATTATTAAATATTTAGTGTATAATAATTATGTACATTGTGCAATAATTCTATTTTTAAATCATATATTAGGGATAGGCCGTTCTGTTTGTAGGGGCATAGGGTGGGAAGTTATGTAAGTAATAATTAACAATGAATTATTCATTTATTATTAATGATTTAACTGATTATTAAATATGATAATTGTGGTATACCTATTATTTTTAGTTATCATTTAAGTGTGGGGTGCTATGTTTGTGGGAGAATAGTGTGTGAACGTAATTGAATAGTAAATTAAAACATTTTCAATTCATAATTAATTATTTCATTTTTTAGCATTTATGTAAATTTATTTGTTATTTTAATATATATATATACACAATTTCCCTATAAAGAGGTTTATATTTCTGGTCAACTAATAGAGTTATTAAAATATGTTATGTGTTTAAAGTGAAGTTCTTTCCTTACTGCTGCATAGAATGGAGTGGAAATAGTAAATATTAACCATCTGGAGTCCAACACTTTACCTACTGTTGCACAGACTGGAGTGGGAATAGTACATTCTACCATTCCAAAGTCCAATGCTTTCCCTACTGTTACATAGAATGGAGTAGAACAGTAAATATAACCCCTTAAAATTCTAATGCTTTCCCATTTGTTGCATAGTCCAGAGTGGTAATAACTGGTGAATTTCCATGGTTTGGTACATTTAAAATGTGAGCCTAACTATAACGTCCCTGTAACCTTTGGTTTGTTACAGAATGTATATGTTTTTTTAAACATATAGTAATTTTTATTACTATACATTAATCCAACCACTGCCCGGCAAGCCCTTGTGGCTGTTCGTGGCTGGGGTTGGCTGCAGGGCCTGGCCTGTGGCCACTTCCTTCAGCCAACCCCTATATCCTCCAAACCCTGTGCTGCGCACTGGGGGTTGTCCTCAGGGCCTGAACCTGTGGCCAGTCCCTGCGGCCAACCCCTATAACAACCCAACCCTGCATGGCCTGCCTCCTCAGGCTGATATTGGCCCTGGGGACCCCGTCCCCCAATGCCCAGCATGTATATTGAATTTTGTGTTTGGGGAGTGGGGCTGTGTGGCCCCACCAGGCTTATCTCAGTTCGGGGATCCCATCCCCAGGGCCTGGCCTAAAAATGTAATTTTTTGGGGGGAGGAGAGGGGCCGAGTGGCCCCCTCGCCCAGACCGATCTCACTCCAGGGACCTCATCCCCTGGAGGAGTCCAGCATAAACATTTCATTTTTTTGGGGGGAGGGGGTCCACACAGCCCCCCCTTCTCTAGATGATCTCTGCCCCAGGGACCCCATCTCCTGTGGTCTGGTCTAATGTTTTTGGAGGGGCAGGGGGCCGTGCAGCCCCCCTCCCTAGGCTGATCTTGGCCCCGGGGACCCCATCCCCAGGGGCGTGGTCTAGTTATTTTTGGGGGGGGGGAGGGGGACAAGGGCCATGTGACCTGGATGTTCCCAGAGCACCCAGTCTCAATGTTGGGGACCATGGGGGGAGCCTGAAGGCCTCCATGTTTCCAGCTAGCTCCCCGCCTCTTGGAGGAGCCAGTATTGCTGTTATAGAGAGGGAGCAGTTTCCTTTGTCTGACTGCCTGTCTGTATCTCTGTGGGCAGTCAGACAGAGAAAACCTTCGCTCTGATGAAGGGAGACCTGTTTTACAGCTATCCCTTCATTGGAGCAGAGCGTTTGCTGTGGCTTGGAAGCAGCTGTCAAACCTGCTGCCAAGCCATAGCAAACAGCTATGGCCTGGGAATGGACACCCCAGGACACAGCAGGAGCTGGCCCTGAGTGGTGCGGTTCCCATGGCCGATAGTGGCTCCTTGAGGGGGACCACACATCCCCCATCACAATGATTTTCTCCCAAGAGGTGATGGTCTCCAGGGATTTGTCAGGTCCGAAACAGACCCCTTTCATTCTTTTATTATAACCCCGGGGAGGTGGTGTGCCATGCGGCTGCAGGGGGGCCAGAGTGCCCATCCCACACTACAATAAACAATGCTCCTGCGACTTGGCCCACCTAGTTGCTCCAGAATAAAGAACCACAAGGGCTGTTGCTGAATTAAAAAAAAAAAAAAAAAATTATCAAGAATTTGTGACCCCATCCTGTGGCAACAGTTTTTAAAAAAAAGTGCTTCTTATCCCTAGGGGGCCTTCTGGGACCCCACCACCAGAGCTAAGGGGTCAGGGTGTCACTACTCTGTCCCTTTCTCTTATTTTTAGCCTTTTTTCTGGGACTTCCTTGTTTAAATGTTGGCAGCCAATCAGATCTTAGCATGAGATAGGGAGGGGTTGTGAATCCTTCACTCTCCTATATATACACATTAGGATTTCCTTTAATTTCTTGAAAACTACTGAACATATTTACACCAAATACCAAAAGGCCATCTTTTCGGACCAAGGGCTACCTTTCTGCCAACTTTGGTGTTATTCTGTCCAGTGATTTTGGTGTTATCGCTGTTCAAAATTCCTATGGAAAAATAGTGGTGATTTGGTTGTTTTAGGACCCCCCCCTTTTTCTCGGCCCCCACCTGACGGTTCACCCCAAAACTTTTTAGATAGCAGCTGATTTGACCACTGTTGTTTTTTGGAAGGTTTTATGAAGATTCATCGAACAGGATCAAAGTTATTAACAAAACAGTCTACAGCACTTCATGTGGGGACTACTTGTACCAAGAGGCCAGCAGTTCAAGGGGGCGGAGACAGGATACCAGAGCTTATATAGCATTTCGCCACCCCGCAATGTGGGTCTACAGCTCTTCGTGTCAGGACTACCTGTCCCAGGAAGCCAGCAGTTCAAGAGGGGCAGAGCAAGGATTACTTCGCTTATAGCGCATTTCGCCACCCGCAATGCATGTCTACACCTCATTGTGTGGGGACTACCTGTCACAGGAGGCCAGCAGTTCAAGGGGGGCGGAGCCAGGATACCAGCGCTTATAGCGCATTTCTCCACCTTGCAGCGCGGGTCTACAGCTCATCGTGTGGGGACAACCTGTCCCAGGAGGCCAGCAGCTCAAGGGGGGCGGAGCAAGGATACCAGCACTTATAGCACCTTTCGCCACCCTGCAACCTGGGTCTACAGCTCTTTGTGTGGGGACTACCTGTCCCAGGAGGCCAGCAGTTCAAGGGGGGCGGAACAAGGATACCAGCACTTATAGCGCATTTTACCACCCTGCAACACGGGTCCACAGCTTTTCGTGTGGGGACTACCTGTCCCAGGAGGCCAGCAGTTCAAGGGGGGCGGAGCCAGGATACCAGCGCTTATAGCACTTTTCGATGCCCCGCAAAGTGGGACGCATGCGGGCTGCGCCCAGGCCAAGGACAGCCCCATTTACGCCCGTCAGGAACCAGAAGAGGCCGGGCTGGGCCACATCTCTTGATTCTAAGGTAGTTGTCCATTTTTCCTGGCATTCTACTCGTTTCTGGTTATATCTACTGGTTTCTATAACGTTTATTCAAAAATGGGGAAGCGTAAAGCACAAGGGAGTCATGTGGCACCAATCACATCATCTAAAATCCCTAAATCTAATAAAAATTTGAAGAGATTTTCCAACTGTGCCACCAATGAAATTGACAATTTAATTTAAGAGGTGGAATCTATGTTAAATGGGAAGGAGAGTCGAGCTACAAAAGGGTTAACAAGTGCCCCCCTTTCATTCTTTTTTAGGCCTAGAGCATCTAAAAGGGCCAATACTGTTAGCTGCACGTACCCTTCCCCAAACGTGGTAACTGTAGCGGGGTTGGGAACGATGCAGCTGATTTAAGGGCCAACAGACGAAGTCTTACACAAATGGAAGATGTGGGTGCTGCTTATGGAATTATTTCAGCGCATGATATACTGCTGATGGAACTATTTCAGTGCATGATATAACTTGCTCAAGTCATTTTTCTGCATTAGGAGATCTTGATCAAAATTCAAAGGATAGTTGCTTGGATCTTAATCTGCGAAAGTCCAGCAGGCAGGCTACGGGAGGGAATTTTCAGATAGAAGTGGTCAACTTAATCATGGACCTAAAACAAGAGTTAAAGGACTTAAAACGTATGCTGATTGAGGCTCTCACCTTACTTTGCCTGTTTTAGAATGTCTATGTGGTTTGCGGTATTTTGGAAGTACCATCTTTCCAGTTAAGAAACGCATTTTGGAGCACTTGAGAGCAATTAAAAATTGTGATCGGAATTATCCAGTAGCTAGACATTGGGAAAAAAGAACATGCCAAGAATTCTGATAATTTGTCTTATTTTGGCATTGACAGGGTGGAGGTACCAGCGAGAGGAGGAGACAGAGAGAGTATGCTGATTGAGGCTCTCACCTTACTTCGCCTGTTTTAGAATGTCCATGTGGTTTACGGTATATTGGAAGTACCATCTTTCCAGTTAAGAAACGCATTTTGGAGCACTTGAGAGCAATCAAAAATTGTGATCGGAATTATCCAGTAGCTAGACATTGGGAAAAAGAACATGCCAAGAATTCTGATAATTTGTCTTATTTTGGCATTGACAGGGTGGAGGTCCCAGCAAGAGGAGGAGACAGAGAGAGTAAACGTCGGGTCTTGGAGTCTGAATATTTTGTGTGTCTTAATAGTAAGGCCCTGATGGGCTTGAATCTTGATGAGGAGCTCTCAGTGCATATTGGCAGTTAGTATTTAAAAATTTAGATGACTGACATTGGTTTATACAGATGTTGGTTTTTATTCTTAAGGAACATATATGGTAGACGAGTATTAGGGGCAATCAGGGAGAACTGATAGTATTGTTCATCCCTTTTTCTATTTCACGCACACACTCACATATATATATATATATATATATATATATATATATATATATATATATTGCACTAAACAGCATGGGTGTATGGTTTTGTCCTTTTTTACGTAGACATTAGATATGAAAGAATAGAGGATACATATACACATATACTTTTGACATTGGTAAGATATGCTTTGATGATGTGACTAGATTTCTCTAGAGTTCATCATGTATGAGATATCATGTTATATATCACATGGCCCTTGTCTGGTGTATAGAGGATAGTTATTTATATAAAAGTTTTTTTTATGAATAATAATAACATGATTTTATCTTAACATTTATAACATAGGTATGTTCAATATTTAAATATATACATATTTTTTTGTATAATTTTTTATAAGTATAAGTTTGATTTAACATCATGGATGCAATTAGAAATCGATAAATTGTAAATGTGGAAATATTATGGGGGTTATTACAACTTTGGAGGAGGTGTTAATCTGTCCCAAAAGTGACGGTAAAGTGACGGATATACCACCAGCCGTATTAAGAGTCCATTATATCCTATGGAACTCGTAATACGGCTGGTGGTATATCCGTCACATTTGGGACGGATTAACACCTCCTCCAAAGTTGTAATAACCCCTATGTTTTTTGGTGAAAAGCTTGAAGTCTTTTTTCTAGGTCCATTGTATGTCATATCTTTTCAAGGGTGGTAGTGCACTTTAATTCTATTGGCTGTGAGGAAGATCTCAAGTTGATCGAAACGCGTTGCCATTAAAAAACCTTTCTTATCACTAATCACAAGCCTGTGGAGTGCGCTTTTTCTGGTACCAGGACGGTGGAACCTGAATTTCTTTTCTTATATATATATATCTATATAGATATATATGTATGTGTATGTGTATATGTGTAGATTTTTTCACTTAAAAAACAAGGGTTACAGGGACGTTATAGTTAGGCTCACATTTTAAATGAACAAAACCATAGAAATTCAGCAGCTACAGTTGAAGTTACTTAAATTAACCATAACTCACTACCTAAGGAAACTGTAAATTGTGCCCCTGCATTGCAGTTTTCTGATCAATAATTGTAAGGCAAATGTAACAGTGATATTATAAATGATGTTACAAAACACGGCATGAGTGCTGTAATGTGTGGGGTAATTAGCACTGCAGGGGTCATTTGAGGCCGACCCCCTATAACCACTCAACCCCACGTCACACATGGCCTTCAAGTGTGCACGGAGGGGGGTGCCTGCAGAGCCTGGCCTACGGTCAACCCCTTATAAGCACCCAACCCCGCACCATGCACAGCCTTCGACAATGCATGGCTGGGGTTGGCCTCAGGGCCTTTACATATAAATCTGAGCCTAACTAGAACATCCCTGTAACATTTGTTTTTAACTGAATTTCTATGTGTTTTTTTATTCTTTTTCCTAACTATAAAGTCCCTGAGACCTTTGTTTTTTTCAGTGTATTTCTATCTTTCTTTTAGCCTTCAATCAGCCAAAATCATGCCACTTACAATGAGAAATGTTCTGACAAATAGAAAAAATATATATTTGACAAGTAAAAAAGAATGAGATCACCTTTCTGTATGTACCTTACATTTTTGAAGTTGAAAAGAATTTAAAGGTGAAAAATGACAACTGACACACTCAGACTGGAACCCTCAACCTTCACTGTGAGGATCTGAGACTTTTACCACTACTCCTTAGGGGGCAGTGTCCAGACATCTCCATAACATTCAAGCCAAAAATAGTGATGGGGGAAAAAGACATAAATGTTCCATCAGTAGGAATGTTTAACATTCAAAACACGAGTAAATGAACAGACAAACTGCCATGAGATACCAATACTTGATCCTTCAACTTATGGAGTGACAATCCAAGAGATTTACCAGTAGGCCAGATGTGACTTTCTTCTGCTGTGCATCAAAAAGTAACTATAACATGCCAATCCAACATCTTGCTGGTGTAACACTTTAAAGTTATGGAGAAACCATTTCAATAACAATCTTTCTCTCTCTCTGTCTCTCTCTCTGTCTGTCTCTCTCTCTCTCTTCCATTGCCATTATGGAATGGAAGATAAAGAGAGAAATTAACAGGACTGTGGGAGAAGCATGAAGGCCCCTCTGGTCCTAGCTGGCTCCCCACGTCCTGTGGGAGCCAGCATTGCTCAGACGAGCAGGGAGCTGATTTAAATAGCAGCTCCCTGCTTGCTGGAGCAATGTTTTCATATCTTTCTCTGTCTCTATGTTTGTGTGCTGGATTCCATCTCTTTCCCTGTCCGTATATTTGTATACTGGGAAAGAGATGAAAACGCTGCTTTCAGCAAGGGTAGGGCTGCTTGACAGCTCCTGCTTGTTGAAAGCAGAGTTATGTTTAGTTTTTGTCTGCTCCTCTCAAGCAAAAGCAAACAGATACCTCCATAGGGTGGGCTTCTCAGGAGGTAGCAAGAGCCATCCCTGGGGGGCAACAGTCGCCAGGGCGATCTGTGGCTCCACAAGTGGGTCTGAAAAGCCCCTCTCCATTGTTTCAATTTAGCCTTGGGGAGGTGGAAGTTCCCGGAACTGGGGGTCCGTGACGGGTCCCTTGTCTCCTTAATCTTATAGCAGCGGGTGGTGGCAGTCCCTGAAGCATGGGGGTCTGCAGGTCCCACCTTCTATTTACTTAGTAGTTTGCCCAAAGGAAGTGGTGGTCCTTGAGGCACGAGGGGCTGTGAGGCCCTAGCATACTTTATATGCATAGCCCAGGAAGGTGTCAGTCTCCGGGGCTCACGGTGGTCTGCAGGACTACCCTTACATTTATTTTGTTTGCCTGGAGAGATAGCGGTCCCCGAGCCGCGACCCCCTCATACTATTCATTCATAGCCCTGGGAGGTGGTGGTCCCTGTGCATCCTCCTCCATAAAATAATATGCCTTCGGGACCTTGCTCACCCAGGGGACAGAAATAAAAGCAAGGGTGGGAGAGTTGCGAATATTCTTGATTTTGACTGTGAATTAAAAAATAAATGCTTTTTAGCCCTGGTGGGGACCCTGGGGGACCCCTGGGCCAAGGCTAGGGCGTTAGGTTAACCTTACCCTGTCCCCTTTTTTTCATTTCAATTTCAAAACAATACAAATTGAGCTTTTATAATTATTTCAAGTAACTATAACTCATCCCCTAAGGTAGCTTTAACTCACATAATCGTCATGCACCACCGCTAATTAGCACAGATATTACATCACTTATGACAACTTCTATGACATCATTGATAATATCAATGTAGCATTTGTAGTAAAATTATTCATGAGACATCTGTGCATGGAGAGGGTTCGAATTTTAGTTACCTTAGGTCACAAGTTATAGTTACATGAAATAACTCTAAGTATAAAAGCTGACTTTCTACAGCTTTGTGTGCGTAAAGTCTGAACCTAAATACAACGTCCCTGTAATTTAGTCAATTTCAAAGGTATTTTTTGTTCTATATCCTAAGTATAGCTTCCCAGTAACCTTTGTTTTCTCAGTCAATATATCTATAAATATATATACGTATTTGATTTTTTTATTTGACATTGTTTATATAAAGTTCTTTTTCAATTTTTGTATTATTTATAACAATTTTTAAAATGTATTTATATTTAATGAATTTGGTAATTTATTATAATATTTTGTACTTGTGTTTTAACATTTGTATGCATAAATTACACATATTTATACATATATATAAATATATATAAAATATATACATATATACTTTTTATATTACTAAATTAAAAATATTAATCCTAAAAGTTTAATATAAATGAGAATGTAATTTTTTTTTAGTATTGTTACATTATAAATATGCATATTTAGGCATGACTATAAATGTGTTTTTATATGAGTATATTGTTTATATAAATGTTTAATATTATTTAAAATTATTTATTTTACATTATATTAATCCTATATGTTAAAATCTTTAAGATTTCTAAGTTATACTATATATATATATATATATAGAAATATTATATGTTATATTATTTTTAACAATATTAGTGAAAACAGTATTTTTGTTCTGATATTTTGGTACTTACTATTATATGTATATGTTGACAATATTTTTGTGATCAATATATTTTACTTGATATTTGTGTGTCTCAAAATTAGTTTTTTTTAGTATAAAATGTTGTTAGCATGTAAAAATGGCTAGTTTATCACAGTAATGTACTTACTGTGAAGAGAACCAAAACCCCCCACCCCAGCATGCTCTGAAAAGGCATATAGTAGTAAAACATGCTTTTGTACCTGAAAAGGCCACATGCAAGAGCTGGTTCATTCTGATGCCCCACCCGATCACTCACAAAAACAGCACTCACCAAGCGCAGGCCCCTAATGTAGCACCTAGTCCGCGCACCCTAACACCTACCCCATAGCTCAAAGAGGCTGGGTGTAGGGGCCTCCAGAAGCTCAGCAAGCATTGCCGCCCAGGCCTAAAGTTGTCCGCCAACTTATTATCCTTGCGTGTTTTTGACATATGGCTCTCCTCAGCCACTGTCCATTCAGCCATATATCCCATAGCCAATCAACCACTCTCGAAGCGACAGGGAACAGCCACTGAATGGCCACCCTCCATTCAGCGAGCACAAACCTCAAAACTTGAAATTTCCTACAAATCTTTTGGTTTATTTTGAGCCGGGATCCCCCCAACAGGAACTGTCCAACCTCCCTGGGTGCAAACCATCCTGTACTCACATACAAGGCCTCCAGAACATATGTATAGAAACTGCCCCATCTTTGGGACAGCATGGACAGGAGGACCAATGCCCCAAATAAATTGCATGCAGTGTGGTCAGGGTGAGGTATACCTGGTTGACTATATTATATTAAAGCAGTTTGAGTCTCGCATTCGTGGAAGTCCCCTTCACGTCTTCATGTTCACCCTTCTATTCCTTATCGGAAAGGAGAGCACCCGGAATCTCATGCCACCTAGTTTTCCCTGGAGGGTCACACAGCAGGATATCGTCCCTCATTGCCCTGTACACATGTAAGATAAGTTTCCGATCCCCAGCCATATTCAGCAGTGTCCCCAGTGTCTGTGGGGCTTATGGGACATCACAGAAAGAAGGCCATATCCCACAAGCTGTTGCCACAATTTAGGAAAAATTTGAAAAATTGTCTAGTCCCCAAGTCAAATGAATCCACTTCATCGGCCATGGAAATAAACTGATCATTAAGGTACAAGTTCTGCAATGAATCACCCCCCCCCAGCATGCCACCTATTAATCAACATTGTCCACTGTTGAATGGGTGCAGTGTCCAAATACATGCCAGGTGTATAGGGAGACCTCTGCAAAACCTGCTTAACTGCCCTCTCTCAGCCCAACACACCTCCTTGACCACAAATGGCACCTAGTCCGGGACCCCAGCCCTGAACATCAAGAGCTGTTACAACTGTACTCCACCACATGTATCTTGTAGCAACCTCCACTCCCAATTCTTCACATCAACAATGCAATGTGATGCAATTGAGCCACCATGTAGCATAGTTCCAGGCACAGAAATTCCAGCCCCCCTTTCTGTAATGGTGCTAGAGTGTAGCCAAGTTAGCTCTTTCCCCCCCGAAGCCTACAACAGTTTGACAACTAATTTGTCCAATTCTGCAAACTACCACCTTGGGATCTCAAACTTGGCCCCCTGAAACACAAACAAGCAGCGCAGCAGGATAACCTTTTCATCAATGCCAGTTTACACATCAAGAATAATCAGAGAGAGCTCCAGAATCTCACTATGGGATTGAGCCCCTCTGGCACCCTTCCTATATTCTAAGTTTCTAATATCACTGCCGCTCGTGCAATCCTGATTGTAAGATATTGAACACTGGACATCTCCCAGGGAACGCCCAAATGAGGAAGATCTTCCACCTGTCTCCCTCCCAGTACTCCCAATGGGCACAATTTTGATGTATTGTGGTTCATATGCAATCCTGAGACTTCACCAAATTTTAACAGAGCAGCCAGAAAAATAGGAACCAAGTAAGTGAGCTGGTCCAGATATAGCAAGGCATCATCAGCGTATCGAGATCACATGTGTGGTCTCACCAATCTTAATGCCCCACCTCTCATCACTGAGCAAAGTCTGCACACCAATGACTAGCATGAAGAGGAGGGGTGACAACAAGTAACCCTGATTGGTCCTCTGATACAAGGAGAGGTGCTGCAACACTGTTCCGCCCACAGATAACTGCGCAACCAGGACACTATGGCCCTCATTATGACCCTGGCGGTCAGTGGAGAAGTGGCGGTATTACCGCCAACAGGCTGGCAGAAAACAAATGGAATTATGACCATGGCGGTTACCGCCATGGTCATCTGCCACTTCTCCATTCAGACCGCCAGGGCGGAGATGACCGCTGAGCTGAAGCCTTGGGTCTCCAGCCCGGAGGCCGTCACAAGACCGCCAGCGGTATCACGACCCTGCTGACCGCCATGGATTTCAGGTGGTTTGGAACCGCCATGACATCCATGGTGGTAGGCACTATCAGTGCCAGGGAATCTCTTCCCTGGCACTGATAGGGGTCTCCCCCACCCCCCACTGCCGAGTCCTCCTCCACCCCCACTCCCCTGCCACCTCCTACAGGTGGCAGGACCCCCCTTCCCATCCCTACCCCGAACATTGCAACACACCCCCACCCTACACGCATACAGACACCACCAATACACCTACCTGCACGCATACCAACATACATACCAACATACACACACACCGTCATACACGCACACATACATACAGACATTCATGCACACATACTGACAGACATACAAACAGACAGACACAAGCACATTTTCAACCACACAGCACCCCTGCATGCATACATGCACTCACACACCCCCTCTACATACTCACACACACACCCCCATGCAGGCACACAACACACAACACCCCCTGGCTCGCCTCCCCTAACGGAGGATCAACTTACCTTGTCCGTTGATCTTCCGCGAGGGGACGGGATCCATGGGGGCTGCTCTACCACCAGAACCCCGTCACCAGAACACCGTCACGCTGAATAACGGAACATGATTCAGTGGGCGGTGTTCTGATGACGGGGCAGTGGAGGTGGAGCAACCTCCACTTCCCCGCCGACCGCCAGTATGTCTGCTGGCAGCTCTCTGTCCGAAAAAGGATGAAGGGCTGCCAGCAGTCATAATTTGCCGAGTGGAAAATCACCTGCACTGGCGGTCTTCAGCACGGCAGTTCCTCTGTGGTCTGTCAAAAAGACTGCCGAACTGTGGCATGTGCTTCAGTAATCTGGAAGCCAAGATCCTGCTTAGGATTTGTATATTTACACTAAGCATAGAGAGGGGGCGCTATGAGTACAGCTCTGCAGTATCCTTGCCTGGTTTATGCAACATAACAATGAGAGCCTCCCTCATTCTCTATGGTAAAATACCTCTCTCATAGGCCTCATTGTAGGCCTCATTGTACATTTTCAACAGGCGGTCTGCAAAAATGCCCGGCGTGTGTTGGTGCAACTTGCCCGGCAGGCCAACTCCTCCCGGGGGGCTTGGCTGTCTTTAAAGCCTGAATCTCAACCACTATTTCCTCGCTGGATATGGTAGCATCCATACGATCTCTGTCTTCTTTTGAAAGGGTTTCTCGATATTTGCTGGTCTGATATTCTGACAGACATCCTGAGATTGACTGCTCTCCTTATACAAAATACATGATGATGAGGACTGTTCTTAGCCTGCAAGCAAGTTCGGCCTCACACCAGGGAGGGACAAACTCACACCATTGTCCAAGACACCTAAAATGTTATAAAAAAGAACTGTTACGCATTTTACAACCTCAGGGCATGAACGACTGCTGATTCCAGCCTTGCTGATCATTAGCTAGCTTGTTGCACTGACTAAAAACCATGCCATAAGACTCATAGCTTCAGTATGACTTGCATGTTCATTGTATCTAACACAAATAGTATTATTTATTACTTCATTGAACTCCAAAACAAAATGAAATTTACAGAACTGTCATCTTCATATTGGATAATCGTTGTCATTCATTTGCTTATTATGTTACCCCACCCTGCTAGCTAAATCATTATGCTCCTAATCAGTAGGTTCATATTTCGACTTTGCTGGGCAGCTAAGCACCTTGTGGCTACAGTTTATTGTTGAATAATTTACAAAAGAAATCCAATCACAGTTGCACATTTGATTTCAATAGTATTTAAAATGTAATTAACAGCCCTTAAAATTAATCGGTTCTGGGAGAAGCTACATTTTATCATAGCTTCATTGGACTTTACATGCCCATGGCACCTGATGCGTTCTACTTTGGTTACTAAAAATTTCAGCACATTTGGGGGCATAAGTAAGAAAAGTGGTGTGGGCACAGTGCCGCCACCATGTGTGTGCTGTATTTAAAGTACGGCACACCATGGTGCAGGGTAGGGGGCAATAGCACTTTTTTTTTACATTATTGCTGTACTCTACAGGAGTAGCACGAAAATGTTGGCGCTACTGCTGTAGAGTACATAGGGGTCCACAGTAATTAATGGCATGCCCCCTTTTAACACCTGTTTTGAGCAGGCATTTAAAGTGATGGAAAAAATGACACAAGGAAATCTGGCAGATTTCCCTGCGCCATTTTTTCGGCCCCCCTAATGAGGTACGTCCCCTTTGCATACATTATGCCTGATGCATGCATAATGTAGTGCAAGGGGCTACAAAGTGGCGCGATGCATGCAATGCACCACTGTGTAAATATGGTGCAATGTTTTTCGCCTTCTAACGCTACATTAGCATCAAAAAATGATGCTAATGTGACATTGGAATGGCACTAAGGGCTCTTAGATATGCCCTTTGGAGTCTTGAGCATACTAATAATTGCAGTATTATTCCATCACTTTTCTGGGATTTGAATGCTGAATATTTATACTTGCAGAACTCAACAAGGAATTTATATTGCAGTCCCCAAAATTATAAGACATACAGGGGGTCATTTCAACCTCGGCGGTCTTTTCACAAGACCGCTGAGGGACCGCCGTGCTGAAGACCGCCATTTTCCGCTCGGCGAATTATGACTGCTGGCAGCTCTCCGTCCTTTTCTGGACGGAGAGCCGCCAGCAGCCATACTGGCGGTCGGCGGGGAAGTGGAGGTTGCACCACCTTCACCGCCCGTCAACAGAACACCGCCCCCCGAATCACGTTACATGATTCGGCGTGGCGGTGTTCTGTTGAAGGGGTGCTGGCGGCGGAGCAGCCCCCATGGATCCAGTCCCCTCCCGGAGGATCAACGGACCAGGTAAGTTGATCGTCCGTTAGGAGAGGAGGGTGGGGGGTGTTGTGTGTTGTGTGCGCGCATGGGGGTGTGCGTGTGAGTATGAAGAGGGGGTGTGTGAGTGCGTGTATGCATGTGGGGGTGTAGTGTGTTTGGGAAATGTTTGCATGTCTGCCTGTATGTATGTCTGTATGGATGTGTGCGTGTATGTCTGAATGTGGGTGTGCGTGTATGACTGTGTGTGTGTGTCTGTTGGCATGTTTGTTCATGTGTGTGCGGGTATGTGTGTTGTGGTGTCTGCATGTGTGTCGGGTGTGTGTCTGTGTAGTGATATCGGGGTAGGGGAGGGGAGGGGGGTCCTGCCACCTTTAAGTGTGGCAGGGGGATGGGGGTATCGGGGAAGGACTCGGGTGAAGGGATTCCCTGGCACTGATAGTGCTTACTGCCATGCCCAAGTCTCCAGCCCAGCGGTCGTCTCTGCCGTGGTGGTCGGTTCGGAGAAGTGGCGGATGACCATGGCAGTAACCGCCATGGTCATAATTCCAATTGTTTTACCGCCAGCCTGTTGCCGGTAAGACCGCCACTTCTCTGCCAACCCCTAGGGTTGTAATGAGGGCCACAGTGTATAAATATTGTTACTCTCCAGGGGAATGATTTAAAGCAAAATCTATATGAAATGTGAGGATGGGCGGGGTAAATTCTAAATTAAATATCAGTACCCTAAATTACTTGTTGCTTCCTTCTGTTGAAATATTTAATTTTCTGCAAAGGCAAAAATTCTACATACTCTTCATTTAGATTGTTGTGTTTTTATGTTGCTTTTTTAATAGTTTCTACAATAGTGCACGATTTTTCCACAGCAGTGGACTTTTTTGATGCATCCTTGAGTATCAATACTCGATTAGCAAGAACAACGCTTTTTAGTGGAAGGCATAATTTAAGCCCTTATGCTTTAATCAATGTCTTATGAGTGACCCATTACGTTGGCCATATTTTATGAATCCCCCTCAGCAAATACTCCTGGTTCTGTAGTTGTACGTTGGATAGACTTCTCATACAAAGTTGATATGTTCCCGCTCCTTTCATTATTTTCAGGGTCTCCCTGGGATCATTTCAATTATCTAGAATTCAAGCACTATCAGTGCCTCTGATTGTGTCAAACAATCATTTCTGGACTGTTATATACTGCCATTATAGTTAATATTGAGAAGGTGTGAAGTAGTTCAATGTGGACCTTATTGGGCATACTAGCTTTTAGTTAGGAAGTGTGACGTGGTTTAACATGAACACCGCTGGGTGTGGAATCCGGTATGTGAGTAATAAATCCAAGGAAAGTGTTTGTGGTAGTCACAGTCTCCAAATCTCCCAGATCTATGCAGCTGATAAAATATAGCGAATCTCTGTCCCATAGGTTAAATATCCTGTGTGTATTGTGCATTGTTTTCCATTGTTATATCTCATGGCGTCCTACATGCATTCCTGTCTTAGCATTCTATGTACAGAAGTACCGACATATACACAATGAAATACCTGTAACATGGATATTCTTCCAACCATTTGTTGTAGCACAACTGCTTATGTGAAGGTTCACATTCCCATTACTATTAACATTGGCCAGACAGTGTTCTATCACAGTCTATATATGTATGTATAAGCTACATGAGGGTCCAAGAGCCAAACAATTTAGAAAATGTTAAAATAGAACAATCAGATTCAAAGAAAAGATTAATCAACACAAGATCTGAAGAGAAGTATTTACATTTTATTCACAGACCCATTGCAATAAAATCTTGGATGTGGTAATGAAAAATAAAAAAGAATTCTTGAGGGTTTAAATAGCCCAGTGGAAATGTCATTTGGGCCTAAAGGGCCACCTAGTTTAGGTCACCTTATGATTGGCTGGGGAAAAGGTGAGCCAAGGACTCCAGACTCTTGAAGACTGGAGTGATTTCCCATGGTTGAGGGGATTGCCTCCTCCTGTTTCTACTGGGACACAAATGGCAGAAAGGATCCTTGCTGGGAAGAAGGCCTAGCTACCCACTTCGGTCAGGACAATGAACTAGGTCTAGCTGGAGAGAGACGCGATTCCAAGAAGTTTGTACTGAAAGAGTGATGACTGTAGTTAGGCCTAGCAATCAAATTCACAGCAAACATAACTTTAGGGGCCTTCTTTATATTTTTGCCCTTCGGTGGACTATGAGAATGACCCGAGGCTTCCTCAGAGGTGGTACACTAGTGGCAGGCATATGATGAACATTTTGCTGGAAAGAAAAGCTTTGAGTATGTCCTCATGTTGAAGGTATCCAGACCTGTGGAGCCACACCTGATTACAGCATATGACTTGTCTCTACTGAAGGGATTTATGAAACCACAAAGTTACTAAGGACCTGATTAAGAGTTTGTCAGATGGATTCAAGTCCATTAGGATGACAGAGTACTTTGCTTTGTTGCCACGATGGACATGTCATCCACCAAATTGATATATATGTCCATAGGCTCCACAGACATCTTTCTTTGCTGAAAGGAGCCACCATCATGGCAGTGACTCTCAATGTAGGAAAGGTTTGCCAGCCAATACTATCAGCCATTACAGTGACTGTCAAACTTTTCAAAACCTTTTTTGTTTTTTTAAATACAAACTCCCAAATTGAGAGTTTGTTTGTGAAAACTAAAAAACAAATGGTCCCCACAACCTGAGAGATCTGCTTCAGGGTGTGGGGAACATTGTGGATTTTTTCCTGCCTTCACTACAGGTTTTTCTTGGCTGGGACAGACAGGAAAAAATCTTATTACACTGTTCACCCTAATTGGGGCAGGTCAGAGTAATGTTCTTCTTTTGACAGCCCCTTCTCCCATGACTCATCAAAGAAGTTGTCTGTCAACAGAGCAGACAGGGCTCTGTCATTAGAATACTGTTAGAAATTGAGTTCCTGTTTGGATAAGGTATACTGCCAAGAAAGGCAGAATCCACCACTCTAGTCACAGTAAGACAGATACACCCTAAAGTAACCTGTGCACACCCACTGATACCTTGGCACAGAGCAGTCACGCTTAACTTAAGAGGCAATGTGTAACGTATTTGTGCAATACATTAATTACAGTAACACAGTGAAACCACCTCAGAATAACTTCACACCTGTTTATAAAAATAAAGAATATTTATGTGATTAAAACAAGACCAAAATGACAAAAATCCAATCAATATTTGTGAGGATATAGGCGTCCAAAATATGTAGATCATTTATAAGACCTGTTGCACTTCGATTCAAGTATTTATGGTCCTGGGGGGGACTCAGCAACGGTCTCAACAGTGGAGTGATATGCAAGTAACACTTTTAACAATCTGTAACGCGTGAGCTTGCGGCTTGGTTCTCAAGACAGGTACCTCTGTAGTGTAGCCATTTTTATGTAGCTTTTGCGCGCTTGCTTCAGGCGTTAGGCCTTTGTGCTCTTTGCCCTAGATGCATTTTATTTCTTTGCTCGCAGCATCGGGCCTCTGTGCACTTTGCTCTAGAGGCATTTTATTCAGCTTGGTACTGTTATTTTTTAATAACCAGTTCTACGGTCTTGTTTTATTCTTTATATCACACTGTTTAGCCTACTTCAGCATCAGAGTTTTCAATAACACATTCTCACTCACTCTGTGCTTCAGTCAAGGATACAGTCTGGTACATTGCCAATAGACGTGGTAGGAGTATAGTCTTTGGGTTGTAGACGATAGACATTCTTGCGTAGGACGTTTTGTTACCACATCGACATGTTAGTTATAAAAACACTTCCTTGTCCTAATACATGCTAGAGGGAGATTCCGACCAGGAAACCACAACTATACACTGACTGCCCTGTTGCAGATGCTGATCCAGATCACAGGCCTTTGCTCAGGTATGAGGGTTGATGTCTTCCCAGGGAATCTGAAAGGCAAGCTTAGAGCTTAACATGCTGTGCTCAAAATATAACAAAATTAGAGAGAACGTAGTTTGTTAACACTATGATAGCGTTATTCCTATGTTTCACTCTCTTGGTTACTATTTTAATCCTACTGTGTTGTATGGTTCTGGTTATTGCGGCTCACGCCTTATTATCTAGAATGCAGTTGTTTTATTAAATCAATCTATAAAACTTAAACTGTTTCTGTCATTTGTATGTGAGATCATACTGTAAATGAGAGAGCTGGTTGGGACCTGAGCGACCACGACTTCCCTGAGAAGTTCTAAGATGTCATGTGCTTGGCTGCCAAATCATCCCTTCCCCTTGGGAGAGATGAGGCACTGCTAGTTAGCCGGAGCAAAACCGGATTGAAGGTGACAGGTGTCCTTCTTAGTGGGTCAGACTTAGTCCCCCACACCAGGAACGACTCTGACACTGAGAAATCCAGGAGTCTCCTTTAGGATAATGAGAGTCAACGTGACACCTCCAGGTAAACCAAACTGTCCCTGAGGCCATGTAGAGCAGTGCCTTAGTCCCCGCGGGGGCTATGCGTGCAGTACCTTTTGGGTAAACCAAGGCAGCGGTCAAACAGTGATTGTGATCCTCATCAAGGAGGCAGGCGTTGCTGTTTCCATCTCACTGTCAACACCCAAGTTGAGATCTCTTTGTTGGAGCAGCTATGTAACACTGACAGGCCACACGCAGCTGCTCTTGGGCATTTTCGAGTCATACTTGGCAATCTCACTGGGTTCGAGCCCACGCTACAAATTACCTCTCCGTCTGAAGCTAGTAGGGGAGAGGGGATGAGCCACACTCAGCTCCTTGTAGGCAGCATGTCTACAGGGAAGTCAGCAGTTATTGCAATCTCATTCAGGCAGGGCAGACATCGGGGACTCAGTTGGCACCCAGCACAGGCGTGTGCGGATGCCAAATCCAGCAGCAGTCAGGACAATCCTCATTTTTACATGGCACAGAGGTGTGCACAAGCAATACTAGTCTTTTATGACCCTGAGACTTCTGTGAGCACTGGGTAAAACAACAAGCCCTTGGAGTCAATTAAGGTTTTGAGAGGTTGTAGAATAGGTTCAGTCCTTCTAACTGCAAGAGGCAGTGGGCCAGCACATCAGAGCACGTTGCAAAGTGACAGTTCCTCTTGGCAGCACAGCAATCAGCAGGCAGCAGGCCAACACAGCAGAGGAGTTAGCAAAGTGGCCATCACTCCTGGCAGTGCAGCTCCCCTTCTTGGCAGAGTATCCTCAGGACCCAAAACCAAACTGAATTAGGGGTGTCAGGGGTCATGTACTTATACTCAAATGTGCCTTTGAAGTGTGGCAGACAACAAAAAGGCCTTTGAACCTCACAAGGTCCCTGCCTTTCCTTACCTGGCTCCAGATACTGTACGGGGGGTTACAACCCTTTGTGTGGAGAGAGGCACAGCTCTATTCCAGGTGTAAGTGTAAGCTCCTTCCTAGCATCTGGCCCAGAAAGACCAATCAGCCAGGTGATTGGCCATCAGGATGCAAATATCACACCCTGTCTCCCTTTGTGTTACTGTCCAGAGGGCATGCACAACGTTTAGCTGTCACCCTCACCCACACGTGTATTAAGAGGCAGGCTGAGGCACAGGATTGTTAAATTAAGAAAATGCCAACTTTCCAAAAGTAGCATTTTCAGACCTGCAATTTAAAAGCCAACTTTACTAAAAGATGCATTTTTAAATTGTCAGCCAAAAGACACCAAACTCCAATTTTCTATCTGCTCCAAATGGGAATTTACACTTAAAGGATATTGTTAGTCAAGACCCATGTTAACCTATGGGACAGATCAGCCATACAGTAGGGAAAAACAAATTTAGCAGTGTTTCACTACCAGGACATGTAAAACTCAAATGTACATGTCCTAACTTTTAAATACACTGCACCCTGCCTTTGGGGTCTTAGGGCCTACCTTAGGGGTGACCTATATGTAATAAAATGGTTTAGGCTTAGAAAGTGGTTTAACTTGTCAGGTCAAAATCGCAGTTTAGAACTGCACACACAGGCTCTGCAATGGCAAGCCTGAAGCCTGTTTATAGGGCCACTTTAGTGCGTGGCACAATCAGTGTTGCAGGCCCACTAGAAGCATTTAATCTACAGGCCCTGGGCATGAATAATGTACTTTATCAGAGACTTATAGATAAATTAGATAAATCAATTTTGGATAAGCCAAGATTACCACTTTTAGAGTAGAGAGCACAGGCACTTTAGCACTGGTTAGCAGTGGTAAAGTGCCTAGAATCCTAAAGCATACAAAAACGAGGTCAGCAACAGAGGAGGAGGAAGGCAAAAGGTTTGTAGATGACCATTGAGAAAGGACCAGGTCAAAAAAATACTTACTGTTGATCCACCGCTATATTAGTGGGGAAGATCAAGAGTGCGGCTAGAAAACTCTGTCACATGTGTGATGGAGTACCCTGTTCACCAGACTCTAAATTAGGTTCTAAATCTAAGGGCAAAACTTGGGTCCTAGAACAGGTGGCAGATCTATTTTTTGGGTGAAATAACCTCTGGAGCTGAAGAATGCTTTACTGGGAGCTCAACAACAAATTGTCTATCTTTGAGTATCCTTAGCCAGCTTCAACTTCTTGCCTTGTCTTCGTGGACAATTGAAAATCCCATACATTTTTTTGTCCCACGTAAACAATTTGATCAGTGGAACCCATTGTCCTATCAAGTGTGATACAGCACATCACTGGGAGCCTGAAAACACTCCTACGTCCCTGTCATCAGTGAACAGTGACTTTCAATTGGTGGTTTGTGAATTGTTGGAATTTATTACCTTATATTGCCTAAAACCTTTAAACTTTATATCTTTGGTTCTTCTTTTATAATGTAAGGCATTAATGTATGTTTTTTCAAGTTAAATTTGTCCTGATTTTGTGGAGGGCTGAGCTCATTTTCATGGGGATGACAACTTTAGTCGCTAAGTAGGAAACTGCTCCAAGGTGGAGGTTCCAGAGTTCCCCACTGGTAGCAGAGTGGCCAAGGGGAGCTGGACTGGTGTGCCCACCTGGAGTGTCCTATATACGAAGCTCAGGGTTGACCTCATAAACACGAGAATATCTGGGGTGGGTCAAAGACTAGATGTGGGAAGTGTATAATTGTCATGTGTGTTCCTCTGCCAAAGCACTGACTTGATGGACCACAGTCTTCCTTCTATTTTGTTGACCTGTAGCTTGCACTGGAAAAATCCATAAATTTGAGGCTGTTTTAAATTAGCTATTATATCTCCACTTTCTGACATACACACACACTCACACACACACACACACACACACACACACACACATACATTGGCTTTGTATCAGCCCTCTTCATTTAATGGACTGTTACTGTTCAATTGTCCTTCAAATGTTGCTTTCACACATATTGCAGCCTATACTATGAGACAGTAGGTCAGTCCATGTCAACCACTTGCAGCTGTTAGTGGCAGCATTTTGCCTTATCACATATCACCAAGAAGTGCAATTACGTATTAGGAAACAGTTATGGGGTTATGTTAAAATTGTGCACAATGGATAATATACATATTTTAAAATTTTAAACGTTTTGTTGTAAGCATATGACTGCAACATTAAGATGTCAGTGGAATTATTTTCTTTTTCTTTTGTGCTCCATGCTTGCAACAAAAACAATACAATTTGACCACTCCACCAGCCTGTTTAGGCCAGAACTATTGCCCTTGCTAAAGATTGCTTTATCATCATACATGGATCCATCTAAGCGTGCCTTTATTAAAGCAATGCAGCCTATTTTACACTCATTTCCAAAATTAAATTTAGTGCAGCATGCTGCCTTTCGAGTAGATCTTAGATGATGGTAGAAAGTGAGATCAGCATTCACTGCTTTGCACTGTACAGCAGCCCAGGAAATTATTAAAAACAAAGCTGCATGTCTGCTCCTTAAATCTTTACATCAGCCACAACTAGAAACTCTTGCTATAATTTTTAAAGCCATGCACTCTGATCCACTCTGCCCCAGCCGTCCAGTGCATTGTTCCTGTTTTCAAATAATTTGAATTTGGGAAACAAAGGGGCTCATTTATGAGCCCATCGTGCCACCATAGTATCATTTGTTCTGACTCCATGGTGGCTCAGAAGAGTCCCCCACCGCGTGCCGTATTTAGATACTGGCTCAATGATATAATTGCAGCCTTTTGTAAACCCTTGCACCACATTATACCAATGCCAGGTATAATGTATGCCAGGGAGGCATTTCCCTGCATGGAGGCCTTGAGGAAAAGTGCAGTGAAATCCACAAGATTTCACTGTGTCATTCTAGTGTAGTTTTGTAATGTCTGCTCAGGGCAGGCATTAAAGTGGTTCTGTGTTTTTTGCTATGGGCCTTGCTATACTTTGCTGGACTAGTGTAAAAAATGATTACGCTAGTCCAGCAAAGTGCCACAACTTCATCAGAAATTCTGACTTAGCTGTGCTAACAAGCTCCATGGTGTGCTGTATTGTAAATACAGCACTGCCATGGTGTAAATAGGGGGGAGCAGGGTGGCACAAGCAAACTGACACATCGTGAGCAGTGGACCAGTTTGTAGTAAATGAGGCCCATCATTTTCGACACTGGTTGGCTACATGTGAAATTCATTAGCAAAATAAATAAGGAAGCAAAGAGATCAGCTAAAATTCTGCTGAACTATTTCTGGTACTTTCTGACAGAGGGCCTGATTCACAAAGGTAAACGTACACTTTTGTGTAAGTTTACAGTTGTTTGCTACTCACAAATGTATAGTAGTAGCATCTTTACAACTTTGGAGTCTCTGCACAAAAAAATAGAATAGTCCTGTCTTTTTTTGTGCAGAGACTTCATAGTCATAAAGATACTACTAGTAAACTACCTTTATGAATAGCAAACTATTGTAAACTTACACAAAAGTGTAATTTTAATTTTGTAAATCAGGCCGTTAATATTCGCAAGCTACAAATTTAATTTTACTAATTGTAATTTTACAACTGCAGAGACTCCACAGTTGGGGAAGAGAAATCCGCACACTATATATTTTTGTGCAGTCTTCTCACAAATGCGGTCTCTGCAGTTGTTAAACTACTATTAGTAAAATTAAACTTGTAGTTTGGGAATACCAAAAAAAAACGTACACAAAAGTGTGAGTTTACCTTTGTGAATCACGTCCTGAGGAGGTGAGAATGAACAGGCAAGAAGTTTATATTTAGTTGATTTAGTAGAGGCAAACAGACCTCTCAAGAATAATGTCACTACCAAGTTGATAACAAGCTTCCATTCAGAAGAAATGTCACAGCACTCTTGTTTTAACTATTTTTTGTTATATGGTTGCACATCCCAGGGCAAATGTTATTCATTATTTATTTCCTTGCACATTTGCTTACAAGTAAACAGAACAAAACAAAAAAAACACTGATGGCCTGATTTACAAAGGTAAACACACACGTTTAGGTAAGTTTACACTTTTTTAGTACTCACAAAACTGCGTTTTAATAGTAAGTTTGCAAGTGCCAGGATTCTGCAGTATTCACAAAACTGCATTTTAATAATAAGTTTGCAATTGCAGACATTCCGCGGCCTGGAGAACTAAGCACATAAAAAGATAGGCCATTCCTATCTTTTGTTCTATCTTATGTGCGGAGAACTCTACACATAAAAACAAAGAACAGGCCTGAAAGTTGAGACAAAAATGTTGCAATCATTATTATTAGATTATGATACAGGAACAGCGTACAATCAGGATTACCTAAGGTCAACTCACAAGACCACAAAGAGTTGTGTCAACTAAAAAAAAAACGTTAGCAGTATCAGAAGGCCCAAATATGTACTAACACATGATGGCAAAATAACATAACATGAAGCTTTACTCAAAGGCAACACACAAAGTAATTAATATTCATATTCAGATTATTATTAATATAATAATAATAATAATAATAATAATATTAGTAGTAGTAGTAGTAGTAGTAGTATTAGTATCATTTAGTTAACATTGTAGTATTAGTAGTAGTATTGATCAAACAAATTACTAAGGCAGGTAAAAAACTATTTCAATTACCTTCCAAACATTTACTAGTGTGTAACCATGATAAGAGAATTGTGCAGCCATGATAGTCTCAGACGACTGCCATCAAAAGGCATATAAGGCCTATTATTTCCTTGTAGAGACATCTTGTGTCACACACATGCCAAGTGAAAATCCACTTCTCAGCTACTGCAGGAAATGCCAGCGCGCTGCCATCTTAAGCCAGTTGCAGCCTCAAATCAACATTTTTAGGTTGTTCCAAATAAAGTGTTACACAATAAGGCCCCTCCCCACTACTCAACCCTAAACTCCACAAAAAACACCATGCGATTGCTTTTGCATTAATTCACAAACTTCACCAACCCATTCCTTTTAAGTACTTATCATTGGGAGGGAAGTTTGGGATGAGGACAGCGATCCTAACTAAAGTTGCACTTCAACATCTCGGAGATATCTCTTATGTTTCTTACTTTAAGATATTGCAAAGGTCTCCAGAGCCTCTGACCATCTTTTCTTATCTTGAATTAAAAACCTTCCAGGCATCTTCAAACTCTGGAGGATGTTGCACACTACAGTTCCTTAAGCAAATACATGAATATGGCAAAGTAAAAATCGTATTTTATTAGTTACTTCTTCATATGCTAGATTGAAGCTATTATGAGCTAGAGACAGCCCTATTCGGCCTAATCAACTTCAAGTACCAGGGTACAATGACCACTTAAAAGTGTGCTGATATCTTAAGTGTGATTTCTATGCCAAGTTACAACGTCTCATGGCTAGGTAGAACTGAGGTAATAGGTAAATTTATTGTGAAATAAACGTATGTTGTTTTATAGCCGGACAGAATTACCAAGTGGGGCAGAAACCCCAGGGGCGAGAAGACTAAGGAGCAGATGTTAGAGCCCCTTGAGCTACCTTAGCACCACCTTAGTGTCATTTTTATGACACTAAGTTGTCCTTTCCCCGCGCCATGTTTACAAAGTGGCACAATGTATGCATTAGACCACTTTGTAACCGCTTGCACCATATTATGACTGTGCCAGGCATAATGTGTTCAAGGGGGATGTTCCCTAATTAGATGGGGCTAAATAAATAGTGCAAAGAAATCTAAAAGATTTCTTCACTCCTTTTTTTGCTGAATTTTTAATGCCTGCACAGAGCAAGTGTTAAAAGGAGGGACACCATTGTTTTCAATGGGCCTCAATGTGCTTTGTAGAGTTAACTCCAAAATGTTTTACTCTAATCCTGTGAAGCGCCAAGTTAGCATCAAAAGGTTTGACACTAGTTCCCTAACTACTACCAGGGTGCACCATATCTTGAATACTGAGCACACATGGTAGCATTAGAGGGGCACTAAGGGGCGTAGTAGAAGAGGCGCTGCATTGGATGCAGCACCACTTTTCCTAAATCAGGCCACAAGTGGCCCAAATGTGGGTGTTTTGCAGTGAATATTTTACACGTTTGCTACCTGTCCTAATCTGCAAAGACTTTTGAGCAGGGGTGACCCAATGCCTTACTCTTTGTCTAAGTTTTGAAGTCTGATTTTCATGTAAGGATATCATGTTGGGTTATAATACGGAATTTGATATTGGTCTGATACGGCTGCTCGCTATAGCAATTGTTTTAGCCAGACTTTGCATTGTTAGAGAATGAGTCTCCCCATCCCCCAGGGCAGTCGAGTGATGGACTGTGATTTTACAGATTCACGACACAGAGATAGCCGTGGCTAAAACACGGGAGGTCGCTCTATTAAAAGATTTGACCAAATCTGGGCACAATTTAACCTGTAGTTTAGCTCACTGTTTATGTGTAAAAATTAGTTGGCTACTGACTGATTTATAACATCATGAGCTCTGATGATTAGTTATATGTAATGTAACTGTGAGACGTTCCAGTCTACAATATATTATATTGTTCCACTTCCTATTCCAGGCTAAATTCTGTTTTTTGTAACTTAATGTTTCTTAGTTCATTTTTTCGTTGTCTTGGCTTAGGTGCTCTATCCTTATGCTTTTCTCTTTTGTGTTTCCATTTACTCTTTCTCATTCCCATGTCAACACCACAATTGTATGTTTCTAGTTTATGTCCTTTCTGGATTTGTACATGTAAAACCCTGGTTTACTTGTTTTGCCCTTTTGTTCTGACTCAGAAAATAATAAAAAAGGAATAAATGTAAACATAATAGAAAGAGGACTAGTGAGTAATTTCTATATGTGTCAGAGAGCATTTGATGTGGAGTACATAGGCCGAGAGTCAGCATTACATTCTCCTCTCTCACATTTTTATATTTCAGAAAAAAATATCTTGAACTCAAAGAAAAAAATACCACCTGCTTAAAAAGTTGTTAAACATGTACCATTACAGTTACAGCTCTTAGACTAAGAATTTACGATTCAAGTCAACACATAGCTTAATAGAAGCAGCTCCTGCCATATTGTACAATCTCCTGAAACATCCCCAGTGTATTCCAGTATAATAAATACAGAAACATGGAAGCCATTAAAAGTGAAACAGAGCACTCAGAAATTTAGAGTTCATATGATGAAAGAAGGCCTTTTGATAGTTCTCCTTAGCCCAAGAGTCTTGCGAGGGAAATGGATCACTCTATGAGTGACTTTGTATTTTTAATTGACTCCATTGTCTGCCTTCCTATGAAGTCCTTAACCACTGGAGCAAGAAATGAAAGTCCAACACAAAACCGGAAATTATGTAAGAACTTATCATACAGGTAAGGTATTGCACCTTTTGTATTACTGATACACCAGTGAAGCCACTGCAACTTATTAGAGTCGTTAATCAATAGCTTCCCAACCAACTTCACATGGCTCTTTCTCTTCATATGCATGATGCAAAACATTTACATATCTTCTTATCAAGTAGAATGCTTTTTTAATGTATCCATGCACATAATATGATGCTGGTTGAAGGTCACTTAGAAGGACTGATCTCTTGAATTAACTGTACCGAAGATCGTCAAATGTGTAGCAGTCAGAACTCTTTTTCCAAACATGCACAAGGTATTTTTCTACATCTTTAAAGTCAGATTCTCCTTCTGTCTCTGCAAATTGTTTTAGAAACTTCACAGGTTTACCAGTTAAAGCTCCAAGCTTTGTTCCAACTTTGTTCATAGTGTCTTCAATTAGTTAATCAATCAGGATTTATAAATCACGGCTTATCACCCAATAGGGTATCCACATGCTTGCAGGTCCCAGAGGTTTATTCGAACAGACAGGTCTTCAGGGCCATTCGGAGTTCCTGAAGTGAGGTGAAGGTCTGGAGGTGTGTGAGGAGGCTGTTCCAGGTTTTTGTTGCAATGTGAGAGAAGGCACGTACTCCATTTCTTATACTTCTTTAGATGTGAGAAGTATGGGCAAGTGAAAGGGAGGCAGAATTCAGCCTTCTCACCCGGTTGGTGGGATTCAGGTGGTGGTTAATATACGCAGGTTCTTGGTTGTGTAGAGCGATGTGTGTGTGGGTCAGCAGCTTGAATTAGCATCTCTTCTGTACAGGGAGCCAGTGGAGTTGCCTGAGGTGGGGGTGTTAGGTGGGTTCATTGGTGAAGGATGAGGATGAGTCTGGCTGCAGAGTTCTGTATGGTCTGTAGGGTGTGTGTGTGATGATTCCTATGTAGGGGCATTGCTGTAGTCCAGTCGGCTGGTGATGAGCGCCGATGTCACAGTGCATCTTGTGTGTAGGGGTAACCACTTGAAGAGATTAAGTAGCATGTGCAAAGTGAGGAAGTGGGCAGAAGAAATGGCATTGATCTATGATTTCATGGTGAGCATGTTGTCAATGATGATTCTGAGGTTTCTGGCATGGCTTGACTGAGTGGGTGTGGTAATAGGTCTGATGGTTACAGGAGTCATTTATGTGTTGCTGCTATTGCCAAAGATCTGTACTACTGTCTTGTCTGTGCTCTTGCAAAGTACACACTGACTTTGATATATTTAGAACAGTCTGAACGACCTCTCTAAATTTTTGCATGGATAAAATCTTAACCATTGGCAATTGTGACATATAGGGCCATGTGTACGAACACTTTTCCCATAGACACAGAATGGGTAAAAACCTTTGCTACATCTGGCCCACAGTCCACAACAACAGCAGTTTTCAATGATGGCACCTTTTCAAAATGAAATTCTTCAGGTGGAAGTATTTTTGAGCTCTTGTATGAATTTATGCTTTACTGATTTAGTTGCAACATCTCCATCAAATAATGCATTTGTTGGAAGAGGATCATGCGACAGAATGTCCCTGATAAATTTACCCCTTTCTTTTTCTACATCCATCTCTCTATGTGCCTGCAAACTTTTTTTGTAACCTGTTTTGTAGTGGCTGGTTGGACGAAATTATTACTATGGCAATGAAGCATGGACATTTAGCTTTCGTGATTATGTCAAACAGCTTTTCTCTTTCAATAAACATCTATCATGATTCAGTTCTGCTTATAGTTTTGAGCTATGTTCCAGGACATCTAGTAGATATGTCTTTATATTGTTATCCCCATATTGTTTGGTCACAAAGTTGTGTAATCACACGGGCTCAGTCATTTTAAAGGGGTTTCCTTCTTGCTGCATGAAATGAAGAAGGGTGTAAACATGTTTACTAAAATGTTGCTACTCTTTCCAACAAATTCATGGTGAGGAACGGTTTCATGATGGTCCATTAATTTTGAATATGTCATCTCTCTGACAACATTGTAAAGAAAAAGGATTTTGTAGTAAACTAGCTGTCATTGAGCAACATATTTACTTTACATGTCGGACCAACAATTACCTTGTAGCTTTTCTGTGATCTCTGGATCGCTTCTTTCAGTTTCATATCTGGAGCCATAGCATTGAACTTTCCCCATCTATCTTTCACCACAAAATGTCTTTGGGTGAATTTTCTGTGGCGGTATGGTTTCTGCACATCTAGTTTCTTCAATCTTTCCAAATACCAGGATCCCTATCTCAGGTACTTTATTCAATGGAATTAAGAAAACACAGTAATTAGTGACTCCACAGTCTTCACGTAGAACTCCCAATCACTTTCCTGATCAGTATGTACCACATTTTTCACTAGAGCTATCATGTTTAAAACATTTCCCAAATACTTGCAAAGTTATGATTTTTCTTTACATTCTTTGACAAACTCTACAAACTTGGTTTTCAGGTTTTCTGATTTTGATCTGAGCGTAGTGAACATTCCCTGGTTGTGCATTATATATTTTTTAATAAAGTGTGCCCTGTGCCTTTTTCACTTCTGAGATAAGATATGCAAAACCTAATTTGTCATTCTGGTTTTAGAAAGCAGTCCAATGCAATGTTTCTATAGCCTCAGATACAATGGGCGTATCTTGTAATGAATGAACATAATGAGTTCCGCTCAGTACTGGCTGGACAATTTTGTTTCCAAAGATTTCAGCCTCAATAAGTACATCCTCTATGCCACATCAACTGAGATAAATTCTTGCACATTGCAACACAACTCTTGTCATGTGGAAAACTCCCATTATTGGATAAAGATCATCAAATTCTACTGGACTGCTCATAAAAATGTCAGCTCTAATATGAAAAACACCTTCATTTCAGAAAATTGGCAGGATAGGCTGGTCTTCAAGCTGAGCAGGCACATGTTAGCAATTATTTATAGCTGTGTTTACTGTTGCGTAGTTTGTTACTGGAGATGGTATTACTGGTAAAAACCCAACCTTCGTCAGTGAGACGCTATTCTGGGAGATCAGAGCTTGAATTCCAGCCCACCGAGGAGTTGGCTTTTTTTCACCATTCAGTCCGCAACAAATAAGCAATATGATAAATTCAGTTAAATCTGCTTTGTGGACTGCAGCATTAGGTGGAAGAAGATCCATGTCCTAAGACACTTTAAAACTTTCTGGTACATTGGGATGTGTTGATGGATGGTAGTGATTTTGCACACGTTGGCAAGGCAGTTGGGTTATACATTTGCAGCATCCTTTGCTTAGGTCTACAGCCTATACAGCTTGCTTTCCAGCTGATACAGTCTTGAAAAAGCACCACAGCAGCATCATGTGTGCTGGATGTTCCAGACAAAGAAGAGCTGTCTTCAAAATCAAATTATTAAGAGCAGCAATTGTAAATCCTTTCCTCGTAAAGTGATGTGGAATTGGTGCACTGTCCGATTCACAGGATTTCACAGCATGAGGTGCTAACAAGTTCTTGCTCTGTACTATGTCATTATGACTTGTTGATACTCCAATCCTATTCATTGAAGTGATTAGCTCTTTACTTTTGCACGTGTCATAGATTGTGTGGGCAGTCATCATGTCTAGCAGAGTTTGCTTTTTGCCATGATGTAATTCATAAAACATGATTTTGAATAGACAGTCCATTTGTACAACATAAGCCTGTCATTCATGGGATTGTCTTCCACTTCTTTGCTTCTGTTTTCAGAACCATCATCAATGTTGTTGACTTCTGTTCCGAACTCACAAACTTTAGTTTGTAACAGTTTTGCCTTCCTGTTATTAAACAATGATGTAAGAATATTAAGACAACATCAGACCTTCTTGTTGACTCCCAAGATTTGCAAAGGTCTGGGGCATCGCAAATATTATCATTAAGTCCAACATCTAAATCTTTCAGGATATTTCTTTAAATGGTTCCTGCTAATTTGATTGCACCCTGTGATCTTATTTTGGCAGCAAGAACTACAGGAGTCAAATCAGCTGAGAACACCATAAGTGGCTCTTTCTTTTTGTTAGACTGTCAAAAAAGAATTCTGATATTGCACATTCTCACCAAAAAAATCCTACTTTCATTATTATGGATCAAAACAGCTTCATCAATGTTGACCATTACTTCTCTGATCTCACTGAGTGTGAAACCGTAGTCAGCACTCAAGAGTAGTTTTAAAAGTTCATTTGATTTTTCACAGAGTTCACATTCAACTGCAGGTTGGCGGTTATGTTGCTTCTGGAAGCTCATTGTGCTTCCTTGCCAATTCTGACCGCGGCGGTAAAGCCGCGGTCAGAAAAGGGAAACCGACGGTTTCCCGCAGGTTTTCCCCTGGCCAAAGGAATCCTCCATGGCGGCGCTGCAAGCAGCGCCGCCATGGGGATTCCGACCCCCTTCCCGCCAGCCTGTTCCTGGCGGTTTACACTGCCAGGAAGAGGCTGGCGGGAACGGTTGTCGTGGGGCCCCTGGGGGCCCCTGCACTGCCCATGCCACTGGCATGGGCAGTGCAGGGGCCCCCTAACAGGGCCCCATTAAGATTTTCAGTGTCTGCTTGGCAGACACTGAAAATCGCGACGGGTGCAATTGCACCCGTCGCACCCCAGCAAATCCGCCGGCTCCATTCGGTGCCGGCTTCATCTTTGCTGGGGCATTCCCGCTGGGCCGGCGGGCGATCTTTTGAAGATCGCCCGCTGGCCCAGTGGGAAAGTTAGAATGCTCCCCGCGGTCATTTGACCGCGGGGCGGTGTTTGGGCGGTTTCCGCCCGGCGGGCGGCACCCGCTGCTTGCCGGGGTCGGAATGACCCCCTTAGTCTCTTGATTCCCCAGGTTTCCTTTTTCCAAAATCTTTTTGTTCTTTTGTGCTTTTGGTCTTTATTCCCACATGCTTGTCCCAGGACATTTTAAATGGATTTGATAATTTATAGGGTCTCACCTTGTCTAGGCCACTATAGATTGCAGGTTAGAACAAGCTAAATGACTAACAGGATTAGGCAGCGCATGTTTCCTCCTTTTTCAGTTTTTTTCTATTGCGTTTGTGCATTGCTTTTATTGAATTCCGTGTTTCTGATATTAGTGTCTGAACGTCTTTAGGAGGTTTGGGCAACCTATCATGATTCTGTATGATTGTAGTCTTGTTTTGAGAATCATCTATATCACTCTGAACATTAATCTGTAATCAAAACCCTTGAAATGTATTTCAGCTTGAGTATCTATTGTGGGGCTAAACTAGTCAGACTGTAAGTTTAATTAATTGTTGTCATTTTTTATGCCTAGTGTGTTCACACCCTTACATTGCTGGGTGAAAAGATCAATCACCCCACCTAGCATAAACCCTGCAAAGGAAAATATGCAAAAGCAATATTGTGCTGTAAACTTTTACAATTTGCTAAACACAGTGCTGAAGATTATCGCAGAGATCAGCACTGACTGACTCAATTTTAATAAATGTGGGCCATAATGTTTAACTGGGAGTTATTTTAGCCACTATGTACCTTAAAGCTTCAATTAGCTCAAGACAAACATTGAAAATGTGTTTATATTTCCTGAAATTACTCAGTGGGAGAAATGTGCCTATCGGTCTCTAAACTGTCACGTTATCATCACCATTTACAGACTGAACTTTCACTGTAGTGCAGGTCATTCTCTCGAAAATACTTAAACAAGCAGATTTTTGTTACTTTATTTTTCTAACATTCAATAACGCTAATTGGTGAAATAAATCATGCCATTTCGAAACAGCATTTCAACAATTTATTTAAATTGTAGTGGTCATGAATTTGCGTAATGTTTTTTTTGTAAAATTCTATAAAAAGGTTGTGAAGTCATGTTTTTACAGCGAAATGTACTTTGCCAGTAGCTTGATTGACTTGTTTACATGAGTGCGAACTTCGGGTGAAATCGTTTTATGAGATACCGGCAAGAGAGTGATTCAAGCAACAAAACTGCAGCAATATATTTTCTATTTGAACGAGACTCTCGCGAGCAGATTTTTTGAAAAACTGGATTATGCCAATATTAAACGAATTTACTGTAAAGTCACATTTGGCAATTATGTGCATTATGCCAGCACAATTAAACTTTTTTTCCGAGGCTTAATTAAAATTCCTATTTGATGCAGCCATAACAGTTCACTTCTGGATGTGTAATTTCACTGAAACCAGGGCTTAATTCGTAAAGAAAAACGAGCCGGTGCCCAAAACTCTCTTCTTAAACAAGGGCTGCTGCAATTAAATGTGGGAACGCGGACTATTAAAGCAGCGTAATCCTAAAGCCATCTCGGGGCTCTTTAATCCATTTACAGCCTCTCCCTGCCCCTTCAGATCACTCTTGAAGCTTTCTGCTTTCTCCCATTGTGACGCTTTTTCGTTTTTCTCTTCCCCCGTCTTTCCCATATGTGTCTTTTGCTGGCAGTAAATGCTTGAGGCAGAAAAATAAGCGCCGGCCCTCAAAAATAAGTGCCGGTGCTCGCACTGGAAACAACGAGCACAAATTAAGCACTGACTGAAACAGAAAACAGCTGTCAAGTTTCCATCTCGTTGCGTTGCAGTGACGTTTATTCACTAGCAAACAGAGACAGGTGTACCAACTGGAAGGTTTTACATCCTCAAACCAAGCGATTATGGCCTCTCAGGTTTTTACAGTGAAACAATATGTGTTTATAATTGCACTAAGCAGTGACATTCCACACGAAGTAAATCTGAAAATGCAGCAAATGATGTCTGTGACATGAGCGTCAATAGCGAATTACAGGACTTCTGACAAAAGGCAGTGATTACGTCATAAAGAAGTTCAAGGACTCACTCAAAGGACCGTTATCAATTTATTTTTACACAACAATTATCTAAGGGGGGCACTGGCAAGGCCTGAACCTAGGTTTGCCCGTCAATTGTGCGAATATTAATTTTATTTTTATGCAGGTTTGGGTTAAGGGTATTTCAACACTACACAATAAACATGTGATGTAGGAAAGTATTCTTTGACTTAAATATAACACCCTTTAAAAGTAGTGCACCGATTTAACACTCTCTTACATGTAGCAAAACATACATATTCATTGTGATCATTTACACTCGAACTAACGAAATTAGGCCAGTAGAGGGAGCTATGGATTTTCAAACTTTTAAAATGAAATGTGTATTGAAACGCTTCCATTACAATAGAAGCATCAGCAAAGACCTATTAAAAGAATGGGTTCTCTAAGGCATGCCATTGCCCATCAAAAGGGTTCTGGTGATTATTTTGATCAAACCATACATATCAAGATGTCTAAGCTGCAAAGACTACGATCAAAGATGTGACATATTTAGTTTCTTCTTGGCAGGCATTCTTTAGTAGCATCCTTTAGATATCCAAATCAATCTAATTCTCCTGTTGATTGTCAGTTGGCATTAGACTAATTCGCCAACCTGTGACTGACAGATTAGCAAATTATTCAGTGGAATCAAAACTTGCCACTGTGACATACTGCCAGCTCAAACTGGATGCACAAATATCACAAAGAAATGTCGCTAATCATTAAATTATGATTCTGTAAACGCGACAGACACAGTAGATTGGAGAATATAATCTGTTAGTAGATAATTTAGCCCTCGTAAAATGGCAAAACCTGAGAATTTCCTTTTACCATTGCAAATTAATTATCGTAAGTCAGACATAGCATTGCATCTTAAGGGTTTGAATCGACTAACATAATTTGAGAAATGTCTTAGTTCTAAATGAACAAAAGTTGTAAATTTTTCAGTGTAGTTTTATTATTTGGAACTAAAAGAGCTTATTAAGTGTATTGGGTTGAAACTTTTTGCTGTTATATTGTATGCAGACTTTTTTCAAACCGCAATGCAATGTGAAGAAAAATAACACATATGGGTTTATTTATGGACAATTGGTGTAACATGGCACCACAAGTCTTCTTGCTACACTGCACTACACCAATGTGAAAGGGCCGGAATTCACTGTATTTGTGCAATACAGTGCATTCCTGTTCTTTTGCCCTGCACTGGTGCACAATTGCCAGCCTAGCGCCAAAGCATAGACCCTTACACCATGGCGCAAGGGTGTCTGTTTTGCATGCAGGATTGTTTTCGTGCAAGAAGGGGCACCTTCCTGTACAAAAACAATCCTGATAGATGTTTTCCTCTTTCTATGTGTGCTGCAGAAAGCAGCACACATGCAAAGAGATAAAAAAAAGGAGAAATACAAATATTTCTCCTCGTTATGCTTCTCTTGGGGAGGTGCAAGGTTTTGGCCCTTCCCCAGGTTTACATGATTACATAACCCTGGGGCAGCTTCAAAATCCATAGGTGAGTGGGAAAACCCACTCCAACGCCCATGGAATGCCTCCCTGGCTCAGAATTAGGCAACACAGTGACTTGCACTGCTTTGTCTTACTCCATATCTATGAGGCCCTTCAAAGCCATGTAAAGCGGCTTTGTGTGACTTCATAGATATGGTTGAGAGGTTTTGCCATCGGAGCATCATTATTTTTAAGCACTCTGACATGGAGCTCAATGATCGTCAGCTGGAATACATGATATTACAAAGTTATCCCAAATTCTGAGAGGAGGAAAATTGGAATGGTGTGGTAATTACACATCTGGTGACTACTTCGTCCTGTGATATGACTATTTACTCAATATACAATTGTCCCCCACAATAAGGAGGGTATGAGAGTGAGGGCCTATCTATTATTTGACAAATGTTTAAGGCAGAATCAGTATTTAAAGTTGAACAAGGTTAAAGTCAAAATAAAATGCTTAAGTGAAATGTTATTAAAATTGTGCAGTTATGAAGTTTTTATTGATTTTCACAAAGCTTGCAGAAAAATACTTTGCAGCTTTTCACACCACTGTTTCCAACAGAATATTTAACAACTCAATTAGAATTCTGTCTCCAGCTGATGATCGTTTTTTTCATTTCTCCAGTTGATTAGGATGTGTGTCCTCACATTTATTTGTTTTGCCTGTCCATTGTCTAGGATTTGATGTATACTTATTTGAATTGAGGCATGATAGCACAATGATCATCAACAAAAATGCCAAAGCCTATGTTACTGTTATGGGCCAGTCTTAAAATGGATTCTACCAACACTGATAGCAATGAACAGAGAACTGCAACATAGTGCACACTCTGCACATGACCACAGCATTTGCAGCACTTGGCCAACAAAGGCAACCACGGGTGCTCAACTTTCTTTTGCTGCAGGCCAATGCATTCACTTTCCCCATTGTTGGTGTGTGTTTCAAAGAGTTGTGGCCACATTTGTCAAAGGGACGCAAGAGTGACGTAACTCTTGAGTAAGATGCAACTCTTAAGTTAGACTTATCAAGCCAAGCATGCCACCTTGTGTGACCTTGTATGGCTTGATAAATCTAGAGTAATTCAACACTACACAAATAAATGCATGTATTTATTCTGCCATGTGAAGGCGTTCCATGGGTGGACGTGGGTGCATTCCCAGACTTACAATTACTAGTGGACCTGGGAATGCTTCAAAATGAAACGCCTTCCAAGGTGAGGCATTACGAGGAGAAATATCTTTATTTCTTCTTGTTACTGCCTCTTTCTCTGTGTGCTGCATTCTGCAGCACGGATGGAAAGAGGAACATGCCTCAGAAGATTGTTTTTGTGCAGGAAGGGGTCTCTTGCTGTCCTTGTGTGCATTAGAATAATCTGGCGGAGGAGCAGGGGCACCGGCAACAGAGGGAGCTGTATCCCACAGGACCCTGGAGGCAGAGTCCACTGACGCCGAGGGAACCAGTGGAACGGAAGGCGAGCGGAGCAACACAGCAGAGACAGGAGGAGGTGACACAGACTCAGAGACCTACTCCGATGGGAGCTCCCTGGTGGTGGCAGACACCTCTGTAACCACCCCACCTGCAGTTACAGCTACCACCCCCCTGTACCAGCACTGCCCTCCCAGTAGCCCCTCAGCGAGTTGCCCGTGCCTGATCACCGAGGAGGGTGGGCATCTCCTTCGCCCCAGGCACCTTAAGCCCTGCCCCATTGAGCCCTGCTGCCCTGAGTGAGGAGGCAATTGACCTCCTGAGATCCATCTCTGTAGGGCAGTCAACCATTGTGAATGCCATCCAGAGTCTGGTATCCCAGCAATGCATTCCTGGAGGGCATTCATGGTGGATTGGCATCCCAACAAAGATTGATTAAGGTTCTGGCCTCCTCTCTGATGGCAGCCATTGTCCCTGTTTCTACGATGCCCCCTCCAACCAACACTTCCCAGTCCTACTCCCCTCAACCTCAACCCATTCCAGGCACGCATACAGATGAGCATTCACACAAGGCAACACATAAGAGTGGCACAGGCAAACACAAGCACCACACTTCATCCCACAGGTACACATGCAAACACCATACAGTTGCAGACACAACAACATCCACTGCCTCCACTGTCTCCCCCTCCTCCTCCTCCACCTCCCTCCCAGTCACATCCACACTCACACCTGCATGCACTACATCTACATCCACTACCAGCATCACCACACCAAGCAGAACACACACCTCACTGGCAGACACCTCCACAACAGCCATGCACGCGTCCCCTCTGGCCTCTCCCATCCTGTCTTCCCCCCTACTAAGGGACACAAACACAAGCATTTACACACCCAACAGCCACCCACCTCACATCAGCATACTGCCCATGCACCTGCACCCAAGTCCAGCAGACATACACCTCCAACAACCACTCCCTCATCCTCCATTCCCATTACTTCTCCCTCCTTCCACCCCACCATCCCTAAAAAGCTTTTCTTTTCCCAATTTGACCTCTTCCCTCCCCCTCCCCCATCCTGCACGTATGGGCTGGACACCTATGACACAGCCCAGCACCTCAGCCAAACAGTCCACGGGGACAGTAGTAGCACCACCTACCCGTGGTGGTAAGGATACCAAACCTCCATCACAGAAGGGGAAGGAGCCAGTACCACCAGGGAAGAAGGGGAAGGGTCCTGCACCACCAGGGAAGAGTGTGAAGGGGTCTGCACCACCTGTAAAGAAGGGGATGGGGCCTGAACCACCTGTGAAGAAGGGGAATGAGCCTGCACTACCTGTGAAGAAAGGGGAGGAGCCTACTCCACCAGGCAGAGAGGGGAAGAGCCCATCCACCCCTGCCAGGAAGGGTAAGGGATCCACATCCCATGTACAGGAGGAGACAAGGCTCTCTACACCAGCGGAAGCTGTCAGGCTGACACCACCCCCACCTGTAACGCCGTGCTTAGATGCAGCGTCTCTTTCAGTTCTCGCGGCTGGAACGCACTGCCGACACTCGGAGCACCGTTCCCCGCGATTTTTGGTTGCGCGTCCTGGGAAGTATATATTTTGCTCCCGGTCGCGCTACACTTACCTTTAGCCCCTTTTTTTCTTCTTTTTGTGGTGGTGGGTTTTTCTGGTCTTTTTCTTCCTGCCTCTGTCCATGCTTGTGTCCATCTTGTCTTCTTCATGTTTTGTGTCCCAGCATGCTCTAGTTTTCTTTTATACTACTTTCTTTTTTCCTACTCTGGTCTATGGGCTCTTCCCAATTCAAGATGGTGTTCTTTCCCTTTCCTGTGATGTCACTTCCCTTTTTCTCAGTATTGAAGACAGTCAGTCTTGTTCTTCCTTTCGTTGCAAACACCGCCTTCTGGTTGTGCTCTTCACTCCTGTTTTTTGTTCCAGCTTTTGTCTTCAGATATTTGCCTGTTCTTTGTTCCTGTTTTTTGCCTTGGGAAAATTTGCCTATTTTTGTTCCTGATGTCAAGTCCTGTTTTTTCCTTTTTTTCTTCAGGAGTTCCTGTTAGAGGTTTTTCCCCAGTGTTGTTTTATTTTTTCCCTCTGGGACTCCTTCTGGAGGGTACGGTCTGCTTTGACGTTGCCTGTCAAGCGGCACCGTGGCAACTAGAAGGGGTCACCCTTTTCTGGGAGTATCCAGAACCTGTAGAAGACCAGGTATATTCACCAACCCAGTATCCATAGGTGAGAAGTCCAGCGCAGTACGCAACCCCACCAGCAGCTGTCACGTGGCTCCCACCGCCATCTGTGGAAGTGCAGACAGGACAGAGGCTGCCCAGGAGCCCAGGAGGCTCCTCCGTCCACCACCATAGTGCAGCCATCGGACAGTGCAGAGGCTGCCTAGGAGGCTCCTCCATCCACCACCAAAGTGCAGCCATCGTACAGTGCAAAGGCTTCCCAGGAGGCTCCTCCAACACCACCACAGTGCAGCCTTCACCGCCAGCGGACGTAATGTAGGCCACTCTCCAGCGGCTGCTGTGTGGGCTGCCCCCTCCAGAACCAGTGGGAAAGTCACCCACTCGAGAGACCGTGGCCTTGCACTCCCCAGGACAGAGCAATGGCCATGTTGCCCCTCCAGAACCAGTGGGCAAGTCACCCACTACAGAGACTGTGGCCGTGCACTCCCCAGGGCAGAGCAATGGGCATGTTGCCCCCTCCAGAACCAGTGGGCAAGTCATCCACTTTACAGAATGTGGCCTTGCACTCCCCAGGACAGAGCAGTGGGTATGGAGCCACCTCCAGAACCAGTGGGCAAGTCACCCACTTCAGAGACCGTGGCCTTGCACTCCCCAGGACAGAGCAATGGCAGGTTGCCCCTTTCAGAACCAGTGGGAAAGTCACCCACTTCAGAGACTGTGGCCTTGCACTCCCCACCTTGCACTCCCCAGGACAAAGCAATGGGCATGTTGCCCCCTCCAGAACCAGTGGGCAAGTCACCCACTTCAGAGACTGTGGCCTTGCCCTCCCCAGGACAAAGCAAGGGGCATGTTGCCCCCTCCAGAACCAGTCTTTATGGACATGTCAGGATACAGGTTGGCCCTTGGACTGTGACCTGTGGCCTTGTGTGCCCTTATAACTTTGGACTGGGCATTGGCCCTTTATGAACATTTGTATATATTTGGTTTGTGTGGTGGGTTTTGCTATGCTAATACATTGTCGGTACTCCAGCATTGTGGTCCGTGTTTTATTATGCTGTGTGTCGTGTGCCATTGGTTTACGTGTACAGCTGGTTGTGTGTATGGTGTGTGTGTGTCTGGTGTGTTTTGTGCGTGTGTGTTACTCTCGTTTTCCTCCCACCCTCCCTTGTGTGCTAGGCGGCTGTACTCACCATCGTCGTCTTCTCCGGCATTGGTGTTTCAGGTGGAGCATTGGTACCCCCTGGAAAAGGTGGCGGTTTTCTGTGTCTTAATATGGTGGGCAGTACTTTGTCTCACGCCTGGCTGTTGCCGGCTACCGCTGTGGTGAATGTTGTTTCCGCCATGGCGGTTGGTGTGGTACATTGGATGCCTGTGGGAGTTATCACTGCCATGGTCATAATTTGGCGGTACTTACTGTCAGCCTGTTGGCGGTATTACCGCCACTTTATCACTCACCGCCAGGGTCATAATGAGGGCCTATGGGCCAACCCTGGGAAAAGACAGGAAAACATCATATTATGTTAAATATGGGACATTTCTGCCCTTTCCTTATTGTGCAGCACGCTGACGTGCTGCTGTGTATGGTGCTTTTTTAAAAATAAATATGCCTCTTAATTTGCAAATATTTCATTTTGGTTCATGCCGTTCTTCCATATTTTATAGATGTACTGTGTGTACTAAATTGTCAACAACAGAGCATCATTTCAGAGTTCTATCAGAAATTTACACTGCTGTGTTAGTCAGGTTATCATAATGTTTCTGCTTTGATTAGCCAAAACGCTGGTTCTTTTAAATATGTGTGAGTGCGAAAATACGTTTGTCCTTTATTTTACCTGTGGTTGCAGGTAAAAACTTGGACACAGAGCTAGTTGCGCTACCAGGGAAGCACACTATTGTAATTCTTTAGTTGATTTTCCACTGTCCAGTGCATTGTTCCTTGCTGCTTACTGCTTGACCCAAACAGTATATATATATATATATATATATATATATATATATATATATATTTACATTTAGTAATGTACAAAAGGGACTTCATAACCTTTTGTCATGTAACTACAGAAAATCAGTTCTAATCAGAAAATTTAACTTCCCTTTTTCATCTTTTGCCCACCCTGTGATTCTTTTTCCCCCATAATAGTAAGTCACCACACCATCACCCATTCAACCGTTCTTGGGAAGTCCGACAGCATCACATCCATAAATGAACAGCGGATTGTCCCACTTGCACTATTTTCTTAAGAATGAATCTGTACCCCTGAAAGCAAAGTGAGCGAGTTGTGATCCAAGGATTACAGGATGATTTAGAACAAGGGAACTGTACACCACGATTATATCTCAGAATATATTATAGAGAAATATAGGCGGTCATTCCAACCCTGGCGGTCAATGACCGCCGGGTTGGAGGACCGCGGGAGCACCGCCGACAGGCCGGCGGTGCTCCCAAGGGCATTCCGCGGTCGGACCGGCAACACTGGCGGTCTCCCGCCAGTGTACCGCCCGCCCTTTGGAATCCTCCAAGGCGGCGCAGCTAGCTGCGCCGCCGAGGGGATTCCGACCCCCCCTACCGCCATCCAGTTCCCGGCGGTCCGCCCGCCGGGAACCGGATGGCGGAAGGGGGGGGGTCGCGGGGCCCCTGGGGGCCCCTGCAGTGCCCATGCCACTGGCATGGGCACTGCAGGGGCCCCCGTAAGAGGGCCCCTACAAGTATTTCACTGTCTGCATGGCAGACAGTGAAATACGCGACGGGTGCAACAGCACCCGTCGCACCTTCCCACTCCGCCGGCTCGATTACGAGCCGGCATCCTCGTGGGAAGGGAGTTTTTCCCTGGGCTGGCGGGCGGTCTTTTGGCGACCGCCCGCCAGCCCAGGGAAAAACTTAGAATACCCTCCGCGGTCTTTCGACCGCGGAGCGGTATTTCGGAGGGGGGAAGTCTGGCGGGCGGCCTCCGCCGCCCGCCAGACTTGGAATGACCCCCATAGTGTGTTAGAAATGCCACGTCCCGAAAACAGCTTTCATTAGGATGAATATTTATATTATTATCTCCAATGGGCGATATTTTTGCAGATGTCATGTAGTACACACTAGTTATGTCAGATGATATTCTGACCACGTGTTCTGGTATCGTATTTGCACGATGTTAACGGAGCCAATCACAATTAACGGATCTAGAGAAATTGTCCACAGGTTGAAAAGTAAGTCAGTAATTTACTTTTCAAAATGTTTATATGTTGACACACTGGTATCTTCCCAGACATGTCATTCTCGTCAAACCCATTCTTGGTAAATAAAGAAGGAGTCCCAAGAATTGGTTTGCTGTAAATATGTAATGGGTTCAGCAGCTCATTCTCCATTTCACGGGCAGTGGTGGCCGGCACCTTTGGGAGGGGGACGGGCGGGGCACACACACAAACACACACACAGGCTCATTCTTTCACACACAGACACGCACGCACGCTCATCCATTAACAACACTCATTCCATTCAAACATACACGCATGCAACATTCATTTTACAAGATAACACACATTCATTCTTTCACTCACACACGAACGCACTCACATCCATTAACAACACTCATTCCATTCAAACATACACGCACCCACCAAACATTCATTTTACAAGGTCACATACATTCATTCTTTCACTCACACACGCACACACTCACATCCATTAACAACACTCATTCCATTCAAACATACATACACGCATGCACCAAACATTCATTTTACAAGATCACACACATTCATTCTTTCACTCACACACGCACTCACATCCATTAACAACACTCATAACACTCAAACATGCACACGCACACCAAACATTCAATGTAAAACATAACATAACACACATACATACACACACACACAAACACACACACACTTACCTTTAGCCAGGAAAGTTGGGACTGCTGCCTTCCCTCACTGGCTGACCTGAGATCAGCCAATGAGGGAAGGCAGCAGTCCCAGCCTCGTCACAGAGTGGGATGGGGTCAGTGAGACTGCTGACCCCACCCCACTCTGTGACGAAGTGTCACTGATTGACACTCGCCCTGGGCACTTCAGGGCTTAAACCTGAAGCGCCCAGGGAGAGTGTCAATGGGTGACGCTTTCCTCGTCACCCAGGGGAGGGCCTCGAGGCACCTTTGGTGGGCCGAGGAGGTCACGCCCATAAGGGTTGTGATCTCCTCAGCCCAGCAAAGTTCAGCTCAGGCAGCCAGGAGTCTGCGCAAATCGCGCATGTCTGCTCCTGGCTGCCTGTCCTGAACATGAAGAGTGTCTGTCAGGCTGACCTTTGTTCAGCCTGACAGACACTCTTCATGGGGTGGGGGGGCGTGGCCCCTCCGCCCTAAAGGACGGGCCGCCACTGTTCACGGGGGTATTTTCTTTCAAAAGAAGGTATCCTACTTTCCCTGACACTCATTACTACCTTGGAACAAGCACTATGGCAAGGCAGTTGTGAAGGACGTAGATCCTGAAAGAGATTTAACTACGATAGTGGGTTACAATGGCTCCATTGTCAACCAGTCAATCAGAGCATGTCCTCAAGCCAGCTCGCCCTGCAATAGTCTACTGCCCAGCTTGCCCACAGTTACTCTCTGTGGCCATGCTTTGTGCCTCCGCACCTTAATTCTTGCTCGTTTTTCTGCTCCTTTCTTTGTCTCTTCTGCTCAATTTTCTGCTCCCTTTCCTTTCTTTTTGCTCCTTATTCTACTTGTTTTTCTCTCTCTTCTGCTCATTTTTCTGCCCATTTTCTCTCTTTTCTGCTCATTTTTCTGCCCATTTTCTCTCTCTTCTGCTTGTTTTTTCTGCTCCCTTTCTGTCTCTTCTGCTTGTTTCCTGCTCCCCTTTCTCTCTCTTCAGCTCTCTCTCTTCTTCTACAAATTTTTCTGCCCCTTTTCTCTCTCTTCTAACTATTTTCTGCTACTATTTTGTCTCTTCTGCTCATTTTCTGTTCCTTTTCTCTCTTCAATTAGTTTTTTACCCCCTTGCTTGCCTTTTCTGCTCCTTCTCCTCTCTTCCCGCTATTTCCCTCCTCTTGCTGTTTCCCACCTTCTACCAACAGGAGCCCTGCCCCCTCTAGGACCTACTTAATGGAGGTCACATTTCATCCTCCATTGAACAGGTACTCATGCCAGCTCCCCCTGTGACAGACTCCTATCCAGCTAGCCCACAGCTACCTTCTGCTGCCTTGGTTTGTGCCTCCGCTGCTTCAATCTTGCTTATTTTTGTGCTCCTTTTCTTCTCTCTTCTGCTAGATTTTCAGCTCCCTTGTCCCTCTCTTCTGCTCCTTTTCTACTTGCTTTCTCTCTCTTCTACTTGTTTTTGCCCCCTACTTGCCTTTTCTGCTTCTTCTCCTCTCTTCCTGCTGCTTCCCTCCTCCTGCCTTTGTCCGACTCCCACCACCCACCACCCTGCTGTCCGCCCATGGAGGCTGCAGCATGGCTGCACATGGGATGTGCCCAACTGGCACGCCACTGATGTGCAAAAGGCACACCAAAGGCAAGTCCATCTGCCCCTATCCACTTTGGGACCGCGCCCAGCGCCAGAACCCCTGGCCCTCCCACTATCCACCGCTACACTGTCAAGGAGCTCCTGGACCCCAGTCACCAGAACAACTGCTACCACTTGTCCTCTCCATATTCAACCAAAGGACACTTCACCTGTTGCCACTCCCATTTCTCAGGCAACACAGGTCTGTCATCCCACTTGGGATCCCACACTACTTTCGCACATAGGACCACTAACAACCTAGAACCACTCCAATGCATCCTGCTCAATGCCCGATCCCTCTACAAGCATGCCATAGAAATCTGAGACACAATCACCACCCTCTACCCTGATGTGACCTTCATCACTGAAACATGGCTCAATCCCTCCTCAAAGACTGACATCACCACCGCAACTACTGATGACTACAAGATGATACAACGAGTCCACCCCAAAAAACTCAGTGGGGGCATCGCCATCATCACCAAAGAAACAATTCAATGCACGGTCACCAACGACAACCCCAAGGCCCTCATGAAACACCTCAACTTCGAACTACAGACAGACCCCAAGACCACAATAAGAGGCACCCTCATATATAAACATCCAGAACCCCGACCAGCGTTCTGAAATGCCATCTCTAACCTATCGCACCACTAGTCGTCGACTCCTACTACTATGTCCTACTCAACAACCTCAATTTCCATATTGACGACCCCAAAAACACCAACTCCAACATCCTCCCCAGAAACTTGAACAACATTGGCCCCACTCATATGTCACTGAACCCAGGCACAAAGCCGGTCACACACTCAACTCCATCTTCACTGCCAGCAACAGAATGAACTTCAGCTACAACACAGAGCTCACCTCAACTGACCACACCATTGTCCACTTCACAATCTCTGATGCTCAGCACGCCATCTCCAAGCATCACAGCTTCTTTCACCACAGCTGGTGCAAGGTAACCGAGACACAGTGGACACAGACCCTCAGCACCACCCAACCTGAAGCATTCTGAGAACATGACCAAGTGGTCCCAAACTTCTCGTCACGGATCACCAGCTGCAATGACAGAGCCACCTTGTTGAAACCAGGAAAAAACAGCAAAACCTCAAGTCACGCCAGCTGGTACACCCCAGAGCTCAGAACCCTGAAGTGCAACTGCTACTGTACAAAGGAAAGATGACGTGCCACAAAGAACCCTTCCGACAGAGTGCTTATAAAGCAGCCCTCAGCAACTACCACCTACGCATCAAGGAAGCCAGTAATGCAGCTATCTCAGCTCGTATCGACACAGCGGCCAACTACATGAAGGAACTCTTCAAAATAATCAAGGAATTTTCCAACCTGCCAGCCACACAGAACACCAGCCTGTCCTCCATCCACACCTGTGCTTTCAACAACCCCTGCCCCCACCAGCTCATCAACCTCAGAACCATCCCAATCAGCACCAAACTAAACAGCATCATCAACACCTCCTTCTCCACTTCAGCCTTCTTGATCAGATGGAAATGCCACCTACTTGATGCTTCACAATCTGGTTTCTGTGCCAATCATGCCACAATGACTGCCCTGATCACTTCCACAGATGAAATCAGATCTCTCCTTGACCACAAAGCAACTGTCGTGCTGATCCTCAACAACATCTCTGCTGCGTTCAACACCATCTCCAACCACACCCTAATCAACAGACTTTACATTGGCATACAGCAAAACGCCCTCAAGTGGATCGCTCTTTCCTTACAGGTAACACATAGAGTATTTGTCTGCCTCCCTTCACCTCCATCCCCAATATGTGGCATACACAAAGGATCTTCCCTCAGCCCCACCCTTTTCAAGACCTACATCACCCAACCTCTCAGACGTCATTAGAGCTCATGGACTCAACATACTTTCCTACACTGATGACACTCAACAAATACTTTTGCTCACTGAAGACCTCTCCAATGCGAAAACCAACTTCTGTGATGCCACGACCAACGTAGCCAACTGGATGAGAGACAATTGCCTCAACTAAACTCTGACAAGACAGAAGTACTGATCTTCGGAAAGAGCCCCTCCACTTGGGACCACAGCTTGTGGCCAGCAGAACTCGGCTCAACATCCACACCCACAGACCATGCATGAAAAATAGGCATCAACCTGAGCATGAAACAACAAGTCAATGTAGTCACCTCCTTCTGAGTTCACACACTTTGTATGCTCTGCAACATAACACACAAAAAAGGGAGCGCACTGCCTCACACTCCAGCATAAAATAGCCCCAATGCATCATGGTAAATGCAGTCATTTGATTTAAAAATAGAGAAACTTTTCAAAAAGTCTTTCACTTTAAGTAGGTGCAGCAAGTGCCGTATCTCTGGACACGTGTTTCTGGCTTTCGGCCGTCATCAGCAGAGAGAAAATATATCTGAAGGGGTTGCTTGAAATGCCGCCGAACGTCTTCACAGGTTTTTGTACAACTCAGTAGGCGAACAGGTGCCTCACAAGAGCTTGTCAGCTCGTAGGCTCACGGGAGCCATCAATTAAACACACAAAAAAAGGGAGCACACTGCCTCACACTCCAGCATAAAATAGCTCCAATGCATCATGGTAAATGCAGTCATTTGATTTAAAAATAGAGAAACTTTTCAACAAGTCTTTCACCTTAAGTAGGTGCAGCAAGTGCCGTATCTCTGGACACGTGTTTCTGGCTTTCGGGCGTCATCAGCAGAGAGAAAATATGTCTGAAGGGGTTGCTTGAAATGCCGCTGAACGTCTTCACAGGTTTTTGTACCACTCAGTAGGCGAACAAGTGCCTCACCAGTGCTCGTCAGCCCATAGGCTCATGGGAGCCGTCAATTAAACACACAAAAAAAGGGAGCACACTGCCTCACACTCCAGCATAAAATAGCCCCAATGCATCATGGTAAATTCAGTCATTTGATTTAAAAATAGAGAAACTTTAAAAAAAGTCTTTCACCTTTAGGAGGTGCCGCAAGTGGCGTATCTATGGACACGTATTTCTGGCTTTCGGCCGTCATCAGCAGAGAGAAAATATATCGGAAGGGGTTGCTTGAAATGCCGCTGAACGTCTTCACAGGTTTTTGACCACTCAGTAGGCCAACAGGTGATGCCACGACCAACGTAGCCAACTGGATGAGAGACAATTGCCTCAACTAAACTCTGACAAGACAGAAGTACTGATCTTCGGAAAGAGCACCTCCACTTGGGACCACAGCTTGTGGCCAGCAGAACTCGGCTCAACATCCACACCCACAGACCATGCATGCAAACTAAGCGTCACCCTGAGCATGAAACAACAAGTCAATGGAGTCACCTCCTTCTGAGTTCACGCCCTTTGTATGCTCTGCAACATCTTCAGATGAATCCCAGTCAATAGCCTAACAACTGTCACCCAGGCCCTCATCACCAGCTGTCTCAACTAAAGCAGTGCTCTCTATGGAGACATCTCCTCCCAGCTCCTCATAAGGCTCCTGACCATACAGAATGTGGCAGTCTGACTCATCCGAAACCTCCCCAAGTGGACACACATCACCCTCCAACACAGCAACCTCCACTGGCTCCCCATCCAAAAAGAGATGCCAGTTCAATCCTGCCACAAAGCTCTCACAATCAAGGACTGCTCTATATTGACTATCAACTGAACTTCCACCTACCATCAAGACATCCATGCTCCTTCTCTCTTGCAACTGTGCAGCTCTCGTATTTGTCACAGCTGCAGCAGGGCCACTCCTTCTCCTACATTTCCGTAAAAACATGGAACGACATACCCCCTTTCATCTCTGAACAGCACCTGTTCCTGGCAGACTTCAGAAAGGAACTTAAGACCTGGTTGTTAGACAGAGGCTTGGAACCTCCAGCACCCAGATATCCCTAGGGGTGACAGTGTTGTGCTTTACAAATGCGGATTGATTGATTGTATTTTAAGTTATCATTCACCATGCAATTTGCAATTGATGTTTGGCTTCTCCTAAACAAAAATGATAAATTCAATAGTGTTTAGATCAATACTATACATATATATATTTATATATATGTGTGTGTTATATATGGGCAACATTTCTTTATTGGCATTTTTCATATCCAATGAAGTGAGCAATGAGCTGTGCTCCCTAGCAACACAGAAGGAACAAGTCCACAATTGGGGAACCAATTGAATCTCTAAAACAAGCATGGTCATCCTGGTGTGCCCACAAAAAACAAATAAGCCTTGGGGGACCATAACTGCCTAATGGCACTTCTATACATTGCTACAAATAGCACAAGATGGGGTAGCTATCCACTATTGACATCTTACAGTACCTGAGTGGAGTAATATTCTGGGAGGTGTTAGGGGAGGATGGGGATGCAGGAGGGGGGAAGAACAGAAAGTGTTACGTGTAAGAGTATACTCCTCTTCTCAAAGGCAGTGGGTCATGTCAGTTAGCAAGCATGTTGCTTAAAAAGAAAAGCATTGGGTTCTCCATTATCCATTGGGCAGGTGGGCTCAAGCTTTCTTCCTGGGGAGTCGTTCTCTCCTCTCAGACATGCCCATATTAGTAGGACAATTAAAAGCTGAGAGAGATGTTGGAACTACAGTCGGGGCAACACCCCATAAAGTCAATCCTACCAGACCTTGAGTAGTGTCAGGTAAGGATATATTGCAAGATGGTCATAGCTAGAAGAAAGGAATGGGCAATGGTTGTAGGTTCCTGTAAGGTCGATGTAATCTATGGTCTGGTGGGCGAGTGATGAAGAAGTCTCACAGATCTGTGGCTTGTCTACATGTACACCGTGGTATCTCAAGCGTTTTGTCGGGGTGAAACAAAGGCATGGGAGAACTCAGTCGCAAATCCTGGTGGAAGGCAGATTATTTGAGCCAGTCCAATCAAGATTTACTCAGGAAAATCCATCAGAAAGTATTTGGAAACACTCTTGTACATTTCTAATTTGTCTGGCAGCTTCTATGTAAACTTTTCATGCAAGGCTACTTTATGAATTTCTACAGTCCATTCGGTGTGCGAGAGGCCTTCGAGTTGATGCCTGTGATGGAGGATGCATATTGTCATCACTGCCAGTGCCATGGCTATCCATCAGTGTGTATTTGTGCCTAGTTCTAAGGAATCAGTGATGTTGCAAAGGATTGCCAATTGGGCTGCGGGTTTCAGATTATGTGGGTGAAGTCATTGCACATGCCCCATATGGCCATCCATTAAGTTCAGATTTCGCTGTAGCTCCCCATAATGTTATGTAAGTTGCAGTGTTCACGGAGCAGCAACAACTGTGAGCCAGTAGTCTGGCTCGGCAAAGCCTCTGCTGGGTTCAATACCAGTAATGATGGATCTTGAAGAATTTGAGGTGTAACTCTCAAGGACTCTGTCATGACTCTGGAGCAGAGTCATCCAATTTTGTTTGAGTGTATTCCTTACCCAGACTTGCATCCCACGAAGTGTGGCAGCTGTTAAAGTTATGACCCAAATGCACATTTTAAAGAGACCTGAGACAAGAACCTAGTAACTACCCTATAACTGAAGATATAGGAGAAGAGTTGAGGTCAGGAGTCTACTGGGAGGAGACTTAGTACTGAACAGAGGCAGTGTGCCAATTAACGCTGTCTCCAAAAATCAGAGAGGAAAAGGACACATTCCTCTCTCAGCACCAGAAATAGTTTAATTGTGCGCTTTCTTTTGTTAAATATATTTTATTGGAAGATTCAGCAATGTATAATAAAATGTGTATTAGAAGAAATAACAAATATGTGTAGCATTAAAACAGGTAATTATGAATACTGAAGTCCAAAAAAGTCAACATAATAATAATAAGCAGAATCATTTCATTCATGTTTTTTGTATATAAAAAGTAGAGACAAGAAAAGTGGGGAATAGCAAGAAAGAAGAAAAAAGGAGAAGAGTGAGTAAAGATTAGATCATATATACATTTGAAGATAGATAAGTAGTGAAAGGAAATCAGTAAAGATCAGATTTGTTCTTTTGGTAAGTAGTCAATGAAGATACATTGGATATTCTATGTTCACCACAAATAAAGGTCCACCACGTTAAAACAGATATTTTGGAAGTGTCTTTCCAGCATGAAAGTATAACCTTAAAAGCAATAGCAACGAAGAGGTCTAACAACCGAGGTTTAGGAGAAATATGCATAAAATCAGGGGACATAGTGCCCAGGAATACATTTTGAATAGATAATTGGACATTATGTTTGAATATATGTGTGTATGTGAACCAAATATCCTTCAAAAAATGGAAGACATGTGGGCAACAATATAGTAAATGAGTTAAAGTGCCATTAGAGATATGACAAGACCAACATAATGAGGAGGAATTTTGATTAAATTTAGTGATTCATTCAGGAGTCATAACAGCTCTAATGTAAATAAAACATAAAGATTGTGTAATGCAAGCAGCTCTGTAGGTTCTGAATGGTTTTAGCCAAACTCTATCCACAGCTGGGTAGTAAGAGATACTGAAAGGTCCTTTTCCCAAAGTAGTTCATTGAGGGTTTTTGAGCATTAAATTTTAGGGGATAATAAACATTTATGAATAAGTGCAGCTTTAGGTAGAGAATCATGCTTAATGTTATATAACAGTGTTGAAGGTGTAATTTGTGTAAGAGAAGTCAGAAAAATATTGGTGTTTAAGAAAGATTGAAGAACAGAAGATAACAGCTTATATTCTTGAAGAAAATGTTTGGTAAATTGTACTGTACTTGCAGTTGATTGTTTAATTGTCTGTATACCCTTTTCTCTCCACGTGTTCCAATGAAATGGGTTGATGACTACACATAGGGCTGCATTATACCATGCTTGTGCCATGCTGTGAAGTTGTGGACAGATCCTTAGATATTTATGAGTCGTCTTTCATGCTATGTGTGTGGCGACTAGTACAGGGTTGTCTCATCAAGAGGTCTTTAGCAGCAGGTGCATTGGATGTTATGAGCCGATAAGGTACTGTTCAATTCACACCCAAATATATATTTCTAAGGTTAAACAAATAACTTTGGTCACTGGAAAACATATTTTTATATGTACAGACTTTGATAATCTCACCCTCGCAGTTAAGAGGTGCAGCTAAATATGAGAAAACATTACAAATTGTTGGTTTGTAAATACCCTCAAAGTTATGGAAGTGTTGGTGTTCAGCTCGTTTACAGAGTATTTTCCTGCACACTCTCCTGTGTACCCCCATATATACCTGTTGTTGGACCAGGCCCTTTTACAGGGTCATTCCCCAGACTTTGTGCTTTTTGCCTCCTTATTTTTCTGACCTTTGTTGGCTGATGTGTTGACTTTGAGCACTTTTTCACTGTTACCCAGTGCTAAAGTGCATGTGCTGTCCCTTACAAAATTGGTATGATTGGCCTATACTTAATTGGCATATTTAATTTATCTATAGGTCCCTTGTAAAGTGGTATCCCTATATCCAGGGCCCGTAAATTAAATGCTACTAGTGGGTCTGCAGCGCTGCTTGCACCACCCACTGAAGTAACCTGTCAAACCTACCTAAAGCCTGCTAGCGCAGAGCCTGTGTGCGCAGTTTTCTTCTACAGGGACCTGGCATCTAAATTTGCTTGCCAGACCCAGAACTCCCCTTTTACTACATGTAAGACACCCGTAAGGTACTCCCTACCTAGCCCTTTGGGCAGGGTGCCATGTATGTAGAAGGCAGGACATGTGCCATGTTGCGTGGCCTGTCCTGGTAGTGACAAACAGCCTAACTTGGTGTCTCACTGCTATGAGTGCTGCCTCCTCATAGGATTGCATTGGAAATGCCCTGCCTTCTGTGTAAGGGGTATTGTCTGATTTATGAGGGGTAGCGTAGGCATGTTTGGTATGGTTGTGATAGTGGTGAGAAATGCTGCTTACTGGTGTAGGTGTATTTTTTATTACTATCACAGAAATGCCACTTATAAAAAGTGCACATTTATCTGTGCTTATGACTTTGGTGTTTTGCAGCTTGCCTCCAATCCACGTCTGGCCAGACTGACAGTTGGGGCTTTGTACATACTTCTCAGTCAGCCTGAACACAGGGAGGGTGGAGGTGTCACAGGGGTGCATCTACATATTGTAAAGCCTTCCAGGGCTGAGAGAAGGGAGAGGCGGGGTACACCTCATTTGTAAATGCTGTGCCCTGGCCTCACACAATAGGGTCGTTTACCCCCCACTGAAGTTTGGAGCCTGTGCTGGAGAAGAGAAAGGGTACTCCCAAAACCAGTTGTAACTGGTTGGAACCACCTCTCCTGGCCATTGTAAAACACACTGTAAACCTAGTATAAGTACAGGGGACTTTTCCCCACAATTTAGACATCTTTTGGACATTCTTGGGACTACAGGAACCTTACCTGGAGCTGGACGCAGGACGCTGTTGAAAGGACTCACCAGGAACACCTTGGACTGCTGCTGCTCTGCTTGCACTTCCTTGTTGTGCTGACCTGCTGCTGGGTTCTCCAGCCCTGCACCCCCTTCTTCAACTGTTGTCTCCAGAGGCAGGGTGCTGTGGCCCCTGACCTCTGAGAACTCTCTTCAGTACGAGGAGTGCTGCCTCAGCTGCCTAGCGCCATGGGAGCGCTCTGTTGGTGCCTGTAGTGCTTTTTCCTGAAGCACGTGTTACTTGGAAATTGAGGGCCACCGCGCTGCTTTGAGTTCTCTCTTGTTCCAGCAAGATCACCGCCACAGCCCGGGCTGCAGATTTGGGCCCTAGCGCTTTTGAAACACGCTCTCTCGATTGACCCTGAATCACTGCCGCAACTCGGGCATCTAATCTCTACACAGCACGAGGACCGTGCTCTCTCTGGTGCCCCCGGGGCACCAGAAGAAGCCAAGAGGAGCAAGCGTGCTCCTGTCGGCACTCCTGGGGTACGGTCCGCTCCTGGGAGCGCCCCCGGGGCACCAGCCACCTCCGATTCACCAAGAATCACTGCGGCAGCCCAGGAACAGCCGAGGACACTCGTGCACCAAGTCGGGTGCGGGTGAGTGCCTTATTCAGGCCCCCGGAGGGCTCCGAGCTTCAAAGAAGCCGCAACCCAGGACTCAGGGAAGGGTAGGGAGCGCCCCCTTCCCTGGTCTCTGCAGTAGGAGCAGGACGATCCTGTTTCTTTTACCTTTCAACCACCGGGCCTTGTTACTGGCAAACACCGGGAAGAGAGACCTCAACGGAGGTCCCCTTCCTGCTGCCCCTGATTGCTGTTAGGGCCTCGCCTGGCCCCAACCCCAAGGACAGGGTGTGCGAAGGCTGAAGCCGGCCCCATCCAAATTGCAGGCCCCCAGAGGGGCCTGTTGTCTATAAGGAGAGGGTGCCAACCGCCCCTCTCCCACAGGAGCATTGCGTGGCCCCCGTGAGTGCACAGTAGCGCCGGGGGCCCCCATACTCCCCTTTCCAGGCACAGAGAGTGGCTTCACACTAGGAAACCAGGTACTTTTAGAAATATAGTGGCTCACTGAGCCAAGTTTGGACCTAGGGGAATATATATGATTTACCTGCTTTTCCTGCCAGTACATATACGTGCTAATGTTCTTTTTATGTAGTTTCTATGACTTGTGATATGTTTTCTAATGTTCCTTCTATGGGTATTTAGGAGTTATTCATTGCAAGTGCATAGAATTCTTACTGTAATTCCTGACTACTGCTTGTGGTGCAGAATCCTGAGTACTTACGTGTTCTAATGTGACAATTGCGTATTCTTGCAGAGTATTGGTAACTTGTGTAACGTTCGGACAACTGCTAAAGTAGCAGGGTATTACTTACGTGTAATGTTGGTCTAATTATGTTTTGGGCAATACAGTTTATTTTTACATAGCTCCGTGTTGTGTTTACTTTGTGGTGTACATTTTGTGTCATGTGTATAGTGTGTGTTGTGCAAACGCTTTACACATTGCCTCTGGAATAGGCCTGACTGCTTGTGCCAAGCTACCAAGGGGGTGAGCAGGGGTTATCTTGGACGTGTAACTCCTTTGCCCTGACTAGAGTGTGTAGGTTCTGCCTGGCTGAAGTGCATACCCTAGCGAACCAGAAACCCCATTTCTAACACCTGTCTATGTCTAACTTGTGATTGCAGCTAATAGAGGTTTTGTAACTTGCACGGACCTCTGGCAGCAGAATTTATTTAGCTTTCTGAATTACACATAACTATTTAATGTAAATGTTTATTAAAACTTGCAACTCATTTGTGTGCAAAGTTTTGGAATCGTGCTTTAACTGTTTACTACTTTGTCACCTTGCAGGTAATTCTACATTGTGCTGACACATTGCAAGGTTAGGAAAAAACTACATTAAGCAATTTTGTTATTGCACATTGGACACCAGTAATCTTGATTTAGTGGAAAGCTCAGCGCACATCTGTTCTCCACAAAGACGTCTCTGACAATTGATATCACAAAGTGAGGCAGTTTTTACTGAGGGTTAGTTCTTTTCAATAAAAAATATTCTCTCTTTATTTAGAGCACACAGAAATCCATCTGCATATTTTGCTTTTGATATTTTTTGTGGGAGGCCAAATCAAAATGAATGGAGATTGCTCCTCCATTCAGACAGACACACACACACTAATTGGAATTAGAATTTTGAGACTTTGTAAAAATAAAAAATAAAAACTACTGTTGGCACAGATAAATGTTCATGCCATATCAGGATGAAAGGTTGGGAACTTCATGAACATGGCGTAAGACAGTGATTTCAACTAATCAGAAGTCTTTTTCAGAGGTGTGTCTGTCTGGTGGTACTTCAGCAATACTCCCAAGTGCTGGCAAAACTTAAAAGCAGGGCAATTTTTAACAAAATCAGTCAAGAAATACTGAATAACCAGCCTACCTAGAAAGCCTCTTGGTCAAATTTTAATGAAAATTACTTTCGTACTACAAACAACTTTTTGATTTTTCACCAGTAATACCAAGACAAGGCAGGAAGAACATACTGGAATTCCTGTGCGGGCCTGCCATTGGTTTTGGCTGTGAGAGAACCGCAGGAGTAGAGAAAAAGAAAAAAACAATTAACACTCATATTAACACAAATTACATTTAACATGAAAATAAACAATACTGTTGTAAACTTCCTATAAAACATGAAAGCAATATTTTGTGATTTTGGTATACTTTGCATTTTATTTTACATGAAAAAGCCCTAGAAATTCATTGAAAAAAATTAAGTTTAAAGTGACTTTATAGTTAGATATACAAAACAGACTATAACTCATGTTAAAAAAAAGAAATTTACTGAATAAAATAATTAATAAAGATATGTTACAGTTGACAATGCCAGTCATAACTTGACGTTTTGAATCCCAAAATGTGTTAATTGACATCATTGATGGCATCACAGATAACATCTCAAATTACATAATTGATGAAATCATGGATGATCTCATCCATTCTGCACTGTACAATTTAATGTACAAAGCAATACTGTTTTTGAAATATGTAAATGATAATGCACAATAATGCAAATTATACATTAAATCAACATATTTACTAGTATAAAAAATATACTGTGCTGTTCTCTACACACACACACACACCCACACACACACAAAACCCCCTACTACACCGGGCATTTGACATGTCCTCAGCTCTTTATGGGTAATCCTGCCTTTCAACACACACCAGCCCTATTAAACATAATTCCCTACTATGCGCAGCCTTTGCCATATGCACAACTCTTCAGAGGTAGCTCACTCACTGCAGTCACCCAAACCACATTAGATTGCTATTGTCCTGCTACGCATTGCCTTTGCTTTGGGCACATTTCTTTACAGGGAGCCCAATCCCTCCAGACCCTCAAGACCATACTATGCACAATCTTCATCCTGTGCAGAAATTTTACAGACAGCCAACTCCCACCAGAAATCCAAACCCAATTAGGTGGGCAAGCCAGTACTACACACTGCCTTTATGCTGTGCACAGCTGTTCACAGACAGCCTACTTTCTCCAGACATTGAAGCCCAATTAGGTGAGTAAGCTCTTAGTACACCTAGTCTCACCATGTGAGGGACCATCCCAACACATCCACAAGACCCATTATGTGGCTATGCCCCTACGATGAGAAGCCTTCACTCGTATTCATGGAGAGAACCATAGACAGCCAATGGAGAGCCCATTAACTCCAGACTCCCAATCTTATTTAGGAGGGCACGAATGTTGCAAAAGCTTACCCTCCTTAGCAATAAAAAAGTTATGGGAAATGTGTTCTACATATACCTTACAAAATCCCTTTAAGAGTTTAGGCTACAGTCATAGTCATTGGATGATGTCATCAGTGATGTGATCAGTGATGTTATTTGAGATGTGATCAGTTATGTAATTAATGATGTAATTGAATATATCATGAGTTATCTCACCTTACTATACCTCTTCACTTTTTTAGATGCATGTGTTTACATTGATCTGTATACACACACACACACATACACACACCCATACCCACATACACACACCCAACCCTAAACACACACATACTCATATATGTGGATATATATTGTATATATTATCCAGTGGCAATTGTCTGCTGTTTCATAGACAGTTTGCTTTTAAGTTTGCCAACAACTTTGGTGCTTTTTGAAGAATCTTCATGAAACATTCCAAAAAAGTTCATCAACCTTAGATTTTTCCTGGAAGGTTTTGGGGTGATTCATCAAGCAGGGGGTTGCGGTAAAAGGGGGATCCCAAAATGCAAAATCCCCTTTCATTTTTCATAGACATTTTAAGAATCACTACTGCAAAAACTACTGGGCAGAATTACATTAAACTTTTCTAAAAGTTAGCTTGTGTTGCTCTTATGATTTGGTGTATATTGGTTCAGTAGTTGTTAATAAATTAGGATACAAAAATATTTGTATATCTGGACAGTTGGATTTGAGGTACTCGCACAAGAGTCCTTTAAATGTACTTTTAAAAAACAGAGCCTTCTGATTGGCCTAGGGGGCTTTTTTACCCTTAAGCCATCTTGGGGCATATGTACGAAAGCTTTTTCCCATAGACACAGCATGGGTAAAATCCTTTGGTACATCTGGCCATTGTTCCTTTGGGAGCAAGGCTCTGATGGGCTGCTAGCAACATGAATAAAATGTTTCTGGCATCCAGTACAGGACTTGGACACTTAGCCCACTGTCCTGCAATTTTTTAAATAAAAACATAAATGAGGCAGGGTAGGAATACCATGCCCCGTAGCCCTTGGAGGGGGTTCCCAGAGAAATCCCCCCAGGCCCAAAATAGTTGAAACTTGGGTATTTCTTTCAGTGACCCTGCAGAACTCCCAAAGGATTGCGACAAAAAATTGACAGACCACCAACTTATATCAATATTTGGGGAGGGGACATGAGTGAATTTAGCACTAATTCTTAGTGCAAAAATGTCCCCTTGTGTCCAAAATGGTTGTAAGGATGCATTTTATGCTATGAAATAGTGCTAACTCATATCTGCCCAATGAGCACTTGGGTTAGGATGTCCTCCTAACTTACTGCCGGCATGTAGAGAAAAATGCCCCTAATGTACAGTGGGAGTCCAACCTCTCAAGGGCCACCTATCACAAAATTGCTGCATGCAAATTTAGCTAACCTTGGAAATAGTTGTCCTTAATGGGGTTACAGACTGAGAAAACTGAGTATGTATATTATGGAGTGTGCATAGTTATCCTGCTACCTTTCCCTCCCTATCTCTGTATGACAAATCAAGATGACATTGAATGCCCTCTTGGATCAATGTATTGGCACCTCTAACCTTAGTGGAGTAGACTTGATTAGGTAAATTACAGGATTTCAAGCTTTTGGTATCTGATGACAGGGTGTGGATCTCTTTAAGAAGGATCATGTTTACACTTTTCTAAGTAAAATAGGTGCAGGAGGGCTTTACTCTTCACTGGGAGTGTTCTGCGGCATACATCGAAAGAAGAATATGGCTTTGAGTATTGTTTTTCTGCAGGAAGGTGTCCCTTCCTGCACAAAAAAAATCTTGCCCATAATGCAGGCACCCTAGCATGCTGGTGCAAAAGTGCCTTCGTGGACACAAGATAATGCACAGTGCACCAGTGCACAGAGAGAGCAGAAATGCTCCATATCTTTGCAAACATGGAGCATTTCCCTTTCAAGAAACACAAACACAGTGAGGTGCAGCCCATTAATATCAGCTTCTTCCTTCCTAAATATGCACTGAATACTCTTTAGGTCCTACTAAGGTTAAAGCTAGTTTTGTTTGTTTTTTCTAGCAGCAACCTGAAGAGACCCCGTACATATTTATCCAAGTCCTGATCTGCAATTGTTTCATATACTCCTCTGATTTACAAGTGTTTTTGGTGGAAACTGTTTTAACTATCATTGATTACATCTAAAATAAACTGGTGCTGCTTCTCTAACTCCTGAACTCTGATATCCAATTCATATCTATGTTGTTACTCTGCCATAGTCACCTCCAGTTGGTTCAGAATATGCTTGACTTTCTGAATAGAGCAATCTAACCCCATCAATGCTTCATCAATGCTGTAGTGAAATCCTGAAAAGGAGATATTTATTTTTCAACTCCCCTATTAAGTGTTTTATATCAGCTTTCGAGAGCAGAAGCCTCCACATTTTCACCTAGGATTATTTCTGCCAATAGGTTTGTAGTATCTGTGGGTCTTTGATGTTAGGTCCCTAGCTGCTCTTCTCTGGCCTCCTAGCAAGTGTTTGATACTTTACAATTTAAGGCTTTAGGCTTGACTAGAAAGACACTATCTACTTGTGTGGCTATCTACCTGTGTTCTTGTCAGTGACCCTACAGAGATGGCTAATCGTTCATGCTGAATCTGCAAGCAGACACATATTTTCCAGGACAGTATTCCCTATTTCCTTGTGGTGCACACTGCTTTAAGTTACCCATTGGGCCCTCAATACAAGATCAAATCCTATCTCTGACACCTAGGAATTTCACCTTTCAGGGCCCATGTCAAAGTCTATTGTTGATCTTCTGTCCTTCAAGGTATCTTCCTCATTGATTGAGGAATTAACCCAGCTCAATTTTCTCACCCAAGAAAGAAGAGGCCCCCTTCTAGGTTTCATCACTCTGTGAGGTCCAAAGGGGCTTTGCACTAGAATGCAACTGGGCCATCAGTGGCTTCTAAATATTTGAACTTCCTCTCTCATTAATAGCAAGGCAGGCCCGGTTGAGGTATTCTGCTCAAGGAACAAAATGTTACCTCCAAGGTCTGTCACCTCAGTAGGATCAAGTAGATTTTATTTTAAAGCTCCACCGAGTACTTCAGGGCTCTATTACTGCCAGTATTACTTCATTGCTGAGTTTGTTCCCCTCAGTCAATATTTTATCCCTGGGGTAAGGAGGACTAGCTTGGTTGTTGTATTTGCTCACTGAAATCCACTCATTCATTAAGGGTCTCTGCAACTCAGTGAGTGCCATCTTGGGGTTCTCTCACAGACGAGGCATGTCTTTTTTCCCTATTCCTTTAGGTGTAAATCCTCACTGTAGTCTGCCAGAAGCTCATTTTTTGGGGGCTCTGCAGTTTCATCCTGCCTGAAGGCAAGCTTCACCTCACTTGCCTCAACTCTTTTCCATTTATCCCAGATGGGGAGAAGAGCTCTCTATTGAGAGTTCAGTGAGAATGCATCTGTATGAATCCTCGTTGCAGCCATGCCATCACCTACAAGTAATGTAAGGTTCTACTTCTCAGGGGTAGCTGAACCTGGGTGGAAGGTGTCTTGAAGATGACCTGAGTTTATTGTAGCTTACGTACTCTAAAGAGGACCATGTGATAGGCTTATGGAATCATATCATGAACAATAAATGGCTGTTTAAAAATGGCCTGGAAACCTAGATTTTCACAGGTGCTGCAGTGTTTCTGTGCTTTATACAGCTAATCAAAAGTTCCACCACATCTGTTGTCATTAGCACAATCAGTCAGAGCATACGTTTCTGCATATCCAACATCATAAAGTTGTTTTAAGTTCAAAATATGGTAAAAAACATTTTGCCATTTTCTCATTTAGGAACAACGTTTTAAGATGAGCACTAACATATGGTTTGGGAAATAGACTTTTTAGGCTATCAACAATCCATCATGGACCCAAATACTAATTGGTCTTAACTTGCAGGGCAGCAATAGCTTTATGAGTAAGTTTATTCCGCATGATATGAATGAAAAAAAGGGCCTTTATCTCAAAGGTATGTTTGGAAGCTCAAATCTTCTCTACTGACTCAAATGAGGGATTGGACACTCCTACAAATGAATTCATGAACCAAGATCTCCACCTCTGGGCTGGAGATCTCCCAATAGAAAATATTAGGGATTTTTAAGAAAATGAATTATACAATAAAAATATTGAAACATATTTCCCAAACTATTATTCACATAAGACTCACACCAGCAACAAAGGACAAGACACATGCACTAAGATTTAACAACATATCAAATTTTAACTTAATGGCATTTTTTTATTTACCTATTTTTTAAATTAAATTAAATATTGTTTCTCACTTCCCTAACCCATACAGTATCAGTTGTTACAAATGTATCATAATCTAGAGTACAAAAGCAGTGTTATTCAATTTGTGATATTTTTAAGTCATAATTTTCAATATACACTTTACAATGTTATTATATATGTTAAAAATAGCATGTTTTATTAAAAACAATGTTTAATAGTAAAGTTGACAACAATTTAGGTTACGTTTAATTTAAATGTTATTTAATGGTATTTATTTTATTTTATTCTTAGTTTTTGGCAAAGCTGTTTTTGGTAAATCTGGTAATGTGTCAAAATCCATGGGAGTTGGGTGAACAATTAAACTTACAGTCACATCTTTTTTCAACTATGTGTTTGACATGCTTCCACTAAGTATAGTGCACAATCTCCTAAAATCTATAGACAATACTATCAAATCCTAAACATGGGATGGAAACAGAGCAATACTGGCCGGGGCTAAACTTTATGCTGTCACTACATTGGGAGGTTTAAGTCTTCCGTAAATGGAATGTTGCTATATGGGCTATCAACTGTTACAAATGGTGTATCATTTTCCAGCCAATCTAGAGAGCATGGATTAGGTTACTATAGAAAGAAACCTAAAACAGAGTGCTCGAGTCTCATTCCAACAATTAAGGAAATCTAGAGATCTGACTTATCCAATACTGAGGAAGTGCATTTAGATATGGGAGATGCAATGCAAGACATTAAAATATGATGGCTTCTTCCATTTGAATGCCCTAAACTGGTGTGATGCTGAATTACTGATCAAAATCTTTCCTTTACAGTGGGATGATTGGCCTCTTTAGATGTTGAAATGATTCAGCAACTTTTCACTAGGGATCAGATCAAAAGTTTTGAAGGTCTTCAATCAGACAACAGAGTATCACATGCTAACTTGCTGTAGTGCATAAAACTGTCTTTCATTCATAGATGGATTATGGATATTTTAAGGTTATCAGACTGAAATGATACATACATTTTTTACCATCTCTTCAAAGATATGTTATTTTATAATGCATGTTGTGAAATAAAGTCAGATGTTCCTTTTCTTACAATTCAGATAGTGGTGCATACTCCCAAGGATGGGAGTATTTCAGTGGGAAGGCCAAAACATGTTGACTAGCTCATATTATCCACGGTACAGCTTAATCAAATAAACACAGTTCTTTGGTAGTGATTTAAAGTAAAGAGGACATACACTACCAGTGTTTAAGTTAAAGTATTTACTCAAATGAAACATTTGACAATGTGTGAAAAATGTATATGAACACTGAAATGTTTGGAGTTCCATTGAAAACAATGGAGTGACAGAATATTGGTTGGTACAGGCTTTCTGCTCCAACACTGCAGTGTTTGCTTTCAGTTTCTCCTGTCTAGTTTAGAAAAGCTACCCTCAAGTGAATGGAATATCTAATAGCATTATAACCCTTATGCCTTAGGCTATACAAGTTTTTAAATGCCCTCTTTTCTTTTATAGGACCTCATCTATAGCTTCAGGATAAGGCATTTCTCATTTCTTATAGCCCTCAGAAAGAGGCTATCATGATATATTAGTGAATGATCTAGAGGATGGTATCATTTAGATATTTCTGTTAATCCCCCTAAAGTGTTCTGGGTCAGGGTGAATACTATGGGCAATTATCTCATGTCATTGTTTTTCAAAATAATTGTTCACACTGTAGGGTAATTACCAAGCTACAAAAATGTCATATCTTCCTTGATTACACATTGTGCATTCTAGGTTTCTGTGCAGAATGTTATAATTTCCATTAGCTCTCCAGTACTGACGATTGCGGATTCTAGCAAGGTGTGCTACACTAAACCAACATAGGTTCCTTTATTTTATTAAACAGTGATCTTTCCAACTGATTTAGGTCACGGTTACTAGTGGAGTGATGCATTCTGATATTCTTCATAACTCTTGTTACCACACATTGGCCCTCATTCCAACCCTGGCGGTCACGGAAGCACTGCCAACAGGCTGGCTGTGCTTCCAGGGCCATTCTGACTGCGGCGGTAAAGCCGCGGTCAGAAAAGGGGAACCGGGGGTTTCCCGCCGGTTTTCCCCTGGCCCAGGGAATCTTCCATGGCGGCGCTGCTTGCAGCGCCGCCATGGGGATTCCGACCCCCTTCCTGCCAGCCTGTTTCTGGCGGTTTACACCGCCAGAACCAGGATGGCGGGAACGGGTGTCGTGGGGCCCCTGGGAGCCCCTGCACTGCCCATGCCACTGGCATGGGCAGTGCAGGGGCCCCCTAACAGGGCCCCATGAAGATTTTCACTGTCTGCTTTGCAGACAGTGAAAATCGCGAAGGGTGCTACTGCACCCGTCACACCCTTGCAACACCGCCGGCTCCATTCGGAGCCGGCTTCTATGTTGCAGGGGCTTTCCCGATGGGCCAGCGGGCGGCCTTTTGGCGGTCGCCCGCCGGCCCAGCGGGAAAGCCAGAATGACATCCGCGGTCACCTGACCGCGGGGCGGCCATTTGGCGGTGACCGCATGGCGGGCGGCGACCGCCGCCCGCCGCCGTCAGAATGACCGCCTGAATCTTTTAATCATTAATGAGGTGAGCATAAATCTCAAACTTAATGGTTGCCTTTGTCCATTTGAGAATACAACAGAGACTAAAGACAGAGAATTATGTATATTTTGGAGGAAAGCATGTAACTGTTTTTGGTGATATATAGTTTCTTACCCCTGCAAAAGCACACTTTGGGGGTGATTCTGACCCTGGCGGTCATCGACCGCCAGGGTCAACGACCACGGAAGCACCGCCAACAGGCTGGCGGTGCTTCCTTTGTTATTCTGACCGCGGCTTTACAGCCGCGGTCGCCCAGCCGGGTCCGGCGGTTTCCCGCCGGATTTCCCCCAGCTGGGCGGAATCTCCATGGCGGCGCTGCTTGCAGCGCCGCCATGGAGATTCTGACCCCCTTCCCGCCATCCTGTTCCTGGCGGTAAAACCCGCCAGGAACAGGATGGCGGGAACCGGTGTCGCGGGGCCCCTGGGGGCCCCTGCACTGCCCATGCCACTGGCATGGGCAGTGCAGGGGCCCCCTAACAGGGACCCAGCAGGATTTTCACTGTCTGCTTTGCAGACAGTGAAAATCACGACGGGTGCAACTGCACCCGTCGCACCCCTGCAACTCCGCCGGCTCCATTCGGAGCCGGCTTCCTCGTTGCAGGGCCTTTCCCGCTGGGCCGGCGGGAGCTCCTTTGGCGGGCGCCCGCCGGCCCAGCGGGAAAGCCAGAATGGCCTCCGCGGTCTTTTGACCGCGGAGCGGCCAAATGGCGGTTCCTGCCCGGCGGGCGATGCCCGCCGCCCGCCGGAATCGGAATGAGGCCCATTGTAACTTAAATTGCTGCAGCCATTACCATATCCCCTAAAATGTACCATGAAAAAATGACTGAAAAATACAAATACAAAAACTCACAGAATTCAGTATGGTAAGCACCAAGGGCCAGATGTACGAAATTTCGAGTTTGCGACTCACAATTTGCGAGTCCCAAACCCGGATGCAGGATGGTGTCCCTGACACCATCTGCGAATCGCAAGGGGGTCGCAAAGACCCACCTCATTAATATTAATTAGGTGGGTCGCAATTTACAACCCCCTTGCGATTCGCAGTACTCACAGGGATGGTGGCCTGCTGGAGACAGCAGACCTCCATGTCTGTGACTGCTTTTAAATAAAGCAGTTTTTTTTGTATTGCAGCCCTTTTTCCTTAAAGGAAAACGAGTTGCAATACAAGCGAAAAAATGAAATGTTTTTGTTTCATTTTTTCAGAGCAGTGCCTGCCTGCTCTGAAAAAATGTTTTCAGGGCCATTCACAAAGGGAAGGGGTCCCATGGGGACCCCTTCGCTTTTGCGAATGCGTTACCACCAGTGTGACACTGGTGATAACTGCGAATTGGTTTGCGACCACATTCGCGGTCACAAAGCAATTCTGCATCGCGATGCGAATCGCAAATAGGAAGGGGAGCACTCCTTCCTATTTGCGACTTGCCTTCCCATTTAGTGAGTCGGTAACCAGTTTACCGACTCGCAAAATGGGAATGAGCATCGCGATGTGCTTTTTGCATGTCGCAAACAGATAAATTTGCTGTTTGCGGCATGCAAAAGGTTTCGGACATCTGGCCCCAAATTCTGAAAATTATTACCCATTTTCTAAGTGAAACTCTGAATAGGAGGAACTTAAAACACACAATAAATTCCTCACCTAGTTGAAACTTACCTTGAGCAGTAATTACTGCTCAGTCATCCAGCCCACTTGAAAGAGATTGAGGGCCACATGTATGAAGCACCACATTAGCGATTACCAAATAGTGAATTTTTATAGAATAATTATTTGGTAATCGCTAATATACGCAATTGCAAATAGCGATTACCAAATAACGATTCAGTGGAATAGCTATTTGGTAATTGCAATTTGCCATTTTTGCATTCTGGAGCAGCTTGATGACCTCACAGCCAGGAAGTGGGTGAGTCCATGCTGTTTCCAGAAGCCTGATCCAAAGGAGGAGGCAGACTTAGTGAGCTGAGCATTAGGGAGCCAGTTCTAACTGTCTACCAGGATCAAAACACACCATAGCCCCTAAAGCAATGTGAAGGATGCTGGAGGCAGAAAAAGGAAACTGAAGTTCAGTGAGCAGGAATTAGAGGTGGTCACTGAAGAGTTGGTTAAGAGCCAGTACAATATCTTTGGGAAAAACTAATTCCATGTCCCAGAGAGTGAGAAGTGATAAATAGGGACTGCCATCCAGGCACAGATCATTGTGGTGGGTGTGGCACAGCACTGCATTGAGGAGATACATAGGCGATGGTACGATTTCTGTAAATGCACAAAGGAGAGGGTAGCAACCCGGCTTATGGAGGCAGGGAGCACTGGCAGAGGACTATCCACCTAGACACCATCCACCCCCTTGGAGGCGTCAACTCTGCAGTATGAAGCCATTGTTGGGGTCACTGACATAGACACCTCAGTCACACCAGGCACCAGCAAAGATAAGGACAACAATCATTTGAATTACCCCATGTACATTCATAATTGTCTCCTAGAGGGAATCATTGTTAACACTCACTGATAAAAATAGTCCATGATGTACATTCCATGCAGATCAACAATGCCTTGTGGGAGTGGTAGTCCATACTCCCACAGGGAACCAAGTTCAAACATTGCAGTATTGTGCATCCCCACTCAAATAGACAATATAAATGACAAGCAGAAGCACTATGTCAGGGAAACTGAGGCATACAAAAGTAATTTGTGACAGAAATACTGCTCGCTGATGTTGCAGATTTCCCTGCACCCCATGCAGCAGAAATAGAAACTGGGGGGAATGAGGAAAGCCAGCCATGGTCCGAGGATAAAAACGTCATGTTCATACCACCCACAACAACAACCCAGACATAGGGCAACAGTGGAACACCACCCTGAGTTCAACCTGGAGACTGATGACATGCACATAACACCTTTAGAGGATAGATGCAGCCACAGACATCAGTCCCTTTTCCAGCACCAATACACCCCTCTCACGAGATGTAGAGCAGATGTGAGGTAGAGCTCACAGGAAGTTGAGGGCCCATCTATGCTTGGAGGTCTGGAGGCATGATTGTTGAAAGTACAGCTCCTGTAATTTAAGCACATGAAATCAATCCACAGACAGTTGGTGTCTCTGAATCAGAACATGTGCCAGCTGAATGCAACAGTGATAGACGGACAGATAGCACCAACTGACAATTTAAGGGAGTTGGCCAATGTCATTAGGGAACTATGCACAATAATGCAGTAGGTCTATGTCACCCATGTAGGCGTCCTCACCAATTGATAGGTAGAATGGATTTAGCAGGTCTGTCCATCGTCTCACAAATGCAACTGCTTTACTGTCATTACATGCCGTGGGCATGGGAGTGGAGATGGCAAATTGAACTAGAGATGTTGCATGGGATTGGTGCAGGTTACAAATGAACTGGAGAACATGCAGACAGACTGGATTGGTGGGAACAGCGACCTATGTGGTGGCGATAGTAAGGAGCTCTCTAGACTCACTAGTGTGACTGCCCCTTGACTGGAGCATTTGCGTTGGAGTTCCAGACACAGTGCTATCTCCGAAGCCTTAACAAGAAATGCTTCTGAACTCACTGACCATTCCAGTGGAGTGCATGGATGCAAAAAGTAATGAGAACATGTTCCGGTGCTTGTTTTTTGTGACATTGCTTTACTTGTATCATGTTTATGTTGAAGCATTTGATTTAAGTACATATAGTGCTTTGGGACTACCTATGTTGTATGCCCACATATCTAACCTGAAGTTAATGCAAGAAATGTGATACCCGTAGCAATAAGGAACAATATATAGCCTCATCAACTCTCCACCAAGACGCCGTGTGCAGATTCCACCATGCCTGAATATATAGGATTCAAGTATGCTATCAGGGAATCTGGCCACTAAATCTGTGATGATGTGTGAGGAATTGCAGATGACCTGTATGTTTATGTAATGGCTACATTTCTGACCTCTGTATATATATTCATCAGCTGATGGTGGACAGATTTCAACACACGGGAATTGGGCTACCTGATAGAAATTTCATTTTATGAGCTGCAAGTCCTGTGGGGTGTTGGAGAATTTGATGTGCTCATTTATTTTGGTTAACAGTGCATTCAGGAATGCATGGAAGAAGCATGAGATCTCACTTGGAGACACCCGTTTCCAGCTGCTGCTACTTCCCCCTGATAGCTTTCTGAGGCTGAGAGGTGTGGGGACATAACACCTGCACATGAGTGGGTATTACATTGGTTCTGTGTTGCTGAAATTGTGGATGCAAATCTGCTATTAGGTCTAAAATCATGGCAGATTTTAACCTATACTTGCCATAAATCTCCTCCTCCGTTAAGTCAAACAATGTTATGTGCACAATGAAAATGCACTCCTCTCTTTCTCCTCAAACCTACCAGGATCCTCATCTTCCTTGCCGTGATGTAGAGTACAGCTATTGTTCAAAAGAGCTGATGAACCCTGGGCCTCTTGGTGGCAAATTACACATGCAAAATCCCTGTTTTGCGACCATTCACAATTTGCAAATGCTTCATACATTGAATTTGCAATTGCCTAATTGCTAGTCGCAATTTGTGATTCGTAAAATCGAGATGCAATCCTAAGGAATCTCTAATTTTGCAAATTCCTTAAAACTGGCCTATGAATGTCCTTTCTACATTGTGAAAGGCATTTTGCATTAACAAATGGCCTGTTTTTGTGATTCACACATTTTGTGCATGCAAAATGTTTTGCTACATCTGGCCCCAAGCCAATGCCTACTACTCCTATTATATTTCTTGTTTTCCCCATTTTGCAGTGTGCCGGTGATAAAACAAGAGACAGCATTCCAAAATGAATACATTTTGTTAAGATTAGGGGTGTGACAAATGTGTGTAATTTGGTATTGTGCAATTGCAGGACATTTTCAGACAATTTCGTACAATTACGCACAATTACTCAAATGCAAATCTATTAATATGTACTATGTTTAACAGCTTTACTTAAGGACGCATTTTGCACTAAAAAACTCTAAAAACATAAGTGCCATCTTGCGTTGTAGTCGTTCGTTTTGTTCCTGTGCAATAATTTTGCAGTGAACAGTGGCGTGGTTACTCAAAGTGGTGCATTGGCGTAACCGCAGGAATTTCGCCTAACAATTATGCTGCATAGTTGAAATTTCAACCGGGCTTAGCTATACTGTTGATTTTCAGAATTATCAAAAAACTGCAATACTTTATATCAGTTACATAAATTAATTGCCTACTTGAGTAGTCGAAAAATCAGTTACTGTAACATCATGACATGCATGCAAAATATCCATGTGCACAATTCTTAGCAGCACAGCACTCTCTCAGCTGTGTGAAAAATAACCACAAAGGAATAATCCCGACGTGTTTTTCGCCGTCATCAGAGTTATCGATCACTTGTAAAATGAACAGCTATGACCTACGCAATACACAAGGACCGGCTGACTTTCATCCAGAATTTGCTGCATAAATCATGTAGTACTTCTTTTGCTTCTTTTCTGTGAGCCACCTTCCAATTCACTTTGTTATTTTTCCTGTAGCACCCAAGAGCCTTTATTTTCAAAATAACTTTTATCTTCTGTGCAGTGTATGCTGCCCTTTCGAAATATAAACAGAATAATGTCAGCTGCATCTGATTGCCACCCATCCCTGTATTATTCTCATAAAAGTCAAATAGTTTTGTAAGGCCAGAGCTGCCCTTTCTAAATCCTCGCTGAGCTTAGTTAATTAAGTCTATTCTCACAAACTAACTTTGAAACAGCTTTCTTCATAAAGGAGACACCCAAGTGAACTTCAGGAGCACCTGCAAATATCAAGGCTTGCTCTTGAAGAAAACAGCAGATGCAATTTCCCCGTGAAAGAGTAATTAAAGGATTCTAACAAAGAAATCCCGTGGGACCAAACAACAGTTGTTCATACGCACCCTTTATTCAATGGGCAATTGAATTAATCTAGTTTAAGTGAAAATCAATTTGTTAGTTGAAATCTGTGGAAAAGTCTGAACTGATGTAAAATTACCTTCCTTCTAACACAGTTGTTGTATAAAAGTGACACAATGTACTATTATTAAACATGATTTCATAGTAAAAATAGTCTAAACAATTATCAACCATTGGTGCCCTACAGAAATGTTCAGACTAGGTATCCCAGGTAAAAGTATTCTGGTTAAAAAAAATTGCAATTATTGCTGTATTTTCAGTTCATCTAAAAACATCAATGTGTACAATGTCTAATAGAGTACAATCAATGGTATCCTGAGGCCCATAATACACTGTTGTGAGGCCACACAAGCATGCACATGCACAGACCCACACACACACTCCGTAACATTCCTATAGTTATGAAGACCGGCCATTGATCTGTAATGAAGTGTGTATTTACTATTCTAACTCCACAAGCGCTTTGATAGTAGGAAAGGATATAAAGCGGACCAAGGCAAATAACTGCACTTGTACTTTTTTGATGAACTCGCTAAAAACTACCTAAATGCACTAAGGGGACCAGTCCTCTTAATGCACTGGTCCTCACAAGGATAGGTTTTGTCTGGGTCTGACAGGGTGTACCCACACTATGACGACCGACAACACATATGGGTTAGAAAATTACTGTTGTTTAAATTCAGGCTGTTGCAGCAAGGGTTATAACAAAAGGAAAATATTCAGCCTCAATGCAATGAAACGTCAGCATCACTACTGGTCTAGAATAACATTAGTCCCCTGGGCATCGACATTGACAGGAGCCATGTCCATGGGGCTTGTGCGCCAGAAAATGGCGCTACACTGCATAGAGGCAATTTTTTGCCTCTAAACAGTGTTGCGCCATAATTTGGCACACAAGCCCCGGTTCCCACTACGCCTCCCCAGTCCTGTTAGCATCCTTCACAAGGACTCTAACAGGGCCTTAGTGTCGGCTAGTGCCAATCCATAAATATGGCACCCGGCTGGAGTCTCGGAATGGCGCTAGCCGGCACTATGCTTTTTGACACAGACCTGCATTAGCACAGATTTGTGCCAAAAAGTATAAATATGGGCCTATTTTCACTGTAGCAGGTTTAGCCATTCCATAGGGTAAATTGGGATAAAATATTAAATTTAAACCCTTTCGTGCTCATGACGGAATGGTTCCATCATGAGCACCAGTGGTTGTGTGCTGAGGACTTAACCATTCCTTCTTCATCCCATGACCACAACATTTAATTTGTTTCACCTCGGGAGCTGGGGAAGTTCTTCCCCAGTGTCCTGAGGCATTTTCTTTCCTTCACTGCAATGACAATCAGCATGCATGGCAAAAGTACAATTTTTATTAGGGGACTTGGGGGAATGCTGGGTGGAAAGAAGTTTATGGCTCCCCTCAGATTCTAGAACTTTCCATAACAGAAATAAGAGGAACATGTTTCTTTTAGATAAATTTCAGTTTTGCAAGGGGTTCTGAGTAAAACAAAAACAAGGGAGTTAAAGCCAAACAAATCACTCAACCCTGGATTCACCTCGGTGTCTAGTTTTAAAAAATGCACAGGTTTGCTAGGTTTTCATAAGTGCCGGCTGAGTTAGAGCCCAAAATCCTCATCTAGGCATATTGCAAAAAAGGAGTCCGTTTTCTGTGGAAAAATGTGATGTGTCCACATCGTGTTTTGGGTCCTTTCCTGTCACGGGCACTAGGCCTACCCACACAAGTAAGGTACCATTTGTTTTTGGGAGACTTGGGAGAATGCTGCGTAGAAGGACGTTTGTGGTTCTCCTCAGATTTCAGAACTTTTTATAACAGACATGTGAGGCAAATGTGCTTTTAGACACATTTTGAGGTTTACAATGGATTCTGGGTATAAAAATGTGGTGAGAGCCACACAAGTCTAGGTATGTACTTTTAAAAAATCTGCAGGTTTGCTAGGTTTCCTTAAGTACCAGCTGAGCTACAGCCCAAACTCCACAGCTAGGCACTTTGCAAAAAAAGGGTCAGTTTATGGTGGGAAAATGTGATGTGTCCATGTTGCATTTTGGCCATTTCCTGTCACAGGCACTAGTCCTACTGACACAAGAGACTTGGGGGAATACAGAATAGCAGAACAAGTATTATTACAAAATGTATTTTTCTGCATTTATGCCTTCCAAATGTAAGACAGTGCATAAGAAAGAGGTCATTTTGAGAATTACCCTCTAGTTGACTTGCTCGTATGGGTACCCACAAGCTCAGAGATGTGCAAATAACCACTGCTTCCAAACTCTTTATCTTATGCCTATTTCAGAAATATATAGAGTTCATTCATACCTATTTTTCACTCTTTATATTTTGCCAACAAATTGCTGTATAACCGGTACACAATGAAAGTCCATTGCAAGGTTCTACTCAGTTATTGACTCTAGGTACCTTGGGATCTTGGTTAACTTACAAGCCCTTTATATCCCTAAAACCAGAAGGGTCCAGCAGACATAACGGTATATTGCTTTTGAAAATCTGCCATAGATGGAAAAAGTTACAGATGAAAACGCAGACACAAATGGCTGTGTTTTTCAAATCTATTTCATTTTTTTCATTTCAACTGTTACTTTCTATAGGAAAACCTTGAAGGATCTACACAAATGACCCCTTGTTGAATTCAGAATTTGTCTGCATATAATAATTGTATAGCTTACCGGGATCCACCGTTGGTTTTATGCCCATTTCTACCACTTCCTGGAAGGAGGTTGAAAGTACAAAAAGTAGGAAAAATGGGGTATATCTCAGTATAGTGCCGAAATTGTGTTGAAAAATTGGGTTTTATGGTTCAAGGCTGCCTGTTCCTGAAAGCTGCAAAGGTGGTGATTTCAACAAAATAAACATTTTATTGATTCAGTTTGCAGGGAAGAACAGATGCTTTCTTCTGCTGCACTTTTTCCCATTTACCCCCCAAAAAACTAAATATATCTGTATTTTGGTGAATTTTCCCAGTCATTTCTAGCCAAAAAAGGTTTAGCACCAGTGGGATGGTGGAGGCTTATCAGTGAAGGGGATAATGTTGAAGACTCTGTTCAAGGAACAGCTAAATAATTTACTCTTAAACTCTTCAAAGATTTATTACAAACCCAATTTTTTGGTAATATTGGATTTGGATTAAATATTTTAGAGCAGGTACATTTAAAAAGTAGCCTATTACTTGCTTAAAACCTCTAAGCTTCCACTTTCACCCAGGATGTGAATAACCTCCTTAATTAGCTGTAAACATTTCCCCAAAGCTGAGACAAAGTACTTGGTATAGGGAGGTGTTATTTTTCTCTGGCAGGCTGACCATCTGAGCTGTGCCCAGGAAGTTAATTACCTTCAAAGGGGCCTTCTCTGTCACAAGCAGATGTAGTTACCACCTGGGCCTGTTCCTTCCTTTGTCTCACTGTACAGGCAGGCTGTCCAGTGGGAGAGATGGTGCCCTAGAACCAGTTTTTAGTGACAACAAAGCAGGGGTTGTCACCCCCCTGGCCACACATCTAGGATAGACATATAGGCGGTCATTCCAACCCTGGTGGCCGGTGATAAAGCGGCGGCCAACCCGCCAACAGGCAGGCGGTCCAAAAAAAGGTATTCTGACCCTGGCGGGAACCGCCAACACAGCCCGCCACTTTAACACTCCGACCGCCACGGCGGGACAGACAAACAGCTCGGCGGTCACCGCCAACAGCCAGGCGGCAGACAATGTACCGCCCACCCTATCACAACTGACCAATCCGCCACCTTTTCCGGGGCGGGAGCCCCGCCGATAAAAACACGGCGGAAACAGACTACGAACGGGAAAACGCTCACCTATACACACTCCACGAGGAAGGAGGACAGCATGGAGCCCGGATTACACATCCTACCGGCTATTGTCTACCTGCTCATCTACCACGAGTACGAACGCCGGCGCAGACGACAACGGTGAGTACTGCACCTACGACACAGGGGAGGGAGGAGGAGGAAAGCTTACGGGCACACACATATGCGACCCCCCCCCAACTATCTACACACCAATGCAGAGCACCAAGTCACAGTGACACCACCCAAACCCCCCGGAATAATGCAAAGACATAATTAAAGTGAGAAACAACATTTATGTATATAAGAGGTTCTTTGAAGTCATGGTAAAATAGCAATATGAATAGTACAAAATCAAGTAAGAAAATTTAGAAACCGATAAACATAGGCAATAAGTCCTGCACAGTCACCTAAATTTCCACTGTCTGTGGGCCAAAGTGTATCAACACATGGGCAAAGCCCACACAGGAGACCTGAGTCCGTTGGAGAGAACTCTGCTGGGGCATCGGATGACAAAACTACAGGCACCTCAGGGGAAGGGGGGGCACCTCAGCCACATGAGTCCACGACGCCAGATCCACGAAGGGTCCACCATGCCCACTGTGCCATCCTGGGGAGTGCAAAGCCACAGTCTCACAAGTCTCTACAGTGGGTGGATTGCCCACTGTGCCATCCTGGGGAGTGCAAAGCCACAGTCTCACAAGTCTCTACAGTGGGTGGCTTGCCCACTTTGCCATCCTGGGGAGTGCAAAGCCACAGTCTCACAAGTCTCTACAGTGGGTGGGTTGCCCACCGTGCCATCCTGGGGAGTGCAAAGCCACAGTCTCACAAGTCTCTACAGTGGGTGGATTGCCCACTGTTACATCCTGGGGAGTGCAAAGCCACAGTCCATCAGGTGGATTACAGAGACCACTGGTCATGGAGGAGGCATGGTGGGCAGAGTGCGTCGTGAAGGCCTGCCGACACAGAACCGGGACTGCCAATGGGCCAGCGGTGCTTGACAGGAAGGGCCCAGCGGAGCGGTGCTTGACAGGAAGGGGCCTAGCGGAGCGGTGCTTGACAGGAAGGGCCCAGCGGAGCGGTGCTTGACAGGAGGGGCCCAGCGGAGCGGTGCTTGAGACGGCGGGGCCCAGTGGAGCGGTGCTTGACAGGAAGGGCCCAGCGGAGCGGTGCTTGAGACGGCGGGACCCAGCGGAGCGGTGCTTGACAGAAAGGGGCCCAGCGGAGCGGTGCTTGACAGGAAGGGCCCAGCGGAGCGGTGCTTGAGACAGCGGGGCCCAGCGGAGCGGTGCTTGACAGGAAGGGCCCAGCGGAGCGGTGCTTGAGACGGCGGGGCCCAGCGGAGCGGTGCTTGACAGGAAGGGGCCCAGCGGAGCGGTGCTTGACAGGAAGGGCCCAGCGGAGCGGTGCCTGAGACGGCGGGGCCCAGCGGAGCAGTGCTTGACAGGAAGGGCCCAGCGGAGCGGTGCTTGACAGGAGGGGCCCAGCGGAGCGGTGCTTGAGACAGAGGGGCCCAGCGGAGCGGTGCTTGACAGGAAGGGCCCAGCGGAGCGGTGCTAGAGACGGCGGGGCCCAGCGGAGCGGTGCTTGACCGGAAGGGGCCCAGCGGAGCGGTGCTTGACAGGAAGGGCCCAGCGGAGCGGTGCTTGAGACAGCGGGGCCCAGCGAAGCGGTGCTTGACAGGAAGGGCCCAGCGGAGCGGTGCTTGACAGGAATGGCCCAGCGGAGCGGTGCTTGAGACGGCGGGCCCAGCGGAGCGGTGCTTGACAGGAAGGGGCCCAGCGGAGCGTTGCTTGACAGGAAGGGCCCAGCGGAGCGGTGCTTGAGACGGCGGGGCCCAGCGGAGCAGTGCTTGAGACGGCAGGACCAGCGGAGCGGTGCTTGACAGGAGGGGCCCAGCGGAGTGGTGCCTGAGACGGCGGGGCCCAGCGGAGCGGTGCTTGACAGGAAGGGCCCAGCGGAGCGGTGCTTGACAGGAAGGGGCCCAGCGGAGCGGTGCTTGACAGGAAGGGCCCAGCGGAGCGGTGCTTGAGACGGCGGGGCCCAGCGGAGCGGTGCTTGACAGGAGGGGCCCAGCGGAGCGGTGCCTGAGACGGTGGGGCCCAGCGGAGCGGTGCTTGACAGGAAGGTGCCCAGCGGAGCGTTGCTTGACAGGAGGGGCCCAGCGGAGCGGTGCTTGAGACGGCGGGCCCAGCGGAGCGGTGCTTGACAGGAGGGGCCCAGCGGAGCGGTGCCTGAGACGGCGGGGCCCAGCGGAGCGGTGCTTGACAGGAAGGGCCCAGCGGAGCGGTGCTTGAGACGGCGGGGCCCAGCGGAGCGGTACTTGACAGGAGGGGCCCAGCAGAGCGGTGCTTGAGACGGCGGGGCCCAGCGGAGCGGTGCTTGACAGGAGGGGCCCAGCGGAGCGGTGCTTGACAGGAGGGGCCCAGCGGAGCGGTGCTTGACAGGAAGGGCCCAGCGGAGCGGTGCTTGAGACGGCGGGGCCCTCTTCAGCGGTGCCTTTCTGCACGGCGGGGCCCTCTTCAGCGGTGTCTTTCTGCACGGCGGGGCCCTCTTCAGCGGTGTCTTTCTGCACGGCGGGGCCCTCTTCAGCGGTGCCTTTCTGCACGGCGGGCCCTCTTCAGCGGTGCCTTTCTGCACGGCGGGGCCCTCTTCAGCGGTGTCTTTCTGCACGGCGGGGCCCTCTTCAGCGGTGTCTTTCTGCACGGCGGGGCCCTCTTCAGCGGTGCCTTTCTGCACGGCGGGGCCCTCTTCAGCGGTGCCTTTCTGCACGGCGAGGCCCTCTTCAGCGGTGTCTTTCTGCACGGCGGGGCCCTCTTCAGCGGTGTCTTTCTGCACGGCGGGGCCATCTTCAGCGGTGCCTTTCTGCACGGCGGGGCCCTCTTCAGCGGTGCTTGTCCAGTCATCCAAGGGACCCAGACCTGGCCAGGACTCCCTGCTTAGTCGCCCTCCGACCGTGCAGTTGCTGGACCCTTCTGTGACAGAGTCCTGGGCCCGTGGGTGTCCTCCCTCACACCCGGGATGGGGCTTGTGGGGCCCTCCTGGTCCGCGCCCCTGCTGGCTGACTTCTCCGCCCTGCTGCCCTTGCCCTCCTTCGATGAGGCTCTCTGGCCCTTGCCTCCCCTGGATGTTGTGGCAGGTGAGGGCCCAGGACTTTGCTCCTTGGGGGCAGCCGTGTCAGTCTTCTCGCGGTGGCCCCTGATTTTATGGGTCCTCTTCCCGGGGGGGGGGGCTGGCTGTTCCCTTGCTGCTGGCCGATGTATCTGTGCTGGGAAAGGGTGGACTCCAAAACCTGTGCACAATGGTGACACTTGAAGCAGGGCTGGTGGTGGCTGAGGTGCTCTTGGGACTCTTAGCAGATGGAGGGGGTGGGTCAGGTGGGGCAAAGAGGTTAAGTTTGGAGAGGTAAAGTTTTTTAGGACCAATGTAAAGGGTAGGTGTAGTGGGTATGGGAGTGGAGGAAGAGGATGTGGTTGTAGCAGAGTCAGGTGTGCTGTCTTTGGGTGCAGGTGCTTGTGACGTAGGCTGTCGTGAGGTGGTTGGCTGTTGGGTGGGTGGCTGCCTGTGTTTGTGTGTCTTGGAAGAGGGGGTGACAGACACAGTGGGAGAGGACACAGGGGACGTGTAAATGGCAGTGGGGGTGGTGACTGCACGTGTGCGGACTGTACTGGAGGGTGTGCTGGTGATGGAAGTACTGGCTGATGGTGGTGTGCATGCAGGTGTGAGTGGAGACGTCACAGGGAGGGAGGAGGGAGACGAGGAGGAGGGGGACACAGGGGTGGTAGTGACTGTTGGCATGTCTGCATCTGGGTGTTGCTTGGGTGAATGCTTGTGTGATCTGTGGTGCTTATGTCTGGATGAGCTGCCCTTGGGTGTTGAGGTGTGTGCATGCTGGTCTGATGGTGTGGATGGGATAGGCTGAGGAACAGGAGACAGAGACAGGGTGGAGGCAGTTAGAAGAGGGAGGCTGGAAACAGGGACAATGGCTGCCGTCAGTGCTGAGGTCAGAGCATTGAACGATCGTTGATGGGCAGCCTGACCCGAATGAATGCCCTCCAGGTATGCATTGCTCCGATGCACCTCCATCTCTACCCCCTGGATGGCATTCAAAAGGGTAGACTGCCCAACAATGATGGTCTGTAGGAGGTCAATGACCTCCGCACTGAGGGCAGCAGGGGTAACAGGGGCAGGGCCTGAGGTGCCTGGGGCGAAGGAGATGCCCGCCTTCTTGGGCGAGCGGGCACGGAGCGAAGGCTGAGGGACTGCTGGGAGGGTGGAGATGGTGCGCTGGGTGGCGGCTGTACCTGTAGAGGCGGGGGCCCGGATGTTGCCGCCACTGCTAGGGAGCTCCCTTCCGAGGACGTGTCGGTGTCGCTGGTGTCACCACGGGTCCCCGTTGTGGTGCTCCCCTCGCCCTCCGTATCACTGGTGACCTCGGTGTCTGTAGCATGGCCCACCGGGGCCTTGTGAGTTGCAGCTCCCTCGTGCTCCGATGCCAATTCTCCTCCGCCTGATGATGCTAATGCACACATGCACAAGAAGACAAAGAAAAAGGGTGGGGGGAGAAATAAAAACAGGTTGAGTGCATGCATTGTCAACACCGTTGGCGGAGAGGACAGACACAGGAGCCTCATGCACTACGCCGCGCAATCGGGGTACACTACTCAGTACTTGTGACTAGGCCAACAGGTCTATGGACAACATATGCGCACATGGGTGATGCTGGACCATGGATTGCTGTACTTGGCACCCTACAGAGGTGGGGGCGGGGGCACAGGGCCATGCCTAAAGGAGGGGACTACACTACAGAAAGCGCCCTGGCCTAATGTCACCCACAGCCCTCCTCCCCCACCCAGGCACCTCCACTGCGCGTAAATATAGCAGTATGTGCTGGTACTCACCCCCTTGTGTCTGCTGTGATGTCCTCACGCGCCCATCCAATTCGGGGTAGGCCACCGCCAGGATCCGGGACTTCAGGGGGGTCAAGGTACGACTGGCACCCCTCCTACGTTGGGAGGCCATCCCCAGCAGTGACTTGGCGGTCTTCCTGGTCCCGCGACGGATGTCCTCCCACCTCTTTCGGCAGTGGGTGCCCTGTCTTGTGTGGACCCCCAGGGCCCGGACTTCCTTGGCGATGGCACGCCAAATGTCGAATTTCTGATGGGCGCTGACCTATTTGACATGTACAGGGTGGGAAAGGAAATTTCAACATTTTTCTGCATGTTAGATGTGATTGCCCCCCCCCTCCCCAACCCTGCCATGTGGCACATGCTCTCATCTGTCGTGCCTTGCACTCCTCATTCGCTCCCCACCCCACCATCTTACATCCACCATACACAACCCAGGCATAGCCCATTCAACGTGCACCCAGTGTACTTACCTGTTGGTCTGGAGGACCGTAGAGTAGCGCATACTGGGGTAGGACCCCATCCACAAGTTTCTCCAACTCTTCTGAAGTGAAGGCAGGGGCCCTTTCCCCAGTCGCAGCAGCCATTGTCTCTTCCAGACCGAGGTCACAGCAGCACTTGCAGTATAGGTCCTCTCCTGTGGATGATCAGGTCTCGAGTGATTAAGCAGATAGAAAATGGCGGTCACGCCCGCGGCGGTGCGTACCGCGGCGGTGCGTACCGCAACCGCCGGCGCACATCGTCATTGGCTCCTGAGACCCATAGGGTTCAATGTTAACCAATGCTGCTTTGCGCCGCGGTCTTCGACCGCCTACCGCCACGGTGAGCCACGCCAGCGCAGTGACCTCACATCCCACTGTCACACTTCACAGGTCAGGCAGCTGCCATTTCAAGGGCCCACATGGCCTGATTTCTCCTGCGTCACACAGGCCTGGGCCTTGCATTGCCACTCATACAAGCCTTTCAATGCATAGCGATTTGTGTACTGTGCAAGCTGTGGGAACGAACCTGAGGGTTGCTTGACTCTGTGCTCCATGTTGTCCTTCCTAGGCACCGTCCGCTGGGACTTGCGAGGAGTAGGATGAATCCTCCCGTGTACCGACCGCTGGTGGACCTGTCGACAATGGAAGAACGACATATTATACTTCGATACCGACTTGACCGAGCCACTATACATGAACTGTGTGCCCAGCTGGAGCCAGACCTGATGTCCCCCATCCGCCAACCCACAGGGATTCCCCCTCTGGTGCAGGTGCTGTCAGTACTAAATTTTTTGGCAAGTGGGTCTTTTCAGACAACAGTGGCCATGTCATCAGGGATGTCTCAGCCTATGTTTTCTAAGGTTTTGTCCAGAGTGTTGTCTGCCCTGATGAAATACATGCGGAGATACATTGTTTTCCCTGAGGAGGGTGATTTGGCCACTGTGAAGGGTGATTTCTATGCCCTTGGATATATCCCCAACATCATTGGTGCCATTGATGGGACCCATGTGGCTTTAGTACCCCCAAAAGACAATGAGCAGGTGTACAGAAATAGAAAAAGTTACCATTCGATGAATGTCCAGGTGGTCTGTTTGGCTGACCAGTACATCTCCCATCTAAATGCCAAGTTCCCTGGGTCAGTGCATGACGCGTATGTCATGCGAAATAGCAGCATCCCTTATGTGATGGAACAGCTACAGAGACACTGTGTGTGGCTAATAGGTGACTCTGGTTACCCCAACCTGCCTTGGCTATTGACCCCAGTGAGGAATCCCCGGACCAGGGCAGAGGAACGGTACAATGAGGCACATGGGCGAACTAGGAGGATTATAGAACGGACCTTCGGGGTCCTGAAGGCCAGGATTAGGTGCCTGCATATGACAGGGGGATCCCTCATGTACTCACCAAAGAAGGTGTGTCATATCATCGTGTCCTGCTGTATGCTTCACAATCTTGCATTGCGACGCCAGGTGCCTTTCCTGCAGGAGGATGGTCCAGATGGTGGTGTTGTAGCAGCTGTGGAGCCTGTGGAGAGTGAAGAGGAGGAAGACGACAGGGACGACACAGACAACAGGGACACAGTTATACAACAGTATTTTCAGTAGCACCCAGGTAAGAATCACCCACGCCATTTTACATTTACTTCTGGCCTCCTGCATCTCTACTTTCTGTGTTTCCCCCAGTTCCTTTTCACTGATTTTTGACTTTCTCTTCCCTTTTCAGAGCTGTATGACCCACAGCATGACTTCTGCTTTGTTTGCCCATGGACTAATGCTTATTGACACTGGTATGTTGTCATCACAATGTAAATGAACATTATTGCACCGTTATGTGTAATACATTTGTAAAGAATACAAGCAGACTCCTGACATTTGAAGTGCAATTGGTGATTTATTTTAAGTGCTGCGTATAGGTCCGTGATAGTAAAACGGTGATGGGTGGGGGTGGAGTAATGTCCATGGCAGAGTCCAGTTCTCAGTAGCACAGGTGCAATGTCCATATGCCTGTGGAAGGATGGAGCAGGGGCAGTTCAAGGTTGGACAGGGTGACAATGTGGGACAGTGGGATGACATCAGGGGGTATCTTAGGCTGGCGGGGGTCTTGGCATCCTACTCTGTCTTCTTGTGTGATCTCAGATTCTGCTTGCGGAGTGGTTGATCTTCAGCAGGAGGTGGGGTTCTGGTGGCCTGTCGTGGTGTGGGGGCCTCCTGTCCACTTGCGCCGGCGGAGGTGGTAGGCTGTTCGTCGTCCAGGCTGGTGACAGGGGCCCTTTGGGGTGCCACATGGTCCCGCAATGTGGTGACTATCTGGTTGAGGGCCAGGACGATGGTCCTCATTGCGGTACCGATATGCCGGAGTTCGTCTCTGAGCCCCATGTACCGTTCCTCCTGCTGTGCCTAGATCTCCTGGAACCTGGCCAGTACCGTCGCCATCGTCTCCTGGGAGCGGTGGTATGCTCCCATGATGGTGGTGAGGGCCTCTTGGAGAGTGGGTTCCCTGGGCCGGTCAACCCCCTCTGGCACAGCAGCCCTCCCAGTTGTCCTGTTTACCCGGGCCTCTGTCCCCTGGACGGTGTGCCCACTACCACTGCCCCCAGGTCCCTGTTGTTGTTGGGGTGGTGGGTCAGCCTGGGTGCCCTGTAGTGGCGGACACACCGCTGATTGACGCGTCCTGGAGACAGAGGCATGGGCCCGCTGGGTGGGAGCTGTGCTGGTATTCCCAGAGGGGGTTGGGTCTGCTGCGGCCTGTGTCTGTGTGTGGGGAACCGACTGTCCAGAGGTCCCCGATGGTCCGGGCTAGTCATCAGGTTCTAGGTCGACAGAGCTGCTGTCATCACTGGGGGCCTGTTCTGGGGGTGGGATGGACAAATCTGGACCCTCTTGGCCGGTGTGTTGGCGTTCGGGCCCTGCAGGGGTAAAAGAGTATGGTTATTGCTTCTGTGTGTGCCATGGCGTGCGATTTGTGGGTGCCCTTGTCCCCCAGTGCTGGCATTCCCTTGTGGGAGGAGTTGTGAGGGTGGTTTGGGGGGGGATGGGTATGTGCAGTGGTCATGCTTGGGTGATGGGTGTCCATGGTTTGTGTTGGCATTCAGGGATTGGTGTTGTGTTGGGTGGGTTGTGCTGGTGAGACATTGGCAGGGAGGAAGTGTGCTGGGGGGTTGGGGGTGAGGGTGGGGGTGCGGGTTGGCATGCTGGTGGTTGGGGGGGTGAAGTATTTGGGATTAGACTTACCAGAGTCCATTCCTCCGCCTACTCCAGCGAGGCCCGCAGGATGCAGGATGTTCAAGACCTCTTGCTCCCATGATGTGAATTCGGGTGGAGTGGGTGGGGGTCCGCCGCCAGTCTTCTGCACAGCGATGTTGTGTCTTGACACCATCGACCGCACCTTCCCTCGTAGGTCGTTTCAGCGCTTTCGGATGTCTTCCCGGTTTCTGGGATGCTGTCCCACAGCGTTGACCCTGTCGACGATCCTTTGCCATAGCTCCGCCTTCCTGGCTATTGTGGTGTGCTGCACCTGTGTGCCGAATAGCTGGGGCTCTACCCTGATGATTTTCTCCACCATGACCCTGAGTTCTTGGTCCGAGAACCTGGGGTGTCTTTGGGGTGCCATGGGGTGGTGTGGGGTGGTGTTTGTGGTGATGAGTGTGGTGTGTGTGGTGGTGTGTGGTGTTTTGTGCGTGGATGTAGTGTGGGTGATGATGTTGTGTTCCTCTGTGTGTTGGGGTTTGCGATAGCTGTGCTCTCTCTCTCTCTCTCTCTCGCCTTCTCTCCGAATTTCTAGTAGTGGGGGTTTGTGGGTGATGTGGGTGTGTGTTTTATAGTTGATTGGATGTGTGGGTGTGGTGTGTGTATGTGTATCAGGTGTGTGTATTTCGAATTGTCCAATGTGGCTGTGTTTTGTAAAGGTGTGTGTATTTTGACCGCGGCGGTGTGTACCGCCAATGGAATACCGCGGTTGAAAGACCGCCGCGTGGATTCGTGGGTCGTAATGGCATGGGCGTGTTTGTGTTGGCGTGACGGTGGAGGTTTGGTCATCTCCAGTTTATCGCTGACCGCTGATGAGGCGGCCTTCCGTGGATGTCGGTTTTTTGGCGGTTTGGAAGTTGAGGGTCAGAATGACCGTGGCGGTTTGCCGCGGCCGCGGCTGTAGAATGGCGGACTTCTGACCGGCGGTAAGAGCCTTTTACCGCCGAGGTCAGAATGAGGGCCATAGTGCTGCACAGGGGAAGAAAGTTTCTGCCATGTTGGTGTTGGGCATAGAGATGCTGTATATGTACTAGGGTCACCTCTGGGAACCTTTACCCCTTTGGTCATAGAGGGGCTAGGAGTTTCCCCCATCCACACTCTGGCACTGAAAATAAATGTGACACCTACAGTACTCTCCTCAAATCACTTTTGGACTGGTGAAGGAACATAAGGGGGCTAGTCCTGCTGTCTGTGACCTGAGAAGCACCATGAAGACTGGACCTGCTCTCTCTCTCTCTAGTATCCAGGACAATGAAGTGGACTCCAAGGGTCACAATTCTAAGCTCCTGCTTGAGCTACAGGGACACAGAAAGCATGAGGCCTTTTTTCCTGCATTTTCAGCTGACCATTTCCAACTGCATCTTCACTGAACCCTGCTGCTGGCCTCTGCTGAAATTAATCCTGAGCCCTAAGAGCTGTCCCTAAAGTTTTGTACACTTGGCTGATATGAAAGTGTACCCTCCTATCCAAAAATCTGAAGCGTGTTACTTAAAAACGTTTTCCAACATTTAACTCTGAGATCCAGTAGGGGACCAGGACCAAACTGGCAAGCCGATCAGTGAAAGGTGTATTGGCACTGGGTTGAAAATTAAGGTTGCTCCTGCTATGTTCCTCTCCATGGTTGCAAATCCGAATCAGATGGACCTTGTGGAGAAAGTAACCAGCCTTACAAGCCCTATTCAGATACAGCCTGCAGTCCTGTACCACTGGAAGACATTGAGAACCAAAAAAGCAGGGAAGGTAGAAATCTTCACCACGCAACAACACAAAAAGCATTCTGCAGGTGAAAGACCTTCTCTGGGTGAGAAAGTCAAATTTCTCCTTCTAAGAGCTTCCCCTCTAAAAGTCAGCAGCTTCTATGAGACCTCATCCAGCAATGATTTAACAATGTGGACCCCTCTTTGGAACCAGCTTGTTACATTGCCCCGCTGAGGATTTTAACCTTCCTTTTTAAAGACTAACTCCAAAGGAAAAACTTTCCACTGGGAAGAACCTGGACCTTGAATCTGACCCGTGCTTAATTGCTGTCCCTTGCCCTGGTCAAGTGCCACCAACGCAGTTGGCACTTAACACTTTTTGACACTATTTTGAACATTAAACATTAAAAATTCATAGCTTTGGTTCTACATTGTTTTTTCCTCATTGTGGGTCATTTTATTCATTGAAACTTACACTCTGTTTCTAAATTGGTTTGGGAGTTTTATTGTGTTGTGCTTTGATTTTATTACTGCATATTACCTCCAAGGCTACTCACCTCATCAAATATCACCCCTATTTCTCACAGAGCGCTTGAACAAAATCAGAAAAGGATCATGAACACCTTGATACTATAATCACGTCTTCAAATTTGACTCAGTGAAAACATTTCTGTAAATGTTTTATTCTGGAAGCCAAAAGCTGGCAAACAATACTAGTGATGCATTGTGTTGTTTCAGCATATTATGATATCTACACTGCAATATAATGTATGTAGTATGGTTTTTAAAAGTGATACTTGGTAAGTCCTGCTTTGACTTCATACAAGTAGTCTAAACTCAGGTTTATCATGGTTGTTTTTACAAGGCTCTCTGAAAATTGTGGTAGGATTGGGAGAACTCTGCACATTGGTCCAGATTCACAAAGATTTAGCAGTGAGTATGTGTGACTTACTCTTCCACTAATCCTGACTTGCTCCAGAATTGTATTACTAAGCCAGGAATATGCCTGGATACCATAATAAAATGTCCTAAGATCTGACCCATGGAATACATAACTGTAAATAAATACTAACACTAATTCCTCATTGGAAGTATAAGAAAATGGGTTATTAATTGATGAGGATGAAAGTCCTTCCCAAGTAATACGTCCAAATTCTTCTCATGTCCAAAGCGCAAGTTCAATAAGTTGAACTAGAGATATGATTTGTATCAGCTTTAGGGTAAAAAATATTCAATTAGAATTCACTGTTCTTAGTTGACCAGAACTTAGGAACTATTTGTCAGCAACCGGGTTGGAGCACAGATCATATACACCAATCGAGTTGTCCCGGTCAAAGATTTTATCCTCTGATGAAGTCTCTGACATGACAGCCACCATTTATCTGTACAGCAAGGTTGAAGGCACTGTCTAGTGAAGTTCTTTCAGAATTGGATAGCTGCTTGACACAGTCCCACTAAAGCTGTTGGTTTTGGCAGGAACAGCACCCATTGAGATAGTTCAGATTTTGCACATGCCTCAAATCGCTCTTGTCAATTGGATACTTTCTGCATCTATGCCCAATCTATACTCTATCTTTGGACCTAATTTAATTTTGGAACTCAAAATTCTCAACAAGGCCACCATGAAAACTGGATCCAATGAAGACCTTTCAAAGTTGGATACCTTTGCTGAAAGATTTTGTTGAAGCTCTAGAGTTCTAGTAAGCCAATAAATCTCTAAGTCTTAACTTTTTAGGCTTTCTAGAGAAGGTTCTTTTGGTCTCTTTTGAGGCTCCCAGGGCTTCAGGAACAGCACTTCTATGCGATGATTCAATTCAACAGAGTCTACCAGCAGGGCACAATCCAGGTCCCATTGTAACTTGTCAGCTGATCACTCCAGGAAAAGGCTCCTTGCAGAATGTTGTGTCCCTGTAGCTACAGTGGATGACATCCATCTGACCCTAGAAGTCCAGTTCTCAGTCATGGGTACAATCAGTCGAAAGTCCAGCCTCTCAGGTCTCCACAGGTCACATACAGCAGGCCCAGTCCTCTTCTGGTCTTCCACAGGTCCAGAACGTGTTCTGATGAGCTGGGGTGATGTACCAGTTGTGTAGAAATCATTAACTACTGGGTGGGTGTGACTCCTGGACACCCCCTAACTAATGGGCATAAATTTATCAGAGAAACCATGCCTCTTTTACAGCACATCTGGTTACATACCTCACACCCAGGTCTTCCTGTCTAGAGGTCCATGCTATTGTGTTCACTCTGGGAGCAGTTATCTTACCTCACTAAGGAAAAGCATTCCAGTGCAGTGCCACTTTCCTTGCGCCCTTTAGCGCCCCCCTACCTACACCATGTATGTGCTGTTTTTCAAACATGGCGCACCATGGCGCAGGGTAGGGGCAATAGCGTAATTTTACCTGATGTTATTAATGTACTCTGCAGGAGTAGCGCTAAAATGTTGGCGCTACTCCTGCAGAGTACTTAGGGACAACTTCTAAATAACAGTACACTCCCTTTTAACTCCTGCTCTGAGCAGACATTAAAAGTGCCGAAAAAAATGACATAAGGAAATCTCATAGATTTGCTTGCACCATTTTTTCAGCCCCCCTAACAGGGGAATGCCCCCCTAGCGTGGGAATGCCCCTATTGCATACATTATGCCGGGCACAGGCATAATGTGGCACAAGGGTTTACAAAGTTGTGCATGGGAAATGCCACCTTAACCCCATATTTGATTCAAAATAAATGCCACAAATGTGGTGCAAGGTGGTGCTCGGGCTTATAAATATTTCCCTAAGAAGTTTACATTTGGTCCACTGGGTTTCTTTATGATGATACTGAATGATGGGTTTGCCATTTAATGATACCTTTTTCAAGGCTACTGTGTGTTTCTCTGATGAAAGAATCTTACATCAACATCCGATTTCTCAAATTCTGAGCCTTCATTATTTTTCCAAAAGTATGGATGCTTCTTCACAGCTTCTTGAGATTGATTCATCAAAAATGCTAGTCATCTGAGTAAATGCCAAAACCAATTCTTTGAAGTTATACCATGCTGCTTGAAAATTGTTTTTAACTGTCCATCTTTTGTAAATGATGAATTATTGTTAGACCTAACAGCCTTGGTGTTTCTTTCTCAGTCTTTTTGACTTCTCCTTTCCTGTTTTCTGAATTTTGTATTGTTATCTGTGTGCCTTTACCACTGCTAAAGTGCCTGTGGTCTCTCCTTTACGCATTGTAAGTTTGGCCTCCCCGCAATTGGGGTATTTACTTAGAAGTCCCTAGTAAAATGGGACTACATATATCAAGAGCCGGTATGTTGCAATGCTACTAGGGGCCTGCAGCAGTTATTGTGATACCCATCTTGCACCTTATTGAGCAAGTCTACCTTGTTGCTTGAGTCCAGAACTACCAGAGTGTCTCCAAGGGCTAGTAGGCTGGCTTCCTGTTCTGAGCTACTAAAACTCAATAAGCTACAACCACCTTGAACCCTGCACCTGGTCCCAGTCTGAAGTGAGTCCAGATGCCCCCCAACCAGTCCCAGGCCCTGGCAGTGGAGCTGAAGGTGCTTAATCAGCCTAAACCTAAAACTTGGAACTCAGAAAAATGTCCACCAAATGGTGGCTTGAGAACCAACAAGAGACAAAGACCTACCTCCTGTTAAATTAGCCTGAGGTGCAAAGTCAGACTGGTCTGCCTGACGTTGTGGTAGCTTCTGCTACGTTTTTTCACTGCCGTAGCAAATCCTGTTCTGGGGCTCCTCTTGAAAGGAGAATCCGGCCTTGTGGATCCTTCATCAGCTACAGCCTGCATCTTAGATCTGGTGGACATTTTTGATTTCCTAAAAAGTGACAAAGACCGAACATGAAGACATTCACTGCAACTTCATCCAGGCACTGTATTATGATGATGTCTTTTCTTTGAACACTACTGAGTACATTGCCTTGCTGAACTTTACATTCTCAGCAATATTCCTTCTAAGTCTGTAGTTAAGGCCAGACTGGATGCACTCTAACTTTTGTTTCTGGACAGCGCTCCATCGTACTTCGGTTATAACTTTTGACGTTGCCCCAGACTTCTGTGACTAGATTTCTGCAGTGGACACTTTGATCTTTTAGGTACTGTTTTTTACTGATTTCACTGATTTAAAAAAATCAAAACTCCAGTTCTAACTACTGAAATTGATTTGTTTTTGCATCATTTTATTTATTAAAACTTTCTCTGTTTTTGTAAATTGATATGCGATTTTTATTGTGGTATATTTTCATTACATTACTGTTTGTGTATTGCAAAACAGCTTAACGTAGTGCCTCTATGTTAAGCCTGACTGCCTTTGTACCAAGCTATTAGAGGTTCAACAAAGGTTAATTTAGTAACCTGTATGGTTTTCTCTGACTGGGATTCTGGCTGCTGCTTAAGAAGGGTTCACAGCCCTTTATCCAAAAACCCAACTTTGTACAATTCACATATTAATGGTAAGCCACTTCTATTTCATCTTTATGTGATGCTTGTCATAAATGCCGAAGAAATTATTATACAATCTTCAAGATTTGTATTGAAAATGTAGTTTGGTGTTTTAAAGTGGTTACAAATTGCTCTTTTGATTAAAGAATTTGGAAATCATCTTATATCTAACTTTTTGGGGTACTCTAAGGAATCTAATGGTACTTGATGTTTTTGTGATAGTGCTTCAAGGCATACAATTGATAATGTCAATATCTCCAATTCACTGTGCTGATATCCATCTGCTAGAGTGGGTGGAAAAGATGGGCTAGTTGTAAATTCAAAGTATTGTAGGACCATGCTACTTACATCGATTTTTTTTTCTGTTTTTTTCCCATATAAATGTGGACGTTAATGCATTAATTGTGGAATCACAATCTGGTATGCCAAACTATCAGTATGCTGGAAAACAAAAAGTTAAATGATTGGAGAATCAAAATTTTTATAAATGAAATGAATCTCAGGATAGTAAAGGTAGAAACTCCAGTGATCAAACAGTTGGAATATTTTAGAAATGACAGGTTTCTAGTTTGCATAAAATATATCTTGCTACTTTTCTGGAACATATTTGCTAAGATATCTTTTAGTACCATTAACATTTCTGGCTTTCATAAATTCAAGCAAAATATTTTTGGAGATGTGAAAAAGAAATATTTTTCATTTGTTGTGGTGTATTTTATTTACCCCAATAGATGTAAATTGGTAAATCAAAGCCAGAGTCAGTTGGATATTTTTGGGTCTGCATTGAAATTTAAAGTAATTTCATTGGTTTAAAGCTTGATTTTGGTTGATGATTCAATGGTGTCCTTAAGTTCTGAGATTGATCTTATTGCCACTGGATAAGGCAAGACATATAGGTGACCTATGGCAGCTTTGACGTGCACCTCTTTTATTGTTTATAGAATCTGCTTCTGTCTCGTGGTTTACAACAGCTGCTAAGGTTCCGGAATCCCAAGATACCAAAACAAAACCTTTTTCTGCATCTATTATAGGAATGGCCGCTAGAATCTAAGAGTGTGGTATATAGAAGTCAATGGACCCAAAAACAATGTGTTAGAATATAGCTGACAAAGTGTAAATACATTCTGTTTTCTAAGAATTGAACAACTAGATATTCTGATGATTGTGGTAGCTTAAATGATGGTGATTATTTTGTTGACAGTGATTATTAATGTTGTAGCTATTTTTTTGGGAGGCTTATTAGTCTGCCTTGTAAAAACAAGGGGGAGTAGATATATAAGAAAACAGAATATTAGCTAATAATGTTTAAAATAATAATGTTAAAAAGGATATTATGATGTAATTTAAGGTTCTATAGAACTCCATAGTGATCCCATCTTCACCTGTACCCTTTCCATTGTATAGACCTTTCATTATTTTATTTATCTTGGAATCTGAGAAGGATGAGTGAGTTACTTGGTGGAGGCTGGAATTGGATTTTCATAACATTAGTAACATTTTTGGGAGCTTTTAGTTTTAATGGACCAAGCAAGCATTTTCCTAGGGTTTTCACCCCTACATATCATTAAAGCCACCTCAAGCTGTTATTTTTGAAGATGATACTCTCTGAGTGATGTCTGTGCTAGCTCCCATTTTTTTTAACTAGTCAGCTCTGTTTGCTAAAACAAATGTTGTTCTGTTCTTTCTCTAGTTGATGCACTAGCTCTGTCCATTTCAGTTGCCATTCCCTATTTACAGCTATAGATTTATTAATGCTCTGGATTCACAATGCAGCCTGAAAGGCATCTCATTATTTTTCCAGTCTTATTTGTATATAGACTGTCTTACATGGATAAAATAGTTCATAATATCTGCATACTCCTGTTACCTTTGCATGTTCTTCCAGAGGTGATTTTCCATCTGGCATTCTGTCTTTGTATTGAAATTATGTCTTGTACTCTAAGTAGAAAAAATAGAGAGCTGAGTGGTCTAAAAAGGGATTTGCAATTCAGATATAAAGTAAGCAAGTGGGGAGAAAAATATCTAGCCTGGCAACCATCTTCTATCTTTCAGAAATACAGATCTACTCCTTTAAACCTTTGTTTGCCATCCTGCATGGATGTGCAAGATTTAGCTTATTTTTGTAAATTTCAAAAAAATTAGCTATTATAGGTTTCTTTTTTTGAGACTAGTTAGAGGAGTCTATTGAAATGTTTTGCAAAAAATTGAAACCACTTCCAATTAGTATCTTACCCATGAAAGACTAGTTGAATATAAACAGTTCATTTCATGGCTCTGGATTGTGAAGTAGTGGACCATAAAAAGTTGCTATTATATATTTAGCATCACTTAACTAAATATTTACTGGCACCGATTACTCTTGAAACCAGATGCACTTTAAATCATGTGGTAAGTGAAATTTAGGGAAAAATGGAAACACCTCTATGTCCTGCCTTGGCTGTGTCAAAAAAGAATATGAGGCCCAGTGATTAAACCTTAAACTTTTTTCTAGACTCTACAAACTTCCTGGAACAAAATAATTGAGGGTTTAAACTCTAGAACCCAGTTATTAGGACCATTTTAATTTAATGATAAGATGTCATTTTTAGTTATGTTTATGAAAGTCCTTGTAGCCGTTAATCAATTGTTTTAACTCCTACATTCTCTTTCTCATAAATGTCAAAAATATTAACACATTTCCCCCTTTAATCCTTAGAATATACTGAAGAAATCATTATACTCGTCCTATAACTGCTGTTTTGCTATTTTGACACCCTCTTTTCCGCTTCCTTGCCCCAGATTGAAGGCCTTCCCAAACCAAGGGTGACATCAATTTGACATCTGACATCATCTCTACTGTAAACTTATATTAGATGCCCTGTTTTTGAACTTAACTGGAGACTGAGTTATCTTCTCTTCGGCTAAAATTCAGTCCTGCCTGGCAGGGCTGATTTTGATACACCAAATTCAAAAGTATATGGACCTTTTTGGTGTCTGTTCATGAGTGGAAATAATTGTCCCAGAGAACTTTTAATTTTTCAAGGTTAAGAACTTGCAACTGTTCTCCTAAGTTTGTGAACTTCTCGTTGAGAATGAGCTCACTTAATAGAAGGGAAACCAGTGTATACAGGGAATTGATTATGTCCTGCAACATCCATTTTATTTCCTTGAAGGCCTTTGTAAAGTACTTTTTCTTTGATTCAAAAGTCCATGAAGTTTACTATAACAGTGTGTGGTTGGGTGCCTTGTTAAGGTTTGGTTTGGGTTTGGGGAAGGAAATCTGATATGCTCTGGCAGCAGTTACTATTATATGTTTGTTGACACACCCAATAGTATAGGCCCCAATACAGTAGACACAAACTGTTGGTTGCAGCCCACAGGTGGGTGGTCATCTTATTTTGGTGTGTCACGAAAGTGCAATAAATAAAGTTACCCCTACACCTGGTCACATTTGCCGTGCTTCAAAGACAGAGGTCTTTTAATATTTATTTTTTATTAGTTTATTAGCTTTTCAAAAGCAGAACACAGAACAACAGTGTTGGGGTTTCTGTTTGTCTAGGGTATGCACCTAGGCCAGGCAGAACCCACCTACACTAGTCAGGGCAAGGGAGTTACACGTCCAAGGTAACCCCTGCTCACCCCCTTGGTAGCTTGGCACGAGCAGTCAGGCCTATCCCAGAGGCAATGTGTAAAGCATTTGCACAACACACACAACACAAGTGATGCACTATCCCCAACACAAAGGAAATGCAACACCAAGTGATATGAAACTTTACTGTATTGCACACAACACAATTATTACACAAAACACGTGTCAGTAATATCCTGCTACCTTAGCAGTTGTCAGAACCTTACACATTAGTTACTCTGCAGAACTAGCTGTAGTCACATATAATACACAGTTTTTTTAGTATTCTGCAACATAAGCAGTAGTCAGGAAAACATATTAGCATGCCATGCCCATAAAAGGAACATTAGCGTACATATATAAAACATCATCAAAATAGGTAGGCAACATTTAGATCAGTAATGTCCATATAAGGAACTTATGGCCTATATATGTCATTTAAAAGTATCTGTTTTATGATGATGAGGCACCTTCAGTGCCAGGAAGCTCCAAAGGGCCCTTGGTGGTCTGTGCGCTCCCTCTGGGGCCACTTTGATGATTTGGGGGGAGGGGGGTGACACGCACCCCCTCCACTTTATAACAGGCCCCTCCTGGGCCTGCGGTCACTGGGGGCCACACCAGGCCTCCAATGGCCCTTCCACAATGGGGGACCACAACCATGCCCCAAAGAACGATAACTGGGTCCGGTGGTACGGGTAGCCTCAGATGAGGCTTCCACCCTGTCCGGCCTTCAAGATATTCGTATGGGGCCCCTCCAGGGGCCCACGATCGCTGGGGGGCCAAAAAGGGAGACCAGCAGTAGGGGAGCCTCCAGTGAGGCTTCCGCCCCACCCCTGGTCTCAGGCGGCACAAGGCAGGCTCCTTTGGGGCCAGGTGGAGCCTCCGATAAGGCTTCCTTCCCTCCCGCCCTGCTTCTCTTTGCACGCTGAGGCCCGGCCGGGCTGCAGCTGAGGGCAGGCACCAAAGTAGGTGCCTGCTTGGACCCTGGGAGCACTTCTTGGAGTGTGCTTCCCCACAGGGGCACCAGAGGAGCACGCTCTCTTCTTTTCTTGCTTCTAGTGGTGCCCCAGGGGCACTGGGGATGGCGTGACTCCGACGCGCTTCCAAAAATAAGCCGGGTTTCGGCGGTGACTTCTTTCACAACAACAACGTGCTTTTCAAACTGCTGGGAGCCACTGAAAGGCCCTGGGTCGCAGCGGTGAGATCCACGGCAGCCAAAAGCACTCTCAAGTGCTAGGGGCAATCAAAATAAAGCGCTAAACGAAATGAACCACTCCTCGTGCTTGAAGGGGTTGCAGACGTCGGGCCCACAGCACCCTGCCCCCGGGGAACAAAGTTTACAGAAAAGGAGCACAGGTGGTAGGGCCCAGCAATAGGCCAGCACAAGGTAGATGCAGGCAAGTGACAATTCCTCTAGGTGACCAAGCAGGTCACAGGTCAGCCCAGCAGTAGCAGTCCATGGTGGTTCCTGGTGAGTCCTTCCAGCAGTATTGTGTCCAGATCCAAAATTTCACCAAATTGTGGGGAAAATTCCCCTGTACTTATACTCAGTTTTACAGTGGGTTACAAAGGAAGGGGAGATGATGTTCCAACCAGTTACAACTGGTTCTGGGAGTGCCCCCTCTCCCCTCCAGCACAGGCTCCAAACATCAATTGGGGGTAAACAACCCTATTGTGTGAGGCCAGGGCACACCCTTTACAAATGCAGGTGTGCCCCACCTCTCCCTTCTCTCAGCCCAGGAAGACTATTCAGTAAGCAGATGCACATCTGTGACACCTCCACCCTCCCTGTGTACAGGCTGTCTGAAAAGTATGCACAAAGCCCAACTGTTACTCTGCTCAGATGTGGATTGGAGTCAAGCTGCATAACACCAGAGTTATAAGCACAGAGAAATGCTCACTTTCTAGAAGTGGCATTTCTGTAATAGTAATACAAATCCACCTATACCAGTAAGCAGCATCACCATTACAACCATACCAAACATACCTACACTACCCCTCATAAATCAGACAATACCCCCTACACATAAGGCAGGGCATTTCCGATGCAATCCTATGAGAAGGCAGCACTCACAGCAGTGAGACATCAAGTTAGGCTGTTTGTCACTACCAGGACAGGCCACACAACCTGGCACATGTCCTGCCCTCTTCATACATAGCACCCTGGCCATAGGGCTAGCTAGGGCCTACCTTAGGGGTGACGTACATGTAGTAAAGGGGATGTTCTGGTCCTGGCACGTACTATTAGATGCCAGGTCCCTCTGGCAGAAAACTACACACACAGGCCCTCATTCTGACCCTGGCGGTCTTTGACCGCCAGGGCGGAGGACCGCGGGAGCACCGCCGACAAGCCGGCGGTGCTCCAATGGGGATTCCGACCGCGGCGGTAAAGCCGCGGTCGGACCGGCACCACTGGCGGGGTCCCGCCAGTGTACCGCGGCCCCATTGAATCCTCCGCGGCGGCGCAGCTTGCTGCACCGCCGCGGGGATTCCGACCCCCCCTACCGCCATCCAGATCCCGGCGGTCGGACCGCCGAGATCCGGATGGCGGTAGGGGGGGTCGCGGGGCCCCTGGGGGCCCCTGCAGTGCCCATGCCACTGGCATGGGCATTGCAGGGGCCCCCGTAAGAGGGCCCCTACATGTATTTCACTGTCTGCTGCGCAGACAGTGAAATACGCGACGGGTGCAACTGCACCCGTCGCACAGCTTCCACTCCGCCGGCTCGATTCCGAGCCGGCTTCATCGTGGAAGCCTCTTTCCCGCTGGGCTGGCTGGCGGTCTGAAGGCGACCGCCAGCCAGCCCAGCGGGAAAGTCAGAATTACCGCCGCGGTCTTTCGACCGCGGAACGGTAACTTGACGGCGGGACTTTGGCGGGCGGCCTCCGCCGCCCGCCAAGGTCAGAATGAGGGCCACAGTCCCTTTGCTAGCAGGCCTGAGACAGGTTTGAAAGGCTACTTTAGTGGGTGGTGCAAACAGTGCTGCAGGCCCACTAGTAGCATTCTGTTTAAAGTCCCTGGGCATAGAGATACCACTTCACAAGGGACTTACAGGTAAAGTAAATATGCCAATTAGGTATAAGCCAACTTTAGAAGGGAGAGCAGCTGCAGTTTAGTACTGATCAGCAGTGATAAAGTGCTCAGAGCCCTAGAGCCAACAGCGAGAGGTCAGAATAAATAGGAGGAAGGAGGCAAAAAGTCAGGGGATGAACCTGCCACAAGGGCCAGGTCCAACAAACACGAACAGATATCATCATCAATGTTACACAGTCATATTGTGTAGTGGACAGGCCTCACTGCCTGACCCACCAGCATGAAGTCCGGGAAGAATGAGATGGTTTTCATTTGGTACTGTATAGGACCAAATTCCTGGCCCAGTCTCAGCACCATGTCACGATCTTTGTAATTCAAGAAGCGGGTAATTATTGGATGATAAGGGGGGGACAGGGGCAGCTGCAGCACCAGAGAGCAGTGGGCAAATTTGACAACAAAGCCAGCAGAGAGGTCATTGGCAAAGAGCTCCCTAAGCAGCTTTTCTGCTAAGTTTTCCACCTTTGAGATGGCAGTTGATTCTGGTATGCCAACATGATGTAGATTGTGGCAATAGATATTTGTTGGCATTGGCTTGTAAGTCCTCTACATCCGAGACATGGCTCTCCAGTGTACCCAGCTATTTTCATGCCTGTCTACATGTTTTTGTACTTCGTCCAGCTTGCTGATGAGGAGATCCAATTTGGCGTCTATTGCTTTAGGATAGATTTGCCATCCACAATAATGTCTCTGAGTCCAGCCTCTTGCTGAGCATCTTTTCTGGTGGGTCTTTGAGCTGTGTCCTGGCCGGGGTCATGTTTGACATGGCGGGCAGCACACTTTTGGTCAAAGGATAATTTTGGCTGCTTGGATTGAAACTTGCACATTGTAACCTCTTCAAATACTTATCGTACAGAGGAACTCAATAGTCAGGCAGCTGCAAAGACAGAACCCAGGAAACACCTGCATTGAAAAATACACTGATCAGTGTAGTGGTCGCTGTCCTAGAGGGCATGCACTGCCTGCACATCAGGGTCACACCTTGCCCTAGAGCAAATACCTCCCAGTAGGCATGACCAGATCCAGTGACATCAAGGTCGCAGCTGACTATGAGTGCTAGGTCCCTTACAGTCAAGCATCTATTATGGCCATCTCTAATGATGTCTAGTGTTAGTGTATTGGGCCCTGTTAGAAATGGAGTCTCTAGTTGGCAGAGGTATACACACTTGTCCAAGTAGGGACCACAATCCTAGTCAGAGTAAGTCATACACAATCCAAATTATCGTGTGCCCACCCTCTGGTTTGGCACTGAGCAGTCAGGCTTAACTTAGGCAATGTTCAATTTTTTGTGCAATAAATCATACAGTGGAAACACCAAAAAGATACGCCACACAGGTTTAGAAAAATAGATAATATTTACATGAATAAAATGAGGTCAAAAAGATTCAATAAGCATAAGTTGAAATATCAATTTTGCTAATTTTAGGAGAGTCTTAAATCTTAGAAATCAAAACAAGTCTCTTGGATACACAAAGAACCTGACTTGTGCCAAATATTACACCTCAGAGACTGCATAGGAGGAGATGTGTGGAAAAATAAGGTGTGCGTCGAATTTTCCGACGTGGCACAGACATTGCATCGTTTCTTCCCATGCTTCATGGGGCTTGCATCGTTTTTCAGAGTGCAGTCTTGGTTCCTCACTGCCATGCAGGGATCTTTTTGATACCCAGGGACGATGCGGGGAAATCCTTGATGTGCTGGAATAATGCACAGGTGTTGCGTCGATCCGGTAGCTGGTGCGTTGAATTTTCCATTACAAGGCAGGGGTTGCATCGAATTTCCACTCGGGAAGTCAGGAAGCATCGTCCTTGTTTGGCTTTGCAGCAATTTCTTGGTCACAAGGCAGGCTGTACATCATTTCTGGTATGTCGTGTATCGATTTGGGCCTCATTATGACCCTGGAGGTCACCAGGCCACCATGGTCACGGTTGGGGCCAGACCGCCACCAAAGTGGCGGTCTGACGGCGACATTATGACTGTGGCAGAGCCGACATGGTCCAACCGCCGACACTGCCAGGATCTGCCAGCCTGCAGCCTGGCTGTCCCAATGGTCCCGGCAGTCCCAGGGGTTGTAATCCAGATTACGAGTCCCCATCCGCTAGCCTGTACATGGCAGTGTAAGGCTGGCAGAATGGGGGACTTAGGGAGACCCTGGGGGCCCCAGCACTGCCCATGTACTTGGCATGGGCATCGCAGGGGCCCCCATGCACAGCCCCGTTGTGCATTCCACTGCCCGAATTACGGGAAGTGGAATGTGTGATGGGTGCTACTGCACCCGCTGCACTGCTACATTGAAGCCAGCTCCATTGGGAGCCAGCTGCAATGTTAAGGCTCAGCAGAGAACAAAAAAAATGGCCGGCAGGGTTCAAGCCGCACAGTCTGTGTGAATGGCAGGAAGAGTTTGGCGGGCAGTCTTTGCCACCTGTCACACTCATAAGGAGGCCCTAAGTCATTTTGACCCTGAGACTTCAGAAAACAGGAGGCAAGCTCAATCCAAGCCCTTGGAGAGCACTTTTGGGAAAGGCAGAGTCCTTCTCAGCACAGTCAGAGGCCGGCAGGGCAGCAGCACAACAGCAGGGCAGCAGTCCTTTTCAGCAAAGTAGTCCGGATGAGTCCTTTGGGCAGCCAGGCAGTTCCTCCTGACAGGTTGCAGGTGCAGTAGAGACCCAGTTTCTAAACCCAAAAATGTCTTTGAAGTGGGGTATTCTGCAAAGTGTGGTTTTGAAGTGCACATGTTCCTCTTTCAGTACAGTTCTGTCTGCCAGAGTCCCAGTAGGGGGTTTGGTAGTCCATTGCGTTAGGGCAGCCCACTAGTCTTTGAAATGTAAGTTCATGCCCTCCACCCTTCTAGCCCAGGATGACCCCTTAAATATGGAGATGAGTGCAGGTGTGACTGAGTGTCCTGTGTTTGTGGTTGTCTCGGTAAAATGCACAAGGGAGCTGTCAACCAGACATTGATTGGAGACAGGCTGTAAGGCACAGATGATTTTTTATTGCAGAGCAATGCTCACTTTCTAAAAGTAGCATTTCTAAAATAGTAATATAAAATCCAACCTCACCAATAAGCAGGATTTGCTATTACCATTCTGGCCATACTAAATATGACCTGATTACCCCTTTCTAATCAGAATCTCCCATTCAAAAAGTATATGAGGGCAGCCCTAATGCTAGTCTAGGAAAGAGGCAGGCCTCACAGTAGTGGAAAACTAATTTAGGAGTTTTTCACTACTAGGACATATGAAACTCATAGGGATATTCCCTGCCTTTTACCTACAAAGCACCCTGCCCTATGGTTTACCAAGGTCCCTCCTTTGGGGTGGCTTATATGCAGAAAAAAAGGGAGTTTAAGGCTTGACAAGTGCTTTTAAATGCCAAGTTGAAGAGGCAGTGAAACTGCACTCACAGTCCTTGCATTGACAGGCTTGAGACATGGCTAGGGGCTACTTATGTGGGTGGCACAATCAGTGCTGCAGGCCGACTAGTGGCATTTAATTTACAGGCCCTGGGCACATGTAGTGCACTCTACTAAGGACTTATAAGTAAATCAAATATGCCAACTGGGGATAAACCAATGTCACCGTGTTTAAGGGAGAGAGCCTATAAACCTTAGCACTGGTTAGCAGCGGTTAAGAGCACAGAGTCCTAAAACCAGAAAAAACAGTATCAGAAAAGAGGAGGGAGGCAGGCAAAAAGTTGGGGAATGACCACCCTAAGTCTGTCAGGTCTAACAGGGCCCCAATCTTACTTACAGTCACAACTTCACACAGTTCATATACAATAAGGGTAGCAGGTGTCCTAGGTTGCGTGTGGCTGCCCAGGGCTGACCACAATCAACGCAGGGCCCACGAGCCAAACATCAGTGCACTGGAGGTGGTGTTGGATGATACAGCGGTGATGTGAAGTGAACTGCTCCAAGTATCACAGGACACAGTCGCCTGAGGAGCTATGGGCCCGCGTGGTGATGGGGGCTTGGCGCCTCCAGCATGAGGGCCCAGGATGTACTCCTGCCATGCCACTGACTTCACCACAGCACCTGCAAGCAAGAAGCACTCATTTCTATTACCAGCCCACCCGTTTATTGGGAGCCCCAGGGTCTGCTTACTGCAGGCCTCGTGGTGACCATGACCCTCTCGCAGAGGACCACCGGCAACAATGTCCTCTCGGCACAACTCCCCAGGGCCAAGGAATCAGCACAACGCAGTGATCAGGTAACACAGCCCGCAACCTAGGCCCCCAGAACCAGAGGCACAGCAGCCTCCCAATGAGCACCAGACGTTCTCAGAGCTGTGCCCACAATTTCTGTTGTGGTACCACAAACCCCCAGGCCTTGCCATCTGCTTCCTCTAGCATCAGATGACGGGTCCTTGGGCCCCTTAGAGGGCACAGGCAGAGCCCACGACCCAGGGACTCTGCAGAGCACAGACACCAGTTCCTCTGTGCCACTGGTATAGTTCCTCCTCCAGTCCGAGCAAACATGGCAGTCATTTTGCCTCATGAGGGGGCAGCAGCCAGCTGTGTGTCCAGGTAGAAAGATGCTCACCAGTGCAGAGCAGTAGAACAGTCTTGTCAGCTTGGGCAGTCTGACTCGTGAATTCTTGTAGTGTTAGCTCAGCCAGCAGAGATGCCTTAAAATGTAGCCATCTTGCCACTTGGTCAGGCCATGCCCCCATGGCAAACCTTTTTAACATGGTTACTGGTGTTTCCTTTTCTCTCTCTGACTGAAAAGTGAGAAGAGTTTTTAAAGAGAATTATATAACAATCTTGCTGGTTTCCTGGGAGTGTAAGGGAAAGGACTGTAGGATATTATTTTTTGTAGCGTGTAATAAAATTACAATACCTGTAAATTATCTGTTTATATTTTTCAGAATATATCTGGAGTTAGGAAAGCAAAAATGAAGTACATTTTTTTGTAATTCTGAAATGTGATTGAAGAAAAGATTTTGATAGGATTAAAAACAAATCCAGGCACTTGTATTTGGTGATGCAAAAGTGTTAAAATATTCACTGAAACCTGGGGCCATATGTACGAGCACTTTTTCCCATAGACACAGAATGGGCAAAAACTTTTGCTACATCTGGCCCCTTATTTCCACACACTGGCCTTCATTATGACATTGGTGGTCTTTACCGAAGACCTCCATGGTGATGCCTGCAAACAGACAGCCACAGAGGTGGCAATCCGCCCGCCATATTAGGACACACAACCACAAAATGACAGAAACCAGCCACAACAACAATTTCGCCCGACCCAACGGAGGCGAAGAACTGTCGGACCCACCACCATCCCATCTACACCTGCAACACACCGCCATCCAAATTATGAACCCCGAATCACCACAGTGGACAGCCATTGTTGGTTCAGACCGCTGAGGTACAATTGGCCACTTCACACCAACAGAAGGCAACAGTGGCCAGATTGAAACCCCACATCTGACACATATACACAGACCTTACACACCGACCAACAGCACTATAAAACACACTCCCACACAACCCACAATTCTTTCCAAACTCAAAAATCTAGTTACACCTTGCCCGTCCAAACAGCTTTAGGACCCACACACAAACCACAGCCACCATTACATCCGTCACGAATCACAGACCACACAACATACCTCAACACCCAACACCCTCTGCACAACACAACCTACACCCACTACACAATAGGCATGTCCCCACAGAAGAACCCCTGTTTCACTGATGAGGAGTTGCGGGTGATGGTAGAAGATATTGTCTGGATAGAGCCACAGCTGTTTGATGCAGAAGTCCATCAGATATCTATTGCCAGGAAGATGGAGCTATGGTGGAGAATCGTAGACAAGGAGAACTCTGTAGGAACCCATCCACACACAAGGGACGACATTTGAAATAGGTTTAATGACATATGGGGGAAGGTGCGTGCAGTGGCCTCCAGGCACCACGTTGCCATTATGAAGACTGGCGTAGCCCCCCCTCTTTCTCAACAGTTGACAACATGGGAGGAGAAAGTCCTGGCTATCCTGCATCCAGAGGGCCTCGCTGGAATCACTGGAGAGCTAGACACTGGTAAGTCAACATTACTACCCCACCACCACCGATAGCTGCATGACATGTCACCCTCTTACCCTGACTCCCTTCACCCCCTCCATCCCACACAAAGAATCCCCCATTACCACCCTCAACTGTGTTCCCCTGCATGCCATCGCAGATCTGCATACACACACAGCAGAAACGCATGGGCAGCATGTAGCACTACCAATCCCACAATCCATCATCATGCACTAAGCAAAGATGTAAGGACAACACCCATCCCATAGGGAAATCCAGAAATGCTGATTATGTAACTGACAATGACTGTAACAAATTATTTACATGTCCACAGGTACCCCAGCCAATGTCAGCAGCAACTATGTGCCACTGCAACCCAATCCTCCACAAGAAGAAGCCCTCACTGCTGACACCAACTCTGGAAGTCCCAATCTGGATGATCGACCTGGCCCATCTGAAACCACTGGGCAGTCTGTACCACAGCGAACACCCAGTCCACCACTGTGCCCCCATCTGACTCCAATACCACATCAGCCACCCAATGTCCCAAAATCTCTGTCCCCAGGACACTTCGATCAACAGTGTGCCCACCTGCACAGGGACCTGAGTTGACACCACATAGGCAAGACAATGAAGGCCCTGGTGTTTGTGGGAGTGGGCACACAGTTCAGGGGACACAGTTACAGGGGGCCAGGGTGAGTCGGAGGTTAGTTGTGCACCAAGGGGAGACACAACCCAAAGAACCGACTGCCCAGGAGGCGCTCACACATATCCGGGGAGCCTACCATAAATCCCAGGATAGGATGGGCCAGGTAATTACCATCTTACAGGAGAACCAGCGGCTGCAGGGGGAACACCATGAGGAGGTAATTCAGAAGTTGAAGGCCTTCAATGCCAACAGAGCCTCCATTGCAGGGGTGCTGAGTTACATGGCCAACATATTGAGTGAGTACACAACACACCAGAGGGCTCCTTCCACTAGCCAATGTACTTTCCAGCCTTCAACATCTGCTGCAGCTAGTGGACAGGAGGACCTGCCTCAAAACTCACAGGCCAACAGCACCCCTTCCTCTGCTGCAGGAGAACCGCCCTGCAATTGTTTGCTGCGACCCAGACAGACACCAGAGACTGTAGCCAAGGCCCAAACCATCGCCAGGAAATGAGTCCTTCCTAAATGTCTCCCTTGTGTGCCACTGAGACACCTTGTTCACTTTGGATTGCCATTGCTCCTTTTCCTGGACCTGTGCTACAAACCACCTGGGCCACTATACTGAAGATTTTGTCCATCATCATCCCACTCTATTGCACTATCCCTTCCATTTTGTCACTTCAATAAACACCCTTGAACACAACTGAACTTTTTGTGCTTGACCTGCATTGTCCTGTGTAAATGTCCTGTAAAGTGTGAATCCATTCACCAAATTTGTAAAAGCAGTCTGTAGTCATCACATTAGTTTACAGTTGTGATCACACCAACATCTGCAAAAAGGGAAAGCATTACAGTCAATTGAGAAGTACAGGTAGTAGAGCAATAAGAACCCCTGTAACATGCCAGCCTACATTCAGCTGGTCACTTCTACTCAGTAATTTGTACAGCAATTGATTCCAAACACCATCAGTGAGGACAAACAACCCATTTCAGGCCCTCACCCAAGATGCCACAGTATTAGTTATGCCATGTTGTCAGCATGCCAATCCCTCCTCTGGACCACCTCTTTTGGAACACACTGTAAGGGAAATTGAAGTCACAGAGCGGTTGTGTAAGCACATCGTAAGTCACATGACATTCCTAGCAACACCTGCTAAGTACTGTATGAGTTGAGGACACAGTTTGCAGTGGGCATGTATCTGAGAAAGCTAAACCACTGACACATTGTTTCGGGCAGAATAAGCTTGTTCTCTAACACCATAACTCTGGCACGACTGAGAACAGATGGAACAGTGTCAGGTCACATAATGCACACATTTGTGCTTGGCACAACACAGCAGCCGCACAGCATTTAACTGTAATGGAGGTGTGAACAGAAGTTCAGTCTTACCTGAGTGTCATTAGAAGTACTGCTATATCAGATGTATCCTGTTGTCTCCATCCTCCTCCTCCACATCCTCATCACTGTCTTCGGTGACTTCTGCTGCCACAGATGCATTGTCTCCCCCTTTCTCCTGCATTAATGGCACATAGTGATGTCTGAGGGCCAAATTGTGGAGCATGCAACAAGCCACCACTATCTGACACATCTTCCCAGGGGTGTAGAGAACGGATCCACCAGTTACATGGAAGCACTGGAACCCAGCTTTCAGTAGCCTAAAAGTATGTTCAATTATCCTCCTGGTACACCCATGTGCATCATTGTACCAGTTTTCTGCCCCTGTCCTCTGATTCCTCGCTGCTGTCAATAGCCAGGACAGGTTTGGTCAGCCGGAGTCACCTGGAAGTAGTGAGAGACATGCATTACTCATGTACAAAGGGACAGAGTACAACTTCAGGGGGCATACAGTGACATACATTGGGTGAAAACTCAAGCTCACCTACGAGCCGCACTCTCTCCCTTTGCAGTCGTGCCAACACCTGTGGGACGCTGCTATCCCTCAATACATATAGATCAGGCACACATCCAAGAAACTTATTAATGTGGGAGCTGTATTGATCTGCAAGGCACATCATCTGGACATTTGTCCCGTCAATGCCCCCAATTACATATGGTATGTGTCCCATGGTGTAGAATGCAGCATTCACAGTGGGCAAATCCTCACTCTGGGGAATGAGACAGAGCTGCTCATGTGTTTCAGCAAGGCAGCCAAAAGTCTTTTAAGCACATTAAAAAACATTGGTTGTGACATTCCTGCGGCCAAGCCCACAGTCACCTGGAAAGAACCACTTCCCTGGAAGTGTAGCACTGACAGTACTCCTACTACAGGGGGTATTGCTGTAGTGCTACGGATAACATATATCATATCTGGCTCCAATTGTTGACACAGTTCAGTAATTGTTGCCCTGTCCAGACGATAGGTCATTATAATGTACCGTTCCTCGAGTGTAGCCAAGTCCACTAGGGGTCTGTACACGGTTTCTTGCCTCCTCCTCCTACTCCACAGTGGACTGGTATGAGATCTAATTTGAGTGCCAGAGTGTACGAGCAAACCAAAGTATGTAGCAGACTGGAATTGGCTTGGTGTCTTCCATTGGTACCTATGACACACATTAGATCGACTGCATGAGTGCCAGCACCAGGGATTGGCAACCACCTGTCCTGTAGGCAGTGACTGGTGGAAGTGACCTCACTCCGCAGGCGTTTGGCGTCATGATTGAAGGCGGCCTGCACTGCCCTGCAACTCCTCATTGGTTAACATGGAAGTCTATGGAGCACAGGAAACAATGCTGATCACCGCCAGCAGTGACGGTGTACACCGCAGCGGACGTGACAGCCATTTTCCCTATCCCACTTCACTTGATTTCTGACTCTCAACACATCAAAACCTCCACTGCAGGTGTTGCTGTGTCCTGTGTCTGGAACCCGCGATGACCCGTGCTACAAGGGCCACATTGGAGGGATTGTAGAAGCTTGCGGATGGGGTCCTACCCTTGTATGGACAGTTGTATGGGCCTCAAGATCAACAAGTGATCCCCTTTTGGGTACTTTGGATGCAACATGGCTGTATGGAGATGTATGTGTGTGCTGCCAGTGTGTAATTTGGGGAGATTATTTTTGCTGCATGAAATGTTTACACAGAGGTAGGGGTCATGTGTGAAGTTAATGTGGGATCTATGCAGTATGTAAACCATTGCGGTAACAGAATTGAGTGTTAAGTTCAAAAGGTGTCCTTTTGTCTGTGTTCCCTACGCAGGTCAGCACCCATCAGAAGAAAGGGTTGTGGCCTGTCATCGCCAAGGATGTGAGGACACTGAGGGTACATATCAGGCGGAGCTCCCACTGCAGAAAGAGGTGGGAGGATCTGCAACGCTGGGCACGGAAGACCGCGGAGGCCCAGCTGGGAACGTCCTCCTAATGAGGGAGGGGTGCCTATTGGACCCTGACCCCATAACGGCCTGCATACTGGTGGTGGCCAATCCAGAGTTGGATGGGTGCTTGAAGACAGCACCGCAGTCTCAAGGGGAGAAGTACACACTGTGTGGAATTCTTTCTTGATGCCTGCCATGGTGAATAGGTGCAAGGTTCTAGACAGTGGATGGTCCAATATGCCCATTTAGCTAATCTTGTAGAGTCCTGCTTAGCAATGAAGAGTGGATTGTACTTTTGGTATTGACAAGTAGCTGGCATACCATGGCAGACATGGCTTAGTGAGTCCCAGTAGGTGTGCTGAAGGTAGTGTTTGAGTTCATTTCTGCTGTTCTTCCCAGGCAATGGTTTGGTATTTTGGTTCATACTGCACAGTGTTAGTCCCGTTGTGTAAGCTGTAATTAACCCTAAGCTCCCTTTCTTTCTCCTCCACCCTCCATTCTTTTCTCATCCTGTCTTTGTGAAAATCAGCATCATCTAGTGAAGGAGCAGGGGCACACGCGAGTGAGGCAGCTGCAGCCCACGGGACCCAGGAGTCAGAATCCACCTATACCGAGGTGACCAGTGATTTGGAGGGCGAGGGGAGCACCACCAGGGAGACAGGAGCTATGACAACAGACTCTGATTCCTCCTCCGATGGAAGCTCCCTGGTGGTGGCAGACCCCTCTGGGACCACCCCAGCTACATCATCTTCCGCCACCCTCATACCAGCACCGCACTCCCAGTAGCTCCCAACCCAGTTGCTCATGCCCGCTCACCAAGGAGGGTGGGTGTAGGAGGCTGGCCTGGTTTGTAGTGGGTACCTTGGGTACTTACATCTTACACCAGGTCCAGTTATCCCTTATTAGTGAAATGTGGTAGTGTTCTAGCAGCTTAGGCTGATAGAGGTAGCTATAGCAGAGCAGCTTAGGCTGAACTAGGAGACATACAAGGCTCCCGCAATACCACTTATAGTCACATAGTACTTATACACAATTAAAGACAATGCTCAGTGTTACCAAAAATAAAGGTAGTTTATTTGGGTGCCATAGTACCAAAAATATCTTAGAGGCAATACTCCTACTGGAGGTAAGTATTATACACAATATATACACTAGACATCAAAATAAGGCAAGTAATTAGACATAGGATAGTGCAAACAATAGGAAATGCTATGGAAAACAATGGGAGAAAATAGGTCTAGAGGCTACACAAACTTTATACCAAGAAAGTAGAATGCAAATCACAAATTCCCCCCAGACAAGTGTAGTGTGTGCAGAATCGCTGGGAGAGTAAGAATACAGTAAAGGTAAGTAAATTACTCCACCCCAGAGCACCGAAAAGCAGGAATAAAGTACTGCAAGTTTCCTTAGGACACACTACAAGTCGTGATTAGAGTTATTGCAAGAACCAACCAAGTCTGCAAACAACAAATGGTGGATTCCTGGACCTGAGGACCTGCAAAGGAAGGAGATCAAGTCCAGAATTCGAAAGAATTTCCAGGAAGGACAGGAGCCCTTGCCAACCCAGAAGAGGGTGCAAAAGAAGAGTTCCCAGTTGGACGAAAACTGCAGAAATGCACCCTAGGAAGATGTCAGCGGGTTCCTGCATAATACACTGGATGTCCCATGTCGTGAAATTGCATGCAGGTGAGTTTTGGCACTGGATTCCTCCAACAAGCCTTGGTTCTGGCAAAGTTGTGTTTTGCATCAAGTAGGTGCTATCAGTCCCCAGGAGGGGCCTGGGGGCCTCAACTCTGTGTGAGGAGAAAGAGGGGGCTCTCAGCACTTCGTAGAGTCCTCAGAGCATTAAATAGCACACACGGCAGTCCCAGAACACGGAGACAAAGGAGGTGTAAAATGTGGTTGGTGCAGCACTACAAAGGAAGTTCCCAGCCTACTGGAGAACAAGTCAGTGAGTTGAGTGTCACAGGATAGGGTGCTGGGGACCTGGGCCAGGCTGTGAATGAAGGAATTTTTCAAATAGTGCACAGAGACCGCAGGAGGTGAAGAAGACATGTGCATAGGGGTACTGTTGTTCTGGGGGAAGGCAAGGTCTTACCTCCTCCAAATTGCCACAGCAGGACCTCAGGACAGTCTGTGTCTATGGAGTCCACCCGTGATCCAAGGAGCATGCTCGTCATCAGGAGAGGAGTCAAACAAAACCAGTCGTCGACTTAGAAGGTGCCTGCTTCAGCAGGTGAGTGACTCCGTCACCCCACAGGAGATTTCTTCGGTCCTTCTGGTGCAGAGTGAAGACAGGGAGTCCTCAGAGCGTGCACACCATGGAAACTGTTGCAGTTGCTGGCTGGAGCTGAAGTTGCAGAGGAAAAGTATCCCTTCTGGATGCAATTCCTGGAGCAGGCTGTGGTTGATCCGAGGTCAGAGGATGAAGTAGTAGTTGCAGAGGATTCCTGCTGGAAACTTACAAGTAGAATCTGAAGAGAACAAACAGGAGAGACCCTAAATAACCCTGAGAGGGGGATTGACTACCTTATCAGGTATGGACCTACCAGGAGGGTATCTGATGTCACCTGCTGGCACTGGCCACTCAGAGACCTCCAGGGTGCCCCCAAACCATGCAAAGCAAGATGGCTGGAGTCTGTAACACACTGGAGGAGCTCTGGGCACCACCCCTAGGGTGGTGATTGACAGGGGAGTGGTCACTCCCTCTTCCTTTACCCAGTTTCACGCCAGAGCAGGGGCAAGGGGTCCCTGAACCGGGGTAGACTGGCTTATGCAAGGAGGGCACCATCTGTGCCCTTCAAAGCATTTCCAGGGGGTGGGGGAGGCTATCCCTCTCCAGCCTGAAACACCAATTTCCAAAGGGAGAGGGTGTAAAACCCTGCTCCCAAAGGAAATGCTTTGTTCTGCCTTCCTGGGACTGGGCTGCTCAGACCCCAGGTGGGCAGAATCCTGTCTGTGAGGTGGCAGCAGCTGTAGCTGCATTACAAGACTCAGAGAGCTGGTTTGGCAGCACTGGGGCTCCATGGTGGAGCCCCCAGGATGCATGGAATTGGCTCCCCAATACCAGATTTTGAATGAGGTGACAATTCCATGTTCGTAGACATCTCACATGGCCATATTCGGGGTTACCATTGTGAAGCTACATATAGGTATTGACCTATATGTAGTGCACACGTGTAATGGCGTCCCCACACTCACAAAGTTCGGGGAATTGGCCCTGAACTCTGTGGGGGCACCTTTTCTAGTACAGTGGTGCCCTCACACTTAGTAACTTTGCACCTAGCCTTCATTAACTGAAGGTTAGACATATAGGTGACATATTAGTTACTAAAGTGCAGTGAAAATGGCTGTGAAATAATGTGTGCACTATTTCACGCAGCCTGCAGTGGCAGTCCTGTGAAAGGGTTTGTCTGAGCTCCTTATGGGTGGCAAAAGAAATGCTGATGCCCATAAGTGTAAGAGGCTGGCCTGGCTTATAGTGGGTACATGATGGTACTTAAACCATGTGCCAGATCCAGTTATCCCTTATTAGTAGATTAGTAGTGTTCTAGCAGCTTAGACTGATAGAGGTAGCTATAGCAGAGCAGCTTAGGCTGAACTAGGAGACATGCAAAGCTCGTACTATACCACTTATATCATATAGTACTATATCATAAGAATCACAATACTCAGAGTTAGTAAAAATAAAGGTACTTTATTTTAGTGACAATGAGTCAGAAATATCTCAGAGGATATACTCCCTTAGGAGGTAAGTAAAATACACAACATATACACACAAACCAAAATCAGGCAATTAAACAGTTAGAAAAGTAGTGCAAACATTGTAGAATACAATTGGATGCAAAAGGCCTAGGGGCAACACAAACCATATACTAAGAAAGTGGAATGCGAACCACTTAGGGACCCCAGGCCTAGTGTAGTGTGTAGAGGATCACACTAAGGGTGTCCAAGATACCCCACCCCAAGACCCTGAAAAGTAGGAGTAAAGTCACCCTACTTCCCCAGAAACACACTAAAGTCGTGATAGGAGATTCTGCAAAGACCACAACTGACTGCAAAGCACTGAAGACAGATTCCTGGACCTGAGGAACTGCAAAGGAAGGGGACCAAGTCCAGGAGTCACAAAAGTGTCCGGGGGGGCAGGAGCCCACTAAACCCCGGATGAAAGTGCAAAATTGCTGCCTCTGGGCAGAAGAAGCTGAAGATTCTGCAACAGAGGAAGATGCCAGGAACTTCTCCTTTGCACAGAGGATTTCCCACGGCATGCTGGAGGAAGCAGAGTTGTTTACACACAGAAATACCACAAACAAGCCTTGCTAGCTGCTAAGGTCGCTCTTGATGGAAATGGGTACTGCCTGGGCCAAGGAAGGATCAGGAGGTCTCCCCTTGGAGGAGGACACAGAAGGGGCACTCAGCAACACAAAGAGCAAATGCAGAAGCAGGCAGCACCTGCAGAAGTACTTGAATACGAGTTTAAGAAAACTGAGCATGGTGGTTGTCTCAACACTACAAAGGAGGGTCCCACGAAGCCGGTGGTCAGCTCAGTGAGTTGAGCAATGCAGGATGGAGTGCTGGGGACTTGGGCTGTGCTGTGCATGAAGGATTCCTTGCAAAGTGCACAGAAGCCCTAGCAGCTGCAGTTCACACAGTACACAGGATTACTGTCTGGCGTGGGTAGGCAAGGACTTACATCCACCAAATTTGGACAGATGGACCACTGGACTGTCAGAGTAACTTGGATCCAGCTACTATGTTCCAGGAACCACTCTCGTCATGATGAGAGGGGACCCCGAGGACTTGTGAAGCAGAAGTTTGGTGCCTGCATTAGCAGGAGGAAAACTCAGTCGACCCGCGGGAGATTTTTTCTTGGCTTCCAGTGCAGGGTGAAGGCAGACAGCCCCCAGAACATGCACCAACAGGAAACAGTTGAGAAAGCCGGCAGGATTAGGCGCTACAATGTCGCTGGTAGTCATCTTCCTACTTTGTTGCAGTTTTGCAGGCGTCCTGGAGCAGTCAGCAGTTGATCCTTGGCAGAAGTCAAAGAGGGAGGTGCAGAGGAACTCTGGTGAGCTCTTGCATTCGTTATCTGAAGAGAAGCCCACAGGAGAGACCCTAAATAGCCCTCAGAGGAGGATTGGCCACCTAGTCAGGTAAACACCTATCAGGAGGGGTCTCTGATGTCACCGGCTGGCACTGACCACTCAGAGTCCTCCATTGTGCCCTCACACTTCTACATTCAAGATGGCAGAGGTCTGGGACACACTGTCGGAGCTCTGGGCACCACCCCTGGGGTGGTTATGGACAGGGGAGTGTTCACCCCCCTTTCCTTTGTCCAGTTTTGCGCCAGAGCAGGGGCTGGGGGATCCTTGAACTGGTCTAGACTGGCTTATGCAAGGAGGGCACCATCTGTGTCCTTCAAAGCATTTCCAAAGGCTGGGGGAGGCTACTCCTTCCCAGCCCTTAACACCTATTTCCAACGGGCGAGGGTGTAACACCCTCTCTCAGAGGAAATTCTTAGTTCTGCCTTCCTGGGACTGGGCTGCCCAGACCCCAGGAGCGCAGAAACCTGTCTGTGGGTTGGCAGCAGCGGTAGCTGCAGTGAAAACCCCAGAGAGCTAGTTTGGTAGTACCTGAAGTCCATGCCTGAGCCCCGGGGATGAGTGGGATTGGCACCACAATACCCAATTTGGCATGGGGGGTCAATTCCATGATCTGAGACATGTTACATGGCCATATTCGGAGTTACCATTGTGAAGCTACATATATGTATTGACCTATATGTAGTGCACACATGTAATGGTGTCCCCGCACTCACAAAGTCCGGGGAAATTGCCTTGAACTATGTGGGTGCACCTTGGCTAGTGCCAGAGTGCCCTCACACTTAGTAACTTTGCACCTAACCTTCCCTAAGTGAGGGTTAGACATATAGATTACTTATAAGTTACTTAAGTGCAGTGTAAAATGGCTTTGCAATAACGTGGACATTATTTCACTGAGGCTGCAGTGGCAGTCCTGTGTAAGAATTGTCTGAGCTCGCTATGGGTGGCAAAAGAAATGCTGCAGCCCATAGGGATCTCCTGGAACCCCAATACCCTGGGTGCCTAGGTACCATGTACTAGGGAATTATAAGGATATTCCAGTGTCCTAATCAGAATTGGTAAAAATGGTCACTAGCCTGCAGTGACAATTTTAAAGGCAGAGAGAGCATAAGCACTGAGGTTCTGATTAGCAGAGCCTTAGTGACACAGTTAGGCACCACAAAGGGATCACATTCAGGCCACAATTATGAGCACTGGGGTCCTGGCTAGCAGGATCCCAGTGAGACAGGTAAAAACAAACTGACACACAAGTTAAAAATGGGGGTAACATGCCAGGCAAGATGGTACTTTCCTACAGACCCCCCCCCCCCAAACAAGGGACAATAAGGCTAACCTTGCCCAGATGAGTCTTCATTGTCTAAGTGGAAATATCTGGAGAGTCCATCTGCATTGGAGTGGGTACTTCCTGGTCTATGTCCCACTGTATAGTCCATTCCCAGTAGGGAGATGGACCACATCATCAATTTAGGGTTTTCACCTTTCATTTGTTTAAGCCATAATAGAGGTTTGTGGTCTGTGTGAACAATAAAGAGAGTACCAAACAGCTATGGTCTCAACATTTTCAGTGCCCAGACCACAGCAAAGGCCTCCCTCTCTACGGCAGAACAAAGCAACAGGTTGATCCTGGCCCTCAGTGTTAAGTTGTGATAGCACTGCCTCCACCCCTAATTCAGAAGCATCAGTCTGGACTATGAACTTCTTGGAGTAACAAGGGCTTTTTAGGACAGGTGCAGAGCACATGGCCTGTTTTAGCTCATCAAAAGCCTTTTGACAGCTAGCTGCCCACAATACCTTTTTAGGCATCTTTTCACTAGTGAAGTCATTAAGAGGATGTTACCATAGTTCTTAATGAACCTCCTATAGTACCCTGTAAGGCCCAAGAAGGCTCTCAATTGGGTTTGAGTTGTAGGGGGAGCCCATTCCATAATGGTTTGGACCTTCCCCTGCAGTGGTGCAATCTGTTCCCCACCTACCAGGTAGCCCAGACAAACAACTTTCCCCTGCCCTATCTGGCCTTGATAGTGAGGCCTGCCTTTTGGAGGGCCTCCACAACTTTCCATAGGTGGACCAGGTGCTGATCCCAGGTGGAGCTAAAGACAGCAATATCATCTAGATATGCTGCACTAAAAGCTTCCAAACCTTGTAGGACTGTGTTCACCAACCTCTGAAAAGTGGCAGGTGCATTCTTCAAACCAAAGGGCAGAACGGTGAAATGATATTTCCCTCCAATGGTGGAAAATGCAGTTTTAGGTTTAGCATCTTCTGACAATTTAATCTGCCAATACCTGCAGTTAAATCAAAAGTGCTTAAATACTTGGCAGAAGCCAGTGTATCTATCAGCTCATCTTCCCTGGGTATAGGGTGAGCATCAGTTTTGGTTACTTGATTGAGTCCTCTATAGTCAACACAAAACCTCATTTCTCTTTTACCATCTTTACTGTGAGGTTTTGGGACAAGCACCACTGGGCTGAGCCCATGGGCTTTCTGAAGGCTCAATCACTCCTAAGTCCAGCATTTTCTGTACCTCTTGTTTTATGCAATCCCTGACATGGTCAGGCTGCCTATAAATCTTACTTTTGACAGGTAAACTGTCTCCAGTATTGATTGTGTGCTCACACCAGTCAGTGGTACCGGGTATCAGTGAGAAGAGGTCAGAAAAGTGGCCTAGAAGATTTATACAGTTGTCCTGCTCAGCAGTATGGCAATCTGCAAGCACCACTCCCTCCACTAAGCCATCAGCTTCAGTGGTGGAGAAGAGGTCAGGGAGAGGGTCACTCTCTTCTTCCTGCCCCTCATCAGTTGCCATGAGCAGGGTTAAGTTAGCCCTGTCATAGTGGGGTTTTAGGCGATTGACATGGAGCACCCTAAGGGGACTCCTGGGAGTGCCCAGATCTACCGAATAGGTAACCTCACCCTTCTTTTCAACAAGGAGATGGGGTCCACTTCATTTGTCCTGGAGTGCTCTTGGGGTCACAGGCTCCAATACCCACACCTTCTGTCCTGGGTGGTACTGGGTCAGGACAGCCTTCTGGTCATGTCATTGCTTTTGGAGCTCTTGGCTGGCCTGAAGGTTTTTACTGACCTTTTTCATGTACTCAGCCATTCTGGATCCCAAGAAAGTACATAGTCCACAATGTCTTGCTTTAGAGCTTTTAAATGTTGTTCCCAACCCTCCTTCACAAGTGCAAGGGGACCTCTTACAGGGTGCCCAAAGAGAAGCTCAAAGGGGCTAAAGTCCACTCCTTTTTGGGGTACCTCCCTGTAAACAAAAAGGAGGCATGGCAACAGGACATCCCATCTCCTTTTGAGTGTTTCAGGGAGTCCCATAATCATACCTTTGAGAGTTTTATTAAGCCTCTCAACCAGACCATTTGTCTGTGGTTGAGAGTAGTGAACTTATAAGTTACACCACACTCCTTCCACATAGCTTTGAGGTATGCAGACATGAAGTTCCTACCTCTGTCTGACACCACTTCCTTAGGGATGCCCACTCTGGAAAAGATTCCTAGGAGGGCCTTTGCCACTGCAGGAGCTGTAGTGGCCCTTAATCCGTACTGTGCCTAAGACGAGGTGATCTCGTCCAAGCCGCCGGTTCCCTGGTGCCTTGGACGAGATCACCTCTTCCTGTCCGATGGCCAGGCACACCCCTCACCTGTGCAGGGATGGAAGGGGAATTGCTTCCCCTTCCACCCCCGCCCCCCGTAACTCCCTGTGGCGTCTGATGATGTCATACCTCATCAGAGGCCTTCCCTCCGGCAAAGGAAGCTCATTTTCCAGCACTCGATCGGAGGAGAAATGCAAAGCATTTCTCCTCCGATCACGTGGAGGGGACAGAGAAGCCTAAAAGGAGAGGAAAGGCCTTTCCTCTCCTTTCAGGCTTCTCTGAGTATTTCTGCTGCCCGATCGCGATGCGATTGGGCAGCAGAAATGGCACTAGACACCAGGCAATTTTTATTTTGTTTGTTATTTCAAATAAGGGGAGCGGCCCCTTGGGCAAAGGCCACTCCTCAGGGGGGCAATTTATTTCTTGGCATTTCTGCCCCCCCGGGGGGCAGATCGGCCTTGCGACCTGCCACCAGGGGGGGGCAGAAACTACTAGACACCAGGGAATATATATATTTGTGGGCTATTTGCAGTAAGGGGAGCAGCCCCTTGGGCAAGGGCTGCTCTCCGAGGGGCAGATTATTTCTAGGAGGCCATTACTGCCCCCGGGGGGCGGGGAGAAAACCACTAGACACCAGGGATAATTTATTTTTTGTTTACTTTTATTTTTTTACGTTTGGGTAGTGACCCCTTGGGCAAGGGTCGCTCCGGGGGGGGCAAATCATTATTAGGCCACTTCTGCATCCCCTAGGGGCAGATCGGCCTTGCGATCTGCCCCCGGGGGGGCAGAAATCACTAGACACCAGGGAATATTTTTTTGTGTGGGCTATTTCAAGTAAGGGGAGCGTCCCTTTGGGCAAGTGCCGCTCCTCGGGGGCAAAATATTTCTAGGCCATTTCTGCCCCCCGGGGGCAGATTGGCCTAATATTAGTAGGCCGATCTGCACATGGGGGCAGAAAACCACTAGACACCAGGGCAATTTTTTTTGTTTAATTTTTTTTTTTTATGTATGGAGAGCGACCCCTTAGGCAAGGGTCACTACCGGGTGGGGGCAAATTATTATTAGGCCATCCTCCGGGGCAGAAACCACAAGACACCAGGGTTTTTTTTTTTATATATATACTAACGCAAAAGAGGAGTGGCCACTCCCGGGGGGGGAAATATTTTTAGGCCTTTTCTGCCCCCCCAGAAGCAGATCGGCCTGATATGACTAGGCAGATCTGCCCCCGGGGGGGGAAGAAACCTCTAGACACCTGGGATATATATATTTTTTTATTTACTTTATGTTTTTATGTATGGGGAGCAACCCCTTAGACAAGGGTCGTTCCCCTGGAGGGCAAATTGTATTTAGGCCATTTCTGCCCCCCTTGGGGGCATATCAGCCTATTTGTGTTAGGCCAATCTGCCCCCAAAGGGGGCAAAAACATCTAGACACCATGGATTGTTGTGTGTGTGTTTTGTTTGGAGGGGTCAGCCCCTTGGGCAAGGGTCTTTCCCCATGGGGGTACATTACTGTTGGCCATAACTGTCCCCCTTGTGGGCAGACTGGCCTATTTTGGAAGGCCCATCTGCCCCCAATGGGGGCAGAAAGCCCACCAGAGACCAGGGAAGATTTATTTTTCAAAATAAGAGGTTGGGGATATGGCCAACCCCCACCCCAAATAAATGGGACCAAAGTTGTTCTGCCCACCAGTGGGCAGATTGGGCAATTACCCCCGATCCACACCCCAGGGGGACAGAAAGTCTACTAGATGCCAGGGAATAAAAAATAAAAAAAGAAAATAGTGGGGTGTGGCTACCAACCAGTATGGGCCTGGTTATGCCCCCACCCGAACTGAAGCGGCTAACAGTCTTTCAGCTCTCCCCCGCACACTAAAACATCTTATCCCATGGCAAGCAAGAGGACATTTGATTATTTTTGTTTTTTGTTTTACATTTGGGCCATGAGGGCAAAATCGTCCCACTTCGAATGGAGAGTCCTGCACTTTTTTTTACTTTGGGACGCTGCCATGTAGAAAAATCCACAAGACCTAGACACATCTGAAAACTAAACATCTAGTTGATTCCAGCGTGGTGTGCTTCACATGCACTCCACACCATTTCCTTACCCACAATGCACTGCAAACCTGCAACTTTGCTGGAAAGCACACATTTTTCCCACATTTTTGTGATGGAACCTTCCGGAATCTGCAGTAATCCACAAAATTCCTACCACCCAGCATTGTCTCATCTATACCGATAACATTTCTGCTGCATTTGTCAGCCTAAATCTTTTTTTTTCAAACTGCCCTTTTGGACCCACTTTGGTTCCCCCTCAATTTTGACGTGTTTTTGGCTCTTCCCTGTCACAAACACTTGGCCCACCTACACAAGTGAGGTATCATTTTTACCGGGAGACAGAGGGGAAGGTTGGGTGGTAGGAAATTAGTCCCGGTGCAGTGATCCCACAAAGAAATGTGGGAAAAATTAGATTTTTTAGCTAAATTTGTGGTTTGCTGAGGATTCTGGGTAAAGAATATTGGAGGATCCACGCAAGACACACCTCCCTTGACTCCCTCGGGAGTCTAGTTTTCAGAAATGTCTGGGTTTGGTAGGTTTCCCTAGATGGCTGCTGCGCCCAGGACCAAAAACGCAGGTCCGCCCCGCAAAAACAGGTAGTTTTCTATTTGATAATTTTGACGTGCCCAGATAGTGTTTTGGGGCACTTCCTGTTGCGAGCACAAGGCCTACCCACACAAGTGAGGTTCCATTTTTATCGGGAGACTTGGGGAACGCTGGGTGGAAGAAAATTTGTGGCTCCTCTCAGATTCCAGAACTTTCTGTCACCGAAATGTGAGGAAAAAGTGTTTTTTTAGCCACATTTTCAGGTTTGCAAAGGATTCTGGGTAACAGAACCTGGTGAGAGCCTGACAAGTCACCCCATCCTGGATTCCCCTAGGGCTCTAGTTTTAAAAAATGCACAGGTTTGGTAAGTTTCCCTAGGTGGCGGCTGAGCTAGAGGCCAAAATCCACAGGTAGGCACTTTGCAAAAAACACCTCTGTTTTCTTTGAGGAAATGTGATGTGTCCACTTTGTGTTTTGGGGCATTTCCTGTCGCGTGCACTAGGCCTACCCAGACAAGTGAGGTATCATTTTTATCGGGAGACGTGGGGGAACACTGGGTGGAAGGACATTTGTGGCTCCTCTCAGATTCCAGAACTTTCTGTCACCGAAATCAGAGGAAAAAGTGTTTTTTTAACCACATTTTGAGGTTTGCAAAGGATTCTGGGTAACAGAACCTGGTGAGAGCTCGACAAGTCACCCCATCTTGGATTCCCCTAGGTCTCTAGTTTTCCAAAATTCACAGGTTTGGTAGGTTTCCCTAGGTGGCGGCTGAGCTAGAGGCCGAAATTCACAGGAAGGCACATTCCAAAAAACACCTCTTTTTTCTTTGATAAAATGTGATGTGTCCACTGTGTGATTTGGGGCATTTCCTGTTGCGGGCACTAGGCCTACCCACACAAGAGAGGTACCATTTTTATTGTGAGACTTGAGGGAACGCTGGGTGGAAGGAAATTTGTGGCTCCTCTCAAATTCCTGAATTTTCTGTCACCGAAATGTGAGGAAAAAGTCTTTTTTAGCCACATTTTGAGGTTTGCAAAGGATTCTGGTTAACAGAACCTGGTGAGAGCCCGACAAGTCACCTTATCTTGGATTCCCCTAGGTCTCTAGTTTTAAAAAATGCACAGGTTTGGTAGGTTTCCCTGGGTGTCCGCTGAGCTACAGGCCAAAATCCACAGGTAGGGACTTTGGAAAAAAATACCTTTGTTTTCTTTGAGAAAATGTGATGTGTCCACTTTGTGTTTTGGGGCATTTCCTGTCGCGGGCACTAGGCCTACCCACACAAGTGAGGTACCATTTTTATCGGGAGACTTGGGGGAACATAGAATAGCAAAACAAGTGTTATTGCCCCTTGTCTTTCTCTACATTTTTTCCTTCCAAATATAAGACAGTGTGTAGAAAAGACGTGTATTTGAGAAATGCCCTGTAATTCACGTGCTAGTAGGGGCACCCCAGAATTCAGAGATGTGCAAATAACCACTGCTTCTCAACACCTTATCTTGTGCTCATTTTGGAAATACAAAGTTTTCTTGATACCTATTTTTGACTCATTATATTTCAGCAAATGAATTGCTGTATACCCGGTATAGAATGAAAACCCACTGCAAAGTGCAGCTCATTTATTGTTTCTGGGTACCTAGGATTCTTGATGAACCTACAAGCCCTATATATCCATGTAACCAGAAGAGTCCAGCAGACGTAACGGTATATTGCTTTAAAAAATCTGACATTGCAGGAAAAAGTTACAAAGTAAAACGTAGAGACAAATTGCTGTTTTTTTACCTCAATTTCAATATTTTTATATGTCAGTTGTTATTTTCTGTAGGAAACCATTGTATGATCTACACAAATTACCCATTGCTGAATTCAAAATGTTGTCTACTTTTCAGAAATGTTTAGGTTTCTGGGATCCAGCATTGGTTTCACACCCACTTCTGTCACTGACTGGAAAGAGGCTGAAAGCACACAAAATTGTAAAAAAGGGTTATGTCCCAGTAAAATGCCAAAATTGTGTTGAAAAATTTGGTTTTCTGATTCAAGTCTGCCTGTTCCTGAAAGCTGGGAAGCTGGTGATTTGATTTTAGCACTGCAAACCCTTTGTTGATGCCTATTTCAAGGAAAAAACCACAAGCCTTCTTCTGCAGCCCTTTTTTCCAATTTATTTTAAAAAACTCAAATTTCACTGTATGTTGGCTAATTTCTTGGTCTCCTTCAAGGGAACCCACAAAGTCTGGGTACCTCTAGAATCTCTAGGATTTTGGAAAAAAAGGACGCAAATTTGGTGTGGGTAGCTTATGTGGACAAATTGTTATGAGGGCCTAAGCGAGAACTATTCCAAATAGGCAAAAAAAGGCCTGGCACAGGAGGGGGAAAAGGCCTAGCAGCAAAGGGGTTAAGGGAATTGCTTCAGGATACCTAGTGGCATGGCCCACTACCACAAGGATAAACCTATTGCCTGAAGCTGTTGGAGGGTCAAGGGGACCAACTATGTCAACCCCTACCCTTTCAAAGGGCATCCCAACCACTGAGAGTGGAATTAAGGGGGCCTTAGGTGTGCCACCAGTCTTGCCACTGGCTCGGCAGGTAACACAGGAGTGACAAAACTCCTTTATGTCCTCTGACATGTGAGGTCAGTGAAACAATGGAACAAGTCTGTCCCAACTTTTGCTCTGGCCAAATGCCCAGCCAAAGGAATGTCATGTGCCAAGGTCAGAAGAAACTCCCTACACTTCAAAGGGATAACCAATCTCCTGACAGTTCCAGGTTTAGGATCCTTTGACTCAGTATAAAGGAGATTGGCTTGACAATAGACCTTATGGCTATCAGAGACATCCCAATTCTGCTATTTGGCAGCTTGCTGTCTTAAACCCTCTAGTGTGGGACAGGCCCCCCTGCACCCAAAAGCTCAGCAGTGTCTGCTGCCAGCTCATCTGGTGTAGGTTCTGCACAGGGAGAGGATTCCTCTTTCTCAAAAGGGGAATCTTTTGGAGAGGGAGGGATAGTGGGCAAGGATTTACCCTTTCTATCCATAGCTTTTGGGAGGACTTGGTCCATTGTTCCAGGATCCAAATTTCCCTGTCCTCTTTGCTTCTTGGCCTGAGCCCTTGTAAAATCAAAGATATGCCCAGGAATGCCCAGCAGTGCTGCATGAGCCTCCAACTCCACTTCAGCCCAAGCTAATGTCTCCAAATCATTGCCTAGTAAGCAGTCTACAGGCAAATCAGTGGCTACCACCACTTATTTTTGACCAGTAACCCCCCTAGTTGAGATTCACAACAGTCATGGAGTGGCTAAGAGTGTTGTTATGAGCATCATTCACTTGGTACTGCTGACCAAGTAGGTGTTGATCAGGATGAACCAGTTTCTCAATCACCATAGTGACACTGGCTCCTGTATCCCTATAGGCCTCAACCCAACACAATTTATTAGGGGGAGTTGCTTGTACTTACCCATATTAAGGGGACAAGACACCAAGGTGACAAAGTCAATACTGCCATCAGAGACTAAAGTAGCCTCTGTGCTCTCCCTAACAAGACCAACTACGTTACCAATGGTGAGCCCAGCTACACCCTTTGATTGGCTATTCATAGTAGACGTCCCACCACCACTGCTATTACTAGGGGCACTAGAGGACGGAGTTGGGGTTGTGGTAGTAGGAGCCTTGGTGTTTTTCTTTGGGCAGGTGGAATCACTTGCCCAATGGCCTTTACTTTTACAGAAATAACACCATGGCTTCTCTTGTTTGTTGAAAGAGGAGTTGGACCCACCACACCCAGAGGATTGTTGTGGGCTCAGAATTTGTTTTATCTTTGTTCCCACCCTTGCCAGAAGACTTACCATCCTTCTTCTTGCCATCCTTGTCACCACCTGTATGAACTTTTCTGTTCACACTTGTTCTGACCCATGTGTCTGCCTTCTTTCCCAATTCTTGGGGAGAGGTCAGATCTGAGTCTTCCAAGTACTGATGCAACAAGTAAGACACACAATTATTCAAAGTATGCACTCTCAGGATTAGATTATACAGGCTTTCATATTCAGTCACCTTACTGCCATGTAACCATCCCTCCAAGGCCTTCACTGAACAGTCTACAAAATCTGTCCAGTCTTGAGAGGACTCTTTTCTGGTATCTCTAATCTTTATCCTGTATTGTTCAGTGGTTAAGCCAAATCCATCTACGAGTGCACCTTTCAAAACGTTGTAGTTGGTCGCATCACTTTCTCTGACAGTAAAGAGCCTATCCCTACACTTACCAGTGAAAGATAGCCACAAGATAGCAGCCCATTGCCTTTGAGGGACCACCTATACCATACAGGCCCTCTCAAGTGCAGAAAACCACTTGTTAATGTCACCCCCCTCTTTGTAATGGGGGACTATCTTATGCAGGTTCTTAGAATCTTGTTCTCCTACAGGATTACTATCAAGAACACTACTGCTGCCACCATGGGAACTAACCCCAACTTCTGTCTTTCCCTCTCTTCATCTAGAGATTCCCTGTCTAAGGCCAACTGCTGCTGTCTCAGCTTCAGTTTGGCCTCTTCCAACCTCTTCCAACCTCAGCTTTCTGAGTTCCCTTTCTAGAGTGTTATCCTCAGGGTGGGAGGCTTGGGAGTTCTGAGACACAGAGGAAATGTGGGAATTGGCAGAAGTGGACCTGTCTTTAACTGGCTGGACTCTAGTTACCTGGCCTTTTGGAGTGAAAGGTGCCCTACTAGTGTGTGACCCTCTCCCACTACCAGTTTCATTAGGTGGCCTGTTAGCTGGCAGGTCTTTGGATGAACCCTCCCAGAGTCCCCAGGGCCCTCTCCTGATTTTTGCTGGGTAATCCACTCCTTTACCTCCTGACCCTGGGATGGGCCAGACTGGTTCTGATCACTTTCTAGGAGAAGGCTAAGGAGAATATCTTTGGTATGGTTCTTACCAATACTTAAACGTCTTTCTATGCAGAGACGCCTCAAACTTTTAAAGTTTGAACTACCATAGGTTGCCTGGACAACTGTGGGAGTAAGCTCTACTGCAGACATAGGGGGTCATTCTGACCTTGGCGGTCCATGACCGCCATGGCGGAAGGCGGCGGAAGCACCCCCAACAGGCTGGCGGTGCTTCCTGGGCGATTCTGACCGCGGCGGTAAAGCCGCGGTCAGAAAAGGGGAGCCGGCGGTTTCCCGCCGGTATCCCGCTGGCCCAGGGAATCCGCCATGGCGGCGCTGCTTGCAGCACCGCCATGGGGATTCCGAGCGCCTTCCCGCCAGCCTGTTTCTGGCGGTGTCCACCGCCAGAACCAGGAAGGCGGGAACGGGTGCCGTGGGGCCCCTGGGGGCCCCTGCACTGCCCATGCCACTGGCATGGGCAGTGCAGGGGCCCCCTAACAGGGCCCCACAAAGATTTTCACTGTCTGCTGTGCAGACAGTGAAAATCGCGACGGGTGCCACTGCACCCGTCGCACCCCTTCAACTCCGCCGGCTCCATTCCGAGCCGGCTTCATTGTTGAAGGGGCTGTCCCGCTGGGCCGGCCGGCGGTCTTCTGGCGGTCGCCCGCCGGCCCAGCGGGAAAGCCGGAATGGCCGCCGCGGTCTTTCGGCGGGAACCGCTTGGCGGGCAGCGACCGCCGACCGCCGCGGTCAGAATGACCGCCATAGTTGTTAAAAAGGGGTTAGGACAGAGAGAAAAAAGTTTTTCGAAACTTTTAAAGAAAAGAGAAAAACTTTTCAAACTTTTGAAAACTTTTGAAAACTTCTTAGAAACTTTTTAGGAAGTTTGTAGAAAGAAGTTTAAACTGTTTAGGTTAACTGTGTATATTTTTAAGTATTTGGAATATGTTTTTCTCATGAAAAGCACCAATGACAAAGTGGTAAAGCAGTTACTAGTACTTATCACAACTCTGCTGCCAATGTAGTAGGCTGGCCTGGCTTATAGTGGGTACCTGATGGTACTTACACCTTGTTCCAGGTCCAGTTATCCCTTATTAGTAGATTAGTAGTGCTCTAGCAGCTTAGGGTGAAAGAGGTAGCTATAGCAGAGCAGCATAGGCTGAACTAGGAGACATGCAAAGCTCCTACTATACCACTTATATCATATAGTACTATATCACAAGAATCACAATATTCAGAGTTACTAAAAATAAAGGTACTTTATTTTAGTGGTAATGTGTCAGAAATATCTCAGAGGATATACTCCCTTAGTAGGTAAGTAAAAGACACAAAATATACACAATCAATCAATCAATCAATCATAGTATTTATAAAGCGCGCTATGTACCCGTCAGGGTTTCGAGGCGCTGAGGGGGGGGGGGGAGCGCTGCTGGTTTAGCGGTCGAAGAGCCAGGTCTTGAGGAGCCCTCTGAATGCGAGGAGGTCCTGGGTCTGGCGAAGAGATGTGGGGAGAGAGTTCCAGGTCGTGGCGGCGAGGAAGGAGAAGGATCTGCCGCCGGATGTCTTGCGCTGGATTCGGGGTACGATGGCGAGGGCGAGGTTGGCGGATCGGAGTTGACGTGTTGGAGTGTAGAAGTTGAGTCTGGTGTTGAGGTAGGAGGGTCCGGTGTTGTGAAGTGCCTTGTGAGCGTGGGTCAGGAGTTTGAAGGTGATCCTCTTGTCTACCGGGAGCCAGTGGAGTTCCTTTAGGTGAGGGGAGATGTGACTTCGGCGGTGTATGTTGAGGATCAGTCGGGCGGAGGCATTTTGGATACGTTGGAGGCGTTTGATGTCTTTGGTTGGGATGCCTGTGTAGAGTGCGTTGCCGTAGTCAAGTCTGCTGCTGACGAGGGCCTGGGTCACCGTCTTTCTGGTTTCTGTTGGAATCCACTTGAAGATTCTGCGGAGCATTCGAAGGGTGTTAAAACAGGAGGAGGAGACGGCGCTGACCTGTTTGGACATGGTGAGGGCGGAGTCCAGGATGAAGCCGAGGTTTCTTGCGTGGCTGGCAGGGGTGGGTGGGGGTCCGAGGACGGAGGGCCACCATGAGTCATTCCAGGCCGAGGGAGTGCGTCCGAGGATGAGGACTTCCGTCTTGTCGGAGTTGAGTTTCAGGCAACTGTTGTTCATCCAATCGGCGATGGATTTTAGTCCCTCGTGGAGGTTTGTTTTGGCGGTGAGCGGGTCTTTGGTCAGGGAGAGGACGAGCTGGGTATCGTCGGCGTAGGAGATGATGCTGAGATGATGTTGGCGGGCCAGTTGAGCGAGGGGGGCCATGTACACGTTGAATAACGTGGGGCTGAGGGAGGATCCTTGGGGGACGCCGCAGATGAGGTTGGTGGCTTTGGAGCGGAAAGGGGAGCGACGGACTCTCTGCGTTCTGTCGGAGAGGAAGGATGAGATCCAGTGGAGGGCTTTATCTTGGATGCCGGCTTCCTGGAGGCGGGTCAGTAGGGTGCGGTGGCAGACGGTGTCAAAAGCGGCTGATAGGTCGAGGAGGATGAGGGCTGAGGTTTTGCCGTTGTCCATTTGATGTCTGATGTCATCTGAGGCGGCGAGGAGGACGGTCTCAGTGCTGTGGTTTCGTCTGAATCCGGATTGTGAGGGGTCCAGGATGGAATTGTCTTCGAGGAAGTGGGTGAGCTGAGTGTTGACGATCTTCTCGATGACTTTCGCTGGAAAAGGGAGGAGAGAGATCGGACGGAAGTTTTTGAGGTCGTTGGGGTCAGCCTTGGGTTTTTTGAGGAGGGGTTGGATTTCTGCGTGTTTCCAGCTGTCCGGGAAGGTGGCAGAAGTGAAGGAGAGGTTGATGATCTTGCGGAGTTCGGGGGCGATGGTGGCGTTGGCTGAGTTGAAAACATGATGGGGGCAGGGGTCCGTGGGGGAGCCTGAGTGGATGGTGTTCATGGTTGCTATGGTTTCTGCCTCGTCCACGTGGGTCCAGGCGGTGAGGCGGCAGTCGCAGGAGGAGACGTCGGGGGTGGGGTCTGGCGGTGGACCGGTGATGAAGCTGTCGTGGATGGTGGTGATTTTCTGGTGGAAGAAGGTGGAGAGGTCGTCGCAGAGTTTCTGGGAGGGCGTGATGTCTTTGGAGTTGGCTTTCGGATTGGAGAGTTCCTTCACGATGCCGAAGAGTTCTTTGCAGTCGTGGGCGTTGTTGTTGATGCGTTCGATGAAGTGGGCGCGCTTGGCGGTGCGGATCCGTTGGTGGTGTTCACGGTTGGCGTTTTTGAGGGCGGCGAGGTTGTCAGGTGTGCGTTCTTGGATCCATTTCTTTTTGAGCTTCTGGCAGTTGCTTTTGGAGGTGGTGAGATCGTCTGTGAACCAGGCTGGTTTTTTCTTTCCTTGGATGGTGGTGGGTTTCTTGAGAGGGGCAAGGGTGTTGGCGCAGTCGAGGATCCATTGATGGAGGTTGTTGGCGGCTGTGCTCGGGTCGATTGCGTCGGGTGGAAGGTTGTTGATGAGGGTGCTGGTCAGTTGTTCTTGGGTGACTTTGCCCCAGCGGCGGTGGGGAGGTAGCTGGATGCGGTGTTGCTCTGTGGTTTTCTTATAGGTGAAATGGACACAGTGATGGTCAGTCCAGTGGAGTTCGGAGGTGTGGCTGAAGGAAATGTGGTTGCTAGAGGTGAAGAGGGGGTCAAGGGTGTGACCGGTGATGTGGGTAGGTGTGTTGACTAGCTGGCGGAGACCGAGGTTGAGGAGGTTGGAGGTCAGTGACGCGGTGTTGACGTCGTTGGCATTTTCCAGATGGTAGTTCAGATCTCCCAGGAGGATGTAATCCGGGGAAGCGAGGGCGTGGGTGCTTGCAAGGTCGGCGATGGTGTCGTTGAAGGGGGCTCTTGGTCCTGGAGGGCGGTAAATGAGGGTTCCTGTGAGGGTCGTGTTGGGGTCCGTGTGGATCTGGAAGTGGAGGTGTTCGGCTGTCCTCAGGGTGTCGTCCGAGTGGGTGTGGATTTTGAGGGTAGCTTTGTGAGCGATGGCTATTCCGCCGCCGATTCCGTTGGTTCGATCTCTTCTGGTGATTTTGTAGCCGTCCGGTATGGCGATGGCGATGTCCGGAGACGAGGAGTCGTTCCACCAGGTTTCGGTCAGGAAAGCCACGTCAGGAGCAGTGGTGTCGAGCAAATCCCAGAGCTCGATGGCGTGTTTTCGTGCGGAGCGGGTGTTGATGAGGATGCAGTTCAGGTGGTTGGGGTTGGATGTTTTCGTAGTTGGATTGGTCGTTCTGATGCAGGAGAAGTTGCAGGTACGGCAGGAAAAAGGTCCTTTAGTGTGCTTCGGGGATGCCCGGTAGCATTCAGTGGAGGGGCCGGGGTTGAAGGCGCGGAGTTCGTTGATCGAGTAGCGGATGCGGGGGGCGCGAGGGCCAGGGGGTGTGGCGCTGGGCGCGGTCCAGGCGCGGATGGGCGCAGACGGGCTTGCCTCTGGCGTGCCTCCGGCGCGCCATCGGCGCGCCCGCTGCGCGGACGCGCAGCGCCAGCCATTAAGAAGGGAGGGGGGAGGGAGGAGCAGCTGGGAGGCGGGAGGCGGGAGGGAGCGGCAAATGGGGGCGCGAGGGGGGCGGGCCGCAGGGAGGCAGCGGCAGGGAACGGGGAGCGCACAAGGGGCAAAACACTGAAAACAAGCAAAATACAAGCAGATACAATAAGAAAAGCACACAATCAGAAAAAAAATAATGGCACAATATACGATCGGGGAGACAGCAATCAGGGGGGCACAAAGGGGGCAGAAGCGCCGGCGGCGAGGCGCTGGAAAAAGCGAAAAAAACGAAAAACACTTACGGGACGGCGGAAAGCGGCACACGGGTCAAGTGAAGCTAGTCAGAGCCCACTAGACCCCAGGGATGAGGCGCAGGAGGATGCCTGCGGGTGGAGGAGGGCCTCGAACACGCAAACAGCAGCGTGGTCAGGGGACAGAGGCAGGAGGCAGCAGGTTGGTGCTGCGGTCGTGGGGGGCGAGCTCAGGACCTGAAACAGGTCAGAGGTCGCTCACTCGCGACGCGCAGCGCCAGCCATTAAGAAGGGAGGGGGGAGGGAGGAGCAGCTGGGAGGCGGGAGGCGGGAGGGAGCGGCAAATGGGGGCGCGAGGGGGGCGGGGCCGCAGGGAGGCAGCGGCAGGGAACGGGGAGCGCACAAGGGGCAAAACACTGAGAACGAGCAAAATACAAGCAGATACAATAAGAAAAGCACACAATCAGAAAAACAATAATGGCACAATATACGATCGGGGAGACAGCAATCAGGGGGGCACAAAGGGGGCAGAAGCGCCGGCGGCGAGGCGCTGGAAAAAGCGAAAAAAACGAAAAACACTTACGGGACGGCGGAAAGCGGCACACAGGTCAAGTGAAGCTAGTCAGAGCCCACTAGACCCCAGGGATGAGGCGCAGGAGGATGCCTGCGGGTGGAGGAGGGCCTCGAACACGCAAACAGCAGCGTGGTCAGGGGACAGAGGCAGGAGGCAGCAGGTTGGTGCTGCGGTTGTGGGGGGCGAGCTCAGGACCTGAAACAGGTCAGAGGTCGCTCACTCGCGACGCGCAGAGCCAGCCATTAAGAAGGGAGGGGGGAGGGAGGAGCAGCTGGGAGGCGGGAGGGAGCGGCAAATGGGGGCGCGAGGGGGGCGGGGCCGCAGGGAGGCAGCGGCAGGGAACGGGGAGCGCACAAGGGGCAAAACACTGAGAACGAGCAAAATACAAGCAGATACAATAAGAAAAGCACACAATCAGAAAAACAATAATGGCACAATATACGATCGGGGAGACAGCAATCAGGGGGGCACAAAGGGGGCAGAAGCGCCGGCGGCGAGGCGCTGGAAAAAGCGAAAAAAACGAAAAACACTTACGGGACGGCGGAAAGCGGCACACGGGTCAAGTGAAGCTAGTCAGAGCCCACTAGACCCCAGGGATGAGGCGCAGGAGGATGCCTGCGGGTGGAGGAGGGCCTCGAACACGCAAACAGCAGCGTGGTCAGGGGACAGAGGCAGGAGGCAGCAGGTTGGTGCTGCGGTCGTGGGGGGCGAACTCAGGACCTGAAACAGGTCAGAGGTCGCTCACTCGCGACGCGCAGCGCCAGCCATTAAGAAGGGAGGGGGGAGGGAGGAGCAGCTGGGAGGCGGGAGGCGGGAGGGAGCGGCAAATGGGGGCGCGAGGGGGGCGGGGCCGCAGGGAGGCAGCGGCAGGGAACGGGAAGCGCACAAGGGGCAAAACACTGAAAACGAGCAAAATACAAGCAGTTACAATAAGAAAAGCACACAATCAGAAAAACAATAATGGCACAATATACGATCGGGGAGACAGCAATCAGGGGGGCACAAAGGGGGCAGAAGCGCCGGCGGCGAGGCGCTAAAAAAAGCGAAAAAAACGAAAAACACTTACGGGACGGCGGAAAGCGGCACACGGGTCAAGTGAAGCTAGTCAGAGCCCACTAGACCCCAGGGATGAGGCGCAGGAGGATGCCTGCGGGTGGAGGAGGGCCTCGAACACGCAAACAGCAGCGTGGTCAGGGGACAGAGGCAGGAGGCAGCAGGTTGGTGCTGCGGTCGTGGGGGGCGAGCTCAGGACCTGAAACAGGTCAGAGGTCGCTCACTCGCGACGCGCAGCGCCAGCCATTAAGAAGGGAGGGGGGAGGGAGGAGGAGATGGGAGGCGGGAGGGAGCGGCAAATGGGGGCGCGAGGGGGGCGGGGCCGCAGGGAGGCAGCAGCAGGGAACGGGGGGCGCACAAGGGGCATGACACTGAAAACGAGCAAAATACAAGCAGTTACAATAAGAAAAGCACACAATCAGAAAAACAATAATGGCACAATATACGATCGGGGAGACAGCAATCAGGGGGGCACAAAGGGGGCAGAAGCGCCGGCGGCGAGGCGCTGGAAAAAGCGAAAAAAACGAAAAACACTTACGGGACGGCGGAAAGCGGCACACGGGTCAAGTGAAGCTAGTCAGAGCCCACTAGACCCCAGGGATGAGGCGCAGGAGGATGCCTGCGGGTGGAGGAGGGCCTCGAACACGCAAACAGCAGCGTGGTCAGGGGACAGAGGCAGGAGGCAGCAGGTTGGTGCTGCGGTCGTGGGGGGCGAGCTCAGGACTTGAAACAGGTCAGAGGTCGCTCACTCGCGACGCGCAGCGCCAGCCATTAAGAAGGGAGGGGGGAGCAGCTGGGAGGCGGGAGGCGGGAGGGAGCGGCAAATGGGGGCGCGAGAGGGGCGGGTCGCAGGGAGGCAGCGGCAGGGAACGGGGAGCGCACAAGGGGCAAAACACTGAAAACGAGCAAAATACAAGCAGTTACAATAAGAAAAGCACACAATCAGAAAAACAATAGTGGCACAATATACGATCGGGGAGACAGCAATCAGGGGGGCACAAAGGGGGCAGAAGCGCCGGCGGCGAGGCGCTGGAAAAAGCGAAAAAAACGAAAAACACTTACGGGACGGCGGAAAGCGGCACACGGGTCAAGTGAAGCTAGTCAGAGCCCACTAGACCCCAGGGATGAGGCGCAGGAGGATGCCTGCGGGTGGAGGAGGGCCTCGAACACGCAAACAGCAGCGTGGTCAGGGGACAGAGGCAGGAGGCAGCAGGTTGGTGCTGCGGTCGTGGGGGGCGAGCTCAGGACCTGAAACACAAACCAAAATAAGGTAAGTACATAGTTAGAAAAGTAGTGCAAACACTGTAGAATACAATATGATGCAATAGGCCTAGGGGCAACACAAACCATATACTAAGAAAGTGGAATGCGAACCACTTAGGGACCCCAGGCCTAGTGTAGTGTGTAGAAGGTCACTGGGAGTGTTAGAACACACTAAGGGTGTCCAGAATACCCCAACCTAGGACCCTGAAAAGTAGGAGTAAATTCACCCTATTCCTCAGAAACACACTAAAGTCATGATAGGAGATTCTGCAAAGACCACAACTGACTGCAAAGCACTGAAGACAGATTCCTGGACCTGAGGACCTGCACAGGAAGGGGACCAAGTCCAAGAGTCACGAAAGTGTCTACGGTGGGCAGGTGCCCACTAAACCCCTGATAAAGGTGCAAAATCGCTTCTTCTGGGTGGAAGAAGCTGAAGATTCTGCAACTACAGAAGGTGCCAGGAACTTCTCCTTTGCACAGAAGATGTCCTACGACGTGCTGGAGGATGCAGAGTTGTTTCCACACAGAAATACCACAAGCAAACCTTGCTAACTGCAAAGGCCGAGGTTGAAGGAAATGGGTGCTGTCTGGGCCCACGAAGGCCCAAGATCTCGCCCCTTGGAGGAGGAGACAGAGGGGGGTGCTCAGCATCACAGAGAGCCCACACAAAAGCAGACAGCACCCAGCAAAAGTACTTGAACACAGGTTCAATATAACTGAGCACAGTTGTCGTCTCAACACTATAAAAGAGGGTCCACAAAGCTGGTGGTCAACTCAGCACGTTGAGCAATGCAGGACGGAGTGCTGGGGACCTGGGCTATGCTGTGCATGAAGAACTCCTTGCGAAAGTGCACCGAAGCCCTAGCAGCTGCAGTTCACGCAGTACATAGGATTACTGTCTGGCGTGGGGAGGCAATGACTTACCTCCACCAAATTTAGACAGATGGACCACTGGACTGTCGAGGTCACTTGGATCCAGCTCCTGTGTTCCAGGGACCATGCTTGTCATGATGAGAGGGGACCCAGAGGACCAGTGAAGCAGAAGTTTAGTGCCTTCATTACAGGGGGAAGATTCCGTTGACCCATGGGAGATTTCTTCTTGGTTCCAAGTGCAGGGTGAAGGCAGACAGCCCCCAGAGCATGCACCACCAGGAAACAGTTGAGAAAGCTGGCAGGATTAGGCGTTACAATGTCGCTGGTAGTCTTCTTGCTACTTTGTTGCGGTTTTGCAGGCGTCCTGGAGCAGTCAGTGGTCAATCCTTGGCAGAAGTCAAAGAGGGAGATGCAGAGGAACTCTGTTGAGCTCTTGCATTCATTATCCTAAGAGAAGCCCACAGGAGAGACCCTAAATAGCCCTCAGAGCAGGATTGGCCACCTAGTCAGGTAAGCACCTATCAGGAGGGGTCTCTGATGTCACCTGCTTGCACTGGCCACTCAGAGGCCTCCATTGTGCTCTCACACCTCTGCATTCAAGATGGCAGAGGTCTGGGACACACTGGAGGAGCTCTGAGCACCACCCCTGGGGTGATGACGGACAGGGGAGTGGTCACTCCCTTTTGCTTTGTCCAGTTTCACGCCAGAGCAGTGGCTGGGGGATCCTTGAACCGGTGTAGACTGGCTTATGCAAGGAGGGCACCATCTGTGCCCTTCAAAGCATTTCCAAAGGTTGGGGGAGGCTACTCCTCCCCAGCCCGTAACACCTATTTCCAAAGGGAGAGGGTGTAACACATTCTCTCAGAGGAAATTCTTAGTTCTGCCTTCCTGGGACTGGGCTGGCCAGACCACAGGAGGGCAGAAGCCTGTCTGTGGGTTGGCAGCAGCGGTAGCTGTGGTGAAAACCCCATAGAGCTAGTTTAGCAGTACCCGGAGTCCATGCTGGAGCCCCGGGGATGCATGGGATTGGCACCCCAATACCAAATTTGGCATGGGGGGACAATTCCATGATCTTAGACATGTCACATGGCCATATTCGTAGTTACCATTGAGAAGCTACATATAGGTATTGACCTATATGTAGTGCACGCGTGTAATGGTGTCCCCGCACTCACAAAGTCCGGGGAAATTGCTCTGAAATGTGTGGGGGCACCTTGGCTAGTGCCAGGGTGCCCTCACACTTAGGAACCTTGCACCTAACCTTCACTAAGTGAGGGTTAGACATAAAGTTGACTTATAAGTTGCTTAAGTGCAGTGTAAAATGGCTTTGAAATAACGTGGATGTTATTTCACTCAGGCTGCAGTAGAAGTCCTGTGTAAGAATTGTCTGAGCTCCCTATGGGTGGCAAAAGAAATGCTGCAGCCCATTGGGATCTCCTGGAACCCCAGTACTCTGGGTACCTAGGTACCCTATACTAGGGAATTATAAGGGTGTTCCAGTGTGCCAATCAGAATTGGTAAAAATGGTCACTAGCCTGCAGTGACAATTTTAATGGCAGAGAGAGCATAAGCACTGAGGGTCTGACTAGCAGAGCCTCAGTGACACAGTTAGACACCACACAGGGAACACATTCAGGCCACAATTATGAGCACTGGGGTCCTGGCTAGCAGGATCCCAGTGAGACAGGTAAAAACATAGTGACATACAGTTAAAAATCGGGATAACATGCCAAGAAAGATGGTACTTTCCTACAGTGGGCATCTCCTTCGCCCCAGGCACTTCAGGCCCTGCCCCAGTGAGCCCTGATGCCCTCACTGAGGAGGTTATTTACCTCCTGAGATCCATCTCTATATGGCAGTCAACCATAGTGATTTCCATCCAGGCGTCTGGCATCCCAGATGCAGCAATGCAATGCCTACCTGGAGGACATTCATGGTGGCTTGTCTGCCCTACAGAGATAGTGTCAGGTTCTGGCCTCCTCTTTGATGGCAGCCAGTGTCCCTGGTTCTTCCATCCCCCCTCCAACTACCTTTTCACAGTCCCATAGCTTTCTCCCCCCACCCATCCCAACCACACAATCAGACCATCATTCACCCAGAACAACAGACAGGACTCAAACAGACAAGCACAGGCACCACAGATCACACCACAAGCTTACACACAGACAACACCCAGGTGCACACACAACAACAGCCATTGTCTCCATTGTCTCCCCCTCATCCTCCTCCCTCACAGTCACATCAGCACTCAGAACTGCAAGCACTGCATCTTCAGTCACAGATGCTGCCACCTGTACAGCCTTGCCCACAGTCACCACAACAGCAGACACACAGACTAGAACCCCATTTACCACATGTGCAATCACCATCACAACCACATACAGCACACTCACCTAACTTGCAGACACCACTACAACATACATGCACATGATCTGTTTGTCCTCTACCACCTTGTCTGTCCACCCCCTCCAAAAACACATAAATACTCCCTCTCAGAAAATCAACAGCCATCTGCCTCACACATACACTGTAAATGTACCTGCAACCCTGTCCAGCACATCTACTCCTCCTACAACCACTTCTTCTACCTTCACTCCGAAACCTGCTCCCACAACCCAACCCAATGGACCACAGAAACCTTTCCTTGCCTGCCTTGACCTCTTCCCTCCTCCCCCCCGTCCTGCCCGGAAAAGGAAGGTCCCACTCCCCCAGCCCAGTACCTCCAGCTCCTAGTCCTCTTATGTCCCTTCCCCTACAGCAAAACCTACCACTAAAGAGCACAAGACTGCCACTCCTCCGCCCCTAAACAAAAGAGAAAGGACCCGCCCCTACCAAACCCAAGTCCAATGACCACCCTCCCAAGAAACCCCACCACCCCATACCCTACGCCCCCTGAGGTGACTACCATCCATCATGATGTCCCTGCCCAGTGGAGTCACTCGGACTGTCAGGACTGATTGGACTAGCCAATGGCCATTTGTGTATATAGTTATTTTAATGTGCTCGCTATTCCCACCAGAATACAGTGGTTGGACCACAGGTATGCGTCCTGGCTTTCTTTACTTCTGGCTTATGTTTTTGTTGGATTTCTTTGCAGATTATTCTCACTGTGTGGTGTGTGTGAATCGTGTGTGTTGTGTGTGTGGATGTGTCACTCTCCCTAACCTCTCTTGTGTGCTAGGCAGCTGTACTCACCATAATTGTCAGCGTTGCTGCTCCTGGACTGCCATTGTGTACAGCATCGACAGGGCTTCAAGTTTGGGTTCCATGACGGCCCCGGAATCCTCTGTGTCCCTGGAGGTGAGTGTCTCCTTTAGATGATTTGTTTCCACCAGGATTTTCACTGTGGTGGTCCCGCACCGGAAATCATGGCGGTCTGCTATGTCATAATATGATGGGCAGGGTATGGTGTTTCACCAGCCTGTAGATGGCAACTGACGTGGTTCATGGAAAGTCTGGCTGTTCAGGTGGTACTTTGGCTGTCTGTGGAGGGATCACTGCCATAGTAATATTTTGGCGGTCTTCACCACCAGCCTGGCAATGGTACTACCGCCATCGCCGGCGTGGCGGTCAGCTGACCACCAGTGTCATAATGAGGGCCATTATCTTTTGGACTCTACATCATTTCATCATTAAAATTGTATGGCTGTGAAAACATATGGGACATTTCAATGGAAAATGTGCTGTCTTTAAATACCAGTGCTCTACTGCACGATGCTTTAGTAATATATTTGTAGCAGTGTACCCCAAAATGTGCCACCAAATATGCACTACACTCTTACCATGCTCCTGCCGGACACATTTGCTACACTTTGTGTGAAGCTAAGATTCAGCATCCCCTACTCATAAAATTATTCCAGCACCACATGTGCAGAGGCTGTTAACTATAGGCTAGATTTAACAAGGTTGTGCTTTGTCAAGGGGACACAATGGCGCGAAACCCAAGCCATGCAAGGCCACTTGCATGGCCCTGCAAGGCTTTCTAAAGCTATACTGATGCAAGGTAGTGAAAATCACTACCTTGTGTTACTCTGCTCCTACACATCCACCTATGGATTCTGACACACGCCAAGATTTACAAGTATTAGTAGTTCTGGGAGTGCGTCAGAATTGTATGCCTCCCCAACATAGGTAAAGCAAAGAGAAATATCTTTATTTCTACTTGTTGTTTCCTCTTTCTAAGTTGGCTGCATTTGGCAGCAAACATAGAAAGATGAAAATGCCTCTAATGATTGTGTTTGCGCAGGAAGGTGGCCCTTCCCGCACAAAACTATCCTGACTACAACACAGGCATTATTTCAACATGAAGCAAGGGTGCCTGCATTGGTGCTAGGTAGCCAAAAGTGTTTCAGTGCTAAGAAATTACAAAAATGTGCCACATATTAAATACAGCACATTCCTGCTCTTTCCCTTTCACACAGCACTTCACAGCAAGTTGACTTTCTGCACAGTGCTGTGTGAAAGATTTTTAAATATGACTGTATATCTCTAAGCCCAGTTTTGAAACAAATCCACACAACTTTTCCAAAACAAGACTAAGGACGAACCTTCCAGCATTTCTGATGGTGCTGGGGGAGCCCACCCCAATGCGGACAGAGAAACTTGTGCTTCCTCCCGCCTGGCAGGAGCATTTTTTAAACTTCTGCCAAAGAGGAGCAAGCATAATGTCTGCTCCCAGTAAGCAAGAGTTTCAATAATGCTCCTGCTGGTTGGAAGTAAACTTGTGATCTGTTTCCCTGCCCACGATAATGCGGGCAGGGAAACAGATCAAGATATTGCTTCTACCTAGAGGGAGCAGCATTAATAGCTGCTCCCTACAGGCAGAAGCTGTGCTGGGTCCTGCAGCATGTGAGGAGCTGGCTGAGTCTGCGGGGTTCCTGGGGCTCCTCAGCAGCCCCATTGTAATGCTTGGTGGGTGCCCTTGGTGGGCACTGGGGCACCCATCTAATATAGGGACAGGCCACGGGAATAGTGTCCATGGAGGAGGGCTGCACACCCCCTTTCCTCTTTAAAAGTCCTTTTGGGTGGGATCTCTAGGGCCTTTTTAAGAATTTTTAAGGCTTGTGAACTAACACATTGGGCACTGAGGAATGGGGTCCAGGAGGTCGAAATCAGCTCAGGTAGAGGAGCCAAACACCCCCTCCTCATAAATAATGAACCGAGCCCTGTTGATGGGGTTCCCAGGGCCACAAAACTTGTGGAAGGTGGAAAAACATGGTCCACTCCCTTTTAAAGATAAATAAGGCCTAGGGGGATGGGGTCCCTATGGCCTAATGAGGCTCGGGCTGGTGGTACAAAGGCTCCCTCCTCTTTTTTATTGGTTTGGCACTGAGGGATGGGATCCCCTTGGCCAGTAAGGCTCGATGACATGGGCAGCACACCCTCCCTCCCCTTTTTAACTATAGTTGGTCCTTAAGGATGGGGTCGCTCGGGCCTCATAAGGCACAGAAAGGGAGACTTCTTCCTCTCCCTCCCCTTAGATTTTAGCCCTTGGGGTGTGGTCCTCAGGGGCCCAAGAAGGTTTGAGGAGAACTGTTTGGGGACCCTCCCATTTTTTATTGTATTTGTCCCTGGGTGATGGGTCCCCCTGGGTCAATTTTGGGTTGGGGAGGGAGATGCACTCCTTCCTCCTGTTAACATATAAGTTTTGGTCCCAGGGGATGGGTCCCTGGGTCCTATTTGCCAACCCTACATCAAAGGCAGAGCATGGTATTGGATTGGCAGATTGTGAAGGTTTGGTTGCAGGGCCTAGGGACAGGCCAAGCCCTGTGATTAACCTTCCATTGTGCATGACGAAAAATATGTGTGCAGCATGAGGTTGGCTGCCTGCAGTGAGTTGGAAGCAGGGCCTGGCAAGAACACAGGCTCTGTGGCTAACCCATGTCATGTACAAGCAACAGCTCTGCACAGCACGGGATTGGCAGCCTGCCTACAGGTGGTCAGACCATATGACCTGTTGCAAACCTTCTGTTGTGTATGGGGGAAGGCTGTTTGCAGTCTGGGGTTGGCTGCTTGTGGGGGGTTTGTTGCAGGGCCCACAGCCAACCCTCCACCATGCAATCCTGAAGGCGGTGGACAGAGGGCGTTGAGTTTATTTATGTAATAAAATATTACTTTATTTGAAAAAAATCCCTAGAAATTTACTGAAATGATTCACTGAAAAAACTGAAATTCACTGACAAATCAAAGGTCAAAGTAACATTACAGTTAGTTTTTTTTTTTTTTGTTAGGAAAAACCCTTAGAAATTTCATGAAAAAACAAAGGTTACAGTGATGTTATAGCTGGGTGAATATGTCAGTGACAACATTAATGTTTTGAACTAAAAACACATAAGTTCACAATTTATAGTTAGTAGAGCCAACTATGACCATGCACTGCTTACAAGCTCACATATTACATTATTCATGACATGTTCAATGATATCATTATGACAACACTGATAACATCTCAAATGACTTGAATATATGCGCAACCTAGTGGCAGTCACCACTGAGTAGTTACAGTTAGTATTGTGCCATTTTTGTATTGCTAATAACTTTGGCACTGTTTATTGAATCTCCACAAAACATTCTTAAAAAGTATTACTGTGCACTAGTTTGCACACAGGAAGATTTGGGGTGATCTGTCAAGCAGGGGCAGAGAAAAAGAGGGGTTCCCAAACACATTTTCCTCATTCATTCATTGTTCAATAGGACGTTTAGACACAGCTACAGTTGTTGTTGAACAGATTTATAGCTGATTTGCCAGAAAGTTAGATCTTGGCCAAGAAAGTGTTTTTTTGTGATTTAGTATAAAATCATTCACTAGTTCTGAGCAATTAATGCTCATAAACTTTGTATATATTAAGCCGTGGATGATCCATGGTACCAATAGATCTCATAGTGGGATCTAATTGGCTGCCATCACATGAACACTGATGTGGTGGCAGCCATCTGAGGACTCTTGACTCTGATCTGAAACGTAAGAAAAATGTTTTTTTTTAAATTAATGAGATAGGTTAAGGAAACCTGACCCTTCTAAGCTTGGTTGAGGTTCTCAGAGAGACCCCACCTGGGGCCAACAATGCAAATTCACAGAAATTGTTTTAAAATTAATGGGCTCTAGTGTGCTTTTAGAAAATACCCAAGGCTGGCCCGGGACCCATGGGTGCAGCCAAATATTATTTAGAGGGATGAGGCATATGGTCTCCTTCCTAAAGGAGAGAGGGCACCCAGCTTACTTCCTCAAGTATAAGAACTCTGGGAACCCAATCCTCTAGCACAGTATAAGAAAATTCAGTCTAATAAAGACCTTAGGACCCCATCCTCTGGGGTCTGAAATCACTAGCTGGAGAGTGGAGACATGCACCCCACTCCTAGAGCCTTACAAGTGCCCTGAGAACCCCATCTCCTGGGGTAGGCTCAAGTACGGTGTCCTGGAGTCCCCAACATTTCTTTGCTTGCACTCTGAGGCAAGAAAATACAGTGAATTAAACCTTCTGCCATTGGTTGGGAGCAGTACTGGCTCCCATTGTGCCTGTATTGATGTAGGCAAAAAACATATAGGTCTGCTAGGGCCCTTGGCCCCCCACTGCTTTTAACAAGGAAGCAGCTGTGGAAAGCTCCAGGTAGGCACTGGGGAACACCAATTAAGGGGAAAAAAAAAGATGAAACCAGCTCTTGCAGGAAAAGCCCCCAAAACATATAATGGTCTAGGGCACCCTGAGTGGGCACCAAGGAACTCCTTTAAAAAAGCCCTGAGAAATGTGGCCATTGGAAAGGAGCCAGTGGAGCACTTTGATTCTGAGGCATCCTCGCCTGTGGCCCCCATTAAAAAAAAAACAAAAAAATAGGTGGGTTGCATGGATCTGGGTCACCCATAATTTTTTTTAAAAAGCCAAAAAATTAATTTAAAAATTCAGCAACTGTGGCTGCTCATTTATTATTCACTGCTCGTTCATGGAGATCTGTGTAATGCCCATCAAAGGATATTTATATATCTTTTGAATTGTGGTGTTGTCCCTAGAAGGGACAAGGCACCACTCTTTTTTTGTAATGTTGTGGATGATTGCAGGGAATTATCCAAGCCCACAACAACATTAGCAAAAAACAGTAAATCTTCTGGGTAATAGAAACCATTACCTCAGGAGCACTTGCCATATCTTTTAAAGCACTTCCAAGCTTGAGCTGTTGCTCTTCAGCTTGGAGTGCAGCACCATATAAGGGCTGATAGTTTTGTTGTGTTGTATATAACCTGAAGACATATAACAAATAAATACAAGTCTCCCTATTTATTGCTTTTATTATTGTTTTTCTTGGGCGGAAAAATGTTTAAAAAAACAATATGTCTTTGACTATTTATTTTCACAATTTTCACCCACAAATTGTAACAATAACAACTGTGTAAAAAGAAAGAGTTACAGACATATATTATAATAAATGTTTATTAAATACTTTTAAGCAATAAATATTAATCAACATTTTGTTGTGTGTGTTATTGAAATATACATTTGATTACAATTATTGGTGATTTTTGGAGAAAGATGATAGATCTGCTTTATACATAAGGAGTTTTGTGGAGATGAGAAGGGATAGGGGTTATGGCTGCAACCAAACACCCATCATGATTGGCAGAAAGCTATGCATGGTGACGGATGGCTGCGGCCTGGCTGTGCATGGCTGAACGTGTTGGCGATACGTTTGGTAATAAAATATTGCTTTATATTAGAAAAACTCTGAAAAAAACAAAGGTTAAAGTGATATTATAGTTAGTTCTGATAATTATGCCTTACTTTACATTGAAAAATACCCTTAAAACTTCACTGAAAAAACAACAGATAAAGGGACGTTATAGTTAAATGAAAATGTCAGTTAAAATGTGCCACACAAAACCACTGGAATTTACAAGGTATAGTTATCTCAGTTAACTATAAGTTTGTTCTCTAGGCCAGTGGTTCCCACCCTGAGGTCTGAGGACCCCTGTGGGTACGCCAAGCCTTTTCAGGGGGTCTGTGACTGCTGAGAAAATTAAATAATATTAACAGACTAGGTCCCCAGCTTTCAGTAATGACTCAGTTCCAATAATGATTTAGTGGGGTCCCTGGGTTCCACTATTGATAAAGTGGGTGTCCACAGAAGTCAAAAGGTTGGGAACCACTGCTCTAGGCTAACTATAAATTGATCCCACATCATGCACTGTTAATTATTCCTCATATTACATCATTCTTGACCTTCTCCATGACATCATTGATAATATCACAGCATCATTTGCAATAACATCACTGATGCCAAAATTGTGTATGGGGGAGTGATTTATAGTTACCTTAGAGCACTGTGGCAATGCCCTGTTTCAACCCCCCTGCAGGCAATCAACAACAGACTGCATGGTTGGCCGCAGGGCATCACTCACCCGCAAGCTGCACATGGCTGACATAGGGCTTGGTTTGTGGCGATGCCCTGTGGCCAACCGACCTGCAGGTAACCAACCGCGCATTGCGCACAGCCTTTGGTTGTGTGCAGCAAGAGGTTGGCCTAAGGGCCTAGGCTGCGGCACCTATTGGTGTTAAATTTGAGTGGGTTACAGACGGGCATAGTGGCATGTGGGGCTGTGACCAGCCTGTGCTTATATTCCTGGATGGAATGTGAAATGGGTGACGATTAAGATTAAAGCATTATAGAAAAAAAGGACATAGTGACAAACAGATAGCCATAATCCATGTGTAACTGGTGATAACTATTAAATGACTTGTGAAAAAGATAACACATGAAGAAGATATAAGAATTAGGGATAACCCACTCAAATTTAACACCAATAGGTCTACTAGTGACCTCTAATTTGTTCGTTTTCAATTGATTAAAGCCTTGAGAAAGCCCCAGGTGGATTCACCATAGAGGGCAACACACATGTCGGCTACTGTTACTGACTCACACTCTTCAACGTATTGGATGCATCTATGAATCAATAGTTTGGCATCTCCTTGCACTACTATTACTAAATGTTATTGGATGGATCTACTAATTTATGATTAAAAACTGTGTATATTTGACACACTAAGAAGCTCCATTGCCAGTTCTTTCTCTAATTATCACATGGATTACACTCACTGTCCAATTAATAACGTGGGTTCTCAGCCTTCATACATTTTGGACTTTTTTTCCTCAGAAGAGGCCCCCATTTACTACAAAAAGATACAATTATGTGTGCAGGTACTTCAAAGTCAGGTAGGAGAAATTTAAGGTTGGTTTAAATATCTATATATGCTTTTTTTTATTTTACTGTGAGCTAAAATGTCCTCTGCAATGTAGAACATGGCAAAACTATAGTTTATAGATCAGAAATAATTTCATTTCCAATTGAAGAGACAATAGTCATTTGTCTCAAATTATACTTTCAGCTTGTCTTCAATGAAAAAAGACTATACCTTCAGTTCTCAAAAATATATAATGAGGGCAGACCTCATGACAGTGTCAAAATAGTCTGACTTCCTCTATCGTGATGGTTGATTGACAGGACCAAAAAGTTTATTAATTATTTTGGCTTCACCTACAGTGGACTTTGCTTGACCATAACTGTATGTTCAAAGAAAATGCGCTCGGCAGTTTTGCCTAGGAGATTTTAGCATACTTTTGAAAAAGTGAAAATTGTTTATGCATTTAAATATTTAATGAAGTGTTACAGAAGATTAAAAAATCAGAATGCAAGTCCCCTGAAATGATGAACCCATTCTAAGGAACGACATCCCAGAATGCAAGCGGAAAATATGAGCCCACGACTACCTGATTTGGTAGTAAAAGGCAGCTATAATCTAAGGCCCATATTTATACTTTTTGACGCAAACCAGCGCAGCCGCTGGTTTGCGTCAAAGATTTTACCGCCGTCTAACGCCATTCCTACGCGCCATGAGGGCGCCTTATTTAGGGAATGATGTTAGCCGGCACTGCGGACTGGTCAGAGTAAAAAAAAAATACTCAAACCATGCCACGCCAGCGTAGGGGAAAATAGGGGTTGTGCGTCAAAAAATGGTGCAAGTCAGGTTTGAGGCAAAAATCATGCCTCAAACCGGACTTGTGCCATTTTTTGATGCACAACCCCGATTGAAATGACTCATGTCTTAGCAAAGACAGGAGTCATGCCCCCTTACCCAATGGCCATGCCCAGGGAACTTCTGTCCCCTAGGCATGGTTAGTGGGCACAGTGGCATGTGGGGGGGGGGCAAATTAGGCCCCCCTATGCCACTTTAAAAAAAAATAAAAATACTTACCTCAACTTACCTGTACTTACCTGGGATGGGTCCCCCCATCCATGGATGTCCCCGAGGGGTGGGCGAGGGTGGCAGGGGGTGTCCCTGGGGGCAGGGAAGGGCACCTCTGGACTCCTTCCATGGTCAGAGACCATGGAAGGGAGCCCACAGGTCCCTTAACGCCTGCCCTCACCCAGGCGTTAAAAAATGGCACACATCAGGATGTGCGACGTTTTTTAAGGCCTGCCCCCTCCTGTGCGTCAAAGTGATGCAGGAGTATAAATAAGGCACACAGGCCTTAAAGTCATTTTTTGGGCGGGAACGCCTACCTTGCATCTCATTAACGCAAGGCGGTTTCCCACATCCAAAAAATGACGCACACAGAGGAATTTTGATGTCTGCGGGCTCGGGCGTCAAAGTTTAAATATGGTGCACGGTTTGCGCCGAATGTGCATCAAAATGTTTGACTCACATTCGGCGTAAACAGAGTATATATATGCCCCTAAGTCCTTTGGAACCCTCACAAACCGGAGTAATGTCGTACTGCACTAGCGGCACAATTCAAACCTAGGCCCCTGAAGGCATTTTACCGTTGCAGGAAGGAACGCAAAAAATGTCACTTTCATATAGCACGTCATGCACGTCATCCAGGCTGGACCGGATAAGGTTCTCACCCTCACGTGAGCCAAATTGTTATGTGTTTTGTCCTTGCCAAAATGCACATGGTTCCATTACTTGCCAACAGTATAAATTCCAATGCATACATATAATGCATACTTACAAAGTATACCGCAGAGTTATTATCATTGTATTGTGAATATAATGAAGTGTTAACATTATATGGAAACGTTTACAGAATAAACGCAGGAGATTATTATGTGACAGCCTCAAAATACACTGACAGCATAACGAGGATGCATCTTGGATAATCGACAGAAGAACAAATTATCAGACTTGGCGAGAGAACACTGATAAAGTGATTCAGCTAATCACCTTCTGATTCGTATCACGCATCTATTTTTAAAAATAATCGTTTCTTTACCAAGAATTGAATACGATTCTAATGTTCTTTTAGGAATACGCTTCTGCTTGGATAAATAAAAAAAACAGCAACCAATAATCCCGATTTGTATGTGTGTGGAAAGTGTTTTTACTGTACAGGTACCGGACAGAATTGCAAACATTTGGGCTTTAATGTAAACATGATATCATATTTAAAAAATGCTGATCTTCATGAACAATACTTATTTCTTCTTGACTGTGGCCTTAGGTGTGTTTATAGGGAATTCCTAAGTGCTTTAGGAAAAAATGTTCAATGTGACTGCAATAATGTGCCCAGATACCAAATTTCTGCCTAGAATTACTTAGTTATATCCCCAATGTAAAAAAAAAAAAGAATTATTAGTTGGGGTGCTGGAAGTTCAACAAGTAATAAAGTCACTCTCATAATTTAACCCTGAGCTGAACTGCTTGCATCTATGACACAGAGTGGACTGGCTTAAAATTAGTAAAATATGTAAACCATTTAGAATTACCAGAAGGGTGGGAACAATACAATAAAATTCCCATTCCAAGCTTAAAAAAGAGAGGAATACTTAATACGCAAAACTGTACAAAAACAACTAAAGTCTAATAAGGAGAATTTGTAAGTACTTAATTGGAAAACACACCAAGTAAAATAAAGTGCTCAATGTAAGGCAAAGAATGCAGTACATCGGGACTAAGGTACAATGTCAGACCCACTATGATAGAGCCTGGGTCAGATTCGTCCTGGTGAAATTCTGGAAGTCAAAAAGTTGAAAAAGTTTTGAAGAAAGGGAGCCCTTTTTTAATGAAACCTTTTATATTTCTTCTAAATTCCAAAGCAAAAAGATGCTTTTTCAATTTTTGAGAGGAAAAATCTTCCCAGCATGTGTCACTATTGAAATTGTAGCTACTGCTGTGGAACTGAGGCCTGGACACATGAAGCTGACTGGTGTCACTAGAGCTTTGAAGATTTCTCACAAAATATTATAATGCAGAATTAGACCTAGTTATTATTTTTATAGGTGTGTGGATCTTTGAGATGGACAAGACTAAAATTCAATCTGACGCAGTGGAACTGCTGATTGGATCCTTTTTCTGGCATGTCCCACTGAAACTCTGGAGCTCTGTAGGAAAAGTTTTGAAACGTTTTCCAACTTGGCCTGGTACCCAAGCAGCTACAGGAGTGCACTTCTTAGGCACCAGAACCTTAGTCGAAGGCCTTTAGAGACTCTCATTTTGTAAGGCCAAGGCCAAAATCAGGTTCATCTTGAAGCCAGTTGATACTGATCAGCTGGGCACTTTAGGAAAAAGGCTTCTTGCAACTTGTTATGTCCCTGTAGGCACAAAGCAGTTGAGGCAACTGACACTTGGAGGCAACTTCTTTGACCTGGGTGCAAGTGGGAGCAGGTCCAGTTCTTCAGGTCTCTCACAGGTCTCAAACAGCTAGTGCTGTCCGTCTTCTGTTACTTCACAGTTTGAGAAAGTTTTCTGAGGAGGGTGCCACATTTATGGCTGGCACCCACTAGTTGTTGAGGAGGACTTCTGACTATTTCCTAACCAATTAAGTAAATGTTCCCAGGGGAATCCCATTGCTGCAGCAGTTGTTTTTTGCCGCACTGCAAACAGGCCCAAATGTTGTGTACAGGCCAATGCCAAGATAGCTACAGTCTTCAGCCACACTTGGGATATGAGAGCTCGGGGTGTGTATTGAAGGGTACTACAGAAATCACCAGTGTTCTCCTACATCTAACACCATAATCCAGTTCGAAGCAGGCATGAACCCACAACAAAACAGGAGATAATGTTCGGTAGGACAATAACAGAGTCCTTTGACAATGAGACAGGGGATACACAAGAATTGTGTCCTGGATCTGTTCGATCCCTATGATGGGTGCAAACATCTTCCTTGTGCCGCAGACCAACCTGTTAGATAGGATTTAACAGTGGTTTGCCAACAGGAGAGGCAGTAGCCTCCACTCTGAAGCTTCAGCTGCACCCTGAGGAGTCATCCCTGCCTCTTCAGGTTGGCCTGTCACTCAAAGTGTCTATTGTGTAGATTCTGAGGGGAGTATCACACCTCAAACATTTGATTGACAGCTACCGGAGAGCTAATATTGATTAACCCACAGGAACTGCAGATAGGGAATTTTCCAAAAGTGTATTTTCCTAACTATTAAATAAAAATGCAACTTAACAATTGAATCAGGTTTTTAATAAATATTAAACAAACCTGGTAAATGTTTGTCTAAACTCACAATAGTAAAATCAATATTTGAACCTGTACTCTAGTTTTCTCATAGATCAGGCAGGGCCTTTCACTGTGAAAATATCTAATTGGGCTTGTCAAAGTAGGTGGATGGTTACATTACATGTCTACATGTTCCGTGTTTAAGTACTGTGCACTCTACCTGGTGGGCTACAAGGCCTAAATAGGGGTAACATTCTAATATTTCAATGGAAGATTTCTCTGCTATCAAAATGGTTATTTTTACAGGTCGGGTTGCAGCGTTAGATGGCAGCAGTTACACTACAACAATATGCCAAAATAAATTTCTTCCTTCTCACGCTAGGGGATAGCAGTCCACAGGTGATATTTGACTTCTATGCCTTAAGTATATTTTCTAACACAAATGCTAAGGCCTTATATGACTTGTAGAAGGTTAAAAAAAGCCAATCAGGGATTAGCCAATTTCTATATGGACATGGACAGAGCAAAGTGTCTTAAAAATATGAGCCTCCTACACACCACTATAACCACTATAACAGGTCAGCCTATCTGTGATGCAGATCACAAATATGTATATGCCCCTCACTGGGCATGTATCTGGAGGTTATACGTAAAGGGTAAAAATCAAATAGGTGGAAACCTTTGAATAGGCCAATTTTAATGACAATATTTTTTTCTTGCAATGCACTGGAGGAGATTACCACGACAGATATAGATCAAATGGCTTTCAGGTTTCCAAAACGAGGAGGGAGGTTACAAAAATTATTTTTACTTCCTCTATATTTGCTGATTTTGCAATTGAAGCCTAAGACAGGCTTAAGGAACTAGGGTTGAAGATAGTGCCTGAAGTGGAGGTAGTGATACAACAGCCTAAACTGCCTCTTTTAGTAAATCATGCAGGCCTCAAATCGGAATAAGTATTTCTGGTAATTGGAGTGGAAGGATTCTTGACCAATCCTTGTTTTGTGGGATATAGACATTACAGACTGGAGGTAACAGTAGCTGTCCACTCAAAAGAAGAAGTGGTAGAAGCTATCCCACTTTGCAATAGATTTACGGGTGTAAGTCTCAATCGGGAGAGCGTGTCCTCTGGGAGTGGTTGGGAAGGGGGCAGTGGATTAAGTGGATGTATCTCCTGCCAGTGTGGGTGTTTTCTCAGGGACTGTGCATGGTTTTGAACATTTAGTTAGAACAGCTAAGCTTACTAAAATATGGAAGGAGAATATGATTGTATGCTTCCAAGAGACTTGGCTGGCGATAGGGCAAATACATCGGAGTGGCTTTAGCCAGTTTGTCAGGCATACAACAAAAGCGGGGATAGTGCATTCAAAAGGAGGGCTGATGATGTTGATTTCAAAGAAATGTAATAAAGAAGCAAGTATTATACAGACAAGCAGTGATTGGCTACTGGACTGCCATCTTTACCTGTACAACGGGTGCCATCCTTTCAATGGTCTGATCATAGCTAATGTCTATATAAATCATGGAGAGACCCAGCAGGTTTTTGGCAAGAGTTTCCTAGAGACATGCTATCCCTTACAGAGGCCCCGGGGGCCTCCCCTAATCTTTTAGTGGGTAATTTTAATCACCACTTGTCGCCAGCCCTTGAAAAAGTAAGCTGCAGTGAGATGTTTTCAAGTTATGGAAAACCTTTACAATCTTCCCAAAATGCACCCAATCAAAGTATGATCTAAGTTAAGCAAGTTTCTCTGCGTGTTACAATTTGTCTGCCTGAATGGCCAGTTCAGGAGAATATGCTGTCTGCCCAAACATTTGTCCATGCCAATCAGAGCTGCCCAATTGATTATATGTTTACATAGGCCTGGTACTTTGTGGCATGTAAAGGTTTTGAGGTGGTTAAAATCATGGGCAGTGACCATTGGGCTCTTTCTTCTGTCCCGCAGCAAAGAGATTTGGTGATCATGATGGTGGGGTGCTGTCTGACTACCAGAATAGACAATAGATATATTGCAGAATTCATGCAGTATCAAGTGACCAACGACCTAGAACTTGGTGAGGAGCTGGGCAATAATGTTTTGTCCTACTCTGAGACTATTGCAGATGTAGTCAAGTGCCTGGAACCATTAATTAGAAAGTGTAATTTAAAGGCTAAGGAAGTTAAAATTTGTTGCCCATCTACACAGCCCTGGTTTGATAAGGAATGCTTAGAGTTAAGAAAGTGCCTGAGGAGAGATAGACTGAAGAGGTGTCTCTTGGCGGCCTCAAAGGAAAGTGAAAGGTATATTCTTATAAAGAAGGAGTATGCTGCTTTAATTAGAATAAAGAAACATGATTTTTATCGCAGAAATTGTAATCTTATGATTTGTACCCTTCAGGATAGAGAATTCAATATGTTTTGAAAGCTATTCTAGAGGGGGTAAAATAGGTTACATGAAGCCTTAGGTGTTTGGCCCCAGAAAATGCTTGGGTGGTACATTTTAGTAATATATATCAGGCCAAGAAGGTCACTGTGAGAGGAAGGTGGCCTAATCCGGGGAGGAGAACTTGTAATTATTTTCCGAGCAGTCTGTAGCTCAACTACTATTTTCACTTAACTAAACCAAGGCACCTGGTCTGGATAATCTACCCAGGATAAATATGAAATCTAACATTAAATAGTGGGCTACTTTTTTCTCCAAAGTCTTTCTTCTATAACAAAGATTGGTATCATTCCGTCCAGTTAGAAGGGTGCAATATTCAAGCCTATATAAAATATAAAAGGAGACAAATGTTCAAGCAATTTTTTCTTGATAAATTTGCTGGATCTAGGAGCTAAATTTTACTCCAACTAATATTTATATCACTAAAGAATTTGATTGAGTGCAAGGATATCATACCAATGAAAGAAGGAGGTTTTAAACAAGGGCATGCTACGGTTGACCATTGCTTCAACCTGTGGGCGATATGGCAGATGGCAGTGGAAACTACAGGCAATCTCTTTTGTTGCTTTGTTGAGTTTAGCTCTGCATTTGACCTAGTGGACCGTACTATTCTGTGGGATATGCTCAGAGAACTTGCAATTCCCAGTAGTTTCTCTCAATTCTGCAGGAATTGCATAGTACGAGCTGGGTGCAAGTAGAATTAGACCTATCTGGGGCATTGTCTAAATGAATTCCACTGGTAACAGATTGAGGCAGAGTTGTATTTTGACCCCCATGTTTCTTTTCACTATCCCTAGATGAACTTCCCTAAGTCCTTGATAATACCAACTCATTCTCGTCAAAAATGGGGGTTAGACAAATATCGTGCTTCCTTTAGGTGGATGACTTGGCCATTTTAGATTTGACTCAGGTAGACCTCCAGAGAAAACTTTCAAGATTTAACATGTACTGCATAGACAATGAGCTAAAGGTTAATCTGGAGAAAACAGTAATAATTACCTTTGGGAAAAACATAAAACCATATAAGTGGCTTTTGGGTAATCGGAGAGTGGAGGTGGTACCTTATAAAAATATTTAGAATGTGGTTTACAAAACAACTAAAATGGACCTTACACAAAGAAACTGTGTAGTCTTGTTCAGCGTCCACTATAGGAGGATTAGTATGTTTGAAAATATGTTCGGAGGACCGTCTCTGTCTTTGGTTTTATCTGTTTATAACACAATGGTACCTGCTCAATGTTTATATGTTTATAAGCACAGAGGCAGATTGGGGGAAGTATGATGATAAATGCATCAAAAAGCTAGTAGGGTTACCTAAAACATAATGTGACTGTGATAAGACTGAAATAATTTTCTAGCCTTTAAAGTAACCCTGTGATTTTAAGATAAACTGTGGACCTCAGATATCCAAAAGGTTTCAGCCCCTGTTGCTAGTGAAATCGTGATAAGTGAATTAAGATGGGTATTGCAGGCTCAGGAATAGATTAGTGAAAATTGCTACAACACTGAAGATGTGGTAATTTAATGTCATAGGGTCTTCGCACCTGTCAAAGGGGGAGTTGAAAGCAGCTTGTAGGAAATAATCTAAGGTGGCAGACCTAGGCTTTGCTGCAAGGAAACCTTCAGCTATCTATATGCTGGAGTACTGGGATAACCACCAGATGTGCCCCTATTCATCCCCAAATCCAAATCCCGAACTGTGGATACTGTTACTAAAATTTCGGGTACCCTTGAACCTTAGATTCTTAAAGTCTGAGGATTTAATATACTTTATGACCTGCTTAATAATTGTTCTTGGGGCTTCTGGTCTTCAAATTTTAATGTTTATTTTTTTCTAGATTGTTTGCATTTTTATAGAATTTGTTGTCTGATTTTAAAACCGATTTGCTTAAAATAGAATATTGGTCATCATAATGAGGCGCTTGCATTGCTGACAAACATGGAATTTTTAGATGTTGCTTGTGCATTAGGTAACGTTTTAAAAATAGGCTTGAGTTAGAAGTGTTTTAGACTCATGTGTTTTATAAACTGCCATGTACGAACTTGTGGATGGTGCCTTTGAAGTAGTAAATATGATTTGATTTTCTGTGTGTAGACTGATGTTCATTTTAGGTGTATTTTGTAGCCCAGAGGGTAGGATGTGCTAAAAATTTAGTTAAGGTTGGAGGGAGGGTGGAGTACAGGTTATTTTTATTCTTATTTTAAACTTGTGGTTGCTGTATTTATTGTTTCAAAGACATGTATCTAAACAATAAAAATAATTTAAAAAATGAACATGAACTGTAATTACTCTAACCCTCCTCCACTGTCGATACCACAGAACAGAACATATATCTTAGCAATGTAAAAGTTTGTAAAACTCCAGAGAAGATGATCTATCAGTGGCTGATGACTTATCTTGAAACCTCCAAATTCATGAATTCCCAGCATATAGGCTTCAGTACTTATAAGGTTCCCGAATCTGATATTGAAGTGACTAAGGCTTTCTCATGAGTCATGTGCAAAATATTCTTTTGCACATGCCCCAGCATTCAATATTGAGATCACATCATTTTAATTAATCCTCCTGCATTTACAAGTTTCCATTTTATGGCTTTTCCCTGATTCTGCTTCTTAATAGCTAATTAATATATGTCTTCTCCCTTCCCCTCTTTCATGTCATCTAAGACTTTTTTTAATTTAATTTTAGGCAGTAAGGGTCATATTAACACACTACAATAGAAAATAACATTAATGCATCAACATTGCACACAAATAAAAATATACCCAATTTAAAATTCATAGTTGAGGCAATTAAATTGGTACACAATTAAGACACTGTGCTTTGTCCCTCAAAGATAAATCCCATCACAATTGAAACTGGTGGAGTCGATGACCACTTTCCACTCTCAGGGAATGTTAATGTTATTTCCTTGGGACACCTCACAAGGGGCATGTTAACAATATGTGTTAAACAGTATGCCACCTAACAGAAATCTTCAAGGAGTAAAACATGTCCCCTTTCATTATAAGAGAGGTACTACTTGAATACATATTTTACCACACTATGGCTGTAGATGGGGTAGTATCAGACTGTTGGTTTGCAACAATAACAGCTCAGAGGATTTCATATTTATGGAATAGACCAGTCATGCGTTTTAAAAAACTATGGGAACAGGTTGACAGTTGACAGGTTGACAAGTTGACACTAGTTCACTGAAGCATGGTGGTTTCTGGACACTCACAATTTTTGGATAATTATTCATGGTCATTTTTGTCTCCCTGCTCAATAAACATAGGACGAGATCCAAACAAAACATGACAAAACCATGCTGGGGTACCCTAGCTGACTTCCAACACTTGCACTCAAGTATTTTATTTCTGAGTGGTGACTTAAGGTCAGACACCTAGCACACATTAAAGTTTACTGGGGCAGCTTCACCAATGAATGGTCTCAACAAACCAAACAAAAATGGCTTTCATACATCCCCATTGCTCCAAGCCCTACCACAAAATCTGTGATGTTCCTAAAGGCTCATCCCTCGCACCCTACTGGTTTGATGTATATGTCCTCCCGAGGCCTCCTTTATTCACTCTTTTTGTAGTTTAATATGCAGATGGCACTCATCTAATTTTGGCATTAGTTTATGATCTGTCCTTTCTATGTGAATTTTCTGAAACTTAGCACTGACAAGCCCACAATTTAGTCAGTGGGTGGTGTCAAAACTTCTAGGACTTCTCAGTTTGGGAACTGAAGTTTGTCAAGCCACCGTCACCTTTAAAGTAATCAAGAACATGAGTGTTACATTCAACCACGTTCTTACTTTTCGCCCCAAATATATTCTGCAGTATTTACATATTGGCTTCCTACTCCAGCTCCTGAAGACGCTTTTTCCCCTTATCTCCTCAATTCACAACCTTTCAGTGGACAGTTTTTTAAAATATATCCAGAAGGGTCTGTGCAAACACAATCTATGTATGCTTTTCTGTAATATGCTCAGAAGACTTCTTAAGACATTTTGGGCCATATTTATACTCCGTTTGCGCCGGATTTGCGTTGTTTTTTTTTACGCAAATTCGACGCAAAACAAACTCCATATTTATACTCTGGCGTTAGACGCGTCTAGCGCCAAAGTCCATGGAGTTTGCGTCATTTTTTTGCGTGGACACCTACTTTGCGTTAATGATATGCAAGGTAGGCGTTCCCGTCTAAAAAAGTGACTCCGAGGTATGTATGCCGTATTTACACTCCCGGGCAAAAATGAGGCCCGGGAGTGGGCGGGTCAAAAAAAATGACGTCCAGCCGCTTTTGCGTCGTTTTTTAGCACCTGGTCATGGCAGGCGTTAAGGGACCTGTGGGCTCGGAAGGAGCCCAGAGGTGCCCTCCCATGCCCCCAGGGACCTCCCCTGTCACCCTTGCCCACCCCAGGAGGACGCCTAAGGATGGAGGGACCCATCCCAGGGAACATAAGGTAAGTCCAGGTAAGTATTTTTTTTTTTTTTTGTGGCATAGGGGGGCCTGATTTGTGCCCCCTACATGCCACTATGCCCAATGACCATGCCCAGGGGACAGAAGTCCCCTGGGCATGGCCATTGGGCAAGGGGGCATGACTCATGTCTTTGCTAAGACAGGAGTCATTTAAATGGGGGTTGGGAGTAAAACAAAATGGCGCAAATCGGGATGAGGCGAAAATTTTGCCTCAGCCTGACTTGCCCCATTTTTTGGCGCCCAAGCTCCATATTCCCCTACGCCGGCGCTGCCTGGTGTACGTCATTTTTTTTTACGCACACCAGGCAGCTCCGCCGGCTAACGCCGGCTAACGTCATTGAATAAATACGGCGCCCGCATGGCGCTTCAGAATGGCGTTAGCCGGCGTTAGATTTTTTGACGCACAACTGCGTTGGCGCAGTTGTGCGTCGAAAAGTATAAATATGGCCCTTTGTTTTCCGAATAAGCGGAAGCTCCTTTCTGCTGTCAAATTCAATTAGCCGAGAAAGATAATTAAGTTTGACATCCCAGTATTTGATGGGGTTTCAGTGTTGGACGTGACAGACCGCACAGGCAGCTTCAGGTTTCTTTACAAAATTACTGGAGTGAAAGCAGGATGGGAGCGATATGCTCATATATCCTGGATCCAGTGACAGGCAGTCTGACACGAGTTGTAGGACAAGTCAGGCACATAAGGTGTCTACTCCAAGGAAATCTGGCAAACCCCAGAATTTGTACTTCTAATTGTACAAATGCCTCAAGAAGTAATATTTTGATGTCACTAATGAAGGCTATGACACACCTGTTGGCATTTTCTTTAAATGGAGATCAGGGTGCAGCTGCACAATTTGACCCCCTGACATTTCGTTCTGGGGACTTTTGTTGTTCTCATCTCAAGGGCAACAATGCCTAATTTTAGACAAGAAGAGAAAAATTGTTCTTTCACCTTTTCTATCAAGGGGTTGTGCTTTAGGTAGCTAAATATAATCGAAATGTGAATATTTTCTAGTGAAGTTTGTGATATATTTCTCATATTAAGACAACGAACCAGAGCTGGTTATGAATTGGCTTATAAGAGGTGTATATACGTTCAATGCTTCTATATAGGTTCCCCCAGGACTGCGCATTGACATTAAATAATGGGGCAGGTAAATTGAGCACTAGGGAACTCCTTCAGGCTGTGGGGAATTTGAGACTTCCATTTTCACCAGGTGAATCCAACATTGAAATAGGAAAAATAACCAGTTGCGGCCTTTCCCACATATTCACAAGAATTTTTTCACCTCTGAGCACAGTGTGCAGTCAGTGTCATAACGTATTTGCACAGTATCATTCTAGGTACTGTTACTTAGCTTAAAAAGTATGTGGTGTTCCCCTAGATTATTTCATTCTTATGTTGTGTGATTATTGGGAAGTGTAATTGCACAACTCTAGCTCGTCATTCGAGGGTTAGTGATTAGGAAAAATTGCTGAGATCACACTGATCAGGTGAGAGCTTCTTTGGCATTTAGGCAGTGCTTAATTTGAAAATGAAAACGTTCTGGTGCCCAAAGCTCTCCTTTGAAACACGCGGCTGCTGCATTTAAATGTGTGAGCACTGAGTGCTGAGGCAGAGTAATCCTGAAGCCACCTTGGACCTCTTTAATCCACTTATAGCCACTCCCTGCTCCTTCAGATCACTCTTGCAGCTTTCTGCATTCTCTCTTTGTGACACATTTGTCATTTTTCTCTTCCTTCGTCTTTCCCATATGTGTCTTTTGCTGGCAGTAAATGCCTGAGGCAGAATACTAAGCACAGGCCCTCAAAAATAAGTGCCGGCCTTCAAAAATAAGTGCCAGTGCCCGGCACTGGACAGTACTGGCTCAAATTAAGGAATGCATTTAGGTAACCTTAGAAATGTTGTGTCTTCCTAAGAATGTACTTGGGACAAATGAGGAATTCCGGAGTTTGAAACAGCAAGCCGGAATCTGTTTTCTTTTTTAAATGATTTTTGTTGTATTTTTAGAAACAATGCAACATACACTGCATCTAGGATAATTAGACATGTGGTTTTTTATACAGATATCCTTAATCAATCATGGAATAATAAGGAATGGAAAGAAAAAATGGAGGGGAAGGTCCCAGAGGAGGGTCCATTTGCTAGGCATTAAGACTATAATTGCAAAAAATAATAAGAATGATAATTACATTAGTATATTGTCACCTTTAGTAAAATAGGTTAGATGGGCTGTATCAACACGTGATCTGATAGTATACCTTTATTCCATTCAGTTCAAGAGTTCTGTCATATAATTATTTAAAGTTGTTTGCATGATACTGTTTAGTACCCAACAACATTCTCTTGAATGCTGTCAACAAGTCCACAACATTTACCAATCCAGGATATTTTCACTCTTAAATATTGTAAATTCCTGTGTGGCAGCCTCTTAATAATTATAGCAGCAGTAAACATCATCAATCAGCTTTTTGTGAAAAGGTTTCAACCAAAACCCTCATTATACTCTACCGAGTAAACAGGAGTTCCTATATAGGCCCGTATTTATACTTTTTTTGCACCGCATTTGTGCTGTTTTTTTATGCAAAAGAGGCGCAAACTTACAAAATTCAAATGTATTTTGTAAGTTTGCTCCGCTCTTGCGTCACAAAATGACGCAAATGCAGCACTAAAAAAGTATAAATATGGGCCGTAGTTTTAAAAAATCCAATAAATTCTTGATCCCAGTTGATGACCATTTAATAGGAGGCTACTTTCATCAATTCCTGCATCCAGTACCCTGGTGTCTGTTTTAGGCTTGTCCTCTAATTTTTATGAATGTAAATCAGTCACCTCCAAGAATGTGGCAATTCATTTGCACTAGGGGGTTGTGGACCTCAGGGGCATATCACGTGCTTTGTTTGGGTGTCGCAAGGGTGTGGAACTAATTAAAATAAATAAAAAGACTTACCTGTATCGTCGCTGCCACCACCACTGCTCTGCTCCTCTGCTGCAGGCTGCAGTCACCGGCTCCCAGCCTGCCCTGCAGCCAATCCTGATGCTGCTCAGAGTAGCTCTAGGTTTGGCTGGGAGCACCCAGGGGTGCTCCCAGGCAGACTGGGAGCCATTGCCTGCTCTCTCCATCCCAGCAATACAGTGCACTGAGGGGGAGTGCTGTGCACCCCTCCTCAGTGCTGGTCGCAGCCTGTTGCCCCGCCCCTTTTACTACAAAACTATAATAAACATAGTTTATTACCGTTTTGTAGTAAAAGGATTGCAGCTGCTGCTGCTGGCAGGGGGGCGATGCTCCTCTGCCTTAGTGGAGGAGCCGCGCCTGGTGAACCCTTCATCACTTAGGAAAAGTACAAGACCACAAGATGGGGTACAGATCACATGCAGTCTATTTACACCTGCAGTATATGTACTTCTCATAATATAACAGTCCTGCTCACATTTTAAGTGGAGGAACATACCAATTATGCAGAACTTTGTAAAAATGAAATGTCAGCTTCATCAGGGATTGGTGGAGTCCTTTATTGTTATTTTGTGGTAGTGAGGTGTAATCTCCTGTGTCATTTTAGGATGGAATGACTTGACAAAAAAAAAAAAAACTGTTTCTTCTGTTCCTTGAATTTCAAGAACATATCTTACATGACGGTATTGTATAGTCCAGAAATGACATCTCAAGTTGGAGATAAACTTTGAGTCTCTCGGAGACACCTAGCTGACTCTTCAGGCAGTGTGCAGTTGTCTGTATCAACAGAGTTGGGAGTTTTTCAAGATTAAAGGTGTCACATGGTGTAGCAAATGATTTAACTTCTTGTATATAGTCATCAATCTCCATTATGCACATGGCTGACCATTCCTGCCAACAAAAAGCATTGCATGAGGCCTGCAGAGCCCCAGAATAGTGTCTTGGAGTGGATGCATTTACATGCTTTCACATTTTTGTGAGCAGAAGACCATGCTTCGAAAGTAACATGTATCATTGTTTTTTCCAAAAACTCACTCATCTGTTCTCTGAAATATATAATTTTGATACCTGACAGGTCACTCAGAAGGCGTCTTTCTAGTTTGACCCAGGATGATACATTTTTAGCTTCCTGAAACAACATGGACAACTATTAAATACGTTTCCCAAGTGGTACAGCTCCATGGTTTGTAGTTTCAAGCCTTCAGATGGCAGAACTGCATGACATTTGTGTCAGTTATGTTTCAGTGGCAAGTGTAACTGCTCTTTTATGTTTCCAAGTGAATGTAAACAGGGCTAAGTGTTGGTACCTGATACAACTGAAGCTGTCATGTTCACAATTGTGTGCCATCTAAGACGGTGGAGAAGAAGACATTTTAGGAAGGAATGCAAGTGTATTAGTGGCAGCCATTTCAAAGGTTAGGAGGCTATTAAGAGATTGTTGGTAATAAAGTTTCCGGTTGCAAGTAACTCTGTTTGTAAGAACCTCTTCATACATGAGCATCCTGTAAGCCGTTTACAAACAGAACGATTTTTAAAAGTGAGATAGAAAATGAAAGTGAATTATAAGAAGTACATCTTATGAACAGAACAAGTGACGAATCAATCCATTTCATGTCCTTGTTCTCCAGAAGGCCGGCCATTAATAGATGATTAGTGGTATTATTTCTGCTTACAAGTGGGGCATCTTTTAACTCCATTTGCGCTGAATTTGCATAATTTTTTACTATGCAAATTCGGTGCAAAACTAACTCCATATTTATATTTTGGTGTTAGACACGTCTAACATCAAAATATTGGAGTTTGCACCATGTTTTAGATGCTTGAACCTAGGTAGACGTTCCCATCTAAAAAATGGTGCAAACCCATAGCCCCATATTTATCCCCCATGCTAAAATGACGCACAGGTGGAAGGAGGGGCTACATAAGGGTGCAAAGCTTGCTTTGCACCATTATTTAACGGCTGGGTCAGACCAGGAATGGGTCCACAGGTGCCATCCTCAAGCCCCAGGCACACCCCCACCCACACCAAAGGGACACCGGACTTTAATAAAAAAAATACTTACCTCTACTCATCCCAGGTAAGTAGAGGTAAGTATTTATTTTTTATTAAAGTGCCATCAGGGGCCCAACTCGGGCCCCCCTGCATGGCACAAGGTACAATGGCCATGCCCAGGGGACACTAGTCCCCTGGGCTGGCCATTAGGGTGGTGGGCATGACTCCTGTCTTTTCGAAGACACGCGGTATGGATGGTTTTGCATCAGAAAATGACGCTAGGCTGGTTAGAGGCATTTTTTAGCCTCTAACCAGCACATCATGTTTTTGGTGCAAAACCCCCTTCTCCCATACTGCCACCCCAACCCGGCTAATGTCATTTTTTTATTATGCTAAAACACCCTTTGCACCATTCCATACATGTGGAGCCGGGATGGCGCTCAGGAACGGTGCAAGCCAGTGCTAAACTTTTTTATGCAAAATTGTGTTAGTGCAGGTTTGCATCAAAAAGTATAAATATGCCCCTCTGTTCATTGGCCCTTATTCCTCCATAAGCACCTGGTCAGCCTTTTAAAATCGCAGTGTTTTTAAAAGAAAAGAAAATGTATAATCTGTAAACTTTGTGAACTGGAATTGGGGAAATTTTGGGTTCATCTAACTAGGAGTTATTGGGATGTTTTCTGTTTCGGTTTGTAATATGAAATCTCAACTGGATAATTTCTAACCACACTGTGGTCACCGCATAGTATTTAATTTTACTCAGTCTACCTTTCATTGATATGTGAGGCATGGGCACCATGTTCAGGCGATCTTGTTATGATATTGGATAATGTACTTGATAAATGCATATAGTTATCTTCAAATGTGATCAGTCTGTCAGAAGATATGTATGTGAGAATATCCTCAGACAGCTCGAATTGTCCTTTTCTTAGTGATTTAGGGTTATTGTTTTTAGTTTGGTAATTCTGGGAAGTTTGTGATTCCATTGATGGAAAGTTTTATTTACAAACCGAAAAATTAATTTAATTATCTTTATTATACCACTACATGCGGTGTCCAGTCCAAGAAGCATCTCACTTTCTCCTTTTTCACAGTTCACTGTCTCCTCCTTGGATCATTTGATGTTTTTTTTTTTTGTTTTCATGATATTTGATGAAATGGTTCACCTGTGTAAAATTTGTATCTGACTTTTGTATGCTCCTTTAGTGTGCTTGTATTCGCATTTTTAGGTATCTAGTAGAACTTCCCACAGAGATTTTCGAGCATGGGCATGGTAGTACAGGGCCAGCTATAGGAGGGTGCGACTGGTGCAGCTGCAGTGGGTGATGACTTGGAAGGGGGCTACTGTCCTAAAGGTGGGGGGGCACTGTGGTGAGCAATAACATTCGATTTTAAAACACCTACAGACTTCCTAGTGGGTCCAGCTTTCAGGCAGCAATACAAAATGTCAAGATAGCTTTGATTAATGTTCCTGCTAGAGAGAGAGATCAGAGTTTGGTCAAGTGGCAGTTTTGACTCGCCATAAAGTAGGGTAGAGGGTTAATATGCCTCCTGCAAAGAACAGATCTGTGCTTTATGTGAATAGCTGAGAGGATTAGTAAAGTCAGCCTTTTTAAAACAAATTAAATGTGTGAGACAGGGGCTATGGAGAGACGAGGGGCACTTTTTCAGGGTGGTAGTGAGGGAATCTGAGGAGCAGGTCATGGGGGAGTGCGCCGTAAATAATTGTCGCACCAGATGCCACCAGCTCTAAAGCCGTCCCTATCCTAGCATGTAACTCAAATAAGAGTTGTTGCAATTGATCTAGGTGTTTATTTTGCGTCAGGTCCATTAAGTAATTTTATTTATGTTCTTGCCCACTTCGCAGATGGAGAAATTGTGACTTATAGATGCTTCACAGCTTCTCCAGAAAGGTTGCCTTGTTTTGTCTATGATCCTGGAAGGAAGAACGGAAAAGGTGCTTGTAGGAGGCTGGCCTGGTTTGTAGTGGGTACATTGGGTACTTACACCGTATACTAGGTCCAGTTATCCCTTATTAGTGAAATGTAGTGTTTTAGCAGCTTAGGCTGATAAAGGTAGCTATAGCAAAGCAGCTTAGGCTGAACTAGGAGACGTGCAAAGCTCCTGCAATACCACTTATAGTTACACAGTACTTATACACAAGTAAAGACAATACTCAGTGTTACCAAAAATAAAGGTATTTATTTGGGTGACACAGCACAAAAAATATCTTAGAGACAATACTCCTTCTGGAGGTAAGTACTAACACAATGTATACACTAAACACCAAAATTAGGCAAGTAAGTAGTCATAGAACAATGCAAACAATAGGAGATGCTATAGATTGCAATGGGAGAAAATAGGTCTAGGAGTAACACAAACCATATACTGAGAAAGTGGACTGCGAATCACAAATTCCCCCTTAGACAAGTGTAGTGTGGGCAGAATCGTTGGGAGAGTAAGAATACAGTGAAGGTAAGTAAATTACCCCACCCCAGAGCCCAGAAAAGCAGGAGTAAAGTACTGCAAGTTTCCTTAGGACACACTACCCCTCGTGATTGGGATTTTGCAGCAGCCAACCAAGTCTGCAAAGAATAACTGCTGGATTCCTGGACCTGAAGAACTGCAAAGGAATGGGACAAAGTCCAGAAGTCGAAAGAAGTTCCAGGAAGGACATGAGCCCCTGCCAACCCAGAAGAGGGTGCAAAAGAAGACTCCCCAATTAGTCGAAGACTGCACCCTAGGAAGATGCCAGCAGGTTCCTGCATGATGCAAAAGATGTCCTATGGGAAGAAGATAGTTGCAGATGAGATTTCAAGTTGGAAGTCACCATCAAGCCTTGGCTACGACAAAAATGTGTTTTTCATCAAAATGACGCTGGATGGACCCAGGAGGGACCTGGGGGCCTCAACTCTGTATGAGGAGGAAGAAGGGGCTCTCAGCACTTTAGAGAGCCCTCAGGATGCTAGCCAGCACTCCCGGGAGTCGCAGGATCTGAGGACAAAGGAGGTGCAAAATGTGGTTGATGCAGCACAACAAAAAGAGGTCCCACGCCGCTGGAGAAAAACTCAGTGAGTTGAGCGTCACAGGATGGAGTGCTGGGGACCTGGGCCAGGCTATGCATGAAGGAATTTTGCAAAGAATGCACAGAGACCTCAGGAGGGGAAGAAGACACAGTACACAGGGGTACCGTTTCTCTTGGGGAAGGCAAGGTCTTACCTCCTCCAAATTGCATCAGTAGGACCTCAGGACAGTCTATGTCGATGATGTCCACCCTCTGTGTCCTTAGGAGCACCCTTGTTGCTGTGAGAGGAGTCCCAGGGTACCGGTCGTCATCTTGGAAGGTGCCTTCTTGGAGCAGGGGAGTGATTCTGCCACTCCATGGGAGATTTCTTCAGTGCTTCTGGTGCAGGATGAAGACAGGGTGTCCCCAGAGCATGCACACCATGGAAACTGTTGCAGTTGCTGACTTGGATCTGAGGTTGCTGAAGAAAAGTATCTCTTGTAGACACTTTGTTGCAGTTACAGAGGTTCTTGGCGCAGGCTGCGGTTGATCCGAGGTCAGAAGAGTCTGAAGTTGTTGTAGAGGATTCCTGAAGGAAACTTGCAAGCAGAATCTGAAGAGAACCCACAATAACCCTGAGAGGGGGGTTGGCTACCTTATCAGGTTTGGACCTATCAAGAGGGGTCCCTGACATCACCTGCTGGCACTGGCCACTCAGAGCTCTCCAGAGTGCCCCCACACCTTGCAAAGCAAGACGGCTGAAGTCTGGGACACAATGGAGGAGCTCTGGGCACCATCCCTGGGGTGGTGATGGGCAGGGGAGTGGTCACTCCCCTTTCCTTTGTCCAGTTTCCCGCCAGAGCAGGGGAGAAGGGATCCCTGAACCAGTGTAGACTGGTTTATGCAAGGAGGAAACCATCTGTGCCCTTCAAAGCATTCCCAGAGGCTGGGGGAGGCTACCTTTCTCCAGTCTGTAACACCTATTTCCAAAGGGAGAGGTTGTAACACCCTGCTCTCAGAGGAAATGCTTTGTTCTGCCTGACTGGGCTGCCCAGACCCCAGGAGGGCAGAACCCTGTCTGTGCGGTGGCAGCAGCTGTAGCTGCAGTGCAAGCCTCAGAGAGCTGGTTTGGCAGTACTGGGGGTCCATGGTGAAGCCCCCAGGAAACATAGAATTGGCTCTGCAATACCTGATTTGGAATTGGGGAACATTCCATGATCTTAGACGTTACATGGCCATATTTGGAGTTACTATTGTGAAGCTACATATAGGTATTGACCTATATGTAGTGCACACATGTAATGGCGTTCCCGCACTCACAACGTCTGGGGAAATGGCCCTGAACTATGTGGGAGCACCTTTGCTAGTGCAAGGCTGCCCTCACACTTAGTAACTTTGCACCTAACCTTCAGCAAGTGAAGGTTAGACAGATAAGTGACTTATAAGTTACTTAAGTGTAGTGAAAATGGCTGTGAAATAATGTGTGCGTTATTTTATGCAGGCTGCAATGTCAGGCCTGTGCAAGGGTTTGTCTGAGCTCCCTATGGGTGGCAAAATAAATTCTGTAGCCCATATGAATCTCCTGGAACCCCAATGCCCTGGGTACCTAGGTACCATATACTAGGGACTTATAATGGGGGTCCAGTATGCCAATTGAAATGAGTAAATGAAGTCACTGGCCTACAGTGACAAATTTAAAACCAGAGAGAATGTAAGCACAGAGGTTCTGATAAGCAGAGCTTCAGTGAAACAGTTAGGCACTACACATGCATGCACATTAGGCCATAAATTATGAGCACTGGGGTCCTGACAGACAAAAACATACTGACATACAGGTAAAAATGGGGGTAACATGCAAAGGAAGATGGTACTTTCCTACAGTGCTCTTTTAGGTTAATTGTGTTTTTGTGTCCCACTTGTGGGCAGTGGCGTAGCATGGGTTGTCAGCACCCGGGGCAAGGCAAGTAATTTGCGCCCCCTAACCCGTGGATTTTAGCACTCGAAAGTGCGAGCTCGCCCCCCCCCAGATGTTGCGCCCGGTGCGGCCGGCCCCCCCTGCACCTCCCACGCTACGCCACTGCTTGTGGGTATGATCGTATTCCGGTGGTAATTGCCGGTTTCTGAGTAAATACCAGTGTATGTGTAGAATTTTAATGATAGTGTGGTGAGGATTATTGTATTTTGTGATGAATCAGATCGGATACCTAAAGCTCCATAAAACAGTCCTTTCAATCGCTAGGCAAGGGCTCCTTACACAGGCATGAGCGCCAAAAGTTCTCTTAAAATAAGAATTAATTGTGCATTTTGAAACTGGCCGTTTATTCATCCTAGACAGCCTTTCGTTGATAGTGGTATAATTCACAATACAGCATCAAAGTACAACTTTACACAGACCTGTTTATTTTTTGAGTATACTGGTTTGAGCACACAAGTGCAGGAGAACAAAATTGTGGCTCACAAACTCATGAGATATTGTTAAGAATGTATAATCTCGGAATTATGTTTTATGTGCTGTTTTACACACCTGAGAAATCCCCCGGCCTGCGCCTCAGAGGGGATCTAACACATGTTGGCTGCCTGAATGTTTATAACTATATACTGAATATAATAAATTCAAAATTCTCACTTTACCAATAAGAAAATACAAGTATTTCCTTGTGATTAATTAAGTAAATGATACTGACAAGTTGCCACCTTGGAAACAAATATAGTGATTTGAAGGGCATGCCCTTTAATAGAACTTAAGAGCCGCTTTAAGATTTTTAATATTGTAATTACACTCCCTCTCACAGACTGAAGTGCGCATCCACCATAGTCCACCTTCACCTGTAATTTGAATTTCTCCGATAACTCGTCACGTCAAGCAACACATATTATAATCCTGTTTAATAACCACATAGTACATTTTAATGTGAAAAGCTGTAATGTGAACTTACACCCTTGTCACACAGAACTCTGTGTATATAATATTTTCCACGGCCAAGACAAATTCTCTACAGTAAAACTAATAATATAGACCCCAAGCCAATTACTGCCGCTTGTGTCAGATATACATATTTGTTGCCATTCATTGTCAGTTGCCTGAGCTGTTCAACATTACAGGGCAGTCCCATGTTACAGTGTTTGTTCTGAAACATAATAAAGATACCATAGCTAAGCAGAATGGACATTTTTCTTTCTCTTTTTCAGCAATCCTCAGAGAAGACAGAGTAAAAATACATAGCAATAATACAGAATTAGGTATGCAATTAAAATAGATTTTTTTTTTTAAAAAGCGGGACACCTCGCTAAAGATTCATTTCAAATGCAAATGCAGATTAAAAGCCTGATTACGACTTTGACGGTCATACCTCCAGAATGCCATGGTGGCAGTCACGAAAAGACCACCACTCCGGCGGTCCCTCAGTCTGCTGTATTATGAGTTATACAGGCAGGACCGCCAACCACTGACTGCCAAGAAAACATGCAGACTGCTAGTGGCACAGCAGCCTAGATATAGGTGGTCCAACTTCCAGCACCATCAGTGCAACAGCCAACCACCAAGCATATTATAATCACACAGTCACTGAGGCGGTCCCCTCCTGATGGTCAACCAATGACGGTTTACAACGGCAGTTCGCAGTAAGCAAAATAACAGACAACTGCACATTGGATTAATTAAAAAACAACACAGCTGACACACATTGGCCAAGTGGGCACACCTGCAAAGGGCACTATAAAACACACCTTTTCAGAGCACACAATCCTTTGCTTTTCAACTGCAGGACAAAGAAGCCCAAGCACCTTTTATTGTAGATTATATAGATTAGACATCCTTTTTTCACCATTCCATAGAACAGACTACACATATGTTTGTCCATTCGCACCCTATTGCACTGCCACTGTTAAGTAAGTTCCTGTCACCCTTATTTTTTTTCATCCATGCCACGTTCCAAAATACCCCTTTTCCTGAAGATGAGTTAAGAGTCATGGTAGACAAAATCATAAGAGTAGAGCCCCAATTGTTTGGAGCACAAGTCCAGTACACTCTTGTCAGTAGGATGATTGAAATATGGGACAGGATGGTCAACAGAGTAAATGATGTATGCACCACCCTGCCCTCAAAGGAGGACATTATGAAGAGGTGGAACAACCTCAGGGTCAAAATCCATTCTATGGTCTCCAGACACCAGCTACAGGCCAAAAAGACTGGTGAAGACCCTACTGGTGCCCCATTAATACTCTTTCCCTGGGAGGTGAAAGTCTTGGCAATCCTGCTTCCTGAGCGCTTGACAAGAATACCTGAGGGAGTGGAGTCTGGTAATTTACAACACAAAAATGGCACAAAAATGCAATGTACCTCACCAACATTCAATACCCAGAGTATCTGAGTTTCAACACTGTCAATGTGTCAATTGGACCCAACATCACAGTTATCAAGGCCCATCACATGCCATATGTCCAAAGTGGGTCTGGAAATCTCACAACAGCAAGAAAAAAAGATTCCAGGATTCATGGTATGTCCTAAAATGTAAATGTATCCTCAAACCTAAATGCAGCCTGCATACAGATATGTAATACATGACAGTTGTCACGTGTTGAGGAGTTGAGAAATTTACCTGACTGCAACTCCCATCAGGCACTGTTTCTGTAACTCCAACCACCAGCCTAGTGTTCACTTGTCCAAAACCCCCTATTTGCCAACTCCCAAATGAAGTTTACTCACCTGGGAGAAGAACATTTGTTAAGTGTGTGTAGTAGTGAGAGTGACCTGACTGCAAGTCCCAGCAAGCTTTGTTTCTGTAACTCCAACCACCAGACCGGTGTTCAATTGTATAAACCCCCCTGTTTGTAAACTCAGAAATGACGTTTACTCACCTGGGGGGAAAACATCTGTTATATATTGGGGAGTTGAGAGAGTGACCTGAGTGGAACTCCGAGCAGATCCTGTTTCAGTAACTCCAACCATCAGCCCAGTGGTCACATGCTCCAGTATATCTGTAAGTGAACTCACTCATGAAGTTTACTTACCTGGGGGGAGAACATTTGTTGTGTGTGTGTAGTAGAGAGAGTGACCTGACTACAACTCTCAGCAGGCCTTGTTTCTGGAACTCCAACCACCAGCCCAGTGTTCACTTGTCCTAAAACTTGTGTTTGTCAAACCATAAACAAATTTTACTAACCTGTGGGGAGGCCATTTGTCAAGGGTCTGTAGTAGACAAAGTGACCTGACTGCAACTCCCAGCAGGCCCGGTTTCTGTAACCTCAACCACCAGCCCAGTGGTCACTTGCCTAAAAACCCTTGTTTGCCAACTCACAAATGAAGTTTACTCACCTGGGATTGATCAAGCATAGATAATGCTCAATTCAGAAACATGTCTGTCTACCTAACTCCGTCTTGACTTGCTATGCCAAGATGAAACTATTGAGGACAGGAATGACACCTTACCCAGTGTGTACAACAAGTATTTTTAAGGCCTCAAGATGCATCATGAGATTGGCTGCAGCGGCACACACTTTGACACAGTACTGTGCACATGATGACTCCAATAGTATATACAACAAAGTCCTGGGTCTGCCTGCATCCCACTCAACTGGGCCTTAAAAGGGTCAAAACCTTATCTTGGCTCTCCACTGTGTTGACTGCACTGGTGGCAAGATGTCATTTTCAGGCCATCCTCAGAATTGCAACTGATCCGCACATCTCAACAGCTGCTGGAGTCAAATTGGGCTGGCATGCTTCACACATTTCATGTCAAATTACCCAGTATCATGGTTCCTTGCTGCGACTGAGTTAACTACAGTTTAATTTGTCCAAGGTCTCTGCTTACTGTAAAACTAAACCGTTAGAGGTAGATGTCACAATACAACCAATAACAATGTACGTTCTCCATCAATATGTGGGTCTGCCGCTGGTCACTCAAAGGCCACAGAACAGACTGTCCCTACCCCTCCTGGATGAAGCCCTCAGTGACGACATCTCCTGGACATCTAGAGAACGGTTCTGGCCCATATGGGTAATATGGTCAGACGGCAACAGTGAGTGTCACTTTGCCCACAAAGTTAACTCCCAGGCCTATTTACTCAACATCCCAGACAACCATTTGCCACCCAACTTGTGTTCCTAGCACAGTGTCCACCATCTCGTGCCCCAGTCCTGGATCCTGAGTTGCAGCACAACACTTTGGAATATGAGGGTCCAGGAACAAGTTGGAGAGGGTACCCTGTGGCAAAGGCACAAGCCTATGGGAGCAGGAACATGGGAGATGCTGTGGGCCAGCGGGGTGAGGCCACTACACTGGCTTCCCATCGAGAAAAGAATCACCTTCAAGATCCTCACCCATGCACACAAAGCCCTCCACAACACCAGACCAAACTACCTGAATAAGCGACTCAACTTCCATGCACCCCAAAGGGCCCTATGCTCAGCCCAGCTCTCTCTCTCTGAAGTACCATGCATCAGGAAAACCAGAACAGAGGGACGCTCCTTTTCCTACCTCACAGCCACCTCCTGGAACACCCTTCCACTCCACATCAGGCAAACCACCCCTCCTCAACTTCATGAGGAACTGCAGACTTTGCATTTTTAAGACCCACCTCACCGGTGGACGCTACACATCCCCGCCCCAGCGCCTTGAGACCCTCGGGGTGAGTAGCTGCACTCTACAAACACTGATTGATTGATTGATGCATCTGGTAGTATGACACAACCATATGTCAGTGTTGTGGTACAGGCACTCTGGTCTACAGTGATGAGACACATCTACAGCTACATACAGGTCACCCAAAAAGAGTGTTTGGCCAATGTGAAGGAAAAATGACTTGTTTGTAAGCTAGGACTGCATATTTTATAACCACATAATGACACACATGATACTTTAGGCCTACCACCGTAAAAAAAACAAGTTCAATGGGCACTTCTGACCTTCCACCCAAACGCTGTGAAAGCTGAATTGGCACAGGTCTCTTACAGCCATAGTCTGTGAATTACATTACCTGGAACAATCCATGTCCACTTTGTATGTCAGAACAGCATCAGATACCTACCAATGTCACAATTCTGAAATACCCACATGAAGATGTCATGGTGAAGGTATTTGTACAATGAACAAAACAATGAGTATAGGTTTGAAACCATACATATGACATAAGTCACATAACAAGCACCTGGAAAACAAAGTACATTGCAAGGAACCTGACTCAAAGAAAGCAACATCATCAAGGTGGGGATGTGTCAAAGGCTATCTTCTTAAGCAGCCTTTGGCTGATTATTGCAGATATCAGCTCCCTAAACACCCAACTCCACACATTCTCACAACTGCAGTTCATTGTACAGTCACAGTCATGACATTACATACTTACATTCATGGGAAGTAGCTGTGGATGCGATCTTCTCGCAAGTCAGCTCTTTCCTCTTTACCACTGTCATCCTCAGTTTGAATATCAGCTTTCTCAACTGGTGGCACAGCAGGCTCCTGCTCCTCTGGGATGTATGGGATATTCCTCCGCAGGGCAAGGTTGTGGAGCATGCAGCATACTGCAGTGTTCTGACACCCTTTCCCAGGTGAGTAGATGAGTGTTCCACCAGTCCTGTCCAGACAGCGGAATCAGGCATTCAGGAGCCCAAAAGCCCAATCTACTGGCAACTGTGTTCTTCCAGTGGCCTCATTGAAGCAGACTTCCCCTGGTGTAGTTGCGTTCTTCAGGGAGTCAACAGCCAAGGATGGTTTGGATATGCTGAGTCTCCTGTTAAGGATTGGTAAGGATTGGGACATAAGTGCAATAATGAGTCACTCACTTTGTGACTGTAGCACCTGACATTGCTCACACAAAATCAGGACATATCTGACTGACAAACCAGCCAGGCCCTCTCTGGGTACAGTTGTGACATCAGCTCGGATGTGGTGCTGTTCTGCATTATGAAGGAATCATGGGCTGATCCAGGATAATGGGCACACACGTTTGAGATGTAGAGATCCACCATACAGACAACTTGCACATTGATTGAATGGAAATTCTTCCTGTTGTAATAAACAGTGGCCTGTGGTGGCACCAAGCCAACATGTGGCCTGTGGTGGCACCAAGCCAACATGTGTGCCATCAATGGCCCCCACCATATGTGGGAGGTGGCCAAACCACAAGCGTTAGCCTTCACATTGGACAAATCTTCACATCGGGGGAACCTCAGTGAACCTGATTTAGATGACAATGTGTTTCAACATTGCTGAGAGGAAATCCTTCAACACCAGACTGAGCATAGGGTGGGACATACAAACAGATGGGGCCATTGAATGTTTGAAGGACCCTGTGGCCAAGAACTGCAATACTGACTTGACTTGTACAATGGGTGGTATACAGGTTGGATTAATGTTAGCTGGCATCAGATCTGGCTCCAACTGATGGCATAAGTCCACTATTGTTTGCCTATCCAGGTGGTAAACCCAGATTATGGGGGTCATTATGACCTCGGCGGTTGGTGATAATGTGGCAGTAGTACTGCCAACAGACTGGCGGTACTCACAGTCAAATTATGACATTGGCAGGTTGGCTGAAACAACCCACAAATGTACCACTCCGGCTGCCATGGCAGTAGCAGCTTCCAGGCTGGAGATAACTATCTCCAGCCCGGCGGCTGCCATTGTGCTGCCTGCGGAATTATGACCCTGCCTACCGCCATGGTTTTCATAGCATTCACCACCAAAACCATGACTGTAGGCCCTATCAGTGACAGGGAATTCCTTCCCTATCACTGATAGGGGTCCCCCACCCCTCCCACCTCTCCATAGACGCCCCATCCTACCCCCTACCTCTCAAAAGCCCCATCACCCCACTACATCAACGCCCCTTTCACACACACACACACACATAAACACACTCATTCACACATACATACATGCATGCATACATCCAATCATATGCACATATCTGCACACACTTCCAAACATACATGCAGACACGCATTACGATTTCAAACATACATGCACTCACACTTCCATACATGCACACGTGCAATCAACACTCAACACATACCCGCAATCATGCACACACATACATGCGCACCCCCCCCCCACACACACAACACCCCCACGCCCCTTCCCTGTCAGAGACACGACTTACCTGGATCCAGGGGGTCTTCGGGTAGCGCCCGCCAGCAGAACACCGCCAGGCCTCACTATTTCTCATAATTTGGCTGGTGGCGGTCCACTGTCACTGCTGGTGGTAGCAGCTGCACCTTACTACCATACTCTAGGATAGCCACAGCCAGACATTCACGCTTCTTGTGGAGGAAATCCGGCTGTGGTCATAATATGGCAGACGGCTGGTAGCTGTGGTGACGGTCTTTTGGCGGCCGTCGCCGCAGAGGTAGGTGATTTTTACCACTGATCATATAATGTGGCCTATGTGGCATTCATCCATGGTCTGAAGGTCTGGCACTGGATAAAAGACAGGAGGTTTTCACATCCTCCCTCTCCCAGGGTACCTATGTGTGACAAGACATAATTTGTAACATTAGTGAGTGTGTCCACAGCAACATACATGATGCATACCAACAATATCATGTGACAATACATTTCTGACTGGATAGACATGGAACACAGTATGCACCCCAACTGGCAAGTACACAAGAGTCACATGTGACCCCCATGGTTGTCAAAACATGTGTCCACAACATGGATTTTTTTTTAAACCGAACTATCTGCGACACAGTTGCCCCACAAAATGTGATGGCATTTTTTGACTGCTAAAAATGCAATTGGTGGTGGTGGACCATGCCCTGCTGTCATATGCCATCTGTGCCGTGCAACACACTACACTGGTGGTTGTGTAATAGGAGCTACCTACCCAGACAGAATAAAGATATTTGTGGTGATCCATCACATTTAAAGTAGAAATGACACAGTTTATAAAGCCATATACAGTATTTCAGACCACCAAAATGTTGGATGCCTGACCTACCCCACTGGAATTTAGGAACCACCTGCAACCGCAGGTGGAAGTCATCTGCATGATAGGCGGTTCCAACTGTGGCAGACACAGTAATAGGCTAATGTTGTTTCCTGTGATGGTTGTGGACCAATGGCTGTGTCAATCATGGTGATGATCGCGTACGTGGTGGACATGACCATCATGTTGTGCAAAATCAGTGACTTGACTCCTGACATTGCTGCCAGCAACACCTCCACTACTTGAGATGCTATGTGCCACTTATTGGAGCAACCATGCCATGTCCAGAAGGTGAAAGGGCCCTTGCCTTTTCTATAGAGGAGCTGGACAGGCTTGTGAATGAGGTCCTTCCCCTATGTGGACAGCTCAATGACTCACCAAAGGACAGGTAAGTACCTCATGTGCCTAAATGACTCTGTTCAACACCATCCTTTCCCTTCTCACAGGTTACAATATGCTCTTGTGTGCAAGTTAGAATTCTTGTGTGCCTGGTGTTGCAGTCTGTGTGGCATCAATAGGATGTGCATTGTGCAGGTATTGGTGACCAGTAATATATGTTGTGCTCATTCACATTGTGTTGTGTGATGCTGTTTGGGGTCCTAAATCATCCTTGTGTTGGATGCACACAACTAGGCAAGGAGACTTTACTGCCATTCAATGACATCCCCTTGATTATGATGGTTCTAATTGTTAGACATCAGGTATGTGCATGACAGTATGAGCTGTGTATGCATCTTATCTGTGTCATTTGAGGATCTTCTAAGCAATATGTATAGTGATCTTATAACCCACATCTGGCCTTGCCAAACGGTTGTCTGGAAGGCATATCACGACTCACTCTGCCCTTCAGTTGGCCACACAAACCACAAGCTTCATTGATGATGGCCACATGAGGTACTGTCATCATGCATGGAAGTGATAGAAATGTAAGTGACATGTAGGTTCTGTATGTTGAGCCTGCAGAGACCAGGACCTGTCATATGTATCTCCCAGTATGAGGCATAGTGCGGTCGGTGGGAGAGTCACTGTGGCTATGCAATGGGCGAACTGTGCCCACTCCCGGCTCCTGTTATGTAGCCAATATGAGGATCTAGTTGCAACCCTTGCCCTGAAGGCTCAGTCCGCTGACTAGATTAGGAATGGGAACAGAGGAAAATCCCATGTGCATTTTGCATCATTGTCAATGTGTGTCTTAGACTCATGACAGGTCCCTTACTCCCATAGCTCTGTTGTCACCTTCACAGAAGTCATGTTTGTCTTGTACAGGCTTATTGCACAAATGACAGACCCACAGTGCAGAGACTGTGCAGATTCCTGGGGGGCCACAACATGTGACTCAGTAGCTTGGTTACATAGCAGAAATTGGACAATGCATACCTTTGTATGTTGGATACCATCTCTGTAGTTTAGACACATATTGCCAAAGGAGTGTACCTTGATACAGTTGCATACCACAGCAACCCTCCCTGAAGTGGCATGAGTCTACCTTTGATAAGTCACATGTCCACACATGCACAGGGAAGATACTTTCTGTACCCACCATACTAGCTCCTTTATTGTCACTGAAATGTAAGGGTGAAGTCTGTACTATGGAAGTTAACTGTAGGGACTGTATGCAGTGAGTCAATCTTGCAGAGTATAAGTGTGTTGTTCCATTCAGGCTCAAAGAGTTTATCCTTCAGAAGCCACATAGGTGTGTACTGTTTCACAGTGGCTCACATCACAGTACATATTGCTGGCGCATGGGTTACCTGATGTGTGTAGACTTGCTCAGTTATTGTAGGCCATGAGCAGGGTAGAGGGTTAGTCTGCTTATGGATGCAAAAGTGTGTAGGCATGTCCCAGTACTTGTTGGCATGTGTGATTTACACTTGTGGAGTGTTGACAAAATTTACAATTTTTTGCTTGCTGTTTCTGACATGTGTCTGACACAGCAATTTGGGCAAAACTTGTGATTGTAATTGCTTTATTTGTCTGCTGCATCCATATAGGTAAAAGCCCATCAGAAGGAGATATGGGGAGCTATTACCTGTAAGGTGTGGACCTTGGTGGTGAACACAGCTTGTGGAGCTCCCACTGTCGCAGGAGGCAGGAGGACCTGAGATGCTAGGCCCAGAAGATCACGGAGGTCCAGCTGGGGCTGTCCTCTCAATGTGGGGGGGATGCACTTCAGACCATGACCCCCCTAATGGTCTGCATACTGGCAGTGTCATACCTGGACCTTGAAGGGCGTTTGACAGGAACACAGGCACCACGAGGGGGTGAGTACAGGGCATATTCCTGCTTGTCACATTACACAGTTAGGGGCATATTTATACTCTGTTTGCGCCAGAATTGCGTCGTTTTTGTGACGCAAATCCGACGCAAAACTAACTCCATATTTATACTTTGGCGTTAGACCCGTCTAGCGCCAAAGATCTTGGAGTTTGCGTCATTTTTTAGCGTGGACACCTACCTTGCGTTAATGATATGCAAGGTAGGCGTTCCCGTCTAAAAAATGACTCCGAGGCATGTGCGCCGTATTTACACTCCCGTGCAAAAATGACGCCCGGGAGTGGGCAGGTCAAAAAAAATTACGTCCAGCCGTTTTAGCGTCATTTTTTAACGCCTGGTCAGGGCAGGCGTTAAGGGACCTGTGGGCTGGGAAGGAGCCCAGAGGTGCCCTCCTATGCCCACAGGGACACCCCCTGCCACCCTTGCCCACCCCAGGAGGACACCCAAGGATGGAGGGACCCATCCCAGGGAACTTAAGGTAAGTTCAGGTAAGTATATATATATTTTTTTTTTGTGGCATAGGGGGGCCTGATTTGTGCCCCCCTACATGCCACTATGCCCAATGACCATGCCCAGGGGACATAAGTCCCCTGGGCATGGCCATTGGGCAAGGGGGCATGACTCCTGTCTTTGCTAAGACAGGAGTCATTTCAATGGGGGTTGGGAGTAAAAAAAAATGGCGCTAATCGGGTTGAGGCAAAAATTTTGCCTCAGCCTGACTTGCCCCATTTTTTGGCGCCCAAGCTCCATTTTCCCCTACGCCGGCGCTGCCTGGTGTAAGTCATTTTTTTTTACGCACACCAGGCAGCTCCGCCGGCTAACATCATTCCATAAATAAGGCGCCCCATTACGCTTTGGAATGGCGTTAGCCGGCGTTAAATATTTTGACGCACAACTGCGTTGGCGCAGTTGTGCGCCAAAAAGTATAAATACGGCCCATAACGTGTTAGGTTCTGACATCTCCCCCTGATGATTATGGATGAACCATGTGTGACACAATTGATGATTAGCTGTTTGTGTAGATATGTAATGTGCTACACACTGATGTGAGTTGCCTCTTGGCACAGGGACCTAAGAAACAACTGTGTACAATCCATAATCAATTTGCTTTCCAGGACAAACACATAGCTGTGTACATTGTGCAATCAAGTGATGTTTTTGTTGTAGTGGGTGTAATTTCTATGCTACAGACCACTACTCCTCAGTGTTACAGACCAAATAAAAAGAAGTGATAGATCACTGTCCTCAGCCATGTGTCTGGTCAAGTGAGGAAATTGGCATCTGCCCCCCAGAAGTCACTTGTCTTCAGTGTGTGATGGGTGCTGGTACCTCACTACTGTTTGTAATATGAAGATGACCATGATACCAATGAAAGAGCATGCATTGTTCTTTGGGTCAGTTACAGATCAATACTTTCTCTTGGTAAGTGGGGAATATTCATTGACATGATTTATGTGCCATCACTGTTGTTAATATTACTTGTGCCATCATGCTAACAAGTGTCCCTTTCTCTTTTAACAAAATGTGTAAACTGCGGTTTCATGCATGGTCTACCAGTGTTCATGGGAAGATTTCTATATTCCCTCACATATATGTGCATCACTACCTGTGTTTGGAATAGGACATTTGCAATGGAACTATATTTCATGTGGTGCCACAGACAGGAGTGTTTCACCATTGATTGTTGGTTCACACATATCCTCGCCCATCATAGCATGTCATTTGGCATGTACAATTGCAGTTCCAATGAGGGACATGACAGGTAAGACTAGAGGTATTACACACAATGTGCATTTCCATGCCATTGATGTGGCATTATTTGGAAAAGTGCACTTGACATGTGTAATGGAGAAGGCTTGTAACCTGACTGTTGGCCATTATCATGGAGAGACTTACAGTTATGTTGGAATCATATGTAGTTGGGTACAACTATGCATTCACAGACATCTGGATTTGCAGGCCCAAAATTGAGACAGTGATGTAGCTTCCAATCTGGCTATATGTTGAGGGCCTTCTACAAGTACTTGCAAATATCTGGGCCTCTCCAACATACAAAGAACTAATGACACCTACTGATGCAATCAGAGTATGTCATTGTAAGGGGTGCCAGTTATTAGTGGTGATTTCCCTAGGACATACTGATTCATTGTGTTGTGGAATTTAGGGACATATTTCCTGGACAATTTGCACATTTTGTCTACAGTGTACATTTTCATGTCAATTGGGTAGCATTATTACTACCTTCATGACTCCATAAGGACTAATTATACATGGTGAAGTATGCATTGTTGATTTGTTTCCAGTGTGACATGAGTATTTCCATGTCACCTTCTCCAGGCTACAATACTGCTGTCAGCAACATGGCAGGTTTAAGGAGCATCATTTGTTATTTTTGTATGATTATGTATGTGACAAATAGATGTCTGTATGTCCATGTGTGAGATCTGTGGGAATGAACTTGCATTGCCCTACTATTATATGACAAAAGGCAACTGAGGTATGCTCTAGGAGCCAAAGCATTGAAGGTGACACCCACCTCAGCACACACAAGCAGCACACATCAACACAAACACTGCAAGACACACTGTATGCAGGCACTCAACATACACTCACAAACGCCACATCAGCCACCACTTCACCAGACACCTCTATGACCCCCACTGACCAACAGACCCCATCCAACATACCCACTGACACCACCACAGCACTCACAGACACATCTACCACATCCAGCAGAGCTTCCTACATAAAAGCAATCTTCACTGGCATTTTCCTCTTTCTGCGTGTTCAGCAGAATGCAACACATGTAGAACGAGGACAAAATAAGGAGAAATAAATATATTATTCCTCCTTATGCCTCACCCGAGGAGGCATTTTATTTTGACACATTTTCAGGTATCTCATTAATGGTAAATTTGGGAATGCTCTAAAATCCATGGATGGATGCATGGGAACACCCAAGCTCCATCCATGTTATACCTCCCTGGAGCAGAATAATGCAGGCAGTGATTTTCGCTGCCTTGAGCTACTTCAGAATTATTAGGACATGCAAAGCCTCACAAGGTGGCATTGCATGTTACATCTCACTTAGGTTTTGCATGGCTCTTGAGTTCCAGTTTGTGGCAAAAGAGCGACAGAAAACCTTAATAAGTCTGGCCTGTAACCTGTACCTCAGGGACATAGTAGACATATAAGAGATGCCAGGAGAGCATAATTAAAGTGAGAGTCCTAAAAATGTTTAAGCTGGTAACGAAAAGGTATAATGATATAATGACATTCAATAATGAATATAGTGGAAGGATATATATTTTGGGGACACGTGTGATTTTCGAAGATCATAAATGCTCTCACATTCAGTTTTCAGCAAATTTACAGTAAAATTTCATTTTGTGAAATTTTGAAAAATGGCACTTAATTTTGTGAACTTTTACAAATTTACATTTTATAATTGCAACTAGCCTAGTTTTCCTTCATTTGAGGCATCGGGAAGAGCAAGAAGAAAAGAAGGCCAACCTAGTCTAGATATGAATCCCAGCATATGCCAAATCACGGAATGGAGTATGGAGGAACATCATTCAAAGTGTGAGGAACCCAAGATCAAACCAGGAGCTTCCACATAAAGCCTGCTTCTGCACAGATCTTGGATGCCAACAGAGAAAGGACCAGGCAAGAAGGACAGAGAAGAATATCAGAAGTGCTAGGAAGTACCATCAGGGGCGACTACCTTGATGCAAACACTCACAGGCAAAGCCCAAGAGCAAAGGGAAAGGTATCATAATGCTGATAGCACTCATTCACCCCCATCCAACTCCGGAGAACTACCTAGAAACTATATGGACAGGAATAAAGAGGCTGTCAAGGGACATCAATTTATCAAAATGCTTGGGATAGAGGAAACTACATCAAATCACTTTTGACCTTTGAATGACATTACAGGAAAGTATACCACCAGGAAATTACAGAGGAAATGTACCCAATGACTTAACATGAAGTGATATAACATGATCTTTGACTGCCAGTGTACTGTGTCACTGGATACTTGACTCGTGCATTTTAATGCAGTACTGATCAATCGTAAGGGAGATACATTCCTGAGGATCTGCAAGACCTGGAATAATACAGTGATAGTATGAAGCATAATAGACACAGCAGGTGTTGAATTTGAGATTAAAAAATATGCACAATCTGCTTGAATGCTTATTATGCTGCTGAGTTTGACAGGAGTGCTAACTGCAAAAAGTAAAGATCGTTGTGATCATTCTCTGAACCTATTTTTGTCCATGCTTGTAGAGTGAAAGAACAATACCACAGGAATCAAAGGGATATCCATCTGTCAGAGTTGCAAACTCTATTGACCCATGAGTTACATTAATGTGCTGAAAACTGGAAGATTGTAGACAAAAATCATCTTGATGACACTGTATTCCCCAATGCCCTTTAGCGCAAACCTTCAAATGTTTTCAAGGGATGACCTATTTTGTGAAATTGGAAACTTGCCTACTTCAATGTTGTAATGGAAAAAGCATGTAGCCTTTGCAAATCGTGCCTTTGCACTGCCACAAGGTTCCATCAAATGTATCAAGTGAACATTCCTCCCCAAAAATTCTTACAATGTTCTGCTGGTTACTTTGGGTGGCTTGACGCTGCCCACTCAATTTCTTCCATTATAACATACTTTGGGGCATATTTATACTTGTTTTGCACAGAATTTGCATATTTTTTTAACCCAAATTCGGTGAAAAACTAACTCCATATTTATACTTTGGTGCTAGACCCGTCTAGCACAATAGCCCTTATTTGTACTTTTTTGGGGCAAAACTGCACTAAAGCAGTTTTGCACCAAAACGTTTAGCACTGGCTTGCACCATTTCTGTGCACCAGCCGGGCAAGTTTAAATCAGGGCCTTTTTTCATTTCTATTATAATGCTTACATTAGTAAATCAAAAGTTGCCATACTTGAGCCTCCCTTGAATGAGGGTCAGACAGCCAGTTAGTAAGTGTGCATGTGCCACTATTAGTAGCTTTGCTGAGCTAAGCCAGGACTTACTTTCTCCAATCCTTGGCCTGCCACTCTTGTGAATTCTTGGCACTAACCCTAGATGACATGCAGAAAGGGCCACTTCCTAAGGTAGTTCCTGATGCTTTGAGTTTCAGTCAGGTACTACCTGGTGCTATTTATCAATAACTGAGGAATTGTGGGAGTGTTAGAAATGGGGTTTCTGATTGGCTAAGGTATGCACCTAAGCCAGGCATAATCCACCACTCTAGTCAGGGCAAGTCAGTTACACCCCAAAGATAACCTGTGCCCAACACACTCACACCAGTGACACAATAATTATACCACAACAGAGACGCTGCACAATGGTATTTAAAATATAAAACATATGATACATAAACCATAGACCCAGACATCATAAAACAGTGATTAACTTGCCTACTAGGCAGTTGTCAAGTATCCCAATGAGAGGGATAAGAGAAACGCTTATATTTTGCCACCATCATGAAACAACACTACTGTGCACACTCAGGGGCATATTTATACTCTGTTTGCACTGAATTGGCATTTTTTTTACTCTAATTCGTGAAAAATGAACTCCATATTTATACTTTGACGCTAGACCCACTTAAATGCCAGGTAGCCAGAAACAAATGCTGAAACACTGAAGGTAATTCTTGGTGTGAGAAAGTGGTGTATTAGTTGAGGTGGGTTGGCGTTCACCACAAGTAACCACTTACTTGTTATCAGCTCAAAGGTTTCAGTAATTTAAACCTGAGGTTTATCCCTAATAGCTGTGGCCCAGAGCAGACTGGGTTAGCTTGTGCATAAAGCATTTAAAGGTACAAAGCAGTTTTAAAAGTCAAAAACACTACACAATAAAAATCCTACACCACTTTATCATAAAAGAGTAAAATGTAATGGACATCAAAATAACAAGAATCCCAAAAAGTGCACGTTTTATAATAATTGTGAGAAAATAGCACTAAGTGTAGGAAGTGGCCTGGTGTATAGTGGGTACCTATGGTACTTACAACTTATACCATAGATGCTATACTCCCCTAGGAGGTAAGTAATTCACAAATTATATACACTGGTATGAAGAAATAGGCATAAAAAACATTTAGAAAACAGTGCAATTGGTGAAAATCACAAATACTATAGTTAACAATGGGCCTATTGGGAGCACAAACCATATACTAAGAAAGTGGAATGCAAAAGTCCGTCTCCCACCTAGGCAACTGTAGTGTGTAGAGGGGAGCTGGAAGTACTTAAAAAGCCCAAAGGTAAGTACCAGAACCCACCCCAGTGACCAGGAAAGTAGGAGTAAATCACAGTACGTTTCCTAGAACACACACAGAAACCAGAAGAAGAATTATGTAAAACCCAGAAGAGACTGCAAGACATCAACAGTGGATTCCTGGACAAGAAGACCTGTGGAAGAAGGGAATCAAGTCCAAGAAGCACAGAAGAGTCCAGGAAGAACAGGAGCCCCTGCTAACCCGGATAAAAGTGCAAAATGAGAACCACCAGTGAAGAAGAAAAGTCAGCACTGCACCCAAGAAGATGAAGTCAGGTTCCTGGAGGGTGTTAATGATGTCCCACGCCAAATGGAGGATTGCAGTTAGGTTTGCGTTATCAGGGTCTGCTAACAAGCCTTGGCACACGCAAAGCTCGCGGTTAGTGGAAAATGGCACTATCTGGGCCCAGGAATGACCAGGTGGACTCTACCAGGAGGGAGAGTCAGAGGGGGCCCTCAGCAACTCAGAGAGCCTACAGAAGACCAGGCAGGCCACACAGGAGTCCCACAGCATGGGGACAAGAACATTGCAAAGGAGGGCCACACAGCATCATGCCACTGGAAAAGGACGCAGGAAGCTGTGCATTGCAGGATAGAGTGCTGGGGGCTGGAGCTATAAGATGCATGAAGGACTTGGGGGAAGGTTGAGCAACAGGAGGGCAGAAACCTGTCTGTGAGGTGGCAGCAGCTGAGGCTGCCTGGAAAGCCTCAGAAGGCTGAAATGACAATACTGGGGGTCCTCTATGGAGCCCCCAGAGTGCATGGAATCATACAACCAATGCTTGCAAAACCTTTGGGGTATGATTCCAACACGTTTGATATCAAACATGCCTATGTTCGGAGTTACCATTATGTAGCTGGACATAGGTAGCGATCTGTGTCCAGTACATGGTTAAAATGGCATCCCTGCACTCACGAAGTCTATGAAAATAGTCCTGGAGGTTGTGGGGACACCTCTGCTAGTGCAGGGGTGCCCCCACACTCAGGTACTTTGCATCATGCCCTCAGGGCTAGAGGGCCTGCTATAGAGGTGGCATATAAGTGACCTGGTGCAGTGAAAGGGTGCTTGCATCTTTTCAAACAGGCTGCAATGGCAGTCCTGCAGAAGCTTTTGCATGGGCTCCCTATGGGTGACAAAATATGTGCTGCAGCCCATAAGGATCCCCTGAAACCCCAATGCCCTGGGTACCCAGGTACCAAATACTAGGGACTTATAAGGGGACACAAGTATGCCAATTGTGGGTGAAATAGAGAGTTTTTGGAGAGAGAGCATAATCACTGTGGTCCTGGTTAGCAGGATCCCATGAACACAGTCAAGCACATTGACATCAGGCAGAAAATGGGGGTAACCATACCAAGAAAGAGGGTACTTTCCTACAACAAGAAGCACAAATTGCCAATTATTGTCAATGGTAACAGTATACTAGTACCTTGGTGAGATTTCAGGGGAAACAAACCAACAAGTAGATTGGCTGTGCTACAGCCTGGAAGTAGGGACAGTTACAAAAGTTTCTAAATCACAATATGAAATTAGACTTTGTAATTTTTCTGAAGAAAAACTCTTCTTCCTGCAGCACAACCATGAAATTCAGTGTGATGATGTGGAACTGCCAGTCAGATACTTTCGCCATTTGTTACCTTGAAACTGTATAGTAAAAGTTTTGAAAAAGTTCCCAGACTTCTTGTGGGTGCACAAAAAATCAAAAGTGTACACTTCTAATGCCCCAATGATCTCAAAGGAGGACTTAAAAACTGCACAGCAAAGACCAATCCAAGTGTATTTGCAACTAGTCAGCTGAGATTCTTCACATAAATTACCTTTTCAGCCTTTTTATATTTCTGGCCCCACCCAGGAGTTCATCCTTGCAATACTGGGAGATGTTTCTCTCCTTTGATTTCTAGTTGAAAGGGGGTTGAACCTCCTCAGTTCCTGCCACAAGTGCCAGGTGAAAAAGACTCAGTCTGTCCTCTACTGTTTTTCAAGTCCATCAGTTTTCTGATGAAGATGTTTTGGAGTGCCACATTTATGTCTGGCATGAGCGAGTGGGTGGGAGTGACCTCTGGGCACTCCCTAATCAATGGGGTAATTGTTCCTGTAGTAAAGCCTACCCACTTTTTCAATAGGTCACATTAGCCTAATTGCAAACAAGTGCAAAATTCTAAGGTCCTGTGCATTTAAAAGATGAAAAAAGACTGAGACACACTAAACTTGGGCACTAATTAGTTATGGTGTGTGCAAGTGTGCTAGGGAAACCACCATTTTCCTTACACATCCAACACTGAAATCCAGTTTGAAGCAGGCACTGTACCCATAAAAACCCAGAGACAGAAGCAGGGTTCTTCAGCAGCCAGACTGAATACACAAGAATTGTCCTGATATTGTATTATTTTGCTTTAAAGAGTGAAAAAAATGTTATATGTGGCTAATAGACCTGTCAGGCAGAACTTGACACTGTGGTGTCAACAGAATAGCCTCAGGCCCCACCCTTTATAATCTATTGAGTTCAGATGGGTCATCTCTTCCCATTTAGGACAGGCTGTTGTGTGTTCCTGAAAAGAATTTCAACCCTCTTTCTGGGCTGACCTAGCACAGGCTAGGAGTTGCTAAAAAGTTAATTCAAATTACCTTTCAGGGTCTTCAGGCAGGAAAAGAGAAACTTTCTAAAAGTTATTTTATCTTAATACTTGTTAAAAATCCAATTTAACCTTTGGGGATTAAAGGCCAGATGTAGGTAAGTCTGGGTTTGCGACTTGCAAATTGCGAGTCTGAGCGACTCGCAATTTCAATTCACAAACCCAGATGCAGGATGGTGTCTCTGACACAATCTGTGAATCGCAAGGGGGTCGCAAAGACCCACCTCATTAATTTTAATGTGGTGGGTCGCAATTTGAGACCCCCTTGCGATTCGGAGCACTCACAGTGATGGTGGCCTGCTAGAGTCAGCAGACCACCATGTCTGTGACTGCTGTTTAATAAAGCAGTTTTTTTTTGTATTGCAGCCCGTTTTCCTTAAAACGAGTTGCAATACACACGAAAAAATGAAACGTTTTTGTTTTCAGAGCCATTCACAAAGGGGAAGGAGTCCCATGGGGACACCTTCCCTTTTGCGAATGGGTTAGCACGCATTTGAAATGGGTGCTAACTGCGAATTGCTTTGCAACCGCGTTCGCTGTCACAAAGCAATTCTACATCGCAATGCGAATCGCAAATAGGAAGGGGAACACCCCTTCCTATTTGCAAGTCAAACCAGGTTACCGACTTGCAAAATGGGATGAGCATCGCGATGTGCATTTTGCATTGCGCAAACAGCGAAATTCGCTGTTTGCACCATGCAAAACGCTTGCTACATCTGGCCCTAGATAACATCAGTGGTCTACATGTCCCATATTCAAATACCTGTCCCACTTTCAAATGTAATGAAATGTAATGGTATTTATATAGTGCTTACTACCCCCGACGAGGTATCGAAGCGCTTTTAGGCGAGTAGCACGCTATTCCGGAACCCAAGGGGAATTAGTGGTGGATTAGTATAGGAAAACATGAGTAGAGGTTTAGTATTATTATGAGTTAATTTGAGCAGAGGATATGTTAGTTTGTTAGTTGGATTGAGTAGAGTAATAGAGGGATAGAGAAGTTAAGAATCCAGAAGTGTTAATTGGGAGTTTATAGTAATAGGATGAGGCTTGGGATGAGTAAAGGAGAGATGGAGGAGGGACGAGTCTGTGGTAAGGGTTAGGGAGATCATAGTAACAGGAGGTATTTTGGATGAGTCAAAGGTGAGATAAAAGAGGGAGAAATTAATAGGGTTGTTTGGGAGATCATGGTAGTAAACTGAGGTTTGGGTAAGCTGGATGTGGAATAAGAGGGAAGAGCTTAAGCAGGGTCATTTTGGAGATGAAAGTAGTAGAATGGGTTTGGGATGAATCAGAGTTGGGATGGAGGATCGATTGATAGAGACATGACATATAGGTAGACAAAGTAAAGCTTACAAGAGAGTACATTTATATTATTGTTATTTATTTATAATTTTATTTATATATATGGTTTCGGAATCATTATTTTTATTAATTTCTTTCTTCATTATTATTATTATTTCCTTTTTTACTTTATTTTACTTATTTCATAATTTGAATTGTATTTATAGATTTTATTTCTTTTTATTGTTTTTTTTCTAGTACAGTAGGACTAGAGTGATAAACAAATAGATCTGTACATACATAGGAAGGAAATATATGTTCAAAGAATATAATAATGGGTGTAATAATATAAGAAGAAAAGTAGTATTGTTTAAATTCAGACTTTCAAGATTTGGATTATTTGAAGGTAATTAATAAGTGTACTTTTCTAATGTTTATATCGTTCCTCAATTTTTGAATACTGAGATGCTTATGATAATAAAATATTTGATCAGTTTGATATGAAAACGAGAGCAGGGATTCATAAGTATCTAATATAACAACTTATCTAGGAGCTATGCAATGACCTATGAACATGTTAAGCATAGAATAACATATGCAAATGTATGTATATACACAAACTCACATACATACACACATGCATACACCACACACATATACACACACACACATATATAATAATATATATATATAAATATATATATATATATATATATATATATATATATATATATATATATATATATATTTTACATTTGCAAGAGTTCCCCAGACACTTCCACGCTGATGGTGTCGGTGCGATGAGCGGAAGGCAGCCACCGCTCTATAGAACGAAAAAATTGCAATCCAGGTACCACGTCTCCGGTACCTGAAAAAACTCACTCCTCAAGCTTGTGAACCATGATGAAGACATTTAATGGCAACGCATTTCGATCGCCCAGAGATCTTCCTCACAGCCAATAAGATTAAAGTGCACCACCTCCCTTAAAAACATTCAAAATACCTTAAGCATAGTAAAAAGGCTATGGTGGTCAGTACAACATTGGCGGTAAAAGCCGCTTACTGCCGTGTAGAAGACTGCCAACACACCGCCGCGGCCGCGGAATTCCGCCACGGCCAATATGACCCAAAGGCCGGTTTCTGCCAAAATCTAGACACCCACACAAGTCACACACCAAAGGTCAGTGATAAACTGGCGATAAGAACTCCTCCACCGTCATGCCAACAGGAATACACCCACACTATCACGACCCACGAATCCACGCAGCGGTCTTTCAACCGCGGTATTCCATTGGCGGTACACACCGCCGCACTCAAAATACACACACTTTTACAAAACACATCCACATTGGACAATTCCAAATACACACACCTGATACACATACACACACCACTCCCACACACCCAATACAATATAAAACACACACCCACATCCCCCACAAACCCCTACGACAACAATTGCACCTGAAGGCCAGAAAGAGACACCACCATCTACAAACGAGCATCCACAGGCACTCAACACCATCACCCACAGAACACCAATGCACCTCACACAAAACACCACTAAATATAACCCCACACATCACAACGCACACCACCACACACATCACCCACACCACCCCATGGCACCGCAAAGACACCCCAGGTTCTCTGAGGAGGAGCTCAGGGTCATGGTGGAGGAAATCATCTGGGTAGAGCCACAGCTATTCGGATCACAGGTGCAGCACACCTCCATAGCTGGGAAGATGGAGGTATGGCAAAGAATCGTGGACAGGGTCAACGCAATGGGACAGCATCCAAGAACTAGGGATGATATCAGGAAGATGTGGAACGACCTACGGGGGAAGGTGCATTCCGTGGTCTCAAGACACCACATCACAGTACAAAGGACTGGGGGCGGACCTCCACCTCCTCCCCCACAACTAACAACATGGGAGGAGCAGGTCTTGGCTATTCTGCATCCTGAGGGCCTCGCAGGAGTAGCTGGAGGAATGGACTCTGGTAAGTCAAATCTTTACTACTATATCCCCGACCCTACCTGCATGCCATCACATACCCCCACCCTCATCCCCATCACTCCTACTCCTCACACATGTCCCAATATCACAAACCACCCATCCCAGACCCAAGCCCTGCATGCAACACCAAAGCATGGACACCCATCACCAAAGCATGGCCACTGCACATACCCATACACCCCTCTAAACCATCATCACACAAGGTCCTACACTGGGGTACACGGACACCCACCCATTGCACACCATGGCACGCACAGATGCAATAATCATGCTTTTACACCCCTGAAGGACCCCTACCCAACGTCACCGGACAGGAGGGTCCAGACATGCCCACTCCCCCCACAGAAGAGGCCCACAGTGATGACAGCAGCTCTGTCCAACTGGATCTAGATGACCAGCCCGGCCCATCTGGGACCCTAGGACAGTCGGTTCCCCTCACACTGGCATAAGCCACTACAGGGCTTCCCCCCTCTGGAAACACCAGCACAGCACCCACCCAGCAGGCCCATACCTCTGTCCCCAGGACACGTCAATCAGCAGTGTGTCGACCACTACAGGGAACCCAGGCTAACCCACCACCCCAACAACAGGGACCTGGGGGCAGTGGCAGTGGGCACACAGTTCAGGGGACAGAGGCCCAGGAACACAGGGGAACTGGAAGGGCTGCTGTGCGACAGGGGGAGGACAGGCCCAGGGAACCCACTCTCCACGAGGCCCTCTCCAACATTATGGGAGCCTACCACCATTCCCAGGAGACAATGGCAACGGTACTGGCCAAGTTTCAGGAGACCCAGCGGCTGCAGGAGGAACAGTATATGGGCTTCAGGGAGGAACTCAAATCTATCAATTCCATCCTGGGCACCATTGTAGGGGTGCTGAAGGAACACGTCAACACCAGGAGGGACACTGTGGCACAACAAGGGGCCCCTGACACTAGCCTGGATGATGAACTGCCCACCACCTCTGCCGGCGCTAGGGACAGGAGGCACCGCCACAGGACCACCACACCAGCACCCCACCCCCTGCAGAGGGAGAACCACCCCGCAAACGGTCCTTGAGATCCAGGACAAAGATAGAGAACGATGCCAAGACCCCCGCCAAGAAATGAGACCACCCTGATTGTCATCCATTTGTCCCACCTTGTCACCCTGTCCATCCTTAAACTGCCCCAGCTCCACTTCCTATGCCCCTTTGGACAATGCACCTGTGAGACTAATAGACTGGACTCTGCCATGGACATTCCTCCACCATCACCCCTCACCATTTTACAACCCCCTCCAATATTGAGAACTTAAATAAACACCCTTACAGCACAAAACAATCTGGAGTCTGTCTGTGATTTTGAAATAGTGTATTAGCAATTACAGTGCCAAAATGCTCTTTCAAATGTAATGTCAACATACCTATGTCACACAGCTCTAGTCCTTGAGGAAACAAAGCAGATGTCACACAGTGGGACCCACATCTGTGAAATCGTAAGGGAAAGTGAAAACTCAGTGACCATACACTGGGTGAAAATGACCGACAGTAGAGAGGTATTATATTTAAATTAGATGTAGCAGGCAGGTTTGTCTTCTTACCTGTGTCTCACTGGAAGTATTGCAGGATCACTGTGTTCCTGTTGTCGATGTCCTCTTCTTCTGCTTCCTTGTCTTCACTGTCCACAGGCTCCACAGCTGCCACACTACCTCCATCTGGACCATCCTCCTGCAGAAAAGACACCTGTTGTCACAAAGCCAAGTTGTGAAGCATACAGTAGGCCACGATGATCTGGCATACCTTCTTTGGTGAGTAGAATAGGGAACCTCCTCTCATATGGAGGCACCTGAACCTGGCCTTCAGGAGGCCAAAAGACCGGTATATAATCCTCGTAGTTCGCCCATGGGCCTCATTGTAGCGTTCCTCTGCCCTTGTCCTGGGATTCCTCACTGGGGTCGGTAGCCATGATAGGTTGGGGTAACCAGATCCACCTGCAAATGGCGAGGGACAACTGTTAGATACACACTAACTCATAGGGAAATCCACAGACCCAGACAACGATTCCCACTGATTTGGGTCCATGTGCTCACCTAATAGCCACACCCGGTGCCTCTGGAGTTGTCCCATCACATAAGGGATGCTGCTATTCCACAGGATGTAAGCGTCATGCACTGAGCCAGGAAATTTTGCATTAACATGAGAGATATACTGGTCTGTCAAACACACCATCTGCACATTCGTGAAATGGTAACTCTTCCGGTTTCTGTACACCTGTTCACTCCTGCGTGGGGGGACCAAGGCCACATGTGTCCCATCAATGGCACCTATGATGTTGGGGATATGTCCCAGGGCATAGAAATCACCTTTCAATGTAGGCAAATCCTCCACCTGAGGGAAAACGATGTAGCTCCGCATGTGTTTCAACAGGGCAGACAACACTCTGGACAACACGTTGGAAAACATAGGCTGGGACATCCCTGATGCTATGTCCACTGTTGTTTGAAATTACCCACTTTCTAGGAAATGGAGTACTGACTGCACTTGCACTTGAGGGGGGATTCCTGTGGGATGGCGGATAGGTGACATCAGGTCTGGCACCAACTGGGCACATAGTTCCTGGATTGTGGCACGGTCAAGCCTGTAGGTGATGATCGCATGTCTTTCCTCCATTGTCAACAGGTCCACCAGCGGTCTATACACCGGAGGATGACACCATCACCTCACATGCCCCAGCTGACGGTGCCTATGGAGAAGAACAGCAAGCAGAGAGTCAACCAACTCTGAGGTACGTAAACACAGCTTACTCTGAAAATATTCATGAATCAAATTTTGCCTGTAATAGTGTTTAGGCAAGGCCTAGGTATGTGTGACACAGTCAAAAATAAAGCCATGTTGGCCCCTGAAATGGCAGCTGTCTGACCTGTAAGGTGGGACAAGGGGATATGAGGTAACTGCGCTGGCGTTGTACACCATCGTGGTAGGCGGTCAAAGACCGCGGCGCAATTCTGCATTGGTTAACATTGGACCCTATGGGTCCCAGGAGTCCACGGACGTGACCGCCATTTTCTCTCTGTTCAATCACTCGATACCTGATCTTCGACAGGAGAGGACCTACACTGCAAGCCCTGCTCTGACCTCAGTCTGGAAGAGACAATGGCTCGTGTGCTGGGGATAGAGCCCCTGCCTTCAGTACGGAGGAGTTGGAGAAACTCGTGGATGGGGTCCTACCCCAGTACATGCTACTGTACAGTCCTCCAGACAAACAGGTGAGTACACTGTGAGCATGCTGTACGGGCAATGCCTGTGTTGATTGGGGTGGATGAAAGATGGGGGGGGTGAGAATGAGGCGTGCATGAAACGACGATGAGTGCATGTGCGTCATGGCAAGGGTAGGGATGCGGGCCAATGACTGTGATGATGCATTTGGTAATTACTACTCTTTTTCCCCTGTACAATTCCTGTAGGTGAGCGCCCACCAGAAGAAGGACATCTGGCGTGCCATCGACAAGGAAGTCTGGACCCTGGGGGTCTACCACAGACGGAGCACTCACTGCGGGAAAAGATGGGAGGACATTTGACGCTAGAGCAAGAAGATGGCGGAGGCCCAGCTGGGGATGGCCTCCCAACGTGGGAGGGGTGCCCGTCGCACCATGACCCTCCTGATGTTCAGGATCCTGGTGGTGGTGTACCCGGAGTTGGATGGGCGCTTGAGGGCATCACAGCAGCAACAAGAGGGTGAGTACACTCTCATTCTGCTGATTCAGCACGCACTGTAGGTGTCTGGGTGGGGAAGGTGGGCTGTGGAATCCCTTAGGCCAGGGCGAGTTTGGTAGTAAAGTTCCCTTCTTCAGGCAGGCCCTGTGTCACCCCACCCCACCCCACCTGTGTACAGTGCCAACTACACCTAGTCAGGCTCCTGTGACATCCATGTGTGCAGAAATCGGCCATAGCCTTGTAAGCCATGTCCCAGGGATTAAATAGTGGACCCCAAGTGCGCGGCGTAGTGCAGGAGGCTTCGGTGTCTGTCGTGTCCGCCAACGGTAGCGGTATTGCATGCACTGAACATGTCTTTCTTCTGTCTTTCCCCCGCCCTTTTTGTGGTCTCCCTGTTCTTGTGTGCATTAGCATCATCAGGCGGAGGAGCAGTGGCACCGGAGCAGGAGGGAGCTGCATCCCACATGGCCCTGGAGGGTGAGACTATGGACTCCGAATTCACCAGTGGGACGGAGGGCGAGGGGAGCTCCACGGCGGGGACAGGAGCTGACACCAGCGCGATGGACTCCTCCTCTGACAGGAGCTCCCTTGCAATGGTAGCCCCATCTGTGCTCCCCGCATCTACAGGTACAGCCGCCACCCCCCCCCTACCAGCACCACCCTCCCAGCAGCCCCTCAGCTTTTGCCCTGTGCCCGCTCACCCAGGAGGGTGGGCATCACCTTCACCCCAGGCACCTCAGGCCCTCACCTCAGGCCCTGCCCCAGTCACCCCTGCTGCCCTCAGTGAGGAGGCCATTGACCTCCTCAGGTCCCTCACTGTTGGGCATTCTACCATTTTGAATGCCATCCAGGGTGTAGAGAGGCAGTTGCAACAAACTAATGCATACCTGGAGGGCATTCCCTCTGGTCAGGAAGCCCTTCAGTGAGCTTTTCAGACTCTGGCCTCAGCACTGATGGCAGCCATTGTCCCTGTCTCTAGCCTCCCCCCTCCAACTTCCTCCACCCAGACCCACACCCCAGTATCTCAGCCTATCCGAAGCACACCATCAGACCAGCATGCACACACGTCAACACAAAAGGGAAGCTCTGGCAAACATAAGCACCACACATCCCACAGGCACTCACGCAAGCATCACACACAAGCAGACACACCAGCATCCACAGCCTCCACTGTGTCCCCCTCCTCCTCGTCTCCCTCCTCCCTCCCTGTCTTGTCTCCACTCACACCTGCATGCATTACATCCTCAGCCACTACGTCCATCACCAGCACACACACCACCACACCCCGCTCCCGTGCAGTCACCACCCCCACTACCATTCATACATCCCCTGTGACGTCTCCCAGTGTGTCTGTGAGGCCACCTCCCAAGGTACACAAACGCAGCCACACACCCACCCAACAGCCATCCACCTCACGACTGCCTCCAGCCCATGCACCTTCACCCAAAGTCAGCAAACGTACACCTCCTACAACCCCTACCTCTTCCTCCACTCCCAAACCCCCTCCAGCTACCCGTCCCAGTGTTCCCAAGAAACTTTTCCTGGCCAGCCTTGAACTCTTTCCCTCACCTCCCACACCACTTCAGTCTCCTAGGACCCGACTCACCAGGTCCCAACCTACCACCTCAGCGAGACCAGTGGTGCCAGTAGTCACCGGATTATGGAGTGCACCAGGCATCAGGGCAGCCAGTGTGGCAAGGAGCCACAGCATGGACAGTCCCCCACCTGTCAAGCATCAAAAGTTGGTCAGTTCCCAGCGGGAGAGGGGAAAGAAATCAGCCACCAAAGCCACTCCCAGGGGTCCAGTTGGGAGTGTGGAGACAGCTGCGACACCATCCAAGGTGGGGAAGGGGCACAGTAAAACCGGCAAGTCTGGGAAGATCTGCACGGTGGTCAAGACCGCCTGCAGCCCCACTGCCCAGGGAAAGACCGCCAAAAGCAGTCCTGCTGCCCAGGAGACGACCGCCAGCAGCCCGCTGCCAAAGACAGGACCGCCAGCAGCCCCACTGCCCAGGGGAAGACCGCCATCAACAGCCCCGCTGCCCAGGAGATGACTGCCAGCAGCCCCGATGCCTAGAAGACAACCGCCAGCAGCCCCGCTGCCAAAGACAGGACCGCCAGCAGCAGCCCCGCTGTCCAGGATTCGACCGCCATCAGCCCCGCTGCCAAAGACAGGACCACCAGCAGCAGCCCCGCTGCCTACAAGAGGACCGCCAGCAGCTGAAACGCTGCCCAGGACATCGCCGCCAGCAGCACCGCAGGCCAGGACAAGACCGCCACCAGCTGAACTACTGCCCAGGACACCGCCGCAAGCATATAAATGGCCATATAATATACCATAATCTCTTACACATAATTCAACTGAGCAAATACTCATAACCTCACCTGGATCTTATCACATATCATATCTGTACTGGCCATATAATATTTCATAATCTCCTGCGCATGATTTATCTTGTCCAAATACTCATAACCACTACCTAAATCCCATAACACAATATAGTCTTATCTTTTATATCCAACTAACAGAGTTTCATCTTATTTTATTATTTCATGTCAATCTTCTACACAAGAAAGCAAACCCATACTCTCCCATAAATAGAGATGTGAAATTATGAAATAAGGAGAGTGCTAAATCATCATCCCATCATAGGTACCCCTAACTTCTGTCTCCTGTATATGTATTAATCAGCATAATACAGACAAATGAATAAACTACTGTCAATTATCTCATATTCTGAATGCCATCAGCTTATATGAACTGAAAGCTCCTCATCAAGATTCAGACCCATCGGGGCATTACTGTTAAGCGGCACAAAACTATCAGACTCCAAAATCTGGAGTTTCCTCTCTCTGTTGCCTCCTTTTGCTGAAACCTCCACTCTGTCAAAACCAAAAAAGGAACAATTATCAGAATTTTTGGCATGTTTTTTTCCCAATGTCTCGCCACGAGATAATTATTATCACAATTTCTAATCATTCTCAGATGCTCCAAAATATGTTTCTTTACAGGAAAAATGCCAATATATCGTAAACAACATGGACATTCAAAAACATATACACAAAAGTCACTATTATATGTGATTACCTTATTGATCTTCCTTTCCTGTCCATTTGGCATTGTGTATGTCTTGACTTTGATACTATTCTTACAGGCTTTACAATTGCCACATTTGAAAAAGCCCTTCTGTTCAGGCAACCAGCTGACCTGTTTAGGAGCTTTGTTCATGTCACTATGTACTAGAAAGTCTCTCACTAATCTAGCTTTACGATAAGTAATCAAGGGGGAAGGAGAAACCTTATCACCAATCACACTATCTGCTTTGACCACATGCCAATGCTTCAAGATAATTCTTCCGATCTCCTGAGATTCGACATTGTAAGAGGTGATTAGTCTCACCTGATCCTCACCTCTGGAAAGACTAGATTCTTTATGAAGAGATCCTTCCTAGTGATTGGTCTGTAGTTGTTAGGGTCCTGTGGGTCTAGGTTTGTTTTCTTTAATAATAAACATATGAATGCCTTTTTCAGGTATTCAGGAAAAGTTCCTGTAGTTAAAGCCTTGTTGATGATTCTTCTGACAGGTGTGGCAGCAGAAGTTGATGAAAGAATGTTCTTCAAGATGTGTGGTGGACAAGGGTCAGAGGGGCAACCGGAAGGCCTGCTTGTGGGATTCAAGGCCTACGTAGTGAGTGTTGGAGCTGGCCCTTTTTGCAGGGTCATCCCCAAACTTTTTGTCTCCTTCCTCCTATTTTTCCTGACCTGTTTTGTTGGCTTTAGAACTCTGAGCACTTTACCACTGCTAACCAGTGCTAAAGTGCCTATGCTCTCTGTGTAAATTGTACTATTGATTGGTTTATCCATGATTGGCATGTTTGATTTACTGGTAAGTCCCTAGTTAAGTGCACTAGAGGTGCCCAGGGCCTGTAAATCAAATGCTTCTAGTGGGCCTGCAGCACTGGTTGTGCCAACCACATAAGTAGCCCTGTAATCATGTCTCAGACCTGCCACTGCAGTGTTTGTGTGTGCAGTTTTAAACTGTAAATTCGACTTGGCAAGTGTCCCCACTTGCCAGGGCTAACCCTTCCCTTTTCCTACACATAAGACCCCTCTAAAGTAGGTCCTAGGTAGCCCCATGGGCAGGGAGCATATATGTCCTGACAGTTAAATACTGCCAAATTCGTTTTTCACTGTTGCAAGGCCTATCTCTCTCAAAGGTTAACCTGGGGGCTGCCTTTAAACATGATTAAAGTGTAGATTCCCCTTGGGAGCAGATAGACATGTGGAGTTTGTGACCTCTGAACTCACAATTTAAAAATACATATTTACATACATTTTAGGAAAGTTGGTTTTGAGATTGTGTGTTTGAAAACGCCACATTTAGAAAGTAGGCATTTTCTTGCTTGGAACCATTTTTGTGACTGCCTGTTTGTGGATTCCCTGTCTGGATTAGTTTGACAGTTGGGCTGTTTGCACTTCTCTCCAGACAGTGACACAAAGGGAGCTGGGGTGTAGCCTGCATACCCGGATGACCCATCTGTGCTAGGAGGGAGGGGAGGAGTGATCACTCGCACCTGAAAGGGCTGTGCCTGCCCTCACACAATGCAGTCTCCAACCCTCTGGTGTGTGTCTGAGGCCTTGCCTGGGCAAGGCAGGATTTCACAAACAAGTGAGACTTTCCTTTGAAGTAAGCCTACTTCAAAGGCCAAACTAGGTATAAGAGCACCCGCAACCACAGACTTTAGACACTTCTTGGGTTAGACCTGCCTGGCTGCGTAAAGGACTCACTGGGACTGCTTTTCTGAGGACTGCTGCCTTGCTGTTATCCTGCTTCCTTGCTGCTCTCTGGCTGTGCTGAGAAGTGCTCTCCAGGGGCTTGGGTAGAGCTTGCCTTCTGTTCCCTGAAGTCTCAAAACCAAAAAGACTTAACTCCTGCAACTGGACTCCTTGTGTGGTGAAAATTTGATGCACAGCCTACCCCGCAGTGAGAAATTCACTGCACGCTGAACAAGAATGATGCAGCCCGACTTTGCAAGGAGAAGATTGATGCAGTGCATGCGTTGCGACCGGAACTTCGACGCACAGCCCACCGGATCAACGATCAGCCGACCCAGGAGGAATCGACGTAGCATCTGCCACGCATGAAAAATGTCCACCCAACACCCACTGGATCGACGTAGCGCATGTGACTTCACTCCGCAAACCCAGGATTCCACGCACCATCCCCGGGGTGCCAGAAAACCGCACAACGAGAAGAGGAACCGTGCACCGGAAATCAATGCAACGCCTTCCCCTGCGTGGAAAATAACAATGCAAGCCGGTGTGAGAAGGTGCAAAACCAACGCATACCTCCCCGTTTTCCACGCATCACCTCCTCTGCGGTCCCTTGCGGAGATTTTGAACGCAAACGAGGTACTTTGTGCCTGCAAGAAACCGTTATTGTTTTTAAGAGACATTCATTTGTTTTTAAAAGACTTAAGACACTTTATATCACTTTTACAGTGATATCTCAACATTTACTTATTATATTTTAATCGTTTTGACATGCATCTTATCAGATAAATATTATATATTTTTCTAAACACTGTGTGGTGTATTTTTGTGGTGTTTTACTGTGTTATTGCATGATTTATTGCACAAATACTTTACACATTGCCTCCCAAGTTAAGCCTGACTGCTCAGTGCCAAGCTACCAGAGGGTGGGCACAGGATAATTTTGATTATGTGTGATTTACCCTGAATAGAGTGAGGGTCCTTGCTTGGACAGGGGGTAACCTGACTGCCAATCAAAGACCCGATTTCTAACAGTGAGAGACTTACTAATTTTCAAGAGAGAGGTTTTTACAAATCAAATGGTTACTTTAGCAGATGCCACGGAAGGTTTTACACTAAAAATAATCTAACTATAATGGTAGTCCTGATCAATGTTTCCTTTGTCACATTAATGAATAGCAGAATTACTGGTAGGACACTGCAACAATACTAAATTCATAAATAATTCATGCTGCCTGTAGGAGGCTGGCCTGGTTTCTAGTGGGGACCTAAGGTACTTACACCTTATGCCAGGTCCAGTTATCCCTCATTAGTGAAATGTAGGCAGTGTTCTAGCAGCTTAGGCTATCTAGGGCTAGCTGTAGCAGAGCAGCCAAGGCTGAACTAGGAGACATGCAAAGCTCCTGCAATACCACTATAGTTACCCAGTACTTATACAGAATAAAAGACAATACTCAGTGTTACCAAACATAAAGGTACTTTATTTTAGTGACACAATGCTAAAAATATATTTGAGGCAACACTCCTTCTAGAGGTAAGTATTATACACAATATATACACTAGTAACCAAAATCAGGTAAGTAAACCATCATAGAGTAGTGCAAACAGTAGAAAATACAATAGATTACAATGGGCCTAGGGACAACAAAAAGCGTATACTAAACTAGTGGAATGTAAATGTTGAATTCCCCCCAGGCAAGTGAAGTGTGTAGAGGGGCCCTGGGAATGTAAGAAAACACCAAAGGTGGGTTAAGTACCTTACCCCAGAGCCCAGGAAAGCAGGAGTAAAGTACAGCAAGTTTCCTCAGAACTCACTACAAGTTGTGATGAACAGTTATGCAAGAAGCAAGCAAGACTGCAAGCAACAAACAATGGATTCCTCAACCTGAAGACCTGTGGAGAGAGGAGACCAAGTCCAGCAGTCGAAGAAGAGTCCAGGAAGGACAGGAGCCCCTGGCAACCTAGAAGAAGGTGCAAAAGTGGATTCTCCGGTTAAAAGAAAAGTACAGAAGTGCACCAAAGAAGATGGCTGTGGGGTCCTGCTTGATGCAATAGATGATCCCCGTCGAGTTGTTGGATGCAGGCTGTGTGCGTTGATGGATTTCGCCAACAACCCTTGGTTCAAGCAAGTATGTGGTTTGCCTCAAAGTGGAGCTATCTGGAACCAGGAGGGACCTGGGGGTCTCAACTCATATGGAGGAGACAGAGGGTGCTCTCAGCACTTCAGACAGCCCTTAGAAGACTAGGCAGCACCCACAGGAGTCCCAGAACATGTGGGTGTAGGAGGCTGGCCTGGCTTATAGTGTGTACCAGAGAGTACTTACACCTTGTGCCAGGTACAGTTATCCCTTATTAGTAGATTAGTAGTGTTCTAGCAGCTTAGGGTGATAGAGGTAGCTATAGCAGAGCAGCTTAGGCTAAACTAGAAGACATGCAAAGCTCCTACTATACCACTTATATAATTTAGCACTAAATCATAAGAAACACAATACTCAGAGTTACTAAAAATAAACATAATTTATTTTGCTGACAATGTGCCAAAAATATCTCAGATGATATACTCCCTTAGGAGGCAAGTAAAAAACACAAAATATACACACAAACCAAAATCAGGTAAGTAAACAGTTAAAAAAGTAGTGCAAACACTGTAGAATACAATAGGGTGCAATAGGACACAATAGGCCTAGGGTCAACAAAAACCATATACTCCAAAAGTGGAATGCGAACCACGAATGGACCCCAGGCCTAGTGTAGTGTGGTGTAGAGGGTCACTGGGAGTGTAAGAAAACACTAAGGATGTCCAAGATTCCCCACCCCAAGACCCTGAACAGTAGGAGTAAATTTACCCTACTATCCCAGAAAGACAGTAAAGTCGAGATAGGGGATTCTGCAAAGGCAACAACTGACTGCAAAGCACTGAAGATGGATTCCTGGACCTGGGGACCTGTAAAGGAAGGGGACTAAATCCAAGAGTCACGCAAGTGTCCAGGTGGGGCAGGAGCCCACTAAACCCCGGTTGAAGGTGCAAAAGGGAAGAAGCCAAAGATTCTGCAACAACGGAAGGTGCCAGGAACTTCTTCTTTGGTCAGAAGATGTCCCACGGAGGGCCGATGGAAACAGAGTTGTTTCCACACAGAAAGACCGAAAAAAAAGCCTTGCTAGCTGCAAGAGTTGCGGTTAAAGATAATAGATGCTGCATAGGCCCAGGAAGGACCAGGAAGTCGCCCCTTAGAGGAGGAGACAGAGCGAACACAGAAACAGAGAAAGCCCATGCAGAAGCAGGCAGCAACTGCAGAAGTACTTGAACAGGCGTTCAAGATATCTGAGCACTGTGTTCATCTCAACACAACAAAAGGTGGTCAACTCAGCCAGTTGAGAAATGCAGGACGGAGTGCTGGGGACCTGGGCTGTGCTGTGCATGAAGCAATCCTTGCAGAAGTGCACAGAAGTCCTAGCAGGTGCATATCACGCAGTACACAGGATTACTGTCTGGTGTGGGGTGGCTAGGACTTACCTCCACCAAATTTGGACAGAAGGACCACTGGACTGTTGGGGTTACTTGGATCCAGCTCCTGTGTTCCAGGGACCACACTCGTCAAGATGAGAGGGGACCCAGAGGACCGGTGATGCAGAAGTTTGGTGCCTGCGTTAGCAGGGGGAAGATTCCGTCGACCCACTGGAGATTTATTCTTGGTTTCCAGTGCAGGCTGAAGGCAGACAGCCCTCAGAGCATGCACCACCAGGAATCAGTCAAGAAAGCCGGCAGGATTGGGCGCTACAATGTTGCTGGTAGTCTTCTTGCTACTTTGCTGCGGTTTTGCAGGCATCTTGGAGCAGTCAGCGGTCGATCCTTGGCAAAAGTTGAAGAGAGAGATGCAGAGGAACTCTGGTGAGCTCTTGCATTCATTATCTCAAGAGAAACCCACAGGAGAGACCCTAAATAGCCCTCAGAGGCGGATAGGCTATCTAACCAGGTAAGAGCCTATCAGGAGGGGTCTCTGACGTCACCTGCTGGCACTGGCCACTCAGAGGTCTCCATTGTGCCCTCACACCTCTGCATTCAAGATGGCAGAGATCTGGAACACACTGGAGGAGCTCTGGGCACCACCCCTGGGGTGGTGATCGACAGCGGAGTGGTCACTCCCCTTTCCTTTTTATCCAGGTTCGCGCCGGAGCAGGGGCTGGGGGATCCCTGAACCGGTGTAGACTGACATATGCAAGGATGGCACCATCTGTGCCCTTCAAAGCATGTCTAGAGGCTGGGGGAGGCTACTCTCCCCCAGCCCTTAACACCTATTTCCAAAGGGAGAGGGTGTAACACTCTCTCTCAGAGGAAATCCTTTGTTCTGCCTTCCTGGGACTGGGCTTGCCAGACCCCAGGAGGGCAGAAACCTGCCTGAGGGTTGTCAGGAGCAGTAGCTACAGAGAAAACACCAGAGAGCTAGTTTGGCAGTAACCGGGGTCCGTGCTGGAGCCCCGGGGATGCATGGGATTGGCACCCCAATCCCAGGTTTGGCATGGGGGGACAATTCCATGATCTTAGACATGTTACATGGCCATATTCAGAGTTGCCATTGTGAAGCTACATATAGGTATTGACCTATATGTAGTGCACACGTGTAATGGTGTCCCTGCACTTACAAAGTATGGGTAAATTGTCCTGAACAATGTGGGGGCACCTTGGCTAGTGCCAGCGTGCCCTCGCACTTAGTAACTTTGCACCTAACCTTCACTAAGTGAGGGTTAGACATATAGGTGACTTATAAGTTACTTAAGTGCAGTGTGAAATGGTTGTGAAATAACGTGGACGTTATTTCACTCAGGCTGCAGTGGCAGTCCTACGCAAGAATTGTCTGAGCTCCCTATGGGTGGAAAAAGAAATGCTGCAGCCCAAAGGGATCTCCTGGAACCCCAATACCCTGGGTTCCTAGGTACCATATACTAGGGAATTATAAGGGTGTTCCAGTATGCCAATCAAAATTGGTGAAAATAGTCACTAGCCTGCAGTGACAATTTTAAAAGCAGAGAGATCATAAACACTGAGGTTCTGGTTAGCAGAGCCTCAGTGATACAGTTAGGCACCACACAGGGAACACATATAGGCCCCAAACTATGAGCACCAGGGTCCTGGCTAGCAGGATCCCAGTGACACATATCAAACACACTGACAAAATAGGGTTTCCACTATGAGCACTGGGGTCCTGGCTAGCAGGATCCCAGTGAGACAGTCAAAACCCCCTGACATATATTCACAAACAGGCCAAAAGTGGGGGTAACAAGGCTAGAAAGAGGCTACCTTCCTACAAGGGGCAAAGAAGATGCAAAGTGTGGTGATTGCAGCACTACACTGGAGGCTCCCACGCTGCCAGAGAACAACTCAGGGAGCTGTGCATCACAGGATGGAGTGCTGGGGACATGGGCTACACAGTGCATGAAGAACATTAGGAGGAAGTGCACAGAAGCCCAAGGAGCTGCAAAAGACACAGTGCACAGGGCTACTTTTGCAGCATGGGAAGGCAAGCTCTTACCTCCTCCAAATTTGGACAGCTGGACCTTTGGATAGTCTGGGTCACTTCAGCCCACCACCTCTGTTCCAGGGATAATGCTTGCCATCAACAGAGGAGTCCCAGAGTATCTGTTGTCATCGCAGAAGGGTGCCTGCTGAAGCAGGGAAGTGACTCTGCCACTCCACAGGATATTCCTTTGGTTCTTCTGGTGCAGGGTGAAGACAGGCAGTTCTCAGAGCGTGCACACCTTGGAAACCATTGCAAATGCTGGCTGGAGCTGAAGTTGCAAGTCACAGGAGTCATCCTGGATACTTTGTTGCATTTACAGTGGTACCTGGAGTAGTCTGCGGTTGATCTGATGGTCAGAAGCTGAAGCAGAGGATGCAGAGGAGTCCTGGAGGAATCTTGCAATCAGAATCTGAGGAAACACCCAGGAGAGACACCCTAAATAGCCTTAACAGGGGGATTGGCTACCTACCCAGGTATGCACCTATCACGAGGGGTCTTTGACATCAACTGCTGGCACTGGTCCTCAGAGGTCTCCAGAGGGACCTCACACCTTGGAATCCAAGATGGCTAACACCGGGACACTCAGGATGAGCTCTGGGCACCACCCCTGGGGTGGTGAGGGACAGGAGAGTGGTCACCCCCCTTTTCTTTGTCCAGTTTTGCACCAGAGCAGGGACTGGGGTTCCCTGAACCAGTGTATACTGGATTATGCAAGGAGGGCACCATTTGTGCCCTTCAAAGCATTTCCAGAGGCTTTGGGATTATACCCCTCCCCGGCCCTTAACACCTATTTCCAATGGGAGAGGGTGTAACACCCCTCTCCAAAAGAAAATGCATTGTTCTGCCTTCCTGCGATTGAGCTGCTTAATCTCCAGGAGGGCGGAAACCTGTCTGTGAATTGGCAGCAGCTGGGGCTGCAGTGGAAACATCAGACGGATGGTTTGGCAGTACTGGGGGGGTCCATGATGGATCACCCAGGGTGCATGGGATTGCCCTCCTCCCCAATACCAGATTTGGATTTGGGGGTCAATTTGATGATTGTAGACACCTCACATGGCCATATTCAGAGTTACCATTGTGAAGCTACATATATGTATTGGCATACATGTAGTCCACTCTTATAAGGAACTCATACAAACACTTCTTCAGGACCGCGGATTTGCAGACTGAGTGAAATAGTGTAAGCACTATTTCACAGCCATTTTCATTGTACTAGGTAACTTATAAGTCACCTTTATGTCTAACCTTCAGTTCCTTCACTAGCAGAGGTGCCCCCACATTTTCCAGGACCAATATCCCGGACTTTGTGAGTGTGGGGATGCCATTATAAGTGTGCACTACATATAGATCAATACATATTTGTAGCCTCACAATAGTAACCCCGAATATGGCCATGTAAGGTGTCTAAGATTGAGAAATTGTACCACCAATCTGATTCTGATATTGGGGGAAACAATTCCATGCACCCTGGGGGCCCCACCATGGACCCAGTACTGTCAAACCAGCTCTTTCAGCTTTCCAGTGGAGCCCCAGCTGCTGCAACCTCACAGACAAGCTTCTGCCCTCCTAGGAAGGCGGAACAATGTATATCCTATAGGAGAGGGTGTTACACCCTCCCCCTTTGGAAAGAGGTGTTACAGGCATGAAAGGGGTATCCACCCAGAGCCTCTGGAAATGCTTTGAAGGGCACAAACGGTGGCACCAAGAAAAGGGGAGTGACCACTTCCCTGTCCATTACCACCCCAGGGGTGGTGCCCAGAGCTCCTCCAGATAGTTCCTGGGTTCTGCCATCTTGCTTTCAGGATGGTCAGGGAACTCTGGGACCATCTGTGTGGCCAATGCCAGCAGGTTACGTCAGAGTCCCCTTCTGATAGGTGCTTACCTGGTTAGGTGACCAATCCCCCTCTCAGGGTTATTTAAGGTCTATCCTGTAAGAATTTTCTCAGATTCAGTTTTGCAAGACTCCAGCAGGAATCCTCTGCAACCTCTGCTTCACCTTCTACTTCGGATCCAGTAGTTCCAAAAAGAGGTATTTTTTACCTCTGGGAGTCCAGCTGTGGTAGCTGATGGTTCCCTTGGTATGGGTTCCACCCCAGGAGAGGTTTCTCCCACCACAGGAATGGTATCCTTAGTGGCATGGTGGGGAAGGGATACTTTGATACCCTTTTTACCTGTTGGTGAAGAGGGATCCTGAGATTTCAGGCCGTTTTCTCTCCTTTGCTTTCTTATTTCACCAGAAACGAGAGGAATCAATCCCTCAGGGATACCCAGCATGGATGCATGGGTACTAAACTCTACCTCAGCCCAACCTGAGGCCTCTAGGTCATCCCTTAAGAGACAATCTACTGGTAAGCTAGGTGATACCACCACCTGATTAGGGCCAGTAACTCCACCCCAACTAAGTTGAACTACAGCTAAGGGGAGAGACTGAGTGGAGTTATTGACATCAGTAACTTGGTACTTCTGTCCAAGGAGGTGTTGTGCAGGTGACACCAAGTTTTCAGTCACCAAAGTGATACTGGTACCTGTGTCCCTGTAGACCTGGTCCTCAACACCATTTATTAAGATTGACTGCCTGTACTTATCCATGTTAAGGGGACAAACAGCCAAGGTCACCAGGTGTGACAGAAACTGTCTTGGGACTGTCTACCCAAGTTTCTATTATGGACCCAAAATTGAACCCAACTACACCTTTTGTTTGACCTACCACTATTACCACTATTGCTAGGGGGCACTAGAGTTTGATGTATTAGTGGTGGTAGGCTCAGGGGCTTTACCTGAGCAGGACTTCTCCCATGGCCAATGGCCTTTACCTCTGCACTCATAACACCAAGGCTTTTTCTTATTGTGTGAAGAGTTTGAAGAAGATGAAGAAGTTGTATCCCCACCCCCAGAGGAGTGCTTTGGACCTGAAGAAGGATCTTTGTGTTTACCTTTATCCCCATGCTTGTCCCTTGATTTTTCACCATCTTTCTTTTAGCTGTCTCCCCCTGTATGAACTTTTCTATTAACCATTGTTTTGAGGTCATATCTGAGTCTACAAAATACTGATGCAACAAGTCAGACACACAATTCTTCAATATATGCTCTCTCAGAATTAGGTTACACAGTCTTTCCTAGTCAGTCACCTTACTGCCATTAAACCAACCTTCTAGGGCCTTTACTGAACAGTCTACAAAGTCTGTCCCATCTTGTGATGACTCCTTTCTGTTCTCTCTGAACTTTATACTGTATTGTTTAGTGGATAAGCCTAGACCATCTAAGAGTGCACTTTTAAGAATTTGGTAATTATCTGCATCATCCTCTCTAACAATAAGGAGTCTGTCTCTCCCCTTGCCAGAGAAGAATAGCCAAAGGATAGCAGCCCACTGAACATGAGGGACCCTCTGAACTTTACAGGCCCTCTCAAGTGCAGCAAACCACTTATATATGTCATCTCCATCCTTGTAAGGAGGAATAACTTTATGCAGATTCCTAGAGCCAAATGGTCCACTAAAATTTGAATTTCTGAAACTGCTTCTGCCACCATGGGGAACTAACCCCAAACCCTGCCTTTCCCTTTCCACAGCCAGGGATTCCCTGTATGAGGCCAACTGAAGGTTGCTGCTGTAGCCTCAGTCTGGCCTCCTCTAACCTCAGCTTTCTGAGTTCCCTATCTAGGGACTGGTCCTCAGGGTTAGCTGTGTGGATGCCTCTGAGACAGAGGTAACATGGGAATGTGTAGATGTTGATCTATCCCTACCTGGATCCACCCTAGTGACCTGGCCTCTAGGTGCGCAGGGAGCCCTAGTAGTGTGTGAACCCTTCCCACTACCAGTTGTACTAAGGGGTATGTTAACAGATAAATCAGTGGAAGGACCCTCCCCAGGATTGTCAGTTTGCTCCACTGAGCCATGCTGGTTGGAATTATCCTCTACCACCTCCTCTGTCTGATTTGGACCAGTGCTGTGTCCCTGTTCATCTTGAAGGCGAATATCTAAGAGGAACTCATTTTCAGGGTTCTTCACAATCCCTAAACGTCTTTCAATACAGAGACCCCTCAATCCTTTAAAGTTAAGATTTTCATATGTTGTTTTCACAACTCTAGGGGTAGCTTCTACAGAAGACATATTGAAAGATAAAAAGTTTAGAAAAGTGAGTAAAAAGTTAGTAGACTAACAGAGCTAACATTTTAGAGAAAATAAGAAAACTTTGCAGAACTTTGTAAAACTTTTGCAAAGTTTAAATAACTTTTTGAAAATTTAGAAAATTACTTCTAGGTATATGCTATGTATGCTCCAAGTATTGGAGCAAGCTTTTCTTGTGAAAAGCACCAGTAACAAAAGTAGTAAAGCAATTGCAAGTACTTATCCCACCGCTGCACCACCAATGTAGGAGGCTGGCCTGGTTTGTAGTGGGTACCTCGGATACTTACATCTTATACCAGGTACAGTTATCCCTTATTATTGAAATGTAGTAGTGTTCTAGCATCTTAGGCTGAACCCCTAGGTAGCTATAGCAGAGCAGCTTAGGCTGAACCCCTAGTGGAAGGATGCCCTCACACTTAGTAACTTTGCACCTAACCTTCAGTAAATTAAGGTTAGACAGATAGGTGACTTATAAGTTACTTAAGTGCAGTGAAAATGCCTGTGAAGTAGTGGGTGCACTATTTCACGCAGGCTGCAATGGCAGTTCTGTGAGAAGAGTTTGCCTGAGCTCCATATGGGTGGCAAAAGAAATGCTGCAGCCCATAAGGATCTCCTGGAACCTCAATACCCTGGGTACCTAGGCACCATATACTAGGGACTTATAAGGGGGTTCAGTGTGCCAATTGGAATTGGTAAATGAAGTCACTAGCTTATAGTGACAAATTTAGAAGCAGAGGGAGCATAAGCACTGAGGTTCCGATTAGCAGAGCCTCAGTGACACAGTTAAGCACTACTGACAACACACACATTAGGCCACAGACTATGAGCACTGGGGTCCTGACCAGCAGGATCCCAGTGAGACAGGCAAAAACATACTGAAATACAGGTAAAAATGGGGGTAACATGCCAAGAAAGATGGGACTTTCCTACAGTAGAGAAACATGACTCAATGCCTAATCGCTTAGTAAAAGCCTTCCAAAAGTAGGAAACAAATTGGGATCCCCTGTTGTGTAAACAACTGGGCATCTTGTGGGGCTCGGGGAATTTCTTTTAAAGGAATGAAATGTTCCATCTTGGTGAAAGTGTCCACAAAAAATAAGATAGTATTTAAACCTTGACTACTAGGAAGATCTACAATGAGGTCCATAGTAACAGTATACCAAGGATGGGGTGCTGTGTGTAATGGTCTTAAAAGACCTTGTGGAGATGTTCTGTTGGATTTTCTTTTTTGACACTTTTAGCAAGTTGACACATAGGCCCTCATTATGAGATCAGCGGTATTTTTCCAAGACCGCCGATGCAATGGGCGCCAACATACCGCCAGTGCTGGCGGTTTGTTTGGCACCACATTATGACATTTCCACTGGGCCAGTGGACGGAAACTGCATTTCCGCCCGCTGACTCAACAGAAATGTGACTACAACATTGAAGCCGGCTCGTAATGGAACAAATATGGGCCATGGCACTGAGCAATGACTAATGTGCATGATTGATGAATGTTCTCATATTCTTTTGCAGCTGACCAAGGTTACGGCATCCACTTTTTGAAAATCCTACAACTGATGCAGAATAGGTCTACAATGAAGCCCACATAAGGACCAGAAATGTTGTGGAGCGGACATTTGGCCTCCCTAAATCAAGGTTCAGGTGCCTACATCTTACACGAGGAGGACAGTTTTGTGCACCACCCCTTGTGTGCAAAATATTCCTTGTGAGTACCATTTTGCACACCATTTGTCTATGCACACATGTCCCCTTGGATGACCAAGCAAATGTCCGCAATGAGGCGGATGACAACAATGGTGTACATCTGGAGGAGGGGGAACAACAAAATACTGCTGCTTGAGTATGCAGTAGAGAACTAATAGTGCAAAACGTTTTCACATAGAACTGTAGTACAAGAATCACCATGTAAATAATCAAATAAAATCACGTAAACTCAGAATGTACATGGCTTACACTTTTACACCATCACATAACAATTGTAACTTGCACATATCTCCCGGAGCATGATTACACCACAACAGTTGAGAAAAACTTTAGGACAAAGGCCCTGATTTTAGAAGGCCTAGTACAACCTTGTGCAACATTAGTGTCACAAGTCTTACGCTAATGTGGTCCAACAATGCAAATATCTAAGCAGCAGAAATTAATAGTGGTGCAAGTCAGGCATTGTGCCACCTTGTAACACCTTGTTCCACAAAATGAGTGTGACAGGCATTAAGTATGCAAGGGGGTGTACAGCTGGTAGAGGGGGAGCCAAAATGCTGCAGTGGAGTCTAACAAAAACAACTGTGCCATATATTACTGCTACTTTTGACACCTGCTCAGAGCAGCTGTTTAAAAGGGTCAAACCATTGGTACCAATGGGACCCTGAGTGCTGTTCATGGTAAGGGCCTAAATCCTTGGCTCAGAGCTAGCAGTACATCAATTGTATCAAATATCTCATATTCTTTTGCCCCCTACCCTATCTCATGGTGTGGAGTCTGTAAAATACAGTGCACACATGGTTGTGGTAGGGGGATGCAAGGGGTGGAAAGAAAAGTGGCCCTGCATTGGCTTCTGCACCACTTTACTTTAATCTGCCCCGTAGTCAGGAACAATAAACATCTCCTAAATAATTCACTGCCACATTAATGTGTTGGTGGAATGCAGGCATTGTCTCTTGTTAATACAAATTACATTGTCACACACATGTCACACAAGTGTGTTGGCTTGACATATGCCTACAGTAATCCAGTAAATATTTGTGAACACTGCTGTACAGATGTATGGGCTAGATAGGAAAAGGCAAGCAAGTACCCACAACGGCATGTTTGTGTCTGCTACGTAACCTAGCTAAGTCTGAAAGACAACATCACACGTGAGTGCTGAGAACAAACTTCTCAGTGCCACTCGCATGCATTAGCAAGAGAGTGATAGACAGGGACCAATACACACAAATGTCTCTCTGTATTGCACCCAATCAACTCAGAATGTGCATGTGAGTCAAGCAATGTACTAAGTCACAAACCTTTGCCAAATCATATGTGTTAAGAATGACATAGAAAGCTTGACTGTTTCATTCCCTTTACTCATAGTTGACATGAGTAATCACAAATGTTACATAGGTTGTGGAAAGCAAATGTGAACATGTGGCCAGATATGAAAAATGATTGAAGCCACAGTAGACCAGTTGGAGAGAAGTTGGAAGACTTGGAGGCCTGGTCCTACTGAAATGATTTATGGATACTAGTGGTACCTCAAAATATGAAGGGTTCAGCCATGGACTTCTTTTGTGGACAATCACATTCTGAAACTGCTGCAAACACACTGACTCCCAAAAATCTTTTAGGTGGAGGGAGTCCACGACATACCAGGTGCACCATGAAAACCTGGAGCACACCCTTGGCCCATCATAGCAAGACTCATAAACATCCGATACCAGGACATGAGTCACCAAGCAGCTCACTGTGCCCCTCCATTGCATATAGGTAAAGCTTGGGTTACCTTCATCCACAATGTCTGTCTTTAGGTCCAGGGGCTGCGTCTCAGTGTCCTCTAGGTGAAGAAGGCTCTGAGGGAATAGGAATACAAGTAAACAATGACTTTTCTGGCACCGCTTTGATTAGTCGCAGCATGCAAAACTCACTTTTTTGCAAGCCCAGAAACTAGTCTTGATGGGCTGGATTGGATGTCACCTAGCAGGAAAGAAGAGACAAGACACTGCAACCGCCCTAGAAGGCGCCAGGGTGGTTGTATGGTAAATGAGTAGAGTGAAACACTTGAAGTGGAGGTGCAGATGAAAACATATAAAGCCTAGCCTGGGGCATCATCCAGATAACCCAAACAGATTTTGGGACCCATGGGGATATGAGAGGGTCTCATGGGATTGTAAATGTGGTACTGGATATGCCCCCAAAGCATCTTGTGGGTGGGCTGGGAGCAGGCTGCAATGGTCCTAAATTGGTAATTGGGAGAAAAATTGAAACAGAGAACATGAGACACCAACTTGGCAAAAACATTCCAGTAAGGGGCTGGGTGGTGACCAGAAAGCGGTAGTGATGCATACTAGTTAGCAGTATGTTTGGTTGGGGCAACAGGTGCTATGCACAGTTGGGGAGGTGGGCAGTTTGGAATCTGCAGCACAGTGTAGCAGGGAGGGAGTGATGATTTCAGAGAGTTAATTGGATAGTTGATGTAGTTAATGTTCAAGTAAGGTACATACGGTCAGTCAACATAGCTGAGGCCCACAGGATATTCACTCTCAAAGTCTGAACCCCAAACAGTTTAGGGACAGCACCCCTGTGTGTGGTCCTTTAACCGGTGGAATGTCCAAAGTTAGAATGTGAACCCTGAGGATAGTATCTTGAAATGTCAATGGCCTACCAGACAAAGTCAAATGGGAGTGGTGCCCCAGTGCATCAAACCTGATTTCCCTGAGATGGTTCTCCTACAAGAGACTCACCTCCTAGGCCAAACGTGTAATGGCCTTCACCTTTGGGAAAATAATACGGTTGCTAATGTGGGCCATATCACCTCCTCTACAGGAGTAGTAATGTTTGTGGGGAGAACGATACCCTGGAAATTTGGAAAATATGGCCCGATCCACTGGGTCCCTATGTTCTACTCTCTGGGACCTGGGGGGGACATCTTAAACATACTTCCAGTAGATATCACAAATTGACATCACAACTCCATTCAACCAGCCCTGACCACTCTGCTACCAGCCCTCTAGATGAGGAAGTGATCATGTGAGGGAAGCTCAACGCAAAGCTGAATGACATCATACACCGACATCCACCAGGCCCCTGGTCTCATTCAGATGGTCATTAGCAGACTTCCTCAGTGCCCAGGGACTGGCATATGTATGGTGTACCCTTAACCCAGCAAGCCAGTGCTTCATTCTTTTACTTGGGGGTGCATGAACTCCTGTGTGACATGCCCCACCCAAGCCTCCCTACAGAGGATAGGGAATCCTTAGAAGACTCCCTTTCCCTGGAGGAAATAATAAGAGCCATCCGGGATGTGAAGCCTGTCAAAGTATCAGAGGCCAACGCGGGTAGCAATGGAACCATATAAGTTGACATCCACTTAGCTTGCCTCCCATCTGAAGCAGATGTATGAAAAGAGCAGGAAGAGGTGAGTTCTCTCGTTAGATCAGTTCCATAGTGGCCATCCACAATGAACGGAAGCCCAGGTAGGACAGTATCTGTACCCTGGGTCTACAGGCAAGACACAGTTCAGAAAAATATTAATGACCTAACCGAGCATCCAAGAAACAACCACACCGATTCGTGGCAAATCATGTGAAACAATGGGAACTGAAGAGACATGTTATACACAAATAAGCTGCTATTCCCCAGTATACAACAGGGCAAGCCTGAAATCAAGTCCCTCAAAGGAAACTGCATATACTTGGGCATCGTATCACAAATGGTGATATGGTGCAGGTGTATGTCTGCAGGGGACTGTGCATCGCAGTGCAGCTGACCCATCATGAGGATGTGAGATCGCAAACGAATGCCCCCTCAAGATCCTGAGTACGCTACACTGATCCTTGACACAATCAGGGGCCTGCTGATTGCGCACAGTGAAGTGAGCTGATGTGACCACTGTCAACTGGTGTTCATACGTGCAACAATTGCCCTATATGGCCATTCAAATTGCAACTTGCTGACTAGGGTTCCAACACTGCATTAGAGCACCCCTGCCATACAGATTGTATTTAACTTCATAAGATATATGTTTGAGTAATTGAATTTAGAAAATATATGTTGTTAACAGAACATACCTAAATGTATCCACATATGTCAGGCTAGGTGGACCAGGATTGTTACTGTCCATTTGCGGATGGACAAACAAGTACAATTTACATCACTAAATGTGTATGTGTCACATGATTACTTGCAACTTATCATGACCAGTACAAATATCCCCCCATTGTGAAACATGTGTTACACAGATATGAGTACACAGCTTTGGAACAATGACCTACATATAAGATAGCTGTATTTGAGATTTGGGATGTGTCCAATCCCTAAACACGCCACTGTATCATGCAGCACATGAAATACATGTCACATATATACCCACAATGACACATGTCAGCATACCATCTCCAACATTTTGCATGCATGGGGAACCATACGTTACATGTGTTATTCTAAATCATTAACTCTGCTCTTCACAACACACCAGAGTGTGCACATATGTGTGCTCACATTTAAATGGCTGTCAGGATCTTATGCCGGCCTTAGTCAACAGAATAATTTGCTAAAGATTTGTTAAACGTATGATATTCCAGAACACGTATTGCACATCGGCGTTCCCATCTTATGTTGGGTATAGTAACGTACAGTCAGAATTCTAACATGACAATGTCATAGACCCACAATAGGAGTAGAATCCCACAATATGAGTAGCATCCCATATGTACACTCAGTACACATGTGTAAACGTGTGTGGCTAAGGGACTTCATACACAGGCAAATGTGCAAACTGTATCAGTCCTCACATGCATCACACGCACATACATACATAAGGTAACACATTCGTATGTTACCGGTACACGATAAATTGCACATCTACACACATGTAGCCATACCACACAAACTACATACATGCATAGCCCCTGTAACAAGGAATGTGAATGTAGGTGCACTGTCAGCTTTTCCACCTAAATCCACGCATGGGCGTTATGCATCAAACTTGTTGACGCATATGGTACATCTCCATACAGCACAAATATCTAAAATGATGCCTGGCACCATGCACGTCTGAACTGCATTCCTGTCCCAGCCTTCCCTAAAAATCCACGCATGGTCGATATGCATCAAAAACCTTAATGCATACCATTGTCCTGCAAAAATTGCTAATTCCAAAAATGACACCCAGCCTCTGCACTTCAATTGCAAGTCAATAGGCCTTGTCAGCCTTCAAGAAAAAAACCATGCATGGCTGTCAGGCATCGAAAAAACCCTACACATATCAGGAAATGTGACATATACACTCTAGAAGTGATGTAACAGGACTTCCTTGCTGTATACATGGTAAAGTGAATGTAATTTTACTTTTACTTTAAAGTCTATTCTGCCTGTGGCTGAGAGAGGTTGTGTGGAGTTGGTACTGGTTGAGGCGTGGTTGTTGGTGAGTGCTGTGTCCTGTTGCTGTACAATACTTTTTGTTGTATTGGTAAGTTTTGTGAAGTGTAATTGTCCTGTCATTGTGTTAGTATTGTTGGCTGTTCGTCTTGGGGTAGTGTAGTTTGTTGGGGTATTTGGGGTTAAGTAGGCTTATTTTATATATTTTTTAGGGACTATTGGTTGCTGCGGAGGGAGACAACAGGATGTCTGGCAAAGGAAGGGCCTAGCACATGCGCCCAGATGAACTGGGGGGTTAATTTGGTTAGTGTGCCACTACCTCCCCAACATGTTGAAAATATGTAGTTGTGGTCATGGGCTACCGTACAGAGGCCAGGAAGCTGTGCTGGGAAAGGTCCTGTTCCAACTGTGCAGGATCTTCAAGGTGTACTGCACAGACCACCAGATCAAGCACTGGTGGACAGACCTCATTGCCAGGGAAGGCGATCTCCTGGATCTCCTGGTGGTTTGGGTTGGCAGACCTGTTGGTAAGTAAACCTGTCATATTGCTACATCCTCCTTTGCATGTTCATAACAGTACGGCATAAGGAAAACGATAGCATTTCAAGTGAAAGGTGATGACATTAAGGGGCAGATGTAAGAAAATTCACACTGCACCCAGTGCAGGGCCACTTTCCTTGCACTCCTTAGCACCCTCCTACCGCCAACATGTGTGCGCTGTATCTAAGATGCGACGCACCATCACACAGGTTAGGGGGCATTTGCATCATTATTGTTGATGCTATTGATGAACTGTTGGGGTCATTCCTATCAATTTGCCTAAAACCCTGACCAGTACATAGTGGGCCATGGTGTGTTCCCTTTTTAACACATGTTCTGAGCAGGCGTTCAAATATGCAAAACAAAATGAAGTTAAATGTACCTTTAGGTTTCAATTTTATAGTTCTTCTGCTCCCTAATGGACAAATGTCCTCTTTGCATGCATAATGGCTGGTGCAGGCATAATGTAGCAGAAAGGGTGACAAAGTTGCACAATGGATGCTTTGTGCCAGTTTGTGAGCCTATGTGCAACATGATGCCTACGCCATGCATGATGTATCCAAGGGGGTCATTCCTCCATTAAGGGGGGTCCAAATAATGAATGACAAAGAGAAAACAGAGAAACATCTTTGTGTTAATCATTCTGGTATTTTTTACGCCTGCTCAGGCCAGGCATCAAAAAGGGTCACACCATTATTATGATGGGTCCCTATGTACTGTTCTGGGTTGGAGCAAATTCTTGGCACTAACCCTGAACTGTACATCAACAATTATGATGCCATTGTCCCCTTTCCTTCGCCATGGTGTGCCTTATCTTAGATACAGCACACACATGATCGCAGTAGGGGGGTGCTAAGGAGTGCAATGAAAGTGGTGCTACACTGGGTGCAGCGACACTTCCCTATTTTCTGCTTAAGTGCTTTGCACATTCAGCAGTGTCCTGTCCCACAGTATGTGTGATGTATGAATCAGGGACATGCATGTATGGGTGAGTCACAGTGCTATACATGTATCTGGGTGCTATCTATGTTTGTGTGACTGACATGTTGTAGATGGCAGAGGGTCCTTCTCAACACTAAGTTGACTAAGTCACTAGCTAAAGATGTGCAATGTTTAACAGTTGTCCATGCAAATCTTTGCTCCCGAATCATAAAGCTATGTTTCCCTGTTATGTCTCGCAGGTGGACCTCCAAACTACACCATAGGAGAGTTTTCGACTTTTGAAGACCCCATTGTAACCACTAAGTGTCCCCTTGTATGTCACATGTGTACATACAGTATTGTATCTGGGAGGGTTTGATGTGTATTAAGCCATGTACAAATGGCATGTGTGTCAATTTCAACACCATCATCTATCCTTGGGTATTGACATCATGTCTGATGTTATTCTAAGGATGTGGAATTTATAGAATTTTGCACATGTGCTGCCACGGATTAGTGGGTCTCAGGAAATGTTTTGAATGGCCACAAACACATTGATGTCAATCACAACATATGTCAGAGGTGCTGATTCTCTGCATTGCATGGATGTAGCAAAAATATGTTTTCACAACACCCGTTCCAGCACCGTGCGCCACACGTTGCACAAATTTAGTCAGGACATGGTACAATATATGTGCCTGAGTATAGATCTCTAAGGGCCTTTCGCAAGGAGACACTTGCATCTCCAGTGCTTCACTGCTGTGATGACCGGACATACAAGGAGACCTGTTGAGAAGGGCAACAGTCAATTGAGTACACATTGAAATTTGTGCTCTTCTCCAGATGGATGTGTGGCAAGTCATTGCATTGTAGCAAATGAAATGTGTGCAGACGAAACAACAGGTTTTAGCCATCATGATAGTTGTGAGCAAGCATAATCACATCACTTATGTATGAAATGTGCATAGTGATTGTGTACCTCGTAGGTATATCACATTTGTGCACAGATAGAGGCAGATGCAGGCAAACAGGTGCTGTACCCACTGCTGCACTACTTCTATTGCGGTCCTTAGCTCCCCCCTATCTATCACCATGTGTGTGCCGTATATGATATATATATGCGCTGGGTATCTGCCAAATGTGGTTAACATCTTGATGGACATGATGCACTATTTGTGGTTTTTCCAACAGAATATAATGCTAACCCTGGACTATACAGAGGGGCCCATTGTGACCAATGGTGTGCCCCCTTTTAGTACCAGCGCTGAGTTGCCATTAAAGCTAGGAAAAAATGTGGCAGCTGAATCTCTTAGATTGCAGTGTGCCATCTTGGGACACAAGAGCCAATGATGAGAGTTTAAAGTCATTAAAATTCTTATTTGAAATAATAGCATTTTATTATTCCATAAGTTTACAGAACATTGCATAAAGTGTGTCCTCAAAACTGTCCCTATTCTAATTACTTCAGTCTAGTCAAAAAAGTATTTCAGTATTCATAAAGAATACAGTACCAGTTTTTGTAAGATTTAGTCTAGCCAGCTAAACAAAGTCTGAGAAATGCTGTTGTACAAACAAATCACAACAGTAATTCTTTATGCTTTCTTCCTCTCACTCAGCCTCACAGACAAAAAACCTTCTGACTATCAAAGCTGTTAAGTCTGTTCAGACCCTCTACTCTGTAACAGTCTGTCCTGCGTGTCCTCTAACTATCAATGTGGGCTCTTGCTCATGCTCGATTCTCTCACACTTCTAATGCACCCTTTCCCTCAGACAATTTTGTAATACAATTCATTGAATACAATTTTTAACATAATGTTTTTTAATTTTAGCACAGTCTCCTAGGAATGGAAGAAATCAATTTGTTGCAACGTTTTCCAAACAATACCAACTCAAACGAAATAATGCAGTAGCAGCATGTGCCTTTATTTCCATACATGTTTTGCTTCTGTAAAATAAAATATTTGTATACGTTTGTCTACTGTTATAGCCTTTCACACAGCTTTCTCACTATAAGTCCATGCAAAAAAGATGCAATTTTATAGATACATTTTGCAAATTTGTGCATTCCAAATCAAGTCAATAAGGCACAAAAGAATAATATACTACAGCCTCCTTTGTTAGACTAAGAAGACATTTTTTATCACGGATAGGCCATGCTAAGATTAGATTGGAAATTGTTATATCAGTTAAGCTTTATATAATGTGTTAACATTAGCAGTTGTGCAAGTCAGGCAATATCGATCATGCAGAGTTTTATAAAAGTGCATGATTTTGGAAAGGCAACTTTGGTTAGGCCTAAGTTCACTCATTCGGGTTAACTGAACATATTGCATTTTATTTTTAATGAAAGCTTTAACAACCTCCCCCCTTTGAAAAAGGTTTTGCACTATGCCAGTAGATTCTAGAGGTTCAAGATCGGGCTGTAGGTTAGTAATGTTCTTTGCATACTCTAGTACTATGTTTCTGCTCTCATCAGGCATGTGGCTGCAACAATTTTCTATTTTCAGCATCATGAAGACTCCACCCTTTTTAGTTAAAAGAATGTCTAGTGCATAGTGGTTACGAAGAACCATAGATCTAATAGATACAAATTCAATATTTTCTAATAATATAGCTTCTGGTGTACTTGTTGCCAGTCTTCCAACTAGAGTTGAAATCTTACTTATTTTCTCATCATTCAAAACCACACCCACAGCAGATATTATGGCTCCAAACATCATCTACACTTAGGGTATATCTTTTGTGAGCTGGTGTTACTGTTAATGCATCTAAAGTTTGTACATTATACATACTTAGGAATAATAGTCCTAAGTAACAAATTCCCTTCCAAAATGCACACAACCTAAAATATGCACTCTCTCCACATATAAAATACACTCCTTGTACTGCTGGATCCTACTCTTGCAAAATCTGTTATGCTTCACCAGATAATTCAAATACATGCTCACAGTTGCTGTTTTCCCCTGCTACTTTCTTCCCACTTTTTCTTCTCTTGAAAACATCTTGAAAACACACACCACCCCCTTACTTATTTTAACTAGCTTTAGTTTAGGTACAGTCATTCATTTTCTAAATTCATTTTCTTCTTTTTTCCACACATTCCTTTGCAATTCCTCTTTCTTATATTAATTTCTTGTAAGTTGCTAATTTCTCTCCTCTGACATTTGAATAAAGGCTTTTTGTTGTGAGTTAATTAGGCAGGTTACATTTTTCTCAAGTGCTTTCACAGTATTTAGAAAAAGAAATGGCGTAAAATAATGCCAAGCTGTTTCCATTTCTTCAGTATGTGGATGTAAATTCATGCTCTTCATTAATGTTGCTATAAGCAATTAACAAAATTACTACAAGAGGTGGCATATGAAACTGGAATTTGGTGGTATGAGACTTGCTCATTAGCTGTGCACAAACATAACAATTCTTAATACCTAAAGCGTTAATGTATTTCTATACTAATGTAAAGTAAACATTCATTAAATAATCTTCGTCTATATAATCTATAAATTATATTTTTAAATTATCTTCATCTATAATCAGTTTCTGTGTGCATTGAGAAACTCTAATACAGTTTCTCTTTGTCAGGTTTAAAGTATATTACTAAAACTATCACTACCCCTCTTATAACTATCATTGTAAGCAAAATGCCTAAAATATCTTAATTGTTCTATTTGCAATACACAAGTTGTCTACATATTCAGGTCTACTTCCAATAAGTCATTAGTGACAGCAATATAGATTGTTTAATTGAACAAATTACAATGTACTTTTTCTTTGTTAGATTTTCTTTTTTCTTTTTTTGTAAAGCCTTTTAGTTTGTTAATGATGATAATCTTTGTATAGACAATCCTCAACTCTACTTCATGTTCTTCTGAATATTATCCCTAATATTTCACCTTTTTTTCTCCGCATTAGGTAATTAATACATTTTTAATTTGTGTTTGATAGTTCATGTAACGTCTCAAACTTTTAAATGTTATTTTTATATCTTGGACCTTCAAGGAGGTTCTTGTAGTTCTTTGCTCCAGTCAAGCAGATCAGAAATAGGAACATTCAAGATGAGTCTTAGATAATTTGTCTATTCAGATGATGAATATCTTCAACAAGGTACTCTTGCTCTTTTAAATTTTCTGAGTGTTTTTAATTCTTCTTTAGCATCACTGGTACAAGTAGATTCTCCTTCTTCTTTGATTGTTTTAGTGGTATTGATTCAGTAGGCAAACTCTATCTTTTGTTTCTTTTTTTTATTTTCCTGCAGGCCAGCTTTCATTATGCAGGTATTTTCTTGTGCTTAATCTAGAACTTGTACCTTCTCCTGGATCATCAGGGTGTTCCACTCATATTGTGACCAACCCAGCTTATCTTCATCCAAGGATACAATCAGTATTTCTCCAGCATCACTCTGTGAGATGTTCAGCAAATGGACCACTTCAACTGTTAGAGTTTCTTCACCCCTAATACCTTCATGCATTCTCTGATCACAGTTCTGTCTTCCTTGATTTCCTTCACAGACAACTGGAGGTGGTACGTACACCAATGCTCTGGGTTCCCCTGAGTCATAATGCACTAATTCTTCTTGAGGATTCTCATTCTTTCGGTGTGAGATGCATGCACCCAATTTGGAATCCCGGCACACTTGACTGCAATATTCATGACCAGAATCACTTGAAAGTGGCTTCTCCAACGAGGCTCTAAACAGGATTTTTTCACATGCTTCTTGATCAGGACCCAGTCTCTAGGCTCAGGTCATGACACTGGTCTTGACTTGGATTTTTGGTCACAGCTTCAACCTGTTGAGACCACAACATCATCTAGTCTTTTGAAATAATCGATTACCAAGTGATCTGCAATATTCATAGGTGCATTTGCGGGAACTGCAGGTAGTCTCAGTGCTTGACCCATCAAGACCTCATGGGGCAATAAGCCAGTCTTCTTGTCAGGTGTACTTCACTGACTCATCAGTGCTAAGGGTAAAGCAGCAGGACATTTTAATTAAGTGGGTACACAGACGTTTGCAAGACTTGATTTGATAGTGTCATTTAATTGTTCCACAATTCCTGAAGCTTCTGGACCATAACTGCAATGGAGCTTCTGTTCAACTAGTAATGCTGCATATAACATTTTAATGATCTCACTGTTAAAGTGAGTGTCTTGATCTGACCCTAGAGAGACAGTATTGTACCTAGGTACTAACCCCCTCAACAATAACTTTGCTACAGTGAGACTATGATTTCTTCTTGCTGGATAGGCTTCAACCCTTTGGAATAAAATGCAAACAATTGCAAGAGCAGACCTCAAACCAATGCAAATTTGAATTAAATACATTTGCATCCTGTTGTAAGGACCCCCTCATGTTTCTACATGACCAATAGGACATATGTTCTTTTGCCTACAATCATTTGTTGACATGTTATGCATCAGTGGCATATCCCTTCTGCTTGTGCTCAGAATTTGGGATTAAACCAAAACTGTCTAAAAGTCCTGACCATCGCATCTTTACCCAGAAGGGCCTGGGTAAAGATGCGATAGTCAGGAAGTGCCTTGTCATGGGAATAACTAGACTGTCTGGAAATATTGGTCTTCTATCTATTGATACCCTAACATTGTTCTCACCAATCTCACAACCTGCCCTGAGTCAACCTTGTTTTTTATCTTCATATTCTGTTCTCAATATCATGACAAGAATGCTTCTCTCTTGGTTTCCAGTCATAAATGACCCATTGGAAGTGCATGACATAGTCACACAATACGGTGCCACTGAATCAGCGTTGCTGTTTCCGATTGTGGCATAGTCGCTGTCACTCTTATGCGCTGCACATTTAATAAAGGCAATTTCAGTGGATAGTTGAAAAGGTTCCAATGAATTTTTAACCTGCTGGCCATTTTTCATGGGCGAGCCAGCAGAGGTCACAAAACCTCATTGTGACCATGTGATGGACAACACCAAACCTATATTGGCTGTCTGTATCTGTAGTCAATCTCATTTTTGTTTGTCAAGCTGCAAGCTCTAGTAAGGGCAATTAGTTCCGCAAATTGTTCTGAAGAAATACCTCGAAGCCATGAAGATTCAACTATATCTTGGATTGGGCAATCTGAAAATGCTGCTCTTAAACATTCTTCATTTGTTCTTAAACATGAGCCATCCACAAATTGAACTTAGTCGGGTTTTATTAAAGGCTCATTTTTCTTGTCTGGTCTGGGTTTTTGAACAAATTATTGACATCATTTTCAAAGTAATCAGATTCAGTTTCTTCGAGAATAGGTAACAGTGTGTTGGGATTCAGTATGTGGCATTTTCTCAGCACAATAATAGTTCATGCAAAAATGTGTTGCACATACTTGGTGAGGATTGAATTCCTGAGGTGCTGTCTTTTAGTGTTTGTAGTAACACCACAATAGAATGCAGGCTCATGATTGTCAAAGGAAATTCCATCACACTGTTTTCACATTTCTCCAGACTCACACTCACTGCAGTCAGTGCTTTCTGACATCTAGGCACAGTTGCTGCTACAGGATCAAGAGTCACCGAAGAATATGTGATTGGCTTTTTCAAATCTCCATCAAGAGCAGGTATTAAAAGGGAGCTTCCATTCTTTAGAATGGGTCCCTATGTGCTCTGCAGGAGTAGCACCAACATTTTGGTGCTACTCCTGCAGAGTACATCACTATTGCCCCCTATCCTGCACCATGGTGCGCCGTATTTTAAATACGGCACACACATGGTGGCGGTAGGGGGATGCTAAGGAGCCAAGGGAAAGTGGCACTGCAATCGGTGCAGCGCCGCTTTCCATAAATCTGCCCATCTGTGTCCATTCTTTGCCAAATCATTTAGGTAGTCATTATGAACATGGCGGGAAATACCGTCACCTGCCATTGTGACGGCGAACAGAACACCTCCATTGGCGGTGAACAGAAACCTGCCAAATAATGATGCCAAAAACAGAAACCTCCAAAAATTCTGGTACTTCTAGCCACCGCCAGGGCCCTTGATGGCGGAAAGGCCATAAAACCCCACCCGCCACCGCCAAGCAGACAAATCCCCCACCCTCCAAATAATGATGCACAAATCACGGCGGCAGATAGTGGATGCCGAACGACCATTGGCGGTACGGACCGCCACGGCCAGCAATGGGACCCAACAACAAGAAAAGCACACATTGGCAAGTTTGAAACCCATACAGCTGACACACATCCAAAACACTCACATACACATCCCACAATCCTTTGCATCACCAATAGGACAACTGAGACTGACAACACAACACGCATACACTGAACTCAAAATCACACAAGTCACACACCCAACTACACAACAGCATTCTAACCAATATCCACACAACACACCACCAACAACACACACTATGGCAACCCCTAAGCACCAACGCTTCACAGATCGGGAGCTATGAACAATGGTGGACGAAATACTGAAGGTCGAGCCACAAATCTTCAGGGCGCAGGTCCAGCACACACCCATCGCCAGGAAGATGGAGTTATGGCAGATGATTGTAAACAAGGTCAAAATAGTGGGAAACCATCCACGCATGAAGGACGACATCTGCAAGAGATGGAACAACCTGCGTGGGAAGGTGAGGTCGATGGCATCCAGGCACAACATTGCAGTACAGAAGATTGGGGGAGGACCCTCACCTACACCCCCGACTACACCGACTGGGAGAAAAAGGAACTGGCCATCCTGCACGCTGAGGGCCTCACTGGACTCACTGGAGGAATGGACTCGGGTAAGTCATCTACAATTATTCAATATCCACCACACCTTTAATGCATGTACCACCCCATCCCTCCAACCAACACCAGGACCACTACCCCACCCAGGCCACATTCACTACATCCAGTCACCCTGCATGCCCACAAACCCACCAACAGGCCCACATTCCTCCCCCTGTGCACAGCCACCTACCCCTGCAAGGAACCAAATGACTCCACTGCACCCACAATGCATCACCACATCCCATGCAAAATGCAATGGCAACCCCACAATAGGTACCTGCATGGCCCAAAAGGGGAAGAAACAGCACAAAATAGGGCACAGCTGTGTATCATTATTCAAATTAGTACATGCAACATACATGTCCATTCCCCCCCAAAGGCACCACCACCCATGCAACCCTGATGGAAAGGCCAAGGAGTGCCATCGCCCCACATGGAGACAGAGGCCCCACTCAGGACACTGGAGAGGGAAGTGTGAACAGTGAGGAGTATCCTGGCCCGTCACACAGTCCTGGACTGTCACCCTTCAGCAGCCCCACACAGGACACCACTGACACCTCTACCACCCAGCCACCAACAAAGCTCTGGCCAAACGACACCACACCAGTGTCTCCAGGCCACAGACTGGGTGAATACAAGTACAGAGGCCAGAGGCCCCACCTACTAACAGGCAGGGTGATGATGGCCCCAGTGAAAGTGGTACTGCCAGACCTGTGCAGGGGACACAGGCACAGGGGGCTAGGCCCAGTGGGAGGGCATCAGTGGCCCGGGGGGATGCCAAAGGATGGATGCTGCAGCCCAGGAGGTGATCTCTGAGGTCCTTCGAGCATACTACCCTACACAAGACAGGATGGGCCAGATCCTGGCTACCCTGGAACAGAGTCAAAGGTTGAAGGTAGCACAACATCAAGAGACCATGGAGCAATGGAAACAGCTGAATGCCACCATGGACACTATTGCAGGGGTGCTGCAGCACCACTAACTAACCCAGCCTGAGACCCACACAAACCTGGAAGCCCCTACCACTGCCCAGGACACACACCAGCCCTCAACATCAGCAGCAGCAACTGGACCGGTGGCACTGGCAGAGGACACACAGGAGACCAGCACTCCTACCCATGCAGCCCAGCACCATACACTCAAACGGTCCCTCAGACCCAGATATGGCACAGGAACACCTGCCAAGACCAAGGACCCACTAAGAAGTGACTCTGACATGGACTGTCTCCCAAGTGTGCCACTGTTCTACCATCCTCACCTGCCAATAGCAATGTAACAACTTGCAAGGGACAGATGGACCTATACCCACTGTCAACAATCACCGAGCCCATGTACCTAGTATGGGTATCCACCATTAGCCCACTCCCTATCTCTGTAAAGCGCACCAATGCATTTATGACACCAAATAAAACACATGTTCACCAAATCTTATATCCCCTGTCATAATGTTGAATCAATTGTAAATGTGAATGCATTTGCCAGTCAATTCCATAATTATACCTTTATTGCAGGAATGGTACCACACGTACAACATTGTCTGGAGTAAACATAAATGTACACCATGTTTTGTTCCATGGCTCATGCCACCTTATTCTTCAGGTAACAGTGTCAATGACTACAGACCCCAGATCCCTATAATGAATAAGTCAGACAGACATTATGCAGGGCAGACATCATCAGTGAACAGTACCTCATAGTCATAGCCCATCATCATCCTCACCATCACTCTCATCCCCTCTCAGAGGAAGCTGGTCTGGATATACATCACCCTCCTTTACCTGTAGGGGGGATAGCTTTCCTCACAGCCAGGTTGTGCAGCATGCAGCAGGCCACCACTATTCTACACACCTTGTCAGGGCCATAGCACAGGGATCCCCCTGAGTGATAGAGGCAACGGAATCTAGCCTCCTGGAGACCTGTAGTGAATCTGTCACCCTCCTTGTATGTCCATGGACCTCATTGTAATTCGTCTCCGCATCTGTCCTTGGATTCCTCACAGGTCCCAGAAGCAATTGTATGTTGGGGTAGCCAGAATCACTTGCAAAAGTGTTTGAAACAGGACTGTATCAAACTGCCATTACTTGCAGATAGCCTGGCTGTCAGCTATGTAGTGATCCAGTGTCATACACACTCACCTATGAGCCATCGTCTGTTCCCTTGTAGTTGATCCATCATGTGTGGTACACTGCTGTTTCTCAGGACAAATGAATCATGGACTGACCCTGGAAACATGACATTCACATGTGAAATGTGCTGGTCTGCAGTACACACCAATTGTATGTTCATTGAGTGGAAGTTCTTCCTGGTTACGTACACCTGTTCATTTACTCTTGGGGGAAGGAGAGCTATGTTGGTGCAATTGATGGCACCTATCACATGGGGAATGTTAGCAAAGGCATACAAGTCTGACTTGATGGTAGGGAGTTCAGCTCTTTGGGGAAACTTTACATTTGTCTGCAGGTGTGCTACAAATGCATCCAGGAATTTGCACAGGATGAGGCTAAACATTGGCTGAGAGAACCTTGCACCCATGCCCACTGTCACCTGAAATGAGCCCATAGCCAAGAAATGGAGTAGAGAGAGCACTTGCACTTCAGTATGGATGGCATGCTGATTCGGATTAGCCGGTCTCAGTACAGGATCCAGTAATTCACATAGCTTATAGATTGTTGTACGATTGAGTCTCTGGGTGACAAAGATGTGATGTTCTACCATGGTATCCAAATCAACAAGAGGTCGGTACACAGATGGGGGCCTCCCTCGCCACATGGGTCTGTACCTAGGGGGAGGAGAAAACACATATGAGGGACACACATACACATGCAAAACATGTTGTGTATGAATAACTGCTGTACAATATGTAGGTGACACACGCAAGCGATATATGATGTACAACTATAGGGACATGTATGAGGTGATACGTCTGGACTGATGTGGGGAACAAACACTCATGTGGGCATGTGACTAGGGGGCTGGGATTGATAGGGCCTGAATGGGGCCCATGACTGGGGAAATATGTACATCATTGCTAGCAAAATGGCAGCTTCCTGCCATCCAGATATGTAGGAGTGGAAGTGACCTCATTCCGCTGGCAGTTGTTGTCCTGGCGTAAGGCAGTGTCCACCGCCGTGCACCCATTCATTAGTTAACATTGTTGTCAATGGGGAAGATGGGCCTATCATGATCGCCGCCGGCGGTGTTGGTGCACACCGCCGCGGAGCGTACGCCATGTCGTCACCCCAATTTCACTTGACTCCCGGATCCCGTGCATGGAAGTACTCCACTGAGTGTGCTTCTGTGTTCTGACTCTGGTTACTCAAATGGCACGAGTCACAGGGGAAAGGGCCCCAGCCTTCACTGCGGAGGAGCTGGAGAAGCTGGTGGACGGGGTCCTACCCCTGTATGCCAAGTTATATGGGTGACCAGAAGTGCAGGTGAGTAGGCCGATGACGTGCATGGATGTGTGTGATGGTGGCAGATGCCTGTATGAATGTGTGGTCGGTATGTACCTGCACAGGCCTAGATTGTGTGGCAAGTACCGTGTGTGAGGTGGAGAAATGATCTTGTGAAGTGTCCATCCCATAGGGGACGTATAGTCAGCGGTATCACATGGCCATATCCTGAACTACGTTTTTCTTTTCTGTGTGTCCCATACAGGTCAGTGCCCATCAGAAGAGGGCACTCTGGCAGGCCATCACCAGGGAGGTGTGGACCCTGGGGGTCTACAACCGCCGGAGCACCCACTGCAGGAAGCGGTGGGAGGACCTGCGGTGCTGGGCCAGGAAGATCTGCGAGGCCCAGCAAGGGAAGTCCTCCCAACAAGGACGGGGTGCCCGTCAGACCCTGACCCCGCTAATGTGCCGCATTCTGGCGGTGGCATATCCAGATTTGGATGGGCGCTTGAAGGCTGCACAGCAGCCACAAGTGGTTGAGTACCAACACCATTTCATGCCTCTTTGATGGATGTCTGAGGGTGCAGTAATATCTATGCTGTCTAGTTCAAGGGACTCTCACACGAGTCTACCAGCAGTCCTGCCCCCATCGGCACTGAGATGATTAGGGGCAGGTCTGGCAGTTCATCAGGTCCTTGTTTCATGTGGGAGAAGATTTGTATGGTAGGGTTGTGGCCACTAGTCAGGGGTATAGGACTCACCATAATTGTGGGCGCTGCGTGTAGGTGTAGAACCTGGGTGGGAGTGTGTGTGCACCAAGTTTGTACATCCATTCAGGTATTTACAGATATCTCTCATGTTTTGTCTCCCCACCCCTGTACTCTTGTGTTGTCTGTGTACATCAGCATCATCTGGCGAGGGAGCAATGGCACCAGCAAGTATGGATGCAACGGCCCACGGTTCCAAGGAGGCAGAGTCTACCGACGCCAAGGGGACCAGTGGGTTGGAGGGTGAGCGGAATACCATGGGGGAGGCTACTACCACTGGAGGTGTTGACTCTGATACCTCCTCCTATTGGGAGCTCCCTGGTGGTGGCAGACCCTAGTGGGCCCACCCATTCATTGTCATCTTCTGCCATCCCATAGCATCACAGCCCTCCCTGTTGCTCCCCACCCACTTGCCCGTGCCCACTCACCCAGATGGGTGGGCATCTCCTTCACCCCAGGCACCTCAATGCCTGCCCCAGTCAACCCTGCTGCGCTCATGGAGGAGGCTATTGACCTCTAGAGGACTATCTCTGTAGGACAGACTTGTTATCTATTGCTTTGGAACAGACCTACATCAGGGGTTGGAGCATATCTGTATAAATGCTCATCACTTAGACATATAGTCAGAGGGATTCCCACCAGATGGCATCACTGCTATCAATGCTGCAGGTTAACTTGACATTGACCCATTCTTCGTGTCCCTTCGGAGTCTGAGCTAGAGACCTCATTCCAAGGTCCTGAGGGTTGGGGGGGCTCTTCTAGACATGGCATTGGCAGGTTAGGTTTACCACAATTAGCTCTCTTCTAGGTTAGAGATTAGGGACATGACATTAGGCTATTAGGACATATTTCACATATCATGTCATTGCAAGATGGTCGGGGTCTTTTTATTTTGGTGAGGTGCTGCTTCTGAGCCAGTAGGATTGGGACAACAATTGTGACTTGTTGTAGGACTGGCACAATCGCCTACATACATGAGTACTATCATCCTCAAACCAGCAGCCTTGCCGAGAGCAAGAGTCAAACTACGACACTGTATCATGTGTTTGGAATTCAATTCCATATGGCGTGCAATTAATAGTGCAATTTGACTTGCACAACAAATCTCTTCCTGACAAATTAACATAACCTAAATCACACACCACAAATTGATGATTTTCCTCAAATGAACCTATTTTTACTGATACTTCTTTTGAAATTGGATTAGTGACTTGCTGATTTGTAACTCCCACAACTTGCATTTCTCTTTCCAAGGGGGCATGTCTGGTACTTCTGTTGTGCACACAGTAGAATGGGTAGCTCCTGTGTCAATCAGAAATGACACTAGGTGGCCATTTACTTCTCAATCTAAATGTGGGCCACTCTGGTCTACCATTAAGATTGCACCAAGAATGCAATCTGCTTCCCCTCTCAAGCACCATCATTATGCTGCACCAAAGGATAGCATCTCTCTGTTATCAAACATTGGGAACTGTTGAATTGCATTTTGATTTTGAACTTGCATCACATTTCTATAAATTTTGGGTAACTGGTTTTGATTAAACTTTACACCAGTCATAGTAGGCTGAACCATAAAGGGCTTGTGTCATGAGCAAGATTTGATTTTGATTTTGTATGGGTACTTTCACTTGTCACATTGGAACATTTGACATTGGAACTTGATTCACTCCCTGAACCTGGTTATTTAAATTTCTATCTGGATTAAATCGATACTTGTTCTTCCAATGCCCTACCTTGTTGCACACCTGACAAGTTGTCATTTTCCTCAGAGTTACAATATCAACAACTATATTTGGATTCACAGAAGCACCTCTTCCTCTTCCAGAAGAAAGCATCATTCCTCCCTGCACCCAATACATTCATACGTGAAATCCATTTGCTTGCAGTCCCCTCACACCTTGGGCTACATCACCATTCTTAACAACCAACTGATTCTGGAACCTTTGTTGTGAGAACTTTGTCTGAGAAATTAATACTTGATTTGCCACTGACTCATTTATTGCTCATTACTACATTACTGTTCATACTTCTAGATCTCATTTAAAGTCTTCATTTTCCAGCAAATCACATTCTCCTGTATATTCTGGTAAATCTCATGCCTCAAACCAAGAACAAACTGCGTAATAAAAAATCCCATATCAGATAGGACAAATTGTGTTTGTCAAATGCTATCAAAAAGCTTTTTCAATATTTCATAGAATTCATGTAATTTCCTTAACTTCCTGTTGTAATCTATTCAGCTTTAAATGATCTACATCTTGAGGTGGAATTCTGTTTTTCAAGAATTTTATCACCTCATTATACTTTGTCATTACTACAGGTGCATTTGTAACAGGAACTTTTTATAGTTCTGTATCTGACCAAAAACAGCAATTTTACATTCTGCCCACAAATCCTTCTGAACCACAATATCAAAAAAGTGTCCAAATCAATTCACAACTCCTTTGACAATTTTACAAATCTCTCAACCTGTGTACACCACTCCATTGAGGTCTCTCTAAATTTTGGAAAATGTTTGTAAATGATATAAGATCTCCCTCACTACAGAAAGACATGTACATACCCTCCACTTGGTGTTTCCCTTAAAGGATATGGTGAAACCGTATCTTTCTTTTCTGATAGTTCTTTCTGCTTTCTTTTCTCCTCAGCATCTTCAGCTTGTTTCTTTTTCTTGTCTTGTTTTTGTGCCCATTTAGTTTTATATTTAACCATATCACTGGAGAACGCTTGTTCTCAATAGATTTACCATCTAACAGAACCCTGAAGCTTATCTGCAATGCTCCACTTTTAGAAATATCTTTAATTGCCCACTCTCTGGTAGCCTTTCTTTTAATCTCTTTAACAAGTAAACTATTTAGTGTTCTTGATATTTTTATGCGTGATTAAGATTTGAACATCCTCTTAAACTTTCTTCCAGTTCAACTTTCTGTTGTGGCACATTTAGAGGTTTTTCACCCTGAGAAACTAAGGTAACCTCTGCACTTGTATTAGTGCTTGGTCTTTCTGGATCGTCAATCTTTGTACAATTTCAGACAGCTTCTTCAAAGCACGGAGGAAATAAACCTCTGTCTAGATCTCCTTCACCTGGTTCTGTTTGTGTTGTGAAGACAAATCACCTTCCTTACCCTAATGCCTAAATAGTCTGTGATGGAGCCCACACTGCAATCTGTGAATTCTGTGAAGTTATGATAAATCTATATACTGGAGTACCCCAAGTTTGTTGTTGAACCACTGTAGACAGAGTAATCTGTGCAGGTACTGTCTGCTGAGTAATCATTCTAGTTACATGGGCAGTTATGACCATATTAACCGGAACATTTTCTGGAGATATAGCCTGGGCTATACTCTTTTGTGGAGGAACAGGCTCTGCAGCAATCGGTTGAGCTATCACTGGCTGTGGTAAATCCACTGAGTTAGTATTGTTTGTATATTTACAGGCATTACTGTTTGCATCTGATCAGTACTCTGGGAAATATCGGGATCTATGGGAGCTGTAGCAGTGACTTTATTACTTAGAGATGGCTTTTCATTAGTCGCTGTTGATTTCACATATGATGGAGGGTGTGTTGATAACATTCCTTCCAAAATATCATCCCAGCAATCTGATTCCGAGTCAACTTTTAATTCATCCTTTGTTTCCTTTTCACCTTTAAATGTTTACTTTACTGGCTTTTCTGAAACTTTAGTTCTAGTGGTTTCTTCTCCTGAATGTGAAGGGTATAAGCTACTACTTTCAATTATACTTTTCCTCCATACCTGTGCCCTACTATACCAAATTGCATAGACATAATTTCTCACTGCTCTTTCTTTATCCTGTTTTAATACTATTCTTTCCCTTTGGCTTAGTGCCTCAAATTGTGTAGGTCTAGAGGTGGCTTAGTTTCATGTAAAACATCCAACTTTTTCCCCAAGAATTCCCTAATTAAATGTTCCCCATCTATCAAAGTGCAATGTCTTTTCAGCTTCAGTGATCTTACACCATAGATGAAGCTAAAGACATGTATGTATCCTTTTTCAACCATCATATGATATGTTGGTGTACACTGTAGAGGTGTCTTTTCACCATCTCTTACCAGAATCACAGCATCCCCCCTCATTAAGCTCCTTACAGCCTTTAAAAAACTTCATGATTCCAAATTTAAATGTCTCAAATCGAATATCAACATTACAGAGACTAAGGCCCTCTGCCCGCCAAACTCTTTGGGTCGGAAAACTGCCACTCTGGTTTCCCCCCTGCTTGCCCTATTATGAGTTTTCGACTAGGCCAGTGGGCGGAATCAGCATTTCTGCCCACTTGCCCAGTGGGAAACTCACCACAACATTGACGCCGGCTTGTAATTGAGCTGATATCAATGTTGAGGTGAGTCGGGTGCGTGAACACCCACCACGCTTTTTACTGCCTGTAATTCAGACAGTGAAAAGCGCAACAGGGCTGTCCAGGGGGCCCCTGCACTGCCCATGCCAAGTGCATGGGCAATGCAGAGGCCCCCATGGGCCCCCCGGCACCCCGTATGTTCTAGCCTTTGCATGTGGAGGGACCGTCATGCAAAAGCTGGTGGAGAGAGGACTTGTAATCCCCAGATTAAGAACACCGGCACTGACAGTCTGTTGACTGATGGCAACCTAACGGCGCCGGCGGTCGCACCATGGCTCCACCACGGTCATAATGTGGAGGCTGGACTGCTGCTTTGGCAGCAGTCTGACATCCACAGCAAGTCTGGCCGTCCAAGGACCACCAGGCTCATAATGAAGGGCTAAGTGGCAGCTTTATGGAAAGCGGTGCTGCACCAAGTGCAGCGCCACTTTCCCTGTGCCGCTTAGCACCCCCCTATTGCTACCATGTGTGTGCTGTATTTAAAACACGGCGCATCATTGCGCAGGGTAGGGGGCAATAGTGTAATTTTTTATGACACTATTGATGTACTTTGCAGGAGTTGTGCCAAAATATTGGCACTGCTCCTGCAGAGTACATGGGGCCCATTCTAAAGAACTGAAGCCCCCTTTTAACGCCTGCTCTTAAGCAGGCATTAAAAGTGCCATAATAAATGGTGCAAGGAAATCCCATCTATTTCCTTGCACCATTTTACCAAGTCCCCTAACGGGGAAATGCCCCATTTGCATACATCATGCCTGGGGCACGCATAATGTAGCACAAAGCTTTGCAGGGTGGTGCAATGTGGGGATTTGGGCCCTATTGGGCCACATTAATGTCAAAATAATTTACGTTAATGTGGCGCAAGCTGGTACTATAAATATGCCCCTAAGTGTTTTTAATATGTTCCAAATATGTCAAGAGTCAAACCCTCCCTTTTGTCAAATCACAATTGCAGCTTGGAAATACAATCAACCAATAACTTTGCATATTTTGACAATCTTAAGCCTGTCACAGTGCAACCTCACACCAACCGACCAAAACCAGCACAACACATTATTATGTCACAACTTGCTCCTTGCAACAGTTTACTCTCCTTTGCACTTTTCTTTTTCGAATAAATAACCAACACAAAATTCTAGTTTGCTTCATCCAAAGGAAATCAAAAGCAACATATTAGCAATCAACTAAGTATAAAAACCTTCACAATGATGAGTTCTCTACCTGCATCAACTCACCTAATCAGTGTTGTATCACCTTTGTGCATCAGGTTCCCCAACACCAATCAATATTAGTGCAATCAGTTTATGTCCCTATCTTTTGGACAAAGTTGACAACCTCTCATGACTTACACTTCTCCAAGCAGACATAGGGGCATATTTATACTACGTTTGCGCCGGATTTGCGTCGTTTTTTTTTACGCAAATTCGACGCAAAACTAACTCCATATTTATACTCTGGCGTTAGACGCGTCTAGCGCCAAAGTCCATGGAGTTTGCGTCAATTTTTAGCGTGGACACCTACTTTGCGTTAATGATATGCAAGGTAGGCGTTCCCGTCTAAAAAATTGACTCCGAGGCATGTTCCCCGTATTTACACTCCCGGGCAAAAATCACGCCCGGGAGTGGGCGGGTCAAAAAAAATGACGTCCAGCCGCTTTTGCGTAGTTTTTTAGTGCCTGGTCAGGACAGGCGTTAAGGGACCTGTGGGCTCGGAAGGAGCCCAGAGGTGCCCTCCCATGCCCCCAGGGACCCCCCCTGTCACCCTTGCCCACCCCAGGAGGACGCCTAAGGATGGAGGGACCCATCCCAGGGAACATAAGGTAAGTTCAGGTAAGTAATTTTTTTATTTTGTTTTGTGGCATAGGGGGGCCTGATTTGTGCCCCCCTACATGCCACTATGCCCTATGACCATGTCCAGGGGACAGAAGTCCCCTGGGCTTGGCCATTGGGCAAGGGGGCATGACTCCTGTCTTTGCTAAGACAGGAGTCATTTCAATGGGGGTTGGGAGTTAAAAAAAAAGGCGCAATTCGGGTTGAGGCGAAAATTTTGCCTCAGCCTGACTTGCCCCATTTTTTGGCGCCCAAGCTCCATATTCCCCTACGCCGGCGCTGCCTGGTATACGTCATTTTTTTTCACGCACACCAGGCAGCTCCGCCGGCTAACGCCGGCTAACGTCATTGAATAAATACGGCGCCCGCATGGCGCTTCAGAATGGCGTTAGCCGGCGTTAGATTTTTTGACGCACAACTGCGTTGGCGCAGTTGTGCGTCGAAAAGTATAAATATGGCCCATAATATCTTCATATTTTTTTTGCTCTATCTGTTTATTTCTTATCACTTATCTTTATTTATCTGTACCCGGAACTTAGACTGTTTCTTAGTCTGATGATTTATGTCAACAAAAAACATATCACATAACAGTTTCAATTTAATTCAACATAAACCATTTCAAAGGACATTACAAATCACCATATATATTTTTGATGCATCAACCCTATTGATACCCACACCATTGATTTTTTCATCAATTTAGCATCCGCAATTTGCAACTGCTTTTGAAACCACACCTCATCAGTCTTCACAAACAGATTCTGGGCCTAGGGCATGCAATTCTTTTTTATTTCTAAATACCTGTTGTCTTTTTAGTTATTGCCGATCATTTTACCTAACACTGTAACCATACCTCTGCTATCAACTTTTTGGGGCTACAATACTAAATTCATAAATACTTAGGCCCTCATTCTGACCTTGGCGGGCGGCGGAGGCCGCCCGCCAAAGTCCCGCCGTCAGATTACCGTTCCGCGGTCGAAAGACCGCGGCGGTCATTCTGACTTTCCCGCTGGGCTGGCGGGCGGTCGCCTTCAGACCGCCCACCAGCCCAGCGGGAAAGAGGCTTCCACGATGAAGCCGGCTCGGAATCGAGCCGGCGGAGTGGAAGCTGTGCGACGGGTGCAGTTGCACCCGTCGCGTATTTCACTGTCTGCGCAGCAGACAGTGAAATACATGTAGGGGCCCTCTTACAGGGGCCCCTGCAATGCCCATGCCAGTGGCATGGGCACTGCAGGGGCCCCCAGGGGCCCCGCGACCCCCCCTACCGCCATCCGGATCCCGGCGGTCCGACCGCCGGGATCTGGATGGCGGTAGGGGGGTCGGAATCCCCGCGGCGGTGCAGCAAGCTGCGCCGCCGTGGAGGATTCAATGGGGCGGCGGTACACTGGCGGGAGCCCGCCAGTGGTGCCGGTCCGACCGCGGCTTTACCGCCGCGGTCGGAATCCCCATTGGAGCACCGCCGGCCTGTCGGCGGTGCTCCCGCGGTCCTCCGCCCTGGCGGTCAAAGACCGCCAGGGTCAGAATGACCACCTTAATGTCTGCCTTGGCCCTTTAGGAGAATGAATCTTAGGAGTGGTATATAGAAGAAATATGGCTGCAACACAAGACATTAATAGTGATGCATTTGTTTTTATAAGAGTGAATGGTAAGAGTTTAAAGTAGTTACAAATGTTTGTTTACAATTACTGTAATGGTTTTACTAGTCCATAAAATTACAGAACATTTCATAAAGCGTGTTTTGAAATCTGTCCCTACTCTAATCACTTCAGTATAGTAAACAAAAGATGTCAGTACTCATAGACAATACAGTAAAAAAAATTGTAAGAATGAGACTAGCGAGCTAAAGAAAGTCTGAAAAAGGTTGTTGCTCAAACAAATCACCAAAGTAATTCTTTATGGTATCGTCCTCTCACTCAGCCTCACAGACTATCAACTCAAAAAGCTTCTTACTATCACATCTGTTACGTCAAGGCCAATAGGACCCTCTACCCTGGACTAGTCCACCCTCTCTCTCCTTTCTTTAGCAATTGACGGTTATCTCTCATGCTGGATTCTCCAACGCTTTTAATGCTCTCTTTCCCTCAGACACTTTTATATTAGAATAAATTGAATACAATTCTCACTACAATGTTTATTATAATTGTAGCACAATCTCCTGGAAAGGGAGGAAACCAATTTGCTTTAACTTTTTCCAAGCAATAGCAGCACAAATTCAATAATGCAGTAGGAACATGTGCAGTTATTCCCATACATGTTTTGCTTCTTTTAAATAAAATATTTATACACATGTTTCAATCGGCATATCCCTTCACTCAGCTTTCTCACTGTAATTCATAAAGGATGCCATTGTATAGCTTAATTGATCAAATGTGTGCATTCCAAAGTAGGCCAGGAAAGCAGAAAAGAATAATATAATACAGTCTCCTTTGTTAAAGTAAGAAGACATTTTTTATAATGCTTAGGCCATGCAAAGGTTTGAAAGGACATTTTTATGTCAGTTAAGCTTTAAAGAATTTGTTAACATTAGCAATGGAGCAAATCAGACAACATAGGTCATGCAGAATTTAAAACAAATGCACAGTTTTGAAAAGGCAGCTTTGGTTAGGCTTAATTTAATTCATTCAGGTTAATTGAACATACTGAATTTTATTTTTGAAGAAACCTTTCGCACTGGTGTAGTAAACGGGTGACAATTCACTTTTTATACCATGTATGTATTTCCCCACCATACACTATGGCATAATAGAAAAGTTAAATATACTAATCATGGATTAGCCAATTTCAAGAAGTTTTAGGGATCAAAGTACAAACACCAAGCACTAGATAGCAATGGCCCAGTGTGCAGTCTAAACAAACACCAATAAAATTCAACAAATCCAGAGAAGACCAGGCAAAATGTGGCATTTTCAAATGCACTAGGGGTAATTCTTGGCATATGGGGCATGGAGGGTAAAAAGCAGGCAATAATAAACTGGGGATAGTTTTTTAGCAGTAGGAAGGACAACCTTGACATGGGGGTGAGACAGGCAACTGTGCCAAAATGCTGGTAGTAGCATCTTAGAAGTAAAGCTTTGACATATGGGTCACTCATGGTATACAAAGTATGGATGCAGTAAACTATAAAATTCAGGTTCAGTCATACTGTGCATAATTGTTGGGATAAGCAAACCCTGTGGTATTTGGAGGATCAATGACATCATAATGGACCTTGCATAAGAGAGGTAGTCAGTGTTGTATAAGCAGGGGCGGACGGGGATGGAAAATTGGGCTGTGCGTCAAAATAAAAGTGCCAATGTAAACATTTTTGGAAATTGTGAATTAAAATATACAACTTGACCCCAATTTTCCTAAACTTTTATCTGAAAGGAACTAACCAAAACCTTCTCAGAAGAATTTTCACTAGCTCGTTTTGCTAGCTGAAATTCAGGGCCAATATTACCCCCACCACTATCAAAGCTCATCAGCACCCAATGTTGTGCTCTCCCTCACCTGATCCTCACCCATTTAAATATTATTTCAAAATAGATGTACCTTTTTTTCAAAAGCAATATAGTATAAGCTATGTGTTTTGATAATGGTTCAAACTGAGTAACAAGCTAACTGTAAAGCTAATTTATTAATGAATGCCTAATTGTTTAACAAAAGTACATATATTTGAATAACTTCAAAAGATAAGATCCAGTCACATAAAAATAAGTAAAAGCCACACAGTTGACAATCACAATTCAGAAATAAGGGGCATACATACAAACCCCATGCACTTCTGGTGCATCACTTTTTGCGACTCACTGGTGGCACATATTGCAGGCCAATATCTACAAGGCCATACAAAGCCACTTTGCATGACTTTTTTAAAGGCATTGTGTAAACAGTGTAAGGCAACGCAGTAAGAGTTGCTAAATTGACTTACATTGTGTAAGGGAGGTGTACCATGAACATTGTGGTGGGTGTTCCCATGCAACACACATGGGATTTGATGCATTCCCAGATTTACAAGAATCTGTAAACCTGGGAAAGTGTCAAAACTGTACACGTCACCAGGAGAGGTGCAATGAGGAGAAACATCGCTATTTCTCCTCATTGTTTCCTCTTTCCAAAGAGAAAAATGCCTTCCAGGATTGTTTTGTGCAGAAAGGGGCAAAACAATCCTGCTGACAGCACAGACACTTTTGCACCATGGGGCAAGGGTATCTGCATTGGTGCTAGCCACCAATCTGTGCGCCAGCACAGGGGAAAGGGCAGAAATTCACAGTGTCTTGTAAATATGGGGGCATATTCACAAGGAGCTTGCGCCTCCTTTGTCTTATTTTTCTGAAGCAGTGATGGTGCATTTTATGCTCTAATCAAACATTAATAGGGCACAGAAAATCACCCAGGAGGGTCTCAAGGAGCTGGAGCTGTATGCTGATGCCTGGAGGAATGATCATTTGAACATCCAGGTCTTTAGTTCTCATCTGAATAGCTGGAGTGACACTGCAGTCCTGAGGTGCAGGGGGAGGTTGTTCCAAGCCTTGGTTGCCTGGAGTGAGAAGAAGCGTCCTCTGCTGTTGCCTCAATGGATCCGTGGGGTGTCCGTGAGGGATCGTAAATCTGAACGGAGGTGTCTCGTCGGTTGGTGGAAGGTCAGGCTTTTGTTGATGTATGCTGGTGTTGGGCCTGGTAGGCATGGATCTTGAACTGTCATCTCTTCGGAGTTGGGAGCCAGTGTACTTTTTTGAGATGGGATGAGATGTAGGTCCTTTTGGAGAGGTCAAGTATGAGTCTTGCCACTATGTTCTGATTTGTCTGGAGTCTCTTCGGGAGGCATGCTGGGATTCCTACCTACACTGAGTTTCTGTAGTACAGTCTGTTTATGATGAGGGCCTGCATGACAGTCCTTTTGGTGCCTGCTGGAAGTCACCTGAAGATCTTGTGGAGCAGGCGATGGGTGTGAAAGCAGGTGGATAACACTGCGTTAACTTGTTTCTTCATTGATAGCTTGCAATCCAGGATAATGCTGAGGTTGCGGGTGTGGTCTGTTGGGGTAGTCGGTGTGCCAAGCTCTACGGGCCACCATGTGTCAGTCCATGGCGAGGCGTTTTTCCCAAAGATGAGGATTTTCATTTTTTCAGTGTTGAGTTTAAGCCAGTTGTCCTTCATCCAATCCGCCATGTTCATCATGCATCTGTGGAAGTTAGCTTTTGTGGTGGAGGGATCTTCGGACAGTGAGAAGATGATCTGTGTGTCATCAGCATTGGAATGATGGTGAGTCTGTGTGATCTGATGGTGACAGCCAAAAGGGTCATGTAGGTGTTGAAGAGTGTCGGGCTGAGGGACAATTCTTGGGGGGCTCCACAGATTATCTTCTTGGGCTCTGAAGTGAGCGGTGGAAACTGATCCTTTGGGTTCTGCTGGTGAGGAACAAGGCGATCTATTTGAGGGTGTTTCCTTGAGACCAGATGTGGTGAAGTCTGTTGATCATGATGCGGTTGGAGATGGAGTCAGCTGAGGCAGATAGTTCCAGGAGGATGAGGGGCTGCTGTTTCTCTATGGTCCAGGAAGGCTCTGATGTAATCTGTGGCTGTAATTGGGGCTGTCATGGGGCTGTGATTACCTCGAAATACAGATAAGAAGGCCTGCAGAAGGTTGTGGTCTTCTAGGTGCTGGGTGAGTTTCTGGTTTGTCACTTTCTCAGGGACATTTGCTGGTTAGGGGAGCAGAGAGATGGACTGGTAGTTCTTCAATTTGGCTAGGTCGGCGGATGATTTTTTCAGGAGGGGCCTCACTTCAGTGTGTTTTCAGACCTCAGGGAAGGAGGCCACAGTTATGGAGGCATTCAGGTCCTTTCTGAGCTTGTTGCTGATTCTTTTGCTTCTGAAGTTGAGGACACAGTGGGGGCAACAATCTGTGGGTTCTCCCGAGTGTACTTGTGTTGGATCATCGGGGGATGTTGTGCAGCGGATGGTGTCCCTGTAGGTGATGGTGATTCCATCTTCATGCTTTTTGGTTCGGTCACGGTGTGTTATTTTGCAGCCATCGGGGATAGTAGTGGCGATGTCTGGTGCAGAGGTGGGTTTGAGCCAGGTTTCTATGAGGACGATGATGTCTGGGGTGAGAGAGGAGATCCTGTCCCAGACTTTGGTGGTGTGTTTATCGAGTAAACATGCATTGAGTAGAATGCATTAGAGTTGTGTCATTAAAGTTTTGATGTGTCTGGTGCATTGGTTGCTTCTTTGCTGAAGGTGAGGCAGCAGTATCAGCAGGAGAATGGTCCTCTGGGGATACATGGGGTTGAGTGGCAGCAGTGCTTGTTGGTGTGTCTGGGGTCCAAGGCTTGGAGGTCAGCAGCGGTGTATCTTCGTGGGGTGGAAGAGCCAGGGGTTCTGTCACTGTGCGTGGTCCAGTTGCTGGGTGCGGTGCAGACACAGATGGGGTTGACTTTGACACACCAGCAGTGCACTAGTGGCACACCAGTGCTGCAGCCTCCATTATGTAGGTCCTGGGAGGAGGGAGGGGCACTGGAAGGTGGTTGGCGGGGCTAAGTGGGAGGCAGGAAAATTGGCAGCAGGTGAGAGTGGGAATGGAGAAAAAAGGAATGAATAGAGAAAGAAAGGAGGCAGAAATCAGGAGAAATTACTCTGAAAAACTGAGTGAAAGAAGGGAAAAACAGTGAAAATGAGGCAGAAAGCAGGAGAAAGCACTCAGAGAAATGGGAGAAAGGAGGGAGAAAGCAGTGAAAATGAGGCAGAAAGCAGGAGCAAGCACTCAGAAAAATAGAGGGACAGGTGGGAAAAAGCAGTCAAAATGAGGCAGAAAGCAGGAGAAGGCACTCAGCAAAACAGGGGCGAGGAAGAGGAGTTAGTGAGAACGAGGCAGCAAACAGGAAAGAGCAATGTAGCAGCAGAGAAGAGCTGGCCTTGGACCTGCTCCATATTTACAAAGCAGTGCATTAGACCCAATGCACCACTTTCCATTGGCCTGCATCAGATTTGTACTGTGCCTGAACCGGCTGTGTCATTTAACTTTAAACAGATGCAGGGTAGGCAGTCCCCCATAAAATCCAACACAGAACCGATGCAATGATATTTATGAGTCTATAGGAAAGTGGTGTATTATTGGAAAGCCGCACTCATAGGCAAAAATGTTTTAGAATTCCTATGTATTGGCAACCCAGGCATAACAAATGATGCATTTGCACTGGGAGATAAACAGAACATAGCCAAAGCACTTCGGCAATCTCAACTAGGCAGTGGTGGTAGTCATACTGCAGCTAGTAGCAGAGAGAAGACCATTACTACTACCACTGAGGTAGCACAGGAGAAGGAAGTGGATATTCTGTGAACGGACTATCCTTATTGACCTCAGGGAGGAGGTGGTCATCACCTATTGCAGGCTCAGGAGAGAGTCCATCATACAGCTTTTGAACCTGATTGCACCAAGGCTGCAGGAAATATCACAGAGGTGCACCAACTCCCCTCCACAGGTCAAGCTGATGGCAATGATCCACATGCTAGCATCTGGGTCATTCCAGACCACCTCAGCCAGAGTGGCAGGAATATTACAGCCATCCTTTTTAGCATTCCTACTCTCCGTCCTGGATGCTATCATCAGCTTGACACCCCAGTACATTCATGTTCCCTAAGATACAGAAGCAAAAACTGGACAGCCAGCATTGCTTCTATGGCACAGCTGTCTTCCCTCATGTCTTGGGGGCAATGGATTGTACCAATGTGCAACTGGTGCCTCCTGCTGATCTGTTTCACCTGTACTGCAATAGGAAACACACATATTCCATCAACGTACAGGGAATAGTAGGCCATCTGGGAATGTTTGTAAATGTGCTGGCAAAGTAGTCTGAGAGTACTCAGGATGCCTACATCTTCAGGCACTCGATCATCAATGAACGCCTCCAGAATGGGACATATGGGAATGGCCTACTGGTTGGTAAGAACATCTGAAGTATATGACTGACCCAAAAACTGTAAATAGTGTATGATAATATATCCATCTCTGTGTTTGGTGACTGAGACAGTGCATATGTAGGAGGGGTGGGCCTCATACTTGAAGCATACATCATGGTACATGTGCCACGTCTGTTGTTTGTGTGTCCACAAGTAACTTCCATGGTCATGAGGCATGTCATGTATTCAACACCCGCTACATTGAGAAATGTCTCAAAACAATTGCCCTCCACAGGTCATGTCTACCATGGAAATTTAACTTAAGTGATCCTAAACACTCTTGTCTCCTATGCATGGTGTATTCAATGGCACACAGACATACACTATCAGGCCTGTAAGGCTACAGGCTGTGCAAGAAGGTAGCCCTCATGCAAAAAGGACATCTCACAGAAAATGCAGCCACACATTTACTATGTTGCAATTGTGCCTGTCTTGGTACTGCGCAGCCTATTGTGTGTCAGTGCAGCTTGAAAACTCAGGACGGTGCTGTATGCCCAAAAATATGTCCTACACTGGCCCTATTTAGTGGGGCAGTATGGTGCTGATAATTTACTAGCCGCACTGTACAGTGCAAGACTTCCCTATTTCTGTGCCCTTGTGTCTTGTCAACATAGCGAGTAAAATGCACTGCCATGTGTAGACAATGATGTCCCATATTGACATGCACTCACTAATCCAGCCACAGCAATAGCCCCTGCACAACAGGGACTACTACTGTCACACTCAATTCTAGGTGAATTAATGGGACCACATCATCTGCAGCGGATAACTATTTGAAATTTAGACATGTAGTAGGTCAGAAATGCCAAGAGTAGTCGCAAGCCAACACAACTGAGAAGTGTGTGAGAAGTGGCTCCTCAATGGCGTACTCACTCTCCATATCAGTAAACAATCACCATGTTCATGCTATTGCCAAGAAAATTTTTGCAACTAGTGAATTTATCACACATACCAGTGCACGTGTATATGTGGTACAATGTCAGAAATAACAAAAAGAAAGGGCATGTATGTCATTCAATGCCAGTGCAGGTCCCATACTGGTGGAAATGTTTATGAGTCATTTGGTACACATAACAGACACTTACTTGGAGTTCGGTCGATCAATTTTCATGATCATTGACTGAATTTTTGTTTCTGGGCTTTTCTGCTGACCAATGACATGTTCTACAGCCATGGGTCATGACCCCATTTGCACATCCACAGACTGAGGCTGAGCGGAGCTACAACAACACACTTGATAGGACCAGGTGTATACTGGAGATAATTTTACAGTACTGAAGACTCGCTTTCGCTGCCTCAAAAAGCCTAGGCTGAGATTGCTATACTTCCCTCCATGGTATGCAGAATCATGCATGTGTGCTGCATACTGCACTAGCTATGTGTGCGGATCAAAGTCTCATGGGGTGAGGACCATGGAGACCAGTAACGCACAGATGAAAATGAGGCTGAGGATAAGGACCAAGACCAAAATATACCCACAACTGCCGGTACTCAGTGAAGAACTATCATTGTACAGAATCTTTTCACAGATTAATGACATGTCTTGTTGGACACTAATTTATTTATGGTTTTAGAGAGTGTTAAAAAACGGCAACAAATGAATGAACACTACCTCTGTGTAAGCAATCTCATTCCACAGTCACTGTTAACATCAAGACACTGGGGCTTGGCCTAGGAGTCAAAGATGTCCCCTGCCTGTGAAACATCGATTGACTGAGAGCCTTCTTATGGGTCTAGTGGGAGGGTGGAGTCCTGCGCAACCCTCCAGCTTTCCTGCTCTGTCCAAGTGGAGTGGTAGAGCAGGCCTGTCATGTCACAGCAGTGCAGTCACCGCCTGAGAACGGGGAAGAAATCAGCCTGCAAGTGACCCAAAGCTTCACACCTCTTCAGTCCCTGCCCAGCCAGCTCTCCCACCTGCATCATTTGGGAGACCAAGCTAGAAATCTACAAAAAACCCATGAGATTGAACAATAGAATTTGCATACCAAAGCGCTTGTCAGCGAGGGACTGTTTCCACAGCTGGGAGCTCCCACTCCCACCTCTTTTCACAGGGTACCATTGCGGCAGGGGGCTGCAACATGGTGGGTGAGGCCTGACCAACATAAACTCACTGCTGCCTAGACGCTCCATACCACGTGGTGGGACCCATTAGCAGCCGGGCCCCTGGTGCTTGTGGACCAGCTACACCTGGGCCCGCTGTCCCACTGTGGTCTAAATGTATACTGGTTGTTCTGCATGGCACGCACCCAGCAGTTCCAGTGCCACCATCTTTAACTGTCAGACACCAGGAACAACTCCCCAGGGGCACTGGCCACGGTGACATAACACCCAGGAGATGAGAGGCCTAGCCCACAGACTGGGCTTCTGGTTCCAACGATTCCCTCACTCCACCCAGCCATACACTGAGGGGTAGCACTCATCCAGGACCACACAGTGGGCAAACAGATGCCAGTAAACGAAGAGCAACACCCTCCCTCGTCCATGTCGTATGGTGGGGAGGGGGGGATGCTGACTGTGGTGCAAATGCCCCTGGGCCCTCCCAGGTCCCAGCCAACAAATTAAATAGCACCCTTCCACCCATTGAGTCCTCCCACTCCTCTATGGAGGCAGACATTGAAGAGTTTGGTCTCGTCCATGACGATCAGTGCAAACTGGCTGCCTGAGTCACAAACAATGAGTACCACCTCTCAGAAATGACCCCACAGATCAAAGATAAGGAAGAGACCACCTGTGACCTTCTCAACAGAGTGCAACACTGGGAATCACGAGTGGAAGATGCATTGTGGCGGGTCCATCTTTCTACATCCATATTGTGGGCCTTCCCAAAGGGGCAGATGGTACCTAGACAACGCTTGACTTTTAGCGCACTGGGAGAAATCATTCATGCCTGCTGATGCCCTGATCCCCACCACACATTTGAAAGGGTGCACTAGGTGCCAGTTCGCAGGACCCTGCAGGGGTCATACCCACATCCAGTCATAGCCCCGCTGCTCCACTAAAAAGACAGAGATGCGATCATCTAAGCTGCCAACCTCACAGCACCCTTCCTTTATGAAAACATCAAGGTATTTGTGTTCCCAGACTTCACAGCCCAAATGCAACACAATTCCTCCTCATTCCTGAAAATAAAACACAGGTTGCATAAACTCTTGATACAATACTTACTGCTCTGTCCGGCTAAGTTAAAAATTATACACGAAAACTGGTTGCACTTCTTCTGCAATCCTGCCTCCACCTGGGTTTGGGTGGAAACACACTTTGAAGGGACATGGAGGCCAACTTCTTCTCAATAGACAGACCCCGGCCTGCTTCACACGGGTGACAAAGAAGGCAGAAATACTGAAACATGGGCCATGCTCCAAGCGCCCCATCCCTGGCTTCCTCCCAACACAGTCAGCAATCAGCACTGGATGCAGCTTTTGCAATGTGTCAGATGTTGCCATCTCACTGCTCTAGTTTGAGAGCCCTTGGGGGCAAAGAAGAAGGGCCACTAAGCCATGACATGCTGCTGGAGCACTTAGGGACCTGGTGTTGACCCCGCAGTCAGTGACCGATCTATGACCACCAAATTACTGGCCACTCAATCCCCACCAACCGGGTGATACACCATGTGTGGGGGCCTTTGGAGCGCCGGGACCTCTCACCCCAGATTCATCATGGATCCTCAACAAAGCAGCTCTACGACCACGCCGAGATTGCTGGCTGACATGGCCCCAAACTTTTTCATTGCAGCAACATACTGGAACATCTCCACCCCAACATAATTGGTGTATCCGTTAGACAGCAGTTTGGTTGTGAGACCGCTGGTCTCAGGCTCCAGTAACTGTTATATACCATTTGCTGTTTCTGTGTTTTGTTTTATGCTTTCTCTTTCAGGGCAACAACTTAAACACCTCCTATACTACACATATCTCGGGTATCTCGGATTTTCCCACCAGTACCCCCCTCTCTACGCTCAACAAGGCCCCAATGGCACCAGATACACTTCCTAACAATAAATGTGAGGGGACGACACCCTGCCCAACAGCGCTACTCCACATATGCCCATCTCAGGTACCAAAATGCACACATACATTTATTATAGGAGACCCACCTCATTGAGGGGGAGCTCTAGCGCTTCCGTGGCCGCTGGATGGGAACTGTGATTGGCATCTCCTATTCTGCCTTCACAAGAGGGCCTCTTATCTGGCTTCACATGGGCAAACCCTTTCACTTGCACATCACATCCATATACAGACAGGACAGATATGTGTAAGCTGAGGGTTACCTTGATGGTGAACCTGCACTTTTAGGTTGCATCTATGCACCCAACGCAGACCAAGCATCGTCTGGGCTATCCTATCGGGGGTACTGGCACAATAGGTTGGTATTGCATGGCTATTGGGCGGAGAATATAATTATGTTTTGGACATCATACTCCCATCCTCTCCTCCACACTGTCTAAAATCACCAACACTCCTGACATTTTTCTGCCTTGGCCTTCCGGTGGGCGCTGTTAGATATGTGAAGGGCCCACAAACCTCAAACTTGCCTCTATTCATACTATTCCACCCCATGACCTTTATGTCAGCTTGAACTGCTTCCCTTGCTCCCCAGAGCTGCTTTTCTGGGTGGCCACTAATGATTACTTAGGTCAGGTCCTCTTCGATCATGCTGCACATTTCATTGATATTGACTGGGGGGCACCTCACCCTCCGGTCCCTCTCTGGGAGCTGCCCAAAGAAATTTTAGTTGGCTTTGCTTTCACTGACTCCCACATTATCCATGTCACAAGATACTTGCGGACAACCATGAAACAACCACAAAAGGAGGGTTGGAGTGGGACTCCTTCAAAGCGGTCACCCACAGGCATTGTATTCAGTACATAGCAAGGGCTCAACGTGAACTGAAAGGAACTCTCAGAAAGGCTGACAGAGAGGTCACCGATCTGAATACCTGGCCTCCTGGTGATGAGGTGGCCAAAGACTCTCTGCTAGACACCAAGCAGTGGCAGGCATCCCTGGTGGAGCACCTTAGTTTTTACAACTTCAAAGAATATTTGGCCCATTTCCATTTGCAAGGAGACAAACTCAGTCGATTGCTGGCATTTCTGGATTGACAGCAGTGGCATGCTCCACCGATACCAGAAATCACCTCACCAACAGGGCAGATGCTACACTCATAATCCGATATCCTACAAGCCTTTGGCGCATACTACTCTGATCTTTATAAGCAGCCACTTGCCCCGAAATAGCAGAAACTAGACATTTTCTCAATTTCCTTTCCCTCCCAGCCATAAACGTGACTCAAGGTGAGGAACTTGACAGCTTAATCACCGTTGATGAGGTGAAGCAGGTGATCCATGATTTTGCTTGTAACAAGGCCCCCGGTTTTAATGAGTTCGGGATTGAGTAATATGCACACCATGCTTGAATATTATCCTCAGCATCATTTAGCACTTAGTAGAAGCCTGTAACTAAGCCCTTAACTTTGGCTCTCTCCCTGACTCCCTGTAGGAGTCCTTGTTAATCTATCTCTTGGCACTGGACAGGGACCCCACCAACCACTCTTCTTTCTGCCAAATAGCTTTATTAGGGGCGAATTACAAGATCCTAGGGAAAGTTCTAGCAGAACAGTAGCTAAAGGCGCTCTCAACCCTGATCCACCCTGACCAAAATGACTTTGTACCCCGCCGCAACACCTCCTATAATATCCATCACCTATTCCATGTGATGGATCAAGCATCCCTACGATATCGTAGAGCGGCATTTGAGAAAGCCTTTGACTCCCTCTCTTGGGAGCATCTGTTTGCGACTCTATGAGCAGTGGGTCTGGGCCCCCGTCTCCTGACATACAGAAAGCTACTATACCCTAATCCCTCCTCATGAGTCCTTGTTGGCTGCCTCATATCCCCTCTTCCCAGTCAGAGGAAGGCATGAGGCAGGGTTGTCCTCTTTCCCCATTCTTGTTTACTATAGACTTGGAGCCCATGGCACACTGCCTCAAGAGAAATGGTGCTACACAGGATCCGGCTGCAGGATAACCTGCATGCTGTATCCCTCTATGCGGATGACGTCCTGCTTTATATCCAAGACACACTGGCAGATACTTTCTCCCTGGCGGCCATCTTTCAAGATTTCAAAGCAGAAGCTAGACTCCGGGTTAACTCAGGCAAATTTTATACCTTCCCGCTCCAGAGTGACGCCCCACCTTACCCATTTGTAGTCAGCCCCATACCTTTAACCTGGGAGGCCACAGTCCCCAGATACCTAGGAATTTGCTTATACCACTCCCAAGATGATCTGTTTGAAGGTAACCTAAAAAAAACAATGTGCTCCCAAGTGCAGTTCTGCCAACACCTTCCCCTGCCCCTTACTGACCGGAATGCATTATTAAAAATGATAATCCTTCCCCGGCTACTATACTACTTTGTTCATGTCCCTGTCTGCCGTGACTGCCCTTCATCTTACTTCTTTTCCGATTTTGACCGCTTGATGGGGGTCTTGCTCTGGAATGACGGCAGGTGATGGATCACGCTCTGCAAATTCCAGCTACCAGTGGGTATGGGTGGCCTAGAAGCCCCCTTCTTTGAATCTTACTATCTGGTGGCCCAGCTCCAGCAGGTGGCTCGCTGGTTAGCAGGCAGGAACAGCTTTGAAACCACCACTGAGGCTGGCCCGGAAAAAAAACCTTTCCTCCACCAACATAAATACTCTAGCATCTCCTCTATCCCAACATCAATCTACATCGCATGTGGTTGTTGCTTGGATGTCTGGCATGTTGGTGTCTCACTCGGGCTCCCCGACTAATGAACAAGATTGTTTTCTACACCCGCCAAAATCACTACCAGGACTCCCCAGCATGCAGGGCCATATTGCAGCAAAACAGCTAGTTGAATGCAAATCAAGTGAGTTTGACACAGTGTGGGACCTATATTGAGATGGTCAGCTCCTGACATTTGACCAGCTCCAAAATGACTATGACACCCCCCAGTCAATTCCTATGTATGGCCGCCTACTGGCTTCCATGCACTCTCTCTGAGGACCTCTTACAGCAGAAGCACCCAGGCATGAAGTTATCCACACCCTTTATCTCATGGGTCAAGGAAGGCACCTCATCACCTGGCTCTACAAAGCCATTAGAACCCCTGATGCACCTTAGGCAGAGCTGGGAAGAAGACATTGGGAGAACCTTCTATGATTCAGAAAGGGCCAGGGCCCCGGATTCCCCTAAAGTACTATCCCACAATGTACGTTTCAAGAATATTGAAAATATGTTTCTTCCCCGGGCCTACCTCACCCCTACCCTCCTTAACAAGATATTCCCAATTGCACATCTTACCTGCCCTAGATGTTTGAGTCCCATGACAGACCTCAAACACATGCTCTGGTCTTGCCCAGTCCTAACACATTTTTGGGATGAGGTCCATACCATCCTGGCTTTGGTTACAGAACTCAACACGTTGAAAACATGGGCATATGGGAATACTGGGAATATTCTTGAGCCAGAAACACCGTAAAGTGTGCACCTGTTTTGCTAATTTGACCCTCCTACTGGCCAAGCGTCTCTTAACAATGCACTGGAAGGCACCACACCCTCCACCATATGTCCGGTGGCATGCAGTTGTCAACCAATGGGGAGATCTCTGCACTCCACTGGGAAGAAGCGCGCCACATCAGGCGCCCCCCCAATGGCAGCAGAATCAGACATCATGTTCCTACAATTCAAGACAATGGCAGCAGATAGGTCCCCTCATGAAAGCCCCTCACATTAAGCTGCACTATTGTTTTGTGCCCTAACACAACAGAACACCCTCTCCCCAGTAGGGAGTCTACCTGGGCATGCTTGGCTGTGGCATGCCCCCATTGCCCGGCAGTCTATATACATGGCTCCCGATGGCTCCACATGGAAAATATCTCCTCTGGCATTATCCTCCAGATGGAGCCACGCACTTCAAGACAAGCCATTTTGCTCCCTTCTCTACCCTACCTCCTCCCTAACAGGGAAAAAAAACCTTTCCTTCCCCCAACCGAGATATCCCAAATATCATTCCTCCCGCAGCACGCCTGACAACCAGTCAGCCAATTAGCAACATTTATTCTGCCCTTAGCCCATGTATTCCCCATTCCCACTTCCATTACCAGAGTCCACTTCCCCTCCCCTTCCCTTTTTTCTTGAACAATGACAGCCACAAGAGCCGCTGTTATTTGAAATCATTAGCCATGCTCATCACCTAAACTGTAATGGAACACCACCCATTACAAATGCTTACTTTCTAAAATTGGTAATTCAAACTAATAATTTAAAAAACAACTTCACTGAAAGATGTATTTTAAATTGTGAGTTCTGTGACACCAAACTACACATTTCTCTCTACTCTCAAAGGGAATCTGCACTTTAATAATATTTAAAGGCAGCCCCCATGTTAACCTATGAGAGAGATAGGCCTTGCAACAGTGAAAAACGTTGGCAGTATTTCACTGTTGGGACATGTTCAACACATCAGTACATGTTCCACCTTTAACATACACTGCACATTGCCCGTGAGGATACCTAGGGCCTACCTTAGAGGTGCCTTACAGGTACAAAAAGGGAAGGTTTGGGCCTGGCAGGTGGGTACACTTGCCAGGTCGAATTGGCAGTGCGAGACTGCACACACAGACACTGCAGTGGCAGGTCTGAGCCATGTTTGCAGGACTACTAATGTGGGTGGCACAACCAGTCCTGCAGGCCCACTAGTAGTATTTGATTTACAGGCCCTGGACAATTATAGTGCACTTTATTGGGAACATACTTGCATATAAAATATGCCAGTCATGGATAAACCAATCAACAATACAGTTTACACAGAGGGCATATGCACTTTAGCACTGGTTAGCAGTCGTAAAGTGCCGAGAGTCCTAAAGCCAACAAAAACTGATCATATAAAACAGGAGGAAGGGGGCAAAAAGTTTAGGGATGACCCTGCAAAAAGGGCCATTTCCAACAGGAGGCCTCATATACAGTCTACAAATGGATAAGAGCAACAGGTGGGCAATCACAAACTAGACACTGCCAGATTACAAGGGTGATGGCAAGTAACTCAACAAAGGTCCAATAGGATCTTTGCTGAACGTAGACTATAAACTTTATTCAGGACTTTTAGCCAAGAGACTGGGGAGAGTTGCTGGCAATCTAATCCATTCGGACCAAAAGGGCTTTATGAAGGGGAGGCAGCTTCACGAGATAACTCACGAGTTATTTGCTGCAATTGATTTGGCGGTTCACGAGAAGGCGCCTCTGGCGATCTTGTCTTTTGATGCGGCCAAGGCCTTTGACCGTGTTAATTGGTTGTTTCTAAAGGTGGTTCTGGAAAAAGCGGGCTTGGGAATCCCTTTTATCAGGGCAATAGGAGAACTGTATAGATGTCCTCTAGCGAGAATTCTGGTAAATGGCCATTTAACACAAGAATTTAGGATTTGGCGAGGTACGAGACAGGGATGCCCCCTATCTCCTTTGCTTTTTAATTTATACATTGAACCCTTGGCAACTTTACTCCGGTCTTCTAAAGAGATTATCCCATTTCGAACTGGGGGTTGGGAAAAAAAACTGGCTTTATACGCAGATGATTTGATGATATATACGAGTGATGTTAGCTCTACTCTACCTAAGGTCACTGCTTTGATGGAACAATTTGGAAGACTTTCTGGGTACAGCATAAATGCAGAAAAGACAGAAATAATGTGTTGGAATTTGATGTATGCTTCCCCTTTAGTTAAACAAGAGATCAGATATTTGGGTATTCGGTTAACAGCTGCTTTTAACGAGGTAGCTAAATTGAACTTTGATATAGTATATAGGGAAACTAAAAAACTGTTAAAAGCATGGGTTGCTCTTCCTCTTACGATAATTGGGAGATCTAATATTTTGAAGATGTGTATCCTTCCAAAATTTACTTTTTTGTTCAACACTATCCCATTAGAGTTTGAGAAGAGTTGGTTTAAAAAACTACAAGGGGAGTTATCCTCATTTGTATGGGCTTCCAAGGGAGTTAGGATTGCTTGGAAGAAGTTGAGTAGAAAAAGGGAATGGGGAGGTATTGCGTCTCCAGACCTTTTTAAGTACTATTTGGCTTTTCACCTAAAAAATATTAGAGTCTTATTGAATAAAAGGACTGAGCGCGATTCAGTCTGGGGAGCATTGACGGCGCACCTTGAGGAGGGAGCAGATCACTTTTTATATAAATTTGGACACCCCAGTTATTTCAAGAAAGTTCGCTTGAAACTCCCCAGACATGCATGTAAAGTTTGGATGCATTTTCGGAGGGCGTTAGAGATACCTTATTTTTGTAGCTCAGCTCCCATTTGGGATTCGCCTGGTACCCCGGAATGCCTCATAGATAAACTATCAACTCCTTTGAGAACAAGTGGGGTGGAAAGATGGTGCCAATTGATGGAAGGAGATGAAGTGTTAAGCTGGGGCGCATTCCAGGAAGGTACTGGCAGGACAGTTTCTAGATTTAAGTATCTTCAAATATCTAGTTGGGTAAAGTCTCGTCGAATTGGGGAAATAGGGAGGAGTATATGGGAAGGGAAGCTAAATCAGGGAGCTATCAACAAAGAGGTTGCATTGTGGTACCACGCTCTGTTAGAATCATCAGATGATAGCGCTTCCCTCCCCTTGTCGAAGTGGGGAGCAACTTTCCCAACTTTAGATGTTAAAACACTGTGGCAAAAGTCTTGTTCAATACTGTGGCTTACTACTAGTCCTGCAGGGCTGAAGAAAAATCATTTGTTCACACTCCATAGGGTTTACTGGACTCCGGCCAAATTAACAGCTATTGGGAAATCTCAGAAAAATTGTCCAAGGTGCGGGGATGATAAGGCGGATGATATTCATATGTTTTGGCATTGCACTAAGTTGTTGAATTATTGGGGGGACATAGAGAGTATTTTTAAAGTAATTTTTAATGTAAACTTAGTTGTAAATCCAGCATTGGTGGTGTTTGGGGTGTGGGACCAGGATACAAATTATCAGAAATTGTCAGTTCAGCAAGAGCATTTGCTGTTCATATTAATTCTTCTAGCTAGGCGAGAAATTTGTCGTAAATGGATTGATCCTCTGCCTCCTCGGGTGTTGGATTGGCAGATAGCTGTAAATCGAATCTGTACATTGGAACAATGGGGCCCCTTGTCTAGAAAAGATAATTTTTGGTTCTATTGGGAAAATGTGTATCAATAATATATATTTTTTTTTTTTGTGTCATATAAACTTCGTATACTTTAAAAAAAAAAAAAATAAAAAAAAAAAAAATAATTTAAAGTCCAATGATTAAGATCTCCCCCTCGTTCTCTGGAAGTGCTACTTTGGCTACGATTGAAGGTGATAACTTTTGATCAATGACTCCCGTACGAGAAAGTACAATCAGTAGATTAGAGGGGATGATCTACTGAGGTTTGGTGGCATGTTGTCGTTTGTTGTGTCATTGCCTTTCTCTACTTAACCAAAGCACGGGGGATGAATATGAGGACAAAAAAACAACAAAAAAAAAAAACAAAGGTCCAATAGGGAAACTGGCCAAGTGGCACAGGCAAATGTTAATGGAAATGTCTCCACCTGAAAGTGGGGAAATCCACTTCTTCCTCCTCTGCTGTGTGCTATGCCTCCCCGGAGGGTGGTTGTGTTTGTGCAGGAGGCATCTGAGGAACACACATATTAGGGGATGAAGATGTGGCTCCTCTGTCCCCAGTAGCATTTGCCTGTGCCAACAAGGAAGGCAGCATATTGCTGAGAAGGGCCTGCTGGTTTCTCAGCACAGCAACACTGTCATGGTAGAAGGTATCCATTGTTGTGATATAGGAGTCCTGCATCCACTCCATGGATTGTAGGATGTTATGTATAAGCCCCAGCTGGGTGGCAACCTCACTGGTGTCACATTGGAAGGGCTGTTGTTGTTGCCTGTCTCATGACACCAGTGATGTCAGCCGGGACAGGTCAAATATCTGAAGTGGGGTGGAGGTGCCTCTAATTGCATCTGTGGTGTTCTTTTGGGGACTGGGTGCCTATGGATTAACTCTAGGGTAGCCGCAATGGTCTCCATCCCCATCCACACCTCATCCAACATCTGCCACAGGACTCTAGTGCTTGGCATTGAAATACAAACTGTAGGTCCTCAGAGTCCAGAGCTGGCTTGGGACATTCTTATGGGGTAGGTTGGGCTGTAGGCAGTTTCTCTGGAGACCCAGTGAAGCTGTCAGCCCCTCCCACTCCCAGAGAAGGTGAGACAATGTAATCCAGGATTTTCTGAAACATGTAATTGTCCATGTGGGGACAGGATGTCATCGGCAGGAGGTTGGTTTTCCTGGACAGGCAGCTGTTAAGCAGGAGTTATTTCTCCATCTGCAATAAAATGGATAGATGTCAATGATGCTCAAAGCTAAATGTTGGCAGTAGTTATCCTGGCTGACATACAGTAGTTGAACTCATTTACTTTCAACTCAACATTGATGTGTGGTACCTGTGTGACTTGTATGTATTGATAGGAAGAAGCAATGCATTTGCCTTTCAGGTGGCAGTTTTTCTGCATTCTTCACATGCCCTCTGTTACAAAGGTGTCTGTTTGTGTCATACCACACACTACAACACAGTTACACAGTCTGCCGAACTGCCCTGCCAGTGCAGATATGTTGAGTTAAGGTATACATCCACCTCGGTTATTGGCACTTATTTTAATGATAGCCATGTCTAATGTTTTTTCATGTATTCACAGCACTACTATGAACGTTGCAGAAGCATTTTTCCAGCTCAGCAGTGTTCCTACCATTCCCTGTGGCCACTACTCAGGCCACAGCTCCTGTAATGCTACATAGTGTTTGTTGATGTATTCAATTTGATTGTGCTGTCAGCCTTAAACTTACTTCATCTTAGAAGTCTACCTTGTTGTGCTGTCTGCATGCACATTGTGGATTCATCTTGCCAAGGTGCATAATGGTAATGCATTCACACTACACAGCTAGCAACCTAGTACACTGCAGGAATGTGCAAGTGCACGTTCTTGCCATTTGTGTACTATCAATCTAAATAGTGGCTGGTGTGTGTGAACTCTGAAGGGATATACACAGTGAAACTAGTTAGCTAGCTAGCACAGATGCTCACCCCCATTTCATTGTTGTCAAAATTTAATATTTGCTGAGTATATCTGTTTTTTAGGCTGAGCCCCACTCACTTGAGCGTGCACATGACTCCTCTGGCAGCCCTCATTTGGGCTCATTGACTCCACTTACTGTAACACAGAGATGGAAGTTTGATCAAACATTGACTCATATGATGCCAAAGCATACATTTACATGCACCACTAACAATTTCCAGATATGGCTGCATGTTTCTGTGAGCGACGCATCTGGCTGCACCCATACGTGCTAGTATTTCTGGTTATGCATGACATGTACCTACCCTGATTTGGCACACATCTTTACCCATACCATACTTCTCAGCCTCAAAACATCACAGATTCCTGCCCATAGTTATGGCAAGCTAGCTCATCCTGTCATTTCTGATTTAGTTGTTTGTCACCCTCCTGCTTGACATGTGCATCATGGTCTAAGTTTTATTCTTCCATCACCTTCCTGGAACTAGCTATATCTTTCCCCAGTGCACCTCACATGTTGGATGTAGTACACCTATGCCCTTTTCTATGTCATCCCTTCCCCGCAGCAACAGATTTGTGACAATGTCAAACACAGTGATGCATGTGTATAGCCCAGAACACATTGGAATACACATGCCACTTCTCACCTTCTTGCCATGCTATGTGCCCCCATTGAAACACAGTAACAGTTAAATGGCTTTGGCCACACTTACATTTAGGAGCACTGCCATGGGACAACCTGCCTCACACACCATGTATTGTTTTACAAAAGAGACAGCTCAATTTTGGGGGCATCACTTACTTCATCCCCCTCCACAAGATATGTAATATACCAGGATTGATGGTGTTGGCTACCATGGTAGGCTACACCTGTGTGCTTAAACCCCACACATCATAGATTCTGTGTGCAATCTAGTTTAATACTAGGGACTAAGGGACATATTTAAAATCCACATGCACAGCCAGTTCAACACTTGTGGTGACACACCGGCAGACGAAATTGAGACCCATGTGTATGAGGCCACAAAAAAGGCTATAAAAAGGCTATTTGCGTGCCTTTGGATGGCCTTACAGATATTGAGTAAGGCAAGGAATAGTAAAATGGCTAGTTGCCTCAGTCCCCATTAGGGGGTCATTCAATGTGTGATGTGGTAGGTTTTCCACGCAACACCCATGGCTTTTGACTCCTTCCCACATTTCATAAACAGGTAAATTTGGACATGTATACAAACATATATGCCTATCAAGGGCAGGCATACCAAGGAAAAATTACTTTCTTTTTAATCCTTTTTGCTCCTTTCCATGTGTGCTGCAATTTGCTGCACAGATGGAAAGAGATAAGTTACCTCTATGCATTGTTATTGTGCAAGTAGGGATGCCTTCTTGCACAAAGACATTCCTGTATGTATCGCATGCACCCTTTTAAGATGTTGCAAGTGTGCCAGCCTTGATGCTGGACAGCTATTACGGTGGGAGAAAGGAGGGGGAACAGGATTGCACCATTTTATGAACATACATAGCGTTTGAACCCTTTATCTCTGGCACAGGGCAGCACTGCATGGTCCCTTGCTGTGCTGCCCTTGGGCTGTATTGTTGTACTTGTGCCTCTCTTCATATGGTCCTATGTGGTGGTACTTTACATGTACAGCACCTAACTCTTCTCTCAGGTGAGGAATTGATCCTCTGACACCCACCTTCCATTCCATAGCTTTTCAGTAAAGATTTGACTTCATTACCCCAGGAGAAACCTACTCACTTCAAAGAGCAAGAAGCATGATTTGTCTACTTCGGGGGGGGGGGGTCATGGCTTCTGTGACCTGCCATGTTGTGGTGTTTCTGTCCAGGGAGCATATTTACTAAGAATTGGCGTGGGGCATATTTGCAAGCCTTTATGCTGTGATGCCCTACATCAATTTGAAATGCAGCACACATAGTAAGAGGAAACAATGAAGAGAAATGAAGATAGTTCTCCTTGTTGAATCTTCCCTGTGGAGGTGTACAGTTTCGACACATTCCCCGATTTATAGATTCTTGTAAATCTGGGAATGAGTTAAAACCTATGAGTGTTGCATGTGAACACCCACTACCACATCGATGGTATGCCTCCCTGACGCAGTGGGAGGCTGTGCGGTGACTTACACTGGGCTGCCTTCCACCATATCTATGCAACCATTAAAAGCCAAGGCTTTGCATGGCCTTGTAGAAATGGATCTGCTCTATGTGCCACTGGTGCATCACAAAAAGTGATGCACCAGTGGTGTAAGCTCATTTAAAATAGGCTCCTAGATCTTTTGCTTGGTATTGTGGGACTTGTATTCCTGGACACTGATCTTATACATTGCACTAAAATCCCAAAGACCCAATAAAGAAGTAGGACTGGTGCAGCACATCACACATGGACTGAACACACATGAAGGCTGTGGACTGGGCTGCACTACAGACCCTGACATATTTGGTGCAATTGTCCCTTACTGCCACTTGCCCTGTGTGTCTTGGTTGTCCTAATGGGCTGCACTGTCATGTCCTTCCACTCCTTCTACTCCTTCCACCAACTCATCTGGAATAACTAATACCACCTGCGTCTTTGAAGCCATCAGCTCCTCCTGGGCCTTAAGTCCATCTCCCATGATGTGCATAGTTGCCTTCAATTTTCTAGCCAGTTTCTCCTTGGCCCTGCGCTTGTAGTCGTGCCAGCGCTTCTTGCAATCTGTCACAGTCCTATAGACTTGCCATACTATGTTGATTTTATCCATTATTTACTTCCCTATGGCCCCTTTCTTTCCTAACAGTAGATTTGAGTTGACAAAGAGTTGATGTTCATGCTTTGTTACTAGTATTGTTTCTCACTGAAATTCATCTTCCTCTCCCTCTTCCTCTTCCAATGGGTGTCTGCCTGAACATCCTGGCTGGTGCTTAGGTTGTTTAAGTCATGAACCTGGCTGTTGCTGTACGGTCCATTTTTTCCTTTGTTTGAATAGGGAAAGCATGTTTTTGCAAGGCATCACTTTTTGTAGGATTTCTGATACATTCCGTGCTCAAAAGTGACACAAGGATGATTTGTGTTAATTTACATGCTGCAAGCCGGTTCTGTGTCACTTTTTTGCAGCAGACGCGTCAGATTTCCTTACAACATGATGCCCACATATGCATCATTTTTTAACCCCTTCACTGCCAGGCCTTTTCCCCCTCAGATGCCAAGCCTTTTTTTTGGCTATTTGGGGTAGTTCGCGCTTAGGCCCTCATAACTTTTTCTCCACATAAGGTACCCATGCCACATTTACGTCCTTTTTTTCCAACATCATAGGGATTCTAGAGGTACCCAGACTTTGTGGGTTGCCCTGAAGGAGACCAAGAAATTAGCCAATATACAGCGAACATTTCATTTTTTTTTTAAAAATGGGGAAAAGGGCGGCAGAAGAAGGCTTGTGGTTTTTTCCATGAAATTAGCATCAACAAAGGGTTTGCGGTGGTAAAATCACCATCTTCCCAGCTTTCAGAAACAGGCAGAGTTGAATTATAAAAACCCAATTTTTCAACACAATTTTGACATTTTACTGGGACATACCCCATTTTTACTATTTTGTGTGCTCTCAGCCTCCTTCCAGTTAGTGACGCAAATGGGTAAGAAACCAATGCTGGGTCGAAGAAAGCTAAACATTTCTCAAAAGTAGACATAATTCTAAATTCAGCAAGGGGTCATTCGTGTAGATCCTACAAGTGTTTCCTACAGAAAATAACAGCTTAATGAAAAGAATATTGAAATTGAGGTGAAAAAAACAGCCATTTTTCTCCAAGTTTTACTCTGTAACTTTTTCCTGCGATGTCAGATTTTTTAAAAGCAATATAGCGTTATGTCTTCTGGACTCTTCTGGTTGTGGGGATATATAGGGCTTGTAGGTTAATCAAGAACCCTAGGTACCCAGAGCCAATAAATGAGCTGCACCTTGCAATGGGTTTTCATTCTATACCAGGTATACAGCAATTAATTTAAAAAGTGAAAAATAGGTATCAAGAAAACCTTTGTATTTTCAAAATGGGCACAGGATAAGGTGTTAAGAAGCATTCGTTATTGCACATCTCTGAATTCCGGGGTGCCCATACTAACATTAAATTTACAGGCATTTCCCAAATAGATGTCTTTTTTACACATTGTCTTACATTTGGAAGGAAAAAATGTAGAGAAAGACAAGGGGCAATAACACTTGTTTTGATATTCTGTGTTCCCCCAAGTCTCCAGATAAAAATGGTACCTCACTTGTGTGGGTAGGCCTAGCACTCGCAAAACGAAATGCCCCAAAACACAACATGGACGCATCACATTTTCACAAAGAAAACAGCTGTTTTTTTTACAAAGTGCATATCTGTGGATTTTGGCCTCTAGCTCAGCTGCCACCTGGGGAAACATAGAAAACCTGTGCATGTTTGAAAACTAGACACCTAGGAGAATCCAGGATGGGGTGACTTGTGGGGCTCTGCTCAGGTTCTGTTACACAGAATTCTTTTCAAACCTCATAATTTGGCCAAAAAAACACTTTTTCCTCTCATTTCGGTGACAGAAAGTTGTGGAATCTGAGAGGAGCCACAAATTTCCGTCCATCAATCGTTCCCCTAAGTCTCCCGATAAAAATGGTACCTCACTTGTGTGGGAAGGCCTAGCGCCCCCGAAAGGTAATGCCCCAAAACATAACGTGGACATATCACATTTTTACAAAGAAAACAGAACTGTTTTTTACAAAGTGCCTAGCTGTGGATTTTGGCCTCTATCTCAGTTGGCACCTGGGAAAACATAGCAAACCTGTGCATTTTTTAAAACTAGACACCTATGGGAATCCAGAATGGGATGACTTCTCGGGCTCTGACCAGGTTCTGTTACCCAGAATCCTTTGAAAAACCTGAAAATTTGGCCAAAAAAAACACTTTTTCCTCTCATTTCATTGACAGAAAGTTCTGGAATCTGAGGTGAGCCAAAAATTTCCATCCATCCAGCGTTCCCCCATGTCTCCCAATAAAAATGGTGCCTCACTTGTGTGGGTAGGCCTAGCGCCCGCGAAAGGAAATTCCCCAAAACACAACGTGGACACATCACATTTTCACAAAGAAAAAAGAGCTGTTTTTTAAAAAGTGCCTAGCTGTGGATTTTGGCCTCTAGCTCAGCCGGCATCTGGGGAAACCTAGCAAACATGCACTTTCTTTAAAACTAGATACCTAGGGGAATCCAGGATGGGGTGAATTGTGGGACTCTGATCAGTTTCTGTTACCCAGAATCCTTTGCAAACCTCAAACTTTGGCCAAAAAAACACTTTTTCCTCTCATTTCGGTGACAGAAAGTTCTGGAATACAAGAGGAGCCACACATTTCCTTCCATCCAGCATTCCCCCAAGTCTCCCAATAAAAATGGTACCTCACTTGTGTGGGAAGGCCTAGCGCCCACGAAAGGAAATGGCCCAAAACACAACATGGACACATCACATTTTCACAAAGAAAACAGAGCTGTTTTATACAAAGTGCCCAGCTGTGGATTTTGGCCTCTAGCTCAGCCAGCACCTGGGAAAACCTAGCAAACCTGTGCATTTTCGAAAAGTAGACACCTAGGAGAATACAAGATGGGGTGCCTTGTGGGACTCTGACCAGGTTCTGTTACCCAGAATCCTTTGCAAACCTCAGAATTTAGCCCAAAAAACACTTTTTCTTCTCATTTCGGTGACAGAAAGTTCTGGAATCCGAGAGGAGCCACAAATTTTCTTCCACCCAGCGTTCCGCCAAGTCTCCCAATAAAAATGGTACCTCCCTTGTATGGGTAGGCCTAGCGCCCATGAAAGGAAATGCCCCAAAACACAAGGTGGACACATCACATTTTCACAAAGAAAACAGAGCTGTTTTTTACAAAGTGCCTAGCTGTTGATTTTGGCCTCTAGCTTCGCCGGAATTTGGAGAAACCAAGTGAACCTGTTCATTTTTTTAAACTAGACACCTAGGGGAATCCAGGATGGGGTGACTTGTGGGGCTCTGACCAGGTTTTGTTACCCAGAATCCTTTGCTAACCTCAAAATTTGGCCAAAAAAACACTAGTTCCTCTCATTTCGGTGACAGAAAGTTCTGGAATTTGAGAGGAGCCACAAATTTCCATCCATCTATCGTTCCCCTAAGTCTCCTGATAAAAATGGTACCTCACTTGTGTGGGTAGGCCTAGCGCCCCCGAAAGGGAATGCCCCAAAACATAACGTGGACATATCACATTTTTACAAAGAAAACAGAGCTGTTTTTTAAAAAGTGCCTAGCTGTGGATTTTGGCCTCTAGCACAGCCGGCACCTTGGGAAACCTAGCAAACCTGCACTTTCTTTAAAACTAGATACCTAGGGGAATCCAGGATGGGGTGACTTGAGAGGCTCTGATCAGTTTCTGTTACCCAGAATCCTTTGCAAACCTCAAACTTTGGCCAAAAAAACACGTTTTCCTCGCATTTCGGTGACAGAAAGTTCTGCAATCCAAGAGGAGCCACAAATTTCCTTCCATCCAGCATTCCCCCAAGTCTCCCAATAAAAATGGTACCTCACTTGTGGGGGAAGGCCTAGGGCCTGCGAAAGGAAATGTCCCAAAACACAACATGGACACATCACATTTTCACAACGAAAACAGATCTATTTTTTACAAAGTCCCCAGCTGTGGATTTTGGCCTCTAGCTCAGCCAGCACCTGGGAAAACCTAGCAAACCTTTGCAGTTTTTAAAATTAGACACATAGGGGATTCCAAGATGGGGTGCCTTGTGGGACTCTGACCAGGTTCTGTTACCCAGAATCCTTTGCAAACCTCAGAATTTAGCCCAAAAAACACTTTTTCTTCTCATTTCGGTGACAGAAAGTTCTGGAATCCGAGAGGAGCCACAAATTTCCTTCCATCCAGCATTCCCCCAAGTCTCCCAATAAAAATAGTACCTCACTTGTGTGGGAAGGCCTAGCGCCCGCGAAAGGAAATGTCCCAAAACACAACATGGACACATCACATTTTCACAACGAAAACAGAGCTGTTTTTTACAAAGTGCTCAGCTGTGGATTTTGGCCTCTAGCTCAGCCAGCACCTGGGAAAACCTAGCAAACCTGTCCATTTTTTAAAATTAGACACCTAGGGGAATCCAAGATGGGGTGCCTTGTGGGACTCTGACCAGGTTCTGTTACCCAGAATCCTTTGCAAACCTCAGAATTTAGCCCAAAAAACACTTTTTCTTCTCATTTTGGTGACAGAAAGTTCTGGAATCCGAGAGGAGCCACAAATTTCCTTCCATCCAGCATTCCCCCAAGTCTCCCAATAAAAATAGTACTTCACTTGTGTGGGAAGGCCTAGCGCCCGCGAAAGGAAATGTCCCAAAACACAACATGGACACATCACATTTTCACAACGAAAACAGAGCTGTTTTTTACAAAGTGCCCAGCTGTGGATTATGGCCTCTAGCTCAGCCAGCACCTGGGAAAACCTAGCAAACCTGTGCATTTTTTAAAATTAGACACCTAGGGGAATCCAAGATGGTGTACCTTGTGGGACTCTGACCAGGTTCTGTTACCCAGAATCCTTAGCAAACCTAAGAATTTAGCCCAAAAACACTTTTCTTCTCATTTCGGTGACAGAAAGTTCTGGAATCCGAGAGGAACCACAAATTTCATTCCACCCAGCGTTCCGCCAAGTCTCCCGATAAAAATGGTACCTCCGTTGTGTGGGTAGGCCTAGCGCCCATGAAAGGAAATGCCCCAAAACACAAGGTGGACACATCACATTTTCAAAAAGAAAACAGAGCTGTTTTTTACAAAGTGCCTAGCTGTGGATTTTGGCCTCTAGCTTAGCCGGAATTTGGAGAAACCAAGTGAACCTGTTCATTTTTTTAAACTAGACACCTAGGGGAATCCAGGATGGGGTGACTTGTGGGGCTCTGACCAGGTTCTGTTACCCAAAATCCTTTGCTAACCTCAAAATTTGGCCAAAAAAACAATAGTTCCTCTCATTTCGGTGACAGAAAGTTCTGGAATTTGAGAGGAGCCACAAATTTCCTTCCATCTATCATTCCCCTAAGTCTCCTGATAAAAATGGTACCTCACTTGTGTGGGTAGGCATAGTGCCCCCGAAAGGGAATGCCCCAAAACATAACGTGGACATATCACATTCTTACAAAGAAAACAGAGCTGATTTTTACAAAGTGCCTAGCTGTGAATTTTGGCCTCTATCTCAGTTGGCACCTGGGGAAACATAGCAAACCTGCGCATTTTCTAAAACTAGACACCTATGGGAATCTAGAATGGGGTGACTTGTCGGGCTCTGACCAGGTTCTGTTACCCAGAGTCCTTTGAAAAACCCGAAATTTGGCCAAAAAAATACTTTTTCCTCTCATTTCGTTGACAGAAAGTTCTGGAATCTGAGGGGAGCCACAAATTTCCTTCCATCCAGCGTTCCGCGAAGTCTCCCGATAAAAATGGTACCTCACTTGTGTGAGTAGGCCTAGCGCCCATGAAAGGAAATGCCCCAAAACACAAGGTGGACACATGACATTTTCACAAATAAAACAGAGCTGTTTTTTACAAAGTGCCTAGCTGTGGAATTTGGCCTCTAGCTTAGCCGGAACTTGGTGAAACCAAGTAAACCTGTTCATTTTTTTAAACTAGACACCTGTGGGAATCCAGAATGGGGTGACTTGTCGGGCTCTGAGACGGTTCTGTTACCCAGAATCCTTTGAAAAACCTGAAAATTTGGCCAAAATAAAACACTTTTTCCTCTCATTTCGTTGACAGAATGTTCTGGAATCTGAGGGGAGCCACAAATTTCCCTCCATCCAGCGTTCCCCCATGTCTCCCAATAAAAATGGTACCTCACTTGTGTGGGAAGGCCTAGCGTCCACAAAAGGAAATTCCCCAAAACACAACGTGGACACATCACATTTTCACAAAGAAAACAGGGCTGTTTTTTAAAATGTGCCTAGCTGTGGATTTTGGCCTCTAGCTCAGCCGGCGCCTGGGGAAACCTAGCAAACCTGCACTTTCTTTAAAACTAGATACCTAGGGGAATCCAGGATGGGGTGACTTGTGGGGCTCTGATCAGTTTCTGTTACCCAGTATCCTTTGCAAACCTCAAACTTTGGCCAAAAAAAACACGTTTTCCTCTCATTTCGGTGACAGAAAGTTCTGGAATCCAAGAGGAGCCACACATTTCCTTCCATCCAGCATTCCCCCAAGTCTCCCAATAAAAAGGGTACCTCACTTGTGTGGGAAGGCCTAGCGCCCGCGAAAGGAAATGTCCCAAAACAAACAATGGACACATCACATTTTCACAACGAAAACAGAGCTGTTTTTTACAAAGTGCCCAGCTGTGGATTTTGGCCTCTAGCTCAGCCAGCACCTGGAAAAACCTAGCAAACCTGTGTATTTTTTAAAACTAGACACCTAGGGGAATCCAAGATGGGGTGCCTTGTGGGACTCTGACCAGGTTCTGTTACCCAGAATCCTTTGCAAACCTCAGAATTTAGCCCAAAAAACACTTTTTCTTCTCATTTCGGTGACAGAAAATTCTGGAATCCGAGAGGAGCCACAAATTTTCTTCCCCCCAGCGTTCCGCCAAGTCTCCCGATAAAAATGGTACCTCCCTTGTGTGGGTAGGCCTAGCGCCCATGAAAGGAAATGCCCCAAAACACAAGGTGGACACATCACATTTTCACAAAGAAAACAGAGCTGTTTTTTACAAAGTGCCTCGCTGTGGATTTTGGCCTCTAGCTTAGCCGGAATTTGGAGAAACCAAGTGAACCTGTTCATTTTTGAAAACTATACACCTAGGGGAATCCAGGATGGGGTGACTTGATGGGCTCTGACCAGGTTCTGTTACCCAGAATCCTTTGGTAACCTCAAAATGTGGCCAAAAAAACACTAGTTCCTCTCATTTTGGTGACAGAAAGTTCTGGAATTTGAGAGGAGCCACAAATTTCCATCCATCTATCGCTCCCCTAAGTCTCCCGATAAAAATGGTACTTCACTTGTGTGGGTAGGCCTAGCGCCCCCGAAAGGGAATGCCCCAAAACATAACGTGGACATATCACATTTTTACAAAGAAAACAGAGCTGTTTTTTTCAAAGTGCCTAGCTGTGGATTTTGGCCTCTATCTCAGTTGGCACCTGGGGAAACATAGCAAACCTGCGCATTGTTTAAAACTAGACACCTATGGGAATCCAGAATGGGGTGACTTGTCAGGCTCTGACCAGGTTCTGTTACCCAGAATCCTTTGAAAAACCTGAAATTTGGCCAAAAAAACACCTTTTCCTCTCATTTCGTTGACAGAAAGTACTGGAATCTGAGGGGAGCCACAAATTTCCTTCCATCCAGCGTTACGCGAAGTCTCCCGATAAAAATGGTACCTCACTTGTGTGAGTAGGCCTAGCGCCCATGAAAGGAAATGCCGCAAAACACAAGGTGGACACATGACATTTTCACAAAGAAAACAGAGCTGTTTTTTACAAAGTGCCTAGCTGTGGATTTTGGCCTCTAGCTTAGCCGGAACTTGGAGAAACCAAGTAAACCTGTTCATTTTTTTAAACTAGACACCTATGGGAATCCAGAATGGGGTGACTTGTCGGGCTCTGAGCAGGTTCTGTTACCCAGAATCCTTTGAAAAACCTGAAAATTTGGCCAAAAAAAAAACACTTTTTCCTCTCATTTCGTTCACAGAACATTCTGGAATCTCAGGGGAGCCACAAATTTCCCTCCATCCAGTGTTCCCCCATGTCTCCCAATAAAAATGGTACCTCACTTGTGTGGGTAGGCCTAGCTCCCACGAAAGGAAATTCCCCAAAACACAACGTGGACACATCACATTTTCACAAAGAAAACAGAGCTGTTTTTTAAAAAGTGCCTAGCTGTGAATTTTGGCCTCTAGCTCAGCCGGCGCCTGGGGAAACCAAGCAAACCTGCACTTTCTTTAAAACTAGATACCTAGGGGAATCCAGGATGGGGTGACTTGTGGGGCTCTGATCAGTTTCTGTTACCCAGAATCCTTTGCAAACCTCAACTTTGGCCAAAAAAACACGTTTTCCTCTCATTTCCGTGACAGAAAGTTCTGGAATCCAAGAGGAGCCACAAATTTCCTTCCATCCAGCATTCCCCCAAGTCTCCCAATAAAAACGGTACCTCACTTGTGTGGGAAGGCCTAGTGCCCGCAAATGGAAATGCCCAAAACACAACATGGACACATCACATTTTCACAAAGAAAACAGAGCTGTTTTTTACAAAGTGCCCAGCTGTGGATTTTTGCCTCTAGCTCAGCCGGCTCCTGGGAAAACCTAGCAAACCTGTGTATTTTGTAAAACTAGACACCAAGGGGATTCCAAGATGGGGTGCCTTGTGGGACTCTGACCACGTTCTGTTACCCAGAATCCTTTGCAAACCTCAGAATTTGGCCAAAAAAACACTTTTTCTTCTCATTTTGGTGACAGAAAGTTCTGGAATCCGAGAGGAGCCACAAATTTCCTTCCACCCAGCGTTCCGCCAAGTCTCCCGATAAAAATGGTATCTCACTTGTGTGGGTAGGCCTAGCGCCCATGAAAGGAAATGCCCCAAAACACAAGGTGGACACATCACATTTTCACAAAGAAAACAGAGCTGTTTTTCACAAAGTGCCTCGCTGTGGATTTTGGCCTCTAGCTTAGCCGGAACTTGGGGAAACCAAGTAAACCTCTTCATTTTTTAAAACTAGACACCTAGGGGAATACAGGATGGGGTGATTTGTAGGCTCTGACCAGGTTCTGTTACCCAGAATCCTTTGCTAACCTCAAAATTTGGCCAAAAAAACACAATTTCCTCTCATTTTGGTGACAGAAAGTTCTGGAATCTGAGAGGAGCCACAAATTTCCATCCATCCATCGTTCCCCTAAGTCTCCCGATAAAAATGGTACCTCACTTGTGTGGGTAGGCCTAGCGCCCGCGAAAGGAAATGTCCCAAAACACAACATGGACACATCACATTTTCACAACGAAAACAGAGCTGTTTTTTACAAAGTGCCCAGCTGTGGATTATGGCCTCTAGCTCAGCCGGCTCCTGGGAAAACCTAGCAAACCTGTGTATTTTGTAAAACTAGACACCAAGGGGATTCCAAGATGGGGTGCCTTGTGGGACTCTGACCACGTTCTGTTACCCAGAATCCTTTGCAAACCTCAGAATTTGGCCAAAAAAACACTTTTTCTTCTCATTTTGGTGACAGAAAGTTCTGGAATCCGAGAGGAGCCACAAATTTCCTTCCACCCAGCGTTCCGCCAAGTCTCCCGATAAAAATGGTATCTCACTTGTGTGGGTAGGCCTAGCGCCCATGAAAGGAAATGCCCCAAAACACAAGGTGGACACATCACATTTTCACAATGAAAACAGAGCTGTTTTTCACAAAGTGCCTCGCTGTGGATTTTGGCCTCTAGCTTAGCCGGAACTTGGGGAAACCAAGTAAACCTCTTCATTTTTTAAAACTAGACACCTAGGGGAATACAGGATGGGGTGATTTGTAGGCTCTGACCAGGTTCTGTTACCCAGAATCCTTTGCTAACCTCAAAATTTGGCCAAAAAAACACAATTTCCTCTCATTTTGGTGACAGAAAGTTCTGGAATCTGAGAGGAGCCACAAATTTCCATCCATCCATCGTTCCCCTAAGTCTCCCGATAAAAATGGTACCTCACTTGTGTGGGTAGGCCTAACGCCCCCGAAAGGGAATGCCCTAAACATAACGTGGACATATCACATTTTCACAAAGAAAACAGAGCTGTTTTTTACAAAGTGCCTACCTGTGGATTTTGGCCTCTATCTCAGTTGGTACCTGGGGAAACAAAGCAAACCTGCGCATTTTTTAAAACTAGACACCTATGGGAATCCAGAATGGGGTGACTTGTCGGGCTCTGACCAGGTTCTGTTACCCAGAATCTGTTGAAAAACCTGAAATTTGGCGAAAAAAACACTTTTTCCTCTCATTTTGTTGACAGAAAGTTCTGGAATCTGAGGGGAGCCACAAATTTCCTTCCATCCAGCGTTCCGCGAAGTCTCCCGATAAAAATGGAACCTCACTTGTGTGAGTAGGCCTAGCGCCCATGAAAGGAAATGCCCCAAAACACAAGGTGGACACATGACATTTTCACAAAGAAAACAGAGCTGTTTTTTACAAAGTGCCTAGCTGTGGATTTTGGCCTCTAGCTTAGCCGGAACTTGGAGAAACCAAGTAAACCTGTTCATTTTTTTAAACTAGACACCTATGGGAATCCAGAATGGGGTGACTTGTCGGGCTCTGAGCAGGTTCTGTTACCCAGAATCCTTTGAAAAACCTGAAAATTTGGCCAAAAAAAAAACACTTTTTCCTCTCATTTCGTTCACAGAACATTCTGGAATCTCAGGGGAGCCACAAATTTCCCTCCATCCAGTGTTCCCCCATGTCTCCCAATAAAAATGGTACCTCACTTGTGTGGGTAGGCCTAGCTCCCACGAAAGGAAATTCCCCAAAACACAACGTGGACACATCACATTTTCACAAAGAAAACAGAGCTGTTTTTAAAAAAGTGCCTAGCTGTGAATTTTGGCCTCTAGCTCAGCCGGCGCCTGGGGAAACCAAGCAAACCTTCACTTTCTTTAAAACTAGATACCTAGGGGAATCCAGGATGGGGTGACTTGTGGGGCTCTGATCAGTTTCTGTTACCCAGAATCCTTTGCAAACCTCAACTTTGGCCAAAAAAACACGTTTTCCTCTCATTTCCGTGACAGAAAGTTCTGGAATCCAAGAGGAGCCACAAATTTCCTTCCATCCAGCATTCCCCCAAGTCTCCCAATAAAAACGGTACCTCACTTGTGTGGGAAGGCCTAGTGCCCGCAAATGGAAATGCCCAAAACACAACATGGACACATCACATTTTCACAAAGAAAACAGAGCTGTTTTTTACAAAGTGCCCAGCTGTGGATTTTTGCCTCTAGCTCAGCCGGCTCCTGTTAAAACCTAGCAAACCTGTGTATTTTGTAAAACTAGACACCAAGGGGATTCCAAGATGGGGTGCCTTGTGGGACTCTGACCACGTTCTGTTACCCAGAATCCTTTGCAAACCTCAGAATTTGGCCAAAAAAACACTTTTTCTTCTCATTTTGGTGACAGAAAGTTCTGGAATCCGAGAGGAGCCACAAATTTCCTTCCACCCAGCGTTCCGCCAAGTCTCCCGATAAAAATGGTATCTCACTTGTGTGGGTAGGCCTAGCGCCCATGAAAGGAAATGCCCCAAAACACAAGGGGACACATCACATTTTCACAAAGAAAACAGAGCTGTTTTTCACAAAGTGCCTCGCTGTGGATTTTGGCCTCTAGCTTAGCCGGAACTTGGGGAAACCAAGTAAACCTCTTCATTTTTTAAAACTAGACACCTAGGGGAATACAGGATGGGGTGATTTGTAGGCTCTGACCAGGTTCTGTTACCCAGAATCCTTTGCTAACCTCAAAATTTGGCCAAAAAAACACAATTTCCTCTCATTTTGGTGACAGAAAGTTCTGGAATCTGAGAGGAGCCACAAATTTCCATCCATCCATCGTTCCCCTAAGTCTCCCGATAAAAATGGTACCTCACTTGTGTGGGTAGGCCTAACGCCCCCGAAAGGGAATGCCCTAAACATAACGTGGACATATCACATTTTCACAAAGAAAACAGAGCTGTTTTTTACAAAGTGCCTACCTGTGGATTTTGGCCTCTATCTCAGTTGGTACCTGGGGAAACAAAGCAAACCTGCGCATTTTTTAAAACTAGACACCTATGGGAATCCAGAATGGGGTGACTTGTCGGGCTCTGACCAGGTTCTGTTACCCAGAATCTGTTGAAAAAACCTGAAATTTGGCGAAAAAAACACTTTTTCCTCTCATTTTGTTGACAGAAAGTTCTGGAATCTGAGGGGAGCCACAAATTTCCTTCCATCCAGCGTTCCGCGAAGTCTCCCGATAAAAATGGAACCTCACTTGTGTGAGTAGGCCTAGCGCCCATGAAAGGAAGTGCCCCAAAACACAAGGTGGACACATGACATTTTCACAAATAAAACAGAGCTGTTTTTTACAAAGTGCCTAGCTGTGGATTTTGGCCTCTAGCTTAGCCGGAACTTTGAGAAACCAAGTAAACCTGTTCATTCTTTTAAACTAGACACCTATGGGAATCCAGAATGGGGTGACTTGTCGGGCTCTGAGCAGGTACTGTTACCCAGAATCCTTTGAAAAACCTGAAAATTTGGCCAAAAAAAAACACTTTTTCCTCTCATTTCGTTGACAGAACGTTCTGGAATCTGATGGGAGCCACAAATTTCCCTCCATCCAGCGTTCCCCCATCTCTCCCAATAAAAATGGTACCTCACTTGGGTGGGTAGGCCAAGCGCCCACGAAAGGAAATTCCCCAAAACACAACGTGGACACATCACATTTTCAAAAAGAAAACAGAGCTGTTTTTTAAAAAGTGCCTAGCTGTGGATTTTGGCCTCTAGCTCAGCCGGCGCCTGGGGAAACCTAGCAAACCTGCACTTTCTTTAAAACTAGATACCTAGGGGAATCCAAGATGGGGTGCCTTGTGGGACTCTGACCAGGTTCTGTTACCCAGAATCCTTTGCAAACCTCAGAATTTGGCCAATAAAAAACTTTTTCGTCTCATTTTGGTGACAGAAAGTTCTGGAATCCGAGAGGAGCCACAAATTTAATTCCACCCAGCGTTCCACAAAGTCTCCCGATAAAAATGGTACCTCACTTGTGTGGGTAGGCCTAGCGCCCATGAAAGGAAATGCCCCAAAACACAAGGTGGACACATCACATTTTCACAAAGAAAACAGAGCTGTTTTTTACAAATTGCCTAGCTGTGGATTTTGGCTTCTAGCTTAGCCGGAACTTGGAGAAACCAAGTAAACCTGTTCATTTTTTAAAACTAGACACCTAGGGGAATCCAGGATGGGGTGACTTGTGGGGCTCTGACCAGGTTCTGTTATCCAGAATCCTTTGCTAACCTCAAAATTCGGCCAAAAAAACACTATTTCTTCTCATTTCGGTGACAGAAAGTTCTGGAATCTGAGGGGAGCTACAAATTTCCTTCCATCCAGCGTTCCCCCATGTCTCCCAATAAAAATGGTACCTCACTTGTGTGGGTAGGCCTAGCGCCCACTAAAGGAAATTCCCCAAAACACAACGTGGACACATCACATTTTCACAAAGAAAACTGAGCTGTTTTTTAAAAAGTGCCTAGCTGTGGATTTTGGCCTATAGCTCAGCCGGTGCCTGGGGAAACCTAGAAAACCTGCACTTTCTTTAAAACTAGGTACCTAGGGGAATCCAGGATGGGGTAACTTGTGGAGCTCTGATCAGTTTCTGTTACCCAGAATCCTTTGCAAACCTCAAACTTTGGCCAAAAAAACAAAATTTTCTCTCATTTCAGTGACAGAAAGTTCTGGAATCCAAAAGGAGCCACAAATTTCCTTCCATCCAGCACTCCCCCAAGTCTCCCAATAAAAATTGTACCTCACTTGTGTGGGAAGGCCTAGCGCACCCGAAAGGAAATGTCCCAAAACACATGATGGGCACATCACATTTTCACAAAGAAAACAGAGCTGTTTTTTACAAAGTGCCCAGCTGTGGATTTTGGCCTCTACCTCAGCCGGCACCTGAGAAAACCTAGCAAACCTGTGCATTTTTTAAACATAGACACCTAGGGGAATCCAAGATGGGGTGCCTTGTGGGACTCTGACCAGGTTCTGTTACACAGAATCCTTTGCAAACCTCAGAATTTGGCCAAAAGAACACTTTTTCTTCTCATTTCGGTGAAAGAAAGTTCTGGAATCCGAGAGGAGCCACAAATTTCCTTCCACCCAGCGATCCGCCAAGTCTCCCGATAAAAATGGTACCTCACTTGTATGGGAAGGCCTAGCGCCCATGAAAGGAAATGCCCCAAAACACAAGGTGGACACATCACATTTTCACAAAGAAAACAGAGCTGTTTTTTAAAAAGTGCCTAGCTGTGGATTTTTGCCTCTAGCTCAGCCGGCGCCTGGGGAAACCTAGCAAACCTGCAATTTCTTTAAAACTAGATACCTAGGGGAATCCAGGATGGGGTGAATTGTGGGGCTCTGATCAGTTTCTGTTACCCAGAATCTTTTGCAAACCTCAAACTTTGGCCAAAAAAACACGTTTTCCTCGCATTTCGGTGACAGAAAGTTCTGGAATCCCAGACGAGCCACAAATTTCCTTCCACCCAGCGTTCCGCCAAGTCTCTCGATAAAAATGATACCTCACTTGTGTGGGTAGGCCTAGCGCCCATGAAAGGAAATGCCCCAAAACACAAGGTGGACACATCACATTTTCACAAAGAAAACAGAGCTGTTTTTTACAAATTGCCTAGCTGTGGATTTTGGCTTCTAGCTTAGCCGGAACTTGGAGAAACCAAGTAAACCTGTTCATTTTTTAAAACTAGACACCTAGGGGAATCCAGGATGGGGTGACTTGTGGGGCTCTGACCAGGTTCTGTTACCCAGAATCCTTTGCTAACCTCAAAATTCGGCCAAAAAAACACTATTTCTTCTCATTTCGGTGACAGAAAGTTCTGGAATCTGAGAGGAGCCACAAATTTCCATCCATCCATCGTTCCCCTAAGTCTCCCGATAACAGTGGTACCTCAGTTGTGTGGGTAGGCCTAGCGCCCCCGAAAGGGAATGCCCCAAAACATAACGTGGACATATCACATTTTTACAAAGAAAACAGAGCTGTTTTTTACAAAGTGCCTAGCTGTGGATTTTGGCCTCTATCTCAGTTGGCACCTGGGGAAACAAAGCAAACCTGCGCATTTTTTAAAACCAGACACCTATGGGAATCCAGAATGGGGTGACTTGTCGGGCTCTGACCAGGTTCTGTTACCCAGAATCCTTTGAAAAACCTGAAAATTTGGCCAAAAAAAACACTTTTTCCTCTCATTTCATTGACAGAAAGTTCTGGAATCTGAGGGGAGCCACAAATTTCCTTCCATCCAGCGTTCCCCTATGTCTCCCAATAAAAATGGTATCTTACTTGTGTGGGAAGGCCTAGCGCCCACTATAGTTAATTTCCCAAAACACAACGTGGACACATCACATTTTCACAAAGAAAACAGAGCTGTTTTTTAAAAAGTGCCTAGCTGTGGATTTTGGCCTCTAGCTCAGCCGGCACCTGGGGAAACCTAGAAAGCCTGCACTTTCTTTAAAACTAGATACATAGGGGAATCCAGGATGGGATAGCTTGTGGGGCTCTGATCAGTTTCTGTTACCCAGAATCCTTTGCAAACCTCAAACTTTGGCCAAAAAAACACATTTTCCTCTCATTTTGGTGACAGAAAGTTCTGGAATCCAAGAGGAGCTACAAATTTCCTTCCATCTAGCATTTCCCCAAGTCTCCCAATAAAAATGGTACCTCACTTGTGTGGGAAGGCCTAGCGCCCGCGAAAGGAAATGTCCCAAAACACAAAATGGACACATCACATTTTCACAAAGAAAACAGAGCTGTTTTTTACAAAGTGCCCAGCTGTGGATTTTGGCCTTTAGCTCAGCCGGCACCTGGGAAAACCTAGCAAACCTGTGCATTTTTGAAAACTAGACACCTAGGGGAATCCAAGATGGGGTGCCTTGTGGGGACTTTGACCAGGTTCTCTTACCCAGAATCATTTGCAAACCTCAGAATTTGGTCAAAACAACACTTTTTCTTCTCATTTCAGTGACAGAAAGTTCTGAAATCAGAGAGGAGCCACAAATTTCCTTCCACACAGTGTTTCGCCAAGTCTCCCGATAAAACTGGAACCTCACTTGTATGGGTAGGCCTAGCGCCCATGAAAGGAAATGCCCCAAAATACGAGGTGGACACATCACATTTTCACAAATAAAACAGAGCTGTTTTTTACAAAGTGCCTAGCTGTGGATTTTGGCCTCTAGCTTAACCGGAACTTGGAGAAACCAAGTAAACCTGTTCATTTTTTAAAAATAGACACATATGGGAATCCAGAATGGTGTGACTTGTCGGGCTCTGAGCAGGTTCTGTTACCCAGAATCCTTTGAAAAACCTGAAAATTTGGCCCAAATAAAACACTTTTTCCTCTCATTTCGTTGACAGAACGTTCAGGAATCTGAGTTGTGCCACAAATTTCCCTCCATCCAGCGTTCCCCCATGTCTCCCAATAAAAATGGTACCTCACTTGTGTGGGTAGGCCTAGCACCCGCAAACGGAAATTCCCCAAAACATAACGTGGACACATCACATTTTCACAAAGAAAACAGAGCTGTTTTTTACAAATTGCCTAGCTGTGGATTTTGGCTTCTAGCTTAGCCGGAACTTGGAGAAACCAAGTAAACCTGTTCATTTTTTTAAACTAGACACCTAGGGAAATCCAGGATGGGGTGACTTGTGGGGCTCTGACCAGGTTCTGTTACCCAGAATCCTTTGCTAACCTCAAAATTCGGCCCAAAAAACACAATTTCTTCTCATTTCGGTGACAGAAAGTTCTGGAATCTGAGAGGAGCCACAAATTTCCCTCCATCCATTGTTCCCTTAAGTCTCCCGATAACAATGGTACCTCACTTGTGTGGGTAGGCCTAGCGCCCCCGAAAGGGAATGCCCCAAAACATAACGTGGACATGTCCCATTTTTACAAAGAAAACAGAGCTGTTTTTTACAAAGTGCCTAGCTGTGGATTTTGGCGTCTATCTCAGTTGGCACCTGGGGAAACATAGCAAACCTGTGCATTTTTTAAAACTAGACACCTATGGGAATCCAGAATGGGGTGACTTGTCGGGCTCTGACCAGGTTCTGTTACACAGAATCCTTTGAAAATCCTGAAAATTTGGCCAAAAAAAACACTTTTTCCTCTCATTTCGTTGACAGAAAGTTCTGGAATCTGAGGGGAGCCACATATTTCCTTCCATCCAGCGTTCCCCCATGTCTCCCAATAAAAATGGTACCTCACTTGTGTGGGTAGGCCTAGCGCCCACTAAAGGAAATTCCCCAAAACACAACGTGGACACATCACATTTTCACAAAGAAAACAGAGCTGTTTTTTAAAAAGTGCCTAGCTGTGGATTTTGGCCTATAGCTCAGCCGATGCCTGGGGAAACCTAGAAAACCTGCACTTTCTTTAAAACTAGGTACCTAGGGAAATCCAGGATGGGGTAACTTGTGGGGCTCTGATCAGTTTCTGTTACCCAGAATCCTTTGCAAACCTCAAACTTAGGCCAAAAAAACAAAATTTTCTCTCATTTCAGTGACAGAAAGTTCTGGAATCCAAAAGGAGCCACAAATTTCCTTCCATCCAGCACTCCCCCAAGTCTCCCAATAAAAATTGTACCTCACTTGTGTGGGAAGGCCTAGCGCACCCGAAAGGAAATGTCCCAAAACACAACATGGGCACATCACATTTTCACAAAGAAAACAGAGCTGTTTTTTACAAAGTGCCCAGCTGTGGATTTTGGCCTCTAGCTCAGCCGGCACCTGAGAAAACCTAGCAAACCTGTGCATTTTTTAAACATAGACACCTAGGGGAATCCAAGATGGGGTGCCTTGTGGGACTCTGACCAGGTTATGTTACCCAGAATCCATTGCAAACCTCAGAATTTGGTCAAAACAACACTTTTTCTTCACATTTCAGTGACAGAAAGTTCTGAAATCAGAGAGGAGCCACAAATTTTTTCCACACAGCGTTTCGCCAAGTCTCCCGATAAAACTGGAACCTCACTTGTATGGGTAGGCCTAGCGCCCATGAAAGGAAATGCCCCAAAATACGAGGTGGACAGATCACATTTTCACAAATAAAACAGAGCTGTTTTTTACAAAGTTCCTAGCTGTGGATTTTGGCCTCTAGCTTAACCGGAACTTGGAGAAACCAAGTAAACCTGTTCATTTTTTAAAAATAGACACCTATGGGAATCCAGAATGGTGTGACTTGTCGGGCTCTGAGCAGGTTCTGTTACCCAGAATCCTTTGAAAAACCTGAAAATTTGGCCAAAAAAAACCACTTTTTCCTCTCATTTCGTTGACAGAACGTTCTGGAATCTGAGGTGTGCCACAAATTTCCCTCCATCCATCGTTCCCCCATGTCTCCCAATAAAAATGGTACCTCACTTGTGTGGGTAGGCCTAGCACCCGCGAACGGAAATTCCCCAAAACACAACGTGGACACATCACATTTTCAAAAAGAAAACAGAGCTGTTTTTTAGAAATTGCCTAGCTGTGGATTTTGGCTTCTAGCTTAGCCGGAACTTGGAGAAACCAAGTAAACCTGTTCATTTTTTAAAACTAGACACCTAGGGGAATCCAGGATGGGGTGACTTGTGGGGCTCTGACCAGGTTCTGTTACCCAGAATCCTTTGCTAACCTCAAAATTCGGCCAAAAAAACACTATTTCTTCTCATTTCGGTGACAGAAAGTTCTGGAATCTGAGAGGAGCCACAAATTTCCATCCATCCATCGTTCCCCTAAGTCTCCCGATAACAGTGGTACCTCAGTTGTGTGGGTAGGCCTAGCGCCCCCGAAAGGGAATGCCCCAAAACATAACGTGGACATATCACATTTTTACAAAGAAAACAGAGCTGTTTTTTACAAAGTGCCTAGCTGTGGATTTTGGCGTCTATCTCAGTTGGCACCTGGGGAAACATAGCAAACCTGCCCATTTTTGAAAACTAGACACCTATGGGAATCCAGAATGGGGTGACTTGTCGGGCTCTGACCAGGTTCTGTTACCCAGAATCCTTTTAAAAACCTGCAAATTTGGCCAAAAAAAACCCTTTTTCCTCTCATTTCGTTGACAGAAAGTTCTGGAATCTGAGGGGAGCCACAAATTTCCTTCCATCCAGCGTTCCCCCATGTCTCCCAATAAAAATGGTACCTCACTTGTGTGGGTAGGCCTAGCGCCCACTAAAGGAAATTCCCCAAAACACAACGTGGACACATCACATTTTCACAAAGAAAACAGAGCTGTTTTTTAAAAAGTGCCTAGCTGTGGATTTTGGCCTCTAGCTCAGCCGGTGCCTGGGGAAACCTAGAAAACCTGCACCTTCTTTAAAACTAGATACCTAGGGGAATCCAGGATGGGGTAACTTGTGGGGCTCTGATCAGTTTCTGTTACCCAGAATCCTTTGCAAAAATCAAACTTTGGCCAAAAAAACATATTTTTCTCTCATTTCAGTGACAGAAAGTTCTGGAATCCAAGAGGAGCCACAAATTTCCTTCCATCCAGCACTCCCCCAAGTCTCCCAATAAAAACTGTACCTCACTTGTGTGGGTAGGCCTAGCGCCTATGAAAGGAAATGCCCCAAAACACAAGGTGGAGACATCACATTTTCACAAAGAAAACAGAGCTGTTTTTTACAAATTGCCTAGCTGTGGATTTTGGCTTCTAGCTTAGCCGGAACTTGGAGAAACTAAGTAAACCTGTTCATTTTTTAAAACTAGACACCTAGGGGAATCCAGGATGGGGTGACTTGTGGGGCTCTGACCAGGTTCTGTTACCCAGAATCCTTTGCTAACCTCAAAATTCGGCCCAAAAAACACTATTTCTTCTCATTTCGGTGACAGAAAGTTCTGGAATCTGAGAGGAGCCACAAATTTCCATCCATCCATCGTTCCCCTAAGTCTCCCGATAACAATGGTACCTCAGTTGTATGGGTAGGCCTAGCGACCCCGAAAGGGAATGCCCCAAATCATAACGTGGACATATCACATTTTTACAAAGAAAACTGAGCTGTTTTTTACAAAGTGCCTAGCTGTGGATTTTGGCCTCTATCTCAGTTGGCACCTGGGGAAACATAGCAAACTTGCGCATTTTCTAAAACTAGACACCTAGGGGAATCCAGGATGGGGTGAATTGTGGGGCTCTGATCAGTTTCTGTTACCCAGAATCCTTTGCAAACCTCAAACTTTGGCCAAAAAAACACACTTTCCTCGCATTTCGGTGACAGAAAGTTCTGGAATCCGAGAGGAGCCACAAATTTCCTTCCACCCAGCGTTCCGCCAAGTCTCTCGATAAAAATGGTACCTCACTTGTGTGGGTAGGCCTAGCGCCCATGAATGGAAATGCCCCAAAACACAAGGTGGACACATCACATTTTCACAAACAAAACAGAGTTGTTTTTTTACAAATTGCCTAGCTGTGGATTTTGGCTTCTAGCTTAGCCGGAACTTGGAGAAACCAAGTAAACCTGTTCATTTTATAGAACTAGACACCTAGGGGCATCCAGGATGGGGTGACTTGTGGGGCTGTGACCAGGTTCTGTTACCCAGAATCCTTTGCTAATCTCAAAATTCGGCCAAAAAAACACTATTTCTTCTCATTTCGGTGACAGAAAGTTCTGGAATCTGAGAGGAGCCACAAATTTCCATCCATCCATTGTTCCCCTAAGTCTCCCGATAACAATGGTACCTCAGTTGTGTGGGTAGGCCTAGCGCCCCCGAAAGGGAATGCCCCAAAACATAACGTGGACATATCACATTTTTACAAAGAAAACAGAGCTGTTTTTTACAAAGTGCCTAGCTGTGGATTTTGGCCTCTATCTCAGTTGGCACCTGGGGAAACATAGCGAACCTGCGCATTTTTTAAAACTAGACACCTATGGGAATCCAGAACGGGGTGACTTGTCGGGCTCTGACCAGGTTCTGTTACCCAGAATCCTTTGAAAAACCTGACAATTTGGCCAAAAAAAACACTTTTTCCTCTCATTTCGTTGACAGAAAGTTCTGGAATCTGAGGGGAACCACAAATTCCCTTCCATCCAGCGTTGCCCCATGTCTCCCAATAAAAATGGTACCTCAATTGTGTGGGTAGGCCTAGCACCCACTAAAGTTAATTCCCCAAAACACAACGTGGACACATCACATTTTCACAAAGAAAACAGAGCTGTTTTTTAAAAAGTGCCTAGCTGTGGATTTTGGCCTCTAGCTCAGCCGGTGCCTGGGGAAACCTAGAAAACCTGCACTTTCTTTAAAACTAGATACCTTGGGGAATCCAGGAAGGGGTAACTTGTGGGGCTCTGATCAGTTTCTGTTACCCAGAATCCTTTGCAAACCTCAAACCTTGGCCAAAAAAACAAATTTTTCTCTCATTTCAGTGACAGAAGGTTCTGGAATCCAAGAGGAGCCACAAATTTCCTTCCATCCAGCACTCCCCCAAGTCTCCCAATAAAAATTGTACCTCTCTTGTGTGGGAAGGCCTAGCTCACGCGAAAGGAAATGTCCCAAAACACAACATGGGCACATCTCATTTTCACAAAGAAAACAGAGCTGTTTTTTACATTGCCCAGCTGTGGATTTTGGCCTCTAGCTCAGCCGGCACCTGGGAAAACGTAGCAAACCTGTGCATTTTTTAAACCTAGACACCTAGGGGAATCCAAGACGGGGTGCCTTGTGGGACTCTGACCAGGTTCTGTTACCCAGAATCCTTTGCAAACCTCAGAATTTGGCCAAAAAAACACTTTTTTCTCTCATTTCGGTGACAGAAAGTTCTGCAATCCGAGAGGAGCCACAAATTTCCTTCCACCCAGCGATCCGCCAAGTCTCCCGATAAAAATGGTACCTCACTTGTATGGGTAGGCCTAGCGCCCATGAAAGGAAATGCCCCAAAACACAAGGTGGACACAACACATTTTCACAAAGAAAACAGAGCTGTTTTTTAAAAAGTGCCTAGCTGTGGATTTTTGCATCTAGCTCAGCCGGCGCCTGGGGAAACCTAGCAATCCTGCACTTTCTTTAAAACTAGATACCTAGGGGAATCCAGGATGGGGTGAATTGTGGGGCTCTGATCAGTTTCTGTTACCCAGAATCCTTTGCAAACCTCAAACTTTGGCCAAAAAAACACGTTTTCCTCACATTTCGGTGACAGAAAGTTCTGGAATCCGAGAGGAGCCACAAATTTCCTTCCACCCAGCGTTCCGCCAAGTCTCTCGATAAAAATAGTACCTCACTTGTGTGGGTAGGCCTAGCGCCCATGAAAGGAAATGCCCCAAAACACAAGGTGGACACATCACATTTTCACAAAGAAAACAGAGCTGTTTTTTACAAATTGCCTAGCTGTGGATTTTGGCTTCTAGCTTAGCCGGAACTTGGAGAAACGAAGTAAACCTGTTCATTTTTTAAAACTAGACACCTAGGAGAATCCAGGATGGGGTGTCTTGTGGGGCTTTGACCAGGTTCTGTTACCCAGAATCCTTTGCTAACATCAAAATTCAGCCAAAAAAACACTATTTCTTCTCATTTCGGTGACAGAAAGTTCAGGAATCTGAGAGGAGCCCCAAATTTCCCTCCATCCATTGTTCCCCTAAGTCTCCCGATAACAATGGTACCTCAGTTGTGTGGGTAGGCCTAGCGACCCCGAAAGGGAATGCCCCAAAACATAACGTGGACATATCACATTTTTACAAAGAAAACGGAGCTGTTTTTTACAAAGTGCCTAGCTGTGGATTTTGGCCTCTATCTCAGTTTGCACCTGGGGAAACATAGCAAATCTGCGCATTTTCTAAAACTAGACACCTAGGGGAATCCAGGATGGGGTGAATTGTGGGGCTCTGATCAGTTTCTGTTACCCAGAATCCTTTGCAAACCTCAAACTTTGGCCAAAAAAACACGTTTTCCTCGCATTTCGGTGACAGAAAGTTCTGGAATCCGAGAGGAGCCACAAATTTCCTTCCACCCAGTGTTCCGCCAAGTCTCTCAATAAAAATGGTACCTCACTTGTGTGGGTAGGCCTAGTGCCCATGAAAGGAAATGCCCCAAAACACAAGGTGGACACATCACATTTTCACAAAGAAAACAGAGCTGTTTTTTACAAATTGCCTAGCTGTGGATTTTGGCTTCTAGCTTAGCCGGAACTTGGAGAAACCAAGTAAACCTGTTCATTTTTTAAAACTACACACCTAGGGCAATCCAAGATGGGGTGACTTGTGGGTCTCTGACCAGGTTCTGTTACCTAGAATCCTTTGCTAACCTCAAAATTCGGCCAAAAAACACTATTTCTTCTCATTTCGGTGACAGAAAGTTCTGGAATCTGAGAGGAGCCACAAATTTCCATCCATCCATCGTTCCCCTAAGTCTCCCGATAACAATGGTACCTCAGTTGTGTGGGTAGGCCTAGTGCCCCCGAAAGGGAATGCCCCAAAACATAACGTGGACATATCAAATTTTTACAAAGAAAACTGAGCTGTTTTTTACAAAGTGCCTAGCTGTGGATTTTGGCCTCTATCTCAGTTGGCACCTGGGGAAACATAGCAAACCTGCGCATTTTCTAAAACTAGACACCTAGGGGAATCCAGGATGGGGTGAATTGTGGGGCTCTGATCAGTTTCTGTTACCAAGAATCCTTTGCAAACCTCAAACTTTGGCCAAAAAAACACGTTTTCCTCGCATTTCGGTGACAGAAAGTTCTGGAATCCGAGAGGAGCCACAAATTTCCTTCCACCCAGCGTTCCGCCAAGTCTCTCGATAAAAATGGTACCTCACTTGTGTGGGTAGGCCTAGTGCCCATGAAAGGAAATGCCCCAAAACACAAGGTGGACACATCACATTTTCACAAAGAAAACAGAGCTGTTTTTTACAAATTGCCTAGCTGTGGATTTTGGCTTCTAGCTTAGCCGGAACTTGGAGAAACCAAGTAAACCTGTTCATTTTTTAAAACTAGACACCTAGGGGAATGCAGGATGGGGTGACTTGTGGGGCTCTGACCAGGTTCTGTTACCTAGAATCCTTTGCTAACCTCAAAATTCGGCCAAAAAAACACAATTTCTTCTCATTTCGGTGACAGAAAGTTCTGGAATCTGAGAGGAGCCACAAATTTCCATCCATCCATCGTTCCCCTAAGTCTCCCGATAACAATGGTACCTCAGTTGTGTGGGTAGGCCTAGCGCCCCCGAAAGGGAATGCCCCAAAACATAACATGGACATATCACATTTTTACAAAGAAAACAGAGCTGTTTTTTACAAAGTGCCTAGCTGTGGATTTTGGCCTCTATCTCAGTTGGCACCTGGGGCAACATAGCAAACCTGCGCATTTTTTAAAACTAGACACCTAGGGGAATCCAGAATGGGGTGACTTGTGGGGCTCTGACCAGGTTCTGTTACCCAGAATCCTTTGAAAAACCTGAAAATTTGGCCAAAAAAAACACTTTTTCCTCTCATTTCGTTGACAGAAAGTTCTGGAATCTGAGGGGAGCCACAAATTTCTTTCCATCCAGCGTTCCCCCATGTCTCCCAATAAAAATGGTACCTCACTTGTGTGGGAAGGCCTAGCGCCCACTAAAGTTAATTCCCCAAAACACATCGTGGACACATCACATTTTCACAAAGTAAACAGAGCTGTTTTTTAAAAAGTGCCTAGCTGTGGATTTTGGCCTCTAGCTCAGCCGGCGCCTGGGGAAACCTAGAAAGCCTGCACTTTCTTTAAAACTAGATACCTAGGGGAATCCAGGATGGGATAGCTTGTGGGGCTCTGATCAGTTTCTGTTACCCAGAATCCTTTGCAAACCTCAAACTTTGGCCCAAAAAACACATTTTCCTCTCATTTCGGTGACAGAAAGTTCTTGAATCCAAGAGGAGCCACAAATTTCCTTCCATCCAGCATTCCCCCAAGTCTCCCAATAAAAATGGTACCTCTCTTGTGTGGGAAGGCCTAGAGCCCGCGAAAGGAAATGTCCCAAAACACAACATGGACACATCACATTTTCATAAAGAAAACAGAGCTGTTTTTTACAAAGTGCCCAGCTGTGGATTTTGGCCACTAGCTCAGCCGGCACCTGGGAAAACCTAGCAAACCTGGGCATTTTTTTAAACTAGACACCTAGGGGAATCCAAAATGGGGTGCCTTGTGTGTCTCTGGACAGGTTCTGTTACCCAGAAACATTTGCTAACCTCACAATTTGGCCCAAAAAACACTTTTTCTTCTCATTTCGGTGACAGAAAGTTCTGGAATCCGAGAGGAGCCACAAATTTCCTTCCATCCAGCGTTCCCCCATGTCTCCCAATAAAAATGGTACCTCACTTGTGTGGGAAGGCCTAGCGCCCACTAAAGTTAATTCCCCAAAATACATCGTGGACACATCACATTTTCACAAAGTAAACAGAGCTGTTTTTTAAAAAGTGCCTAGCTGTGGATTTTGGCCTCTAGCTCAGCCGGCGCCTGGGGAAACCTAGAAAGCCTGCACTTTCTTTAAAACTAGATACCTAGGGGAATCCAGGATGGGATAGCTTGTGGGGCTCTGATCAGTTTCTGTTACCCAGAATCCTTTGCAAACCTCAAACTTTGGCCCAAAAAACACATTTTCCTCTCATTTCGGTGACATAAAGTTCTGGAATCCAAGAGGAGCCACAAATTTCCTTCCATCCAGCATTCCCCCAAGTCTCCCAATAAAAATGGTACCTCACTTGTGTGGGAAGGCCTAGAGCCCGCGAAAGGAAATGTCCCAAAACACAACATGGACACATCACATTTTCACAAAGAAAACAGAGCTGTTTTTTACAAAGTGCCCAGCTGTGGATTTTGGCCACTAGCTCAGCCGGCACCTGGGAAAACCGAGCAAACCTGGGCATTTTTTTAAACTAGACACCTAGGGGAATCCAAAATGGGGTGCCTTGTGTGTCTCTGGACAGGTTCTGTTACCCAGAATCCTTTCCTAACCTCACAATTTGGCCCAAAAAACAATTTTTCTTCTCATTTCGGTGACAGAAAGTTCTGGAATCCGAGAGCAGCCACAAATTTCCTTCCATCCAGCATTCCGCCAAGTCTCCCGATAACAATGGTACCTCACTTGTGTGGGTAGGCCTAGCGCCCCCGAAAGGGAATGCCCCAAAACATAACATGGACATATCACATTTTTACAAAGAAAACAGAGCTGTTTTTTACAAAGTGCCTAGCTGTGGATTTTGGCGTCTATCTCAGTTGGCACCTGGGGAAACATAGCAAACCTGCGCATTTTTTAAAACTAGACACCTATGGGAATCCAGAATGGGGTGACTTGTCGGGATCTGACCAGGTTCTGTTACCCAGAATCCTTTGAAAAACCTGACAATTTGGCCAAAAAAAACACTTTTTCCTCTCATTTCGTTGACAGAAAGTTCTGGAATCTGAGGGGAGCCACAAATTTCCTTCCATCCAGCGTTCCCCCATGTCTCCCAATAAAAATGGTACCTCACTTGTGTGGGTAGGCCTAGCGCTCACTAAAGGAAATTCCCCAAAACACAACGTGGACACATCACATTTTCACAAAGAAAACAGAGCTGTTTTTTAAAAAGTGCCTAGCTGTGGATTTTGGACTCTAGCCCAGCCGGTGCCTGGGGAAACCTAGAAAACCTGCACTTTCTTTAAAACTAGATACCTAGGGGAATCCAGGATGGGGTAACTTGTGGGGCTCTGATCAGTTTCTGTTACCCAGAATCCTTTGCAAACCTTAAAACTTGGACAAAAAAACACATTTTTCTCTCATTTCAGTGACAGAAAGTTCTGGAATCCAAGAGGAGCCACAAATTTCCTTCCATCCAGCACTCCCCCAAGTCTCCCCATAAAAATTGTACCTCACTTGTGTGGGAAGGCCTAGCTCACGCGAAAGGAAATGTCCCAAAACACAACATGGGCACATCACATTTTCACAAAGAAAACAGAGCTGTTTTTTACATTGCCCAGCTGTGGATTTTGGCCTCTAGCTCAGCTGGCACCTGGGAAAACCTAGCAAACCGGTGCATTTTTTAAACCTAGACACCTAGGGGAATCCAAGATGGGGTGCCTTGTGTGACGCTGACCAGGTTCTGTTACCCAGAATCCTTTGCAAACCTCAGAATTTGGCCAACAAAATACTTTTTCTTCTCATTTCGGTGACAGAAAGTTCTGGAATCCGAGAGGAGCCACAAATTTCCTTCCACCCAGCGATCCGCCAAATCTCCCGATAAAAATGGTACCTCACTTGTATGGGTAGGCCTAGCGCCCATGAAAGGAAATGCCCCAAAACACAAGGTGGACACATCACATTTTCACAAAGAAAACAGAGCTGTTTTTAAAAAAGTGCCTAGCTGTGGATTTTTGCCTCTAGCTCAGCCGGCGCCTGGGGAAACCTAGCAAACCTGCACTTTCTTTAAAACTAGATACCTAGGAGAATCCAGGATGGGGTGAATTGTGGGGCTCTGATCAGTTTCTGTTACCCAGAATCCTTTGCAAACCTCAAACTTTGGCCAAAAAAACACGTTTTCCTCGCATTTCGGTGACAGAAAGTTCTGGAATCCGAGAGGAGCCACAAATTTCCTTCCACCCAGCGTTCCGCCAAGTCTCTCGATAAAAATAGTACCTCACTTGTGTGGGTAGGCCTAGCGCCCATGAAAGGAAATGCCCTAAAACACAAGGTGGACACATCACATTTTTACAAAGAAAACAGAGCTGTTTTTTACAAATTGCCTGGCTGTGGATTTTGGCTTCTAGCTTAGCCGGAACTTGGAGAAACGAAGTAAACCTCTTCATTTTTTAAAACTAGACACGTTGGGAATCCAGGATGGGGTGACTTGTGGGGCTCTGACCAGGTTCTGTTACCCAGAATCCTTTGCTAACCTCAAAATTCGGCCAAAAAAACACTATTTCTTCTCATTTCGGTGACAGAAAGTTCTGGAATCTGAGAGGAGCCACAAATTTCCATCCATCCATCGTTCCCCTAAGTCTCCCGATAACAATGGTCCCTCAGTTGTGTGGGTAGGCCTAGCGACCCCGAAAGGGAATGCCCCAAAACATAACGTGGACATATCACATTTTTACAAATAAAACGGAGCTGTTTTTTACAAAGTGCCTAGCTGTGGATTTTGGTCTCTATCTCCGTTGGCACCTGGGGAAACATAGCAAACCTGCGCATTTTCTAAAACTAGACACCTAGGGGAATCCAGGATGGGGTGAATTGTGGGGCTCTGATCAGTTTCTGTTACCCAGAATCCTTTGAAAAACATGAAAATTTGGCCAAAAAAAACACTTTTTCCTCTCATTTCGTTGACAGAAAGTTCTGGAATCTGAGGGGAGCCACAAATTTCCTTCCATCCAGCGTTCCCCCATGTCTCCCAATAAAAATGGTACCTCACTTGTGTGGGAAGGCCTAGCGCCCACTAAAGTTAATTCCCCAAAACACATCGTGGACACATCACATTTTCACAAAGTAAACAGAGCTGTTTTTTAAAAAGTGCCTAGCTGTGGATTTTGGCCTCTAGCTTAGCCGGCGCCTGGGGAAACCTAGAAAGCCTGCACTTTCTTTAAAACTAGATACCTAGGGGAATCCAGGATGGGATAGATTGTGGGGCTCTGATCAGTTTCTGTTACCCAGAATCCTTTGCAAACCTCAAACTTTGGCCCAAAAAACACATTTTCCTCTCATTTCGGTGACATAAAGTTCTGGAATCCAAGAGGAGCCACAAATTTCCTTCCATCCAGCATTCCCCCAAGTCTCCCAATAAAAATGGTACCTCACTTGTGTGGGAAGGCCTAGAGCCCGCGAAAGGAAATATCCCAAAACACAACATGGACACATCACATTTTCACAAAGAAAACAGAGCTGTTTTTTACAAAGTGCCCAGCTGTGGATTTTGGCCACTAGCTCAGCCGGCACCTGGGAAAACCTAGCAAACCTGGGCATTTTTTTAAACTAGACACCTAGGGGAATCCAAAATGGGGTGCCTTGTGTGTCTCTGGACAGGTTCTGTTACCCAGAATCCTTTGCTAACCTCACAATTTTGCCCTAAAAACACTTTTTCTTCTCATTTCAGTGACAGAAAGTTCTGCAATCCGAGAGGAGCCACAAATTTCCTTCCATCCAGCATTCCGCCAAGTCTCTCGATAACAATGGTACCTCACTTGTGTGGGTAGGCCTAGCGCCCCCGAAAAGGAATGCCCCAAAACATAACATGGACATATCACATTTTTACAAAGAAAACAGAGCTGTTTTTTACAAAGTGCCTAGCTGTGGATTTTGGCGTCTATCTCAGTTGGCACCTGGGGAAACATAGCAAACCTGCGCATTTTTTAAAACTAGACACCTATGGGAATCCAGAATGGGGTGACTTGTCGGGATCTGACCAGGTTCTGTTACCCAGAATCCTTTGAAAAACCTGACAATTTGGCCAAAAAAAACACTTTTTCCTCTCATTTCGTTGACAGAAAGTTCTGGAATCTGAGGGGAGCCAAAAATTTCCTTCCATCCAGCGTTCCCCCATGTCTCCCAATAAAAATGGTACCTCACTTGTGTGGGTAGGCCTAGCGCTCACTAAAGGAAATTCCCCAAAACACAAGGTGGACACATCACATTTTCACAAAGAAAACAGAGCTGTTTTTTAAAAAGTGCCTAGCTGTGGATTTTGGACTCTAGCTCAGCCGGTGCCTGGGGAAACCTAGAAAACCTGCACTTTCTTTAAAACTAGATACCTAGGGGAATCCAGGATGGGGTAACTTGTGGGGCTCTGATCAGTTTCTGTTACCCAGAATCCTTTGTAAACCTCAAAACTTGGCCAAAAAAACACATTTTTCTCTCATTTCAGTGACAGAAAGTTCTGGAATCCAAGAGGAGCCACAAATTTCCTTCCATCCAGCACTCCCCCAAGTCTCCCCATAAAAATTGTACCTCACTTGTGTGGGAAGGCCTAGCTCACGCGAAAGGAAATGTCCCAAAACACAACATGGGCACATCACATTTTCACAAAGAAAACAGAGCTGTTTTTTACATTGCCCAGCTGTGGATTTTGGCCTCTAGCTCAGCTGGCACCTGGGAAAACCTAGCAAACCGGTGCATTTTTTAAACCTAGACACCTAGGGGAATCCAAGATGGGGTGCCTTGTGTGACGCTGACCAGGTTCTGTTACCCAGAATCCTTTGCAAACCTCAGAATTTGGCCAACAAAACACTTTTTCTTCTCATTTCGGTGACAGAAAGTTCTGGAATCCGAGAGGAGCCACAAATTTCCTTCCACCCAGCGATCCGCCAAATCTCCCGATAAAAATGGTACCTCACTTGTATGGGTAGGCCTAGCGCCCATGAAAGGAAATGCCCCAAAACACAAGGTGGACACATCACATTTTCACAAAGAAAACAGAGCTGTTTTTAAAAAAGTGCCTAGCTGTGGATTTTTGCCTCTAGCTCAGCCGGCGCCTGGGGAAACCTAGCAAACCTGCACTTTCTTTAAAACTAGATACCTAGGGGAATCCAGGATGGGGTGAATTGTGGGGCTCTGATCAGTTTCTGTTACCCAGAATCCTTTGCAAACCTCAAACTTTGGCCAAAAAAACACGTTTTCCTCGCATTTCGGTGACAGAAAGTTCTGGAATCCGAGAGGAGCCACAAATTTCCTTCCACCCAGCGTTCCGCCAAGTCTCTCGATAAAAATAGTACCTCACTTGTGTGGGTAGGCCTAGCGCCCATGAAAGGAAATGCCCTAAAACACAAGGTGGACACATCACATTTTCACAAAGAAAACAGAGCTGTTTTTTACAAATTGCCTAGCTGTGGATTTTGGCTTCTAGCTTAGCCGGAACTTGGAGAAACGAAGTAAACCTCTTCATTTTTTAAAACTAGACACGTAGGGAATCCAGGATGGGGTGACTTGTGGGGCTCTGACCAGGTTCTGTTACCCAGAATCCTTTGCTAACCTCAAAATTCGGCCAAAAAAACACTATTTCTTCTCATTTCGGTGACAGAAAGTTCTGGAATCTGAGAGGAGCCACAAATTTCCATCCATCCATCGTTCCCCTAAGTCTCCCGATAACAATGGTCCCTCAGTTGTGTGGGTAGGCCTAGCGACCCCGAAAGGGAATGCCCCAAAACATAACGTGGACATATCACATTTTTACAAAGAAAACGGAGCTGTTTTTTACAAAGTGCCTAGCTGTGGATTTTGGTCTCTATCTCAGTTGGCACCTGGGGAAACATAGCAAACCTGCGCATTTTCTAAAACTAGACACATAGGGGAATCCAGGATGGGGTGAATTGTGGGGCTCTGATCAGTTTCTGTTACCCAGAATCCTTTGCAAACCTCAAACTTTGGCCAAAAAAACACACTTTCCTCGCATTTCGGTGAGAGAAAGTTCTGGAATCCGAGAGGAGCCACAAATTTCCTTCCACCCAGCGTTCCGCCAAGTCTCTCCATAAAAATGGTACCTCACTTGTGTGGGTAGGCCTAGCGCCCATGAAAGGAAATGCCCCAAAACACAAGGTGGACACATCACATTTTCACAAAGAAAACAGAGCTGTTTTTTACAAATTGCCTAGCTGTGGATTTTGGCTTCTAGCTTAGCCGGAACTTGGAGAAACCAAGTAAACCTGTTCATTTTATAGAACTAGACACCTAGGGGAATCCAGGATGGAGTGACTTGTGGGGCTGTGACCAGGTTCTGTTACCCAGAATCCTTTGCTAACCTCAAAATTCGGCCAAAAAACCACTATGGGGGTGATTCTAACCCTGGCGGTCGGTGATAAAGCGGCAGCCAACCCGCCAACAGCCCGGCGGTCCAAAAAATGGAATTCTGACCCTGGCGGGTACCGCCAACACAGCCCGCCACATTAACACTCCGACCGCAATGGCGGTACAAACAAACAGAGCGGCGGTCACCGCCAACAGACAGGCGGCAGACAATGTACCGTCCACACTATTATGACCTGCCAATCCGCCACCTTTTCCAGGGCGGGAGCACCGCCGATAAAAACACGGCGGAAACAGACTACGAACGGGAAAACGCGCACCTCTACGCACTCCACGAGGAAGGAGGACAGCATGGAACCCGAATTAAACATCCTACCTGCTCTCGTCTACCTGCTCATCTACCACGAGTACGAACGCCGGCGCAGATGACAACGGTGAGTACTGCACCTACGACACAGGGGAGGCGGGAGGACGAAATGTTACGTGCACACACATACGCGATACACCCACCCCCCCAAACCATGTACACACCAATGCAGAGGAACAAGTCACAGTGACACCACCCAAACCCCCATGAAAAAAGCAAGGACAGAATTAAATTGTGATTCGAAATTTATGGGAAATAAAAACCACTGATAAGTCACGGTCAAATAGCAATAACAATTCAAAAAAATCAATTCAATATTCAGTGCATACGATAAACCGAGGCAATAAGTCCTGCACATCTAATGAAATTCCAAGTGTCCGTGGGCCAAAGTGTATCAACACAAGGGCAAAGCCCACACAGGAGACCTGAGTCCTTTGGAAAGAACACTGCAGGGGCATCTGATGACCAAACTACAGGCACCTCAGGGGGAAGGGAAGGGGGGGGCACCACAGCCACATGAGTCCACAACGCCAGATCCACGAAGGGGCCACCATGCCCACTGTGCCATCCTGGGGAGTGCAAAGCCACAGTATCTCAAGTCTCTACAGTGGGTGGCTTGCCCACTCTGCCATCCTGGGGAGTGCAAAGCCACAGTCTCTCAAGTCTCTACAGTGGGTGGCTTGCCCACTCTGCCATCCTGGGGAGTGCAAAGCCACAGTCTCTCAAGTCTCTACAGTGGGTGGCTTGCCCACTCTGCCATCCTGGGGAGTGCAAAGCCACAGTCTCTCAAGTCTCTACAGTGGGTGGCTTGCCCACTCTGCCATCCTGGGGAGTGCAAAGCCACAATCCATCAGGTGGATAACAGTCTCCACCGGTCAAGGAGGAGGCATGGTGGGCACAGTGAACCGTGAACAGTAGCTCGAGACAGATCCGGCACTGTCATTGTGCCAGTGGTGCATGAGACGGCGGGGCCCAGCGGAGCGGTGCTTGACAGGAAGGGCCCAGCGGAGCGGTGCTTGAGACGGCGGGGCCCAGCGGAGCGGTGCTTGACAGGAAGGGCCCAGCAGAGCGGTGCTTGAGACGGCGGGGCCCAGGGGAGCGGTGCTTGACAGGAAGGGCCCAGCGGAGCGTGCTTGAGACGGCGGGGCCCAGCAGAGCAGTGCTTGAGACGGCGGGGCCCAGCGGAGCGGTGCTTGAGACGGCGGGGCCCAGCGGAGCGGTGCTTGAGACGGCGGGGCCCAGCGGAGCGGTGCCTGACAGGAAGGGCCCAGCGGAGCGGTGCTTGACAGGAAGGGCCCAGCGGAGGGGTGCTTGAGACGGCGGGGCCCAGCGGAGCGGTGCTTGACAGGAAGGGCCCTGCGGAGCGGTGCTTGAGACGGCGGGGCCCAGCGGAGCGGTGCTCTTCTGCACGGCGGGGCCCTGTTCAGCGGTGCTCTTCTGCACGGCGGGGCCCTGTTCAGCGGTGCTCTTCTGCACGGCGGGGCCCTTTTCAGCGGTGCTCTTCTGCACGGCGGGGCCCTCTTCAGCGGTGCTCTTCTGCACGGCGGGGCCCTGTTCAGCGGTGCTCTTCTGCACGGCGGGGCCCTCTTCAGCGGTGCTCTTCTGCACGGCGGGGCCCTCTTCAGCGGTGCTCTTCTGCACGGCGGGGCCCTGTTCAGCGGTGCTCTTCTGCACGGCGGGGCCCTCTTCAGCGGTGCTCGTCCAGTAGGTCAAGGGAGCCAGACCTGGCCTGGACTCCCTGCTCAGTCGCCCTCCGACCGTGCTGTTGCTGGACCCTTCGGTGACGGAGTCCTGGGCCCTTTGGTGTTCTTCCTAACACCCGGGATGGGGCTTGTGGGCCCCTCCTGCTCCGCACTCCTGCTGGCTGACTTCTCCGCCCTGCTGCCCTTTCGCTCCTTAGATGGGGCTCTCGGGCCCTTGCCTCCCCTAGATGTTGTGGCTGGTGAAGTGGGCGAACTTTGCTCCTTGGGGGCAGCCGTGTCAGTCCTCTCACGGCGGCCCTTTAGCTTCCTGGTCCTCTTGCCTGGTGGGGGGCTGGCTGTCCCCTTGCTGCTGATTGAAGTGTCACTGCTGGCAAAGGGTGGACTCCAGAACCCATGCACCACAGTGACACTCGAAGCTGGGCTGGTGGTGGCTGAGGTGCTCTTGGGACTCTTTGCAGATGGAGGGGGTGGGTCAGTGGAGGGAAAGAGGTCAAGATTAGCGAGGAATACTTTCTTAGGACCAAGGTAAAAGGTAGGAGAAGTGGTGATGGGAGTGGAGGAAGAGGATGTGGTTGTAGGAGAGTCAGGTGTGTTGTCTTTGGGTGCAGGTGCTTGTGCTGGAGGCTGTCGTGAGGTGGATGGCTGTTGGGTGGGTGTCTGCCTGCGTTTGTGTGTCTTGGAAGAGGGGGTGACAGACACAGTGGGAGAGGACACAGGGGACGTGTAAATGGTAGTGGGGGTGGTGACTGCACGTGTGCGGACTGGACTGGAGGGTGTGCTGGTGATGGAAGCACTGGCTGATGGTGGTGTGCATGCAGGTGTGAGTGTAGACGTCACAGGGAGGGAGGAGGGAGACGAGGAGGAGGGGGACACAGAGGTGGTAGTGACTGTTGGAATGTCTGCATCTGGGTGTTGCTTGCGTGAATGCTTGTGGCTTCTGTGGTGCTTGTGTCTGGATGAACTGCCCTTGGGTGTTGAGGTGTGTGCAGGCTGGTCAGATGGTGTGGATGGGATAGGCTGAGGAACAGGAGACAGAGACAGGGTGGAGGCAGTCAGAAGAGGGAGGCTGGAAACAGGGACAATGGCTGCTGTCAGTGCTGAGGCCAGAGCATTGAACGATCGTTGATGGGCAGCCTGACCCGAATGAATGCCCTCCAGGTAGGCATTGCTCCGATGCACCTCCCTTTCTACCCCCTGGATGGCATTCAAAAGGGTAGTCTGCCCAACAATGATGGTCTGAAGGAGGTCAATGACCTCCTCACTGAGGGCAGCAGGGGTAACAGGGGCAGGGGCTGAGGTGCCTGGGGTGAAGGAGACGCCCGCCTTCCTGGGCGAGCGGGCACGGAGCGTAGGCTGAGGGGCTGCTGGGAGGGCGGGGCTGGTGCACTGGGTGGCGGCTGTACCTGGAGAGGCAGGGGGCCCGGATGTTGCCGCCACCGCTAGGGAGCTCCCATCCGAGGACGTGTCGCTGTCGCTGGTGTCACCACAGGTCCCCGTTGTGGTGCTCCCCTCGCCCTCCGGATCACTGGTGCCCTCGGTGTCTGTTCCTGGTCCCACCGGGGCCTTGTGACTTGCAGCTCCCTCGTGCTCCGATGCCAATTCTCCTCCGCCTGATGATGCTAATGCACACATGCACAAGAAGATGAAGAAGAAGGGTGGGGGGAGAAAAACGAAGACCAGGTTGAGTGCATGCAATGTCAACACCGTTGGCGGAGAGGACAGACACAGGAGCCTCATGCACTAAGCCGCGCATTCGGGGTACACTACTCAGTACTTCTGACTAGGACAACAGGTCTAGAGACGACAAACGCGCACATGTGTGATGCTGGACCATCGATAACTGTACTTGTCACCCTACAGAGGTGGGGGCCGGGAGCACAGGGACATGCCTAAAGGAGAGGACTACACTACAGAAAGCGCCCTGGCCTAATGTCACCCACAACCCTCCTCCCCCACCCAGACGCCTCCACTGCGCAGAGAGATAGCAGAATGTGCTGAAACTCACCCCCTTGTGTCTGCTGTGATGTCCTCAAGTGCCCATCCAAATCAGGGTAGAACACCGCCAGGATCCGGGACATCAGGGGGGTCAGGGTACGACTGGCACCCCTCCTAGGTTGGGAGGCCATCCCCAGCAGTGACTCGGCGGTCTTCCTGGTCCCGCGGCGGATGTCCTCCCACCTCTTGCGGCAGTGGGTGCCCCGTCTTGTGTGGACCCCCAGGGCCCGGACTTCCTTGGCGATGGCACACCAAATGTCCACTTTCTGATGGGCGCTGACCTATTTGACATGTACAGGGTGGGAAGGAAAAAATCATCAATTTTCTGCATGTTAGATGGGATTGGCCCCCCCTCCCCAACCTTGCCATATGGCACATGCTCTCATCTGTCGTGCGTTGCACTCCTCATTCGCCCCCCACCCCACCAACTTACATCCACTCCACTCCACACAGGCATAGCCCATTCAATGTGCACCCAGTGTACTTACCTGTTGGTCTGGAGGACCGTAGAGTAATGCATACTGGGGGAGGACCCCATCCACAAGTTTCTCCAACTCCTCAGACGTGAAGGCAGGGGCCCTTTCACCAGTCGCAGCAGCCATTGTCACTTCCAGACCGAGGTCACAGCAGCACTTGCAGTATAGGTCCTCTCCTGTGGATGATCAGGTCTCGAGTGATTAAGCAGATAGAAAATGGCGGTCACGCCTGCGGCGGTGCGTACCGCGATCGCCGGCGCACCTCGTCATTGGCTCCTGAAACCCATAGGCTTCAATGTTAGCCAATGCGGCTTTGCACCGCGGTCTTCGACCGCCTACCGCCACGGTGTGCCACGCCAGCGCATTGACCTCAGATCCCATTGTCCCACTTCACAGGTCAGGCAGACGCCATTTCAAGGGCCCACATGGCATAATTTGTACTGCGTCACACAGGCCTAGGCCTTGCATTGCCACACATACACGCCTTTCAATACATAGATAATCGTGTGCTATGTATGCTGTGGTGAACGTACCTGTGATTTGCTTGACTCTGTGCTCCATGTTGTCCTTCCTAGGCACCGTCCACTGGGACTTGCGAGGAGACGGATGAATCCTCGCGTGTACCGACCGCTGGTGGACCTGTCGACAATGGAAGAACGCCATATCATACTACGATACCGACTTGACCGAGCCACTATACATGAACTGTGTTCCCAGCTGGAGCCAGACCTGATGTCCCCCATCCGCCAACCCACAGGAATTCCCCCTCAAGTGCAGGTTCTGTCAGTCCTCCATTTTTTGGCAAGTGGCTCATTCCAGACAACAGTGGCCATGTCATCTGGAATGTCTCAGCCTATGTTTTCAAAAATCTTGTCTAGAGTGTTATCTGCCCTGACGAAACACATGCAGAGCTACATTGTATTCCCTGAGGAGGTTGATTTGGCCACTGTGAAGGGTGATTTTTATGCCCTTGGACATATCCCCAACATAATTGGTGCCATTGATGGGACCCATGTGGCTTTAGTACCCCCAAAAGACGATGAGCAGGTGTACAGAAACAGGAAAAGTTACCATTCTAAGAACGTCCAGGTGGTCTGTTTGGCTGACCAGTACATCTCCCATGTGAATGCCAAGTTCCCTGGGTCAGTGCATGACGCGTATGTGATGCAAAATAGCAGCATCCCTTATGTGATGGAACAGCTACAGAGACACCGTGTGTGGCTAATTGGTGACTCTGGTTACCCCAACCTGCCTTGGCTATTGACCCCAGTGAGGAATCCCCGGACCAGGGCAGAGGAACGGTACAATGAGGCCCATGGGTGAACTCGGAGGATCATCGAAAGAACCTTTGGCCTCCTGAAGGCCAGGTTTAGGTGCCTGCATATGACAGGGGGATCCTTGATGTACTCACCAAAGAAGGTGTGCCAGATCATCGTGGCCTGCTCTATGCTTCACAATCTGGCATTGCGACGTCAGGTGCCTTTCCTGCAGGAGGATGGTCCAGATGGTGTTTTTGAAGCAGCTGTGGAGCCTGCAGAGAGTGAAGAGGAGGAAGACGAAGAGGACGACCCAGACAACAGGGACAGAGTTATCCAACAGTATTTTCAGTAGCACACAGGTAAGAATCACCCACGCCATTTAACATTTACTGAAAGCCCCCTGCATCTTTACTTTGTGTATTTCCCCCCAGTTCCTTTAAACTGATGTTTGATTTTCCCTTCCCTTTTCAGTGCTGTATGACCCACTGCGTGACTTCTGCTTGGTTAGCCCATGGACTAATGCTTATTGACACTGGTATGTTGTCATCACAAAAATAACAGAACATTATTGATCAGTAATGTGTTATACATTTGTAAATAATACAGGCTGACTCCTGAATGATTTCAGTGCAATGAGTGATTTATTTTTAGTGCTAGATATTGGTACATGATATTAAAACGGTGATGGGTGAGGGTGGAGTTATGTCCATGGCAGAGTCCAGTTCTCGGTCGCACAGGTGCATTGTCCATATGCCTGTGGAAGGATGGAGCAGGGGCAGTTCAAGGTTGGACAGGGTGACACTGTCGGACAGTGGAATGACATCCGGGGGGATATTAGGCTGGCGGGGGTCTTGGCATCCTACTCTGTCTTCCTTTGAGATCTCAGGTTCCTCTTGCGGGGTGGTTGTTCTTCAGCAGGAGGTGGGGTTCTGGTGGCCCGTCGTTCTGTGGGGGCCTCCTGACCACTAGCGCCGGCGGAGGTGGTAGGCTGTTCCTGGCTAGTGACAGGGGCCCTTTGCGGTGCCACATGGTCCCGCAATGTGGTTTCTATCCGGTTGAGGGCCTGGACTATGGTCCCCATAGCGGTAGCGATGTTCCTGAGTTCATTGCTGAACCCCATGTAACGTTCCTCCTGCTGTGCCTGGATCTCGGTGAACCTGGCCAGTACCGTCGCCATCGTCTCCTGGGAGTGATGGTATGCTCCCATGATGGTGGTGAGGGCCTCTTGGAGAGTCCGTTCCCTGGGCCTGTCCTCCCCCCCCTGTCGGACAGCAGCCCTCCCAGTTGCCCTGTTTCCCCGGGCCTCTGTCCCCTGGACGGTGTGCCCACTACCACTGCCCCCAGGTCCCTGTTGTTGTTGGGGTGGTGGGTCAGCCTGGGTGCCCTGTAGTGGCGGACACACTGCTGATTGACGCGTCCGCGAGACAGAGGCATGGGCCCGCTGGGTGGGAGCTGTGCTGGTGTTCCCAGAGGGGTTTGGGTCTGCTGTGGCCTGTGTCTGTGTGTGGGGAACCGACTGTCCAGAGGTCCCCGATGGTCCGGGCTGGTCATCAGGTTCTAGGTCGACAGAGCTGCTGTCCTCGCTGGGGGCCTGTTCTGGGGGTGGGATGGACAAATCTGGACCCTCCGTGGTGGTGTGTTGGCGTTCGGGCCCTGCAGGGGTAAAGGAGTATGGTTATTGTTTCTGTGTGTGCCATGGCGTGCATTTTGAGTGCCCTTGTCCCCCAGTGCTGGCATTCCCTTGTGGGAGGTGTTGTGAGGGTGGTGGGGGGGGGGATGGGTATGTGCAATGGTCATGCTTTGGTGGTGGCTGTCTATGGTTTGTGTTGGCATTCAGGGGTTGGTGTTGTTTAGGGTGAGTTGTGCTGGTGAGACATTGGCAGGGAGGTTGTGTGCTGGGGGGTTGAGATTGGGGGTGGGGGGGGTTGGCATGCTGGTGGTTGGGGGTGTGTGAAGTAGTTGAGATTCGACTTACCAGAGTCCATTCCTCCGCCTACTCCAGCGAGGCCATCAGGATGCAGGATGTTTACCACCTCTTGCTCCCATGCTGTGAATTGGGGTGGAGTGGGTGGGGGTCCGCTGCCAGTCTTCTGCACAGCGATGTTGTGCCTGGAGATCATCGAGCGCACCTTCCCCCGTAGGTCGTTCCATCGCTTTCTGATATCTTCCCGATTTCTGGGATGCTGTCCCACAGCGTTGACCCTGTCTACGATCCTTTGCCATAGCTCAGCCTTCCTTGCTATGGTGGTGTGCTGCACCTAGGTGCCGAAGAGCTGGGGCTCAACCCTCATAATTTCCTCCACCATGACCCGGAGTTCTTGGTCCGTAAACCTTGGGTGTCTTTGGGGTGCCATGGGGTGGTGTGGATGAGGTGTGGGGTGGTGTTTGTGGTGATGTGCGTGGTGATATGTGGTGATGTGTGCGTAGATGTGGTGTGGGTGATGAAGTTGGGTTCCTGTGTGTGTTTGGGTTTTCTTTTGCTGTGCTCGCTCTCTCTATCTCTCTCTCTATCGCCTTCGCTCCGATTTCCAACTAGTGGGGGTTTGTGGGTGATGTGGGTGAGTGTTTTATTGTTGATTCGATGTGTGGGAGTGTTGTTTGTATGTGTCTCAGGTGTGCGTATTTCAAATTGTCCAATGTGGCTGTGTTTTGGAGCTGGGTGTGTATTTTGAGCGCGGCGGTGTGTACCGCCAATGGAATACCGCGGTTGAAAGACCGCCGCGTGGATTCGTGGGTCAGAATGCCATGGGCGTGTTTGTGTTGGCGTGACGGTGGAGGTTTGGTCATCTCCAGTATTCCGCGGCCCGCTGATGAGGAAGCCTTCCTTGGATGTCGGATTGTTGGCGGTTTCACAGTTGGTGGTCAGAATGACCGTGGCGGTTTACCGCGGCCGCGGCGGTAGAATGGCGGACTTCTGACCGGCGGTAAGGGCCTTTTACCGCCGAGGTCAGAATGACCCCCTATTTCTTCTCATTTCGGTGACAGAAAGTTCTGGAATCTGAGAGGAGCCACAAATTTCCATCCATCCATCGTTCCCCTAAGTCTCCTGATAACAATGGTACCTCAGTTGTGTGGGTAGGCCTAGCGCCCCCGAAAGGGAATGCCCCAAAACATAACGTGGACATATCACATTTTTTCAAAGAAAACAGAGCTGTTTTTTACAAAGTGCCTAGCTGTGGATTTTGGCATCTATCTCAGTTGGCACCTGGGGAAACATAGCAAACCTGCGCATTTTTTAAAACTAGACACCTATGGGAATCCAGAATGGGGTGACTTGACGGGCTCTGACCAGGTTCTGTTACCCAGAATCCTTTGAAAAACCTGAAAATTTGGCCAAAAAAAACACTTTTTCCTCTCATTTCGTTGACAGAAAGTTCTGGAATCTGAAGGAAACCACAAATTCCCTTCCATCCAGCGTTCCCCCATGTCTCCCAATAAAAATGGTACCTCACTTGTGTGGGTAGACCTAGCGCCCACTAAAGTTAATTCCCCAAAACACAACGTGGACACATCACATTTTCACAAAGAAAACAGAGCTGTTTTTTAAAAAGTGCCTAGCTGTGGATTTTGGCCTCTAGCTCAGCCAGCGCCTGGGGAAACCTAGAAAACCTGCACTTTCTTTAAAACTAGATACCTAGGGGAATCCAGGATGGGGTAGCTTGTGGGGCTCTCATCAGTTTCTGTTACCTAGAATCCTTTGCAAACCTCAAACTTTGGCCAAAAAAACACTTTTTCCTCTCATTTCAGTGACAGAAAGTTCTGGAATCCAAGAGGAGCCACAAATTTCCTTCCATCCAGCATTCCCCCAAGTCTTCCAATAAAAATGGTACCTCACTTGTGTGGGAAGGCCTAGCGCCTGCGAAAGGAAATGTCCCAAAACACAACATGGACACATCACATTTTCACAAAGAAAACAGAGCTGTTTTTTACAAAGTGCCCAGCTGTGGATTTTGGCCTCTAGCTCAGCCGGCACCCGGGAAAACCTAGCAAACCTGGGCATTTTTTAAAACTAGACACCTAGGGGAATCCAATATGGGGTGCCTTGTGGGTCTCTGGCCAGGTTCTGTTACCCAGAATCCTTTGCTAACCTCAAAATTTGGCCCAAAAACACTTTTTCTTCTCATTTCGGTGACAGAAAGTTCTGGAATCCGAGAGGAGCCACAAATTTCCTTCCATCCAGCGTTCCGCCAAGTCTCTTGATAAAAATGGTACCTCACTTGTGTGGGTAGGCCTAGCGCCCATGAAAGGAAATGCCCCAAAACACAAGGTGGACACATCACATTTTCACAAAGAAAACAGAGCTGTTTTTTACAAAGTGCCTAGCTGTGGATTTTGGCTTCTAGCTTAGCCGGAACTTGGAGAAACCAAGTAAACCTGTTCATTTTTTAAAACTAGACACCTAGGGGAATCCAGGATGGGGTGACTTGTGGGGCTCTTACCAGGTTCTGTTTTCCAGAATCCTTTGCTAACCTCAAAATTCGGCCCAAAAAACACTATTTCTTCTCATTTCGGTGACAGAAAGTTCTGGAATCTGAGAGGAGCCACAAATTTCCCTCCATCCATCGTTCCCCTAAGTATCCCGATAACAATGGTACCTCACTTGTGTGGGTAGGCCTAGCGCCCCCTAAAGGGAATGCCCCAAAACATAACGTGGACAAATCACATTTTTGCAAAGAAAACAGAGCTGTTTTTTACAAAGTGCCTAGCTGTGGATTTTGGTGTCTATCTCAGTTGGCACCTGGGGAAACATAGCAAACCTGCGCATTTTTTAAAACTAGACACCTATGGGAATCCAGAATGGGGTGACTTGTCGGGCTCTGACCAGGTTCTGTTACCCAGAATCCTTTGAAAAACCTGAAAATTTGGCCAAAAAAAACACTTTTTCCTCTCATTTCATTGACAGAAAGTTCTGGAATCTGAGGGGAGCCACAAATTTCCTTCCATCCAGCGTTCCCCCATGTCTCCCAATAAAAATGGTACCTCACTTGTGTGGGTAGGCCTAGCGCCCACTAAAGGAAATTCCCCAAAACACAACGTGGACACATCACATTTTCACAAAGAAAACAGAGCTGTTTTTTAAAAAGTGCTTAGCTGTGGATTTTGGCCTCTAGCTCAGCCGGTGCCTGGGGAAACCTAGAAAACCTGCACTTTCTTTAAAACTAGATACTTAGGGGAATCCAGGATGGGGTAACTTGTGGGGCTCTGATCAGTTTCTGTTACCCAGAATCCTATGCAAACCTCAAACTTTGGCCAAAAAAACACATTTTTCTCTCATATCAGTGACAGAAAGTTCTGGAATCCAAGAGGAGCCACAAATTTCCTTCCATCCAGCACTCCCCCAAGTCTCCCAATAAAAATTGTACCTCACTTGTGTGGGAAGGCCTAGCGCACGCAAAAGGAAATGTCCCAAAACACAACATGGGCACATCACATTTTCACAAAGAAAACAGAGCTGTTTTTTACAAAGTGCCCAGCTGTGGATTTTGGCCTCTAGCTCAGCCGGCACGTGGGAAAACCTAGCAAACCTGTGCATTTTTTAAACCTAGACACCTAGGGGAATCCAAGATGGGCTGCCTTGTGGGACTCTGACCAGGTTCTGTTACCCAGAATCCCTTGCAAACCTCGGAATTTGGCCAAAAGAACACTTTTTCCTCTCATTTCGGTGAAAGAAAGTTCTGGAATCCGAGAGGAGCCACAAATTTCCTTCCACCCAGCGATCCGCCAAGTCTCCCGGTAAAAATGGTACCTCACTTGTATGAGTAGGCCTAGCGCCCATGAAAGGAAATGTCCCAAAACACAAGGTGGACACATCACATTTTCACAAAGAAAACAGAGCTGTTTTTTAAAAAGTGCCTAGCTGTGGATTTTTGCCTCTAGCTCAGCCGGCGCCTGGGGAAACCTAGCAAACCTGCAATTTCTTTAAAACTAGATACCTAGGAGAATCCAGGATGGGGTGAATTGTGGGGCTCTGATCAGTTTCTGTTACCCAGAATCCTTTGCAAACCTCAAGATTTGGCCAAAAAAACACTTTTTCTTCTCATTTCGGTGACAGAAAGTTCTGGAATCCGAGAGGAGCCACAAATTTCCTGCCACCCAGCGTTCCTCCATGTCTCCTGATAAAAATGGTACCTCACTTGTGTGGGTAGGCCTAGCGCCCATGAAAGGAAATGCCCCAAAACACAAGGTGGACACATCACATTTTTACAAAGAAAACAGAGCTGTTTTTTACAAAGTGCCTAGCTGTGGATTTTGGCTTCTAGCTTAGCCGGAAGTTGGAGAAACCAAGTAAACCTGTTCATTTTTTAAAACTAGACACCTTGGGGAATCCAGGATGGTGTGACTTGTGGGGCTCTGACCAGGTTCTGTTACCCAGAATCATTTGAAAAACCTGAAAATTTGGCCAAAAAAAAACACTTTTTCCTCTCATTTCGTTGACAGAAAGTTCTGGAATCTGAGGGGAGCCACAAATTTCCTTCCATCCAGCGTTCCCCCATGTCTCCCAATAAAAATGGTACCTCGCTTGTGTGGGTAGGCCTAGCGCCCACGAAAGGAAATTCCCCAAAACACAACGTGGACACATCACATTTTCACAAAGAAAACAGATCAGTTTTTTACAAAGTGCCGAGCTGTGGATTTTGGCCTCTAGCTCAGCCGGCACCTGAGAAAACCTAGCAAACCTGTGCATTTTTTAAAACTAGACACCTAGGGGAATCCAAGATGGGCTTCCTTGTGGGACTCTGACCAGGTTCTGTTACCAAGAATCCTTTGCAAACCTCAGAATTTGGCCAAAAAAACACTTTTTCTTCTCATTTCGGTGACAGAAATTTCTGGAATCCGAGAGGAGCCACAAATGTCCTTCCACCCAGCGTTCCGCCAAGTCTCCCGATAAAAATGGTACCTCCCTTGTGTGGGTAGGCCTAGCGCCCATGAAAGGAAATGCCCCAAAACACAAGGTGGACACATCACATTTTCACAAAGAAAACAGAGCTGTTTTTTTACAAAGTGCCTAGCTTTGGATTTTGGCCTCTAGCTTAGCCGGAACTTGAAGAAACCAAGTAAACCTGTTCATTATTTTAAACTAGACACCTAGGGGAATCCAGGATGGGGTGACTTGTGGGGCTCTGACCAGGTTCTGTTACCCAGAATCCTTTGCTAACCTCAAAATGTGGCCCAAAATACACTATTTCCTATCATTTCGGTGACAGAAAGTTCTGGAATCTGAGAGGAGCCACAAATTTCCATCAATCCATCGTTCCCCTAAGTCTCCCGATAAAAATGGTACTTCACTTGTGTGGGTAGGCCTAGCGCCCCCGAAAGGGAATGCCCCAAAACATAACGTGGACATATCACATTTTTACAAAGAAAACTGAGCTGTTTTTTACAAAGTAAAACAAAATGATGATGGACGGAGTGCTGACAATGCAAACACTCACCCCCAGTCAAAGATCTGGGTTTAATCCATTGTTTTTTTGCTCCCCATGCCATTCCAGTTTGGACCCAGCCATGTGCAAATCAGTCTTGACCCTGTTCCCTATGGGAACAGTCCAGCCCGAACTGCCAGGCCAGGTCTTTCCTGGACTGGAAACAAGCATCCTGGGACCGGTTTCGGGGTTTCACCCCTGATCAGCCAGGCTAGCTTGAATCCAGTGGCATGGGAAGCACGGGACCCACGTCTGGGCATACCCTTCCCACTTAGGGCGACATTAGCAAAACAAAATGATGATGGACGGAGTGCTGACAATGCAAACACTCACCCCCAGTCACAGATCTGGGTTTAATCCATCGTTTTTTTGCTCCCCATGCCATTCCAGTTTGGACCCAGCCATATGCAAATCAGTCTTGACCCTGTTCCCTATGGGAACAGTCCAGCCCGAACTGCCAGGCCAGGTCTTCCCTGGACTGGAAACAAGCATCCTGGGACCGGTTTCCGGGTTTCACCCCTCATCAGCCAGGCTAGCTTGAATCCAGTGGCATGGGAAGCACGGGACCCACGTCTGGGCATACCCTTCCCACTTAGGGCGACATTAGCAAAACAAAATGATGATGGACGGAGTGCTGACAATGCAAACACTCACCCCCAGTCACAGATCTGGGATTAATCCATCGTTTTTTTGTTCCCCATGCCATTCCAGTTTGGACCCAGCCATATGCAAATCAGTCTTGACCCTGTTCCCTATGGGAACAGTCCAGCACAAACTGCCAGGCCAGGTCTTCCCTGGACTGGAAACAAGCATCCTGGGACCGGTTTCGGGGTTTCACCCCTGATCAGCCAGGCTAGCTTGAATCCAGTGGCATGGGAAGCACGGGACCCACGTCTGGGCATACCCTTCCCACTTAGGGCGACATTAGCAAAACAAAATGATGATGGACGGAGTGCTGACAATGCAAACACTCACCCCCAGTCACAGATCTGGGTTTAATCCATCGTTTTTTTGCTCCCCATGCCATTCCAGTTTGGACCCAGCCATATGCAAATCAGTCTTGACCCTGTTCCCTATGGGAACAGTCCAGCCCGAACTGCCAGGCCAGGTCTTCCCTGGACTGGAAACAAGCATCCTGGGACCGGTTTCGGGGTTTCACCCCTCATCAGCCAGTCTAGCTTGAATCCAGTGTTCAGCATTCCGTCCATCACCTGTTGTTTTTGCTTTGTCGCCCTAAGAGGGAAGGGTATGCCCAGACGTGGGTCCCATGCTTCCCATGCCACTGGATTCAAGCTAGCCTGGCTGATGAGGGGTTAAACCCCGAAACCGGTCCCAGCATGCTTGTTTCTGGTTCAGTGAGGACCTGGCTTGGCAGTTCGGTCTGGACTGTTGCCATGAGGAACAGGGTCAAGACTGATTTGCATATGGCTGGGTCCAAACTGGGGTGGCATGGTGAGCAAAAGAACGGTGGATTAAACCCAGATCTATGACTGGGGGTGAGTGTTTGACAATGTTCAGCATTCCGTCCATCACTTGTTGTTTTTGCTTTGTCGCCCTAAGTGGGAAGGGTATGCCCAGACGTGGGTCCCATGCTTCCCATGCCAGTGGATTCAAACTAGCCTGGCTGATATGGGGTGAAACCCTGAAACCGGTCCCAGGATGCTTGTTTCTGGTCCAGTGAGGACCTGGCTTGGCAGTTTCGTCTGGACTGTTCCCATGAGGAACAGGGTCAAGACTGATTTGCATATGGCTGGGTCCAAACTGGGGTGGCATGGTGAACAAAAGAACGATGGATTAAACCCAGATTTATGACTGGGGGTGAGTGTTTGACAATGTTCAGCATTCTGTCCATCACTTGTTGTTTTTGCTTTGTTGCCCTAAGTGGGAATGGTATGCCCAGATGTGGGTCCCATGCTTCTCATGCCACTGGATTCAAGCTAGCCTGGCTGATGAGGGGTGAAACCCCGAAACCGGTCCCAGGATGCTTGTTTCTGGTCCAGTGAGGACCTGGCTTGGCAGTTTGGTCTGGACTGTTCCCATGAGGAACAGGGTCAAGACTGATTTGCATATGGCTGGGTCCAAACTGGGGTGGCATGGTGAGCAAAAGAACGGTGGATTAAACCCAGATCTATGACTGGGGGTGAGTGTTTGACAATGTTCAGCATTCCGTCCATCACTTGTTGTTTTTGCTTTGTCGCCCTAAGTGGGAAGGGTATGCCCAGACGTGGGTCCCATGCTTCCCATGCCAGTGGATTCAAGCTAGCCTGGCTGATATGGGGTGAAACCCTGAAACCGGTCCCAGGATGCTTGTTTCTGGTCCAGTGAGGACCTGGCTTGGCAGTTTCGTCTGGACTGTTCCCATGAGGAACAGGGTCAAGACTGATTTGCATATGGCTGGGTCCAAACTGGGGTGGCATGGTGAACAAAAGAACGATGGATTAAACCCAGATTTATGACTGGGGGTGAGTGTTTGACAATGTTCAGCATTCTGTCCATCACTTGTTGTTTTTGCTTTGTTGCCCTAAGTGGGAATGGTATGCCCAGACGTGGGTCCCATGCTTCCCATGCCACTGGATTCAAGCTAGCCTGGCTGATGAGGGGTGAAACCCCGAAACCGGTCCCAGGATGCTTGTTTCTGGTTCAGTGAGGACCTGGCTTGGCAGTTCGGTCTGGACTGTTGCCATGAGGAACAGGGTCAAGACTGATTTGCATATGGCTGGGTCCAAACTGGGGTGGCATGGTGAGCAAAAGAACGGTGGATTAAACCCAGATCTATGACTGGGGGTGAGTGTTTGACAATGTTCAGCATTCCGTCCATCACTTGTTGTTTTTGCTTTGTCGCCCTAAGTGGGAAGGGTATGCCCAGACGTGGGTCCCATGCTTCCCATGCCAGTGGATTCAAGCTAGCCTGGCTGATATGGGGTGAAACCCTGAAACCGGTCCCAGGATGCTTGTTTCTGGTCCAGTGAGGACCTGGCTTGGCAGTTTCGTCTGGACTGTTCCCATGAGGAACAGGGTCAAGACTGATTTGCATATGGCTGGGTCCAAACTGGGGTGGCATGGTGAACAAAAGAACGATGGATTAAACCCAGATTTATGACTGGGGGTGAGTGTTTGACAATGTTCAGCATTCTGTCCATCACTTGTTGTTTTTGCTTTGTTGCCCTAAGTGGGAATGGTATGCCCGACGTGGGTCCCATGCTTCCCATGCCACTGGATTCAAGCTAGCCTGGCTGATGAGGGGTGAAACCCCGAAACCGGTCCCAGGATGCTTGTTTCTGGTCCAGTGAGGACCTGGCTTGGCAGTTTCGTCTGGACTGTTCCCATGAGGAACAGGGTCAAGACTGATTTGCATATGGCTGGGTCCAAACTGGGGTGGCATGGTGAACAAAAGAACGATGGATTAAACCCAGATTTATGACTGGGGTTGAGTGTTTGACAATGTTCAGCATTCCGTCCATCACTTGTTGTTTTTTACAAAGTGCCTAGCTGTGGATTTTGGCCTCTATCTCAGTTGGCACCTGGGGAAACATAGCAAACCTGCGCATTTTTTAAAACTAGACACCTATTGGAATCCAGGATGGGGTGACTTTTCGGGCTCTGACCAGGTTCTGTTACCCAGAATCCTTTGAAAAACCTGAAAATTTGGACAAAAAAACACGTTTTCCTCTCATTTCTGTGACAGAAAGTTCTGGAATCCAAGAGGAGCCACAAATTTCCTTCCATCCAGCATTCCCCCAAGTCTCCCAATAAAAATGGTACCTCACTTGTATGGGAAGGCCTAGCGCCCATGAAAGGAAATGCCCCAAAACACAAGGTGGACACATCACATTTTCACAAAGAAAACAGAGCTGTTTTTTACAAAGTGCCTAGCTGTGGATTTTGGCCTATAGCTTAGCCGGAACTTGGAGAAACCAAGTAAACCTGTTCATTTTTTAAAACTAGACACCTAGGGGAATCCAGGATGGGGTGACTTGTGGGGCTCTGACCAGGTTCTGTTACCCAGAATCCTTTGCTAACCTCAAAATTTGGCCAAAAAAAACACTATTTCCTCTCATTTCGGTGACAGAAAGTTCTGGAATCTGAGAGGAGCCACAAATTTCCATGCATCCATCGTTCCCCTAAGTCTCCTGATAAAAATGGTACCTCACTTGTGTGGGTAGGCCTAACGCCCCCGAAAGGGAATGCCCCAAAACATAACGTGGACATATCACATTTTTACAAAGAAAACTGAGCTGTTTTTTACAAAGTGCCTAGCTGTGGATTTTGGCCTCTATCTCAGTTGGCACCTGGGGAAACATAGCAAACCTGCGCATTTTTTAAAACTAGACACCTATGGGAATCCAGGATGGGGTGACTTGTCAGGCTCTGACCAGGTTCTGTTACCCAGAATCCTTTGAAAAACCTGACCATTTGGCCAAAAAAACACATTTTCCTCTCATTTCTGTGACAGAAAGTTCTGGAATCCAAGAGGAGCCACAAATTTCCTTCCATCCAGCATTCCCCCAAGTCACCCAAGAAAAATGGTACCTCACTTGTATGGGAAGGCCTAGCGCCCGCGAAAGGAAATGTCCCAAAACACAACATGGACACATCAAATTTTCACAAAGAAAACAGAGCTGTTTTTTACAAAGTTCCCAGCTGTGGATTTTGGCCTCTAGCTCAGCCAGCACCTGGGAAAACCTAGCAAACCTGTGTATTTTTTAAAACTAGACACCTAGGGGAATCCAAGATGGGGTGCCTTGTGGGACTTTGACCAGGTTCTGTTACCCAGAATCCTTTGCAAACCTCAGTATTTGGCCAAAACAACACTTTTTCTATTCATTTCGGTGACAGAAAGTTCTAGAATCCGAGAGGAGCCACAAATTTCCTTCCACCCAGTGTTCCGTCAAGTCTCTCCATAAAAATGGTACCTCACTTGTGTGGGTAGGCCTAGCGCCCATGAAAGGAAGTGCCCCAAAACACAAGGTGGACACATCACATTTTCACAAAGAAAACAGAGCTGTTTTTTACAAAGTGCCTAGCTGTGGATTTTGGCCTCCAGCTTAGCCGGAACTTGGAGAAACCAAGTAAACCTGCACTTTCTTTAAAACTAGATACCTAGGGGAATCCGGGATAGGGTGACTTGTGGGGCTCTGATCAGTTTCTCTTACCCAGAATCCTTTGCAAACCTCAAACTTTGGCCAATAAAACACGTTTTCCTCTCATTTCAGTGACAGAAAGTTCTGGAATCTGAGGGGAGCCACAAATTTCCTTCCATCCAGCGTTCCCCCATGTCTCCCAAAAAAATGGTACCTCACTTGTGTGGGTAGGCCTAGCTCCCATGAAAGGAAATGCCCCAAAACACAACGTGGACACATCACATTTTCACAAAGAAAACAGAGCTGTTTTTTAAAAAGTGCCTAGCTGTGGATTTTGGCCTCTAGCTCAGCCGGCGCCTGGGGAAACCTAGCAAACCTGCACTTTCTTTATAACTAGATACCTAGGGGAATCCAGGATGGGGTGACTTGTGGGTCTCTGATCAGGTTCTGTTACCCAGAATCCTTTGCTAACCTCAAAATGTGGCCAAAAAAACCACTATTTCCTCTCATTTCGGTGACAGAAAGTTCTGGAATCTGAGAGGAGCCACAAATTTCCATCCATCCATCGTTCCCCTAAGTCTCCTGATAAAAATGGTACCTCACTTGTGTGGGTAGGCCTAACGCCCACGAAAGGGAATGCCCCAAAACATAACGTGGATATATCACATTTTTACAAAGAAAACTGAGCTGTTTTTTACAAAGTGCCTAGCTGTGGATTTTGGCCTCTATATCAGTTGGCAGCTGGGGAACCATAGCAAACCTGGGCATTTTTTAAAACTAGACACCTATGGGAATCCAGGATGGGGTGACTTGTCAGGCTCTGACCAGGTTCTGTTACCCAGAATCCTTTGAAAAACCTGACCATTTGGCCAAAAAAACACATTTTCCTCTCATTTCTGTGACAGAAAGTTCTGGAATCCAAGAGGAGCCACAAATTTCTTTCCATCCAGCATTCCCCCAAGTCACCCAAGAAAAATGGTACCTCACTTGTATGGGAAGGCCTAGCGCCCGCGAAAGGAAATGTCCCAAAACACAACATGGACACATCAAATTTTCACAAAGAAAACAGAGCTGTTTTTTACAAAGTTCCCAGCTGTGGATTTTGGCCTCTAGCTCAGCCAGCACCTGGGAAAACCTAGCAAACCTGTGTATTTTTTAAAACTAGACACCTAGGGGAATCCAAGATGGGGTGCCTTGTGGGACTTTGACCAGGTTCTGTTACCCAGAATCCTTTGCAAACCTCAGTATTTGGCCAAAACAACACTTTTTCTATTCATTTCGGTGACAGAAAGTTCTAGAATCCGAGAGGAGCCACAAATTTCCTTCCACCCAGTGTTCCGTCAAGTCTCTCCATAAAAATGGTACCTCACTTGTGTGGGTAGGCCTAGCGCCCATGAAAGGAAGTGCCCCAAAACACAAGGTGGACACATCACATTTTCACAAAGAAAACAGAGCTGTTTTTTACAAAGTGCCTAGCTGTGGATTTTGGCCTCCAGCTTAGCCGGAACTTGGAGAAACCAAGTAAACCTGCACTTTCTTTAAAACTAGATACCTAGGGGAATCCGGGATAGGGTGACTTGTGGGGCTCTGATCAGTTTCTCTTACCCAGAATCCTTTGCAAACCTCAAACTTTGGCCAATAAAACACGTTTTCCTCTCATTTCAGTGACAGAAAGTTCTGGAATCTGAGGGGAGCCACAAATTTCCTTCCATCCAGCGTTCCCCCATGTCTCCCAAAAAAATGGTACCTCACTTGTGAGGGTAGGCCTAGCTCCCATGAAAGGAAATGCCCCAAAACACAACGTGGACACATCACATTTTCACAAAGAAAACAGAGCTGTTTTTTAAAAAGTGCCTAGCTGTGGATTTTGGCCTCTAGCTCAGCCGGCGCCTGGGGAAACCTAGCAAACCTGCACTTTCTTTATAACTAGATACCTAGGGGAATCCAGGATGGGGTGACTTGTGGGTCTCTGATCAGGTTCTGTTACCCAGAATCCTTTGCTAACCTCAAAATGTGGCCAAAAAAACCACTATTTCCTCTCATTTCGGTGACAGAAAGTTCTGGAATCTGAGAGGAGCCACAAATTTCCATCCATCCATCGTTCCCCTAAGTCTCCTGATAAAAATGGTACCTCACTTGTGTGGGTAGGCCTAACGCCCACGAAAGGGAATGCCCCAAAACATAACGTGGATATATCACATTTTTACAAAGAAAACTGAGCTGTTTTTTACAAAGTGCCTAGCTGTGGATTTTGGCCTCTATATCAGTTGGCACCTGGGGAACCATAGCAAACCTGGGCATTTTTTAAAACTAGACACCTATGGGAATCCAGGATGGGGTGACTTGTCAGGCTCTGACCAGGTTCTGTTACCCAGAATCCTTTGAAAAACCTGAACATTTGGCCAAAAAAACACATTTTCCTCTCATTTCTGTGACAGAAAGTTCTGGAATCCAAGAGGAGCCACAAATTTCCTTCCATCCAGCATTCCCCCAAGTCACCCAAGAAAAATGGTACCTCACTTGTATGGGAAGGCCTAGCGCCCGCGAAAGGAAATGTCCCAAAACACAACATGGACACATCAAATTTTCACAAAGAAAACAGAGCTGTTTTTTACAAAGTTCCCAGGTGTGGATTTTGGCCTCTAGCTCAGCCGGCACCTGGGAAAACCTAGCAAACCTGTGTATTTTTTAAAACTAGACACCTAGGGGAATCCAAGATGGGGTGCCTTGTGGGACTTTGACCAGGTTCTGTTACCCAGAATCCTTTGCAAACCTCAGTATTTGGCCAAAACAACACTTTTTCTTCTCATTTAGGTGACAGAAAGTTCTAGAATCCGAGAGGAGCCACAAATTTCCTTCCACCCAGTATTCCGTCAAGTCTCTCCATAAAAATGGTACCTCACTTGTGTGGGTAGGCCTAACGCCCAGGAAAGGAAGTGCCCCAAAACACAAGGTGGACACATCACATTTTCACAAAGAAAACAGTGCTGTTTTTTACAAAGTGCCTAGCTGTGGATTTTGGCCTCCAGCTTAGCCGGAACTTGGAGGAACCAAGTAAACCTGTTCATTTTTTAAAACTAGACACCTAGGGGAATCCAGGATGGAGTGACTTGTGGGGCTCTGACCAGGTTCTGTTACCCAGAATCCTTTGAAAAACCTGAAAATTTGGCCCAAAAAAAACACTTTTTCTTCTCATTTCGTTGACAGAAAGTTCTGGAATCTGATGGCAGCCACAAATTTCCTTCCATCCAGCATTCCCCCATGTCTCCCAATAAAAATGGTACCTCACTTGTGTGGGTAGGCCTAGCGCCCACGAAAGGAAATTCCCCAAAACACAACGTGGACACATCACATTTTCACAAAGAAAACAGAGCTGTTTTTTAAAAAGTGCCTAGCTGTGGATTTTGGCTCCTAGCTAAGCCTGCGCCTGGGGTAACCTAGCAAACCTGCACTTTCTTTAAAACAAGATACCTAGGGGAATCCAGGATAGGGTGACTTGTGGGGCTCTGATCAGTTTCTCTTACCCAGAATCCTTTGCAAACCTCAAACTTTGGCCAAAAAAACACGTTTTCCTCTCATTTCGGTGACAGAAAGTTCTGGAATCTGAGGGGAGCCACAAATTTCCTTCCATCCAGCGTTCCCCCACGTCTCCCAATAAAAATGGTACCTCACTTGTGTGGGTAGGCCTAGCGCCCACGAAAGGAAATTCCCCAAAACACAACGTGGACACATCACATTTTCACAAAGAAAACAGAGCTGTTTTTTAAAAAGTGCCTAGCTGTGGATTTTGGCCTCTAGCTCAGCCGGCACCTGGGGAAACCTAGCAAACCTGCACTTTCTTTAAAACTAGATACCTAGGGGAATCCAGGATGGGGTGACTTGTGGGTCTCTGATCAGTTTCTGTTACCCAGAATCCTTTGCAAACCTCAAACTTTGGCCAAAAAAACAAGTTTTCCTCTCATTTCGGTGACAGAAAGTTATGGAATCTGAGAGGAGCCACAAATTTCCATCCATCCATCGTTCCCCTAAGTCTCCCGATAAAAATGGTACCTCACTTGTGTGGGTAGGCCTAGCGCCCACGAAAGGAAATTCCTCAAAACACAACGTGGACACATCATATTTTCACAAAGAAAACAGAGCTGTTTTTTAAAAAGTGCCTAGCTGTGGATTTTGGCCTCCAGCTAAGCCGGCGCCTAGGGAAACCTAGCAAACCTGCACTTTCTTTAAAACTAGATACCTAGGGGAATCCAGGATGGGGTGACTTGTGGGTCTCTGATCAGTTTCTGTTACCCAGAATACTTTGCAAACCTCAAACTTTGGCCAAAAAAACACGTTTTCCTCTCATTTCAGTGACAGAAAGTTCTGGAATCCGAGAGGAGCCACAAATTCACTTCCATCCAGCATTCCCCCAAGTCTCCCAATAAAAATGTCACCTCACTTGTGTTGGAAGGCCTAGCGCCCGCAAAAGGAAATGTCCCAAAACACAACATGGACACATCACATTTCCACAAAGGAAACAGAGCTGTTTTTTACAAAGTGCCTAGCCGTGGATTTTGGCCTCTATCTCAGTTGGCACCTGGGGAAACATAGCAAACCTGCGCATTTTTTAAAACAAGACACCTATGGGAATCCAGGATGGGGTGACTTGTCAGGCTCTGACCAGGTTCTGTTACCCAGAATCCTTTGAAAACATGAAAATTTGGCCAAAAAAACAAATTTTCCTCTCATTTCTGTGACAGAAAGTTCTGGAATCCAAGAGGAGCCACAAATTTCCTTTCATCCAGCATTCCCCCAAGTCACCCAAGAAAAATGGTACCTCACTTGTATGGGAAGGTCTAGCGCCCGCGAAAGGAAATGTCCCAAAACACAACATGGACACATCAAATTTTCACAAAGAAAACAGAGCTGTTTTTTACAAAGTGCCCAGCTGTGGATTTTGGCCTCTAGCTCAGCCGGCACCTGGAAAAACTAGCAAACCTGTGCATTTTTTAAAACTAGACACCTAGGGGAATCCAAGACGGGGTGCCTTGTGGGATTTTGACCAGGTTCTGTTACACAGAATCCTTTGCAAACCTCAGTATTTGGCCAAAACAACACTTTTTCTTCTCATTTCGGTGACAGAAAGTTCTAGAATCCGAGAGGAGCCACAAATTTCCTTCCACCCAGCGTTCCGTCAAGTCTCTCGATAAAAATGGTACCTCACTTGTGTGGGTAGGCCTAGCGCCCATGAAAGGAAGTGCCCCAAAACAGAAGGTGGACACATCACATTTTCACAAAGAAAACAGAGCTGTTTTTTACAAAGTGCCTAGCTGTGGATTTTGGCCTTCAGCTTAGCCGGAACTAGGAGAAACCAAGTAAACCTGTTCATTTTTTAAAACTAGACACCTAGGGGAATCCAGGATGAAGTGACTTGTGGGGCTCTGACCAGGTTCTGTTACCCAGAATCCTTTGAAAAACCTGAAAATTTGGCCAAAAAAAACACTTTTTCTTCTCATTTCGTTGACAGAAAGTTCTGGAATCTGAGGGGAGCCACAAATGTCCTTCCATCCAGCGTTCCCCCATGTCTCCCAATAAAAATGGTACCTCACTTGTGTGGGTAGGCCTAGCGCCCACGAAAGGAAATTCCCCAAAACACAAAGTGGACACATCACATTTTCACAAAGAAAACAGAGCTGTTTTTTAAAAAGTGCCTTGCTGTGGATTTTGGCCTCTAGCTCAGCCGGCGCCTGGGGAAACCTAGCAAACCTGCACTTTCTTTAAAACTAGATACCTAGGGAAATCCAGGATGGGGTGACTTGTGGGTCTCTGATCAGTTTCTGTTACCCAGAATCCTTTGCAAACCTCAAACTGTGGCCAAAAAAAACACGTTTTCCTCTCATTTCAGTGACAGAAAGTTCTGGAATCCGAGAGGAGCCACAAATTTCCTTCCATCCAGCATTCCCCCAAGTCTCCCAATAAAAATGGCACCTCACTTGTGTGGGAAGGCCTAGCGCCCGCGAAAGGAAATGTCCCAAAACACAACATGGACACATCACATTTTCACAAAGAAAACAGAGCTGTTTTTTACAAAGTGCCCAGCTGTGGATTTTGGCCTCTAGCTCAGCCGGCACCTGAGAAAACCTAGCAAACCTGTGCATTTTTTAAAACTAGACACTTAGGGGAATCCAAGGTGGGGTGCCTTGTGGGACTCTGACCAGGGTCTGTTACCCAGAATCCTTTGCAAACCTCAGAATTTGGCCAAACAAACACTTTTTCTTCTCATTTCGGTGACAGAAAGTTCTGGAATCCGAGAGGAGCAACAAATTTCCTTCCACCCAGCATTACGCCAAGTCTCCCGATAAAAATGGTACCTCACTTGTGTGGGTAGGCCTAGCGCCCATGAAAGGAAATGCCCCAAAACACAAGGTGGACACATCACATTTTCACAAAGAAAACAGAGCTGTTTTTTACAAAGTGCCTAGCTGTGGATTTTGGCCTCTAGCTTAGCCAGAACTTGGAGAAACCAAGTAAACCTGTTCATTTCTTAAAACTAGACAGCTAGGGGAATGCAGGATGGAGTGACTTGTGGGGCTCTGACCAGGTTCTATTACCCAGAATCCTTTGCTAACCTCAAAATTTGGCCCAAAAAACACTATTTCCTCTCATTTCGGTGACAGAAAGTTCTGGAATCTGAGAGGAGCCAAAAATGTCCATCCATCCATTGTTCCCCTAAGTCTCCCGATAAAAATGGTACCTCACTTGTGTGGGTAGGCCTAGCGCCCCCGAAAGGGAATGCCCCAAAACATAACGTGGACATATCACATTTTTACAAAGAAAACAGAGCTGTTTTTTACAAAGTGCCTAGCCGTGGATTTTAGCCTCTATCTCAGTTGGCACCTGGGAAAAAATAGCAAACCTGCGCATTTTTTAAAACTAGACACCTATGGGAATCCAAAATGGGGTGACTTGTCGGGCTCTGACCAGGTTCTGTTACCCAGAATCCTTTGAAAAACCTAAAATTTGGCCAAAAACATACTTTTTCCTCTCATTTCATTGGCAGAAAGTTCTGGAATCTGAGGGGAGCCACAAATTTCCTTCCATCCAGCGTTCACCCATGTCTCCCAATAAAAATGGTACCTCACTTGTGTGGGTAGGATTAGCGCCCACGAAAGGAAATTCCCCAAAACACAACGTGAACACATCACATTTTTACAAATCAAACAGAGCTGTTTTTTAAAAAGTGCCCAGCTGTGGATTTTGGCCTCTAGCTCAGCCGGCGCCTGGGGAAACCTAGCAAACCTGCACTTTCTTTAAAACTAGATACCTAGGGGAATCCAGGATGGGGTGACTTGTGGGGCTCTGATCAGATTATGTTACCCCGAATCCTTTGCAAACCTCAAACGTTGGCCCAAAAAACACTTTTTCCTCTCATTTCGGTGACAGAAAGTTCTGAAATCCGAGAGAAGCCACAAATTTCCTTCCATCTAGCATTCCCCCAAGCCTCCCAATAAAAATGGTACCTCACTTGTATGGGAAGGCCTAGCGCCCGCGAAAGGAAATGTCCCAAAACACAACATGGACACATCAAATTTTCACAAAGAAAACAGAGCTGTCTTTTACAAAGTGCCCAGCTGTGGATTTTGGCCTCTAGCTCAGTTGGCACCTGGGAAAACCTAGCAAACCTGTGCATTTTTTAAAACTAGACACCTACGGCAATCCAAGATGGGGTGCATTGTGGGACTTTGACCAGGTTCTATTACCCAGAATCCTTTGCAAACCTCAGAATTTGGCCAAAACAACACTTTTTCTTCTCATTTTGGTGACAGAAAGTTCTGAAATCCGAGAGGAGGCACAAATTTCATTCCACCCAGCGTTCGGCCAAGTCTCCCGATAAAAATGGTACCTCCTTTGTAGGCCTAGCGCCCCCTAAAGGGAATGCCCTAAAACATAACGTGGACATATCACATTTTTACAAAGAAAACAGAGCTGTTTTTTAAAAAGTGCCTAGCTGTGGATTTTGGCCTCTATCTCAGTTGGCACCTGGGGAAACATAGCAAACCTGCGCATTTTTTAAAACTAGACACCTATGGGAATCCAGAATGGGGTGACTTGTCGTGCTCTGACCAGGTTCTCTTACCCAGAATCCTTTGAAAAACCTGAAAATTTGGCCCAAAAAACACTTTTTCCTCTCATTTCGTAGACAGAAAGTTCTGAAATCTGAGGGGAGCCACAAATTTCCTTCCATCCAGCATTCCCCCATGTCTCCCAATAAAAATGGTACCTCACTTGTGTGGGTAGACCTAGTGCCCACGAAAGGAAATTCCCCAAAACACAACGTGGACACATCACATTTTCACAAAGAAAACAGAGCTGTTTTTAAAAAAGTGCCTAGCTGTGGATTTTTGCCTCTAGCTCAGCCGGCGCCTGGGGAAACCTAGCAAACCTGCAATTTCTTTAAAACTAGATACATAGGGGAATCCAGGATGGGGTGAATTGTGGGGCTCTGATCAGTTTCTGTTACTCAGAATCCTTTGCAAACCTCAAACTTTGGCCAAATAAACACGTTTTCCTCACATTTCGGTGACAGAAAGTTCTGGAATCCAAGAGGAGCCACAAATTTCCTTCCATCCAGCATTCCCCCAAGTCTCCCAATAAAAATGGTACCTCACTTGTGTGGGAAGGCCTAGCGCCCGCAAAAGGAAATGTCCCAAAACACAACATGGACACATCACATTTTCACAAAGAAAACAGAGCTGTTTTTTACAAAGTGCCCAGCTGTGGATTTTGGCCTCTAGCTCAGCCGGCATCTGGGAAAACCTAGCAAACCTGTGCATTTTTTAAAACTAGACACCTAGGGGAATCCAAGATAGGGTGCCTTGTGGGTCTCTGACCAGGTTCTGTTACACAGAATCCTTTGCAAACCTCAGAATTTGGCCCAAAAAAACTTTTTCTTCTCATTTCAGTGACAGAAAGTTCTGGAATCCGAGAGGAGCCACAAATTTCCTTCCACCCTGCGTTCCGCCAAGTCTCTCGATAAAAATGGTACCTCCCTTGTGTGGGTAGGCCTAGCGCCCATGAAAGGAAATGCCCCAAAACACAAGGTGGACACATCACATTTTCACAAAGAAAACAGAGCTGTTTTTTACAAAGTGCCTAGCTGTGGATTTTGGCCTCTAGCTTAGCCGGAACTTGGAGAAACCAAGTAAACCTGTTCATTTTTTTAAACTAGACACCTAGGGGAATCCAGGATGGGGTGACTTGTGGGGCTCTGATCAGTTTCTGTTACCCAGAATCCTTTGCAAACCTCAAACTTTGGCCAAAAAAACACATTTTCCTCACATTTCGGTGACAGAAAGTTCTGGAATCCAAGAGGAGCCACAAATTTCCTTCCATCTAGCATTCCCCCAAGTCTCCCAATAAAAATGGTACCTCACTTGTGTGGGAAGGCCTAGCGCCCGCGAAAGGAAATGCACCAAAACACAAAATGGACACATCAAATTTTCACAAAGAAAACAGAGCTGTTTTTTACAAAGTGCCCAGCTGTGGATTTTGGCCTCTAGCTCAGCCGGCACCTGAGAAAACCTAGCAAACGTGTGCATTTTTTAAAACTAGACACCTAGGGGAATCCAAGATGGGGTGCCTTGTGGGACTTTGACCAGGTTCTGTTACCCAGAATCCTTTGCAAACCTCAGTATTTGGCCAAAACAACACTTTTTCTTCTCATTTCGGTGACAGAAAGATCTGGAATCAGAGGGGAGCAACAAATTTCCTTCCTCCCAGTGTTCCGTCAAGTCTCTCGATAAAAATGGTACCTCACTTGTGTGGGTAGGCCTAGCGCCCATGAAAGGAAATGCCCCAAAACACAAGGTGGACACATCACATTTTCACAAAGAAAACAGAGCTGTTTTTTACAAAGTGCCTAGCTGTGTATTTTGTCCTCTGGCTTAGCGGGAACTTGGAGAAACCAAGTAAACCTGTTCATTTCTTAAAACTAGACACCTAGGGTAATCCAGGATGGAGTGACTTGTGGGGCTCTGACCAGGTTCTGTTACCCAGAATCCTTTGCTAACCTTAAAATTTGGCCAAAAAAACACTATTTCCTCTCATTTTGGTGACAGAAAGTTCTGGAATCTGAGAGGAGCCACAAATTTCCATCCATCCATCGTTCCCCTAAGTCTCCCGATAAAAATGGTACCTCACTTGTGTGGGAAGGCCTAGCGCCCGCAAAAGGAAATGTCCCAAAACACAACATGGACACATCAAATTTTCACAAAGAAAACAGAGCTGTTTTTTACAAAGTGCCCAGCTGTGGATTTTGGCCTCTAGCTCAGCCGGCACCTGGGAAAACCTAGCAAACCTGTGTATTTTTGAAAACTAGACACCTATGGGAATCCAGGATGGGGTGACTTGTCGGGCTCTGACCAGGTTCTGTTACCCAGAATCCTTTGAAAATCCTGAAAATGTGGACAAAAAAAACACGTTTTCCTCTCATTTCGGTGACAGAAAGTTCTGGAATCCAAGAGGAGCCACAAATTTCCTTCCATCCAGCATTCCCCAAAGTCTCCCAATAAAAATGGTACCTCACTTGTGTGGGAAGGCCTAGCGCCCGCGAAAGGAAATGCCCCAAAACACAAAATGGACACATCAAATTTTCACAAAGAAAACAGAGCTGTTTTATACAAAGTACCCAGCTGTGGATTTTGGTCTCTAGATCAGCCGGCACCTGGGAAAACCTAGCAAACATGTGCATTTTTTTAAACTAGACACCTAGGGGAATCCAAGATGGGGTGCCTTGTGGGACTTTGACCACGTTCTGTTACCCATAATCCTTTGCAAACCTCAGTATTTGGCCAAAACATCACTTTTTCTTCTCATTTCGGTGACAGAAAGATCTGGAATCCGAGGGGAGCCACAAATTTCCTTCCACCCAGCGTTCCGTCAAGTCTCTCGATAAAAATGGTACCTCACTTGTGTGGGTAGGCCTAGCGCCCATGAAAGGAAATACCCCAAAACACAAGGTGGACACATCACATTTTCACAAAGAAAACAGAGCTGTTTTTTACAAAGTGCCTAGCTGTGGATTTTGGCCTCTGGATTAGCCGGAACTTGAAGAAACCAAGTAAACCTGTTCATTTTTTAAAACTAGACACCTAGGGGAATCCAGAATGGAGTGACTTGTGGGGCTCTGACCAGGTTCTGTTACCCAGAATCCTTTGCTAACCTCAAAATTTGGCAAAAAAAAACACTAATTCCTCTCATTTCGGTGACAGAAAGTTCTAGAATCTGAGAGGAGCCACAAATTTCCATCCATCCATCGTTCCCCTAAGTCCCCCGATACAAATGGTACCTCACTTGTGTGGGTAGGCCTAGCGCCTCCGAAAGGGAATGCCCCAAAACATAACGAGGACATATCACATTTTTACAAAGAAAACAGAGCCGTTTTTTACAAAGTGCCTAGCTGTGGATTTTGGCCTCTAGCTCAGTTGGCACCTTGGGAAACATAGCAAACCTGTGCATTTTTTAAAACTAGACACCTGTGGGAATCCAGAATGGGGTGACTTGTCGGGCTCTGACCAGGTTCTGTTACCCAGAATCCTTTGAAAAACCTGAAAATTGGGCCAAAAAACACTTTTTCCTCTCATTTCGTTGACAGAAAGTTCTGCAATCTGAGTGGAGCCACAAATTTCCTTCCATCCAGCGTTCCCCAATGTCTCCCAATAAAAATGGTACCTCACTTGTGTGGGTAGGCCTAGCGCCCTCGAAAGGAAATTCCTCAAAACACAACGTGGACACATCACATTTTCACAAAGAAAACAGAGCTGTTTTTTAAAAAGTGCCTAGCTGTGGACTTTCGCCTCTAGCTCAGCCGGCGCCTGGGGAAATATAGCAAACCTGCACTTTCTTTAAAACTAGATACCTAGGGGAATCCAGGATGGGGTGACTTGTGGGGCTCTGATCAGTTTCTGTCATCCAGAATCCTTTGCAAACCTCAAACTTTGGCCAAAAAAACACTTTTTCCTCTCATTTCGTTGACAGAAATTTCTGGAATCCAAGAGGAGCCACAAATTTCCTTCCATCCAGCATTCCCCTAAGTCTCCCAATAAAAATGGTACCTCACTTGTGTGGGAAGGCCTAGCGCCCGCGAAAGGAAATGTCCCAAAACACAACATGGACACATCAAATTTTCACAAAGAAAACAGAGCTGTTTCTTACAAAGTGCCCAGCTGTGGATTTTGGCCTCTAGCTCAGCCGGCACCTGGGAAAAATTAGCAAACCTGTGCATTTTTGAAAACTAGACACCTAGGGGAATCCAAGATTGGGTGCCTTGTGGGACTTTGACCAGGTTCTGTTACCCAGAATCCTTTGCAAACCTCAATATTTGGCCAAAATAACACTTTTTCTTCTCATTTCGGTGACAGAAAGATCTGGAATCCGAGGGGAGTCACAAATTTCCTTCCACCCAGCGTTCCGTCAAGTCTCTCAATAAAAATGGTACATCACTTGTGTTGGTAGGCCTAGCGCCCATGAAAGGAAATACCCCAAAACACAAGGTGGACACATCACATTTTCACAAAGAAAACAGAGCTGTTTTTTAAAAAGTGCCAAGCTGTGGATTTTGGCCTCTGGATTAGCCGGAACTTGGAGAAACCAAGTAAACCTGTTTATTTTTTTAAACTAGACACCTAGGGAAATCCAGAATGGAGTGACTTGTGGGGCTCTGACCAGGTTCTGTTACCCAGAATCCTTTGCTAACCTCAAAATTTGGCCAAAAAAACACAATTTCCTCTCATTTCGGTGACAGAAAGTTCTGGAATCTGAGAGGAGCCACAAATTTCCATCCATCCATGTTCCCCTAAGTCCCCCGATAAAAATGGTACCTCACTTGTGTGGGTAGGCCTAGCGCCTCCGAAAGGGAATGCCCCAAAACATAACGAGGACATATCACATTTTTACAAAGAAAACAGAGCTGTTTTTTACAAAGTGACTAGCTGTGGATTTTGGCCTCTATCTCAGTTGGCACCTGGGGAAACATAGCAAACCTGCGCATTTTTAAAACTAGACACCAATGGGAATCCAGGATGGGGTGACTTGTCAGGCTCTGACCAGGTTCTGTTACCCAGAATCCTTTGAAAAACATGAAAATTTGGCCAAAAAAACAAATATTCCTCTCATTTCTGTGACAGAAAGTTCTAGAATCCAAGAGGAGCCACAAATTTCCTTTCATCCAGCATTCCCCCAAGTCACCCAAGAAAAATGGTACCTCACTTGTATGGGAAGGCCTAGCGCCCGCGAAAGGAAATGTCCCAAAACACAAGGTGGACACATCACATTTTCACAAAGAAAACAGAGCTGTTTTTTACAAAGTGCCTAGCTGTGGATTTTGGCCTCTAGCTTAGCCAGAACTTGGAGAAACCAAGTAAACCTGTTCATTTCTTAAAACTAGACAGCTAGGGGAATGCAGGATGGAGTGACTTGTGGGGCTCTGACCAGGTTCTATTACCCAGAATCCTTTGCTAACCTCAAAATTTGGCCCAAAAAACACTATTTACTCTCATTTCGGTGACAGAAAGTTCTGGAATCTGAGAGGAGCCAAAAATGTCCATCCATCCATTGTTCCCCTAAGTCTCCCGATAAAAATGGTACCTCACTTGTGTGGGTAGGCCTAGCGCCCCCGAAAGGGAATGCCCCAAAACATAACGTGGACATATCACATTTTTACAAAGAAAACAGAGCTGTTTTTTACAAAGTGCCTAGCCGTGGATTTTAGCCTCTATCTCAGTTGGCACCTGGGAAAAAATAGCAAACCTGCGCATTTTTTAAAACTAGACACCTATGGGAATCCAAAATGGGGTGACTTGTCGGGCTCTGACCAGGTTCTGTTACCCAGAATCCTTTGAAAAACCTGAAAATTTGGCCAAAAACATACTTTTTCCTCTCATTTCATTGGCAGAAAGTTCTGGAATCTGAGGGAGCCACAAATTTCCTTCCATCCAGCGTTCACCCATGTCTCCCAATAAAAATGGTACCTCACTTGTGTGGGTAGGCCTAGCGCCCACGAAAGGAAATTCCCCAAAACACAACGTGAACACATCACATTTTTACAAATCAAACAGAGCTGTTTTTTAAAAAGTGCCCAGCTGTGGATTTTGGCCTCTAGCTCAGCCGGCGCCTGGGGAAACCTAGCAAACCTGCACTTTCTTTAAAACTAGATACCTAGGGGAATCCAGGATGGGGTGACTTGTGGGGCTCTGATCAGATTATGTTACCCCGAATCCTTTGCAAACCTCAAACGTTGGCCCAAAAAACACTTTTTCCTCTCATTTCGGTGACAGAAAGTTCTGAAATCCGAGAGAAGCCACAAATTTCCTTCCATCTAGCATTCCCCCAAGCCTCCCAATAAAAATGGTACCTCACTTGTATGGGAAGGCCTAGCGCCCGCGAAAGGAAATGTCCCAAAACACAACATGGACACATCAAATTTTCACAAGAAAACAGAGCTGTCTTTTACAAAGTGCCCAGCTGTGGATTTTGGCCTCTAGCTCAGTTGGCACCTGGGAAAACCTAGCAAACCTGTGCATTTTTTAAAACTAGACACCTACGGCAATCCAAGATGGGGTGCATTGTGGGACTTTGACCAGGTTCTATTACCCAGAATCCTTTGCAAACCTCAGAATTTGGCCAAAACAACACTTTTTCTTCTCATTTTGGTGACAGAAAGTTCTGAAATCCGAGAGGAGGCACAAATTTCATTCCACCCAGCGTTCGGCCAAGTCTCCCGATAAAAATGGTACCTCCTTTGTAGGCCTAGCGCCCCCTAAAGGGAATGCCCCAAAACATAACGTGGACATATCACATTTTTACAAAGAAAACAGAGCTGTTTTTTAAAAAGTGCCTAGCTGTGGATTTTGGCCTCTATCTCAGTTGGCACCTGGGGAAACATAGCAAACCTGCGCATTTTTTAAAACTAGACACCTATGGGAATCCAGAATGGGGTGACTTGTCGTGCTCTGACCAGGTTCTCTTACCCAGAATCCTTTGAAAAACCTGAAAATTTGGCCCAAAAAACACTTTTTCCTCTCATTTCGTAGACAGAAAGTTCTGAAATCTGAGGGGAGCCACAAATTTCCTTCCATCCAGCATTCCCCCATGTCTCCCAATAAAAATGGTACCTCACTTGTGTGGGTAGACCTAGTGCCCACGAAAGGAAATTCCCCAAAACACAACGTGGACACATCACATTTTCACAAAGAAAACAGAGCTGTTTTTAAAAAAGTGCCTAGCTGTGGATTTTTGCCTCTAGCTCAGCCGGCGCCTGGGGAAACCTAGCAAACCTGCAATTTCTTTAAAACTAGATACATAGGGGAATCCAGGATGGGGTGAATTGTGGGGCTCTGATCAGTTTCTGTTACTCAGAATCCTTTGCAAACCTCAAACTTTGGCCAAATAAACACGTTTTCCTCACATTTCGGTGACAGAAAGTTCTGGAATCCAAGAGGAGCCACAAATTTCCTTCCATCCAGCATTCCCCCAAGTCTCCCAATAAAAATGGTACCTCACTTGTGTGGGAAGGCCTAGCGCCCGCAAAAGGAAATGTCCCAAAACACAACATGGACACATCACATTTTCACAAAGAAAACAGAGCTGTTTTTTACAAAGTGCCCAGCTGTGGATTTTGGCCTCTAGCTCAGCCGGCATCTGGGAAAACCTAGCAAACCTGTGCATTTATTAAAACTAGACACCTAGGGGAATCCAAGATAGTGTGCCTTGTGGGTCTCTGACCAGGTTCTGTTACACAGAATCCTTTGCAAACCTCAGAATTTGGCCCAAAAAAACTTTTTCTTCTCATTTCAGTGACAGAAAGTTCTGGAATCCGAGAGGAGCCACAAATTTCCTTCCACCCTGCGTTCCGCCAAGTCTCTCGATAAAAATGGTACCTCCCTTGTGTGGGTAGGCCTAGCGCCCATGAAAGGAAATGCCCCAAAACACAAGGTGGACACATCACATTTTCACAAAGAAAACAGAGCTGTTTTTTACAAAGTGCCTAGCTGTGGATTTTGGCCTCTAGCTTAGCCGGAACTTGGAGAAACCAAGTAAACCTGTTCATTTTTTTAAACTAGACACCTAGGGGAATCCAGGATGGGGTGACTTGTGGGGCTCTGATCAGTTTCTGTTACCCAGAATCCTTTGCAAACCTCAAACTTTGGCCAAAAAAACACATTTTCCTCACATTTCGGTGACAGAAAGTTCTGGAATCCAAGAGGAGCCACAAATTTCCTTCCATCTAGCATTCCCCCAAGTCTCCCAATAAAAATGGTACCTCACTTGTGTGGGAAGGCCTAGCGCCCGCGAAAGGAAATGCACCAAAACACAAAATGGACACATCAAATTTTCACAAAGAAAACAGAGCTGTTTTTTACAAAGTGCCCAGCTGTGGATTTTGGCCTCTAGCTCAGCCGGCACCTGAGAAAACCTAGCAAACGTGTGCATTTTTTAAAACTAGACACCTAGGGGAATCCAAGATGGGGTGCCTTGTGGGACTTTGACCAGGTTCTGTTACCCAGAATCCTTTGCAAACCTCAGTATTTGGCCAAAACAACACTTTTTCTTCTCATTTCGGTGACAGAAAGATCTGGAATCAGAGGGGAGCAACAAATTTCCTTCCTCCCAGTGTTCCGTCAAGTCTCTCGATAAAAATGGTACCTCACTTGTGTGGGTAGGCCTAGCGCCCATGAAAGGAAATGCCCCAAAACACAAGGTGGACACATCACATTTTCACAAAGAAAACAGAGCTGTTTTTTACAAAGTGCCTAGCTGTGTATTTTGTCCTCTGGCTTAGCGGGAACTTGGAGAAACCAAGTAAACCTGTTCATTTCTTAAAACTAGACACCTAGGGTAATCCAGGATGGAGTGACTTGTGGGGCTCTGACCAGGTTCTGTTACCCAGAATCCTTTGCTAACCTTAAAATTTGGCCAAAAAAACACTATTTCCTCTCATTTTGGTGACAGAAAGTTCTGGAATCTGAGAGGAGCCACAAATTTCCTTCCATCTAGCATTCCCCCAAGTCTCCCAATAAAAATGGTACCTCACTTCTGTGGGAAGGCCTAGCGCCCGCGAAAGGAAATGCACCAAAACACAAAATGGACACATCAAATTTTCACAAAGAAAACAGAGCTGTTTTTTACAAAGTGCCCAGCTGTGGATTTTGGCCTCTAGCTCAGCCGGCACCTGAGAAAACCTAGCAAACGTGTGCATTTTTTAAAACTAGACACCTAGGGGAATCCAAGATGGGGTGCCTTGTGGGACTTTGACCAGGTTCTGTTACCCAGAATCCTTTGCAAACCTCAGTATTTGGCCAAAACAACACTTTTTCTTCTCATTTCGGTGACAGAAAGATCTGGAATCAGAGGGGAGCAACAAATTTCCTTCCTCCCAGTGTTCCGTCAAGTCTCTCGATAAAAATGGTACCTCACTTGTGTGGGTAGGCCTAGCGCCCATGAAAGGAAATGCCCCAAAACACAAGGTGGACACATCACATTTTCACAAAGAAAACAGAGCTGTTTTTTACAAAGTGCCTAGCTGTGTATTTTGTCCTCTGGCTTAGCGGGAACTTGGAGAAACCAAGTAAACCTGTTCATTTCTTAAAACTAGACACCTAGGGTAATCCAGGATGGAGTGACTTGTGGGGCTCTGACCAGGTTCTGTTACCCAGAATCCTTTGCTAACCTTAAAATTTGGCCAAAAAAACACTATTTCCTCTCATTTTGGTGACAGAAAGTTCTGGAATCTGAGAGGAGCCACAAATTTCCATCCATCCATCGTTCCCCTAAGTCTCCCGATAAAAATGGTACCTCACTTGTGTGGGAAGGCCTAGCGCCCGCAAAAGGAAATGTCCCAAAACACAACATGGACACATCAAATTTTCACAAAGAAAACAGAGCTGTTTTTTACAAAGTGCCCAGCTGTGGATTTTGGCCTCTAGCTCAGCCGGCACCTGGGAAAACCTAGCAAACCTGTGTATTTTTGAAAACTAGACACCTATGGGAATCCAGGATGGGGTGACTTGTCGGGCTCTGACCAGGTTCTGTTACCCAGAATCCTTTGAAAATCCTGAAAATGTGGACAAAAAAACACGTTTTCCTCTCATTTCGGTGACAGAAAGTTCTGGAATCCAAGAGGAGCCACAAATTTCCTTCCATCCAGCATTCCCCAAAGTCTCCCAATAAAAATGGTACCTCACTTGTGTGGGAAGGCCTAGCGCCCGCGAAAGGAAATGCCCCAAAACACAAAATGGACACATCAAATTTTCACAAAGAAAACAGAGCTGTTTTATACAAAGTACCCAGCTGTGGATTTTGGTCTCTAGATCAGCCGGCACCTGGGAAAACCTAGCAAACATGTGCATTTTTTAAAACTAGACACCTAGGGGAATCCAAGATGGGGTGCCTTGTGGGACTTTGACCAGGTTCTGTTACCCATAATCCTTTGCAAACCTCAGTATTTGGCCAAAACATCACTTTTTCTTCTCATTTCGGTGACAGAAAGATCTGGAATCCGAGGGGAGCCACAAATTTCCTTCCACCCAGCGTTCCGTCAAGTCTCTCGATAAAAATGGTACCTCACTTGTGTGGGTAGGCCTAGCGCCCATGAAAGGAAATACCCCAAAACACAAGGTGGACACATCACATTTTCACAAAGAAAACAGAGCTGTTTTTTACAAAGTGCCTAGCTGTGGATTTTGGCCTCTGGATTAGCCGGAACTTGAAGAAACCAAGTAAACCTGTTCATTTTTTAAAACTAGACACCTAGGGGAATCCAGAATGGAGTGACTTGTGGGGCTCTGACCAGGTTCTGTTACCCAGAATCCTTTGCTAACCTCAAAATTTGGCAAAAAAAAACACTAATTCCTCTCATTTCGGTGACAGAAAGTTCTAGAATCTGAGAGGAGCCACAAATTTCCATCCATCCATCGTTCCCCTAAGTCCCCCGATACAAATGGTACCTCACTTGTGTGGGTAGGCCTAGCGCCTCCGAAAGGGAATGCCCCAAAACATAACGAGGACATATCACATTTTTACAAAGAAAACAGAGCCGTTTTTTACAAAGTGCCTAGCTGTGGATTTTGGCCTCTAGCTCAGTTGGCACCTTGGGAAACATAGCAAACCTGTGCATTTTTTAAAACTAGACACCTGTGGGAATCCAGAATGGGGTGACTTGTCGGGCTCTGACCAGGTTCTGTTACCCAGAATCCTTTGAAAAACCTGAAAATTGGGCCAAAAAACACTTTTTCCTCTCATTTCGTTGACAGAAAGTTCTGCAATCTGAGTGGAGCCACAAATTTCCTTCCATCCAGCGTTCCCCAATGTCTCCCAATAAAAATGGTACCTCACTTGTGTGGGTAGGCCTAGCGCCCTCGAAAGGAAATTCCTCAAAACACAACGTGGACACATCACATTTTCACAAAGAAAACAGAGCTGTTTTTTAAAAAGTGCCTAGCTGTGGACTTTCGCCTCTAGCTCAGCCGGCGCCTGGGGAAATATAGCAAACCTGCACTTTCTTTAAAACTAGATACCTAGGGGAATCCAGGATGGGGTGACTTGTGGGGCTCTGATCAGTTTCTGTCATCCAGAATCCTTTGCAAACCTCAAACTTTGGCCAAAAAAACACTTTTTCCTCTCATTTCGTTGACAGAAATTTCTGGAATCCAAGAGGAGCCACAAATTTCCTTCCATCCAGCATTCCCCTAAGTCTCCCAATAAAAATGGTACCTCACTTGTGTGGGAAGGCCTAGCGCCCGCGAAAGGAAATGTCCAAAAACACAACATGGACACATCAAATTTTCACAAAGAAAACAGAGCTGTTTCTTACAAAGTGCCCAGCTGTGGATTTTGGCCTCTAGCTCAGCCGGCACCTGGGAAAAATTAGCAAACCTGTGCATTTTTGAAAACTAGACACCTAGGGGAATCCAAGATTGGGTGCCTTGTGGGACTTTGACCAGGTTCTGTTACCCAGAATCCTTTGCAAACCTCAATATTTGGCCAAAATAACACTTTTTCTTCTCATTTCGGTGACAGAAAGATCTGGAATCCGAGGGGAGTCACAAATTTCCTTCCACCCAGCGTTCCGTCAAGTCTCTCAATAAAAATGGTACATCACTTGTGTTGGTAGGCCTAGCGCCCATGAAAGGAAATACCCCAAAACACAAGGTGGACACATCACATTTTCACAAAGAAAACAGAGCTGTTTTTTAAAAAGTGCCAAGCTGTGGATTTTGGCCTCTGGATTAGCCGGAACTTGGAGAAACCAAGTAAACCTGTTTATTTTTTTAAACTAGACACCTAGGGAAATCCAGAATGGAGTGACTTGTGGGGCTCTGACCAGGTTCTGTTACCCAGAATCCTTTGCTAACCTCAAAATTTGGCCAAAAAAACACAATTTCCTCTCATTTCGGTGACAGAAAGTTCTGGAATCTGAGAGGAGCCACAAATTTCCATCCATCCATGTTCCCCTAAGTCCCCCGATAAAAATGGTACCTCACTTGTGTGGGTAGGCCTAGCGCCTCCGAAAGGGAATGCCCCAAAACATAACGAGGACATATCACATTTTTACAAAGAAAACAGAGCTGTTTTTTACAAAGTGACTAGCTGTGGATTTTGGCCTCTATCTCAGTTGGCACCTGGGGAAACATAGCAAACCTGCGCATTTTTTAAAACTAGACACCAATGGGAATCCAGGATGGGGTGACTTGTCAGGCTCTGACCAGGTTCTGTTACCCAGAATCCTTTGAAAAACATGAAAATTTGGCCAAAAAAACAAATATTCCTCTCATTTCTGTGACAGAAAGTTCTAGAATCCAAGAGGAGCCACAAATTTCCTTTCATCCAGCATTCCCCCAAGTCACCCAAGAAAAATGGTACCTCACTTGTATGGGAAGGCCTAGCGCCCGCGAAAGGAAATGTCCCAAAACACAACATGGACACATAAAATTTTCACAAAGAAAACAGAGCTGTTTTTTACAAAGTGCCCAGCTGTGGATTTTGGCCTCTAGCTCAGCCGGCACCTGGGAAAACCTAGCAAACCTGTGCATTTTTTAAAACTAGACACCTAGGGGAATCCAAGATGGGGTGCCTTGTGGGACTTTGACCAGGTTCTCTTACCCAGAATCCTTTGCAAACCTCAGTATTTGGCCAAAACAACACATTTTCTTCTCATTTCGGTGACAGAAAGTTCTAGAATCCGAGAGGAGCCACAAATTTCCTTCCACCCAGCGTTCCGTCAAGTCTCTCGATAAAAATGGTACCTCACTTGTGTGGGTAGGCCTAGCGCCCATGAAAGGAAGTGCCCCAAAACACAAGGTGGACACATCACATTTTCACAAAGAAAACAGAGCTGTTTTTTACAAAGTGCCTAGCTGTGGATTTAGACCTCCAGCTTAGCCGGAACTTGGAGAAACCAAGTAAACCTGTTCATTTTTTAAAACTAGACACCTAGGGGAATCCAGGATGGAGTGACTTGTGGGGCTCTGACCAGGTTCTGTTACCCAGAATCCTTTGAAAAACCTGAAAATTTGGCCAAAAAAAACACTTTATCTTCTCATTTCGTTGACAGAAAGTTCTGGAATCTGATGGGAGCCACAAATTTCCTTCCATCCAGCGTTCCCCCATGTCTCCCAATAAAAATGGTACCTCACTTGTGTGGGTAGGCCTAGCGCCCTCGAAAGGAAATTCCTCAAAACACAACGTGGACACATCACATTTTCACAAAGAAAACAGAGCTGTTTTTAAAAAAGTGCCTAGCTGTGGATTTTTGCCTCTAGCTCAGCCGGCGCCTGGGGAAACCTAGCAAACCTGCAATTTCTTTAAAACTAGATACATAGGGGAATCCAGGATGGGGTGAATTGTGGGGCTCTGATCAGTTTCTGTTACTCAGAATCCTTTGCAAACCTCAAACTTTGGCCAAATAAACACGTTTTCCTCACATTTCGGTGACAGAAAGTTCTGGAATCCAAGAGGAGCCACAAATTTCCTTCCATCCAGCATTCCCCCAAGTCTCCCAATAAAAATGGTACCTCACTTGTGTGGGAAGGCCTAGCGCCCGCAAAAGGAAATGTCCCAAAACACAACATGGACACATCACATTTTCACAAAGAAAACAGAGCTGTTTTTTACAAAGTGCCCAGCTGTGGATTTTGGCCTCTAGCTCAGCCGGCATCTGGGAAAACCTAGCAAACCTGTGCATTTTTTAAAACTAGACACCTAGGGGAATCCAAGATAGGGTGCCTTGTGGGTCTCTGACCAGGTTCTGTTACACAGAATCCTTTGCAAACCTCAGAATTTGGCCCAAAAAAACTTTTTCTTCTCATTTCAGTGACAGAAAGTTCTGGAATCCGAGAGGAGCCACAAATTTCCTTCCACCCTGCGTTCCGCCAAGTCTCTCGATAAAAATGGTACCTCCCTTGTGTGGGTAGGCCTAGCGCCCATGAAAGGAAATGCCCCAAAACACAAGGTGGACACATCACATTTTCACAAAGAAAACAGAGCTGTTTTTTACAAAGTGCCTAGCTGTGGATTTTGGCCTCTAGCTTAGCCGGAACTTGGAGAAACCAAGTAAACCTGTTCATTTTTTTAAACTAGACACCTAGGGGAATCCAGGATGGGGTGACTTGTGGGGCTCTGATCAGTTTCTGTTACCCAGAATCCTTTGCAAACCTCAAACTTTGGCCAAAAAAACACATTTTCCTCACATTTCGGTGACAGAAAGTTCTGGAATCCAAGAGGAGCCACAAATTTCCTTCCATCTAGCATTCCCCCAAGTCTCCCAATAAAAATGGTACCTCACTTGTGTGGGAAGGCCTAGCGCCCGCGAAAGGAAATGCACCAAAACACAAAATGGACACATCAAATTTTCACAAAGAAAACAGAGCTGTTTTTTACAAAGTGCCCAGCTGTGGATTTTGGCCTCTAGCTCAGCCGGCACCTGAGAAAACCTAGCAAACGTGTGCATTTTTTAAAACTAGACACCTAGGGGAATCCAAGATGGGGTGCCTTGTGGGACTTTGACCAGGTTCTGTTACCCAGAATCCTTTGCAAACCTCAGTATTTGGCCAAAACAACACTTTTTCTTCTCATTTCGGTGACAGAAAGATCTGGAATCAGAGGGGAGCAACAAATTTCCTTCCTCCCAGTGTTCCGTCAAGTCTCTCGATAAAAATGGTACCTCACTTGTGTGGGTAGGCCTAGCGCCCATGAAAGGAAATGCCCCAAAACACAAGGTGGACACATCACATTTTCACAAAGAAAACAGAGCTGTTTTTTACAAAGTGCCTAGCTGTGTATTTTGTCCTCTGGCTTAGCGGGAACTTGGAGAAACCAAGTAAACCTGTTCATTTCTTAAAACTAGACACCTAGGGTAATCCAGGATGGAGTGACTTGTGGGGCTCTGACCAGGTTCTGTTACCCAGAATCCTTTGCTAACCTTAAAATTTGGCCAAAAAAACACTATTTCCTCTCATTTTGGTGACAGAAAGTTCTGGAATCTGAGAGGAGCCACAAATTTCCATCCATCCATCGTTCCCCTAAGTCTCCCGATAAAAATGGTACCTCACTTGTGTGGGAAGGCCTAGCGCCCGCAAAAGGAAATGTCCCAAAACACAACATGGACACATCAAATTTTCACAAAGAAAACAGAGCTGTTTTTTACAAAGTGCCCAGCTGTGGATTTTGGCCTCTAGCTCAGCCGGCACCTGGGAAAACCTAGCAAACCTGTGTATTTTTGAAAACTAGACACCTATGGGAATCCAGGATGGGGTGACTTGTCGGGCTCTGACCAGGTTCTGTTACCCAGAATCCTTTGAAAATCCTGAAAATGTGGACAAAAAAACACGTTTTCCTCTCATTTCGGTGACAGAAAGTTCTGGAATCCAAGAGGAGCCACAAATTTCCTTCCATCCAGCATTCCCCAAAGTCTCCCAATAAAAATGGTACCTCACTTGTGTGGGAAGGCCTAGCGCCCGCGAAAGGAAATGCCCCAAAACACAAAATGGACACATCAAATTTTCACAAAGAAAACAGAGCTGTTTTATACAAAGTACCCAGCTGTGGATTTTGGTCTCTAGATCAGCCGGCACCTGGGAAAACCTAGCAAACATGTGCATTTTTTTAAACTAGACACCTAGGGGAATCCAAGATGGGGTGCCTTGTGGGACTTTGACCAGGTTCTGTTACCCATAATCCTTTGCAAACCTCAGTATTTGGCCAAAACATCACTTTTTCTTCTCATTTCGGTGACAGAAAGATCTGGAATCCGAGGGGAGCCACAAATTTCCTTCCACCCAGAGTTCCGTCAAGTCTCTCGATAAAAATGGTACCTCACTTGTGTGGGTAGGCCTAGCGCCCATGAAAGGAAATACCCCAAAACACAAGGTGGACACATCACATTTTCACAAAGAAAACAGAGCTGTTTTTTACAAAGTGCCTAGCTGTGGATTTTGGCCTCTGGATTAGCCGGAACTTGAAGAAACCAAGTAAACCTGTTCATTTTTTAAAACTAGACACCTAGGGGAATCCAGAATGGAGTGACTTGTGGGGCTCTGACCAGGTTCTGTTACCCAGAATCCTTTGCTAACCTCAAAATTTGGCAAAAAAAAACACTAATTCCTCTCATTTCGGTGACAGAAAGTTCTAGAATCTGAGAGGAGCCACAAATTTCCATCCATCCATCGTTCCCCTAAGTCCCCCGATACAAATGGTACCTCACTTGTGTGGGTAGGCCTAGCGCCTCCGAAAGGGAATGCCCCAAAACATAACGAGGACATATCACATTTTTACAAAGAAAACAGAGCCGTTTTTTACAAAGTGCCTAGCTGTGGATTTTGGCCTCTAGCTCAGTTGTCACCTTGGGAAACATAGCAAACCTGTGCATTTTTTAAAACTAGACACCTGTGGGAATCCAGAATGGGGTGACTTGTCGGGCTCTGACCAGGTTCTGTTACCCAGAATCCTTTGAAAAACCTGAAAATTGGGCCAAAAAACACTTTTTCCTCTCATTTCGTTGACAGAAAGTTCTGCAATCTGAGTGGAGCCACAAATTTCCTTCCATCCAGCGTTCCCCAATGTCTCCCAATAAAAATGGTACCTCACTTGTGTGGGTAGGCCTAGCGCCCTCGAAAGGAAATTCCTCAAAACACAACGTGGACACATCACATTTTCACAAAGAAAACAGAGCTGTTTTTTAAAAAGTGCCTAGCTGTGGACTTTCGCCTCTAGCTCAGCCGGCGCCTGGGGAAATATAGCAAACCTGCACTTTCTTTAAAACTAGATACCTAGGGGAATCCAGGATGGGGTGACTTGTGGGGCTCTGATCAGTTTCTGTCATCCAGAATCCTTTGCAAACCTCAAACTTTGGCCAAAAAAACACTTTTTCCTCTCATTTCGTTGACAGAAATTTCTGGAATCCAAGAGGAGCCACAAATTTCCTTCCATCCAGCATTCCCCTAAGTCTCCCAATAAAAATGGTACCTCACTTGTGTGGGAAGGCCTAGCGCCCGCGAAAGGAAATGTCCCAAAACACAACATGGACACATCAAATTTTCACAAAGAAAACAGAGCTGTTTCTTACAAAGTGCCCAGCTGTGGATTTTGGCCTCTAGCTCAGCCGGCACCTGGGAAAAATTAGCAAACCTGTGCATTTTTGAAAACTAGACACCTAGGGGAATCCAAGATTGGGTGCCTTGTGGGACTTTGACCAGGTTCTGTTACCCAGAATCCTTTGCAAACCTCAATATTTGGCCAAAATAACACTTTTTCTTCTCATTTCGGTGACAGAAAGATCTGGAATCCGAGGGGAGTCACAAATTTCCTTCCACCCAGCGTTCCGTCAAGTCTCTCAATAAAAATGGTACATCACTTGTGTTGGTAGGCCTAGCGCCCATGAAAGGAAATACCCCAAAACACAAGGTGGACACATCACATTTTCACAAAGAAAACAGAGCTGTTTTTTAAAAAGTGCCAAGCTGTGGATTTTGGCCTCTGGATTAGCCGGAACTTGGAGAAACCAAGTAAACCTGTTTATTTTTTTAAACTAGACACCTAGGGAAATCCAGAATGGAGTGACTTGTGGGGCTCTGACCAGGTTCTGTTACCCAGAATCCTTTGCTAACCTCAAAATTTGGCCAAAAAAACACTATTTCCTCTCATTTCGGTGACAGAAAGTTCTGGAATCTGAGAGGAGCAACAAATTTCCATCCATCCATGTTCCCCTAAGTCCCCCGATAAAAATGGTACCTCACTTGTGTGGGTAGGCCTAGCGCCTCCGAAAGGGAATGCCCCAAAACATAACGAGGACATATCACATTTTTACAAAGAAAACAGAGCTGTTTTTTACAAAGTGACTAGCTGTGGATTTTGGCCTCTATCTCAGTTGGCACCTGGGGAAACATAGCAAACCTGCGCATTTTTTAAAACTAGACACCAATGGGAATCCAGGATGGGGTGACTTGTCAGGCTCTGACCAGGTTCTGTTACCCAGAATCCTTTGAAAAACATGAAAATTTGGCCAAAAAAACAAATATTCCTCTCATTTCTGTGACAGAAAGTTCTAGAATCCAAGAGGAGCCACAAATTTCCTTTCATCCAGCATTCCCCCAAGTCACCCAAGAAAAATGGTACCTCACTTGTATGGGAAGGCCTAGCGCCCGCGAAAGGAAATGTCCCAAAACACAACATGGACACATAAAATTTTCACAAAGAAAACAGAGCTGTTTTTTACAAAGTGCCCAGCTGTGGATTTTGGCCTCTAGCTCAGCCGGCACCTGGGAAAACCTAGCAAACCTGTGCATTTTTTAAAACTAGACACCTAGGGGAATCCAAGATGGGGTGCCTTGTGGGACTTTGACCAGGTTCTCTTACCCAGAATCCTTTGCAAACCTCAGTATTTGGCCAAAACAACACATTTTCTTCTCATTTCGGTGACAGAAAGTTCTAGAATCCGAGAGGAGCCACAAATTTCCTTCCACCCAGCGTTCCGTCAAGTCTCTCGATAAAAATGGTACCTCACTTGTGTGGGTAGGCCTAGCGCCCATGAAAGGAAGTGCCCCAAAACACAAGGTGGACACATCACATTTTCACAAAGAAAACAGAGCTGTTTTTTACAAAGTGCCTAGCTGTGGATTTAGACCTCCAGCTTAGCCGGAACTTGGAGAAACCAAGTAAACCTGTTCATTTTTTAAAACTAGACACCTAGGGGAATCCAGGATGGAGTGACTTGTGGGGCTCTGACCAGGTTCTGTTACCCAGAATCCTTTGAAAAACCTGAAAATTTGGCCAAAAAAAACACTTTATCTTCTCATTTCGTTGACAGAAAGTTCTGGAATCTGATGGGAGCCACAAATTTCCTTCCATCCAGCGTTCCCCCATGTCTCCCAATAAAAATGGTACCTCACTTGTGTGGGTAGGCCTAGCGCCCACGAAAGGAAATTCCCCAAAACACAACGTGGACACATCACATTTTCACAAAGAAAACAGAGCTGTTTTTTAAAAAGTGCCTTGCTGTGGATTTTGGCCTCTAGCTCAGCCAGCGCCTGGGGAAACCTAGCAAACCTGCACTTTCTTTAAAACTAGATACCTAGGGAAATCCAGAATGGGGTGACTTGTGGGACTCTGATCAGTTTCTGTTACCCAGAATCCTTTGCAAACCTCAAACTGTGGCTAAAAAAACACGTTTTCCTCTCATTTCAGTGACAGAAAGTTCTGGAATCCGAGAGGAGCCACAAATTTCCTTCCATCCAGCATTCCCCCAACTCTCCCAATAAAAATGGCACCTCACTTGTGTGGGAAGGCCTAGCGCCCGCGAAAGGAGATGTCCCAAAACACAACATGGACACATCACATTTTCACAAAGAAAACAGAGCTGTTTTTTACAAAGTGCCCAGCTGTGGATTTTGGCCTCTAGCTCAGCCGGCACCTGCGAAAACCTAGCAAACCTGTGCATTTTTTAAAACTAGACACTTAGGGGAATCCAAGGTGGGGAGACTTGTGGGACTCTGACCAGGTTCTGTTACCCAGAATCCTTTGCAAACCTCAGAATTTGGCCAAACAAACACTTTTTCTTCTCATTTCGGTGACAGAAAGTTCTGGAATCCGAGAGGAGCAACAAATTTCCTTCCACCCAGCATTACGCCAAGTCTCCCGATAAAAATGGTACCTCACTTGTGTGGGTAGGCCTAGCGCCCATGAAAGGAAATGCCCCAAAACCCAAGGTGGACACATCACATTTTCACAAAGAAAACAGAGCTGTTTTTTACAAAGTGCCTAGCTGTGGATTTTGGCCTCTAGCTTAGCCGGAACTTGGAGAAACCAAGTAAACCGGTTCATTTCTTAAAACTAGACAGCTGGGGAATGTAGGATGGAGTGACTTGTGGGGCTCTGACCAGGTTCTGTTACCCAGAATCCTTTGCTAACCTCAAAATTTGGCCCAAAAAACACTTTTTCCGCACATTTCGGTGACAGAAAGTTCTGGAATCTGAGAGGAGCCAAAAATTTCCATCCATCCATCGTTCCCCTAAGTTTCCCGATAAAAATGGTACCTCACTTGTGTGGGTAGGCCTAGCGCCCCCGAAAGGGAATGCCCCAAAACATAACGTGGACATATCACATTTTTACAAAGAAAACAGAGCTGTTTTTTACAAAGTGCCTAGCCGTGGATTTTGGCCTCTATCTCAGTTGGCACCTGGGAAAACATAGCAAACCTGCGCATTTTTTAAAACTAGACACCTATGGGAATCCAAAATGGGGTGACTTGTCGGGCTCTGGCCAGGTGCTGTTACCCAGAATCCTTTGAAAAACCTGAAAATTTGGCCAAAAACATACTTTTTCCTCTCATTTCATTGGCACAAAGTTCTGGAATCTGAGGGGAGCCACAAATTTCCTTCCATCCAGCGTTCCCCCATGTCTCCCAATAAAAATGGTACCTCACTTGTGTGGGTAGGCCTAGCGCCCACGAAAGGAAATTCCCCAAAACACAACGTGAACACATCACATTTTTACAAAGAAAACAGAGCTGTTTTTTAAAAAGTGCCTAGCTGTGGATTTTGGCCTCTAGCTCAGCCGGCGCCTGGGGAAACCTAGTAAACCTGCACTTTCCTTAAAACTAGATACCTAGGGGAATCCAGGATGGGGTGACTTGTAGGGCTCTGATCAGATTCTGTTACCCAGAATCCTTTGCAAACCTCAAACGTTGGCCCAAAAAACACTTTTTCCTCTCATTTCGGTGACAGAAAGTTCTGAAATCCGAGAGGAGCCACAAATTTCCTTCCATCCAGCATTCCCCCAAGTCTCCCAATAAAAATGGAACCTCACTTGTGTGGGAAGGCCTAGTGCCCGCAAAAGGAAATGTCCCAAAACACAACATGGACACATCACATTTTCACACAGAAAACAGAGCTGTTTTTTACAAAGTGCCCAGCTGTGGATTTTGGCCTCTAGCTCAGCCGGCACCTGGGAAAACCAAGCAAACCTGTGCATTTTTTAAAACTAGACACCTAGGGGAATCCAAGATAGGGTGCCTTGTGGGTCTCTGACCAGGTTCTGTTACCCAGAATCCTTTGCAAACCTCAGAATTTGGCCCAAAAAACACTTTTTCTTCTCATTTCAGTGACAGAAAGTTCTGGAATCCGAGAGGAGCCACAAATTTCCTTCCACCCTGCGTTCCGCCAAGTCTCTCGATAAAAATGGTACCGCACTTGTGTGGGTAGGCCTAGCGCCCATGAAAGGAAATGCCCCCAAAACACAAGGTGGACACATCACATTTTCACAAAGAAAACAGAGCTGTTTTTTACAAAGTGCCTAGCTGTGGATTTTGGACTCTAGCTCAGCCGGCGCCTGGGGAAACCTAGCAAACCTGTTCATTTTTTTAAACTAGACACCTAGGGGAAAACAGAATAGGGTGACTTGTCAGGCTCTGACCAGGTTCTGTTACCCAAAATCCTTTGAAAAACCTGAAAATTTGGCAAAAAAAACACTTTTTCCTCTCATTTCGTTGACAGAAAGTTATGGAATCTGAGGGGAGCCACAAATTTCCTTCCACCCAGCGTTCCGCCAAGTCTCCCAATAAAAATGGTACCTCACTTGTGTGGGTAGGTCTAGCGTCCATGAAAGTAAATGCCCCAAAACTCAAGGTGGACACATCACATTTTCACAAAGAAAACAGAGCTGTTTTTTACAAAGGGCCTAGCTGTGGATTTTGGCCTTTAGCTTAGCCGGAACTTGGAGAAACCAAGTAAACCTGTTCATTTTTTTAAACTAGACACCTAGGGGAATCCAGGATGGGGTGACTTGTGGGGCTCTGGCCAGGTTCTGTTACCCAGAATCCTTTGCTAACCTCAAAATTTGTCAAAAAAACACTATTTCCTTTCATTTTGGTGACAGAAAGTTCTGGAATCTGAGAGGAGCCACGAATTTCCATCCATCCATCGTTCCCCTAAGTCCCCCGATAAAAATGGTACCTCACTTGTGTGGGTAGGCCTAGTGCCTCCGAAATTGGAATGACCCAAAACATAACGGGGACATATCACATTTTTACAAAGAAAACAGAGCTGTTTTTTACAAATTGCCTAGCTGTGGATTTTGGCCTCTATCTCAGTTGGCACCTGGGGAAACATAGCAAACCTGTGCATTTTTTAAAACTAGACACCTATGGGAATCCAGAATGGGGTGACTTGTCGGGCTCTGACCAGGTTCTGTTACCCAGAATCCTTTGCAAACCTCAAACGTTGGCCCAAAAAACACTTTTTCCTCTCATTTCATTGGCACAAAGTTCTGGAATCTGAGGGGAGCCACAAATTTCCTTCCATCCAGCGTTTCCCCATGTCTCCCAATAAAAATGGTACCTCACTTGTGTGGGTAGGCCTAGCGCCCACGAAAGGAAATTCCCCAAAACACAACGTGAACACATCACATTTTTACAAAGAAAACAGAGCTGTTTTTTAAAAAGTGCCTAGCTGTGGATTTTGGCCTCTAGCTCAGCCGGCGCCTTGGGAAACCTAGTAAACCTGCACTTTCCTTAAAACTAGATACCTAGGGGAATCCAGGATGGGGTGACTTGTAGGGCTCTGATCAGATTCTGTTACCCTGAATCCTTTGCAAACCTCAAACGTTGGCCCAAAAAACACTTTTTCCTCTCATTTCGGTGACAGAAAGTTCTGAAATCCGAGAGGAGCCACAAATTTCCTTCCATCCAGCATTCCCCCAAGTCTCCCAATAAAAATGGTACCTCACTTGTGTGGGAAGGCCTAGCGCCCGCAAAAGGAAATGTCCCAAAACACAACATGGACACATCACATTTTCACAAAGAAAACAGAGCTGTTTTTTACAAAGTGCCCAGCTGTGGATTTTGGCCTCTAGCTAAGCCGGCACCTGGGAAAACCAAGCAAACCTGTGCATTTTTTAAAACTAGACACCTAGGGGAATCCAAGATAGGGTGCCTTGTGGGTCTCTGACCAGGTTCTGTTACCCAGAATCCTTTGCAAACCTCAGAATTTGGCCCAAAAAACACGTTTTCTTCTCATTTCAGTGACAGAAAGTTCTGGAATCCGAGAGGAGCCACAAATTTCCTTCCACCCTGCGTTCCGCCAAGTCTCTCGATAAAAATGGTACCTCACTTGTGTGGGTAGGCCTAGCGCCCATGAAAGGAAATGCCCTAAAACACAAGGTGGACACATCACATTTTCACAAAGAAAACAGAGCTGTTTTTTACAAAGTGCCTAGCTGTGGATTTTGGACTCTAGCTCAGCCGGCGCCTGGGGAAACCTAGCAAACCTGCACTTTCTTTAAAACCAGATACCTAGGGAAATCCAGGATGGGGTGACTTGTGGGTCTCTGATCAGTTTCTGTTACCCAGAATCCTTTGCAAACCTCAAACTTTAGCCAAAAAAACACTTTTTCATTTAATTTCTGTGACAGAAAGTTCTGGAATCCAAGAGGAACCACAAATTTCCTTCCATCCAGCATTCCCCCAAGTCTCCCAATAAAAATGGTACCTCACTTGTGAGGGAAGGCCTAACGCCCACAATAGGAAATGTCCCAAAACACAACATGGACACATCACATTTTCACAAAGAAAACAGAGCTGTTTTTTACAAAGTGCCCAGCTGTAGATTTTGGCCTCTAGCTCAGCCGGCACCTGGGAAAACCTAGCAAACCTGTCCATTTTTTAAAACTAGACACCTAGGGGAATCCAAGATGGGGTGCCTTGTGGGTCGCTGACCAGGTTCTGTTACCCAGAATCCTTTGCAAACCTCAGAATTTGGCTCAAAAAACACTTTTTCTTCTCATTTCGGTGACAGAAAGTTCTGGAATCCGAGAGGAGTCACAAATTTATTTCCACCCAGCGTTACGCCAAGTCTCCCGATAAAAATGGTACCTCACTTGTGTGGGTAGGCCTAGCGCCCATGAAAGGAAATGCCCCAAAACACAAGGTGGCACATCACATTTTCACAAAGAAAACAGAGCTGTTTTTTACAAAGTGCCTAGCTGTGGATTTTGGCTTCTATCTCAGTTTCCACCTGGGGAAACATAGTAAACCTGTGCATTTTTTAAAACTAGACACCTATGAGAATCCAGAATAGGGTGACTTGTCAGGCTCTGACCAGGTTCTGTTACCCAAAATCCTTTGAAAAACCTGAAAATTTGGCAAAAAAAACACTTTTTCCTCTCATTTCGTTGACAGAAAGTTATGGAATCTGAGGGGAGCCACAAATTTCCTTCCACCCAGCGTTCCGCCAAGTCTCCCAATAAAAATGGTACCTCACTTGTGTGGGTAGGTCTAGCGCCCATGAAAGTAAATGCCCCAAAACTCAAGGTGGACACATCACATTTTCACAAAGAAAACAGAGCTGTTTTTTACAAAGTGCCTAGCTGTGGATTTTGGCCTTTAGCTTAGCCGGAACTTGGAGAAACCAAGTAAACCTGTTCATTTTTTTAAACTAGACACCTAGGGGAATCCAGGATGGGGTGACTTGTGGGGCTCTGACCAGGTTCTGTTACCCAGAATCCTTTGCTAACCTCAAAATTTGGCCAAAAAAACACTATTTCCTCTCATTTTGGTGACAGAAAGTTCTGGAATCTGAGAGGAGCCACAAATTTCCATCCATCCATCGTTCCCCTAAGTCCCCCGATAAAAATGGTACCTCACTTGTGTGGGTAGGCCTAGTGCCTCCGAAATTGGAATGACCCAAAATATAACGGGGACATATCACATTTTTACAAAGAAAACAGAGCTGTTTTTTACAAAGTGCCTAGCTGTGGATTTTGGCCTCTATCTCAGTTGGCACCTGGGGAAACATAGCAAACCTGTGCATTTTTTTAAACTAGACACCTATGGGAATCCAGAATGGGGTGACTTGTCGGGCTCTGACCAGGTTCTGTTACCCAGAATCCTTTGAAAAACCTGAAAGTTTGTCCAAAAAAACACTTTTTCCTCTCATTTCGTTGACAGAAAGTTCTGCAATCTGAGGGGAGCCACAAATTTCCTTCCATCCAGCGTTCCCCCATGTCTCCCAATAAAAATGGTACCTCACTTGTGTGGGTAGGCCTAGCGCCCACGAAAGGAAATTCCTCAAAACACAACGTGGACACATCACATTTTCACAAAGAAAACAGAGCTGTTTTTTAAAAAGTGCCTAGCTGTGGACTTTCGCCTCTAGCTCAGCCGGCGCCTGGGGAAATATAACAAACCTGCACTTTCTTTAAAACTAGATACCTAGGGGAATCCAGGATGGGGTGACTTGTGGGGCTCTGATCAGTTTCTTTTACCCAGAATCCTTTGCAAACCTCAAACTTTGGCCAAAAAAAAACTTTTTCCTCTCATTTCGGTGACAGAAAGTTCTGGAATCCAAGAGGAGCCACAAATTTCCTTCCATCCAGCATTCCCCCAAGTCACGCAATAAAAATGGTACCTCACTTGTGTGGGAAGGCCTAGCACCCGCGAAAGGAAATGTCCCAAAACACAACATGGACACATCAAATATTCACAAAGAAAACAGAGCTGTCTTTTACAAAGTGCCCAGCTGTGGATTTTGGCATCTAACTCAGTTGGCACCTGGGAAAACCTAGCAAATCTGTGCATTTTTTAAAACTAGACACCTAGGGGAATCCAAAATGGGGTGCCTTGTGGGACTTTGACCAGGTTCTGTTACCCAGAATCCTTTGAAAACCTCAGAATTTGGCCAAAACAACACTTTTTCTTCTCATTTCGGTGACAGAAAGTTCTGAAATCCGAGAGGAGCCACAAATTTCATTCCACCCAGCGTTCCGCCAAGTCTCACGATAATGGTACCTCACTTGTGTGGGAAGGCCTAGCGCCCCCGAAAGGGAATGCCCCAAAACATAACGTGGACATATCACATTGTTACAAAGAAAACAGAGCTGTTTTTTACAAAATGCCTAGCTGTGGATTTTGGCCTCTATCTCAGTTGGCACCTGGAGAAAAATAGCAAACCTGTGTATTTTTTAAAACTAGACACCTATGGGAATCCAGAATGGGGTGACTTGTCGGGCTCTGACCAGGTTCTGTTACCCAGAATCCTTTGAAAAACCTGAAAATTTGGCCCAAAAAACACTTTTTACTCTCATTTCGTTGACAGAAAGTTCTGGAATCTGAGGGGAGCCACAAATTTCCTTCCATCCAGCGTTCCCCCATGTCTTCCCAATAAAAATGGTACCTCACTTGTGTGGGTAGGCCTAGCGCCCACGAAAGGAAATTCCCCAAAACACAACGTGGACACATCACATTTTCACAAAGAAAACAGAGCTGTTTTTTAAAAAGTGCCTAGCTGTGGATTTTTGCCTCTAGCTCAGCCGGCGCCTTGGGAAACCTAGCAAACCTGCAATTTCTTTAAAACTAGATACCTAGGGGAATCCAGGATGGGGTGAATTGTGGGGCTCTGATCAGTTTCTGTTACCCAGAATCCTTTGCAAACCTCAAACTTTGGCCAAAAAAAAAAATTTTCCTCACATTTCGGTGACAGAAAGTTCTGGAATCCAAGAGGAGCCACAAATTTCCTTCCATCTAGCATTCCCCCAAGTCTCCCAATAAAAATGGTACCTCACTTGTGTGGGAAGGCCTAGCGCCCGCGTAAGGAAATGCCCCAAAACACAACATGGACACATCAAATTTTCACAAAGAAAACAGAGCTGTTTTTTACAAAGTGACCAGCTGTGGATTTTGGCCTCTAGCTCAGCCGGCACCTGGGAAAACCTAGCAAACCTGTGCATTTTTTAAAACTAGACACCTAGGGGAATCCAAGATGGGGTGCCTTGTGGGACTTTGACCAGGTTCTGTTACCCAAAATCCTTTGCAAACCTCAGTATTTGGCCAAAACAACACTTTTTCTTCTCATTTCGGTGACAGAAAGATCTGAAATCCGAGGGGAGCAACAAATTTCCTTCCACCCAGTGTTCAGTCAAGTCTCTCGATAAAAATGGTACCTCACTTGTGTGGGTAGGCCTAGCGCCCATGAAAGGAAATTCCCCAAAACACAACGTGGACACATCACATTTTCACAAAGAAAACAGAGCTGTTTTTTAAAAAGTGCCTAGCTGTGGATTTTTGCCTCTAGCTTAGCCAGAACTTGGAGAAACCAAGTAAACCTGTTCATTTTTTAAAACTAGACACCTAGGGGAATCCAGGATGGGGTGACTTGTGGGGCTCTGACCAGGTTCTGTTACCCAGAATCCTTTGCTAACCTCAAAATTTGGCCCAAAAAACACTATTTCCTCTCATTTCGGTGACAGAAAGTTCAGGAATCTGAGAGGAGCCACAAATTTCCATCCAGCCTTCGTTCCCCTAAGTCTCCCGATAGAAATGGTACCTCACTTGTCTGAGTAGGCCTAGCGCCCCCGAAAGGGAATGCCCCAAAACATAACGTGGACATATCAAATTTTTACAAAGAAAACAGAGCTGTTTTTTACAAAGTGCCTAGCTGTGGATTTTGGCCTCTATCTCAGTTGGCACCTGGGGAAACATAGCAAACCTGCGCATTTTTTAAAACTAGACACCTATGGGAATCCAGAATGGGGTGACTTGTCGGGCTCTGACCAGGTTCTGTTACCCAGAATCCTTTGAAAAACCTCAAACTTTGGCCAAAAAAACACTTTTTCCTCTCATTTCGGTGACAGAAAGTTCTGGAATCTGAGGGGAGCGACAAATTTCCTTCCATCCAGTGTTCCCCCATGTCTCCCAATAAAAATGGTACCTCAATTGTGTGGGAAGGTCTAGCGCCCGTGAAAGAAAATGTCCCAAAACACAACGTGGACACATCACATTTTCACCAAGAAAACAGAGATGTTTTTTACAAAGTGCCCAGCTGTGGATTTTGGCCTTTAGCTCAGCCGGCACCTGGGAAAACCTAGCAAACCTGTGCATTTTTCAAAACTAGACACCTAGGGGAATCCAAGATGGGGTGCCTTGTGGGTCTCTGACCAGGTTCTGTTACCCAGAATCCTTTGCAAACCTGAGAATTTGACCCAAAAAACACTTTTTCTTCTCATTTCGGTGGCAGAAAATTCTGGAATCCGAGAGGAGCCACAAATTTCCTTCCACCTTGCGTTCCGCCAAGTCTCTCGCTAAAAATGGTACCTCACTTGTGTGGGTAGGCCTAGCGCCCATGAAAGGAAATGCCCCAAAACACAAGGTGGACACATCACATTTTCACAAAGAAAACAGAGCTGTTTTTTTACAAAGTGCCCAGCTGTGGATTTTGGCCTCTAGCTCAGCCGGCACCGGGGAAAACCTAGCAAACCTGTGCATTTTTTAAAACTAGACACCTAGGGGAATCCAAGATGGGGTGCTTGTGGGTCGCTGACCAGGTTCTGTTACCCAGAATCCTTTGCAAACCTCAGAATTTGGCCCAAAAAACACTTTTTCTTCTCATTTCGGTGACAGAAAGTTCTGGAATCCGAGAGGAGCCACAAATGTCCTTCCACCCTGCGTACCGCCAAGTCTATTGATAAAAATGGTACTTCACTTGTGTGGGTAGGCCTAGCGCCCATGAAAGGAAATACCCCAAAACACAAGGTAGACACATCACATTTTCACAAAGAAAACAGAGCTGTTTTTTACAAAGTGTCCAGCTGTGGATTTTGGCCTCTAGCTTAGCCGGCACCTGGGAAAACCTAGCAAACCTGTGCATTTTTTAAAACTAGGCACATAGGGGAATCCAAGATGGGGTGCCTTGTGGGTCTCTGACCAGGTTCTGTTACCCAGAATCCTTTGCAAACCTCAGAATTTGGCCAAAAAAACACTTTTTCTTCTCATTTCGGTGACAGAAAGTTCTGGAATCCGAGAGGAGCCACAAATTTCCTTCCACCCTGCGTTCCGCCAAGTCTCTCAATAAAAATGGTACCTCACTTGTGTGGGTAGGCCTAGCGCCCATGAAAGGAAATCCCCAAAACACAAGTTGGACACATCACATTTTCACAAAGAAAACAGAGCTGTTTTTTACAAAGTGCCTAGCTGTGGATTTTGGACTCTAGCTTAGCCGGAACTTGCAGAAACCAAGGAAACCTGTTCATTTTTTAAAAAAAGACACCTAGGTGAATCCAGGATGGGGTGACTTGTGGGGCTCTGACCAGGTTCTGTTACCCAGAATCCATTGCTAGACTCAAAATTTGGCCAAAAAAACACTATTTCCTCTCATTTCGGTGACATAAAGTTCTGGAATCTGAGAGGAGCCACAAATTTCCATCCATCCATCATTCCCCTAAGTCTCCCGATAAAAATGGTACCTCACTTGTGTGGGTAGGCCTTGCGCCCCCGAAAGGGAATGCCCCAAAACATAACGTGGACATATCACATTTTTACAAAGAAAACTGAGCTGTTTTTTACAAAGTGCCTAGCTGTGGATTTTGGCCTCTATCTCATTTGGCACCTGGGGAAGCATAGCAAACCTGCCCATTTTTTAAACCTAGATACCTATTTGAATCCAGGATGGGGTGACTTGTCAGGGTGACCGGGTTCTGTTACCCAGAATCCTTTGAAAAACCTGAAGATTTGGCCAAAAAAACACGTTTTCCTCTCATTTCTGTGACAGAAAGTTCTGGAATCCAAGAGGAGCCACACATTTCCTTCCATCCAGCATTCCCCCAAGTCTCCCAATAAAAATGGTACCTCACTTGTATGGGAAGGCCTAGCGCCCGCGAAAGGAAATGTCCCAAAACACAACATGGACACATCAAATTTTCACAAAAAAAACAGAGCTGTTTTTTACAAAGTGCCCAGCTGTGGATTTTGGCCTCTAGCTCAGCCGGCATCTGGGAAAACCTAGCAAACCTGTGCATTTTTTAAAACTACACACCTAGGGGAATCCAAGATGGGGTGCCTTGTGGGACTTTGACCAGGTTCTGTTACCCAGAATCCTTTGCAAACCTCAGTATTTGGCCAAAACAACACTTTTTCTTCTCATTTCGGTGACAGAAAGTTCTAGAATCCGAGAGGAGCCACAAATTTCCTACCACTCAGCGTTCCTCAAGTCTCTCGATAAAAATTGTACCTCACTTGTGTGGGTAGGCCTAGCGCCCATGAAAGGAAGTGCCCCAAAACACAAGGTGGACCCATCACATTTTCACAAAGAAAACAGAGCTGTTTTTTACAAAGTGCCTAGCTGTGGATTTTGGCCTCTAGCTTAGTCGGAACTTGGAGATACCAAGTAAACCTGTTCATTTTTTAAAACTAGACACCTAGGGGAATCCAGGATGGGGTGACTTGTGGGGCTCTGACCAGGTTCTGTTAGCCAGAATCCTTTGCTAACCTCAAAATTTGGCCCAAAAAAGCACTATTTCCTATCATTTCGGTGACAGAAAGTTCTGGAATCTGAGAGGAGCCACAAATTTCCATCAATCCATCGTTCCCCTAAGTCTCCCGATAAAAATGGAACCTCACTTGTGTGTGTAGGCCTAGCGCCCCCGAAAGGGAATGCCCCAAAACATAACGTGGACATATCACATTTTTACAAAGAAAACTGAGCTGTTTTTTACAAAGTGCCTAGCTGTGGATTTTGGCCTCTATCTCAGTTGGCACCTGGGGAAACATAGCAAACCTGCGCATTTTTTAAAACTAGACACCTATGGGAATCCAGGATGGGGTGACTTGTCAGGCTCTGACCATGTTCTGTTACCCAGAATCCTTTAAAAAACCTGAAAATTTGGCCAAAAAAACACGTTTTCCTCTCATTTCGGTGACAGAAAGTTCTGGAATCCAAGAGGAGCCACAAATTTCCTTCCATCCAGCATTCCCCCAAGTCTCCCAATAAAAATGGTACCTCACTTGTGTTGGAAGGCCTAGAGCCCGCGAAAGGAAATGCCCCAAAACACAAAATGGACACATCAAATTTTCACAAAGAAAACAGAGCTGTTTTATACAAAGTGCCCAGCTGTGGATTTTGGCCTCTAGATCAGCCGGCACCTGGGAAAACCTAGCAAACCTGTGCATTTTTGAAAACTAGACACCTAGGGGAATCCAAGATGGGGTGCCTTGTGGGGCTCTGACCAGGTTCTGTTACCCAGAATCCATTGCTAACCTCAAAATTTGGCCAAAAAAACACTATTTCCTCTCATTTCGGTGACATAAAGTTCTGGAATCTGAGAGGAGCCACAAATTTCCATCCATCCATCATTCCCCTAATTCTCCCAATAAAAATGGTACCTCACTTGTGTGGGTAGGCCTTGAGCCCCCGAAATGGAATGCCCATAAAACATAACGTGGACATATCACATTTTTACAAAGAAAACTGAGCTATTTTTTACAAAGTGCCTAGCTGTGGATTTTGGCCTCTATCTCAGTTGGCACCTGGGAAAGCATAGCAAACCTGATCATTTTTTTAAACTAGATACCTATGGGAATACAGGATGGGGTGACTTGTCAGGCTGACCAGGTTCTGTTACCCAGAATCCTTTGAAAAACCTGAAAATTTGGCCAAAAAAACACGTTTTCCTCTCATTTCGGTGACAGAAAGTTCTGGAATCTAAGAGGAGCCAAAAAATTTCTTCCATCCAGCATTCCCCCAAGTCTCCCAATAAAAATGGTACCTCACTTGTGTTGGAAGGCCTAGAGCCCGCGAAAGGAAATGCCCCAAAACACAAAATGGACACATCAAATTTTCACAAAGAAAACAGAGCTGTTTTATACAAAGTGCCCAGCTGTGGATTTTGGCATCTAGATCAGCCGGCACCTTGGAAAACCTAGCAAACCTGTGCATTTTTTAAAACTAGACACCTAGGGGAATCCAAGATGGAGTGCCTTGTGGGACTTTGACCAGGTTCTGTTACCCAGAATCCTTTGCAAACCTCAGTATTTGGCCAAAACAACACTTTTTCTTCTCATTTCGGTGACAGAAAGATCTGGAATCCGAGGGGAGCCACAAATTTCCTTCCACCCAGCGTTCCGTCAAGTCTCTCGATAAAAATGGTACCTCACTTGTGTGGGTAGGCCTAGCGCCCATGAAAGGAAATACCCCAAAACACAAGGTGGACACATCACATTTTCACAAAGAAAACAGAGCTGTTTTTTACAAAGTGCCTAGCTGTGGATTTTGGCCTCTGGCTTAGACGGAACTTGGAGAAACCAAGTAAACCTGTTCATTTTTTAAAACTAGACACCTAGGGGAATCCAGGATGGAGTGACTTGTGGGGCTCTGACCAGGTTCTGTTACCCAGAATCCTTGGAAAAACCTGAAAATTTGGCCCAAAAAACACTTTTTCCTCTCATTTCGTAGACAGAAAGTTCTGGAATCTGAGGGGAGCCACAAATTTCCATCCATCCATCATTCCCCTAAGTCTCCCGATAAAAATGGTACCTCACTTGTGTGGGTAGGCCTTGCGCCCCGAAAGGGAATGCCCCAAAACATAACGTGGACATATCACATTTTTACAAATAAAACAGAGCTGTTTTTTACAAAGTGCCTAGCTGTGGATTATGGCCTCTAACTCAGTTGGCACCTGGGGAAGCATAGCAAACCTGCCCATTTTTTAAAACTAGATACCTATGGGAATCCAGGATGGGGTGACTTCTCAGGCTGACCAGGTTCTGTTACCCAGAATCCTTTGAAAAACCTGAAAATGTGGCCAAAAAACACGTTTTCCTCTCATTTCTGTGACAGAAAGTTCTGGAATCCAAGAGGAGCCACACATTTCCTTCCATCCAGCATTCCCCCAAGTCTCCCAATAAAAATGGTACCTCACTTGTATGGGAAGGCCTAGCGCCCGCGAAAGGAAATGTCCCAAAACACAGCATGGACACATCAAATTTTCACAAAAAAAAACAGATCAGTTTTTTACAAAGTGCCCAGCTGTGGATTTTGGCCTCTAGCTCAGCCGGCATCTGGGAAAACCTAGCAAACCTGTGCATTTTTTAAAACAAGACACCTAGGGGAATGCAAGATGGGGTGCCTTGTGGGACTTTGACCAGGTTCTGTTACCTAGAATCCTTTGCAAACCTCAGTATTTGGCCAAAACAACACTTTTTCTTCTCATTTCGGTGACAGAAAGTTCTAGAATCCGAGAGGAGCCACAAATTTCCTTCCACTCAGCGTTCCGTCAAGTCTCTCGATAAAAATTGTACCTCACTTGTGTGGGTAGGCCTAGCGCCCATGAAAGGAAGTGCCCCAAAACACAAGGTGGACACATCACATTTTCACAAAGAAAACAGAGCTGTTTTTTACAAAGTGCCTAGCTGTGGATTTTGGCCTCTGGCTTAGCCGGAACTTGGAGATACCAAGTAAACCTGTTCATTTTTTTAAACTAGACACCTAGGGGAATCCAGGATGGGGTGACTTATGGGGCTCTGACCAGGTTCTGTTAACCAGAATCCTTTGCAAACCTCAAAATTTGGCCCAAAAAACACTTTTTCCTATCATTCCGGTGACAGAAAGTTCTGCAATCTGAGAGGAGCCACAAATTTCCATCAATCCATTGTTCCCCTAAGTCTCCCGATAAAAATGGTACCTCACTTGTGTGGGTAGGCCTAGCGCCCCCGAAAGGGAATGCCCCAAAACATAACATGGACATATCACATTTTTACAAAGAAAACTGAGCTGTTTTTTACAAAGTGCCTAGCTGTGGATTTTGGCCTCTATCTCAGTTGGCACCTGGGGAAACATAGCAAACCTGCACATTTTTTAAAACTAGACACCTATGGGAATCCAGGATGGGGTGACTTGTCGGGCTCTGACCAGGTTCTGTTACCCAGAATCCTTTAAAAACCTGAAAATTTGGCCAAAAAAACGTGTTTTCCTCTCATTTCGGTGACAGAAAGTTCTGGAATCCAAGAGGAGCCACATATTTCCTTCCATCCAGCATTCCCCCAAGTCTCCCAATAAAAATGGTACCTCACTTGTGTTGGAAGGCCTAGAGCCCGTAAAAGGAAATGCCCCAAACACAAAATAGACACATCAAATTTTCACAAAGAAAACAGAGCTGTTTTATACAAAGTGCCCAGCTGTGGATTTTGGCCTCTGGCTTAGCCGGAACTTGGAGAAACCAAGTAAACCTGTTCATTTTTTAAAACTAGACACCTAGGGGAATCCAGGATGGAGTGACTTGTGGGGCTTTGACCAGGTTCTGTTACCCAGAATCCTTGGAAAAACCTGAAAATTTGGCCCAAAAAACACTTTTTCCTCTCATTTCGTAGACAGAAAGTTCTGGAATCTGAGGGGAGCCACAAATTTCCATCCATCCATCATTCCCCTAAGTCTCCCGATAAAAATGGTACCTCACTTGTGTGGGTAGGCCTTGCGCCCCGAAAGGGAATGCCCCAAAACATAACGTGGACATATCACATTTTTACAAATAAAACAGAGCTGTTTTTTACAAAGTGCCTAGCTGTGGATTATGGCCTCTAACTCAGTTGGCACCTGGGGAAGCATAGCAAACCTGCGCATTTTTTAAAACTAGATACCTATGGGAATCCAGGATGGGGTGACTTCTCAGGCTGACCAGGTTCTGTTACCCAGAATCCTTTGAAAAACCTGAAAATGTGGCCAAAAAACACGTTTTCCTCTCATTTCTGTGACAGAAAGTTCTGGAATCCAAGAGGAGCCACACATTTCCTTCCATCCAGCATTCCCCCAAGTCTCCCAATAAAAATGGTACCTCACTTGTATGGGAAGGCCTAGCGCCCGCGAAAGGAAATGTCCCAAAACACAGCATGGACACATCAAATTTTCACAAAAAAAAACAGATCAGTTTTTTACAAAGTGCCCAGCTGTGGATTTTGGCCTCTAGATCAGCCGGCACCTGGGAAAACCTAGCAAGCCTGTGCATTTTTGAAAACTAGACACCTAGGGGAATCCAAGATGGGGTGCCTTGTGGGACTTTGACCAGGTTCTGTTACCCAGAATCCTTTGCAAACCTCAGTATTTGGCCAAAACAACACTTTTTCTTCTCATTTCGGTGACAGAAAGATCTGGAATCCGAGGGGAGCCACAAATTTCCTTCCACCCAGCGTTCCGTCAAGTCTCTCGATACAAATGGTACCTCACTTGTGTGGGTAGGCCTAGCGCACATTAAAGGAAATACCCCAAAACACAAGGTGGACACATAACATTTTCACAAAGAAAACAGAGCTGTTTTTTACAAAGTGCCTAGCTGTGGATTTTGGCCTCTGGCTTAGCCGGAACTTGGAGATACCAAGTAAACCTGTTAATTTTTTAAAACTAGACACCTAGGGGAATCCAGGATGGGGTGACTTGTGGGGCTCTGACCAGGTTCTGTTACCCAGAATCCTTTGCTAACCTCAAAATTTGGCCAAAAAAACACTATTTCCTCTCATTTCGGTGACAGAAAGTTCTGGAATCTGAGAGGAGCCACAAATTTCCATCCATCCATCGTTCCCCTAAGTCTCTCGATAAAAATGGTACCTCACTTGTGTGGGTAGGCCTAGCGCCCCCGAAAGGGAATGCCCCAAAACATAACATGGACATATCACATTTTTACAAAGAAAACAGAGCTGTTTTTTACAAAGTGCCTAGCTGTGGATTTTGGCCTCTATCTCAGTTGGCACCTGGGGAAACATAGCAAACCTGCGCATTTTTTTTAAAAACTAGACACCTATGGGAATCCACAATGGGGTGACTTGTCGGGCTCTGACTAGGTTCTGTTACCCAGAATCCTTTGAAAAACCTGAAAATTTGGCCAAAAAAACACTTTTTCCTCTCATATCGTTGACAGAAAGTTCTGGAATCTGAGGGGAGCCACAAATTTCCTTCCATCCAGCGTTCCCCCATGTCTCCCAATAAAAATGGTACCTCACTTGTGTGGGTAGGCCTAGCGCCCACAAAAGGAAATTCCCCAAAACACAACGTGGACAAATCACATTTTCACAAAGAAAACAGAGCTGTTTTTTAAAAAGTGCCTATCTGTGGATTTTGGCCTCTAGCTTAGCCGGCGCCTGGGTAAACCTAGCTTACCTGCACTTTCTTTAAAACTAGATGCCTAGGGGAATCCAGAATGGGGTGACTTGTGGGGCTGTGATCAGTTCCTGTTACCCAGAATCCTTTGTAAACCTCAAACGTAGCCAAAAAAACACCTTTTCCTCTCATTTCGGTGACAGAAAGTTCTGGAATCCAAGAGGAGCCACAAATGTCCTTCCATCTATCATTCCCCCAAGTCTCCCAATAAAAATGGTACCTCACTTGTGTGGGAAGGCCTAGCGCCTGCAAAAGGAAATGTCCCAAAACACAACATGGACACATCAAATTTTCACAAAGAAAACAGAGCTGTCTTTTACAAACTGCCCAGCTGTGGGTTTTGGCCTCTAGCTCAGTTGGCACCTGGAAAACCTAGCAAACCTGTGCATTTTTTAAAACTAGACACCTAGGGGAATCCAAGATGGTTTGCCTTGTGGGACTTTGACCAGGTTCTGTTACCCAGAATCCTTTGCAAACCTCAGAATTTGGCCAAAACAACACGTTTTCTTCTCATTTCGGTGACAGAAAGTTCTGAAATCCGAGAGGAGCCACAAATGTCCTTCCATCTAGCATTCCTCCAAGTCTCCCAATAAAAATGATACCTCACTTGTGTGGGAAGGCCTAGCGCCTGTGAAAGGAAATGTCCCAAAACACAACATGGACACATCAAATTTTCACAAAGAAAACAGAGCTGTCTTTTACAAAGTGCCCAGCTGTGGGTTTTGGACTCTAGCTCAGTTGGCACCTGTGAAAACCTGGCAAACCTGTGCATTTTTTAAAACTAGACACCTAGGGGAATCCAAGATGGGGTGCCTTGTGGGACTTTGACCAGGTTCTGTTACCCAGAATCCTTTGCAAACCTCAGAATTTGGCCAAAACAACACTTTTTCCTCTCATTTCGGTGACAGAAAGTTCTGGAATCCAAGAGGAGCCACAAATTGCCTTCCATCTAGCATTCCCCCAAGTCTCCCAATAAAAATGGTACCTCACTTGTGTGGGAAGGCCTAGCGCCCGCGAAAGGAAATGTCCCAAAACACAACATGGACACATCAATTTTTCACAAAGAAAACAGAGCTGTTTTTTACAAAGTGCCCAGCTGTGGGTTTTGGCCTCTAGCTCAGCCGGCACCTGGGAAAACCTAGCAAACCTGTGCATTTTTTAAAACTAGACACTTAGGGGAATCCAAGATGGGGGTGCCTTGTGGGTCTCTGACAAGGTTCTGTTACCCAGAATCCTTTGCAAACCTCAGAATTTGGCCAAACAAACACTTTTTCTTCTCATTTCGGTGACAGAAAGTTCTGGAATCCGAGATGAGCCACAAATTTCCTTCCACCCTGCATTCCGCCAAGTCTCTCGATAAAAATGGTACCTCACTTGTGTGGATAGGCCTAGCACCCATGAAAGGAAATGCCCCAAAACACAAGGTGGACACATCACATTTTCACAAAGAAAACAGAGCTGTTTTTTACAAAGTGCCTAGCTGTGGATTTTGGCCTCTAGCTTAGCCGGAACTTGGAGAAACCAAGTAAACCTGTTCATTTTTTAAAACTAGACACCTAGGGGAATCCAGGATGGAGTGACTTGTGGGGCTCTGACCAGGTTCTGTTACCCAGAATCCTTTGCTAACCTCAAAATGTGGCCAAAAAAACACTATTTCCTCTCATTTTGGTTACAGAAAGTTCTGGAATCTGAGAGGAGCCACAAATTTCCATCAATCCATCGTTCCCCTAAGTCTCCCGATAAAAATGGTACCTCAATTGTGTGGGTAGGCCTAGCGCCCCCGAAAGGGAATGCCCCAAAACATAACGTGGACATATCACATTTTTACAAAGAAAACATATGTTTTTTACAATGTGCCTAGCTGTGGCTTTTGGCCTCTATCTCAGGTGGCACATCTGCGCATTTTTTTAACCTAGACACCTATGGGAATCCAGGATGGGGTGACTTGTCAGGCTCTGACCATGTTCTGTTACCCAGAATCCTTTAAAAAACCTGAAAATTTGGCCAAAAAAACACGTTTTCCTCTCATTTCGGTGACAGAAAGTTCTGGAATCCAAGAGGAGCCACAAATTTCCTTCCATCCAGCATTCCCCCAAGTCTCCCAATAAAAATGGTACCTCACTTGTGTTGGAAGGCCTAGAGCCCGCGAAAGGAAATGCCCCAAAACACAAAATGGACACATCAAATTTTCACAAAGAAAACAGAGCTGTTTTATACAAAGTGCCCAGCTGTGGATTTTGGCCTCTAGATCAGCCGGCACCTGGGAAAACCTAGCAAACCTGTGCATTTTTGAAAACTAGACACCTAGGGGAATCCAAGATGGGGTGCCTTGTGGGGCTCTGACCAGGTTCTGTTACCCAGAATCCATTGCTAAACTCAAAATTTGGCCCAAAAAACACTATTTCCTCTCATTTCGGTGACATAAAGTTCTGGAATCTGAGAGGAGCCACAAATTTCCATCCATCCATCATTCCCCTAAGTCTCCCAATAAAAATGGTACCTCACTTGTGTGGGTAGGCCTTGAGCCCCCGAAATGGAATGCCCCAAAACATAACGTGGACATATCACATTTTTACAAAGAAAACTGAGCTGTTTTTTACAAAGTGCCTAGCTGTGGATTTTGGCCTCTATCTCAGTTGGCACCTGGGAAAGCATAGCAAACCTGAGCATTTTTTTAAACTAGATACCTATGGGAATACAGGATGGGGTGACTTGTCAGGCTGACCAGGTTCTGTTACCCAGAATCCTTTGAAAAACCTGAAAATTTGACCAAAAAAACACGTTTTCCTCTCATTTCGGTGACAGAAAGTTCTGGAATCCAAGAGGAGCCAAAAATTTTCTTCCATCCAGCATTCACCCAAGTCTCCCAATAAAAATGGTACCTCACTTGTGTTGGAAGGCCTAGAGCCCGCGAAAGGAAATGCCCCAAAACACAAAATGGACACATCAAATTTTCACAAAGAAAACAGAGCTGTTTTATACAAAGTGCCCAGCTGTGGATTTTGGCATCTAGATCAGCCGGCACCTGGGAAAACCTAGCAAACCTGTGCATTTTTGAAAACTAGACACCTAGGGGAATCCAAGATGGAGTGCCTTGTGGGACTTTGACCAGGTTCTGTTACCCAGAATCCTTTGCAAACCTCAGTATTTGGCCAAAACAACACTTTTTCTTCTCATTTCGGTGACAGAAAGATCTGGAATCCGAGGGGAGCCACAAATGTCCTTCCACCCAGCGTTCCGTCAAGTCTCTCGATAAAAATGGTACCTCACTTGTGTGGGTAGGCCTAGCGCCCATGAAAGGAAATACCCCAAAACACAAGGTGGACACATCACATTTTCACAAAGAAAACAGAGCTGTTTTTTACAAAGTGCCTAGCTGTGGATTTTGGCCTCTGGCTTAGCCGGAACTTGGAGAAACCAAGTAAACCTGTTCATTTTTTAAAACTAGACACCTAGGGGAATCCAGGATGGAGTGACTTGTGGGGCTCTGACCAGGTTCTGTTACCCAGAATCCTTGGAAAAACCTGAAAATTTGGCCCAAAAAACACTTTTTCCTCTCATTTCGTAGACAGAAAGTTCTGGAATCTGAGGGGAGCCACAAATTTCCATCCATCCATCATTCCCCTTTGTCTCCCGATAAAAATGGTACCTCACTTGTGTGGGTAGGCCTTGCGCCCCGAAAGGGAATGCCCCAAAACATAACGTGGACATATCACATTTTTACAAAGAAAACAGAGCTGTTTTTTACAAAGTGCCTAGCTGTGGATTTTGGCCTCTATCTCAGTTGGCACCTGGGGAAGCATAGCAAACCTGCGCATTTTTTAAAACTAGATACCTATGGGAATCCAGGATGGGGTGACTTCTCAGGCTGACCAGGTTCTGTTACCCAGAATCCTTTGAAAAACCTGAAAATGTGGCCAAAAAAACACGTTTTCCTCTCATTTCTGTGACAGAAAGTTCTGGAATCCAAGAGGAGCCACACATTTCCTTCCATCCAGCATTCCCCCAAGTCTCCCAATAAAAATGGTACCTCACTTATATGGGAAGGCCTAGCGCCCGCGAAAGGAAATGTCCCAAAACACAGCATGGACACATCAAATTTTCACAAAAAAAAACAGATCAGTTTTTTACAAAGTGCCCAGCTGTGGATTTTGGCCTCTAGCTCAGCCGGCATCTGGGAAAACCTAGCAAACCTGTGCATTTTTTAAAACAAGACACCTAGGGGAATCCAAGATGGGGTGCCTTGTGGGACTTTGACCAGGTTCTGTTACCTAGAATCCTTTGCAAACCTCAGTATTTGGCCAAAACAACACTTTTTCTTCTCATTTCGGTGACAGAAAGTTCTAGAATCCGAGAGGAGCCACAAATTTCCTTCCACTCAGCGTTCCGTCAAGTCTCTCGATAAAAATTGTACCTCACTTGTGTGGGTAGGCCTAGCGCCCATGAAAGGAAGTGCCCCAAAACACAAGGTGGACACATCACATTTTCACAAAGAAAACAGAGCTGTTTTTTACAAAGTGCCTAGCTGTGGATTTTGGCCTCTGGCTTAGCCGGAACTTGGAGATACCAAGTAAACCTGTTCATTTTTTTAAACTAGACACCTAGGGGAATCCAGGATGGGGTGACTTATGGGGCTCTGACCAGGTTCTGTTAACCAGAATCCTTTGCAAACCTCAAAATTTGGCCCAAAAAACACTTTTTCCTATCATTCCGGTGACAGAAAGTTCTGCAATCTGAGAGGAGCCACAAATTTCCATCAATCCATTGTTCCCCTAAGTCTCCCGATAAAAATGGTACCTCACTTGTGTGGGTAGGCCTAGCGCCCCCGAAAGGGAATGCCCCAAAACATAACATGGACATATCACATTTTTACAAAGAAAACTGAGCTGTTTTTTACAAAGTGCCTAGCTGTGGATTTTGGCCTCTATCTCAGTTGGCACCTGGGGAAACATAGCAAACCTGCACATTTTTTAAAACTAGACACCTATGGGAATCCAGGATGGGGTGACTTGTCGGGCTCTGACCAGGTTCTGTTACCCAGAATCCTTTAAAAACCTGAAAATTTGGCCAAAAAAACGTGTTTTCCTCTCATTTCGGTGACAGAATGTTCTGGAATCCAAGAGGAGCCACAAATTTCCTTCCATCCAGCATTCCCCCAAGTCTCCCAATAAAAATGGTACCTCACTTGTGTTGGAAGGCCTAGAGCCCGTAAAAGGAAATGCCCCAAACACAAAATAGACACATCAAATTTTCACAAAGAAAACAGAGCTGTTTTATACAAAGTGCCCAGCTGTGGGTTTTGGCCTCTAGATCAGCCGGCACCTGGGAAAACCTAGCAAGCCTGTGCATTTTTGAAAACTAGACACCTAGGGGAATCCAAGATGGGGTGCCTTGTGGGACTTTGACCAGGTTCTGTTACCCAGAATCCTTTGCAAACCTCAGTATTTGGCCAAAACAACACTTTTTCTTCTCATTTCGGTGACAGAAAGATCTGGAATCCGAGGGGAGCCACAAATTTCCTTCCACCCAGCGTTCCGTCAAGTCTCTCGATACAAATGGTACCTCACTTGTGTGGGTAGGCCTAGCGCCCATTAAAGGAAATACCCCAAAACACAAGGTGGACACATAACATTTTCACAAAGAAAACAGAGCTGTTTTTTACAAAGTGCCTAGCTGTGGATTTTGGCCTCTGGCTTAGCCGGAACTTGGAGATACCAAGTAAACCTGTTCATTTTTTAAAACTAGACACCTAGGGGAATCCAGGATGGGGTGACTTATGCGGCTCTGACCAGGTTCTGTTACCCAGAATCCTTTGCTAACCTCAAAATTTGGCCAAAAAAACACTATTTCCTCTCATTTCGGTGACAGAAAGTTCTGGAATCTGAGAGGAGCCACAAATTTCCATCCATCCATCGTTCCCCTAAGTCTCTCGATAAAAATGGTACCTCACTTGTGTGGGTAGGCCTAGCGCCCCCGAAAGGGAATGCCCCAAAACATAACATGGACATATCACATTTTTACAAAGAAAACAGAGCTGTTTTTTACAAAGTGCCTAGCTGTGGATTTTGGCCTCTATCTCAGTTGGCACCTGGGGAAACATAGCAAACCTGCGCATTTTTTTTTTAAACTAGACACCTATGGGAATCCACAATGGGGTGACTTGTCGGGCTCTGACTAGGTTCTGTTACCCAGAATCCTTTGAAAAACCTGAAAATTTGGCCAAAAAAACACTTTTTCCTCTCATTTCGTTGACAGAAAGTTCTGGAATCTGAGGGGAGCCACAAATTTCCTTCCATCCAGCGTTCCAACCTGTGTCGCCAAATAAAAATGGTACCTCACCTGTGTGGGTAGGCCTAGCGCCCACAAAAGGAAATTCCCCAAAACACAACGTGGACAAATCACATTTTCACAAAGAAAACAGAGCTGTTTTTTAAAAAGTGCCTATCTGTGGATTTTGGCCTCTAGCTTAGCCGGCGCCTGGGTAAACCTAGCTTACCTGCACTTTCTTTAAAACTAGATGCCTAGGGGAATCCAGAATGGGGTGACTTGTGGGGCTGTGATCAGTTCCTGTTACCCAGAATCCTTTGTAAACCTCAAACGTGGCCAAAAAAACACCTTTTCCTCTCATTTCGGTGACAGAAAGTTCTGGAATCCAAGAGGAGCCACAAATGTCCTTCCATCTATCATTCCCCCAAGTCTCCCAATAAAAATGGTACCTCACTTGTGTGGGAAGGCCTAGCGCCTGCAAAAGGAAATGTCCCAAAACACAACATGGACACATCAAATTTTCACAAAGAAAACAGAGCTGTCTTTTACAAACTGCCCAGCTGTGGGTTTTGGCCTCTAGCTCAGTTGGCACCTGGGAAAACCTAGCAAACCTGTGCATTTTTTAAAACTAGACACCTAGGGGAATCCAAGATGGTTTGCCTTGTGGGACTTTGACCAGGTTCTGTTACCCAGAATCCTTTGCAAACCTCAGAATTTGGCCAAAACAACACGTTTTCTTCTCATTTCGGTGACAGAAAGTTCTGAAATCCGAGAGGAGCCACAAATGTCCTTCCATCTAGCATTCCTCCAAGTCTCCCAATAAAAATGATACCTCACTTGTGTGGGAAGGCCTAGCGCCTGTGAAAGGAAATGTCCCAAAACACAACATGAACACATCAAATTTTCACAAAGAAAACAGAGCTGTCTTTTACAAAGTGCCCAGCTGTGGGTTTTGGACTCTAGCTCAGTTGGCACCTGGGAAAACCTGGCAAACCTGTGCATTTTTTAAAACTAGACACCTAGGGGAATCCAAGATGGGGTGCCTTGTGGGACTTTGACCAGGTTCTGTTACCCAGAATCCTTTGCAAACCTCAGAATTTGGCCAAAACAACACTTTTTCCTCTCATTTCAGTGACAGAAAGTTCTGGAATCCAAGAGGAGCCACAAATTGCCTTCCATCTAGCATTCCCCCAAGTCTCCCAATAAAAATGGTACCTCACTTGTGTGGGAAGGCCTAGCGCCCGCGAAAGGAAATGTCCCAAAACACAACATGGACACATCAATTTTTCACAAAGAAAACAGAGCTGTTTTTTACAAAGTGCCCAGTTGTGGATTTTGGCCTCTAGCTCAGCCGGCACCTGGGAAAACCTAGCAAACCTGTGCATTTTTTAAAACTAGACACTTAGGGGAATCCAAGATGGGGGTGCCTTGTGGGTCTCTGACCAGGTTCTGTTACCCAGAATCCTTTGCAAACCTCAGAATTTGGCCAAAAAAACACTTTTTCTTCTCATTTCGGTGACAGAAAGTTCTGGAATCCGAGATGAGCCACAAATTTCCTTCCACCCTGCATTCCGCCAAGTCTCTCGATAAAAATGGTACCTCACTTGTGTGGATAGGCCTAGCACCCATGAAAGGAAATGCCCCAAAACACAAGGTGGACACATCACATTTTCACAAAGAAAACAGAGCTGTTTTTTACAAAGTGCCTAGCTGTGGATTTTGGCCTCTAGCTTAGCCGGAACTTGGAGAAACCAAGTAAACCTGTTCATTTTTTAAAACTAGACACCTAGGGGAATCCAGGATGGAGTGACTTGTGGGGCTCTGACCAGGTTCTGTTACGCAGAATCCTTTGCTAACCTCAAAATTTGGCCAAAAAAACACTATTTCCTCTCATTTCGGTTACAGAAAGTTTTGGAATCTGAGAGGAGCCACAAATTTCCATCAATCCATCGTTCTCCTAAGTCTCCCGATAAAAATGGTACCTCAATTGTGTGGGTAGGCCTAGCGCCCCCGAAAGGGAATGCCCCAAAACATAACGTGGACATATCACATTTTTACAAAGAAAACAGATGTTTTTTACAATGTGCCTAGCTGTGGCTTTTGGCCTCTATCTCAGGTGGCACATCTGCGCATTTTTTTAAACTAGACACCTATGTGAATCCACAATGGGGTGACTTGTCGGGCTCTGACCAGGTTCTGTTACCCAGAATCCTTTGAAAAACCTGAAAATTTTGCCAAAAAAACACTTTTTCCTCTCATTTCGTTGACAGAAAGTTCTGGAATCTGAGGGGAGCCACAAATTTCCTTCCATCCAGCGTTCCCCCATGTCTCCCAATAAAAATGGTACCTCACTTGTGTGGGTAGACCTAGCGCCCACGAAAGGAAATTCCCCAATACACAACGTGGACACATCACATTTTCACAAAGAAAACAGAGCTGTTTTTTAAAAAGTGCCTAGCTGTGGATTTTTGCCTCTAGCTCGGCAGGCGCCTGGGGAAACCTAGCAAACCTGCACTTTCTTTAAAACTAGATACCTAGGGGAATCCAGGATGGGGTGACTTGTGGGGCTCTGATCAGTTTCTGTTACCCAGAATCCTCTGCAAACCTCAAACTTTGGCCAAAAAAACACGTTTTCCTCGCATTTCGGTGACAGAAAGTTCTGGAATTCAAGAGGAGCCACAAATTTCCTTCCATCCAGCATTCACCCAAGTCTCCCAATAAAAATGGTACCTCACTTTTGTGGGAAGGCGTAGCGCCCGCCAAAGGGAATGCCCCAAAACATAACGTGGACATAGCACATTTTTACAAAGAACACAGAGCTGTTTTTCACAAAGTGCCTAGCTGTGGATTTTGGCCTCTATCTCAGTTGGCACCTGGGGAAACATAGCAAACCTGCGCATTTTTTAAAACTAGACACCTATAGGAATCCAGAATGGGGTGACTTGTCGGGCTCTGACCAGGTTCTGTTACCCAGAATCCTTTGAAAAACCTGAAAATTTGGCCAAAAAAACATTTTTTCCTCTCATTTCGTTGACAGAAAGTTCTGGAATCTGAGGGGAGCCACAAATTTCTTTCCATCCAGCGTTCCCCCATGTCTCCCAATAAAAATGGTACCTCACTTGTGTGGGTAGGCCTAGCGCCCACAAAAGGAAATTCCCCAAAACACAACGTGGACACATCACATTTTCACAAAGAAAACAGAGCTGTTTTTTAAAAAGTGCCTAGCTGTGGATTTTTGCCTCTAGCTCGGCAGGCGCCTGGGGAAACCTAGCAAACCTGCACTTTCTTTAAAACTAGATACCTAGGGGAATCCAGGATGGGGTGACTTGTGGGACTCTGATCAGTTTCTGTTACCCAGAATCCTCTGCAAACCTCAAACTTTGGCCAAAAAAACACGTTTTCCTCGCATTTCGGTGACAGAAAGTTCTGGAATTCAAGAGGAGCCACAAATTTCCTTCCATCCAGCATTCACCCAAGTCTCCCAATAAAAATGGTACCTCACTTTTGTGGGAAGGCGTAGCGCCCGCCAAAGGGAATGCCCCAAAACATAACGTGGACATAGCACATTTTTACAAAGAACACAGAGCTGTTTTTCACAAAGTGCCTAGCTGTGGATTTTGGCCTCTATCTCAGTTGGCACCTGGGGAAACATAGCAAACCTGCGCATTTTTTAAAACTAGACACCTATAGGAATCCAGAATGGGGTGACTTGTCGGGCTCTGACCAGGTTCTGTTACCCAGAATCCTTTGAAAAACCTGAAAATTTTGCCAAAAAAACATTTTTTCCTCTCATTTCGTTGACAGAAAGTTCTGGAATCTGAGGGGAGCCACAAATTTCTTTCCATCCAGCGTTCCCCCATGTCTCCCAATAAAAATGGTACCTCACTTGTGTGGGTAGGCCTAGCGCCCACAAAAGGAAATTCCCCAAAACACAACGTGGACACATCACATTTTCACAAAGAAAACAGAGCTGTTTTTTAAAAAGTGCCTAGCTGTGGATTTTGGCCTCTAGCTCAGCTGGCGCCTGGGGAAACCTAGCAAACCTGCCCTTTCTTTAAAACTAGATACCTAGGGGAATCCAGGATGGGGTGACTTGTGGGGCTCTGATCAGTTTCTGTTACCCAGAATCCTTTGCAAACCTCAAACTTTGGCCAAAAAAACACGTTTTCCTCTCATTTCGGTGAGAGAAAGTTCTGGAATCTGAGGGGAGCCACAAATTTCCTTCCATCCAGCGTTCCCCCCATGTCTCCCAATAAAAATGGTACCTCACTTGTGTGCGAAGGCCTAGCGCCCACAAAAGAAAATTCCCCAAAACACAACGTGGACACATCACATTTTCACAAAGAAAACAGAGCTGTTTTTTAAAAAGTGCCTAGCTGTGGATTTTGGCCTCTAGCTCAGCCGGAGCCTGGGGTAACCTAGCAAACCTGCACTTTCTTTAAAACTAGATACTTAGGGAAATCCAGGATGGGGTGACTTGTGGGGCTCTGATCAGTTTCTGTTACCCAGAATCCTTTGCAAACCTTAAACTTTGGCCAAAAAAAAAAGTTTTCCTCGCATTTCGGTGACAGAAAGTTCCGGTATCCGAGAGGAGCCACAAATTTCCTTCCATCCAGCATTCCCCCCAAGTCTCCCAATAAAAATGGTACCTCACTTGGGTGGGAAGGCCTAGCGCCCGCGAAAGGTAATGTCCCAAAACACAACATCGACACATTACATTTTCACAAAGAAAACAGAGCTGTTTTTTACAAAGTGCCTAGCTGTGGATTTTGGCCTCTAGCTCAGCGAGCACCTTAGAAAACCTAGCAAACCTGTGCATTTTTTAAAACTAGACACCTAGGGGAATCCAAGATGGGGTGCCTTGTGGGACTCTGACCAGGTTCTGTTACCCAGAATCCTTTGCAAACCTCAGAATTTGGCCCAAAAATACACTTTTTCTTCTCATTTCGGTGACAGAAGTTCTGGAATCCGAGAGGAGCCACACATTTCCTCCCACCCAGCGTTCCGCCAAGTCTCCCGATAAAAATGGTACCTCATTTGTGTGGGTAGGCCTAGCGCCCATGAAAGGAAATGCCCCAAAACACAAGGTGGACACATCACATTTTCACAAAGAAAACAGAGCTGTTTTTTACAAAGTGCCTAGCTGTGGATTTTGGCCTCTAGCTTAGCCGGAACATGGAGAAAGCAAGTAAACCTGTTCATTTTTTAAAACTAGACACCTAGGGGAATCCAGGATGGGGTGACTTGTGGTGCTCTGACCAAGTTCTGTTACCCGGAACCCTTTTGCTAACCTCAAAATTTGGCCAAAAAACACTATTTCCTCTCATTTCGGTGACAGAATGTTCTGGAATCTGAGAGGAGCCACAAATTTCCATCCATCCATCGTTCCCCTAAGTCTCCCGATAAAAATGGTACCTCACTTGTGTGGGTAGGCCTAGCGCCCCCGAAAGGGAATGCCCCAAAACATATCGTGGACATATCACATTTTTACAAAGAAAACTGAGCTGTTTTTTACAAAGTGCCTAGCTGTGGATTTTGGCCTCTATCTCAGTTGGCACCTGGGGAAACAAAGCAAACCTGCGCATTTTTTAAAACTAGACAACTATGGGAATCCAGGATGGGGTGACTTGTCGGGCTCTGGCTAGGTTCTGTTACCCAGAATCCTTTGAAAAACCTGAAAATTTGGCCAAAAAAACACTTTTTCCTCTCATTTCGTTGACAGAAAGTTCTGAAATCTGAGGGGAGCCACAAATTTCCTTCCATCCAGCGTTCCCCCATGTCTCCCAATAAAAATGGTACCTCACTTGTGTGGGTAGGCCTAGCGCCCACGAAAGGAAATTCCCCAAAACACAACGTGGACACATCAAATTTTCACAAAGAAAACAGAGCTGTCTTTTACAAAGTGCCCAGCTGTGGGTTTTGGCCTCTAGCTCAGTTGGCACCTGGGAAAACCTAGCAAACCTGTGCATTTTTGAAAACTAGACACCTAGGGGAATCCAAGATGGGGTGCCTTGTGGGTCTCTGACCAGGTTCTGTTACCCAGAATCCTTTGAAAAACCTGAAAATTTTGCCCAAAAAACACCTTTTCTTCTCATTTCGGTGACAGAAAGTTCTGGAATCCGAGAGGAGCCACAAATTTCCTTCCACCCTGCGTTCCGCCAAGTCTCTCGATAAAAATGGTACCTCACTTGTGTGGGTAGGCCTAGCGCCCATGAAAGGAAATGCCCCCAAAACAGGAGGTGGACACATCACATTTTCAGAAAGAAAACAGGGCTGTTTTTTACAAAGTGCCTAGCTGTGGATTTTGGCCGCTAGCTTAGCCGGAATTTGGAAAAACCAAGTAAACCTGTTCATTTTTTAAAACTAGACACCTAGGGGAATCCAGGATGGAGTGACTTGTGGGGCTCTGACCAGGTTCTGTTACCCAGAATCCTTTGCTAACCTCAAAATTTGGCCAAAAAAACACTATTTCCTCTCATTTCGGTGACAGAATGTTCTGGAATCTGAGAGGAGCACAAATTTCCATCCATCCATCGTTCCCCTAAGTCTCTCGATAAAAATGGTACCTCACTTGTGTGGGTAGGCCTAGCGCCCCCGAAAGGGAATGCCCCAAAACATAACATGGACATATCACATTTTTACAAAGAAAACAGAGCTGTTTTTTACAAAGTGCCTAGCTGTGGATTTTGGCCTCTATCTCAGTTGGCACCTGGGGAATCATAGCAAACCTGCGCATTTTTTTTTAAAACTAGACACCTATGGGAATCCACAATGGGGTGACTTGTCGGGCTCTGACCAGGTTCTGTTACCCAGAATCCTTTGAAAAACCTGAAAATTTGGCCAAAAAAACACTTTTTCCTCTCATTTCGTTGACAGAAAGTTCTGGAATCTGAGGGGAGCCACAAATTTCCTTCCATCCAGCGTTCCCCCATGTCTCCCAATAAAAATGGTACCTCACTTGTGTGGGTAGGCCTAGCGCCCACAAAAGGAAATTCCCCAAAACACAACGTGGACAAATCACATTTTCACAAAGAAAACAGAGCTGTTTTTTAAAAAGTGCCTATCTGTGGATTTTGGCCTCTAGCTTAGCCGGCGCCTGGGGAAACCTAGCTTACCTGCACTTTCTTTAAAACTAGACACTTAGGGGAATCCAAGATGGGGGTGCCTTGTGGGTCTCTGACCAGGTTCTGTTACCCAGAATCCTTTGCAAACCTCAGAATTTGGCCAAAAAAACACTTTTTCTTCCCATTTCGTTGACAGAAAGTTCTGGAATCCGAGATGAGCCACAAATTTCCTTCCACACTGCGTTCCGCCAAGTCTCTCGATAAAAATGGTACCTCACTTGTGTGGATAGGCCTAGCGCCCATGAAAGCAAATGCCCCAAAACACAAGGTGGACACATCACATTTTCACAAAGAAAACAGAGCTGTTTTTTACAAAGTGCCTAGCTGTGGATTTTGGCCTCTAGCTTAGCCGGAACTTGGAGAAACCAAGTAAACCTGTTCATTTTTTAAAACTAGACACCTAGGGGAATCCAGGATGGAGTGACTTGTGGGGCTCTGACCAGGTTCTGTTACCCAGAATCCTTTGCTAACCTCAGAATTTGGCCAAAAAAACACTATTTCCTCTCATTTCGGTTACAGAAAGTTCTGGAATCTGAGAGGAGCCACAAATTTCCATCAATCCATCGTTCCCCTAAGTCTCCCGATAAAAATGGTACCTCAATTGTGTGGGTAGGCCTAGCGCCCCCGAAAGGGAATGCCCCAAAACATAACGTGGACATATCACATTTTTACAAAGAAAACAGATGTTTTTTACAATGTGCCTAGCTGTGGCTTTTGGCCTCTATCTCAGGTGGCACATCTGCGCATTTTTTTAAACTAGACACCTATGTGAATCCACAATGGGGTGACTTGTCGGGCTCTGACCAGGTTCTGTTACCCAGAATCCTTTGAAAAACCTGAAAATTTGGCCAACAAAACACTTTTTCTTCTCATTTCTGTGACAGAAAGTTCTGGAATCTGAGGGGAGCCACACATTTCCTTCCATCCAGCGTTCCCCCATGTCTCCCAATAAAAATGGTACCTCTCTTGTGTGGGTCGGCCTAGCGCCTACGAAAGGAAATTCCCCAATACACAACGTGGACACATCACATTTTCACAAAGAAAACAGAGCTGTTTTTTAAAAAGTGCCTATCTGTGGATTTTGGCCTCTAGCTCAGCCGGCGCCTGGGGAAACCTAGCAAACCTGCACTTTCTTTAAAACTAGATACCTAGGGGAATCCAGGATGGGGTGACTTGTGGGGCTGTGATCAGTTTAATTTATCCCAGAATCCTTTGTAAACTTCAAACGTGGCCAAAAAAACACTTTTTCCTCTCATTTCGGTGACAGAAAGTTCTGGAACCCAAGAGGAGCCACAAATTTCCTTCCATCTATCATTCCCCCAAGTCTCCCAATAAAAATGGTACCTCACTTGTGTGGGAAGGCCTAGCGCCTGCGAAAGGAAATGTCCCAAAACACAACATGGACACATAACATTTTCACAAAGAAAACAGAGCTGTCTTTTACAAAGTGCCCAGCTGTGGGTTTTGGCCTCTAGCTCAGTTGGCACCTGGGAAAACCTAGCAAACCTGTGCATTTTTTAAAACAAGACACCTATAGGAATCCAGAATGGGGTGACTTGTCGGGCTCTGACCAGGTTCTGTTACCCAGAATCCTTTGAAAAACCTGAAAATTTGGCCAAAAAAACATTTTTTCCTCTCATTTCGTTGACAGAAAGTTCTGGAATCTGAGGGGAGCCACAAATTTCTTTCCATCCAGCGTTCCCCCATGTCTCCCAATAAAAATGGTACCTCACTTGTGTGGGTAGGCCTAGCGCCCACAAAAGGAAATTCCCCAAAACACAACGTGGACACATCACATTTTCACAAAGAAAACAGAGCTGTTTTTTAAAAAGTGCCTAGCTGTGGATTTTTGCCTCTAGCTCGGCAGGCGCCTGGGGAAACCTAGCAAACCTGCACTTTCTTTAAAACTAGATACCTAGGGGAATCCAGGATGGGGTGACTTGTGGGGCTCTGATCAGTTTCTGTTACCCAGAATCCTCTGCAAACCTCAAACTTTGGCCAAAAAAACACGTTTTCCTCGCATTTCGGTGACAGAAAGTTCTGGAATTCAAGAGGAGCCACAAATTTCCTTCCATCCAGCATTCACCCAAGTCTCCCAATAAAAATGGTACCTCACTTTTGTGGGAAGGCGTAGCGCCCGCCAAAGGGAATGCCCCAAAACATAACGTGGACATAGCACATTTTTACAAAGAACACAGAGCTGTTTTTCACAAAGTGCCTAGCTGTGGATTTTGGCCTCTATCTCAGTTGGCACCTGGGGAAACATAGCAAACCTGCGCATTTTTTAAAACTAGACACCTATAGGAATCCAGAATGGGGTGACTTGTCGGGCTCTGACCAGGTTCTGTTACCCAGAATCCTTTGAAAAACCTGAAAATTTGGCCAAAAAAACATTTTTTCCTCTCATTTCGTTGACAGAAAGTTCTAGAATCTGAGGGGAGCCACAAATTTCTTTCCATCCAGCGTTCCCCCATGTCTCCCAATAAAAATGGTACCTCACTTGTGTGGGTAGGCCTAGCGCCCACAAAAGGAAATTCCCCAAAACACAACGTGGACACATCACATTTTCACAAAGAAAACAGAGCTGTTTTTTAAAAAGTGCCTAGCTGTGGATTTTGGCCTCTAGCTCAGCTGGCGCCTGGGGAAACCTAGCAAACCTGCCCTTTCTTTAAAACTAGATACCTAGGGGAATCCAGGATGGGGTGACTTGTGGGGCTCTGATCAGTTTCTGTTACCCAGAATCCTTTGCAAACCTTAAACTTTGGCCAAAAAAAAAAGTTTTCCTCGCATTTCGGTGACAGAAAGTTCCGGTATCCGAGAGGAGCCACAAATTTCCTTCCATCCAGCATTCCCCCCAAGTCTCCCAATAAAAATGGTACCTCACTTGGGTGGGAAGGCCTAGCGCCCGCGAAAGGTAATGTCCCAAAACACAACATCGACACATTACATTTTCACAAAGAAAACAGAGCTGTTTTTTACAAAGTGCCTAGCTGTGGATTTTGGCCTCTAGCTCAGCGAGCACCTTGGAAAACCTAGCAAACCTGTGCATTTTTTAAAACTAGACACCTAGGGGAATCCAAGATGGGGTGCCTTGTGGGACTCTGACCAGGTTCTGTTACCCAGAATCCTTTGCAAACCTCAGAATTTGGCCCAAAAAAACACTTTTTCTTCTCATTTCGGTGACAGAAGTTCTGGAATCCGAGAGGAGCCACAAATTTCCTCCCACCCAGCGTTCCGCCAAGTCTCCAGATAAAAATGGTACCTCATTTGTGTGGGTAGGCCTAGCGCCCATGAAAGGAAATGCCCCAAAACACAAGGTGGACACATAACATTTTCACAAAGAAAACAGAGCTGTTTTTTACAAAGTGCCTAGCTGTGGATTTTGGCCTCTAGCTTAGCCGGAACATGGAGAAAGCAAGTAAACCTGTTCATTTTTTAAAACTAGACACCTAGGGGAATCCAGGATGGGGTGACTTGTGGTGCTCTGACCAAGTTCTGTTACCCGGAACCCTTTTGCTAACCTCAAAATTTGGCCAAAAAACACTATTTCCTCTCATTTCGGTGACAGAATGTTCTGGAATCTGAGAGGAGCCACAAATTTCCATCCATCCATCGTTCCCCTAAGTCTCTCGATAAAAATGGTACCTCACTTGTGTGGGTAGGCCTAGCGCCCCCGAAAGGGAATGCCCCAAAACATAACATGGACATATCACATTTTTACAAAGAAAACAGAGCTGTTTTTTACAAAGTGCCTAGCTGTGGATTTTGGCCTCTATCTCAGTTGGCACCTGGGGAATCATAGCAAACCTGCGCATTTTTTTTTAAAACTAGACACCTATGGGAATCCACAATGGGGTGACTTGTCGGGCTCTGACCAGGTTCTGTTACCCAGAATCCTTTGAAAAACCTGAAAATTTGGCCAAAAAAACACTTTTTCCTCTCATTTCGTTGACAGAAAGTTTTGGAATCTGAGGGGAGCCACAAATTTCCTTCCATCCAGCGTTCCCCGAAGTCTCCCAATAAAAATGGTACCTCACTTGTGGGGGAAGGCCTAGCGCCCGCAAAAGGAAATGTCCCAAAACACAACATGGACACATCAATTTTTCACAAAGAAAACAGAGCTGTTTTTTACAAAGTGCCCAGCTGTGGATTTTGGCCTCTAGCTCAGCCGGCACCTGGGAAAACCTAGCAAACCTGTGCATTTTTTAAAACTAGACACCTAGGGGAATCCAAGATGGGGGTGCCTTGTGGGTCTCTGACCAGGTTCTGTTACCCAGAATCCTTTGCAAACCTCAGAATTTGGCCCAAAAAACACCTTTTCTTCTCATTTCGGTGACAGAAAGTTCTGGAATCCGAGAGGAGCCACAAATTTCCTTCCACCCTGCGTTCCGCCAAGTCTCTCGATAAAAATGGTACTTCACTTGTGTGGGTAGGCCTAGCACCCATGAAAGGAAATGCCCCCAAAACAGGAGGTGGACACATCACATTTTCACAAAGAAAACAGAGCTGTTTTTTACAAAGTGCCTAGCTGTGGATTTTGGCCGCTAGCTTAGCCGGAACTTGGAGAAACCAAGTAAACCTGTTCATTTTTTAAAACTAGACACCTAGGGGAATCCAGGATGGAGTGACTTGTGGGGCTCTGACCAGGTTCTGTTACCCAGAATCCTTTGCTAACCTCAAAATTTGGCCAAAAAAACACTATTTCCTCTCATTTCGGTGACAGAAAGTTCTGGAATCTGAGAGAAGCCACAAATTTCCATCAATCCATCGTTCCCCTAAGTCTCCCGATAAAAATGGTACCTCAATTGTGTGGGTAGGCCTAGCGCCCCCGAAAGGGAATGCCCCAAAACATAACGTGGACATATCATATTTTTACAAAGAAAACAGAGCTGTTTTTTACAAAGTGCCTAGCTGTGGATTTTGGCCTCTATCTCAGTTGGCACCTGGGGAAACATAGCAAACCTGCGCATTTTTTAAAACTAGACACCTATGGGAATCCAGAATGGGGTGACTTGTCGGGCTCTGACCAGGTTCTGTTACCCAGAATCCTTTGAAAAACCTGAAAATTTTGCCAAAAAAACACTTTTTCCTCTCATTTCGTTGACAGAAAGTTCTGGAATCTGAGGGGAGCCACAAATTTCCTTCCATCCAGCGTTCCCCCATGTCTCCCAATAAAAATGGTACCTCACTTGTGTGGGTAGACCTAGCGCCCACGAAAGGAAATTCCCCAATACACAACGTGGACACATCACATTTTCACAAAGAAAACAGAGCTGTTTTTTAAAAAGTGCCTAGCTGTGGATTTTTGCCTCTAGCTCGGCAGGCGCCTGGGGAAACCTAGCAAACCTGCACTTTCTTTAAAACTAGATACCTAGGGGAATCCAGGATGGGGTGACTTGTGGGGCTCTGATCAGTTTCTGTTACCCAGAATCCTCTGCAAACCTCAAACTTTGGCCAAAAAAACACGTTTTCCTCGCATTTCAGTGACAGAAAGTTCTGGAATTCAAGAGGAGCCACAAATTTCCTTCCATCCAGCATTCACCCAAGTCTCCCAATAAAAATGGTACCTCACTTTTGTGGGAAGGCGTAGCGCCCGCCAAAGGGAATGCCCCAAAACATAACGTGGACATATCACATTTTTACAAAGAACACAGAGCTGTTTTTCACAAAGTGCCTAGCTGTGGATTTTGGCCTCTATCTCAGTTGGCACCTGGGGAAACATAGCAAACCTGTGCATTTTTTAAAACTAGACACCTACGGGAATCCAGAATGGGGTGACTTGTCGGGCTCTGACCAGGTTCTGTTACCCAGAATCCTTTGAAAAACCTGAAAATTTGGCCAAAAAAACACTTTTTCCTCTCATTTCGGTGACAGAAAGTTCTGGAATCTGAGGGGAGCCACAAATTTCCTTCCATCCAGCGTTCCCCCATGTCTCCCAATAAAAATGGTACCTCACTTGTGTGGGTAGGCCTAGCGCCCACGAAAGAAAATCCCCCAAAACACAACGTGGACACATCACATTTTCACAAAGAAAACAGAGCTGTTTATTAAAAAGTGCCTAGCTGTGGATTTTTGCCTCTAGCTCAGCCGGCGCCTGGGGAAACCTAGCAAACCTGCACTTTCTTTAAAACTAGATACCTAGGGGAATCCAGGATGGGGTGACTTGTGGGGCTCTGATCAGTTTCTGTTGCCAAGAATCCTTTGCAAACTTCAAACTTTGGCCAAAAAAACACGTTTTCCTCTCATTTCGGTGACAGAAAGTTCTGGAATCCAAGAGGAGCCACAAATATCCTTCCATCCAGCATTCCACCAAGTCTCCCAATAAAAATGGAACCTCACTTGTGTGGGAAGGCCTAGCGCCCGTGAAAGGAAATGTCCCAAAACACAACATGGACACATCACATTTTCACAAAGAAAACAGAGCTGTTTTTACAAAGTGCCCAGCTGTGGATTTTGGCCTCTAGCTCAGCCTTGGGACCTGGGAAAACCTAGCAAACCTGTGCATTTTTGAAAACTAGACACCTAGGGGAATCCAAGATGGGGTGCCTTGTGGGACTTTGACCAGGTTCTGTTACCCAGAATCCTGTGCAAACCGCAGTATTTGGCCAAAACAACAATTTTTCTTCTCATTACGGTGACAGAAAGATCTGGAATCCGAGGGGAGCCACAAATTTCCTTCCACCCAGCGTTCCGTCAAGTCTCTCGATAAAAATGGTACCTCACTTGTGTGGGTAGGCCTAGCGCCCATGAAAGGAAATAACCCAAAACACAAGGTGGACACATCACATTTTCACAAAGAAAACAGAGCTGTTTTTTACAAAGTGCCTAGCTGTGGATTTTGGCCTCTGGCTTAGCCGGAACTTGGAGAAACCAAATAAACCTGTTCATTTTTTAAAACTAGACACCTAGGGGAATCCAGGATGGAGTGACCTGTGGGGCTCTGACCAGGTTCTGTTACCCAGAATCCTTTGCTAACCTCAAAATTTGGCCCAAAAAACACTATTTCCTCTCATTTCGGTGACAGAAAGTTCTGGAATCTGAGAGGAAGCCACAAATTTCCATCCATCCATCGTTCCCATAAGTCTCTCGATAAAAATGGTACCTCACTTGTGTGGGTAGGCCTAGTGCCCCCGAAAGGGAATGCCCCAAAACATAACGTGGACATATCACATTTTTACAAAGAAAACAGAGCTGTTTTTTACAAAGTGCCTAGTTGTGGATTTTGGCCTCTATCTCAGTTGGCACCTGGGGAAACATAGAAAACCTGCGCATTTTTTAAAACTAGAAACCTATGGGAATCCATAATGGGGTGAATTGTGGGGCTCTGATCAGTTTCTGTTACCCAGAATCCTTTGCAAACCTCAAACTTTGGGCAAAAAAACACGTTTTCCTCGCATTTCGGTGACAGAAAGTTCTGGAATCTGAGAGGAAGCCACAAATTTCCATCCATCCATCGTTCCCCTAAGTCTCTCGATAAAAATGGTACCTCACTTGTGTGGGTAGGCCTAGCGCCCCCGAAAGGGAATGCCCCAAAACATAACGTGGACATATCACATTTTTACAAAGAAAACAGAGCTGTTTTTTACAAAGTGCCTAGCTGTGGATTTTGGCCTCTATCTCAGTTGGCACCTGGGGAAACATAGCAAACCTGCACATTTTTTAAAACTAGACACCTATGGGAATCCAGAATGGGGTGACTTGTCGGGCTCTGACCAGGTTCTGTTACCCAGAATCCTTTGAAAAACCTGAAAATTTGGCCAAAAAAACACTTTTTCCTCTCATTTCGTTGACAGAAAGTTTTGGAATCTGAGGGGAGCCACAAATTTCCTTCCATCCAGCGTTCCCCGAAGTCTCCCAATAAAAATGGTACCTCACTTGTGGGGGAAGGCCTAGCGCCCGCAAAAGGAAATGTCCCAAAACACAACATGGACACATCAATTTTTCACAAAGAAAACAGAGCTGTTTTTTACAAAGTGCCCAGCTGTGGATTTTGGCCTCTAGCTCAGCCGGCACCTGGGAAAACCTAGCAAACCTGTGCATTTTTTAAAACTAGACACCTAGGGGAATCCAAGATGGGGGTGCCTTGTGGGTCTCTGACCAGGTTCTGTTACCCAGAATCCTTTGCAAACCTCAGAATTTGGCCCAAAAAACACCTTTTCTTCTCATTTCGGTGACAGAAAGTTCTGGAATCCGAGAGGAGCCACAAATTTCCTTCCACCCTGCGTTCCGCCAAGTCTCTCGATAAAAATGGTACTTCACTTGTGTGGGTAGGCCTAGCACCCATGAAAGGAAATGCCCCCAAAACAGGAGGTGGACACATCACATTTTCACAAAGAAAACAGAGCTGTTTTTTACAAAGTGCCTAGCTGTGGATTTTGGCCGCTAGCTTAGCCGGAACTTGGAGAAACCAAGTAAACCTGTTCATTTTTTAAAACTAGACACCTAGGGGAATCCAGGATGGAGTGACTTGTGGGGCTCTGACCAGGTTCTGTTACCCAGAATCCTTTGCTAACCTCAAAATTTGGCCAAAAAAACACTATTTCCTCTCATTTCGGTGACAGAAAGTTCTGGAATCTGAGAGAAGCCACAAATTTCCATCAATCCATCGTTCCCCTAAGTCTCCCGATAAAAATGGTACCTCAATTGTGTGGGTAGGCCTAGCGCCCCCGAAAGGGAATGCCCCAAAACATAACGTGGACATATCATATTTTTACAAAGAAAACAGAGCTGTTTTTTACAAAGTGCCTAGCTGTGGATTTTGGCCTCTATCTCAGTTGGCACCTGGGGAAACATAGCAAACCTGCGCATTTTTTAAAACTAGACACCTATGGGAATCCAGAATGGGGTGACTTGTCGGGCTCTGACCAGGTTCTGTTACCCAGAATCCTTTGAAAAACCTGAAAATTTTGCCAAAAAAACACTTTTTCCTCTCATTTCGTTGACAGAAAGTTCTGGAATCTGAGGGGAGCCACAAATTTCCTTCCATCCAGCGTTCCCCCATGTCTCCCAATAAAAATGGTACCTCACTTGTGTGGGTAGACCTAGCGCCCACGAAAGGAAATTCCCCAATACACAACGTGGACACATCACATTTTCACAAAGAAAACAGAGCTGTTTTTTAAAAAGTGCCTAGCTGTGGATTTTTGCCTCTAGCTCGGCAGGCGCCTGGGGAAACCTAGCAAACCTGCACTTTCTTTAAAACTAGATACCTAGGGGAATCCAGGATGGGGTGACTTGTGGGGCTCTGATCAGTTTCTGTTACCCAGAATCCTCTGCAAACCTCAAACTTTGGCCAAAAAAACACGTTTTCCTCGCATTTCAGTGACAGAAAGTTCTGGAATTCAAGAGGAGCCACAAATTTCCTTCCATCCAGCATTCACCCAAGTCTCCCAATAAAAATGGTACCTCACTTTTGTGGGAAGGCGTAGCGCCCGCCAAAGGGAATGCCCCAAAACATAACGTGGACATATCACATTTTTACAAAGAACACAGAGCTGTTTTTCACAAAGTGCCTAGCTGTGGATTTTGGCCTCTATCTCAGTTGGCACCTGGGGAAACATAGCAAACCTGTGCATTTTTTAAAACTAGACACCTACGGGAATCCAGAATGGGGTGACTTGTCGGGCTCTGACCAGGTTCTGTTACCCAGAATCCTTTGAAAAACCTGAAAATTTGGCCAAAAAAACACTTTTTCCTCTCATTTCGGTGACAGAAAGTTCTGGAATCTGAGGGGAGCCACAAATTTCCTTCCATCCAGCGTTCCCCCATGTCTCCCAATAAAAATGGTACCTCACTTGTGTGGGTAGGCCTAGCGCCCACGAAAGAAAATCCCCCAAAACACAACGTGGACACATCACATTTTCACAAAGAAAACAGAGCTGTTTATTAAAAAGTGCCTAGCTGTGGATTTTTGCCTCTAGCTCAGCCGGCGCCTGGGGAAACCTAGCAAACCTGCACTTTCTTTAAAACTAGATACCTAGGGGAATCCAGGATGGGGTGACTTGTGGGGCTCTGATCAGTTTCTGTTGCCAAGAATCCTTTGCAAACTTCAAACTTTGGCCAAAAAAACACGTTTTCCTCTCATTTCGGTGACAGAAAGTTCTGGAATCCAAGAGGAGCCACAAATATCCTTCCATCCAGCATTCCACCAAGTCTCCCAATAAAAATGGAACCTCACTTGTGTGGGAAGGCCTAGCGCCCGTGAAAGGAAATGTCCCAAAACACAACATGGACACATCACATTTTCACAAAGAAAACAGAGCTGTTTTTACAAAGTGCCCAGCTGTGGATTTTGGCCTCTAGCTCAGCCTTGGGACCTGGGAAAACCTAGCAAACCTGTGCATTTTTGAAAACTAGACACCTAGGGGAATCCAAGATGGGGTGCCTTGTGGGACTTTGACCAGGTTCTGTTACCCAGAATCCTGTGCAAACCGCAGTATTTGGCCAAAACAACAATTTTTCTTCTCATTACGGTGACAGAAAGATCTGGAATCCGAGGGGAGCCACAAATTTCCTTCCACCCAGCGTTCCGTCAAGTCTCTCGATAAAAATGGTACCTCACTTGTGTGGGTAGGCCTAGCGCCCATGAAAGGAAATAACCCAAAACACAAGGTGGACACATCACATTTTCACAAAGAAAACAGAGCTGTTTTTTACAAAGTGCCTAGCTGTGGATTTTGGCCTCTGGCTTAGCCGGAACTTGGAGAAACCAAATAAACCTGTTCATTTTTTAAAACTAGACACCTAGGGGAATCCAGGATGGAGTGACCTGTGGGGCTCTGACCAGGTTCTGTTACCCAGAATCCTTTGCTAACCTCAAAATTTGGCCCAAAAAACACTATTTCCTCTCATTTCGGTGACAGAAAGTTCTGGAATCTGAGAGGAAGCCACAAATTTCCATCCATCCATCGTTCCCATAAGTCTCTCGATAAAAATGGTACCTCACTTGTGTGGGTAGGCCTAGTGCCCCCGAAAGGGAATGCCCCAAAACATAACGTGGACATATCACATTTTTACAAAGAAAACAGAGCTGTTTTTTACAAAGTGCCTAGTTGTGGATTTTGGCCTCTATCTCAGTTGGCACCTGGGGAAACATAGAAAACCTGCGCATTTTTTAAAACTAGAAACCTATGGGAATCCATAATGGGGTGAATTGTGGGGCTCTGATCAGTTTCTGTTACCCAGAATCCTTTGCAAACCTCAAACTTTGGGCAAAAAAACACGTTTTCCTCGCATTTCGGTGACAGAAAGTTCTGGAATCTGAGAGGAAGCCACAAATTTCCATCCATCCATCGTTCCCCTAAGTCTCTCGATAAAAATGGTACCTCACTTGTGTGGGTAGGCCTAGCGCCCCCGAAAGGGAATGCCCCAAAACATAACGTGGACATATCACATTTTTACAAAGAAAACAGAGCTGTTTTTTACAAAGTGCCTAGCTGTGGATTTTGGCCTCTATCTCAGTTGGCACCTGGGGAAACATAGCAAACCTGCACATTTTTTAAAACTAGACACCTATGGGAATCCAGAATGGGGTGACTTGTCGGGCTCTGACCAGGTTCTGTTACCCAGAATCCTTTGAAAAACCTGAAAATTTGGCCAAAAAAACACTTTTTCCTCTCATTTCGTTGACAGAAAGTTTTGGAATCTGAGGGGAGCCACAAATTTCCTTCCATCCAGCGTTCCCCCATGTCTCCCAATAAAAATGGTACCTCACTTGTGTGGGTAGGCCTAGCGCCCACAAAAGGAAATTCCCCAAAACAAGTGGACACATCACATTTTCACTAAGAAAAGAGAGCTGTTTTTTAAATAGTGCCTAGCTGTGGATTTTGGCCTCTAGCTCAGCTGGCGCCTGGGGAAACCTAGCAAACCTGCACTTTCTTTAAAACTAGATACCTAGGGGAATCCAGGATGGGGTGACTTGTGGGGCTCTGACCAAGTTCTGTTACCCGGAACCCTTTTGCTAACCTCAAAATTTGGCCAAAAAAACACTATTTCCTCTCATTTCGGTGACAGAATGTTCTGGAATCTGAGAGGAGCCACAAATTTCCATCCATCCATCGTTCCCCTAAGTCTCCCGATAAAAATGGTACCTCACTTGTGTGGGTAGGCCTAGCGCCCCCGAAAGGGAATGCCCCAAAACATATCGTGGACATATCACATTTTTACAAAGAAAACTGAGCTGTTTTTTACAAAGTGCCTAGCTGTGGATTTTGGCCTCTATCTCAGTTGGCACCTGGGGAAACAAAGCAAACCTGCGCATTTTTTAAAACTAGACAACTATGGGAATCCAGGATGGGGTGACTTGTCAGGCTCTGACCAGGTTCTGTTACCCAGAATCCTTTGAAAAACCTGAAAATTTGGCCAAAAAAATACTTTTTCCTCTCATTTCGTTGAGAGAAAGTTCTGAAATCTGAGGGGAGCCACAAATTTCCTTCCATCCAGCGTTCCCCCATGTCTCCCAATAAAAATGGTACCTCACTTGTGTGGGAAGGCCTAGCGCCTGCGAAAGGAAATGTCCCAAAACACAACATGGACACATCAAATTTTCACAAAGAAAACAGAGCTGTTTTTTACAAAGTGCCTAGCTGTGGATTTTAGCCTCTATCTTAGCCGGAACTTGGAGAAACCAAGTAAACCTGTTCATTTTTTAAAACTAGACACCTAGGGGAATCCAGAATGGAGTGACTTGTGGGGCTCTGACCAGGTTCTGTTACCCAGAATCCTTTGCTAACCTCAAAATTTGGCCAAAAAAACACTATTTCCTCTCATTTCGGTGACAGAAAGTTCTGGAATCTGAGAGGAGCCACAAATTTCCATCAATCCATCGTTCCCCTAAATCTCCCGATACAAATGGTACCTCAATTGTGTGGGTAGGCCTAGCGCCCCCGAAAGGGAATGCCCCAAAGCATAACGTGGACATATCACATTTTTACAAAGAAAACAGAGCTGTTTTTTACAATGTGCCTAGCTGTGGCTTTTGGCCTCTATCTCAGTTGGCACACCTGCACATTTTTTTAAACTAGACACCTATGGGAATCCAGAATAGGGTGACTTGTCGGGCTCTGACCAGGTTCTGTTACCCAGAATCCTTTAAAAAACCTGAAAGTTTGGCCAAAAAAACACTTGTTCCTCTCATTTCTGTGACAGAAAGTTCTGGAATCTGAGGGGAGCCACAAATTTCCTTCCATCCAGCGTTCCCCCATGTCTCCCAATAAAAATGGTACCTCACTTGTGTGGGTAGGCTTAGCACCCACAAAAGGAAAATCCCCAAAACACAACGTGGACACATCACATTTTCACGAAGAAAACAGAGCTGTTTTTTAAAAAGTGCCTAGCTGTGGATTTTTGCCTCTAGCTCGGCAGGCGCCTTGGGAAACCTAGCAAACATGCAATTTCTTTAAAACTAGATACCTAGGGGAATCCAGGATGGGGTGAATTGTGGGGCTCTGATCAGTTTCTGTTACCCAGAATCCTTTGCAAACCTCAAACTTTGGCCAAAAAAACACATTTTCCTCGCATTTCGGTGACAGAAAGTTCTGGAATCCAAGAGGAGCCACAAATTTCCTTCCATCCAGCATTCCCCCAAGTCTCCCAATAAAAATGGTACCTCACTTGTGTGGGAAGGCGTAGCGCCCGCCAAAGGAAGTGTCCCAAAACACAACATGGACACATCACATTTTCACAAAGAAAACAGAGCTGTTTTTTACAAAGTGCCCAGCTGTGGATATTGGCCTCTAGCTCAGCCGGCACCTGGGAAAACCTAGCAAACCTGTGCATTTTTTAAAACTAGACACCTAGGGGAATCCATGATGGGGGTGCCTTGTGGGTCTCTCACTAGGTTCTGTTACCCAGAATCCTTTGCAAACCTCAGAATTTGGCCCAAAAAACACTTTTTCTTCTCATTTCGGTGACAGAAAGTTCTGAAATCCGAGGGGAGCCACAAATTTCCTTCCACCCAGCGTTCCGCCAAGCCTCCCGATAAAAACGGGACCTCACTTGTGTGGTTAGGCCTAGCGCCCCCGAAAGAGAATGCCCCAAAAAATAACGTGGACATATCACATTTTTACAAAGAAAACAGAGCTGTTTTTTACAAAGTGCCGAGCTGTGGATTTTGGCCTCTATCTCAGTTGGCACCTGGGGAAACATAGCAAACCTGTGCATTTTTTAAAACTAGACACCTATGGGAATCCAGAATGGGGTGACTTGTCAGGCTCTGACCAGGTTCTGTTACCCAGAATCCTTTGCAAAACCTGACAATTTGGCCAAAAAAACACTTTTTCCTCTCATTTCAGTGACAGAAAGTTCTGGAATCTGAGGGGAGCCACAAATTTCCTTCTATCCAGCGTTCCCCCATGTCTCCCAATAAAAATGGTACCTCACTTGTGTGGGTAGGCCTAGCGTCCACGAAAGGAAATCCCCCAAAACACAACGTGGACACATCACATTTTCACAAAGAAAACAGAGCTGTTTATTAAAAAGTGCCTAGCTGTGGATTTTTGCCTCTAGCTCAGCCGGCGCCTGGGGAAACCTAGCAAACCTGCACTGTCTTTAAAACTAGATACCTAGGGGAATCCAGGATGGGGTGACTTGTGGGGCTCTGATCAGTTTCTGTTGCCAAGAATCCTTTGCAAACTTCAAACTTTGGCCAAAAAAACACGTTTTCCTCTCATTTCGGTGACAGAAAGTTCTGGAATCCAAGAGGAGCCACGAATTTCCTTCCATCCAGCATTCCCCCAAGTCTCCCAATAAAAATGGTACCTCACTTGTGTGGGAAGGCCTAGCGCCCGTGAAAGGAAATGTCTCAAAACACAACATGGACACATCAATTTTTCACAAAGAAAACAGAGCTGTTTTTTCACTATTTCCTCTCATTTCGGTGACAGAAAGTTCTGGAATCTGAGAGGAGCCACAAATTTCCATCCATCCATTGTTCCCCTAAGTCTCCCGATAAAAATGGTACCTCACTTGTGTGGGTAGGCCTAGCGCCCCCGAAAGGGAATGCCCCAAAACATAACGTGGACATATCACATTTTTACAAAGAACACAGAGCTGTTTTTCACAAAGTGCCTAGCTGTGGATTTTGGCCTCTATCTCAGTTGGCACCTGGGGAAACATAGCAAACCTGTGCATTTTTTAAAACTAGACACCTATGGGAATCCAGAATGGGGTGACTTGTCGGGCTCTGACCAGGTTCTGTTACCCAGAATCCTTTGAAAAACCTGAAAATGTGGCCCAAAAAACACTTTTCCCTCTCATTTCGGTGACAGAAAGTTCTGGAATCTGAGGGGAGCCACACATTTCCTTCCATCCAGCGTTCCCCCATGTCTCCCAATAAAAATGGTACCTCACTTGTGTGGGAAGGCCTAGCGCCCACAATAGGAAATCCCCCAAAACGCAACGTAGACTCATCACATTTTCACAAAGAAAACAGAGCTGTTTTTACAAAGTGCCCAGCTGTGGATTTTGGCCTCTAGCTCAGCCTGCACCTGGGAAAACCTAGCAAACCTGTGCATTTTTGAAAACTAGACACCTAGGGGAATCCAAGATGGGGTGCCTTGTGGGACTTTGGCCAGGTTCTGTTAATCAGAATCCTGTGCAAACCAGAGTATTTGGCCAAAACAACACTTTTTCTTCTCATTTCGGTGACAGAAAGATCTGGAATCCGAGGGGAGACACAAATTTCCTTCCACCCAGCGTTCCGTCAAGTCTCTCGATAAAAATGGTACCTCACTTGTGTGGGTAGGCCTAGCGCCCATGAAAGGAAATACCCCAAAACACAAGGTGGACACATCACATTTTCACAAAGAAAACAGAGCTGTTTTTTACAAAGTGCCTAGCTGTGGATTTTGGCCTCTGGCTTAGCCGGAACTTGGAGAAACCAAGTAAACCTGTTCATTTTTTAAAACTAGACACCTAGGGGAATCCAGGATGGAGTGACCTGTGGGGCTCTGACCAGGTTCTGTTACCCAGAATCCTTTGCTAACCTCAAAATTTGGCCCAAAAAACACTATTTCCTCTCATTTCGGTGACAGAAAGTTCTGGAATCTGAGAGGAAGCCACAAATTTCCATCCATCCATCGTTCCCCTAAGTCTCTCGATAAAAATGGTACCTCACTTGTGTGGGTAGGCCTAGTGCCCCCGAAAGGGAATGCCCCAAAACATAACGTGGACATATCACATTTTTACAAAGAAAACAGAGCTGTTTTTTACAAAGTGCCTAGTTGTGGATTTTGGCCTCTATCTCAGTTGGAACCTGGGGAAACATAGCAAACCTGCGCATTTTTTAAAACTAGACAGCTATGGGAATCCAGAATGGCGTGACTTGTCGGGCTCTGACCAGGTTCTGTTACCCAGAATCCTTTGAAAAACCTGAAAATTTGGCCAAAAAAACACTTTTTCCTCTCATTTCGTTGACAGAAAGTTCTGGAATCTGAGGGGAGCCACAAATTTCCTTCCATCCAGCGTTCCCCCATGTCTCCCAGTAAAAATGGTACCTCAATTGTGGGGGTAGGCCTAGCACCCACGAAAGGAAATTCCCCAAAACACAACGTGGACACATCACATTTTCACAAAGAAAACAGAGCTGTTTTTTAAAAAGTGCCTATCTGTGGATTTTGGCCTCTAGCTCAGCCGGCGCCTGGGGAAACCTAGCAAACCTGCACTTTCTTTAAAAGTAGATACCTAGGGGAATCCAGGATGGGGTGACTTGTGGGGCTGTGATCAGTTTCTGTTACCCAGAATCCTTTGTAAACCTCAAACTTTGGCCAAAAAACACTTTTTCCTCTCATTTCGGTGACAGAAAGTTCTGGAATCCAAGAGGAGCCACAAATTTCATTCCATCTAGCATTCCCCCAAGTCTCCCAATAAAAATGGTACCTCACTTGTGTGGGAAGGCCTAGCGCCTGCGAAAGGAAATGTCCCAAAAACACAACATGGACAGATCAAATTTTCACAAAGAAAACAGAGCTGTCTTTTACAAAGTGCCCAGCTGTGGGTTTTGGCCTCTAGCTCAGTTGGCACCTGGGAAAACCTAGCAAACCTGTGCATTTTTGAAAACTAGACACCTAGGGGAATCCAAAATGGTGTGCCTTGTGGGACTTTGACCAGGTTCTGTTACCCAGAATCCTTTGCAAACCTCAGAATTTGGCCAAAAAAACACTTTTTCTTCTCATTTCGGTGACAGAAAGTTCTGAAATCCGAGAGGAGCCACAAATGTCCTTACACCCAGCGTTCCGCCAAGTCTCCCGATAAAAATGGTACCTCACTTGTGTGGGTAGGCCTAGCGCCCCCGAAAGGGAATGCCCCAAAACATAACGTGGACATATCACATTTTTACAAAGAAAACAGAGCTGTTTTTTACAAAGTGCCTAGCTGTGGATTTTGGCCTCTATCTCAGTTGGCACCTGGGGAAACATAGAAAACCTGTGCATTTTTTAAAACTAGACACCTATGGGAATCCATAATGGGGTGAATTGTGGGGCTCTGATCAGTTTCTGTTACCCAGAGTCCTTTGCAAACCTCAAACTTTGGGCAAAAAAACACGTTTTCCTCGCATTTCGGTGACAGAAAGTTCTGGAATCTGAGAGGAAGCCACAAATTTCCATCCATCCATCGTTCCCCTAAGTCTCTCGATAAAAATGGTACCTCACTTGTGTGGGTAGGCCTAGCGCCCCCGAAAGGGAATGCCCCAAAACATAACGTGGACATATCACATTTTTACAAAGAAAACAGAGCTGTTTTTTACAAAGTGCCTAGCTGTGGATTTTGGCCTCTATCTCAGTTGGCAACTGGGGAAACATAGCAAACCTGCGCATTTTTTAAAACTAGACACCTATGGGAATCCAGAATGGGGTGACTTGTCGGGCTCTGACCAGGTTCTGTTACCCAGAATCCTTTGAAAAACCTGAAAATTTGGCCAAAAAAACACTTTTTCCTCTCATTTCGTTGACAGAAAGTTCTGGAATCTGAGGGGAGCCACAAATTTCCTTCCATCCAGCGTTCCCCCATGTCTCCCAATAAAAATGGTACCTCACTTGTGTGGGTAGGCCTAGCGCCCACAAAAGGAAATTCCCCAAAACACGTGGACACATCACATTTTCACAAAGAAAACAGAGCTGTTTTTTAAAAAGTGCCTAGCTGTGGATTTTGGCCTCTAGCTCAGCTGGCGCCTGGTGAAACCTAGCAAACCTGCACTTTCTTTAAAACTAGATACCTAGGGGAATCCAGGATGGGGTGACTTGTGGGGCTCTGATCAGTTTCTGTTACCCAAAATTCTTTGCAAACCTCAAACTTTGGCCAAAAAAAACGTTTTCCTCTCATTTCGGTGAGAGAAAGTTCAGGAATCTGAGGGGAGCCACAAATTTCCTTCCATCCAGCGTTCCCCCTATGTCTCCCAATAAAAATGGTACCTCACTTGTGTGCGTAGGCCTAGCGCCCACAAAAGGAAATTCCCCAAAACACAACGTGGACACATCACATTTTCACAAAGAAAACAGAGCTGTTTTTTAAAAAGTGCCTAGCTGTGGATTTTGGCCTCTAGCTCAGCCGGAGCCTGGGGTAACCTAGCAAACCTGCACTTTCTTTAAAACTAGATACCTGGGGGAATCCAGGACGGGGTGACTTGTGGGGCTCTGATCAGTTTCTGTTACCCAGAATCCTTTGCAAACCTTAAACTTTTGACAAAAAAACAAGTTTTCCTCGCATTTCGGTGACAGAAAGTTCTGGTATCCGAGAGGAGCCACAAATTTCCTTCCATCCAGCATTCCCCCAAGTCTCCCAATAAAAATGGTACCTCACTTGGGTGGGAAGGCCTAGCGCCCGCGAAAGGTAATGTCCCAAAAAACAACATGGACACATTACATTTTCACAAAGAAAACAGAGCTGTTTTTTACAAAGTGCCTAGCTGTGGATTTTGGCCTCTAGCTCAGCGAGCACCTTGGAAAACCTAGCAAACCTGTGCATTTTTTAAAACTAGACACCTAGGGGAATCCAAGATGGGGTGCCTTGTGGGACTCTGACCAGGTCCTGTTACCCAGAATCCTTTGCAAACCTCAGAATTTGGCCCAAAAAAACTAATTTTTTCTTCTCATTTCGTTGACAGAAAGTTCTGGAATCCGAGAAGAGCCACAAATTTCCTCCCACCCAGCGTTCCGCCAAGTCTCCCGATAAAAATGGTACCTCACTTGTGTGGGTAGGCCTAGAGCCCATGAAAGGAAATGCCCCAAAACACAAGGTGAACACATCACATTTTCACAAAGAAAACAGAGCTGTTTTTTACAAAGTGCCTAGGTGTGGATTTTGGCCTCTAGCTTAGCCGGAACTTGGAGAAACCAAGTAAACCTGTTCATTTTTTAAAACTAGACACCTAGGGGAATCCAGGATGGGGTGACTTGTGGGGCTCTGACCAAGTTCTGTTACCCGGAACCCTTTTGCTAACCTCAAAATTTGGCCAAAAAAACACTATTTCCTCTCATTTCGGTGACAGAATGTCTGGAATCTGAGAGGAGCCACAAATTTCCATCCATCCATCATTCCCCTAAGTCTCCCGATAAAAATGGTACCTCACTTGTGTGGGTAGGCCTAGCGCCCCCGAAAGGGAATGCCCCAAAACATATTGTGGACATATCTCATTTTTACAAAGAAAACTGAGCTGTTTTTTACAAAGTGCCTAGCTGTGGATTTTGGCCTCTATCTCAGTTGGCACCTGGGGAAACAAAGCAAACCTGCGCATTTTTTAAAACTAGACAACTATGGGAATCCAGGATGGGGTGACTTGTCGGGCTCTGGCCAGGTTCTGTTACCCAGAATCCTTTGAAAAAACTGAAAATTTGGCCAAAAAAACACTTTTTCCTCTCATTTCGTTGACAGAAAGTTCTGAAATCTGAGGTGAGCTACAAATTTCCTTCCATCCAGCGTTCCCCCATGTCTCCCAATAAAAATGGTACCTCACTTGTGTGGGAAGGCCTAGCGCCTGCGAAAGGAAATGTCCCAAAACACAACATGGACACATCAAATTTTCACAAAGAAAACAGAGCTGTCTTTTACAAAGTGCCCAGCTGTGGGTTTTGGCCTCTAGCTCAGTTGGCACCTGGGAAAGCCTAGCAAACCTGTGCATTTTTTAAAACTAGACACCTAGGGGAATCCAAGATAGGGTGCCTTGTGGGTCTGTGACCAGGTTCTGTTACCCAGAATCCTTTGAAATACCTGAAAATTTTGCCCAAAAAACACCTTTTCTTCTCATTTCAGTGACAGAAAGTTCTGGAATCCGAGAGGAGCCACAAATTTCCTTCCACCCTGCGTTCCGCCAAGTCTCTCGATAAAAATGGTACCTCACTTGTGTGGGTAGGCCTAGCGCCCATGAAAGGAAATGCCCCCAAAACAGGAGGTGGACACATCACATTTTCACAAAGAAAACAGAGCTGTTGTTTACAAAGTGCCTAGCTGTGGATTTTGGCCGCTAGCTTAGCCGGAACTTGGAGAAACCAAGTAAACCTGTTCATTTTTTAAAACTAGACACCTAGGGGAATCCAGGATGGAGTGACTTGTGGGGCTCTGACCAGGTTCTGTTACCCAGAATCCTTTGCTAACCTCAAAATTTGGCCAAAAAAACATTATTTCCTCTCATTTCGGTGACAGAAAGTTCTGGAATCTGAGAGGAGCCACAAATTTCCATCAATCCATCGTTCCCCTAAATCTCCCGATACAAATGGTACCTCAATTGTGTGGGTAGGCCTAGCGCCCCCGAAAGGGAATGCCCCAAAACATAACGTGGACATATCACATTTTTACAAAGAAAACAGAGCTGTTTTTTACAATGTGCCTAGCTGTGGCTTTTGGCCTCTATCTCAGTTGGCACACCTGCGCATTTTTTGAAACTAGACACCTAAGGGAATCCAGAATAGGGTGACTTGTCGGGCTCTAACCAGGTTCTGTTACCCAGAATCCTTTAAAAAACCTGAAAGTTTGGCCAAAAAAACACTTGTTCCTCTCATTTCTGTGACAGAAAGTTCTGGAATCTGAGGGGAGCCACAAATTTCCTTCCATCCAGCGTTCCCCCATGTCTCCCAATAAAAATGGTACCTCACTTGTGTGGGTAGGCCTAGCACCCACAAAAGGAAAATCCCCAAATTACAACGTGGACACATCACATTTTCACAAAGAAAACAGAGCTGTTTTTTAAAAAGTGCCTAGCTGTGGATTTTGGCCTCTAGCTCGGCAGGCGCCTGGGGAAACCTAGCAAACCTGCAATTTCTTTAAAACTAGATACCTAGGGGAATCCAGGATGGGGTGAATTATTGGGCTCTGATCAGTTTCTGTTACCCAGAATCCTTTGCAAACCTCAAACTTTGGCCAAAAAAACACATTTTCCTCGCATTTCGGTGACAGAAAGTTCTGGAATCCAAGAGGAGCCACAAATTTCCTTCCATCCATTATTCCCCCAAGTCTCCCAATAAAAATGGTACCTCACTTGTGTGGGAAGGCGTAGCGCCCGCCAAAGGAAGTGTCCCAAAAAACAACATGGACACATCACATTTTCACAAAGAAAACAGAGCTGTTTTTTACAAGGGGCCCAGCTGTGGATTTTGGCCTCAAGCTCAGCCGGCACCTGGGAAAACCTAGCAAACCTGTGCATTTTTTAAAACTAGACACCTAGGGGAATCCATGATGGGGGTGCCTTGTGGGTCTCTGACCAGGTTCTGTTACCCAGAATCCTTTGCAATCCTCAGAATTTGGCCCAAAAAACACGTTTTCTTCTCATTTCGGTGACAGAAAGTTCTGAAATCCGAGAGGAGCCACAAATTTCCTTCCACCCAGCGTTCTGCTAAGCCTCCCGATAAAAACGGGACCTCACTTGTGTGGGTAGGCCTAGCGCCCAAGAAAGGGAATGCCCCAAAACATAACGTGGACATATCACATTTTTACAAAGAACACAGAGCTGTTTTTCACAAAGTGCCTAGCTGTGGATTTTGGCCTCTATCTCAGTTGGCACCTGGGGAAACATAGCAAACCTGTGCATTTTTTAAAACTAGACACCTATGGGAATCAAGAATGGGGTGACTTGTCGGGCTCTGACCAGGTTCTGTTACCCAGAATCCTTTGAAAAACCTGAAAATTTGGCCCAAAAAACACTTTTTCCTCTCATATCGGTGACAGAAAGTTCTGGAATCTGAGGGGAGCCACAAATTTCCTTCCATCCAGCGTTCCCCCATGTCTCCCAATAAAAATGGTACCTCACTTGTGTGGGAAGGCCTAGCGCCCACAATAGGAAATCCCCCAAAACACAACGTGGACACATCACATTTTCACAAAGAAAACAGAGCTGTTTTTACAAAGTGCCCAGCTGTGGATTTTGGCCTCTAGCTCAGCCAGCACCTGGGAAAACCTAGCAAACCTGTGCATTTTTTAAAACTAGACACCTAGGGGAATCCAAGATGGGGTGCCTTGTGGGACTTTGACCAGGTTCTGTTACCCAGAATCCTGTGCAAACCTCAGTATTTGGCCAAAACAACACTTTTTCTTCTCATTTCGGTGACAGAAAGATCTGGAATCCGAGGGGAGCCACAAATTTCCTTCCACCCAGCGTTCCGTCAAGTCTCTCGATAAAAATGGTACCTCACTTGTGTGGGTAGGCCTAGCGCCCATGAAAGGAAATACCCCAAAACACAAGGTGGACACATCACATTTTCACAAAGAAAACAGAGCTGTTTTTTACAAAGTGCCTAGCTGTGGATTTTGGCCTCTGGCTTAGCCGGAACTTGGAGAAACCAAGTAAACCTGTTCATTTTTTAAAACTAGACACCTAGGGGAATCCAGGATGGAGTGACCTGTGGGGCTCTGACCAGGTTCTGTTACCCAGAATCCTTTGCTAACCTCAAAATTTGGCCCAAAAAACACTATTTCCTCTCATTTCGGTGACAGAAAGTTCTGGAATCTGAGAGGAAGCCACAAATTTCCATCCATCCATCGTTCCCCTAAGTCTCTCGATAAAAATGGTACCTCACTTGTGTGGGTAGGCCTAGTGCCCCCAAAAGGGAATGCCCCAAAACATAACGTGGGCATATCACATTTTTACAAAGAAAACAGAGCTGTTTTTTACAAAGTGCCTAGTTGTGGATTTTGGCCTCTATCTCAGATGGAACCTGGGGAAACATAGCAAACCTGCGCATTTTTTAAAACTAGACACCTATGGGAATCCAGAATGGGGTGACTTGTCGGGCTCTGATCAGGTTCTGTTACCCAGAATCCTTTGAAAAACCTGAAAATGTGGCCAAAAAAACACTTTTTCCTCTCATTTCGTTGACAGAAAGTTCTGGAATCTGAGGGGAGCCACAAATTTCCTTCCATCCAGCGTTCCCCCATGTCTCCCAATAACAATGGTACCTCAATTGTGTGGGTAGGCCTAGCACCCACGAAAGGAAATTCCCCAAAACACAACGTGGACACATCACATTTTCACAAAGAAAACAGAGCTGTTTTTTAAAAAGTGCCTATCTGTGGATTTTGGCCTCTAGCTCAGCCGGCGCCTGGGGAAACCTAGCAAACCTGCACTTTCTTTAAAACTAGATACCTAGGGGAATCCAGGATGGGGTGACTTGTGGGGCTGTGATCAGTTTCTGTTACCCAGAATCCTTTGTAAACCTCAAACTTTGGCCAAAAAAACACTTTTCCTCTCATTTCGGTGACAGAAAGTTCTGGAATCCAAGAGGAGCCACAAATGTCCTTCCATCTAGCATTCCCCCAAGTCTCCCAATAAAAATGGTACCTCACTTGTGTGGGAAGGCCTAGCGCCTGCGAAAGGAAATGTCCCAAAAACACAACATGGACAGATCAAATTTTCACAAAGAAAACAGAGCTGTCTTTTACAAAGTGCCCAGCTGTGGGTTTTGGCCTCTAACTCAGTTGGCACGTGGGAAAACCTAGCAAACCTGTGCATTTTTTAAAACTAGACACCTAGGGGAATCCAAAATGGGGTGCCTTGTGGGACTTTGACCAGGTTCTGTTACCCAGAATCCTTTGCAAACCTCAGAATTTGGCCAAAAAAACACTTTTTCTTCTCATTTCGGTGACAGAAAGTTCTGAAATCCGAGAGGAGCCACAAATGTCCTTCCACCCAGCGTTCCGCCAAGTCTCCCGATAAAAATGGTACCTCACTTGTGTGGGTAGGCCTAGCGCCCCCGAAAGGGAATGCCCCAAAACATAACGTGGACATATCACATTTTTACAAAGAAAACAGAGCTGTTTTTTACAAAGTGCCTAGCTGTGGATTTTGGCCTCTATCTCAGTTGGCTCCTGGGGAAACATAGAAAACCTGCGCATTTTTTAAAACTAGACACCTATGGGAATCCATAATGGGGTGAATTGTGGGGCTCTGATCAGTTTCTGTTACCCAGAATCCTTTGCAAACCTCAAACTTTGGGCAAAAAAACACGTTTTCCTCGCATTTCGGTGACAGAAAGTTCTGGAATCTGAGAGGAAGCCACAAATTTCCATCCATCCATCGTTCCCCTAAGTCTCTCGATAAAAATGGTACCTCACTTGTGTGGGTAGGCCTAGCGCCCCCGAAAGGGAATGCCCCAAAACATAACGTGGACATATCACATTTTTACAAAGAAAACAGAGCTGTTTTTTACAAAGTGCCTAGCTGTGGATTTTGGCCTCTATCTCAGTTGGCACCTGGGGAAACATAGCAAACCTGCGCATTTTTTAAAACTAGACACCTATGGGAATCCAGAATGGGGTGACTTGTCGGGCTCTGACCAGGTTCTGTTACCCAGAATCCTTTGAAAAACCTGAAAATTTGGCCAAAAAAACACTTTTTCCTCTCATTTCGTTGACAGAAAGTTCTGGAATCTGAGGGGAGCCACAAATTTCCTTCCATCCAGCGTTCCCCCATGTCTCCCAATAAAAATGGTACCTCACTTGTGTGGGTAGGCCTAGCGCCCACAAAAGGAAATTCCCCAAAACACGTGGACACATCACATTTTCACAAAGAAAACAGAGCTGTTTTTTAAAAAGTGCCTAGCTGTGGATTTTGGCCTCTAGCTCAGCTGGCGCCTGGTGAAACCTAGCAAACCTGCACTTTCTTTAAAACTAGATACCTAGGGGAATCCAGGATGGGGTGACTTGTGGGGCTCTGATCAGTTTCTGTTACCCAAAATTCTTTGCAAACCTCAAACTTTGGCCAAAAAAAACGTTTTCCTCTCATTTCGGTGAGAGAAAGTTCTGGAATCTGAGGGGAGCCACAAATTTCCTTCCATCCAGCGTTCCCCCTATGTCTCCCAATAAAAATGGTACCTCACTTGTGTGCGTAGGCCAAGCGCCCACAAAAGGAAATTCCCCAAAACACAACGTGGACACATCACATTTTCACAAAGAAAACAGAGCTGTTTTTTAAAAAGTGCCTAGCTGTGGATTTTGGCCTCTAGCTCAGCCGGAGCCTGGGGTAACCTAGCAAACCTGCACTTTCTTTAAAACTAGATACCTGGGGGAATCCAGGACGGGGTGACTTGTGGGGCTCTGATCAGTTTCTGTTACCCAGAATCCTTTGCAAACCGTAAACTTTGGCCAAAAAAACAAGTTTTCCTCGCATTTCGGTGACAGAAAGTTCTGATATCCGAGAGGAGCCACAAATTTCCTTCCATCCAGCATTCCCCCAAGTCTCCCAATAAAAATGGTACCTCACTTGGGTGGGAAGGCCTAGCGCCCGCGAAAGGTAATGTCCCAAAAAACAACATGGACACATTACATTTTCACAAAGAAAACAGAGCTGTTTTTTACAAAGTGCCTAGCTGTGGATTTTGGCCTCTAGCTCAGCGAGCACCTTGGAAAACCTAGCAAACCTGTGCATTTTTTAAAACTAGACACCTAGGGGAATCCAAGATGGGGTGCCTTGTGGGACTCTGACCAGGTTCTGTTACCCAGAATCCTTTGCAAACCTCAGAATTTGGCCCAAAAAAACAATTTTTTTTTTCTCATTTCGGTGACAGAAAGTTCTGGAATCCGAGAAGAGCCACAAATTTCCTCCCACCCAGCGTTCCGCCAAGTCTCCCGATAAAAATGGTACCTCACTTGTGTGGGTAGGCCTAGAGCCCATGAAAGGAAATGCCCCAAAACACAAGGTGAACACATCACATTTTCACAAAGAAAACAGAGCTGTTTTTTACAAAGTGCCTAGGTGTGGATTTTGACCTCTAGCTTAGCCGGAACTTGGAGAAACCAAGTAAACCTGTTCATTTTTTAAAACTAGACACCTAGGGGAATCCAGGATGGGGTGACTTGTGGGGCTCTGACCAAGTTCTGTTACCCGGAACCCTTTTGCTAACCTCAAAATTTGGCCAAAAAAACACTATTTCCTCTCATTTCGGTGACAGAATGTCTGGAATCTGAGAGGAGCCACAAATTTCCATCCATCCATCATTCCCCTAAGTCTCCCGATAAAAATGGTACCTCACTTGTGTGGGTAGGCCTAGCGCCCCCGAAAGGGAATGCCCCAAAACATATTGTGGACATATCTCATTTTTACAAAGAAAACTGAGCTGTTTTTTACAAAGTGCCTAGCTGTGGATTTTGGCCTCTATCTCAGTTGGCACCTGGGGAAACAAAGCAAACCTGCGCATTTTTTAAAACTAGACAACTATGGGAATCCAGGATGGGGTGACTTGTCGGGCTCTGGCCAGGTTCTGTTACCCAGAATCCTTTGAAAAAACTGAAAATTTGGCCAAAAAAACACTTTTTCCTCTCATTTCGTTGACAGAAAGTTCTGAAATCTGAGGTGAGCTACAAATTTCCTTCCATCCAGCGTTCCCCCATGTCTCCCAATAAAAATGGTACCTCACTTGTGTGGGAAGGCCTAGCGCCTGCGAAAGGAAATGTCCCAAAACACAACATGGACACATCAAATTTTCACAAAGAAAACAGAGCTGTCTTTTACAAAGTGCCCAGCTGTGGATTTTGGCCTCTAGCTCAGTTGGCACCTGGGAAAGCCTAGCAAACCTGTGCATTTTTTAAAACTAGACACCTAGGGGAATCCAAGATAGGGTGCCTTGTGGGTCTCTGACCAGGTTCTGTTACCCAGAATCCTTTGAAATACCTGAAAATTTTGCCCAAAAAACACCTTTTCTTCTCATTTCAGTGACAGAAAGTTCTGGAATCCGAGAGGAGCCACAAATTTCCTTCCACCCTGCGTTCCGCCAAGTCTCTCGATAAAAATGGTACCTCACTTGTGTGGGTAGGCCTAGCGCCCATGAAAGGAAATGCCCCCAAAACAGGAGGTGGACACATCACATTTTCACAAAGAAAACAGAGCTGTTGTTTACAAAGTGCCTAGCTGTGGATTTTGGCCGCTAGCTTAGCCGGAACTTGGAGAAACCAAGTAAACCTGTTCATTTTTTAAAACTAGACACCTAGGGGAATCCAGGATGGAGTGACTTGTGGGGCTCTGACCAGGTTCTGTTACCCAGAATCCTTTGCTAACCTCAAAATTTGGCCAAAAAAACATTATTTCCTCTCATTTCGGTGACAGAAAGTTCTGGAATCTGAGAGGAGCCACAAATTTCCATCAATCCATCGTTCCCCTAAATCTCCCGATACAAATGGTACCTCAATTGTGTGGGTAGGCCTAGCGCCCCCGAAAGGGAATGCCCCAAAACATAACGTGGACATATCACATTTTTACAAAGAAAACAGAGCTGTTTTTTACAATGTGCCTAGCTGTGGCTTTTGGCCTCTATCTCAGTTGGCACACCTGCGCATTTTTTGAAACTAGACACCTAAGGGAATCCAGAATAGGGTGACTTGTCGGGCTCTAACCAGGTTCTGTTACCCAGAATCCTTTAAAAAACCTGAAAGTTTGGCCAAAAAAACACTTGTTCCTCTCATTTCTGTGACAGAAAGTTCTGGAATCTGAGGGGAGCCACAAATTTCCTTCCATCCAGCGTTCCCCCATGTCTCCCAATAAAAATGGTACCTCACTTGTGTGGGTAGGCCTAGCACCCACAAAAGGAAAATCCCCAAATTACAACGTGGACACATCACATTTTCACAAAGAAAACAGAGCTGTTTTTTAAAAAGTGCCTAGCTGTGGATTTTGGCCTCTAGCTCGGCAGGCGCCTGGGGAAACCTAGCAAACCTGCAATTTCTTTAAAACTAGATACCTAGGGGAATCCAGGATGGGGTGAATTATTGGGCTCTGATCAGTTTCTGTTACCCAGAATCCTTTGCAAACCTCAAACTTTGGCCAAAAAAACACATTTTCCTCGCATTTCGGTGACAGAAAGTTCTGGAATCCAAGAGGAGCCACAAATTTCCTTCCATCCATTATTCCCCCAAGTCTCCCAATAAAAATGGTACCTCACTTGTGTGGGAAGGCGTAGCGCCCGCCAAAGGAAGTGTCCCAAAAAACAACATGGACACATCACATTTTCACAAAGAAAACAGAGCTGTTTTTTACAAGGGGCCCAGCTGTGGATTTTGGCCTCTAGCTCAGCCGGCACCTGGGAAAACCTAGCAAACCTGTGCATTTTTTAAAACTAGACACCTAGGGGAATCCATGATGGGGGTGCCTTGTGGGTCTCTGACCAGGTTCTGTTACCCAGAATCCTTTGCAAACCTCAGAATTTGGCCCAAAAAACACGTTTTCTTCTCATTTCGGTGACAGAAAGTTCTGAAATCCGAGAGGAGCCACAAATTTCCTTCCACCCAGCGTTCTGCTAAGCCTCCCGATAAAAACGGGACCTCACTTGTGTGGGTAGGCCTAGCGCCCAAGAAAGGGAATGCCCCAAAACATAACGTGGACATATCACATTTTTACAAAGAACACAGAGCTGTTTTTCACAAAGTGCCTAGCTGTGGATTTTGGCCTCTATCTCAGTTGGCACCTGGGGAAACATAGCAAACCTGTGCATTTTTTAAAACTAGACACCTATGGGAATCAAGAATGGGGTGACTTGTCGGGCTCTGACCAGGTTCTGTTACCCAGAATCCTTTGAAAAAACTGAAAATTTGGCCCAAAAAACACTTTTTCCTCTCATATCGGTGACAGAAAGTTCTGGAATCTGAGGGGAGACACAAATTTCCTTCCATCCAGCGTTCCCCCATGTCTCCCAATAAAAATGGTACCTCACTTGTGTGGGAAGGCCTAGCGCCCACAATAGGAAATCCCCCAAAACACAACGTGGACACATCACATTTTCACAAAGAAAACAGAGCTGTTTTTACAAAGTGCCCAGCTGTGGATTTTGGCCTCTAGCTCAGCCAGCACCTGGGAAAACCTAGCAAACCTGTGCATTTTTTAAAACTAGACACCTAGGGGAATCCAAGATGGGGTGCCTTGTGGGACTTTGACCAGGTTCTGTTACCCAGAATCCTGTGCAAACCTCAGTATTTGGCCAAAACAACACTTTTTCTTCTCATTTCGGTGACAGAAAGATCTGGAATCCGAGGGGAGCCACAAATTTCCTTCCACCCAGCGTTCCGTCAAGTCTCTCGATAAAAATGGTACCTCACTTGTGTGGGTAGGCCTAGCGCCCATGAAAGGAAATACCCCAAAACACAAGGTGGACACATCACATTTTCACAAAGAAAACAGAGCTGTTTTTTACAAAGTGCCTAGCTGTGGATTTTGGCCTCTGGCTTAGCCGGAACTTGGAGAAACCAAGTAAACCTGTTCATTTTTTAAAACTAGACACCTAGGGGAATCCAGGATGGAGTGACCTGTGGGGCTCTGACCAGGTTCTGTTACCCAGAATCCTTTGCTAACCTCAAAATTTGGCCCAAAAAACACTATTTCCTCTCATTTCGGTGACAGAAAGTTCTGGAATCTGAGAGGAAGCCACAAATTTCCATCCATCCATCGTTCCCCTAAGTCTCTCGATAAAAATGGTACCTCACTTGTGTGGGTAGGCCTAGTGCCCCCAAAAGGGAATGCCCCAAAACATAACGTGGGCATATCACATTTTTACAAAGAAAACAGAGCTGTTTTTTACAAAGTGCCTAGTTGTGGATTTTGGCCTCTATCTCAGATGGAACCTGGGGAAACATAGCAAACCTGCGCATTTTTTAAAACTAGACACCTATGGGAATCCAGAATGGGGTGACTTGTCGGGCTCTGATCAGGTTCTGTTACCCAGAATCCTTTGAAAAACCTGAAAATGTGGCCAAAAAAACACTTTTTCCTCTCATTTCGTTGACAGAAAGTTCTGGAATCTGAGGGGAGCCACAAATTTCCTTCCATCCAGCGTTCCCCCATGTCTCCCAATAACAATGGTACCTCAATTGTGTGGGTAGGCCTAGCACCCACGAAAGGAAATTCCCCAAAACACAACGTGGACACATCACATTTTCACAAAGAAAACAGAGCTGTTTTTTAAAAAGTGCCTATCTGTGGATTTTGGCCTCTAGCTCAGCCGGCGCCTGGGGAAACCTAGCAAACCTGCACTTTCTTTAAAACTAGATACCTGGGGGAATCCAGGATGGGGTGACTTGTGGGGCTGTGATCAGTTTCTGTTACCCAGAATCCTTTGTAAACCTCAAACTTTGGCCAAAAAAACACTTTTCCTCTCATTTCGGTGACAGAAAGTTCTGGAATCCAAGAGGAGCCACAAATGTCCTTCCATCTAGCATTCCCCCAAGTCTCCCAATAAAAATGGTACCTCACTTGTGTGGGAAGGCCTAGCGCCTGCGAAAGGAAATGTCCCAAAAACACAACATGGACAGATCAAATTTTCACAAAGAAAACAGAGCTGTCTTTTACAAAGTGCCCAGCTGTGGGTTTTGGCCTCTAACTCAGTTGGCACCTGGGAAAACCTAGCAAACCTGTGCATTTTTTAAAACTAGACACCTAGGGGAATCCAAAATGGGGTGCCTTGTGGGACTTTGACCAGGTTCTGTTACCCAGAATCCTTTGCAAACCTCAGAATTTGGCCAAAAAAACACTTTTTCTTCTCATTTCGGTGACAGAAAGTTCTGAAATCCGAGAGGAGCCACAAATGTCCTTCCACCCAGCGTTCCGCCAAGTCTCCCGATAAAAATGGTACCTCACTTGTGTGGGTAGGCCTAGCGCCCCCGAAAGGGAATGCCCCAAAACATAACGTGGACATATCACATTTTTACAAAGAAAACAGAGCTGTTTTTTACAAAGTGCCTAGCTGTGGATTTTGGCCTCTGGCTTAGCCGGAACTTGGAGAAACCAAGTAAACCTGTTCATTTTTTAAAACTAGACACCTAGGGGAATCCAGGATGGAGTGACCTGTGGGGCTCTGACCAGGTTCTGTTACCCAGAATCCTTTGCTAACCTCAAAATTTGGCCCAAAAAACACTATTTCCTCTCATTTCGGTGACAGAAAGTTCTGGAATCTGAGAGGAAGCCACAAATTTCCATCCATCCATCGTTCCCCTAAGTCTCTCGATAAAAATGGTACCTCACTTGTGTGGGTAGGCCTAGCGCCCCCGAAAGGGAATGCCCCAAAACATAACGTGGACATATCACATTTTTACAAAGAAAACAGAGCTGTTTTTTACAAAGTGCCTAGCTGTGGATTTTGGCCTCTATCTCAGTTGGCACCTGGGGAAACATAGCAAACCTGCGCATTTTTTAAAACTAGACACCTATGGGAATCCAGAATGGGGTGACTTGTCGGGCTCTGACCAGGTTCTGTTACCCAGAATCCTTTGAAAAACCTGAAAATTTGGCCAAAAAAACACTTTTTCCTCTCATTTCGTTGACAGAAAGTTCTGGAATCTGAGGGGAGCCACAAATTTCCTTCCATCCAGCGTTCCCCCATGTCTCCCAATAAAAATGGTACCTCACTTGTGTGGGTAGGCCTAGCGCCCACAAAAGGAAATTCCCCAAAACACGTGGACACATCACATTTTCACAAAGAAAACAGAGCTGTTTTTTAAAAAGTGCCTAGCTGTGGATTTTGGCCTCTAGCTCAGCTGGCGCCTGGTGAAACCTAGCAAACCTGCACTTTCTTTAAAACTAGATACCTAGGGGAATCCAGGATGGGGTGACTTGTGGGGCTGTGATCAGTTTCTGTTACCCAGAATCCTTTGTAAACCTCAAACTTTGGCCAAAAAAACACTTTTCCTCTCATTTCGGTGACAGAAAGTTCTGGAATCCAAGAGGAGCCACAAATGTCCTTCCATCTAGCATTCCCCCAAGTCTCCCAATAAAAATGGTACCTCACTTGTGTGGGAAGGCCTAGCGCCTGCGAAAGGAAATGTCCCAAAAACACAACATGGACAGATCAAATTTTCACAAAGAAAACAGAGCTGTCTTTTACAAAGTGCCCAGCTGTGGGTTTTGGCCTCTAACTCAGTTGGCACCTGGGAAAACCTAGCAAACCTGTGCATTTTTTAAAACTAGACACCTAGGGGAATCCAAAATGGGGTGCCTTGTGGGACTTTGACCAGGTTCTGTTACCCAGAATCCTTTGCAAACCTCAGAATTTGGCCAAAAAAACACTTTTTCTTCTCATTTCGGTGACAGAAAGTTCTGAAATCCGAGAGGAGCCACAAATGTCCTTCCACCCAGCGTTCCGCCAAGTCTCCCGATAAAAATGGTACCTCACTTGTGTGGGTAGGCCTAGCGCCCCCGAAAGGGAATGCCCCAAAACATAACGTGGACATATCACATTTTTACAAAGAAAACAGAGCTGTTTTTTACAAAGTGCCTAGCTGTGGATTTTGGCCTCTATCTCAGTTGGCTCCTGGGGAAACATAGAAAACCTGCGCATTTTTTAAAACTAGACACCTATGGGAATCCATAATGGGGTGAATTGTGGGGCTCTGATCAGTTTCTGTTACCCAGAATCCTTTGCAAACCTCAAACTTTGGGCAAAAAAACACGTTTTCCTCGCATTTCGGTGACAGAAAGTTCTGGAATCTGAGAGGAAGCCACAAATTTCCATCCATCCATCGTTCCCCTAAGTCTCTCGATAAAAATGGTACCTCACTTGGGTGGGTAGGCCTAGCGCCCCCGAAAGGGAATGCCCCAAAACATAACGTGGACATATCACATTTTTACAAAGAAAACAGAGCTGTTTTTTACAAAGTGCCTAGCTGTGGATTTTGGCCTCTATCTCAGTTGGCACCTGGGGAAACATAGCAAACCTGCGCATTTTTTAAAACTAGACACCTATGGGAATCCAGAATGGGGTGACTTGTCGGGCTCTGACCAGGTTCTGTTACCCAGAATCCTTTGAAAAACCTGAAAATTTGGCCAAAAAAACACTTTTTCCTCTCATTTCGTTGACAGAAAGTTCTGGAATCTGAGGGGAGCCACAAATTTCCTTCCATCCAGCGTTCCCCCATGTCTCCCAATAAAAATGGTACCTCACTTGTGTGGGTAGGCCTAGCGCCCACAAAAGGAAATTCCCCAAAACACGTGGACACATCACATTTTCACAAAGAAAACAGAGCTGTTTTTTAAAAAGTGCCTAGCTGTGGATTTTGGCCTCTAGCTCAGCTGGCGCCTGGTGAAACCTAGCAAACCTGCACTTTCTTTAAAACTAGATACCTAGGGGAATCCAGGATGGGGTGACTTGTGGGGCTCTGATCAGTTTCTGTTACCCAAAATTCTTTGCAAACCTCAAACTTTGGCCAAAAAAAACGTTTTCCTCTCATTTCGGTGAGAGAAAGTTCTGGAATCTGAGGGGAGCCACAAATTTCCTTCCATCCAGCGTTCCCCCTATGTCTCCCAATAAAAATGGTACCTCACTTGTGTGCGTAGGCCAAGCGCCCACAAAAGGAAATTCCCCAAAACACAACGTGGACACATCACATTTTCACAAAGAAAACAGAGCTGTTTTTTAAAAAGTGCCTAGCTGTGGATTTTGGCCTCTAGCTCAGCCGGAGCCTGGGGTAACCTAGCAAACCTGCACTTTCTTTAAAACTAGATACCTGGGGGAATCCAGGACGGGGTGACTTGTGGGGCTCTGATCAGTTTCTGTTACCCAGAATCCTTTGCAAACCTTAAACTTTGGCCAAAAAAACAAGTTTTCCTCGCATTTCGGTGACAGAAAGTTCTGGTATCCGAGAGGAGCCACAAATTTCCTTCCATCCAGCATTCCCCCAAGTCTCCCAATAAAAATGGTACCTCACTTGGGTGGGAAGGCCTAGCGCCCGCGAAAGGTAATGTCCCAAAAAACAACATGGACACATTACATTTTCACAAAGAAAACAGAGCTGTTTTTTACAAAGTGCCTAGCTGTGGATTTTGGCCTCTAGCTCAGCGAGCACCTTGGAAAACCTAGCAAACCTGTGCATTTTTTAAAACTAGACACCTAGGGGAATCCAAGATGGGGTGCCTTGTGGGACTCTGACCAGGTTCTGTTACCCAGAATCCTTTGCAAACCTCAGAATTTGGCCCAAAAAAACAATTTTTTTTTTCTCATTTCGGTGACAGAAAGTTCTGGAATCCGAGAAGAGCCACAAATTTCCTCCCACCCAGCGTTCCGCCAAGTCTCCCGATAAAAATGGTACCTCACTTGTGTGGGTAGGCCTAGAGCCCATGAAAGGAAATGCCCCAAAACACAAGGTGAACACATCACATTTTCACAAAGAAAACAGAGCTGTTTTTTACAAAGTGCCTAGGTGTGGATTTTGACCTCTAGCTTAGCCGGAACTTGGAGAAACCAAGTAAACCTGTTCATTTTTTAAAACTAGACACCTAGGGGAATCCAGGATGGGGTGACTTGTGGGGCTCTGACCAAGTTCTGTTACCCGGAACCCTCTTGCTAACCTCAAAATTTGGCCAAAAAAACATTATTTCCTCTCATTTCGGTGACAGAATGTCTGGAATCTGAGAGGAGCCACAAATTTCCATCCATCCATCGTTCCCCTAAGTCTCCCGATAAAAATGGTACCTGACTTGTGTGGGTACGCCTAGCGCCCCCGAAAGGGAATGCCCCAAAACATGTTGTGGACATATCACATTTTTACAAAGAAAACTGACCTGTTTTTTACAAAGTGCCTAGCTGTGGATTTTGGCCTCTATCTCAGTTGGCACCTGGGGAAACAAAGCAAACCTGCGCATTTTTTAAAACTAGATAACTATGGGAATCCAGGATGGGGTGACTTGTCGGGATCTGGCCAGGTTCTGTTACCCAGAATCCTTTGAAAAAACTGAAAATTTGGCCAAAAAAACACTTTTTCCTCTCATTTCGTTGACAGAAAGTTCTGAAATCTGAGGTGAGCCACAAATTTCCTTCCATCCAGCGTTCCCCCATGTCTCCCAATAAAAATGGTACCTCACTTGTGTGGGAAGGCCTACTGCCTGCGAAAAGAAATGTCCCAAAACACAACATGGACACATCAAATTTTCACAAAGAAAACAGAGCTGTCTTTTACAAAGTGCCCAGCTGTCGGTTTTGGCCTCTAGCTCAGTTGGCACCTGGGAAAGCCTAGCAAACCTGTGCATTTTTGAAAACTAGACACCTAGGGGAATCCAAGATAGGGTGCCTTGTGGGTCTCTGACCAGGTTCTGTTACCCAGAATCCTTTGAAATACCTGAAAATTTTGCCCAAAAAACACCTTTTCTTCTCATTTCAGTGACAGAAAGTTCTGGAATCCGAGAGGAGCCACAAATTTCCTTCCACCCTGCGTTCCGCCAAGTCTCTCGATAAAAATGGTACCTCACTTGTGTGGGTAGGCCTAGCGCCCATGAAAGGAAATGCCCCCAAAACAGGAGGTGGACACATCACATTTTCACAAAGAAAACAGAGCTGTTGTTTACAAAGTGCCTAGCTGTGGATTTTGGCCGCTAGCTTAGCCGGAACTTGGAGAAACCAAGTAAACCTGTTCATTTTTTAAAACTAGACACCTAGGGGAATCCAGGATGGAGTGACTTGTGGGGCTCTGACCAGGTTCTGTTACCCAGAATCCTTTGCTAACCTCAAAATTTGGCCAAAAAAACACTATTTCCTCTCATTTCGGTGACAGAAAGTTCTGGAATCTGAGAGGAGCCACAAATTTCCATCAATCCATCGTTCCCCTAAATCTCCCGATACAAATGGTACCTCAATTGTGTGGGTAGGCCTAGCGCCCCCGAAAGGGAATGCCCCAAAACATAACGTGGACATATCACATTTTTACAAAGAAAACAGAGCTGTTTTTTACAATGTGCCTAGCTGTGGCTTTTGGCCTCTATCTCAGTTGGCACACCTGCGCATTTTTTTAAACTAGACACATAAGGGAATCCAGAATAGGGTGACTTGTCGGGCTCTAACCAGGTTCTGTTACCCAGAATCCTTTAAAAAACCTGAAAGTTTGGCCAAAAAAACACTTGTTCCTCTCATTTCTGTGACAGAAAGTTCTGGAATCTGAGGGGAGCCACAAATTTCCTTCCATCCAGCGTTCCCCCATGTCTCCCAATAAAAATGGTACCTCACTTGTGTGGGTAGGCCTAGCACCCACAAAAGGAAAATCCCCAAAACACAACGTGGACACATCACATTTTCACAAAGAAAACAGAGCTGTTTTTTAAAAAGTGCCTAGCTGTGGATTTTGGCCTCTAGCTCGGCAGGCGCCTGGGGAAACCTAGCAAACCTGCAATTTCTTTAAAACTAGATACCTAGGGGAATCCAGGATGGGGTGAATTGTTGGGCTCTGATCAGTTTCTGTTACCCAGAATCCTTTGCAAACCTCAAACTTTGGCCAAAAAAACACATTTTCCTCGCATTTCGGTGACAGAAAGTTCTGGAATCCAAGAGGAGCCACAAATTTCCTTCCATCCAGTATTCCCCCAAGTCTCCCAATAAAAATGGTACCTCACTTGTGTGGGAAGGCGTAGCGCCCGCCAAAGGAAGTGTCCCAAAACACAACATGGACACATCACATTTTCACAAAGAAAACAGAGGTGTTTTTTACAAGGGGCCCAGCTGTGGATTTTGGCCTCTAGCTCAGCCGGCACCTGGGAAAACCTAGCAAACCTGTGCATTTTTTAAAACTAGACACCTAGGGGAATCCATGATGGGGGTGCCTTGTGGGTCTCTGACCAGGTTCTGTTACCCAGAATCCTTTGCAAACCTCAGAATTTGGCCCAAAAAACACGTTTTCTTCTCATTTTGGTGACAGAAAGTTCTGAAATCCGAGAGGAGCCACAAATTTCCTTCCACCCAGCGTTCTGCCAAGCCTCCCGATAAAAACGGGACCTCACTTGTGTGGGTAGGCCTAGCGCCCAAGAAAGGGAATGCCCCAAAACATAACGTGGACATATCACATTTTTACAAAGAACACAGAGCTGTTTTTCACAAAGTGCCTAGCTGTGGATTTTGGCCTCTATCTCAGTTGGCACCTGGGGAAACATAGCAAACCTGTGCATTTTTTAAAACTAGACACCTATGGGAATCCAGAATGGGGTGACTTGTCGGGCTCTGACCAGGTTCTGTTACCCAGAATCCTTTGAAAAAACTGAAAATTTGGCCCAAAAAACACTTTTTCCTCTCATATCGGTGACAGAAAGTTCTGGAATCTGAGGGGAGCCACAAATTTCCTTCCATCCAGCGTTCCCCCATGTCTCCCAATAAAAATGGTACCTCACTTGTGTGGGAAGGCCTAGCGCCCACAATAGGAAATCCCCCAAAACACAACGTGGACACATCACATTTTCACAAAGAAAACAGAGCTGTTTTTACAAAGTGCCCAGCTGTGGATTTTGGCCTCTAGCTCAGCCAGCACCTGGGAAAACCTAGCAAACCTGTGCATTTTTGAAAACTAGACACCTAGGGGAATCCAAGATGGGGTGCCTTGTGGGAATTTGACCAGGTTCTGTTACCCAGAATCCTGTGCAAACCTCAGTATTTGGCCAAAACAACACTTTTTCTTCTCATTTCGGTGACAGAAAGATCTGGAATCCGAGGGGAGCCACAAATTTCCTTCCACCCAGCGTTCCGTCAAGTCTCTCGATAAAAATGGTACCTCACTTGTGTGGGTAGGCCTAGCGCCCATGAAAGGAAATACCCCAAAACACAAGGTGGACACATCACATTTTCACAAAGAAAACAGAGCTGTTTTTTACAAAGTGCCTAGCTGTGGATTTTGGCCTCTGGCTTAGCCGGAACTTGGAGAAACCAAGTAAACCTGTTCATTTTTTAAAACTAGACACCTAGGGGAATCCAGGATGGAGTGACCTGTGGGGCTCTGACCAGGTTCTGTTACCCAGAATCCTTTGCTAACCTCAAAATTTGGCCCAAAAAACACTATTTCCTCTCATTTCGGTGACAGAAAGTTCTGGAATCTGAGAGGAAGCCACAAATTTCCATCCATCCATCGTTCCCCTAAGTCTCTCGATAAAAATGGTACCTCACTTGTGTGGGTAGGCCTAGTGCCCCCAAAAGGGAATGCCCCAAAACATAACGTGGACATATCACATTTTTACAAAGAAAACAGAGCTGTTTTTTACAAAGTGCCTAGTTGTGGATTTTGGCCTCTATCTCAGATGGAACCTGGGGAAACATAGCAAACCTGCGCATTTTTTAAAACTAGACACCTATGGGAATCCAGAATGGGGTGACTTGTCGGGCTCTGACCAGGTTCTGTTACCCAGAATCCTTTGAAAAACCTGAAAATTTGGCCAAAAAAACATTTTTTCCTCTCATTTCGTTGACAGAAAGTTCTGGAATCTGAGGGGAGCCACAAATTTCCTTCCATCCAGCGTTCCCCCATGTCTCCCAATAAAAATGGTACCTCAATTGTGTGGGTAGGCCTAGCAGCCACGAAAGGAAATTCCCCAAAACACAACGTGGACACATCACATTTTCACAAAGAAAACAGAACTGTTTTTTAAAAAGTGCCTATCTGTGGATTTTGGCCTCTAGCTCAGCCGGCGCCTGGGGAAACCTAGAAAACCTGCACTTTCTTTAAAACTAGATACCTAGGGGAATCCAGGATGGGGTGACTTGTGGGGCTGTGATCAGTTTCTGTTACCCAGAATCCTTTGTAAACCTCAAACTTTGGCCAAAAAAACACTTTTTCCTCTCATTTCGGTGACAGAAAGTTGTGGAATCCAAGAGGAGCCACAAATGTCCTTCCATCTAGCATTCCCCCAAGTCTCCCAATAAAAATGGTACCTCACTTGTGTGGGAAGGCCTAGCGCCTGCGAAAGGAAATGTCCCAAAAACACAACATGGACAGATCAAATTTTCACAAAGAAAACAGAGCTGTCTTTTACAAAGTGCCCAGCTGTGGGTTTTGGCCTCTAGCTCAGTTGGCACCTGGGAAAACCTAGCAAACCTGTGCATTTTTAAAAACTAGACACCTAGGGGAATCCAAAATGGGGTGCCTTGTGGGACTTTGACCAGGTTCTGTTACCCAGAATCCTTTGCAAACCTCAGAATTTGGCCAAAAAAACACTTTTTCTTCTCATTTCGGTGACAGAAAGTTCTGAAATCCGAGAGGAGCCACAAATGTCCTTCCACCCAGCGTTCCGCCAAGTCTCCCGATAAAAATGGTACCTCACCTGTGTGGGTAGGCCTAGCGCCCCCGAAAGGGAATGCCCCAAAACATAACGTGGACATATCACATTTTTACAAAGAAAACAGAGCTGTTTTTTACAAAGTGCCTAGCTGTGGATTTTGGCCTCTATCTCAGTTGGCACCTGGGGAAACATAGAAAACCTGCGCATTTTTTAAAACTAGACACCTATGGGAATCCATAATGGGGTGAATTGTGGGGCTCTGATCAGTTTCTGTTACCCAGAATCCTTTGCAAACCTCAAACTTTGGGCAAAAAAACACGTTTTCCTCGCATTTCGGTGACAGAAAGTTCTGGAATCTGAGAGGAAGCCACAAATTTCCATCCATCCATCGTTCCCCTAAGTCTCTCGATAAAAATGGTACCTCACTTGTGTGGGTAGGCCTAGCGCCCCCGAAAGGGAATGCCCCAAAACATAACGTGGACATATCACATTTTTACAAAGAAAACAGAGCTGTTTTATACAAAGTGCCTAGCTGTGGATTTTGGCCTCTATCTCAGTTGGAACCTGGGGAAACATAGCAAACCTGCGCATTTTTTAAAACTAGACACCTATGGGAATCCAGAATGGGGTGACTTGTCGGGCTCTGACCAGGTTCTGTTACCCAGAATCCTTTGAAAAACCTGAAAATGTGGCCAAAAAAACACTTTTTCCTCTCATTTCGTTGACAGAAAGTTCTGGAATCTGAGGGGAGACACACATTTCCTTCCATCCAGCGTTCCCCCATGTCTCCCAATAAAAATGGTACCTCACTTGTGTGGGTAGGCCTAGCGCCCACAAAAGGAAATTCCCCAAAACACGTGGACACATCACATTTTCACAAAGAAAACAGAGCTGTTTTTTAAAAAGTGCCTAGCTGTGGATTTTGGCCTCTAGCTCAGCTGGTGCCTGGGGAAACCTAGCAAACCTGCACTTTCTTCAAAACTAGATACCTAGGGGAATCCAGGATGGGGTGACTTGTGGGGCTCTGATCAGTTTCTGTTACCCAAAATTCTTTGCAAACCTCAAACTTTGGCCAAAAAAAACGTTTTCCTCTCATTTCGGTGAGAGAAAGTTCTGGAATCTGAGGGAAGCCACAAATTTCCTTCCATCCAGCGTTCCCCCCATGTCTCCCAATAAAAATGGTACCTCACTTGTGTGCGTAGGCCTAGCGCCCACAAAAGGAAATTCCCCAAAACACAACGTGGACACATAACATTTTCACAAAGAAAACAGAGCTGTTTTTTAAAAAGTGCCTAGCTGTGGATTTTGGCATCTAGCTCAGCCGGAGCCTGGGGTAACCTAGCAAACCTGCATTTTCTTTAAAACTAGATATCTAGGGGAATCCAGGATGGGGTGACTTGTGAGGCTCTGATCAGTTTCTGTTACCCAGAATCCTTTGCAAACCTTAAACTTTGGCCAAATAAACAAGTTTTCCTCGCATTTCGGTGACAGAAAGTTCTGGTATCCGAGAGGTGCCACAAATTTCCTTCCATCCAGCATTTCCCCAAGTCTCCCAATAAAAATGGTACCTCACTTGGGTGGGAAGGCCTAGCGCCCGCGAAAGGTAATGTCCCAAAAAACAACATGGACACATTACATTTTCACAAAGAAAACAGAGTTGTTTTTTACAAAGTGCCTAGCTGTGGATTTTGGCTTCTAGCTCAGCGAGCACCTTGGAAAACATAGCAAACCTGTGCATTTTTTAAAACTAGACACCTAGGGGAATCCAAGATGGGGTGCCTTGTGGGACTCTGACCAGGTTCTGATACCCAGAATCATTTGCAAACCTCAGAATTTGGCCCAAAAAAACACTTTTTCTTCTCATTTCGGTGACAGAAAGTTCTGGAATCCGAGAAGAGCCACAAATTTCCTCCCACCCAGCGTTCCGCCAAGTCTCCCGATAAAAATGGTACCTCACTTGTGTGGGTAGGCCTAGCGCCCATGAAAGGAAATGCCCCAAAACACAAGGTGGACACATCACATTTTCACAAAGAAAACAGAGCTGTTTTTTACAAAGTGCCTAGCTGTGGATTTTGGCCTCTAGCTTAGCCGGAACTTGGAGAAACCAAGTAAACCTGTTCATTTTTCTAAAATAGACACCTAGGGGAATCCAGGATGGGGTGACTTGTGGGGCTCTGACCAAGTTCTGTTACCCGGAACCCTTTTGCTAACCTCAAAATTTGGCCAAAAAAACACTTTTTCCTCTCATTTCGTTGACAGAAAGTTCTGAAATCTGAGGGGAGCCACAAATTTCCTTCCATCCAGCGTTCCCCCATGTCTCCCAATAAAAATGGTACCTCACTTGTGTGGGAAGGCCTAGCGCCTGCGAAAGGAAATGTCCCAAAACACAACATGGACACATCAAATTTTCACAAAGAAAACAGAGCTGTCTTTTACAAAGTTCCCAGCTGTGGGTTTTGGCCTCTAGCTCAGTTGGCACCTGGGAAAACCTAGCAAACCTGTGCATTTTTTAAAACTAGACACCTAGGGGAATCCAAGATGGGGTGCCTTGTGGGTCTCTGACCAGGTTCTGTTACCCAGAATCCTTTGAAATACCTGAAAATTTTGCCCAAAAAACACCTTTTCTTCTCATTTCGGTGACAGAAAGTTCTGGAATCCGAGAGGAGCCACGAATTTCCTTCCACCCTGCGTTCCGCCAAGTCTCTCGATAAAAATGGTACCTCACTTGTGTGGGTAGGCCTAGCGCCCATGAAAGGAAATGCCCCCAAAACAGGAGGTGGACACATCACATTTTCACAAAGAAAACAGAGCTGTTGTTTACAAAGTGCCTAGCTGTGGATTTTGGCCGCTAGCTTAGCCGGAACTTGGAGAAACCAAGTAAACCTGTTCATTTTTTAAAACTAGACACCTAGGGGAATCCAGGATGGAGTGACTTGTGGGGCTCTGACCAGGTTCTGTTACCCAGAATCCTTTGCTAACCTCAAAATTTGGCAAAAAAAGCACTATTTCCTCTCATTTCGGTGACAGAAAGTTCTGGAATCTGAGAAGAGCCACAAATTTCCATCAATCCATCGTTCCCCTAAATCTCCCGATACAAATGGTACCTCAATTGTGTGGGTAGGCCTAGCGCCCCCGAAAGGGAATGCCCCAAAACATAACGTGGACATATCACATTTTTACAAAGAAAACAGAGCTGTTTTTTACAATGTGCCTAGCTGTGGCTTTTGGCCTCTATGTCAGTTGGCACACCTGTGCATTTTTTTAAACTAGACACCTATGGGAATCCAGAATAGGGTGACTTGTCGGGCTCTGACCAGGTTCTGTTACCCAGAATCCTTTTCAAAACCTGAAAGTTTGGCCAAAAAAACACTTGTTCCTCTCATTTCTGTGACAGAAAGTTCTGGAATCTGAGGGGAGCCACAAATTTCCTTCCATCCAGCGTTCCCCCATGTCTCCCAATAAAAATGGTACCTCACTTGTGTGGGTAGGCCTAGCACCCACAAAAGGAAAATCCCCAAAACACAACGTGGACACATCACATTTTCACAAAGAAAACAGAGCTGTTTTTTAAAAAGTGCCTAGCTGTGGATTTTTGCCTCTAGCTCGGCAGGCGCCTGGGGAAACCTAGCAAACCTGCAATTTCTTTAAAACTAGATACCTAGGGGAATCCAGGATGGGGTGAATTGTGGGGCTCTGATCAGTTTCTGTTACCCAGAATCATTTGCAAACCTCAAACTTTGGCCAAAAAAACACATTTTCCTTGCATTTCGGTGACAGAAAGTTCTGGAATCCAAGAGGAGCCACAAATGTCCTTCCATCCAGCATTCCCCCAAGTCTCCCAATAAAAATGGTACCTCACTTGTGTGGGAAGGCGTAGCGCCCGCCAAGGGAAGTGTCCCAAAACACAACATGGACACATCACATTTTCACAAAGAAAACAGCTGTTTTTTACAAAGTGCCCAGCTGCGGATTTTGGCCTCTATCTCAGTTGGCACCTGGGGAAACATAGCAAACCTGTGCATTTTTTAAAACTAGACACCTATGGGAATCCAGAATGGGGTGACTTGTCGGGCTCTGTCCAGGTTCTGTTACCCAGAATCCTTTGCAAAACCTGACAATTTGACCAAAAAAACACTTTTTCCTCTCATTTCGGTGACAGAAAGTTCTGGAATCTGAGGGGAGCCACAAATTTCCTTCCATCCAGCATTCCCCATGTCTCCCAATAAAAATGGTACCTCACTTGTGTGGGTAGGCCTAGCGCCCACGAAAGGAAATCCCCCAAAACACAACGTGGACACATCACATTTTCACAAAGAAAACAGAGCTGTTTATTAAAAAGTGCCTAGCTGTGGATTTTTGCCTCTAGCTCAGCCGGCGCCTGGGGAAACCTAGCAAACCTGCACTGTCTTTTAAACTAGATACCTAGGGGAATCCAGGATGGGGTGACTTGTGGGGCTCTGATCAGTTTCTGTTGCCAAGAATCCTTTGCAAACTTCAAACTTTGGCCAAAAAAACACGTCTTCCTCTCATTTCGGTGACCGAAAGTTCTAGAATCCAAGAGGAGCCACAAATTTCCTTCCATCCAGCATTCCCCCAAGTCTCCCAATAAAAATGGTACCTCACTTGTGTGGGAAGACCTAGCGCCCGTGAAAGGAAATGTCCCAAAACACAACATGGACAAATCACATTTTCACAAAGAAAACAGAGCTGTTTTTATAAAGTGCCCAGCTGTGGATTTTGGCCTCTAGCTCAGCCAGCACCTTGGAAAACCTAGCAAACCTGTGCATTTTTTAAAACTAGACACCTAGGGGAATCCAGGATGGGGTGCCTTGTGGGACTTTGACCAGGTTCTGTTACCCAGAATCCTGTGCAAACCTCAGTATTTGGCCAAAACAACACTTTTTCTTCTCATTTCGATGACAGAAAGATCTGCAATCCGAGGGGAGCCACAAATTTCCTTCCACCCAGCGTTCCGTCAAGTCTCTCGATAAAAATGGTACCTCACTTGTGTGGGTAGGCCTAGCGCCCATGAAAGGAAATACCCCAAAACACAAGGTGGACACATCACATTTTCACAAAGAAAACAGAGCTGTTTTTTACAAAGTGCCTAGCTGTGGATTATGGCCTCTGGCTTAGCCGGAACTTGGAGAAACCAAGTAAACCTGTTCATTTTTTTAAACTAGACACCTAGGGGAATCCAGGATGGAGTGACCTGTGGGGCTCTGACCAGGTTCTGTTACCCAGAATCCTTTGCTAACCTCAAAATTTGGCCAACAAAACACTATTTCCTCTCATTTCGGTGACAGAAAGTTCTGGAATCTGAGAGGAGCCACAAATTTCCATCCATCCATCGTTCCCCTAAGTCTCTCGATAAAAATGGTACCTCACTTGTGTGGGTAGGCCTAGCGCCCCGAAAGGGAATGCCCCAAAACATAACGTGGACATATCACATTTTTACAAAGAATACAGAGCTGTTTTTTACAAAGTGCCTAGCTGTGGATTTTGGCCTCTATCTAGGTTGGCACCTGGGGAAACATAGCAAACCTGCGCATTTTTTAAAACTAGACACCTATGGGAATCCACAATGGGGTGACTTGTCAGGCTCTGACCAGGTTCTGTTACCCAGAATCCTTTGAAAAACCTGAAAATGTGGTCAAAAAAACACTTTTTCCTCTCATTTCGTTGACAGAAAGTTCTGGAATCTGAGGGGAGCCACAAATTTCCTTCCATCCAGCATTCCCCCATGTCTCCCAATAAAAATGGTACCTCACTTGTGTGGGTAGGCCTAGCGCCCACGAAAGGAAATTCCCCAAAACACAACGTGGACACATCACATTTTCACAAAGAAAACAGAGCTTCTTTTTTAAAAAGTGCCTATCTGTGGATTTTGGCCTCTAGCTCAGCCGGCGCCTGTGGAAACCTAGCAAACCTGCACTTTCTTTAAAACTAGATACCTAGGGGAATCCAGGATGGGGTGACTTGTGGGGCTGTGATCAGTTTCTGTTACCCAGAATCCTTTGTAAACCGCAAACGTGGCCCAAAAAACACTTTTTCCTCTCATTTCGGTGACAGAAAGTTCTGGAATCCAAGAGGAGCCACAAATTTCCTTCCATCTATCATTCCCCCAAGTCTCCCAATAAAAATGGTACCTCACTTGTGTGGGAAGGCCTAGCGCCTGCGAAAGGAAATGTCCCAAAACACAACATGGACACATCAAATTTTCACAAAGAAAACAGAGCTGTCTTTTACAAAGTGCCCAGCTGTGGATTTTGGCCTCTAGCTCAGTTGGCACCTGGGAAAACCTAGCAAACCTGTGCATTTTTGAAAACTAGACACCTAGGGGAATCCAAGATGGGGTGCCTTGTGGGACTTTGACCAGGTTCTGTTACCCAGAATCCATTGCAAACCTCAGAATTTGGCCAAAACAACACTTTTTCTTCTCATTTCGGTGACAGAAAGTTCTGAAATCCAAGAGGAGCCACAAATTTCCTTCCATCTAGCATTCCCCCAAGTCTCCCAATGAAATGGTACCTCACTTGTGTGGGAAGGCCTAGCGCCCGCGTAAGGAAATGTCCCAAAACACAACATGGACACATCAATTTTTCACAAAGAAAACAGAGCTGTTTTTTACAAAGTGCCCAGCTGTGGATTTTGGCCTCTAGCTCAGCCGGCACCTGGGAAAACCTAGCAAACCTGTGCATTTTTTAAAACTAGACACCTAGGGGAATCCAGGATGGGGTGACTTGTGGGGCTCTGACCAGGTTCTGTTACCCAGAATCCTTTGCTAACCTCAAAATTTGGCCAAATAAACCACTATTTCCTCTCATTTCGGTGACAGAAAGTTCTGGAATCTGAGAGGAGCCACAAATTTCCTTCCATCAAGCGTTCCGCCAAGCCTCCCGATAAAAATGGTACCTCACTTGTGTGGTTAGGCCTAGCGCCCCCGAAAGGGAATGCCCCAAAACATAACGTGGACATATCACATTATTACAAAGAAAATAGAGCTGTTTTTTACAAAGTGCCTAGCTGTGGATTTTGGCATCTAACTTAGCCAGAACTTGGAGAAACCAAGTAAACCTGTTCATTTTTAAAAACTAGACACCTAGGGGAATCCAGGATGGGGTGACTTGTGGGGCTCTGACCAGGTTCTGTTACCCAGAATCCTTTGCTAACCTCAAAATTTGGCCAAAAAAAACACTATTTCCTCTCATTTCGGTGACAGAAAGTTCTGGAATCTGAGAGGAGCCACAAATTTCCATCCATCCATTGTTCCCCTAAGTCTCCCGATAAAAATAGTAACTCACTTGTGTGGGTACGCCTAGCGCCCCCGAAAGGGAATGCCTCAAAACATAACGTGGACATATCACATTTTTACAATGAACACAGAGCTGTTTTTCACAAAGTGCCTAGCTGTGGATTTTGGCCTCTATCTCAGTTGGCACCTGGGGAAACATAGCAAACCTGTGCATTTTTTAAAACTAGACACCTATGGGAATCCAGAATGGGGTGACTTGTCGGGCTCTGACCAGGTTCTGTTACCCAGAATCCTTTGAAAAACCTGAAAATTTGGCCCAAAAAACACTTTTTCCTCTCATTTCGGTGACAGAAAGTTCTGGAATCTGAGGGGAGCCACAAATTTCCTTCCATCCAGCGTTCCCCCATGTCTCCCAATAAAAATGGTACCTCACTTGTGTGGGAAGGCCTAGCGCCCACAATAGGAAATCCCCCAAAACACAACGTGGACACATCACATTTTCACAAAGAAAACAGAGCTGTTTTTACAAAGTGCCCAGCTGTGGATTTTGGCCTCTAGCTCAGCCAGCACCTGGGAAAACCTAGCAAACCTGTGCATTTTTGAAAACTAGACACCTAGGGGAATACAAGATGGGGTGCCTTGTGGGACTTTGACCAGGTTCTGTTACCCAGAATCCTGTGCAAACCTCAGTATATGGCCAAAACAACACTTTTTCCTTCTCATTTCGGTGACAGAAAGATCTGGAATCCGAGGGGAGCCACAAATTTCCTTCCACCCAACGTTCCCTCAAGTCTCTCGATAAAAATGATACCTCACTTGTGTGGGTAGGCCTAGCGCCCATGAAAGGAAATACCCCAAAACACAAGGTGGACACATCACATTTTCACAAAGAAAACAGAGCTGTTTTTTACAAAGTGCCTAGATGTGGATTATGGCCTCTGGCTTAGCCGGAACTTGGAGAAACCAAGTAAACCTGTTCATTTTTTTAAACTAGACACCTAGGGGAATCCAGGATGGAGTGACCTGTGGGGCTCTGACCAGGTTCTGTTACCCAGAATCCTTTGCTAACCTCAAAATTTGGCCAACAAAACACTATTTCCTCTCATTTCGGTGACAGAAAGTTCTGGAATCTGAGAGGAGCCACAAATTTCCATCCATCCAGCGTTCCCCTAAGTCTCTCGATAAAAATGGTACCTCACTTGTGTGGGTAGGCCTAGCGCCCCGAAAGGGAATGCCCCAAAACATAACGTGGACATATCACATTTTTACAAAGAATACAGAGCTGTTTTTTACAAAGTGCCTAGCTGTGGATTTTGGCCTCTATCTAGGTTGGCACCTGGGGAAACATAGCAAACCTGCGCATTTTTTAAAACTAGACACCTATGGGAATCCACAATGGGGTGACTTGTCGGGCTCTGACCAGGTTCTGTTACCCAGAATCCTTTGAAAAACCTGAAAATGTGGTCAAAAAAACACTTTTTCCTCTCATTTCGTTGACAGAAAGTTCTGGAATCTGAGGGGAGCCACAAATTTCCTTCCATCCAGCATTCCCCCATGTCTCCCAATAAAAATGGTACCTCACTTGTGTGGGTAGGCCTAGCGCCCACGAAAGGAAATTCCCCAAAACACAACGTGGACACATCACATTTTCACAAAGAAAACAGAGCTTCTTTTTTAAAAAGTGCCTATCTGTGGATTTTGGCCTCTAGCTCAGCCGGCGCCTGTGGAAACCTAGCAAACCTGCACTTTCTTTAAAACTAGATACCTAGGGGAATCCAGGATGGGGTGACTTGTGGGGCTGTGATCAGTTTCTGTTACCCAGAATCCTTTGTAAACCGCAAACGTGGCCCAAAAAACACTTTTTCCTCTCATTTCGGTGACAGAAAGTTCTGGAATCCAAGAGGAGCCACAAATTTCCTTCCATCTAGCATTCCCCCAAGTCTCCCAATAAAAATGGTACCTCACTTGTGTGGGAAGGCCTAGCGCCTGCGAAAGGAAATGTCCCAAAAACACAACATGGACAGATCAAATTTTCACAAAGAAAACAGAGCTGTCTTTTACAAAGTGCCCAGCTGTGGGTTTTGGCCTCTAGCTCAGTTGGCACCTGGGAAAACCTAGCAAACCTGTGCATTTTTAAAAACTAGACACCTAGGGGAATCCAAAATGGGGTGCCTTGTGGGACTTTGACCAGGTTCTGTTACCCAGAATCCTTTGCAAACCTCAGAATTTGGCCAAAAAAACACTTTTTCTTCTCATTTCGGTGACAGAAAGTTCTGAAATCCGAGAGGAGCCACAAATGTCCTTCCACCCAGCGTTCCGCCAAGTCTCCCGATAAAAATGGTACCTCACCTGTGTGGGTAGGCCTAGCGCCCCCGAAAGGGAATGCCCCAAAACATAACGTGGACATATCACATTTTTACAAAGAAAACAGAGCTGTTTTTTACAAAGTGCCTAGCTGTGGATTTTGGCCTCTATCTCAGTTGGCACCTGGGGAAACATAGAAAACCTGCGCATTTTTTAAAACTAGACACCTATGGGAATCCATAATGGGGTGAATTGTGGGGCTCTGATCAGTTTCTGTTACCCAGAATCCTTTGCAAACCTCAAACTTTGGGCAAAAAAACACGTTTTCCTCGCATTTCGGTGACAGAAAGTTCTGGAATCTGAGAGGAAGCCACAAATTTCCATCCATCCATCGTTCCCCTAAGTCTCTCGATAAAAATGGTACCTCACTTGTGTGGGTAGGCCTAGCGCCCCCGAAAGGGAATGCCCCAAAACATAACGTGGACATATCACATTTTTACAAAGAAAACAGAGCTGTTTTATACAAAGTGCCTAGCTGTGGATTTTGGCCTCTATCTCAGTTGGAACCTGGGGAAACATAGCAAACCTGCGCATTTTTTAAAACTAGACACCTATGGGAATCCAGAATGGGGTGACTTGTCGGGCTCTGACCAGGTTCTGTTACCCAGAATCCTTTGAAAAACCTGAAAATTTGGCCAAAAAAACACTTTTTCCTCTCATTTCGTTGACAGAAAGTTCTGGAATCTGAGGGGAGACACACATTTCCTTCCATCCAGCGTTCCCCCATGTCTCCCAATAAAAATGGTACCTCACTTGTGTGGGTAGGCCTAGCGCCCACAAAAGGAAATTCCCCAAAACACGTGGACACATCACATTTTCACAAAGAAAACAGAGCTGTTTTTTAAAAAGTGCCTAGCTGTGGATTTTGGCCTCTAGCTCAGCTGGTGCCTGGGGAAACCTAGCAAACCTGCACTTTCTTCAAAACTAGATACCTAGGGGAATCCAGGATGGGGTGACTTGTGGGGCTCTGATCAGTTTCTGTTACCCAAAATTCTTTGCAAACCTCAAACTTTGGCCAAAAAAAAACGTTTTCCTCTCATTTCGGTGAGAGAAAGTTCTGGAATCTGAGGGAAGCCACAAATTTCCTTCCATCCAGCGTTCCCCCCATGTCTCCCAATAAAAATGGTACCTCACTTGTGTGCGTAGGCCTAGCGCCCACAAAAGGAAATTCCCCAAAACACAACGTGGACACATAACATTTTCACAAAGAAAACAGAGCTGTTTTTTAAAAAGTGCCTAGCTGTGGATTTTGGCATCTAGCTCAGCCGGAGCCTGGGGTAACCTAGCAAACCTGCACTTTCTTTAAAACTAGATATCTAGGGGAATCCAGGATGGGGTGACTTGTGAGGCTCTGATCAGTTTCTGTTACCCAGAATCCTTTGCAAACCTTAAACTTTGGCCAAATAAACAAGTTTTCCTCGCATTTCGGTGACAGAAAGTTCTGGTATCCGAGAGGTGCCACAAATTTCCTTCCATCCAGCATTTCCCCAAGTCTCCCAATAAAAATGGTACCTCACTTGGGTGGGAAGGCCTAGCGCCCGCGAAAGGTAATGTCCCAAAAAACAACATGGACACATTACATTTTCACAAAGAAAACAGAGTTGTTTTTTACAAAGTGCCTAGCTGTGGATTTTGGCTTCTAGCTCAGCGAGCACCTTGGAAAACATAGCAAACCTGTGCATTTTTTAAAACTAGACACCTAGGGGAATCCAAGATGGGGTGCCTTGTGGGACTCTGACCAGGTTCTGATACCCAGAATCATTTGCAAACCTCAGAATTTGGCCCAAAAAAACACTTTTTCTTCTCATTTCGGTGACAGAAAGTTCTGGAATCCGAGAAGAGCCACAAATTTCCTCCCACCCAGCGTTCCGCCAAGTCTCCCGATAAAAATGGTACCTCACTTGTGTGGGTAGGCCTAGCGCCCATGAAAGGAAATGCCCCAAAACACAAGGTGGACACATCACATTTTCACAAAGAAAACAGAGCTGTTTTTTACAAAGTGCCTAGCTGTGGATTTTGGCCTCTAGCTTAGCCGGAACTTGGAGAAACCAAGTAAACCTGTTCATTTTTCTAAAATAGACACCTAGGGGAATCCAGGATGGGGTGACTTGTGGGGCTCTGACCAAGTTCTGTTACCCGGAACCCTTTTGCTAACCTCAAAATTTGGCCAAAAAAACACTTTTTCCTCTCATTTCGTTGACAGAAAGTTCTGAAATCTGAGGGGAGCCACAAATTTCCTTCCATCCAGCGTTCCCCCATGTCTCCCAATAAAAATGGTACCTCACTTGTGTGGGAAGGCCTAGCGCCTGCGAAAGGAAATGTCCCAAAACACAACATGGACACATCAAATTTTCACAAAGAAAACAGAGCTGTCTTTTACAAAGTTCCCAGCTGTGGGTTTTGGCCTCTAGCTCAGTTGGCACCTGGGAAAACCTAGCAAACCTGTGCATTTTTTAAAACTAGACACCTAGGGGAATCCAAGATGGGGTGCCTTGTGGGTCTCTGACCAGGTTCTGTTACCCAGAATCCTTTGCAAACCTCAGAATTTGGCCCAAAAAACACGTTTTCTTCTCATTTTGGTGACAGAAAGTTCTGAAATCCGAGAGGAGCCACAAATTTCCTTCCACCCAGCGTTCTGCCAAGCCTCCCGATAAAAACGGGACCTCACTTGTGTGGGTAGGCCTAGCGCCCAAGAAAGGGAATGCCCCAAAACATAACGTGGACATATCACATTTTTACAAAGAACACAGAGCTGTTTTTCACAAAGTGCCTAGCTGTGGATTTTGGCCTCTATCTCAGTTGGCACCTGGGGAAACATAGCAAACCTGTGCATTTTTTAAAACTAGACACCTATGGGAATCCAGAATGGGGTGACTTGTCGGGCTCTGACCAGGTTCTGTTACCCAGAATCCTTTGAAAAAACTGAAAATTTGGCCCAAAAAACACTTTTTCCTCTCATATCGGTGACAGAAAGTTCTGGAATCTGAGGGGAGCCACAAATTTCCTTCCATCCAGCGTTCCCCCATGTCTCCCAATAAAAATGGTACCTCACTTGTGTGGGAAGGCCTAGCGCCCACAATAGGAAATCCCCCAAAACACAACGTGGACACATCACATTTTCACAAAGAAAACAGAGCTGTTTTTACAAAGTGCCCAGCTGTGGATTTTGGCCTCTAGCTCAGCCAGCACCTGGGAAAACCTAGCAAACCTGTGCATTTTTGAAAACTAGACACCTAGGGGAATCCAAGATGGGGTGCCTTGTGGGAATTTGACCAGGTTCTGTTACCCAGAATCCTGTGCAAACCTCAGTATTTGGCCAAAACAACACTTTTTCTTCTCATTTCGGTGACAGAAAGATCTGGAATCCGAGGGGAGCCACAAATTTCCTTCCACCCAGCGTTCCGTCAAGTCTCTCGATAAAAATGGTACCTCACTTGTGTGGGTAGGCCTAGCGCCCATGAAAGGAAATACCCCAAAACACAAGGTGGACACATCACATTTTCACAAAGAAAACAGAGCTGTTTTTTACAAAGTGCCTAGCTGTGGATTTTGGCCTCTGGCTTAGCCGGAACTTGGAGAAACCAAGTAAACCTGTTCATTTTTTAAAACTAGACACCTAGGGGAATCCAGGATGGAGTGACCTGTGGGGCTCTGACCAGGTTCTGTTACCCAGAATCCTTTGCTAACCTCAAAATTTGGCCCAAAAAACACTATTTCCTCTCATTTCGGTGACAGAAAGTTCTGGAATCTGAGAGGAAGCCACAAATTTCCATCCATCCATCGTTCCCCTAAGTCTCTCGATAAAAATGGTACCTCACTTGTGTGGGTAGGCCTAGTGCCCCCAAAAGGGAATGCCCCAAAACATAACGTGGACATATCACATTTTTACAAAGAAAACAGAGCTGTTTTTTACAAAGTGCCTAGTTGTGGATTTTGGCCTCTATCTCAGATGGAACCTGGGGAAACATAGCAAACCTGCGCATTTTTTAAAACTAGACACCTATGGGAATCCAGAATGGGGTGACTTGTCGGGCTCTGACCAGGTTCTGTTACCCAGAATCCTTTGAAAAACCTGAAAATTTGGCCAAAAAAACATTTTTTCCTCTCATTTCGTTGACAGAAAGTTCTGGAATCTGAGGGGAGCCACAAATTTCCTTCCATCCAGCGTTCCCCCATGTCTCCCAATAAAAATGGTACCTCAATTGTGTGGGTAGGCCTAGCAGCCACGAAAGGAAATTCCCCAAAACACAACGTGGACACATCACATTTTCACAAAGAAAACAGAACTGTTTTTTAAAAAGTGCCTATCTGTGGATTTTGGCCTCTAGCTCAGCCGGCGCCTGGGGAAACCTAGAAAACCTGCACTTTCTTTAAAACTAGATACCTAGGGGAATCCAGGATGGGGTGACTTGTGGGGCTGTGATCAGTTTCTGTTACCCAGAATCCTTTGTAAACCTCAAACTTTGGCCAAAAAAACACTTTTTCCTCTCATTTCGGTGACAGAAAGTTGTGGAATCCAAGAGGAGCCACAAATGTCCTTCCATCTAGCATTCCCCCAAGTCTCCCAATAAAAATGGTACCTCACTTGTGTGGGAAGGCCTAGCGCCTGCGAAAGGAAATGTCCCAAAAACACAACATGGACAGATCAAATTTTCACAAAGAAAACAGAGCTGTCTTTTACAAAGTGCCCAGCTGTGGGTTTTGGCCTCTAGCTCAGTTGGCACCTGGGAAAACCTAGCAAACCTGTGCATTTTTAAAAACTAGACACCTAGGGGAATCCAAAATGGGGTGCCTTGTGGGACTTTGACCAGGTTCTGTTACCCAGAATCCTTTGCAAACCTCAGAATTTGGCCAAAAAAACACTTTTTCTTCTCATTTCGGTGACAGAAAGTTCTGAAATCCGAGAGGAGCCACAAATGTCCTTCCACCCAGCGTTCCGCCAAGTCTCCCGATAAAAATGGTACCTCACCTGTGTGGGTAGGCCTAGCGCCCCCGAAAGGGAATGCCCCAAAACATAACGTGGACATATCACATTTTTACAAAGAAAACAGAGCTGTTTTTTACAAAGTGCCTAGCTGTGGATTTTGGCCTCTATCTCAGTTGGCACCTGGGGAAACATAGAAAACCTGCGCATTTTTTAAAACTAGACACCTATGGGAATCCATAATGGGGTGAATTGTGGGGCTCTGATCAGTTTCTGTTACCCAGAATCCTTTGCAAACCTCAAACTTTGGGCAAAAAAACACGTTTTCCTCGCATTTCGGTGACAGAAAGTTCTGGAATCTGAGAGGAAGCCACAAATTTCCATCCATCCATCGTTCCCCTAAGTCTCTCGATAAAAATGGTACCTCACTTGTGTGGGTAGGCCTAGCGCCCCCGAAAGGGAATGCCCCAAAACATAACGTGGACATATCACATTTTTACAAAGAAAACAGAGCTGTTTTATACAAAGTGCCTAGCTGTGGATTTTGGCCTCTATCTCAGTTGGAACCTGGGGAAACATAGCAAACCTGCGCATTTTTTAAAACTAGACACCTATGGGAATCCAGAATGGGGTGACTTGTCGGGCTCTGACCAGGTTCTGTTACCCAGAATCCTTTGAAAAACCTGAAAATTTGGCCAAAAAAACACTTTTTCCTCTCATTTCGTTGACAGAAAGTTCTGGAATCTGAGGGGAGACACACATTTCCTTCCATCCAGCGTTCCCCCATGTCTCCCAATAAAAATGGTACCTCACTTGTGTGGGTAGGCCTAGCGCCCACAAAAGGAAATTCCCCAAAACACGTGGACACATCACATTTTCACAAAGAAAACAGAGCTGTTTTTTAAAAAGTGCCTAGCTGTGGATTTTGGCCTCTAGCTCAGCTGGTGCCTGGGGAAACCTAGCAAACCTGCACTTTCTTCAAAACTAGATACCTAGGGGAATCCAGGATGGGGTGACTTGTGGGGCTCTGATCAGTTTCTGTTACCCAAAATTCTTTGCAAACCTCAAACTTTGGCCAAAAAAAACGTTTTCCTCTCATTTCGGTGAGAGAAAGTTCTGGAATCTGAGGGAAGCCACAAATTTCCTTCCATCCAGCGTTCCCCCCATGTCTCCCAATAAAAATGGTACCTCACTTGTGTGCGTAGGCCTAGCGCCCACAAAAGGAAATTCCCCAAAACACAACGTGGACACATAACATTTTCACAAAGAAAACAGAGCTGTTTTTTAAAAAGTGCCTAGCTGTGGATTTTGGCATCTAGCTCAGCCGGAGCCTGGGGTAACCTAGCAAACCTGCACTTTCTTTAAAACTAGATATCTAGGGGAATCCAGGATGGGGTGACTTGTGAGGCTCTGATCAGTTTCTGTTACCCAGAATCCTTTGCAAACCTTAAACTTTGGCCAAATAAACAAGTTTTCCTCGCATTTCGGTGACAGAAAGTTCTGGTATCCGAGAGGTGCCACAAATTTCCTTCCATCCAGCATTTCCCCAAGTCTCCCAATAAAAATGGTACCTCACTTGGGTGGGAAGGCCTAGCGCCCGCGAAAGGTAATGTCCCAAAAAACAACATGGACACATTACATTTTCACAAAGAAAACAGAGTTGTTTTTTACAAAGTGCCTAGCTGTGGATTTTGGCTTCTAGCTCAGCGAGCACCTTGGAAAACATAGCAAACCTGTGCATTTTTTAAAACTAGACACCTAGGGGAATCCAAGATGGGGTGCCTTGTGGGACTCTGACCAGGTTCTGATACCCAGAATCATTTGCAAACCTCAGAATTTGGCCCAAAAAAACACTTTTTCTTCTCATTTCGGTGACAGAAAGTTCTGGAATCCGAGAAGAGCCACAAATTTCCTCCCACCCAGCGTTCCGCCAAGTCTCCCGATAAAAATGGTACCTCACTTGTGTGGGTAGGCCTAGCGCCCATGAAAGGAAATGCCCCAAAACACAAGGTGGACACATCACATTTTCACAAAGAAAACAGAGCTGTTTTTTACAAAGTGCCTAGCTGTGGATTTTGGCCTCTAGCTTAGCCGGAACTTGGAGAAACCAAGTAAACCTGTTCATTTTTCTAAAATAGACACCTAGGGGAATCCAGGATGGGGTGACTTGTGGGGCTCTGACCAAGTTCTGTTACCCGGAACCCTTTTGCTAACCTCAAAATTTGGCCAAAAAAACACTTTTTCCTCTCATTTCGTTGACAGAAAGTTCTGAAATCTGAGGGGAGCCACAAATTTCCTTCCATCCAGCGTTCCCCCATGTCTCCCAATAAAAATGGTACCTCACTTGTGTGGGAAGGCCTAGCGCCTGCGAAAGGAAATGTCCCAAAACACAACATGGACACATCAAATTTTCACAAAGAAAACAGAGCTGTCTTTTACAAAGTTCCCAGCTGTGGGTTTTGGCCTCTAGCTCAGTTGGCACCTGGGAAAACCTAGCAAACCTGTGCATTTTTTAAAACTAGACACCTAGGGGAATCCAAGATGGGGTGCCTTGTGGGTCTCTGACCAGGTTCTGTTACCCAGAATCCTTTGAAATACCTGAAAATTTTGCCCAAAAAACACCTTTTCTTCTCATTTCGGTGACAGAAAGTTCTGGAATCCGAGAGGAGCCACGAATTTCCTTCCACCCTGCGTTCCGCCAAGTCTCTCGATAAAAATGGTACCTCACTTGTGTGGGTAGGCCTAGCGCCCATGAAAGGAAATGCCCCCAAAACAGGAGGTGGACACATCACATTTTCACAAAGAAAACAGAGCTGTTGTTTACAAAGTGCCTAGCTGTGGATTTTGGCCGCTAGCTTAGCCGGAACTTGGAGAAACCAAGTAAACCTGTTCATTTTTTAAAACTAGACACCTAGGGGAATCCAGGATGGAGTGACTTGTGGGGCTCTGACCAGGTTCTGTTACCCAGAATCCTTTGCTAACCTCAAAATTTGGCAAAAAAAGCACTATTTCCTCTCATTTCGGTGACAGAAAGTTCTGGAATCTGAGAAGAGCCACAAATTTCCATCAATCCATCGTTCCCCTAAATCTCCCGATACAAATGGTACCTCAATTGTGTGGGTAGGCCTAGCGCCCCCGAAAGGGAATGCCCCAAAACATAACGTGGACATATCACATTTTTACAAAGAAAACAGAGCTGTTTTTTACAATGTGCCTAGCTGTGGCTTTTGGCCTCTATGTCAGTTGGCACACCTGTGCATTTTTTTAAACTAGACACCTATGGGAATCCAGAATAGGGTGACTTGTCGGGCTCTGACCAGGTTCTGTTACCCAGAATCCTTTTCAAAACCTGAAAGTTTGGCCAAAAAAACACTTGTTCCTCTCATTTCTGTGACAGAAAGTTCTGGAATCTGAGGGGAGCCACAAATTTCCTTCCATCCAGCGTTCCCCCATGTCTCCCAATAAAAATGGTACCTCACTTGTGTGGGTAGGCCTAGCACCCACAAAAGGAAAATCCCCAAAACACAACGTGGACACATCACATTTTCACAAAGAAAACAGAGCTGTTTTTTAAAAAGTGCCTAGCTGTGGATTTTTGCCTCTAGCTCGGCAGGCGCCTGGGGAAACCTAGCAAACCTGCAATTTCTTTAAAACTAGATACCTAGGGGAATCCAGGATGGGGTGAATTGTGGGGCTCTGATCAGTTTCTGTTACCCAGAATCCTTTGCAAACCTCAAACTTTGGCCAAAAAAACACATTTTCCTTGCATTTCGGTGACAGAAAGTTCTGGAATCCAAGAGGAGCCACAAATGTCCTTCCATCCAGCATTCCCCCAAGTCTCCCAATAAAAATGGTACCTCACTTGTGTGGGAAGGCGTAGCGCCCGCCAAGGGAAGTGTCCCAAAACACAACATGGACACATCACATTTTCACAAAGAAAACATCTGTTTTTTACAAAGTGCCCAGCTGCGGATTTTGGCCTCTATCTCAGTTGGCACCTGGGGAAACATAGCAAACCTGTGCATTTTTTAAAACTAGACACCTATGGGAATCCAGAATGGGGTGACTTGTCGGGCTCTGTCCAGGTTCTGTTACCCAGAATCCTTTGCAAAACCTGACAATTTGACCAAAAAAACACTTTTTCCTCTCATTTCGGTGACAGAAAGTTCTGGAATCTGAGGGGAGCCACAAATTTCCTTCCATCCAGCATTCCCCATGTCTCCCAATAAAAATGGTACCTCACTTGTGTGGGTAGGCCTAGCGCCCACGAAAGGAAATCCCCCAAAACACAACGTGGACACATCACATTTTCACAAAGAAAACAGAGCTGTTTATTAAAAAGTGCCTAGCTGTGGATTTTTGCCTCTAGCTCAGCCGGCGCCTGGGGAAACCTAGCAAACCTGCACTGTCTTTTAAACTAGATACCTAGGGGAATCCAGGATGGGGTGACTTGTGGGGCTCTGATCAGTTTCTGTTGCCAAGAATCCTTTGCAAACTTCAAACTTTGGCCAAAAAAACACGTCTTCCTCTCATTTCGGTGACCGAAAGTTCTAGAATCCAAGAGGAGCCACAAATTTCCTTCCATCCAGCATTCCCCCAAGTCTCCCAATAAAAATGGTACCTCACTTGTGTGGGAAGACCTAGCGCCCGTGAAAGGAAATGTCCCAAAACACAACATGGACAAATCACATTTTCACAAAGAAAACAGAGCTGTTTTTATAAAGTGCCCAGCTGTGGATTTTGGCCTCTAGCTCAGCCAGCACCTTGGAAAACCTAGCAAACCTGTGCATTTTTTAAAACTAGACACCTAGGGGAATCCAGGATGGGGTGCCTTGTGGGACTTTGACCAGGTTCTGTTACCCAGAATCCTGTGCAAACCTCAGTATTTGGCCAAAACAACACTTTTTCTTCTCATTTCGATGACAGAAAGATCTGCAATCCGAGGGGAGCCACAAATTTCCTTCCACCCAGCGTTCCGTCAAGTCTCTCGATAAAAATGGTACCTCACTTGTGTGGGTAGGCCTAGCGCCCATGAAAGGAAATACCCCAAAACACAAGGTGGACACATCACATTTTCACAAAGAAAACAGAGCTGTTTTTTACAAAGTGCCTAGCTGTGGATTATGGCCTCTGGCTTAGCCGGAACTTGGAGAAACCAAGTAAACCTGTTCATTTTTTTAAACTAGACACCTAGGGGAATCCAGGATGGAGTGACCTGTGGGGCTCTGACCAGGTTCTGTTACCCAGAATCCTTTGCTAACCTCAAAATTTGGCCAACAAAACACTATTTCCTCTCATTTCGGTGACAGAAAGTTCTGGAATCTGAGAGGAGCCACAAATTTCCATCCATCCATCGTTCCCCTAAGTCTCTCGATAAAAATGGTACCTCACTTGTGTGGGTAGGCCTAGCGCCCCGAAAGGGAATGCCCCAAAACATAACGTGGACATATCACATTTTTACAAAGAATACAGAGCTGTTTTTTACAAAGTGCCTAGCTGTGGATTTTGGCCTCTATCTAGGTTGGCACCTGGGGAAACATAGCAAACCTGCGCATTTTTTAAAACTAGACACCTATGGGAATCCACAATGGGGTGACTTGTCGGGCTCTGACCAGGTTCTGTTACCCAGAATCCTTTGAAAAACCTGAAAATGTGGTCAAAAAAACACTTTTTCCTCTCATTTCGTTGACAGAAAGTTCTGGAATCTGAGGGGAGCCACAAATTTCCTTCCATCCAGCATTCCCCCATGTCTCCCAATAAAAATGGTACCTCACTTGTGTGGGTAGGCCTAGCGCCCACGAAAGGAAATTCCCCAAAACACAACGTGGACACATCACATTTTCACAAAGAAAACAGAGCTTCTTTTTTAAAAAGTGCCTATCTGTGGATTTTGGCCTCTAGCTCAGCCGGCGCCTGTGGAAACCTAGCAAACCTGCACTTTCTTTAAAACTAGATACCTAGGGGAATCCAGGATGGGGTGACTTGTGGGGCTGTGATCAGTTTCTGTTACCCAGAATCCTTTGTAAACCGCAAACGTGGCCCAAAAAACACTTTTTCCTCTCATTTCGGTGACAGAAAGTTCTGGAATCCAAGAGGAGCCACAAATTTCCTTCCATCTATCATTCCCCCAAGTCTCCCAATAAAAATGGTACCTCACTTGTGTGGGAAGGCCTAGCGCCTGCGAAAGGAAATGTCCCAAAACACAACATGGACACATCAAATTTTCACAAAGAAAACAGAGCTGTCTTTTACAAAGTGCCCAGCTGTGGATTTTGGCCTCTAGCTCAGTTGGCACCTGGGAAAACCTAGCAAACCTGTGCATTTTTGAAAACTAGACACCTAGGGGAATCCAAGATGGGGTGCCTTGTGGGACTTTGACCAGGTTCTGTTACCCAGAATCCATTGCAAACCTCAGAATTTGGCCAAAACAACACTTTTTCTTCTCATTTCGGTGACAGAAAGTTCTGAAATCCAAGAGGAGCCACAAATTTCCTTCCATCTAGCATTCCCCCAAGTCTCCCAATGAAATGGTACCTCACTTGTGTGGGAAGGCCTAGCGCCCGCGTAAGGAAATGTCCCAAAACACAACATGGACACATCAATTTTTCACAAAGAAAACAGAGCTGTTTTTTACAAAGTGCCCAGCTGTGGATTTTGGCCTCTAGCTCAGCCGGCACCTGGGAAAACCTAGCAAACCTGTGCATTTTTTAAAACTAGACACCTAGGGGAATCCAGGATGGGGTGACTTGTGGGGCTCTGACCAGGTTCTGTTACCCAGAATCCTTTGCTAACCTCAAAATTTGGCCAAATAAACCACTATTTCCTCTCATTTCGGTGACAGAAAGTTCTGGAATCTGAGAGGAGCCACAAATTTCCTTCCATCAAGCGTTCCGCCAAGCCTCCCGATAAAAATGGTACCTCACTTGTGTGGTTAGGCCTAGCGCCCCCGAAAGGGAATGCCCCAAGACATAACGTGGACATATCACATTATTACAAAGAAAATAGAGCTGTTTTTTACAAAGTGCCTAGCTGTGGATTTTGGCATCTAACTTAGCCAGAACTTGGAGAAACCAAGTAAACCTGTTCATTTTTAAAAACTAGACACCTAGGGGAATCCAGGATGGGGTGACTTGTGGGGCTCTGACCAGGTTCTGTTACCCAGAATCCTTTGCTAACCTCAAAATTTGGCCAAAAAAAACACTATTTCCTCTCATTTCGGTGACAGAAAGTTCTGGAATCTGAGAGGAGCCACAAATTTCCATCCATCCATTGTTCCCCTAAGTCTCCCGATAAAAATAGTAACTCACTTGTGTGGGTACGCCTAGCGCCCCCGAAAGGGAATGCCTCAAAACATAACGTGGACATATCACATTTTTACAATGAACACAGAGCTGTTTTTCACAAAGTGCCTAGCTGTGGATTTTGGCCTCTATCTCAGTTGGCACCTGGGGAAACATAGCAAACCTGTGCATTTTTTAAAACTAGACACCTATGGGAATCCAGAATGGGGTGACTTGTCGGGCTCTGACCAGGTTCTGTTACCCAGAATCCTTTGAAAAACCTGAAAATTTGGCCCAAAAAACACTTTTTCCTCTCATTTCGGTGACAGAAAGTTCTGGAATCTGAGGGGAGCCACAAATTTCCTTCCATCCAGCGTTCCCCCATGTCTCCCAATAAAAATGGTACCTCACTTGTGTGGGAAGGCCTAGCGCCCACAATAGGAAATCCCCCAAAACACAACGTGGACACATCACATTTTCACAAAGAAAACAGAGCTGTTTTTACAAAGTGCCCAGCTGTGGATTTTGGCCTCTAGCTCAGCCAGCACCTGGGAAAACCTAGCAAACCTGTGCATTTTTGAAAACTAGACACCTAGGGGAATACAAGATGGGGTGCCTTGTGGGACTTTGACCAGGTTCTGTTACCCAGAATCCTGTGCAAACCTCAGTATATGGCCAAAACAACACTTTTTCCTTCTCATTTCGGTGACAGAAAGATCTGGAATCCGAGGGGAGCCACAAATTTCCTTCCACCCAACGTTCCCTCAAGTCTCTCGATAAAAATGATACCTCACTTGTGTGGGTAGGCCTAGCGCCCATGAAAGGAAATACCCCAAAACACAAGGTGGACACATCACATTTTCACAAAGAAAACAGAGCTGTTTTTTACAAAGTGCCTAGCTGTGGATTATGGCCTCTGGCTTAGCCGGAACTTGGAGAAACCAAGTAAACCTGTTCATTTTTTTAAACTAGACACCTAGGGGAATCCAGGATGGAGTGACCTGTGGGGCTCTGACCAGGTTCTGTTACCCAGAATCCTTTGCTAACCTCAAAATTTGGCCAACAAAACACTATTTCCTCTCATTTCGGTGACAGAAAGTTCTGGAATCTGAGAGGAGCCACAAATTTCCATCCATCCAGCGTTCCCCTAAGTCTCTCGATAAAAATGGTACCTCACTTGTGTGGGTAGGCCTAGCGCCCCGAAAGGGAATGCCCCAAAACATAACGTGGACATATCACATTTTTACAAAGAATACAGAGCTGTTTTTTACAAAGTGCCTAGCTGTGGATTTTGGCCTCTATCTAGGTTGGCACCTGGGGAAACATAGCAAACCTGCGCATTTTTTAAAACTAGACACCTATGGGAATCCACAATGGGGTGACTTGTCGGGCTCTGACCAGGTTCTGTTACCCAGAATCCTTTGAAAAACCTGAAAATGTGGTCAAAAAAACACTTTTTCCTCTCATTTCGTTGACAGAAAGTTCTGGAATCTGAGGGGAGCCACAAATTTCCTTCCATCCAGCATTCCCCCATGTCTCCCAATAAAAATGGTACCTCACTTGTGTGGGTAGGCCTAGCGCCCACGAAAGGAAATTCCCCAAAACACAACGTGGACACATCACATTTTCACAAAGAAAACAGAGCTTCTTTTTTAAAAAGTGCCTATCTGTGGATTTTGGCCTCTAGCTCAGCCGGCGCCTGTGGAAACCTAGCAAACCTGCACTTTCTTTAAAACTAGATACCTAGGGGAATCCAGGATGGGGTGACTTGTGGGGCTGTGATCAGTTTCTGTTACCCAGAATCCTTTGTAAACCGCAAACGTGGCCCAAAAAACACTTTTTCCTCTCATTTCGGTGACAGAAAGTTCTGGAATCCAAGAGGAGCCACAAATTTCCTTCCATCTAGCATTCCCCCAAGTCTCCCAATAAAAATGGTACCTCACTTGTGTGGGAAGGCCTAGCGCCTGCGAAAGGAAATGTCCCAAAAACACAACATGGACAGATCAAATTTTCACAAAGAAAACAGAGCTGTCTTTTACAAAGTGCCCAGCTGTGGGTTTTGGCCTCTAGCTCAGTTGGCACCTGGGAAAACCTAGCAAACCTGTGCATTTTTAAAAACTAGACACCTAGGGGAATCCAAAATGGGGTGCCTTGTGGGACTTTGACCAGGTTCTGTTACCCAGAATCCTTTGCAAACCTCAGAATTTGGCCAAAAAAACACTTTTTCTTCTCATTTCGGTGACAGAAAGTTCTGAAATCCGAGAGGAGCCACAAATGTCCTTCCACCCAGCGTTCCGCCAAGTCTCCCGATAAAAATGGTACCTCACCTGTGTGGGTAGGCCTAGCGCCCCCGAAAGGGAATGCCCCAAAACATAACGTGGACATATCACATTTTTACAAAGAAAACAGAGCTGTTTTTTACAAAGTGCCTAGCTGTGGATTTTGGCCTCTATCTCAGTTGGCACCTGGGGAAACATAGAAAACCTGCGCATTTTTTAAAACTAGACACCTATGGGAATCCATAATGGGGTGAATTGTGGGGCTCTGATCAGTTTCTGTTACCCAGAATCCTTTGCAAACCTCAAACTTTGGGCAAAAAAACACGTTTTCCTCGCATTTCGGTGACAGAAAGTTCTGGAATCTGAGAGGAAGCCACAAATTTCCATCCATCCATCGTTCCCCTAAGTCTCTCGATAAAAATGGTACCTCACTTGTGTGGGTAGGCCTAGCGCCCCCGAAAGGGAATGCCCCAAAACATAACGTGGACATATCACATTTTTACAAAGAAAACAGAGCTGTTTTATACAAAGTGCCTAGCTGTGGATTTTGGCCTCTATCTCAGTTGGAACCTGGGGAAACATAGCAAACCTGCGCATTTTTTAAAACTAGACACCTATGGGAATCCAGAATGGGGTGACTTGTCGGGCTCTGACCAGGTTCTGTTACCCAGAATCCTTTGAAAAACCTGAAAATTTGGCCAAAAAAACACTTTTTCCTCTCATTTCGTTGACAGAAAGTTCTGGAATCTGAGGGGAGACACACATTTCCTTCCATCCAGCGTTCCCCCATGTCTCCCAATAAAAATGTTACCTCACTTGTGTGGGTAGGCCTAGCGCCCACAAAAGGAAATTCCCCAAAACACGTGGACACATCACATTTTCACAAAGAAAACAGAGCTGTTTTTTAAAAAGTGCCTAGCTGTGGATTTTGGCCTCTAGCTCAGCTGGTGCCTGGGGAAACCTAGCAAACCTGCACTTTCTTCAAAACTAGATACCTAGGGGAATCCAGGATGGGGTGACTTGTGGGGCTCTGATCAGTTTCTGTTACCCAAAATTCTTTGCAAACCTCAAACTTTGGCCAAAAAAAACGTTTTCCTCTCATTTCGGTGAGAGAAAGTTCTGGAATCTGAGGGAAGCCACAAATTTCCTTCCATCCAGCGTTCCCCCCATGTCTCCCAATAAAAATGGTACCTCACTTGTGTGCGTAGGCCTAGCGCCCACAAAAGGAAATTCCCCAAAACACAACGTGGACACATAACATTTTCACAAAGAAAACAGAGCTGTTTTTTAAAAAGTGCCTAGCTGTGGATTTTGGCATCTAGCTCAGCCGGAGCCTGGGGTAACCTAGCAAACCTGCACTTTCTTTAAAACTAGATATCTAGGGGAATCCAGGATGGGGTGACTTGTGAGGCTCTGATCAGTTTCTGTTACCCAGAATCCTTTGCAAACCTTAAACTTTGGCCAAATAAACAAGTTTTCCTCGCATTTCGGTGACAGAAAGTTCTGGTATCCGAGAGGTGCCACAAATTTCCTTCCATCCAGCATTTCCCCAAGTCTCCCAATAAAAATGGTACCTCACTTGGGTGGGAAGGCCTAGCGCCCGCGAAAGGTAATGTCCCAAAAAACAACATGGACACATTACATTTTCACAAAGAAAACAGAGTTGTTTTTTACAAAGTGCCTAGCTGTGGATTTTGGCTTCTAGCTCAGCGAGCACCTTGGAAAACATAGCAAACCTGTGCATTTTTTAAAACTAGACACCTAGGGGAATCCAAGATGGGGTGCCTTGTGGGACTCTGACCAGGTTCTGATACCCAGAATCATTTGCAAACCTCAGAATTTGGCCCAAAAAAACACTTTTTCTTCTCATTTCGGTGACAGAAAGTTCTGGAATCCGAGAAGAGCCACAAATTTCCTCCCACCCAGCGTTCCGCCAAGTCTCCCGATAAAAATGGTACCTCACTTGTGTGGGTAGGCCTAGCGCCCATGAAAGGAAATGCCCCAAAACACAAGGTGGACACATCACATTTTCACAAAGAAAACAGAGCTGTTTTTTACAAAGTGCCTAGCTGTGGATTTTGGCCTCTAGCTTAGCCGGAACTTGGAGAAACCAAGTAAACCTGTTCATTTTTCTAAAATAGACACCTAGGGGAATCCAGGATGGGGTGACTTGTGGGGCTCTGACCAAGTTCTGTTACCCGGAACCCTTTTGCTAACCTCAAAATTTGGCCAAAAAAACACTTTTTCCTCTCATTTCGTTGACAGAAAGTTCTGAAATCTGAGGGGAGCCACAAATTTCCTTCCATCCAGCGTTCCCCCATGTCTCCCAATAAAAATGGTACCTCACTTGTGTGGGAAGGCCTAGCGCCTGCGAAAGGAAATGTCCCAAAACACAACATGGACACATCAAATTTTCACAAAGAAAACAGAGCTGTCTTTTACAAAGTTCCCAGCTGTGGGTTTTGGCCTCTAGCTCAGTTGGCACCTGGGAAAACCTAGCAAACCTGTGCATTTTTTAAAACTAGACACCTAGGGGAATCCAAGATGGGGTGCCTTGTGGGTCTCTGACCAGGTTCTGTTACCCAGAATCCTTTGAAATACCTGAAAATTTTGCCCAAAAAACACCTTTTCTTCTCATTTCGGTGACAGAAAGTTCTGGAATCCGAGAGGAGCCACGAATTTCCTTCCACCCTGCGTTCCGCCAAGTCTCTCGATAAAAATGGTACCTCACTTGTGTGGGTAGGCCTAGCGCCCATGAAAGGAAATGCCCCCAAAACAGGAGGTGGACACATCACATTTTCACAAAGAAAACAGAGCTGTTGTTTACAAAGTGCCTAGCTGTGGATTTTGGCCGCTAGCTTAGCCGGAACTTGGAGAAACCAAGTAAACCTGTTCATTTTTTAAAACTAGACACCTAGGGGAATCCAGGATGGAGTGACTTGTGGGGCTCTGACCAGGTTCTGTTACCCAGAATCCTTTGCTAACCTCAAAATTTGGCAAAAAAAGCACTATTTCCTCTCATTTCGGTGACAGAAAGTTCTGGAATCTGAGAAGAGCCACAAATTTCCATCAATCCATCGTTCCCCTAAATCTCCCAATACAAATGGTACCTCAATTGTGTGGGTAGGCCTAGCGCCCCCGAAAGGGAATGCCCCAAAACATAACGTGGACATATCACATTTTTACAAAGAAAACAGAGCTGTTTTTTACAATGTGCCTAGCTGTGGCTTTTGGCCTCTATGTCAGTTGGCACACCTGCGCATTTTTTTAAACTAGACACCTATGGGAATCCAGAATAGGGTGACTTGTCGGGCTCTGACCAGGTTCTGTTACCCAGAATCCTTTTCAAAACCTGAAAGTTTGGCCATAAAAACACTTGTTCCTCTCATTTCTGTGACAGAAAGTTCTGGAATCTGAGGGGAGCCACAAATTTCCTTCCATCCAGCGTTCCCCCATGTCTCCCAATAAAAATGGTACCTCACTTGTGTGGGTAGGCCTAGCACCCACAAAAGGAAAATCCCCAAAACACAACGTGGACACATCACATTTTCACAAAGAAAACAGAGCTGTTTTTTAAAAAGTGCCTAGCTGTGGATTTTTGCCTCTAGCTCGGCAGGCGCCTGGGGAAACCTAGCAAACCTGCAATTTCTTTAAAACTAGATACCTAGGGGAATCCAGGATGGGGTGAATTGTGGGGCTCTGATCAGTTTCTGTTACCCAGAATCCTTTGCAAACCTCAAACTTTGGCCAAAAAAACACATTTTCCTTGCATTTCGGTGACAGAAAGTTCTGGAATCCAAGAGGAGCCACAAATGTCCTTCCATCCAGCATTCCCCCAAGTCTCCCAATAAAAATGGTACCTCACTTGTGTGGGAAGGCGTAGCGCCCGCCAAGGGAAGTGTCCCAAAACACAACATGGACACATCACATTTTCACAAAGAAAACAGCTGTTTTTTACAAAGTGCCCAGCTGCGGATTTTGGCCTCTATCTCAGTTGGCACCTGGGGAAACATAGCAAACCTGTGCATTTTTTAAAACTAGACACCTATGGGAATCCAGAATGGGGTGACTTGTCGGGCTCTGTCCAGGTTCTGTTACCCAGAATCCTTTGCAAAACCTGACAATTTGACCAAAAAAACACTTTTTCCTCTCATTTCGGTGACAGAAAGTTCTGGAATCTGAGGGGAGCCACAAATTTCCTTCCATCCAGCATTCCCCATGTCTCCCAATAAAAATGGTACCTCACTTGTGTGGGTAGGCCTAGCGCCCACGAAAGGAAATCCCCCAAAAAACAACGTGGACACATCACATTTTCACAAAGAAAACAGAGCTGTTTATTAAAAAGTGCCTAGCTGTGGATTTTTGCCTCTAGCTCAGCCGGCGCCTGGGGAAACCTAGCAAACCTGCACTGTCTTTTAAACTAGATACCTAGGGGAATCCAGGATGGGGTGACTTGTGGGGCTCTGATCAGTTTCTGTTGCCAAGAATCCTTTGCAAACTTCAAACTTTGGCCAAAAAAACACGTCTTCCTCTCATTTCGGTGACCGAAAGTTCTAGAATCCAAGAGGAGCCACAAATTTCCTTCCATCCAGCATTCCCCCAAGTCTCCCAATAAAAATGGTACCTCACTTGTGTGGGAAGACCTAGCGCCCGTGAAAGGAAATGTCCCAAAACACAACATGGACAAATCACATTTTCACAAAGAAAACAGAGCTGTTTTTATAAAGTGCCCAGCTGTGGATTTTGGCCTCTAGCTCAGCCAGCACCTTGGAAAACCTAGCAAACCTGTGCATTTTTTAAAACTAGACACCTAGGGGAATCCAGGATGGGGTGCCTTGTGGGACTTTGACCAGGTTCTGTTACCCAGAATCCTGTGCAAACCTCAGTATTTGGCCAAAACAACACTTTTTCTTCTCATTTCGATGACAGAAAGATCTGCAATCCGAGGGGAGCCACAAATTTCCTTCCACCCAGCGTTCCGTCAAGTCTCTCGATAAAAATGGTACCTCACTTGTGTGGGTAGGCCTAGCGCCCATGAAAGGAAATACCCCAAAACACAAGGTGGACACATCACATTTTCACAAAGAAAACAGAGCTGTTTTTTACAAAGTGCCTAGCTGTGGATTATGGCCTCTGGCTTAGCCGGAACTTGGAGAAACCAAGTAAACCTGTTCATTTTTTTAAACTAGACACCTAGGGGAATCCAGGATGGAGTGACCTGTGGGGCTCTGACCAGGTTCTGTTACCCAGAATCCTTTGCTAACCTCAAAATTTGGCCAACAAAACACTATTTCCTCTCATTTCGGTGACAGAAAGTTCTGGAATCTGAGAGGAGCCACAAATTTCCATCCATCCATCGTTCCCCTAAGTCTCTCGATAAAAATGGTACCTCACTTGTGTGGGTAGGCCTAGCGCCCCGAAAGGGAATGCCCCAAAACATAACGTGGACATATCACATTTTTACAAAGAATACAGAGCTGTTTTTTACAAAGTGCCTAGCTGTGGATTTTGGCCTCTATCTAGGTTGGCACCTGGGGAAACATAGCAAACCTGCGCATTTTTTAAAACTAGACACCTATGGGAATCCACAATGGGGTGACTTGTCGGGCTCTGACCAGGTTCTGTTACCCAGAATCCTTTGAAAAACCTGAAAATGTGGTCAAAAAAACACTTTTTCCTCTCATTTCGTTGACAGAAAGTTCTGGAATCTGAGGGGAGCCACAAATTTCCTTCCATCCAGCATTCCCCCATGTCTCCCAATAAAAATGGTACCTCACTTGTGTGGGTAGGCCTAGCGCCCACGAAAGGAAATTCCCCAAAACACAACGTGGACACATCACATTTTCACAAAGAAAACAGAGCTTCTTTTTTAAAAAGTGCCTATCTGTGGATTTTGGCCTCTAGCTCAGCCGGCGCCTGTGGAAACCTAGCAAACCTGCACTTTCTTTAAAACTAGATACCTAGGGGAATCCAGGATGGGGTGACTTGTGGGGCTGTGATCAGTTTCTGTTACCCAGAATCCTTTGTAAACCGCAAACGTGGCCCAAAAAACACTTTTTCCTCTCATTTCGGTGACAGAAAGTTCTGGAATCCAAGAGGAGCCACAAATTTCCTTCCATCTATCATTCCCCCAAGTCTCCCAATAAAAATGGTACCTCACTTGTGTGGGAAGGTCTAGCGCCTGCGAAAGGAAATGTCCCAAAACACAACATGGACACATCAAATTTTCACAAAGAAAACAGAGCTGTCTTTTACAAAGTGCCCAGCTGTGGATTTTGGCCTCTAGCTCAGTTGGCACCTGGGAAAACCTAGCAAACCTGTGCATTTTTGAAAACTAGACACCTAGGGGAATCCAAGATGGGGTGCCTTGTGGGACTTTGACCAGGTTCTGTTACCCAGAATCCATTGCAAACCTCAGAATTTGGCCAAAACAACACTTTTTCTTCTCATTTCGGTGACAGAAAGTTCTGAAATCCAAGAGGAGCCACAAATTTCCTTCCATCTAGCATTCCCCCAAGTCTCCCAATGAAATGGTACCTCACTTGTGTGGGAAGGCCTAGCGCCCGCGTAAGGAAATGTCTCAAAACACAACATGGACACATCAATTTTTCACAAAGAAAACAGAGCTGTTTTTTACAAAGTGCCCAGCTGTGGATTTTGGCCTCTAGCTCAGCCGGCACCTGGGAAAACCTAGCAAACCTGTGCATTTTTTAAAACTAGACACCTAGGGGAATCCAGGATGGGGTGACTTGTGGGGCTCTGACCAGGTTCTGTTACCCAGAATCCTTTGCTAACCTCAAAATTTGGCCAAATAAACCACTATTTCCTCTCATTTCGGTGACAGAAAGTTCTGGAATCTGAGAGGAGCCACAAATTTCCTTCCATCAAGCGTTCCGCCAAGCCTCCCGATAAAAATGGTACCTGACTTGTGTGGTTAGGCCTAGCGCCCCCGAAAGGGAATGCCCCAAAACATAACGTGGACATATCACATTATTACAAAGAAAATAGAGCTGTTTTTTACAAAGTGCCTAGCTGTGGATTTTGGCATCTAACTTAGCCAGAACTTGGAGAAACCAAGTAAACCTGTTCATTTTTAAAAACTAGACACCTAGGGGAATCCAGGATGGGGTGACTTGTGGGGCTCTGACCAGGTTCTGTTACCCAGAATCCTTTGCTAACCTCAAAATTTGGCCAAAAAAAACACTATTTCCTCTCATTTCGGTGACAGAAAGTTCTGGAATCTGAGAGGAGCCACAAATTTCCATCCATCCATTGTTCCCCTAAGTCTCCCGATAAAAATAGTAACTCACTTGTGTGGGTACGCCTAGCGCCCCCGAAAGGGAATGCCTCAAAACATAACGTGGACATATCACATTTTTACAATGAACACAGAGCTGTTTTTCACAAAGTGCCTAGCTGTGGATTTTGGCCTCTATCTCAGTTGGCACCTGGGGAAACATAGCAAACCTGTGCATTTTTTAAAACTAGACACCTATGGGAATCCAGAATGGGGTGACTTGTCGGGCTCTGACCAGGTTCTGTTACCCAGAATCCTTTGAAAAACCTGAAAATTTGGCCCAAAAAACACTTTTTCCTCTCATTTCGGTGACAGAAAGTTCTGGAATCTGAGGGGAGCCACAAATTTCCTTCCATCCAGCGTTCCCCCATGTCTCCCAATAAAAATGGTACCTCACTTGTGTGGGAAGGCCTAGCGCCCACAATAGGAAATCCCCCAAAACACAACGTGGACACATCACATTTTCACAAAGAAAACAGAGCTGTTTTTACAAAGTGCCCAGCTGTGGATTTTGGCCTCTAGCTCAGCCAGCACCTGGGAAAACCTAGCAAACCTGTGCATTTTTGAAAACTAGACACCTAGGGGAATACAAGATGGGGTGCCTTGTGGGACTTTGACCAGGTTCTGTTACCCAGAATCCTGTGCAAACCTCAGTATATGGCCAAAACAACACTTTTTCCTTCTCATTTCGGTGACAGAAAGATCTGGAATCCGAGGGGAGCCACAAATTTCCTTCCACCCAACGTTCCCTCAAGTCTCTCGATAAAAATGATACCTCACTTGTGTGGGTAGGCCTAGCGCCCATGAAAGGAAATACCCCAAAACACAAGGTGGACACATCACATTTTCACAAAGAAAACAGAGCTGTTTTTTACAAAGTGCCTAGCTGTGGATTATGGCCTCTGGCTTAGCCGGAACTTGGAGAAACCAAGTAAACCTGTTCATTTTTTTAAACTAGACACCTAGGGGAATCCAGGATGGAGTGACCTGTGGGGCTCTGACCAGGTTCTGTTACCCAGAATCCTTTGCTAACCTCAAAATTTGGCCAACAAAACACTATTTCCTCTCATTTCGGTGACAGAAAGTTCTGGAATCTGAGAGGAGCCACAAATTTCCATCCATCCAGCGTTCCCCTAAGTCTCTCGATAAAAATGGTACCTCACTTGTGTGGGTAGGCCTAGCGCCCCGAAAGGGAATGCCCCAAAACATAACGTGGACATATCACATTTTTACAAAGAATACAGAGCTGTTTTTTACAAAGTGCCTAGCTGTGGATTTTGGCCTCTATCTAGGTTGGCACCTGGGGAAACATAGCAAACCTGCGCATTTTTTAAAACTAGACACCTATGGGAATCCACAATGGGGTGACTTGTCGGGCTCTGACCAGGTTCTGTTACCCAGAATCCTTTGAAAAACCTGAAAATGTGGTCAAAAAAACACTTTTTCCTCTCATTTCGTTGACAGAAAGTTCTGGAATCTGAGGGGAGCCACAAATTTCCTTCCATCCAGCATTCCCCCATGTCTCCCAATAAAAATGGTACCTCACTTGTGTGGGTAGGCCTAGCGCCCACGAAAGGAAATTCCCCAAAACACAACGTGGACACATCACATTTTCACAAAGAAAACAGAGCTTCTTTTTTAAAAAGTGCCTATCTGTGGATTTTGGCCTCTAGCTCAGCCGGCGCCTGTGGAAACCTAGCAAACCTGCACTTTCTTTAAAACTAGATACCTAGGGGAATCCAGGATGGGGTGACTTGTGGGGCTGTGATCAGTTTCTGTTACCCAGAATCCTTTGTAAACCGCAAACGTGGCCCAAAAAACACTTTTTCCTCTCATTTCGGTGACAGAAAGTTCTGGAATCCAAGAGGAGCCACAAATTTCCTTCCATCTATCATTCCCCCAAGTCTCCCAATAAAAATGGTACCTCACTTGTGTGGGAAGGCCTAGCGCCTGCGAAAGGAAATGTCCCAAAACACAACATGGACACATCAAATTTTCACAAAGAAAACAGAGCTGTCTTTTACAAAGTGCCCAGCTGTGGATTTTGGCCTCTAGCTCAGTTGGCACCTGGGAAAACCTAGCAAACCTGTGCATTTTTGAAAACTAGACACCTAGGGGAATCCAAGATGGGGTGCCTTGTGGGACTTTGACCAGGTTCTGTTACCCAGAATCCATTGCAAACCTCAGAATTTGGCCAAAACAACACTTTTTCTTCTCATTTCGGTGACAGAAAGTTCTGAAATCCAAGAGGAGCCACAAATTTCCTTCCATCTAGCATTCCCCCAAGTCTCCCAATGAAATGGTACCTCACTTGTGTGGGAAGGCCTAGCGCCCGCGTAAGGAAATGTCTCAAAACACAACATGGACACATCAATTTTTCACAAAGAAAACAGAGCTGTTTTTTACAAAGTGCCCAGCTGTGGATTTTGGCCTCTAGCTCAGCCGGCACCTGGGAAAACCTAGCAAACCTGTGCATTTTTTAAAACTAGACACCTAGGGGAATCCAGGATGGGGTGACTTGTGGGGCTCTGACCAGGTTCTGTTACCCAGAATCCTTTGCTAACCTCAAAATTTGGCCAAATAAACCACTATTTCCTCTCATTTCGGTGACAGAAAGTTCTGGAATCTGAGAGGAGCCACAAATTTCCTTCCATCAAGCGTTCCGCCAAGCCTCCCGATAAAAATGGTACCTCACTTGTGTGGTTAGGCCTAGCGCCCCCGAAAGGGAATGCCCCAAAACATAACGTGGACATATCACATTATTACAAAGAAAATAGAGCTGTTTTTTACAAAGTGCCTAGCTGTGGATTATGGCATCTAACTTAGCCAGAACTTGGAGAAACCAAGTAAACCTGTTCATTTTTAAAAACTAGACACCTAGGGGAATCCAGGATGGGGTGACTTGTGGGGCTCTGACCAGGTTCTGTTACCCAGAATCCTTTGCTAACCTCAAAATTTGGCCAAAAAAAACACTATTTCCTCTCATTTCGGTGACAGAAAGTTCTGGAATCTGAGAGGAGCCACAAATTTCCATCCATCCATTGTTCCCCTAAGTCTCCCGATAAAAATAGTAACTCACTTGTGTGGGTACGCCTAGCGCCCCCGAAAGGGAATGCCTCAAAACATAACGTGGACATATCACATTTTTACAATGAACACAGAGCTGTTTTTCACAAAGTGCCTAGCTGTGGATTTTGGCCTCTATCTCAGTTGGCACCTGGGGAAACATAGCAAACCTGTGCATTTTTTAAAACTAGACACCTATGGGAATCCAGAATGGGGTGACTTGTCGGGCTCTGACCAGGTTCTGTTACCCAGAATCCTTTGAAAAACCTGAAAATTTGGCCCAAAAAACACTTTTTCCTCTCATTTCGGTGACAGAAAGTTCTGGAATCTGAGGGGAGCCACAAATTTCCTTCCATCCAGCGTTCCCCCATGTCTCCCAATAAAAATGGTACCTCACTTGTGTGGGAAGGCCTAGCGCCCACAATAGGAAATCCCCCAAAACACAACGTGGACACATCACATTTTCACAAAGAAAACAGAGCTGTTTTTACAAAGTGCCCAGCTGTGGATTTTGGCCTCTAGCTCAGCCAGCACCTGGGAAAACCTAGCAAACCTGTGCATTTTTGAAAACTAGACACCTAGGGGAATACAAGATGGGGTGCCTTGTGGGACTTTGACCAGGTTCTGTTACCCAGAATCCTGTGCAAACCTCAGTATATGGCCAAAACAACACTTTTTCCTTCTCATTTCGGTGACAGAAAGATCTGGAATCCGAGGGGAGCCACAAATTTCCTTCCACCCAACGTTCCCTCAAGTCTCTCGATAAAAATGATACCTCACTTGTGTGGGTAGGCCTAGCGCCCATGAAAGGAAATACCCCAAAACACAAGGTGGACACATCACATTTTCACAAAGAAAACAGAGCTGCTTTTTACAAAGTGCCTAGCTGTGGATTATGGCCTATGGCTTAGCCGGAACTTGGAGAAACCAAGTAAACCTGTTCATTTTTTTAAACTAGACACCTAGGGTAATCCAGGATGGAGTGACCTGTGGGGCTCTGACCAGGTTCTGTTACCCAGAATCCTTTGCTAACCTCAAAATTTGGACAAAAAAACACTATTTCCTCTCATTTCGGTGACAGAAAGCTCTGGAATCTGAGAGGAGCCACAAATTTCCATCCATCCATCGTTCCCCTAAGTCTCTCGATAAAAATGGTACCTCACCTGTGTGGGTAGGCCTAGCGCCCCCGAAAGGGAATGCCCCAAAACATAACGTGGACATGTCACATTTTTACAAAGAAAACAGAGCTGTTTTTTACAAAGTGCCTAGCTGTGGATTTTGGCCTCTATCTCAGTTGGCACCTGGGGAAACATAGCAAACCTGCGCATTTTTTAAAACTAGACACCTATGGGAATCCACAATGGGGTGACTTGTCGGGCTCTGACCAGGTTCTGTTACCCAGAATCCTTTGAAAAACCTGAAAATTTGGCCAAAAAAACACTTTTTCCTCTCATTTCGTTGACAGAAAGTTCTGGAATCTGAGGGGAGCCACAAATTTCCTTCCATCCAGCATTCCCCCATGTCTCCCAATAAAAATGGTACCTCACTTGTGTGGGTAGGCCTAGCGCCCACGAAAGGAAATTCCCCAAAACACAACGTGGACACATCACATTTTCACAAAGAAAACAGAGCTGTTTTTTAAAAAGTGCCTATCTGTGGATTTTGGCCTCTAGCTCAGCCGGCGCCTGGGGAAACCTAGCAAACCTGCACTTTCTTTAAAACTAGATACCTAGGGGAATCCAGGATGGGGTGACTTGTGGGGCTGTGATCAGTTGCTGTTACCCAGAATCATTTGTAAACCTCAAACGTGGCCAAAAAAACACTTTTTCCTCTCATTTCGGTGACAGAAAGTTCTGGAATCCAAGAGGAGCCACAAATTTCCTTCCATCTATCATTCCCCCAAGTCTCCCAATAAAAATGGTACCTCACTTGTGTGGGAAGGCCTAGCGCCTGCGAAAGGAAATGTCTCAAAACACAACATGGACACATTAAATTTTCACAAAGAAAACAGAGCTGTCTTTTACAAAGTGCCCAGCTGTGGGTTTTGGCCTCTAGCTCAGTTGGCACCTGGGAAAACCTAGCAAACCTGTGCATTTTTTAAAACTAGACACCTAGGGGAATCCAAGATGGGGTGCCTTGTGGGACTTTGACCAGGTTCTGTTACCCAGAATCCTTTGCAAACCTCAGAATTTGGCCAAAACAACACTTTTTCTTCTCATTTCGGTCACAGAAAGTTCTGAAATCCGAGAGGAGCCACAAATTTCCTTCCATCTAGCATTCCCCCAAGTCTCCCAATAAAAGTGGTACCTCACTTGTGTGGGAAGGCCTAGCGCCTGCGAAAGGGAATGCCACAAAACATAACGTGGACATATCACAATTTTACAAAGAAAACAGAGCTGTTTTTTACAAAGTGCCTAGCTGTGGATTTTGGCCTCTATCTCAGTTGGCACCTGGGGAAACATAGCAAAGCTGCGCATTTATTAAACCTAAACACCTATGGGAATCCACAATGGGGTGACTTGTCGGGCTCTGACCAGGTTCTGTTACCCAGAATCCTTTGAAAAACCTGAAAATATGGCCAAAAAAACACTTTTTCCTCTCATTTCGTTGACAGAAAGTTCTGGAATCCGAGGGGAGCCACAAATTTCCTTCCATCCAGCGTTCCCCCATGTCTCCCAATAAAAATGGTACCTCACTTGTGTGGGAAGGCCTAGCGCCCGCGAAAGGAAATGTCCCAAAACACAACATGGACACATCAATTTTTCACAAAGAAAACAGAGCTGTTTTTTTACAAAGTGCCCAGCTGTGGATTTTGGCCTCTAGCTCAGCCGGCACCTGGGAAAACCTAGCAAACCTGTGCATTTTTTAAAACTAGACACCTAGGGGAATCCAAGATGGGGGTGTCTTGTGGGTCTCTGACCAGGTTCTGTTACCCAGAATCCTTTGCAAACCTCAGAATTTGGCCCAAAAAACACTTTTTCTTCTCATTTCGGTGACAGAAAGTTCTGAAATCCGAGAGGAGCCACACATTTCCTTCCACCCAGCGTTCCGCCAAGCCTCCTGATAAAAATGGTACCTCACTTGTGTGGTTAGGCCTAGCGCCCCCGAAAGGGAATGCCCCAAAACATAACGTGGACATATCACATTTTTACAAAGAAAACAGAGCTGTTTTTTACAAAGTGCCTAGCTGTGGATTTTGGCCTCTAGCTTAGCCAGAACTTGCAGAAACCAAGTAAACCTGTTCATTTTTTAAAACTAGACACCTAGGGGAATCCAGGATTAGGTGACTTGTGGGGCTCTGACCAGGTTCTGTTACCCAGGATCCTTTGCTAACCTCAAAATTTGGCCAAAGAAAACACTATTTCCTCTCATTTCGGTGACAGAAAGTTCTGGAATCTGAGGGGAGCCACAAATTTCCTTCCATCCAGCGTTCCCCCATGTCTCCCAATAAAAATGGTACCTCACTTGTGTGGGAAGGCCTAGCGCCCACAATAGGAAATCCCCCAAAACACAACGTGGACACATCACATTTTCACAAAGAAAACAGAGCTGTTTTTACAAAGTGCCCAGCTGTGGATTTTGGCCTCTAGCTCAGCCAGCACCTGGGAAAACCTAGCAAACCTGTGCATTTTTGAAAACTAGACACCTAGGGGAATACAAGATGGGGTGCCTTGTGGGACTTTGACCAGGTTCTGTTACCCAGAATCCTGTGCAAACCTCAGTATATGGCCAAAACAACACTTTTTCCTTCTCATTTCGGTGACAGAAAGATCTGGAATCCGAGGGGAGCCACAAATTTCCTTCCACCCAACGTTCCCTCAAGTCTCTCGATAAAAATGATACCTCACTTGTGTGGGTAGGCCTAGCGCCCATGAAAGGAAATACCCCAAAACACAAGGTGGACACATCACATTTTCACAAAGAAAACAGAGCTGCTTTTTACAAAGTGCCTAGCTGTGGATTATGGCCTATGGCTTAGCCGGAACTTGGAGAAACCAAGTAAACCTGTTCATTTTTTTAAACTAGACACCTAGGGTAATCCAGGATGGAGTGACCTGTGGGGCTCTGACCAGGTTCTGTTACCCAGAATCCTTTGCTAACCTCAAAATTTGGACAAAAAAACACTATTTCCTCTCATTTCGGTGACAGAAAGCTCTGGAATCTGAGAGGAGCCACAAATTTCCATCCATCCATCGTTCCCCTAAGTCTCTCGATAAAAATGGTACCTCACCTGTGTGGGTAGGCCTAGCGCCCCCGAAAGGGAATGCCCCAAAACATAACGTGGACATGTCACATTTTTACAAAGAAAACAGAGCTGTTTTTTACAAAGTGCCTAGCTGTGGATTTTGGCCTCTATCTCAGTTGGCACCTGGGGAAACATAGCAAACCTGCGCATTTTTTAAAACTAGACACCTATGGGAATCCACAATGGGGTGACTTGTCGGGCTCTGACCAGGTTCTGTTACCCAGAATCCTTTGAAAAACCTGAAAATTTGGCCAAAAAAACACTTTTTCCTCTCATTTCGTTGACAGAAAGTTCTGGAATCTGAGGGGAGCCACAAATTTCCTTCCATCCAGCATTCCCCCATGTCTCCCAATAAAAATGGTACCTCACTTGTGTGGGTAGGCCTAGCGCCCACGAAAGGAAATTCCCCAAAACACAACGTGGACACATCACATTTTCACAAAGAAAACAGAGCTGTTTTTTAAAAAGTGCCTATCTGTGGATTTTGGCCTCTAGCTCAGCCGGCGCCTGGGGAAACCTAGCAAACCTGCACTTTCTTTAAAACTAGATACCTAGGGGAATCCAGGATGGGGTGACTTGTGGGGCTGTGATCAGTTGCTGTTACCCAGAATCATTTGTAAACCTCAAACGTGGCCAAAAAAACACTTTTTCCTCTCATTTCGGTGACAGAAAGTTCTGGAATCCAAGAGGAGCCACAAATTTCCTTCCATCTATCATTCCCCCAAGTCTCCCAATAAAAATGGTACCTCACTTGTGTGGGAAGGCCTAGCGCCTGCGAAAGGAAATGTCTCAAAACACAACATGGACACATTAAATTTTCACAAAGAAAACAGAGCTGTCTTTTACAAAGTGCCCAGCTGTGGGTTTTGGCCTCTAGCTCAGTTGGCACCTGGGAAAACCTAGCAAACCTGTGCATTTTTTAAAACTAGACACCTAGGGGAATCCAGGATGGGGTGACTTGTGGGGCTCTGACCAGGTTCTGTTACCCAGAATCCTTTGCTAACCTCAAAATTTGGCCAAATAAACCACTATTTCCTCTCATTTCGGTGACAGAAAGTTCTGGAATCTGAGAGGAGCCACAAATTTCCTTCCATCAAGCGTTCCGCCAAGCCTCCCGATAAAAATGGTACCTCACTTGTGTGGTTAGGCCTAGCGCCCCCGAAAGGGAATGCCCCAAAACATAACGTGGACATATCACATTATTACAAAGAAAATAGAGCTGTTTTTTACAAAGTGCCTAGCTGTGGATTTTGGCATCTAACTTAGCCAGAACTTGGAGAAACCAAGTAAACCTGTTCATTTTTAAAAACTAGACACCTAGGGGAATCCAGGATGGGGTGACTTGTGGGGCTCTGACCAGGTTCTGTTACCCAGAATCCTTTGCTAACCTCAAAATTTGGCCAAAAAAAACACTATTTCCTCTCATTTCGGTGACAGAAAGTTCTGGAATCTGAGAGGAGCCACAAATTTCCATCCATCCATTGTTCCCCTAAGTCTCCCGATAAAAATAGTAACTCACTTGTGTGGGTACGCCTAGCGCCCCCGAAAGGGAATGCCTCAAAACATAACGTGGACATATCACATTTTTACAATGAACACAGAGCTGTTTTTCACAAAGTGCCTAGCTGTGGATTTTGGCCTCTATCTCAGTTGGCACCTGGGGAAACATAGCAAACCTGTGCATTTTTTAAAACTAGACACCTATGGGAATCCAGAATGGGGTGACTTGTCGGGCTCTGACCAGGTTCTGTTACCCAGAATCCTTTGAAAAACCTGAAAATTTGGCCCAAAAAACACTTTTTCCTCTCATTTCGGTGACAGAAAGTTCTGGAATCTGAGGGGAGCCACAAATTTCCTTCCATCCAGCGTTCCCCCATGTCTCCCAATAAAAATGGTACCTCACTTGTGTGGGAAGGCCTAGCGCCCACAATAGGAAATCCCCCAAAACACAACGTGGACACATCACATTTTCACAAAGAAAACAGAGCTGTTTTTACAAAGTGCCCAGCTGTGGATTTTGGCCTCTAGCTCAGCCAGCACCTGGGAAAACCTAGCAAACCTGTGCATTTTTGAAAACTAGACACCTAGGGGAATACAAGATGGGGTGCCTTGTGGGACTTTGACCAGGTTCTGTTACCCAGAATCCTGTGCAAACCTCAGTATATGGCCAAAACAACACTTTTTCCTTCTCATTTCGGTGACAGAAAGATCTGGAATCCGAGGGGAGCCACAAATTTCCTTCCACCCAACGTTCCCTCAAGTCTCTCGATAAAAATGATACCTCACTTGTGTGGGTAGGCCTAGCGCCCATGAAAGGAAATACCCCAAAACACAAGGTGGACACATCACATTTTCACAAAGAAAACAGAGCTGTTTTTTACAAAGTGCCTAGCTGTGGATTATGGCCTCTGGCTTAGCCGGAACTTGGAGAAACCAAGTAAACCTGTTCATTTTTTTAAACTAGACACCTAGGGGAATCCAGGATGGAGTGACCTGTGGGGCTCTGACCAGGTTCTGTTACCCAGAATCCTTTGCTAACCTCAAAATTTGGCCAACAAAACACTATTTCCTCTCATTTCGGTGACAGAAAGTTCTGGAATCTGAGAGGAGCCACAAATTTCCATCCATCCAGCGTTCCCCTAAGTCTCTCGATAAAAATGGTACCTCACTTGTGTGGGTAGGCCTAGCGCCCCGAAAGGGAATGCCCCAAAACATAACGTGGACATATCACATTTTTACAAAGAATACAGAGCTGTTTTTTACAAAGTGCCTAGCTGTGGATTTTGGCCTCTATCTAGGTTGGCACCTGGGGAAACATAGCAAACCTGCGCATTTTTTAAAACTAGACACCTATGGGAATCCACAATGGGGTGACTTGTCGGGCTCTGACCAGGTTCTGTTACCCAGAATCCTTTGAAAAACCTGAAAATGTGGTCAAAAAAACACTTTTTCCTCTCATTTCGTTGACAGAAAGTTCTGGAATCTGAGGGGAGCCACAAATTTCCTTCCATCCAGCATTCCCCCATGTCTCCCAATAAAAATGGTACCTCACTTGTGTGGGTAGGCCTAGCGCCCACGAAAGGAAATTCCCCAAAACACAACGTGGACACATCACATTTTCACAAAGAAAACAGAGCTTCTTTTTTAAAAAGTGCCTATCTGTGGATTTTGGCCTCTAGCTCAGCCGGCGCCTGTGGAAACCTAGCAAACCTGCACTTTCTTTAAAACTAGATACCTAGGGGAATCCAGGATGGGGTGACTTGTGGGGCTGTGATCAGTTTCTGTTACCCAGAATCCTTTGTAAACCGCAAACGTGGCCCAAAAAACACTTTTTCCTCTCATTTCGGTGACAGAAAGTTCTGGAATCCAAGAGGAGCCACAAATTTCCTTCCATCTATCATTCCCCCAAGTCTCCCAATAAAAATGGTACCTCACTTGTGTGGGAAGGCCTAGCGCCTGCGAAAGGAAATGTCCCAAAACACAACATGGACACATCAAATTTTCACAAAGAAAACAGAGCTGTCTTTTACAAAGTGCCCAGCTGTGGATTTTGGCCTCTAGCTCAGTTGGCACCTGGGAAAACCTAGCAAACCTGTGCATTTTTGAAAACTAGACACCTAGGGGAATCCAAGATGGGGTGCCTTGTGGGACTTTGACCAGGTTCTGTTACCCAGAATCCATTGCAAACCTCAGAATTTGGCCAAAACAACACTTTTTCTTCTCATTTCGGTGACAGAAAGTTCTGAAATCCAAGAGGAGCCACAAATTTCCTTCCATCTAGCATTCCCCCAAGTCTCCCAATGAAATGGTACCTCACTTGTGTGGGAAGGCCTAGCGCCCGCGTAAGGAAATGTCCCAAAACACAACATGGACACATCAATTTTTCACAAAGAAAACAGAGCTGTTTTTTACAAAGTGCCCAGCTGTGGATTTTGGCCTCTAGCTCAGCCGGCACCTGGGAAAACCTAGCAAACCTGTGCATTTTTTAAAACTAGACACCTAGGGGAATCCAGGATGGGGTGACTTGTGGGGCTCTGACCAGGTTCTGTTACCCAGAATCCTTTGCTAACCTCAAAATTTGGCCAAATAAACCACTATTTCCTCTCATTTCGGTGACAGAAAGTTCTGGAATCTGAGAGGAGCCACAAATTTCCTTCCATCAAGCGTTCCGCCAAGCCTCCCGATAAAAATGGTACCTCACTTGTGTGGTTAGGCCTAGCGCCCCCGAAAGGGAATGCCCCAAAACATAACGTGGACATATCACATTATTACAAAGAAAATAGAGCTGTTTTTTACAAAGTGCCTAGCTGTGGATTTTGGCATCTAACTTAGCCAGAACTTGGAGAAACCAAGTAAACCTGTTCATTTTTAAAAACTAGACACCTAGGGGAATCCAGGATGGGGTGACTTGTGGGGCTCTGACCAGGTTCTGTTACCCAGAATCCTTTGCTAACCTCAAAATTTGGCCAAAAAAAACACTATTTCCTCTCATTTCGGTGACAGAAAGTTCTGGAATCTGAGAGGAGCCACAAATTTCCATCCATCCATTGTTCCCCTAAGTCTCCCGATAAAAATAGTAACTCACTTGTGTGGGTACGCCTAGCGCCCCCGAAAGGGAATGCCTCAAAACATAACGTGGACATATCACATTTTTACAATGAACACAGAGCTGTTTTTCACAAAGTGCCTAGCTGTGGATTTTGGCCTCTATCTCAGTTGGCACCTGGGGAAACATAGCAAACCTGTGCATTTTTTAAAACTAGACACCTATGGGAATCCAGAATGGGGTGACTTGTCGGGCTCTGACCAGGTTCTGTTACCCAGAATCCTTTGAAAAACCTGAAAATTTGGCCCAAAAAACACTTTTTCCTCTCATTTCGGTGACAGAAAGTTCTGGAATCTGAGGGGAGCCACAAATTTCCTTCCATCCAGCGTTCCCCCATGTCTCCCAATAAAAATGGTACCTCACTTGTGTGGGAAGGCCTAGCGCCCACAATAGGAAATCCCCCAAAACACAACGTGGACACATCACATTTTCACAAAGAAAACAGAGCTGTTTTTACAAAGTGCCCAGCTGTGGATTTTGGCCTCTAGCTCAGCCAGCACCTGGGAAAACCTAGCAAACCTGTGCATTTTTGAAAACTAGACACCTAGGGGAATACAAGATGGGGTGCCTTGTGGGACTTTGACCAGGTTCTGTTACCCAGAATCCTGTGCAAACCTCAGTATATGGCCAAAACAACACTTTTTCCTTCTCATTTCGGTGACAGAAAGATCTGGAATCCGAGGGGAGCCACAAATTTCCTTCCACCCAACGTTCCCTCAAGTCTCTCGATAAAAATGATACCTCACTTGTGTGGGTAGGCCTAGCGCCCATGAAAGGAAATACCCCAAAACACAAGGTGGACACATCACATTTTCACAAAGAAAACAGAGCTGCTTTTTACAAAGTGCCTAGCTGTGGATTATGGCCTATGGCTTAGCCGGAACTTGGAGAAACCAAGTAAACCTGTTCATTTTTTTAAACTAGACACCTAGGGTAATCCAGGATGGAGTGACCTGTGGGGCTCTGACCAGGTTCTGTTACCCAGAATCCTTTGCTAACCTCAAAATTTGGACAAAAAAACACTATTTCCTCTCATTTCGGTGACAGAAAGCTCTGGAATCTGAGAGGAGCCACAAATTTCCATCCATCCATCGTTCCCCTAAGTCTCTCGATAAAAATGGTACCTCACCTGTGTGGGTAGGCCTAGCGCCCCCGAAAGGGAATGCCCCAAAACATAACGTGGACATGTCACATTTTTACAAAGAAAACAGAGCTGTTTTTTACAAAGTGCCTAGCTGTGGATTTTGGCCTCTATCTCAGTTGGCACCTGGGGAAACATAGCAAACCTGCGCATTTTTTAAAACTAGACACCTATGGGAATCCACAATGGGGTGACTTGTCGGGCTCTGACCAGGTTCTGTTACCCAGAATCCTTTGAAAAACCTGAAAATTTGGCCAAAAAAACACTTTTTCCTCTCATTTCGTTGACAGAAAGTTCTGGAATCTGAGGGGAGCCACAAATTTCCTTCCATCCAGCATTCCCCCATGTCTCCCAATAAAAATGGTACCTCACTTGTGTGGGTAGGCCTAGCGCCCACGAAAGGAAATTCCCCAAAACACAACGTGGACACATCACATTTTCACAAAGAAAACAGAGCTGTTTTTTAAAAAGTGCCTATCTGTGGATTTTGGCCTCTAGCTCAGCCGGCGCCTGGGGAAACCTAGCAAACCTGCACTTTCTTTAAAACTAGATACCTAGGGGAATCCAGGATGGGGTGACTTGTGGGGCTGTGATCAGTTGCTGTTACCCAGAATCATTTGTAAACCTCAAACGTGGCCAAAAAAACACTTTTTCCTCTCATTTCGGTGACAGAAAGTTCTGGAATCCAAGAGGAGCCACAAATTTCCTTCCATCTATCATTCCCCCAAGTCTCCCAATAAAAATGGTACCTCACTTGTGTGGGAAGGCCTAGCGCCTGCGAAAGGAAATGTCTCAAAACACAACATGGACACATTAAATTTTCACAAAGAAAACAGAGCTGTCTTTTACAAAGTGCCCAGCTGTGGGTTTTGGCCTCTAGCTCAGTTGGCACCTGGGAAAACCTAGCAAACCTGTGCATTTTTTAAAACTAGACACCTAGGGGAATCCAAGATGGGGTGCCTTGTGGGACTTTGACCAGGTTCTGTTACCCAGAATCCTTTGCAAACCTCAGAATTTGGCCAAAACAACACTTTTTCTTCTCATTTCGGTCACAGAAAGTTCTGAAATCCGAGAGGAGCCACAAATTTCCTTCCATCTAGCATTCCCCCAAGTCTCCCAATAAAAGTGGTACCTCACTTGTGTGGGAAGGCCTAGCGCCTGCGAAAGGGAATGCCACAAAACATAACGTGGACATATCACAATTTTACAAAGAAAACAGAGCTGTTTTTTACAAAGTGCCTAGCTGTGGATTTTGGCCTCTATCTCAGTTGGCACCTGGGGAAACATAGCAAAGCTGCGCATTTATTAAACCTAAACACCTATGGGAATCCACAATGGGGTGACTTGTCGGGCTCTGACCAGGTTCTGTTACCCAGAATCCTTTGAAAAACCTGAAAATATGGCCAAAAAAACACTTTTTCCTCTCATTTCGTTGACAGAAAGTTCTGGAATCCGAGGGGAGCCACAAATTTCCTTCCATCCAGCGTTCCCCCATGTCTCCCAATAAAAATGGTACCTCACTTGTGTGGGAAGGCCTAGCGCCCGCGAAAGGAAATGTCCCAAAACACAACATGGACACATCAATTTTTCACAAAGAAAACAGAGCTGTTTTTTTACAAAGTGCCCAGCTGTGGATTTTGGCCTCTAGCTCAGCCGGCACCTGGGAAAACCTAGCAAACCTGTGCATTTTTTAAAACTAGACACCTAGGGGAATCCAAGATGGGGGTGTCTTGTGGGTCTCTGACCAGGTTCTGTTACCCAGAATCCTTTGCAAACCTCAGAATTTGGCCCAAAAAACACTTTTTCTTCTCATTTCGGTGACAGAAAGTTCTGAAATCCGAGAGGAGCCACACATTTCCTTCCACCCAGCGTTCCGCCAAGCCTCCTGATAAAAATGGTACCTCACTTGTGTGGTTAGGCCTAGCGCCCCCGAAAGGGAATGCCCCAAAACATAACGTGGACATATCACATTTTTACAAAGAAAACAGAGCTGTTTTTTACAAAGTGCCTAGCTGTGGATTTTGGCCTCTAGCTTAGCCAGAACTTGCAGAAACCAAGTAAACCTGTTCATTTTTTAAAACTAGACACCTAGGGGAATCCAGGATTAGGTGACTTGTGGGGCTCTGACCAGGTTCTGTTACCCAGGATCCTTTGCTAACCTCAAAATTTGGCCAAAGAAAACACTATTTCCTCTCATTTCGGTGACAGAAAGTTCTGGAATCTGAGGGGAGCCACAAATTTCCTTCCATCCAGCGTTCCCCCATGTCTCCCAATAAAAATGGTACCTCACTTGTGTGGGAAGGCCTAGCGCCCACAATAGGAAATCCCCCAAAACACAACGTGGACACATCACATTTTCACAAAGAAAACAGAGCTGTTTTTACAAAGTGCCCAGCTGTGGATTTTGGCCTCTAGCTCAGCCAGCACCTGGGAAAACCTAGCAAACCTGTGCATTTTTGAAAACTAGACACCTAGGGGAATACAAGATGGGGTGCCTTGTGGGACTTTGACCAGGTTCTGTTACCCAGAATCCTGTGCAAACCTCAGTATATGGCCAAAACAACACTTTTTCCTTCTCATTTCGGTGACAGAAAGATCTGGAATCCGAGGGGAGCCACAAATTTCCTTCCACCCAACGTTCCCTCAAGTCTCTCGATAAAAATGATACCTCACTTGTGTGGGTAGGCCTAGCGCCCATGAAAGGAAATACCCCAAAACACAAGGTGGACACATCACATTTTCACAAAGAAAACAGAGCTGCTTTTTACAAAGTGCCTAGCTGTGGATTATGGCCTATGGCTTAGCCGGAACTTGGAGAAACCAAGTAAACCTGTTCATTTTTTTAAACTAGACACCTAGGGTAATCCAGGATGGAGTGACCTGTGGGGCTCTGACCAGGTTCTGTTACCCAGAATCCTTTGCTAACCTCAAAATTTGGACAAAAAAACACTATTTCCTCTCATTTCGGTGACAGAAAGCTCTGGAATCTGAGAGGAGCCACAAATTTCCATCCATCCATCGTTCCCCTAAGTCTCTCGATAAAAATGGTACCTCACCTGTGTGGGTAGGCCTAGCGCCCCCGAAAGGGAATGCCCCAAAACATAACGTGGACATGTCACATTTTTACAAAGAAAACAGAGCTGTTTTTTACAAAGTGCCTAGCTGTGGATTTTGGCCTCTATCTCAGTTGGCACCTGGGGAAACATAGCAAACCAGCGCATTTTTTAAAACTAGACACCTATGGGAATCCACAATGGGGTGACTTGTCGGGCTCTGACCAGGTTCTGTTACCCAGAATCCTTTGAAAAACCTGAAAATTTGGCCAAAAAAAGACTTTTTCCTCTCATTTCGTTGACAGAAAGTTCTGGAATCTGAGGGGAGCCACAAATTTCCTTCCATCCAGCATTCCCCCATGTCTCCCAATAAAAATGGTACCTCACTTGTGTGGGTAGGCCTAGCGCCCACGAAAGGAAATTCCCCAAAACACAACGTGGACACATCACATTTTCACAAAGAAAACAGAGCTGTTTTTTAAAAAGTGCCTATCTGTGGATTTTGGCCTCTAGCTCAGCCGGCGCCTGGGGAAACCTAGCAAACCTGCACTTTCTTTAAAACTAGATACCTAGGGGAATCCAGGATGGGGTGACTTGTGGGGCTGTGATCAGTTGCTGTTACCCAGAATCATTTGTAAACCTCAAACGTGGCCAAAAAAACACTTTTTCCTCTCATTTCGGTGACAGAAAGTTCTGGAATCCAAGAGGAGCCACAAATTTCCTTCCATCTATCATTCCCCCAAGTCTCCCAATAAAAATGGTACCTCACTTGTGTGGGAAGGCCTAGCGCCTGCGAAAGGAAATGTCTCAAAACACAACATGGACACATTAAATTTTCACAAAGAAAACAGAGCTGTCTTTTACAAAGTGCCCAGCTGTGGGTTTTGGCCTCTAGCTCAGTTGGCACCTGGGAAAACCTAGCAAACCTGTGCATTTTTTAAAACTAGACACCTAGGGGAATCCAAGATGGGGTGCCTTGTGGGACTTTGACCAGGTTCTGTTACCCAGAATCCTTTGCAAACCTCAGAATTTGGCCAAAACAACACTTTTTCTTCTCATTTCGGTCACAGAAAGTTCTGAAATCCGAGAGGAGCCACAAATTTCCTTCCATCTAGCATTCCCCCAAGTCTCCCAATAAAAGTGGTACCTCACTTGTGTGGGAAGGCCTAGCGCCTGCGAAAGGGAATGCCCCAAAACATAACGTGGACATATCACAATTTTACAAAGAAAACAGAGCTGTTTTTTACAAAGTGCCTAGCTGTGGATTTTGGCCTCTATCTCAGTTGGCACCTGGGGAAACATAGCAAAGCTGCGCATTTATTAAACCTAAACACCTATGGGAATCCACAATGGGGTGACTTGTCGGGCTCTGACCAGGTTCTGTTACCCAGAATCCTTTGAAAAACCTGAAAATATGGCCAAAAAAACACTTTTTCCTCTCATTTCGTTGACAGAAAGTTCTGGAATCCGAGGGGAGCCACGAATTTCCTTCCATCCAGCGTTCCCCCATGTCTCCCAATAAAAATGGTACCTCACTTGTGTGGGAAGGCCTAGCGCCCGCGAAAGGAAATGTCCCAAAACACAACATGGACACATCAATTTTTCACAAAGAAAACAGAGCTGTTTTTTTACAAAGTGCCCAGCTGTGGATTTTGGCCTCTAGCTCAGCCGGCACCTGGGAAAACCTAGCAAACCTGTGCATTTTTTAAAACTAGACACCTAGGGGAATCCAAGATGGGGGTGTCTTGTGGGTCTCTGACCAGGTTCTGTTACCCAGAATCCTTTGCAAACCTCAGAATTTGGCCCAAAAAACACTTTTTCTTCTCATTTCGGTGACAGAAAGTTCTGAAATCCGAGAGGAGCCACACATTTCCTTCCACCCAGCGTTCCGCCAAGCCTCCTGATAAAAATGGTACCTCACTTGTGTGGTTAGGCCTAGCGCCCCCGAAAGGGAATGCCCCAAAACATAACGTGGACATATCACATTTTTACAAAGAAAACAGAGCTGTTTTTTACAAAGTGCCTAGCTGTGGATTTTGGCCTCTAGCTTAGCCAGAACTTGCAGAAACCAAGTAAACCTGTTCATTTTTTAAAACTAGACACCTAGGGGAATCCAGGATTAGGTGACTTGTGGGGCTCTGACCAGGTTCTGTTACCCAGGATCCTTTGCTAACCTCAAAATTTGGCCAAAGAAAACACTATTTCCTCTCATTTCGGTGACAGAAAGTTCTGGAATCTGAGAGGAGCCACAAATTTCCATCCATCCATCATTCCCCTAAGTCTCCCGATAAAAATGGTACCTCACTTGTGTGGGTAGGCCTAGCGCCCCCGAAAGGAAATGCCCCAAAACATAACATGGACATATCACATTTTTACAAAGAACACAGAGCTGTTTTTCACAAAGTGCCTAGCTGTGGATTTTGGCCTCTATCTCAGTTGGCACCTGGGGAAACATAGCAAACCTGCGCATTTTTTAAAACTAGACACCTATGGGAATCCAGAATGGGGTGACTTGTCGGGCTCTGACCAGGTTCTGTTACCCAGAATCCTTTGAAAAACCTGAAAATTTGGCCAAAAAATCACTTTTTCCTCTCATTTCGGTGACAGAAAGTTCTGGAATCTGAGGGGAGCCACAAATTTCCTTCCATCCAGCGTTCCCCCATGTCTCCCAATAAAAATGGTACCTCACTTGTGTGGGTAGGCCTAGCGCCCACGAAAGGAAATCCCCCAAAACACAACGTGGACACATCACATTTTCACAAAGAAAACAGAGCTGTTTATTAAACAGTGCCTAGCTGTGGATTTTTGCCTCTAGCTCAGCCGGCGCCTGGGGAAACCTAGCAAACCTGCACTTTCTTTAAAACTAGATACCTAGGGGAATCCAGGATGGGGTGACTTGTGGGGCTCTGATCAGTTTCTGTTGCCAAGAATCCTTTGCAAACTTCAAACTTTGGCCCAAAAAACACGTTTTCCTCTCATTTCGGTGACAGAAAGTTCTGGAATCCAAGAGGAGCCACAAATTTCCTTCCATCCAGCATTCCCCCAAGTCTCCCAATAAAAATGGTACCTCACTTGTGTGGGAAGGCCTAGCGCCCGTGAAAGGAAATGTCCCAAAACACAACATGGACACATCACATTTTCACAAAGAAAACAGAGCTGTTTTTACAATGTGGCCCGCTGTGGATTTTGGCCTCTAGCTCAGCCCTGGGACCTGGGAAAACCTAGCAAACCTGTTCATTTTTAAAAACTAGACACCTAGGGGAATCCAAGATGGGGTGCCTTGTGGGACTTTGACCAGGTTCTGTTACCCAGAATCCTGTTCAAACCTCAGTATTTGGCCAAAACAACACTTTTTCTTCTCATTTCGGTGACAGAGAGATCTGGAATCCGAGGGGAGCCACAAACTTCCTTCCACCCAGCATTCCGTCAAGTCTCTCGATAAAAATGGTACCTCACTTGTGTGGGTAGGCCTAGCGCCCATGAAAGGAAATACCCCAAAACACAAGGTGGACACATCACATTTTCACAAAGAAAACAGAGCTGTTTTTTACAAAGTGCCTATCTGTGGATTTTGGCCTCTGGCTTAGCCGGCGCCTGGGGAAACCTAGCAAACCTGCACTTTCTTTAAAACTAGATACCTAGGGGAATCCAGGATGGGGTGACTTGTGGGGCTGTGATCAGTTTCTGTTACCCAGAATCCTTTGCAAACCTCAAACTTTGGCCAAAAAAACTAGTTTTCCTCGCATTTCGGTGACAGAAAGTTCTGGTATCCAAGAGGAGCCACAAATTTCCTTCCATCCAGCATTCCCCCAAGTCTCCCAATAAAAATGGTACCTCACTTGGGTGGGAAGGCCTAGCGCCCGCGAAAGGAAATGTCCCAAAACACAACATGGACACATTACATTTTCACAAAGAAAACAGAGCTGTTTTTTACAAAGTGCCCAGCTGTGGATTTTGGCCTCTAGCTCAGCCGGCACCTTGGAAAACCTAGCAAACCTGTGCATTTTTTTAAACTAGACACCTAGGGGAATCCAAGATGGGGTGCCTTGTGGGACTCTGACCAGGTTCTGTTACCCAGAATCCTTTGCAAACCTCAGAATTTGGCCCCAAAAAAAACTTTTTCTTCTCATTTCGGTGACAGAAAGTTCTGGTATCCAAGAGGAGCCACAAATTTCCTTCCATCCAGCATTCCCCCAAGTCTCCCAATAAAAATGGTACCTCACTTGGGTGGGAAGGCCTAGCACCCATGAAAGGAAATGCCCCAAAACACAAGGTGGACACATCACATTTTCACAAAGAAAACAGAGCTGTTTTTTACAAAGTGCCTAGCTGTGGATTTTGGCCTCTGGCTTAGCCGGAACTTGGAGAAACCAAGTAAACCTATTCATTTTTTTAAACTAGACACCTAGGGGAATCCAGGATGGGGTGACTTGTGGGGCTCTGACCAAGTTCTGTTACCCAGAATCCTTTGCAAACCTCAATATTTGGCCAAAAAAACACTATTTCCTCTCATTTCGGTGACAGAATGTTCTGGAATCTGAGAGGAGCCACAAATTTCCATCCATCCATCGGTCCCCTAAGTCTCCCGATAAAAATGGTACCTCACTTGTGTGGGTAGGCCTAGCGCCCCCGGAAGGGAATGCCCCAAAACATAACGTGGACATATCACATTTTTACAAAGAAAACAGAGCTGTTTTTTACAAAGTGCCTAGCTGTGGATTTTGGCCTCTATCTCAGTTGGCACCTGTGGAAACATAGCAAACCTGCGCATTTTTTTAAACTAGACACCTACGGGAATCCAGAATGGGGTGACTTGTCGGGCTCTGACCAGGTTCTATTACCCAGAATCCTTTGAAAAACCTGAAAATTTGGCCAAAAAAACACTTTTTCCTCTAATTTCGTTGACAGAAAGTTCAGGAATCTGAGGTGAGCCACAAATTTTCTTCCATCCAGCGTTCCCCCATGTCTCCCAATAGAAATGGTACCTCACTTGTGTGGGTAGGCCTAGCGCCCAAGAAAGGAAATTCCCCAAAATACAACGTGGACACATCACATTTTCACAAAGAAAACAGAGCTGTTTTTTAAAAAGTGCCTAGCTGTGGATTTTGGCCTCTAGCTCAGCCGGCGCCTGGGGAAACCTATCAAACCTGCACTTTCTTTAAACTAGATACCTAGGGGAATCCTGGATGGGGTGACTTGTGGGGCTCTGATCAGTTTCTGTTACCCAGAATCCTTTGCAAACCTCAGTCTTTGGCCAAAACAACACTTTTTCTTCTCATTTCGGTGACAGAAAGTTCTGGAATCCGAGAGGAGCCACAAATTTCCTTCCACCCAGCGTTCCGTCAAGTCTCTCGATAAAAATGGTACCTCACTTGTGTGGGTAGGCCTAGCGCCCATGAAAGGAAATGCCCCAAAACACAAGGTGGACACATCACATTTTCACAAAGAAAACAGAGCTGTTTTTTACAAAGTGCCTAGCTGTGGATTTTGGCCTCTAGCTTAGCCGGAACTTGGAGAAACCAATTAAACCTGTTCATTTTTTTAAACTAGACACCTAGGGGAATCCAGGATGGAGTGACTTGTGGGGCTGTGACCAGGTTCTGTTACCAAGAATCCTTTGCTAACCTCAAAATTTGGCCAAAAAAACACAATTTCCTCTCATTTCGGTGACAGAAAGTTCTGGAATCTGAGAGGAGCCACAAATTTCCATCCATCCATCGTTCCCCTAAGACTCCCAATAAAAATGGTACCTCACTTGTGTGTTTAGGCCTAGCGCCCCCGAAAGGGAATTCCCCAAACCATAAGGTGGACATATCACATTTTTACAAAGAAAACAGAGCTGTTTTTTACAAAGTGCCTAGCTGTGGATTTTGGCCTCTATCTCAGTTGGCACCTGGGGAAACATAGCAAACCTGCGCATTTTTTAAAACTAGACACCTATGGGAATCCAGAATGGGGTGACTTATCGTGCTCTGACCAGGTTCTGTTACCCAGAATCCTTTGAAAAACCTGAAAATTTGGCCAAAAAAACACTTTTATCTCTCATTTCGTTGACAGGAAGTTCTGGAATCTGAGGGGAGCCACAAATTTCCTTCCATCCAGCGTTCCCCCATGTCTCCCAATAAAAATGGTACCTCACTTGTGTGGGTAGGCCTAGCGCCCACAAAAGGAAATTCCCCAAAACACAATGTGGACACATCACATTTTCACAAAGAAAACAGAGCTGTTTTTTAAAAAGTGCCTAGCTGTGGATTTTGGCCTCTAGCTCAGCTGGCGCCTGGGGAAACCTAGCAAACCTGCACTTTCTTTAAAACTAGATACCTAGGGGAATCCAGGATGGGGTGACTTGTGGGGCTCTGATCAGTTTCTGTTACCCAGAATCCTTTGCAAACCTCAAACTTTGGCCAAAAAAACACGTTTTCCTCTCATTTCGGTGACAGAAAGTTCTGGAATCTGAGAGGAGCCACAAATTTCCTCCATCCAGCATTCCCCCATGTCTCCCAATAAAAATGGTACCTCACTTGTGTGGGTAGGCCTAGCACCCACAAAAGGAAATTCCCCAAAAGACAACGTGGACACATCAAATATTCACAAAGAAAACAGCTGTTTTTTAAAAAGGGCCTAGCTGTGGATTTTGGTCTCTAGCTCAGCCGGAGCCTGGGGAAACCTAGCAAACCTGCACTTTCTTTAAAACTAGATACCTAGGGGAATCCAGGATGGGGTGACTTGTGGGGCTCTGATCAGTTTCTGTTACCCAGTATCCTTTGCAAACATCAAACTTTGGCCAAAAAAACATGTTTTCCTCTCATTTCGGTGACAGAAAGTTCTGGTATCCAAGAGGAGCCACAAATTTCCTCCATCCAGCGTTCCCCCATGTCTCCCAATAAAAATGGTACCTCACTTGTGTGGGTAGGCCTAGCACCCACAAAAGGAAATTCCCCAAAAGACAACGTGGACACATCAAATTTTCACAAAGAAAACAGAGCTGTTTTTTAAAAAGGGCCTAGCTGTGGATTTTGGCCTCTAGCTCAGCCGGAGCCTGGGGAAACCTAGCAAACCTGCACTTTCTTTAAAACTAGATACCTAGGGGAATCCAGGATGGGGTGACTTGTGGGGCTCTGATCAGTTTCTGTTACCCAGAATCCTTTGCAAACCTCAAACTTTGGCCAAAAAAACAAGTTTTCCTCGCTTTTCGGTGACAGAAAGTTCTGGTATCCAAGAGGAGCCACAAATGTCCTTCCATCCAGCTTTCCCCCAAGTCTCCCAATAAAAATGGTACCTCACTTGGGTGGGAAGGCCTAGCGCCCGCGAAAGGAAATGTCCCAAAACACAACATGGACACATTACATTTTCACAAAGAAAACAGAGCTGTTTTTTACACAGTGCCCAGCTGTGGATTTTGGCCTCTAGCTCAGCCGGCACCTTGGAAAACCTAGCAAACCTGTGCATTTTTTTAAACTAGAAACCTAGGGGAATCCAAGATGGGGTACCTTGTGGGACTTTGACCAGGTTCTGTTACCCAGAATCCTTTGCAAACCTCAGAATTTGGCCCAAAAAAAAACTTTTTCTTCTCATTTCGGTGACTGAAAGTTCTGGAATCTGAGAGGAGCCACAAATTTCCTTCCACCCAGCGTTCCGCCAAGTCTCCCAATAAAAATGGTACCTCACTTGTGTGGGTAGGCCTAGCACCCATGAAAGGAAATGTCCCAAAACACAAGGTGGACACATCACGTTTTCACAAAGAAAACAGAGCTGTTTTTTACAAAGTGCCTAGCTGTGGATTTTGGCCTCTAGCTTAGCCGGAATTTGGAGAAACCAAGTAAACCTGTTCATTTTTTAAAACTAGACACATAGGGGAATCCAGGATGGGGTAACTTGTGGGGCTCTGACCAAGTTCTATTACCCAGAACCCTTTGCTAACCTTACAATTTGGCCAAAAAAACACTATTTCCTCTCATTTCTGTGACAGAATGTTCTGGAATCTGAGAGGAGCCACAAATTTCCATCCATCCATCGTTCCCCTAAGTCTCCCGATAAAAATGGTACCTCACTTGTGTGGGTAGGCCTAGCGCCCCGAAAGGGAATGCCCCAAACCATAACGTGGACATATCACATTTTTACAAAGAAAACAGAGCTGTTTTTTACAAAGTGCCTAGCTGTGGATTTTGGCCTCTAGCTCAGCTGGCGCCTGGGGAAACCTAGCAAACCTGCACATTCTTTAAAACTAGATACCTAGGGGAATCAAGGATGGGGTGACTTGTGGGGCTCTGATCAGTTCTGTTACCCAGAATCCTTTGCAAACCTCAAACTTTGGCCAAAAAACACATTTTCCTCTCATTTCGGTGACAGAAAGTTCTGGAATCTGAGGGGAGCCACAAATTTCTTCCATCCAGCGTTCCCCCCATGTCTTCCAATAAAAATGGTACCTCACTTGTGTGCGTAGGCCTAGCGCCCACAAAAGGAAATTCCCGAAAACACAACGTGGACACATCACATTTTCACAAAGAAAACAGAGCTGTTTTTTAAAAAGTGCCTAGCTGTGGATTCTGGCTTCTAGCTCAGCCGGAGCCTGGGGAAACCTAGCAAACCTGCACTTTCTTTAAAACTAGATACCTAGGGGAATCCAGGATGGGGTGACTTGTGGGGCTCTGATCAGTTTCTGTTACCCAGAATCCTTTGCAAACCTCAAACTTTGGCCAAAAAAACAAGTTTTCCTCGCATTTCGGTGACAGAAAGTTCTGGTATCCTAGAGGAGCCACAAATTTCCTTCCATCCAGCATTCCCCCAAGTCTCCTAATAAAAATGGTACCTCACTTGGGTGGGAAGGCCTAGTGCCCGCGAAAGGAAATGTCCCAAAACACAACATGGACACATTACTTTTTCACAAAGAAAACAGAGCTGTTTTTTACAAAGTGCCTAGCTGTGGATTTTGGCCTCTAGCTCAGCCGGCACCTTGGAAAACCTAGCAAACCTGTGCATTTTGTAAAACTAGACACCTAGGGGAATCCAAGATGGGGTGCCTTGTCGGACTCTGACCAGGTTCTGTTACCCAGAATCCTTTGCAAACCTCACATTTTGGCCCAAAAAAACACTTTTTCTTCTCATTTCGGTGACAGAAAGTTCTGGAATCCGAGAGGAGCCACAAATTTCCTTCCACCCAGCGTTCCGCCGAGTCTCCCGATAAAAATGGTACCTCACTTGTGTGGGTAGGCCTAGCGCCCATGAAAGGAAATGCCCCAAAACACAAGGTGGACACATCACATTTTCACAAAGAAAACAGAGCTGTTTTTTTACAAAGTGCCCAGCTGTGGATTTTGGCCTCTAGCTCAGCCGGCACCTGGGAAAACCTAGCAAACCTGTGCATTTTTTAAAACTAGACACCTAGGGGAATCCAAGATGGGGGTGTCTTGTGGGTCTCTGACCAGGTTCTGTTACCCAGAATCCTTTGCAAACCTCAGAATTTGGCCCAAAAAACACTTTTTCTTCTCATTTCGGTGACAGAAAGTTCTGAAATCCGAGAGGAGCCACACATTTCCTTCCACCCAGCGTTCCGCCAAGCCTCCTGATAAAAATGGTACCTCACTTGTGTGGTTAGGCCTAGCGCCCCCGAAAGGGAATGCCCCAAAACATAACGTGGACATATCACATTTTTACAAAGAAAACAGAGCTGTTTTTTACAAAGTGCCTAGCTGTGGATTTTGGCCTCTAGCTTAGCCAGAACTTGCAGAAACCAAGTAAACCTGTTCATTTTTTAAAACTAGACACCTAGGGGAATCCAGGATTAGGTGACTTGTGGGGCTCTGACCAGGTTCTGTTACCCAGGATCCTTTGCTAACCTCAAAATTTGGCCAAAGAAAACACTATTTCCTCTCATTTCGGTGACAGAAAGTTCTGGAATCTGAGAGGAGCCACAAATTTCCATCCATCCATCATTCCCCTAAGTCTCCCGATAAAAATGGTACCTCACTTGTGTGGGTAGGCCTAGCGCCCCCGAAAGGAAATGCCCCAAAACATAACATGGACATATCACATTTTTACAAAGAACACAGAGCTGTTTTTCACAAAGTGCCTAGCTGTGGATTTTGGCCTCTATCTCAGTTGGCACCTGGGGAAACATAGCAAACCTGCGCATTTTTTAAAACTAGACACCTATGGGAATCCAGAATGGGGTGACTTGTCGGGCTCTGACCAGGTTCTGTTACCCAGAATCCTTTGAAAAACCTGAAAATTTGGCCAAAAAATCACTTTTTCCTCTCATTTCGGTGACAGAAAGTTCTGGAATCTGAGGGGAGCCACAAATTTCCTTCCATCCAGCGTTCCCCCATGTCTCCCAATAAAAATGGTACCTCACTTGTGTGGGTAGGCCTAGCGCCCACGAAAGGAAATCCCCCAAAACACAACGTGGACACATCACATTTTCACAAAGAAAACAGAGCTGTTTATTAAACAGTGCCTAGCTGTGGATTTTTGCCTCTAGCTCAGCCGGCGCCTGGGGAAACCTAGCAAACCTGCACTTTCTTTAAAACTAGATACCTAGGGGAATCCAGGATGGGGTGACTTGTGGGGCTCTGATCAGTTTCTGTTGCCAAGAATCCTTTGCAAACTTCAAACTTTGGCCCAAAAAACACGTTTTCCTCTCATTTCGGTGACAGAAAGTTCTGGAATCCAAGAGGAGCCACAAATTTCCTTCCATCCAGCATTCCCCCAAGTCTCCCAATAAAAATGGTACCTCACTTGTGTGGGAAGGCCTAGCGCCCGTGAAAGGAAATGTCCCAAAACACAACATGGACACATCACATTTTCACAAAGAAAACAGAGCTGTTTTTACAATGTGGCCCGCTGTGGATTTTGGCCTCTAGCTCAGCCCTGGGACCTGGGAAAACCTAGCAAACCTGTTCATTTTTAAAAACTAGACACCTAGGGGAATCCAAGATGGGGTGCCTTGTGGGACTTTGACCAGGTTCTGTTACCCAGAATCCTGTTCAAACCTCAGTATTTGGCCAAAACAACACTTTTTCTTCTCATTTCGGTGACAGAGAGATCTGGAATCCGAGGGGAGCCACAAACTTCCTTCCACCCAGCATTCCGTCAAGTCTCTCGATAAAAATGGTACCTCACTTGTGTGGGTAGGCCTAGCGCCCATGAAAGGAAATACCCCAAAACACAAGGTGGACACATCACATTTTCACAAAGAAAACAGAGCTGTTTTTTACAAAGTGCCTATCTGTGGATTTTGGCCTCTGGCTTAGCCGGCGCCTGGGGAAACCTAGCAAACCTGCACTTTCTTTAAAACTAGATACCTAGGGGAATCCAGGATGGGGTGACTTGTGGGGCTGTGATCAGTTTCTGTTACCCAGAATCCTTTGCAAACCTCAAACTTTGGCCAAAAAAACTAGTTTTCCTCGCATTTCGGTGACAGAAAGTTCTGGTATCCAAGAGGAGCCACAAATTTCCTTCCATCCAGCATTCCCCCAAGTCTCCCAATAAAAATGGTACCTCACTTGGGTGGGAAGGCCTAGCGCCCGCGAAAGGAAATGTCCCAAAACACAACATGGACACATTACATTTTCACAAAGAAAACAGAGCTGTTTTTTACAAAGTGCCCAGCTGTGGATTTTGGCCTCTAGCTCAGCCGGCACCTTGGAAAACCTAGCAAACCTGTGCATTTTTTTAAACTAGACACCTAGGGGAATCCAAGATGGGGTGCCTTGTGGGACTCTGACCAGGTTCTGTTACCCAGAATCCTTTGCAAACCTCAGAATTTGGCCCCAAAAAAAACTTTTTCTTCTCATTTCGGTGACAGAAAGTTCTGGTATCCAAGAGGAGCCACAAATTTCCTTCCATCCAGCATTCCCCCAAGTCTCCCAATAAAAATGGTACCTCACTTGGGTGGGAAGGCCTAGCACCCATGAAAGGAAATGCCCCAAAACACAAGGTGGACACATCACATTTTCACAAAGAAAACAGAGCTGTTTTTTACAAAGTGCCTAGCTGTGGATTTTGGCCTCTGGCTTAGCCGGAACTTGGAGAAACCAAGTAAACCTATTCATTTTTTAAAACTAGACACCTAGGGGAATCCAGGATGGGGTGACTTGTGGGGCTCTGACCAAGTTCTGTTACCCAGAATCCTTTGCAAACCTCAATATTTGGCCAAAAAAACACTATTTCCTCTCATTTCGGTGACAGAATGTTCTGGAATCTGAGAGGAGCCACAAATTTCCATCCATCCATCGGTCCCCTAAGTCTCCCGATAAAAATGGTACCTCACTTGTGTGGGTAGGCCTAGCGCCCCCGGAAGGGAATGCCCCAAAACATAACGTGGACATATCACATTTTTACAAAGAAAACAGAGCTGTTTTTTACAAAGTGCCTAGCTGTGGATTTTGGCCTCTATCTCAGTTGGCACCTGTGGAAACATAGCAAACCTGCGCATTTTTTTAAACTAGACACCTACGGGAATCCAGAATGGGGTGACTTGTCGGGCTCTGACCAGGTTCTATTACCCAGAATCCTTTGAAAAACCTGAAAATTTGGCCAAAAAAACACTTTTTCCTCTAATTTCGTTGACAGAAAGTTCAGGAATCTGAGGTGAGCCACAAATTTTCTTCCATCCAGCGTTCCCCCATGTCTCCCAATAGAAATGGTACCTCACTTGTGTGGGTAGGCCTAGCGCCCAAGAAAGGAAATTCCCCAAAATACAACGTGGACACATCACATTTTCACAAAGAAAACAGAGCTGTTTTTTAAAAAGTGCCTAGCTGTGGATTTTGGCCTCTAGCTCAGCCGGCGCCTGGGGAAACCTATCAAACCTGCACTTTCTTTAAACTAGATACCTAGGGGAATCCTGGATGGGGTGACTTGTGGGGCTCTGATCAGTTTCTGTTACCCAGAATCCTTTGCAAACCTCAGTCTTTGGCCAAAACAACACTTTTTCTTCTCATTTCGGTGACAGAAAGTTCTGGAATCCGAGAGGAGCCACAAATTTCCTTCCACCCAGCGTTCCGTCAAGTCTCTCGATAAAAATGGTACCTCACTTGTGTGGGTAGGCCTAGCGCCCATGAAAGGAAATGCCCCAAAACACAAGGTGGACACATCACATTTTCACAAAGAAAACAGAGCTGTTTTTTACAAAGTGCCTAGCTGTGGATTTTGGCCTCTAGCTTAGCCGGAACTTGGAGAAACCAATTAAACCTGTTCATTTTTTTAAACTAGACACCTAGGGGAATCCAGGATGGAGTGACTTGTGGGGCTGTGACCAGGTTCTGTTACCAAGAATCCTTTGCTAACCTCAAAATTTGGCCAAAAAAACACAATTTCCTCTCATTTCGGTGACAGAAAGTTCTGGAATCTGAGAGGAGCCACAAATTTCCATCCATCCATCGTTCCCCTAAGACTCCCAATAAAAATGGTACCTCACTTGTGTGTTTAGGCCTAGCGCCCCCGAAAGGGAATTCCCCAAACCATAAGGTGGACATATCACATTTTTACAAAGAAAACAGAGCTGTTTTTTACAAAGTGCCTAGCTGTGGATTTTGGCCTCTATCTCAGTTGGCACCTGGGGAAACATAGCAAACCTGCGCATTTTTTAAAACTAGACACCTATGGGAATCCAGAATGGGGTGACTTATCGTGCTCTGACCAGGTTCTGTTACCCAGAATCCTTTGAAAAACCTGAAAATTTGGCCAAAAAAACACTTTTATCTCTCATTTCGTTGACAGGAAGTTCTGGAATCTGAGGGGAGCCACAAATTTCCTTCCATCCAGCGTTCCCCCATGTCTCCCAATAAAAATGGTACCTCACTTGTGTGGGTAGGCCTAGCGCCCACAAAAGGAAATTCCCCAAAACACAATGTGGACACATCACATTTTCACAAAGAAAACAGAGCTGTTTTTTAAAAAGTGCCTAGCTGTGGATTTTGGCCTCTAGCTCAGCTGGCGCCTGGGGAAACCTAGCAAACCTGCACTTTCTTTAAAACTAGATACCTAGGGGAATCCAGGATGGGGTGACTTGTGGGGCTCTGATCAGTTTCTGTTACCCAGAATCCTTTGCAAACCTCAAACTTTGGCCAAAAAAACACGTTTTCCTCTCATTTCGGTGACAGAAAGTTCTGGAATCTGAGAGGAGCCACAAATTTCCTCCATCCAGCATTCCCCCATGTCTCCCAATAAAAATGGTACCTCACTTGTGTGGGTAGGCCTAGCACCCACAAAAGGAAATTCCCCAAAAGACAACGTGGACACATCAAATATTCACAAAGAAAACAGCTGTTTTTTAAAAAGGGCCTAGCTGTGGATTTTGGTCTCTAGCTCAGCCGGAGCCTGGGGAAACCTAGCAAACCTGCACTTTCTTTAAAACTAGATACCTAGGGGAATCCAGGATGGGGTGACTTGTGGGGCTCTGATCAGTTTCTGTTACCCAGTATCCTTTGCAAACATCAAACTTTGGCCAAAAAAACATGTTTTCCTCTCATTTCGGTGACAGAAAGTTCTGGTATCCAAGAGGAGCCACAAATTTCCTCCATCCAGCGTTCCCCCATGTCTCCCAATAAAAATGGTACCTCACTTGTGTGGGTAGGCCTAGCACCCACAAAAGGAAATTCCCCAAAAGACAACGTGGACACATCAAATTTTCACAAAGAAAACAGAGCTGTTTTTTAAAAAGGGCCTAGCTGTGGATTTTGGCCTCTAGCTCAGCCGGAGCCTGGGGAAACCTAGCAAACCTGCACTTTCTTTAAAACTAGATACCTAGGGGAATCCAGGATGGGGTGACTTGTGGGGCTCTGATCAGTTTCTGTTACCCAGAATCCTTTGCAAACCTCAAACTTTGGCCAAAAAAACAAGTTTTCCTCGCTTTTCGGTGACAGAAAGTTCTGGTATCCAAGAGGAGCCACAAATGTCCTTCCATCCAGCTTTCCCCCAAGTCTCCCAATAAAAATGGTACCTCACTTGGGTGGGAAGGCCTAGCGCCCGCGAAAGGAAATGTCCCAAAACACAACATGGACACATTACATTTTCACAAAGAAAACAGAGCTGTTTTTTACACAGTGCCCAGCTGTGGATTTTGGCCTCTAGCTCAGCCGGCACCTTGGAAAACCTAGCAAACCTGTGCATTTTTTTAAACTAGAAACCTAGGGGAATCCAAGATGGGGTACCTTGTGGGACTTTGACCAGGTTCTGTTACCCAGAATCCTTTGCAAACCTCAGAATTTGGCCCAAAAAAAAACTTTTTCTTCTCATTTCGGTGACTGAAAGTTCTGGAATCTGAGAGGAGCCACAAATTTCCTTCCACCCAGCGTTCCGCCAAGTCTCCCAATAAAAATGGTACCTCACTTGTGTGGGTAGGCCTAGCACCCATGAAAGGAAATGTCCCAAAACACAAGGTGGACACATCACGTTTTCACAAAGAAAACAGAGCTGTTTTTTACAAAGTGCCTAGCTGTGGATTTTGGCCTCTAGCTTAGCCGGAATTTGGAGAAACCAAGTAAACCTGTTCATTTTTTAAAACTAGACACATAGGGGAATCCAGGATGGGGTAACTTGTGGGGCTCTGACCAAGTTCTATTACCCAGAACCCTTTGCTAACCTTACAATTTGGCCAAAAAAACACTATTTCCTCTCATTTCTGTGACAGAATGTTCTGGAATCTGAGAGGAGCCACAAATTTCCATCCATCCATCGTTCCCCTAAGTCTCCCGATAAAAATGGTACCTCACTTGTGTGGGTAGGCCTAGCGCCCCGAAAGGGAATGCCCCAAACCATAACGTGGACATATCACATTTTTACAAAGAAAACAGAGCTGTTTTTTACAAAGTGCCTAGCTGTGGATTTTGGCCTCTAGCTCAGCTGGCGCCTGGGGAAACCTAGCAAACCTGCACATTCTTTAAAACTAGATACCTAGGGGAATCAAGGATGGGGTGACTTGTGGGGCTCTGATCAGTTCTGTTACCCAGAATCCTTTGCAAACCTCAAACTTTGGCCAAAAAACACATTTTCCTCTCATTTCGGTGACAGAAAGTTCTGGAATCTGAGGGGAGCCACAAATTTCTTCCATCCAGCGTTCCCCCCATGTCTTCCAATAAAAATGGTACCTCACTTGTGTGCGTAGGCCTAGCGCCCACAAAAGGAAATTCCCGAAAACACAACGTGGACACATCACATTTTCACAAAGAAAACAGAGCTGTTTTTTAAAAAGTGCCTAGCTGTGGATTCTGGCTTCTAGCTCAGCCGGAGCCTGGGGAAACCTAGCAAACCTGCACTTTCTTTAAAACTAGATACCTAGGGGAATCCAGGATGGGGTGACTTGTGGGGCTCTGATCAGTTTCTGTTACCCAGAATCCTTTGCAAACCTCAAACTTTGGCCAAAAAAACAAGTTTTCCTCGCATTTCGGTGACAGAAAGTTCTGGTATCCTAGAGGAGCCACAAATTTCCTTCCATCCAGCATTCCCCCAAGTCTCCTAATAAAAATGGTACCTCACTTGGGTGGGAAGGCCTAGTGCCCGCGAAAGGAAATGTCCCAAAACACAACATGGACACATTACTTTTTCACAAAGAAAACAGAGCTGTTTTTTACAAAGTGCCTAGCTGTGGATTTTGGCCTCTAGCTCAGCCGGCACCTTGGAAAACCTAGCAAACCTGTGCATTTTGTAAAACTAGACACCTAGGGGAATCCAAGATGGGGTGCCTTGTCGGACTCTGACCAGGTTCTGTTACCCAGAATCCTTTGCAAACCTCACATTTTGGCCCAAAAAAACACTTTTTCTTCTCATTTCGGTGACAGAAAGTTCTGGAATCCGAGAGGAGCCACAAATTTCCTTCCACCCAGCGTTCCGCCGAGTCTCCCGATAAAAATGGTACCTCACTTGTGTGGGTAGGCCTAGCGCCCATGAAAGGAAATGCCCCAAAACACAAGGTGGACACATCACATTTTCACAAAGAAAACAGAGCTGTTTTTTACAAAGTGCCTAGCTGTGGATTTTGGCCTCTAGCTTAGCCGGAACTTGGAGAAACCAAGTAAACCTGTTCATTTTTTAAAACTAGACACCTAGGGGAATCCAGGATGGGATGACTTGTGGGGCTCTGACCAAGTTCTGTTACCCGGAACCCTTTTGCTAACCTCAAAATTTGGCCAAAAAAACACTATTTCCTCTCATTTCGGTGACAGAATGTTCTGGAATCTGAGAGGAGCCACAAATTTCCATCCATCCATCGGTCCCCTAAGTCTCCCGATAAAAATGGAATCTCACTTGTGTGGGTAGGCCTAGCGCCCCCGAAATGGAATGCCCCAAAACATATCGTGGACATATCACATTTTTACAAAGAAAACTGAGCTGTTTTTTACAAAGTGCCTAGCTGTCGATTTTGGCCTCTATCTCACTTGGCACCTGGGGAATCAAAGCAAACCTGCGCATTTTTTAAAACTAGACAACTATGGGAATCCAGGATGAGGTGACTTGTCGGGCTCTGACCAGGTTCTGTTACCCAGAATCCTTTGAAAAACCTGAAAATTTGGCCAAAAAAACACGTTTTCCTCACATTTCTGTGACAGAAAGTTCTGGAATCCAAGAGGAGCCACAAATTTCCTTCCATCCAGCATTCCCCCAAGTCTCCCAATAGAAATGGTACCTCACTTGTGTGGGAAGGCCTAGCGCCCGCGAAAGGAAATGTCCCAAAACAGAACATGGACACATCACATTTTCACAAAGAAAACAGAGCTGTTTTTTACAAAGTGCCCAGCTGTGGATTTTGGCCTCTAGCTCAGCCGGCACCTGGGAAAACCTAGCAAACCTGTGCATTTTCTAAAACTAGACACCTAGGGGAATCCAAGATGGGGTGCCTTGTGGGACTCTGACCAGGTTCTGTTACCCAGAATCCTTTGCAAACCTCAGAATTTGGCCAAAAAACCCACTTTTTCTTCTCATTTCGGTGACAGAAAGTTCTGGAATCCGAGAGGAGCCACAAAATTCCTTCCACCCAGCGTTCCGCCAAGTCTCCCGATAAAAATGGTACCTCACATGTGTGGGTAGGCACAGCGCCCATGACGTGGACATATCACATTTTCACAAAGAAAACAGAGCTGTTTTTTACAAAGTGCCCAGCTGTGGATTTTGGCCTCTAGCTCAGCCGGCACCTGGGAAAACCTAGCAAACCTGTGCATTTTTTAAAACAAGACACCTAGGGGAATCCAAGATGGGATGCCTTGTCGGACTATGACCAGGTTCTGTTACCCAGAATCCTTTGCAAACCTCAGATTTTGGCCCAAAAAAACACTTTTTCTTCTCATTTCGGTGACAGAAAGTTCTGGAATCCGAGAGGAGCCACACATTTCCTTCCACCCAGCGTTCCGCCAAGTCTCCCGATAAAAATGGTACCTCACTTGTGTGGGTAGGCCTAGCGCCCATGAAAGGAAATGCCCCAAAACACAAGGTGGACACATCACATTTTGACAAAGAAAACAGAGCTGTTTTTTACAAAGTGCCTAGCTGTGGATTTTGGCCTCTAGCTTAGCCGGAACTTGGAGAAACCAAGTAAACCTGTTCATTTTTAAAAACTAGACACCTAGGGGAATCCAGGATGGGATGACTTGTGGGGCTCTGACCAAGTTCTGTTACCCGGAACCCTTTTGCTAACCTCAAAATGTGGCCCAAAAAACACTATTTCCTCTCATTTCGGTGACAGAATGTTCTGGAATCTGAGAGGAGCCACAAATTTCCATCCATCCATCGGTCCCCTAAGTCTCCCGATAAAAATGGTATCTCACTTGTGTGGGTAGGCCTAGCGCCCCCGAAATGGAATGCCCCAAAACATATCGTGGACATATCACATTTTTACAAAGAAAACTGAGCTGTTTTTTACAAAGTGCCTAGCTGTCGATTTTGGCCTCTATCTCACTTGGCACCTGGGGAATCAAAGCAAACCTGCGCATTTTTTAAAACTAGACAACTATGGGAATCCAGGATGAGGTGACTTGTCGGGCTCTGACCAGGTTCTGTTACCCAGAATCCTTTGAAAAACCTGAAAATTTGGCCAAAAAAACACTTTTTCCTCTCATTTCGTTGACAGAAAGTTCTGGAATCTGAGGGGAGCCACAAATTTCCTTCCATCCAGCGTTCCCCCATGTCTCCCAATAAAAATGGTACCTCACTTGTGTGGGTAGGCCTAGCGCCCACAAAAGGAAATTCCCCAAAAAACACAACATGGACACATCACATTTTCACAAAGAAAACAGAGCTGTTTTTTAAAAAGTGCCTATCTGTGGATTTTGGCCTCTAGCTCAGCCGGCGCCTGGGGAAACCTAGCAAACCTGCACTTTCTTTAAAACTAGATACCTAGGGGAATCCAGGATGGGGTGACTTGTGGGGATGTGATCAGTTTCTGTTACCCAGAATCCTTTGCAAACCTCAAACTTTGGCCAAAAAAACTAGTTTTCCTCGCATTTCGGTGACAGAAAGTTCTGGTATCCAAGAGGAGCCACAAATTTCCTTCCATCCAGCATTCCCCCAAGTCTCCCAATAAAAATGGTACCTCACTTGGGTGGGAAGGCCTAGCGCCCGCGAAAGGAAATGTCCCAAAACACAACATGGACACATTACATTTTCACAAAGAAAACAGAGCTGTTTTTTACAAAGTGCCCAGCTGTGGATTTTGGCCTCTAGCTCAGCCGGCACCTTGGAAAACCTAGCAAACCTGTGCATTTTTTTAAACTAGACACCTAGGGGAATCCAAGATGGGGTGCCTTGTGGGACTCTGACCAGGTTCTGTTACCCAGAATCCTTTGCAAACCTCAGAATTTGGCCCCAAAAAAAACTTTTTCTTCTCATTTCGGTGACAGAAAGTTCTGGTATCCAAGAGGAGCCACAAATTTCCTTCCATCCAGCATTCCCCCAAGTCTCCCAATAAAAATGGTACCTCACTTGGGTGGGAAGGCCTAGCACCCATGAAAGGAAATGCCCCAAAACACAAGGTGGACACATCACATTTTCACAAAGAAAACAGAGCTGTTTTTTACAAAGTGCCTAGCTGTGGATTTTGGCCTCTGGCTTAGCCGGAACTTGGAGAAACCAAGTAAACCTATTCATTTTTTAAAACTAGACACCTAGGGGAATCCAGGATGGGGTGACTTGTGGGGCTCTGACCAGGTTCTGTTACCCAGAATCCTTTGCAAACCTCAATATTTGGCCAAAAAAACACTATTTCCTCTCATTTCGGTGACAGAATGTTCTGGAATCTGAGAGGAGCCACAAATTTCCATCCATCCATCGGTCCCCTAAGTCTCCCGATAAAAATGGTACCTCACTTGTGTGGGTAGGCCTAGCGCCCCCGGAAGGGAATGCCCCAAAACATAACGTGGACATATCACATTTTTACAAAGAAAACAGAGCTGTTTTTTACAAAGTGCCTAGCTGTGGATTTTGGCCTCTATCTCAGTTGGCACCTGTGGAAACATAGCAAACCTGCGCATTTTTTTAAACTAGACACCTACGGGAATCCAGAATGGGGTGACTTGTCGGGCTCTGACCAGGTTCTATTACCCAGAATCCTTTGAAAAACCTGAAAATTTGGCCAAAAAAACACTTTTTCCTCTAATTTCGTTGACAGAAAGTTCAGGAATCTGAGGTGAGCCACAAATTTTCTTCCATCCAGCGTTCCCCCATGTCTCCCAATAGAAATGGTACCTCACTTGTGTGGGTAGGCCTAGCGCCCAAGAAAGGAAATTCCCCAAAATACAACGTGGACACATCACATTTTCACAAAGAAAACAGAGCTGTTTTTTAAAAAGTGCCTAGCTGTGGATTTTGGCCTCTAGCTCAGCCGGCGCCTGGGGAAACCTATCAAACCTGCACTTTCTTTAAACTAGATACCTAGGGGAATCCTGGATGGGGTGACTTGTGGGGCTCTGATCAGTTTCTGTTACCCAGAATCCTTTGCAAACCTCAGTCTTTGGCCAAAACAACACTTTTTCTTCTCATTTCGGTGACAGAAAGTTCTGGAATCCGAGAGGAGCCACAAATTTCCTTCCACCCAGCGTTCCGTCAAGTCTCTCGATAAAAATGGTACCTCACTTGTGTGGGTAGGCCTAGCGCCCATGAAAGGAAATGCCCCAAAACACAAGGTGGACACATCACATTTTCACAAAGAAAACAGAGCTGTTTTTTACAAAGTGCCTAGCTGTGGATTTTGGCCTCTAGCTTAGCCGGAACTTGGAGAAACCAATTAAACCTGTTCATTTTTTTAAACTAGACACCTAGGGGAATCCAGGATGGAGTGACTTGTGGGGCTGTGACCAGGTTCTGTTACCAAGAATCCTTTGCTAACCTCAAAATTTGGCCAAAAAAACACAATTTCCTCTCATTTCGGTGACAGAAAGTTCTGGAATCTGAGAGGAGCCACAAATTTCCATCCATCCATCGTTCCCCTAAGACTCCCAATAAAAATGGTACCTCACTTGTGTGTTTAGGCCTAGCGCCCCCGAAAGGGAATTCCCCAAACCATAAGGTGGACATATCACATTTTTACAAAGAAAACAGAGCTGTTTTTTACAAAGTGCCTAGCTGTGGATTTTGGCCTCTATCTCAGTTGGCACCTGGGGAAACATAGCAAACCTGCGCATTTTTTAAAACTAGACACCTATGGGAATCCAGAATGGGGTGACTTATCGTGCTCTGACCAGGTTCTGTTACCCAGAATCCTTTGAAAAACCTGAAAATTTGGCCAAAAAAACACTTTTATCTCTCATTTCGTTGACAGGAAGTTCTGGAATCTGAGGGGAGCCACAAATTTCCTTCCATCCAGCGTTCCCCCATGTCTCCCAATAAAAATGGTACCTCACTTGTGTGGGTAGGCCTAGCGCCCACAAAAGGAAATTCCCCAAAACACAATGTGGACACATCACATTTTCACAAAGAAAACAGAGCTGTTTTTTAAAAAGTGCCTAGCTGTGGATTTTGGCCTCTAGCTCAGCTGGCGCCTGGGGAAACCTAGCAAACCTGCACTTTCTTTAAAACTAGATACCTAGGGGAATCCAGGATGGGGTGACTTGTGGGGCTCTGATCAGTTTCTGTTACCCAGAATCCTTTGCAAACCTCAAACTTTGGCCAAAAAAACACGTTTTCCTCTCATTTCGGTGACAGAAAGTTCTGGAATCTGAGAGGAGCCACAAATTTCCTCCATCCAGCATTCCCCCATGTCTCCCAATAAAAATGGTACCTCACTTGTGTGGGTAGGCCTAGCACCCACAAAAGGAAATTCCCCAAAAGACAACGTGGACACATCAAATATTCACAAAGAAAACAGCTGTTTTTTAAAAAGGGCCTAGCTGTGGATTTTGGTCTCTAGCTCAGCCGGAGCCTGGGGAAACCTAGCAAACCTGCACTTTCTTTAAAACTAGATACCTAGGGGAATCCAGGATGGGGTGACTTGTGGGGCTCTGATCAGTTTCTGTTACCCAGTATCCTTTGCAAACATCAAACTTTGGCCAAAAAAACATGTTTTCCTCTCATTTCGGTGACAGAAAGTTCTGGTATCCAAGAGGAGCCACAAATTTCCTCCATCCAGCGTTCCCCCATGTCTCCCAATAAAAATGGTACCTCACTTGTGTGGGTAGGCCTAGCACCCACAAAAGGAAATTCCCCAAAAGACAACGTGGACACATCAAATTTTCACAAAGAAAACAGAGCTGTTTTTTAAAAAGGGCCTAGCTGTGGATTTTGGCCTCTAGCTCAGCCGGAGCCTGGGGAAACCTAGCAAACCTGCACTTTCTTTAAAACTAGATACCTAGGGGAATCCAGGATGGGGTGACTTGTGGGGCTCTGATCAGTTTCTGTTACCCAGAATCCTTTGCAAACCTCAAACTTTGGCCAAAAAAACAAGTTTTCCTCGCTTTTCGGTGACAGAAAGTTCTGGTATCCAAGAGGAGCCACAAATGTCCTTCCATCCAGCTTTCCCCCAAGTCTCCCAATAAAAATGGTACCTCACTTGGGTGGGAAGGCCTAGCGCCCGCGAAAGGAAATGTCCCAAAACACAACATGGACACATTACATTTTCACAAAGAAAACAGAGCTGTTTTTTACACAGTGCCCAGCTGTGGATTTTGGCCTCTAGCTCAGCCGGCACCTTGGAAAACCTAGCAAACCTGTGCATTTTTTTAAACTAGAAACCTAGGGGAATCCAAGATGGGGTACCTTGTGGGACTTTGACCAGGTTCTGTTACCCAGAATCCTTTGCAAACCTCAGAATTTGGCCCAAAAAAAAACTTTTTCTTCTCATTTCGGTGACTGAAAGTTCTGGAATCTGAGAGGAGCCACAAATTTCCTTCCACCCAGCGTTCCGCCAAGTCTCCCAATAAAAATGGTACCTCACTTGTGTGGGTAGGCCTAGCACCCATGAAAGGAAATGTCCCAAAACACAAGGTGGACACATCACGTTTTCACAAAGAAAACAGAGCTGTTTTTTACAAAGTGCCTAGCTGTGGATTTTGGCCTCTAGCTTAGCCGGAATTTGGAGAAACCAAGTAAACCTGTTCATTTTTTAAAACTAGACACCTAGGGGAATCCAGGATGGGGTAACTTGTGGGGCTCTGACCAAGTTCTATTACCCAGAACCCTTTGCTAACCTTACAATTTGGCCAAAAAAACACTATTTCCTCTCATTTCTGTGACAGAATGTTCTGGAATCTGAGAGGAGCCACAAATTTCCATCCATCCATCGTTCCCCTAAGTCTCCCGATAAAAATGGTACCTCACTTGTGTGGGTAGGCCTAGCGCCCCGAAAGGGAATGCCCCAAACCATAACGTGTACATATCACATTTTTACAAAGAAAACAGAGCTGTTTTTTACAAAGTGCCTAGCTGTGGATTTTGGCCTCTAGCTCAGCTGGCGCCTGGGGAAACCTAGCAAACCTGCACATTCTTTAAAACTAGATACCTAGGGGAATCAAGGATGGGGTGACTTGTGGGGCTCTGATCAGTTCTGTTACCCAGAATCCTTTGCAAACCTCAAACTTTGGCCAAAAAACACATTTTCCTCTCATTTCGGTGACAGAAAGTTCTGGAATCTGAGGGGAGCCACAAATTTCTTCCATCCAGCGTTCCCCCCATGTCTTCCAATAAAAATGGTACCTCACTTGTGTGCGTAGGCCTAGCGCCCACAAAAGGAAATTCCCGAAAACACAACGTGGACACATCACATTTTCACAAAGAAAACAGAGCTGTTTTTTAAAAAGTGCCTAGCTGTGGATTCTGGCTTCTAGCTCAGCCGGAGCCTGGGGAAACCTAGCAAACCTGCACTTTCTTTAAAACTAGATACCTAGGGGAATCCAGGATGGGGTGACTTGTGGGGCTCTGATCAGTTTCTGTTACCCAGAATCCTTTGCAAACCTCAAACTTTGGCCAAAAAAACAAGTTTTCCTCGCATTTCGGTGACAGAAAGTTCTGGTATCCTAGAGGAGCCACAAATTTCCTTCCATCCAGCATTCCCCCAAGTCTCCTAATAAAAATGGTACCTCACTTGGGTGGGAAGGCCTAGTGCCCGCGAAAGGAAATGTCCCAAAACACAACATGGACACATTACTTTTCACAAAGAAAACAGAGCTGTTTTTTACAAAGTGCCTAGCTGTGGATTTTGGCCTCTAGCTCAGCCGGCACCTTGGAAAACCTAGCAAACCTGTGCATTTTGTAAAACTAGACACCTAGGGGAATCCAAGATGGGGTGCCTTGTCGGACTCTGACCAGGTTCTGTTACCCAGAATCCTTTGCAAACCTCACATTTTGGCCCAAAAAAACACTTTTTCTTCTCATTTCGGTGACAGAAAGTTCTGGAATCCGAGAGGAGCCACAAATTTCCTTCCACCCAGCGTTCCGCCGAGTCTCCCGATAAAAATGGTACCTCACTTGTGTGGGTAGGCCTAGCGCCCATGAAAGGAAATGCCCCAAAACACAAGGTGGACACATCACATTTTCACAAAGAAAACAGAGCTGTTTTTTACAAAGTGCCTAGCTGTGGATTTTGGCCTCTAGCTTAGCCGGAACTTGGAGAAACCAAGTAAACCTGTTCATTTTTTAAAACTAGACACCTAGGGGAATCCAGGATGGGATGACTTGTGGGGCTCTGACCAAGTTCTGTTACCCGGAACCCTTTTGCTAACCTCAAAATTTGGCCAAAAAAACACTATTTCCTCTCATTTCGGTGACAGAATGTTCTGGAATCTGAGAGGAGCCACAAATTTCCATCCATCCATCGGTCCCCTAGGTCTCCCGATAAAAATGGAATCTCACTTGTGTGGGTAGGCCTAGCGCCCCCGAAATGGAATGCCCCAAAACATATCGTGGACATATCACATTTTTACAAAGAAAACTGAGCTGTTTTTTACAAAGTGCCTAGCTGTCGATTTTGGCCTCTATCTCACTTGGCACCTGGGGAATCAAAGCAAACCTGCGCATTTTTTAAAACTAGACAACTATGGGAATCCAGGATGAGGTGACTTGTCGGGCTCTGACCAGGTTCTGTTACCCAGAATCCTTTGAAAAACCTGAAAATTTGGCCAAAAAAACACGTTTTCCTCACATTTCTGTGACAGAAAGTTCTGGAATCCAAGAGGAGCCACAAATTTCCTTCCATCCAGCATTCCCCCAAGTCTCCCAATAGAAATGGTACCTCACTTGTGTGGGAAGGCCTAGCGCCCGCGAAAGGAAATGTCCCAAAACAGAACATGGACACATCACATTTTCACAAAGAAAACAGAGCTGTTTTTTACAAAGTGCCCAGCTGTGGATTTTGGCCTCTAGCTCAGCCGGCACCTGGGAAAACCTAGCAAACCTGTGCATTTTCTAAAACTAGACACCTAGGGGAATCCAAGATGGGGTGCCTTGTGGGACTCTGACCAGGTTCTGTTACCCAGAATCCTTTGCAAACCTCAGAATTTGGCCAAAAAACCCACTTTTTCTTCTCATTTCGGTGACAGAAAGTTCTGGAATCCGAGAGGAGCCACAAAATTCCTTCCACCCAGCGTTCCGCCAAGTCTCCCGATAAAAATGGTACCTCACATGTGTGGGTAGGCACAGCGCCCATGACGTGGACATATCACATTTTCACAAAGAAAACAGAGCTGTTTTTTACAAAGTGCCCAGCTGTGGATTTTGGCCTCTAGCTCAGCCGGCACCTGGGAAAACCTAGCAAACCTGTGCATTTTTTAAAACAAGACACCTAGGGGAATCCAAGATGGGGTGCCTTGTCGGACTATGACCAGGTTCTGTTACCCAGAATCCTTTGCAAACCTCAGATTTTGGCCCAAAAAAACACTTTTTCTTCTCATTTCGGTGACAGAAAGTTCTGGAATCCGAGAGGAGCCACACATTTCCTTCCACCCAGCGTTCCGCCAAGTCTCCCGATAAAAATGGTACCTCACTTGTGTGGGTAGGCCTAGCGCCCATGAAAGGAAATGCCCCAAAACACAAGGTGGACACATCACATTTTGACAAAGAAAACAGAGCTGTTTTTTACAAAGTGCCTAGCTGTGGATTTTGGCCTCTAGCTTAGCCGGAACTTGGAGAAACCAAGTAAACCTGTTCATTTTTAAAAACTAGACACCTAGGGGAATCCAGGATGGGATGACTTGTGGGGCTCTGACCAAGTTCTGTTACCCGGAACCCTTTTGCTAACCTCAAAATGTGGCCCAAAAAACACTATTTCCTCTCATTTCGGTGACAGAATGTTCTGGAATCTGAGAGGAGCCACAAATTTCCATCCATCCATCGGTCCCCTAAGTCTCCCGATAAAAATGGTATCTCACTTGTGTGGGTAGGCCTAGCGCCCCCGAAATGGAATGCCCCAAAACATATCGTGGACATATCACATTTTTACAAAGAAAACTGAGCTGTTTTTTACAAAGTGCCTAGCTGTCGATTTTGGCCTCTATCTCACTTGGCACCTGGGGAATCAAAGCAAACCTGCGCATTTTTTAAAACTAGACAACTATGGGAATCCAGGATGAGGTGACTTGTCGGGCTCTGACCAGGTTCTGTTACCCAGAATCCTTTGAAAAACCTGAAAATTTGGCCAAAAAAACACTTTTTCCTCTCATTTCGTTGACAGAAAGTTCTGGAATCTGAGGGGAGCCACAAATTTCCTTCCATCCAGCGTTCCCCCATGTCTCCCAATAAAAATGGTACCTCACTTGTGTGGGTAGGCCTAGCGCCCACAAAAGGAAATTCCCCAAAAAACACAACGTGGACACATCACATTTTCACAAAGAAAACAGAGCTGTTTTTTAAAAAGTGCCTATCTGTGGATTTTGGCCTCTAGCTCAGCCGGCGCCTGGGGAAACCTAGCAAACCTGCACTTTCTTTAAAACTAGATACCTAGGGGAATCCAGGATGGGGTGACTTGTGGGGATGTGATCAGTTTCTGTTACCCAGAATCCTTTGCAAACCTCAAACTTTGGCCAAAAAAACTAGTTTTCCTCGCATTTCGGTGACAGAAAGTTCTGGTATCCAAGAGGAGCCACAAATTTCCTTCCATCCAGCATTCCCCCAAGTCTCCCAATAAAAATGGTACCTCACTTGGGTGGGAAGGCCTAGCGCCCGCGAAAGGAAATGTCCCAAAACACAACATGGACACATTACATTTTCAGAAAGAAAACAGAGCTGTTTTTTACAAAGTGCCCAGCTGTGGATTTTGGCCTCTAGCTCAGCCGGCACCTTGGAAAACCTAGCAAACCTGTGCATTTTTTTAAACTAGACACCTAGGGGAATCCAAGATGGGGTGCCTTGTGGGACTCTGACCAGGTTCTGTTACCCAGAATCCTTTGCAAACCTCAGAATTTGGCCCCAAAAAAAACTTTTTCTTCTCATTTCGGTGACAGAAAGTTCTGGTATCCAAGAGGAGCCACAAATTTCCTTCCATCCAGCATTCCCCCAAGTCTCCCAATAAAAATGGTACCTCACTTGGGTGGGAAGGCCTAGCACCCATGAAAGGAAATGCCCCAAAACACAAGGTGGACACATCACATTTTCACAAAGAAAACAGAGCTGTTTTTTACAAAGTGCCTAGCTGTGGATTTTGGCCTCTGGCTTAGCCGGAACTTGGAGAAACCAAGTAAACCTATTCATTTTTTAAAACTAGACACCTAGGGGAATCCAGGATGGGGTGACTTGTGGGGCTCTGACCAGGTTCTGTTACCCAGAATCCTTTGCAAACCTCAATATTTGGCCAAAAAAACACTATTTCCTCTCATTTCGGTGACAGAATGTTCTGGAATCTGAGAGGAGCCACAAATTTCCATCCATCCATCGGTCCCCTAAGTCTCCCGATAAAAATGGTACCTCACTTGTGTGGGTAGGCCTAGCGCCCCCGGAAGGGAATGCCCCAAAACATAACGTGGACATATCACATTTTTACAAAGAAAACAGAGCTGTTTTTTACAAAGTGCCTAGCTGTGGATTTTGGCCTCTATCTCAGTTGGCACCTGTGGAAACATAGCAAACCTGCGCATTTTTTTAAACTAGACACCTACGGGAATCCAGAATGGGGTGACTTGTCGGGCTCTGACCAGGTTCTATTACCCAGAATCCTTTGAAAAACCTGAAAATTTGGCCAAAAAAACACTTTTTCCTCTAATTTCGTTGACAGAAAGTTCAGGAATCTGAGGTGAGCCACAAATTTTCTTCCATCCAGCGTTCCCCCATGTCTCCCAATAGAAATGGTACCTCACTTGTGTGGGTAGGCCTAGCGCCCAAGAAAGGAAATTCCCCAAAATACAACGTGGACACATCACATTTTCACAAAGAAAACAGAGCTGTTTTTTAAAAAGTGCCTAGCTGTGGATTTTGGCCTCTAGCTCAGCCGGCGCCTGGGGAAACCTATCAAACCTGCACTTTCTTTAAACTAGATACCTAGGGGAATCCTGGATGGGGTGACTTGTGGGGCTCTGATCAGTTTCTGTTACCCAGAATCCTTTGCAAACCTCAGTCTTTGGCCAAAACAACACTTTTTCTTCTCATTTCGGTGACAGAAAGTTCTGGAATCCGAGAGGAGCCACAAATTTCCTTCCACCCAGCGTTCCGTCAAGTCTCTCGATAAAAATGGTACCTCACTTGTGTGGGTAGGCCTAGCGCCCATGAAAGGAAATGCCCCAAAACACAAGGTGGACACATCACATTTTCACAAAGAAAACAGAGCTGTTTTTTACAAAGTGCCTAGCTGTGGATTTTGGCCTCTAGCTTAGCCGGAACTTGGAGAAACCAATTAAACCTGTTCATTTTTTTAAACTAGACACCTAGGGGAATCCAGGATGGAGTGACTTGTGGGGCTGTGACCAGGTTCTGTTACCAAGAATCCTTTGCTAACCTCAAAATTTGGCCAAAAAAACACAATTTCCTCTCATTTCGGTGACAGAAAGTTCTGGAATCTGAGAGGAGCCACAAATTTCCATCCATCCATCGTTCCCCTAAGACTCCCAATAAAAATGGTACCTCACTTGTGTGTTTAGGCCTAGCGCCCCCGAAAGGGAATTCCCCAAACCATAAGGTGGACATATCACATTTTTACAAAGAAAACAGAGCTGTTTTTTACAAAGTGCCTAGCTGTGGATTTTGGCCTCTATCTCAGTTGGCACCTGGGGAAACATAGCAAACCTGCGCATTTTTTAAAACTAGACACCTATGGGAATCCAGAATGGGGTGACTTATCGTGCTCTGACCAGGTTCTGTTACCCAGAATCCTTTGAAAAACCTGAAAATTTGGCCAAAAAAACACTTTTATCTCTCATTTCGTTGACAGGAAGTTCTGGAATCTGAGGGGAGCCACAAATTTCCTTCCATCCAGCGTTCCCCCATGTCTCCCAATAAAAATGGTACCTCACTTGTGTGGGTAGGCCTAGCGCCCACAAAAGGAAATTCCCCAAAACACAATGTGGACACATCACATTTTCACAAAGAAAACAGAGCTGTTTTTTAAAAAGTGCCTAGCTGTGGATTTTGGCCTCTAGCTCAGCTGGCGCCTGGGGAAACCTAGCAAACCTGCACTTTCTTTAAAACTAGATACCTAGGGGAATCCAGGATGGGGTGACTTGTGGGGCTCTGATCAGTTTCTGTTACCCAGAATCCTTTGCAAACCTCAAACTTTGGCCAAAAAAACACGTTTTCCTCTCATTTCGGTGACAGAAAGTTCTGGAATCTGAGAGGAGCCACAAATTTCCTCCATCCAGCATTCCCCCATGTCTCCCAATAAAAATGGTACCTCACTTGTGTGGGTAGGCCTAGCACCCACAAAAGGAAATTCCCCAAAAGACAACGTGGACACATCAAATATTCACAAAGAAAACAGCTGTTTTTTAAAAAGGGCCTAGCTGTGGATTTTGGTCTCTAGCTCAGCCGGAGCCTGGGGAAACCTAGCAAACCTGCACTTTCTTTAAAACTAGATACCTAGGGGAATCCAGGATGGGGTGACTTGTGGGGCTCTGATCAGTTTCTGTTACCCAGTATCCTTTGCAAACATCAAACTTTGGCCAAAAAAACATGTTTTCCTCTCATTTCGGTGACAGAAAGTTCTGGTATCCAAGAGGAGCCACAAATTTCCTCCATCCAGCGTTCCCCCATGTCTCCCAATAAAAATGGTACCTCACTTGTGTGGGTAGGCCTAGCACCCACAAAAGGAAATTCCCCAAAAGACAACGTGGACACATCAAATTTTCACAAAGAAAACAGAGCTGTTTTTTAAAAAGGGCCTAGCTGTGGATTTTGGCCTCTAGCTCAGCCGGAGCCTGGGGAAACCTAGCAAACCTGCACTTTCTTTAAAACTAGATACCTAGGGGAATCCAGGATGGGGTGACTTGTGGGGCTCTGATCAGTTTCTGTTACCCAGAATCCTTTGCAAACCTCAAACTTTGGCCAAAAAAACAAGTTTTCCTCGCTTTTCGGTGACAGAAAGTTCTGGTATCCAAGAGGAGCCACAAATGTCCTTCCATCCAGCTTTCCCCCAAGTCTCCCAATAAAAATGGTACCTCACTTGGGTGGGAAGGCCTAGTGCCCGCGAAAGGAAATTCCCCAAAAGACAACGTGGACACATCAAATATTCACAAAGAAAACAGCTGTTTTTTAAAAAGGGCCTAGCTGTGGATTTTGGTCTCTAGCTCAGCCGGAGCCTGGGGAAACCTAGCAAACCTGCACTTTCTTTAAAACTAGATACCTAGGGGAATCCAGGATGGGGTGACTTGTGGGGCTCTGATCAGTTTCTGTTACCCAGTATCCTTTGCAAACATCAAACTTTGGCCAAAAAAACATGTTTTCCTCTCATTTCGGTGACAGAAAGTTCTGGTATCCAAGAGGAGCCACAAATTTCCTCCATCCAGCGTTCCCCCATGTCTCCCAATAAAAATGGTACCTCACTTGTGTGGGTAGGCCTAGCACCCACAAAAGGAAATTCCCCAAAAGACAACGTGGACACATCAAATTTTCACAAAGAAAACAGAGCTGTTTTTTAAAAAGGGCCTAGCTGTGGATTTTGGCCTCTAGCTCAGCCGGAGCCTGGGGAAACCTAGCAAACCTGCACTTTCTTTAAAACTAGATACCTAGGGGAATCCAGGATGGGGTGACTTGTGGGGCTCTGATCAGTTTCTGTTACCCAGAATCCTTTGCAAACCTCAAACTTTGGCCAAAAAAACAAGTTTTCCTCGCTTTTCGGTGACAGAAAGTTCTGGTATCCAAGAGGAGCCACAAATGTCCTTCCATCCAGCTTTCCCCCAAGTCTCCCAATAAAAATGGTACCTCACTTGGGTGGGAAGGCCTAGCGCCCGCGAAAGGAAATGTCCCAAAACACAACATGGACACATTACATTTTCACAAAGAAAACAGAGCTGTTTTTTACACAGTGCCCAGCTGTGGATTTTGGCCTCTAGCTCAGCCGGCACCTTGGAAAACCTAGCAAACCTGTGCATTTTTTTAAACTAGAAACCTAGGGGAATCCAAGATGGGGTACCTTGTGGGACTTTGACCAGGTTCTGTTACCCAGAATCCTTTGCAAACCTCAGAATTTGGCCCAAAAAAAAACTTTTTCTTCTCATTTCGGTGACTGAAAGTTCTGGAATCTGAGAGGAGCCACAAATTTCCTTCCACCCAGCGTTCCGCCAAGTCTCCCAATAAAAATGGTACCTCACTTGTGTGGGTAGGCCTAGCACCCATGAAAGGAAATGTCCCAAAACACAAGGTGGACACATCACGTTTTCACAAAGAAAACAGAGCTGTTTTTTACAAAGTGCCTAGCTGTGGATTTTGGCCTCTAGCTTAGCCGGAATTTGGAGAAACCAAGTAAACCTGTTCATTTTTTAAAACTAGACACCTAGGGGAATCCAGGATGGGGTAACTTGTGGGGCTCTGACCAAGTTCTATTACCCAGAACCCTTTGCTAACCTTACAATTTGGCCAAAAAAACACTATTTCCTCTCATTTCTGTGACAGAATGTTCTGGAATCTGAGAGGAGCCACAAATTTCCATCCATCCATCGTTCCCCTAAGTCTCCCGATAAAAATGGTACCTCACTTGTGTGGGTAGGCCTAGCGCCCCGAAAGGGAATGCCCCAAACCATAACGTGTACATATCACATTTTTACAAAGAAAACAGAGCTGTTTTTTACAAAGTGCCTAGCTGTGGATTTTGGCCTCTAGCTCAGCTGGCGCCTGGGGAAACCTAGCAAACCTGCACATTCTTTAAAACTAGATACCTAGGGGAATCAAGGATGGGGTGACTTGTGGGGCTCTGATCAGTTCTGTTACCCAGAATCCTTTGCAAACCTCAAACTTTGGCCAAAAAACACATTTTCCTCTCATTTCGGTGACAGAAAGTTCTGGAATCTGAGGGGAGCCACAAATTTCTTCCATCCAGCGTTCCCCCCATGTCTTCCAATAAAAATGGTACCTCACTTGTGTGCGTAGGCCTAGCGCCCACAAAAGGAAATTCCCGAAAACACAACGTGGACACATCACATTTTCACAAAGAAAACAGAGCTGTTTTTTAAAAAGTGCCTAGCTGTGGATTCTGGCTTCTAGCTCAGCCGGAGCCTGGGGAAACCTAGCAAACCTGCACTTTCTTTAAAACTAGATACCTAGGGGAATCCAGGATGGGGTGACTTGTGGGGCTCTGATCAGTTTCTGTTACCCAGAATCCTTTGCAAACCTCAAACTTTGGCCAAAAAAACAAGTTTTCCTCGCATTTCGGTGACAGAAAGTTCTGGTATCCTAGAGGAGCCACAAATTTCCTTCCATCCAGCATTCCCCCAAGTCTCCTAATAAAAATGGTACCTCACTTGGGTGGGAAGGCCTAGTGCCCGCGAAAGGAAATGTCCCAAAACACAACATGGACACATTACTTTTTCACAAAGAAAACAGAGCTGTTTTTTACAAAGTGCCTAGCTGTGGATTTTGGCCTCTAGCTCAGCCGGCACCTTGGAAAACCTAGCAAACCTGTGCATTTTGTAAAACTAGACACCTAGGGGAATCCAAGATGGGGTGCCTTGTCGGACTCTGACCAGGTTCTGTTACCCAGAATCCTTTGCAAACCTCACATTTTGGCCCAAAAAAACACTTTTTCTTCTCATTTCGGTGACAGAAAGTTCTGGAATCCGAGAGGAGCCACAAATTTCCTTCCACCCAGCGTTCCGCCGAGTCTCCCGATAAAAATGGTACCTCACTTGTGTGGGTAGGCCTAGCGCCCATGAAAGGAAATGCCCCAAAACACAAGGTGGACACATCACATTTTCACAAAGAAAACAGAGCTGTTTTTTACAAAGTGCCTAGCTGTGGATTTTGGCCTCTAGCTTAGCCGGAACTTGGAGAAACCAAGTAAACCTGTTCATTTTTTAAAACTAGACACCTAGGGGAATCCAGGATGGGATGACTTGTGGGGCTCTGACCAAGTTCTGTTACCCGGAACCCTTTTGCTAACCTCAAAATTTGGCCAAAAAAACACTATTTCCTCTCATTTCGGTGACAGAATGTTCTGGAATCTGAGAGGAGCCACAAATTTCCATCCATCCATCGGTCCCCTAAGTCTCCCGATAAAAATGGAATCTCACTTGTGTGGGTAGGCCTAGCGCCCCCGAAATGGAATGCCCCAAAACATATCGTGGACATATCACATTTTTACAAAGAAAACTGAGCTGTTTTTTACAAAGTGCCTAGCTGTCGATTTTGGCCTCTATCTCACTTGGCACCTGGGGAATCAAAGCAAACCTGCGCATTTTTTAAAACTAGACAACTATGGGAATCCAGGATGAGGTGACTTGTCGGGCTCTGACCAGGTTCTGTTACCCAGAATCCTTTGAAAAACCTGAAAATTTGGCCAAAAAAACACGTTTTCCTCACATTTCTGTGACAGAAAGTTCTGGAATCCAAGAGGAGCCACAAATTTCCTTCCATCCAGCATTCCCCCAAGTCTCCCAATAGAAATGGTACCTCACTTGTGTGGGAAGGCCTAGCGCCCGCGAAAGGAAATGTCCCAAAACAGAACATGGACACATCACATTTTCACAAAGAAAACAGAGCTGTTTTTTACAAAGTGCCCAGCTGTGGATTTTGGCCTCTAGCTCAGCCGGCACCTGGGAAAACCTAGCAAACCTGTGCATTTTCTAAAACTAGACACCTAGGGGAATCCAAGATGGGGTGCCTTGTGGGACTCTGACCAGGTTCTGTTACCCAGAATCCTTTGCAAACCTCAGAATTTGGCCAAAAAACCCACTTTTTCTTCTCATTTCGGTGACAGAAAGTTCTGGAATCCGAGAGGAGCCACAAAATTCCTTCCACCCAGCGTTCCGCCAAGTCTCCCGATAAAAATGGTACCTCACATGTGTGGGTAGGCCTAGCGCCCATGACGTGGACATATCACATTTTCACAAAGAAAACAGAGCTGTTTTTTACAAAGTGCCCAGCTGTGGATTTTGGCCTCTAGCTCAGCCGGCACCTGGGAAAACCTAGCAAACCTGTGCATTTTTTAAAACAAGACACCTAGGGGAATCCAAGATGGGGTGCCTTGTCGGACTATGACCAGGTTCTGTTACCCAGAATCCTTTGCAAACCTCAGATTTTGGCCCAAAAAAACACTTTTTCTTCTCATTTCGGTGACAGAAAGTTCTGGAATCCGAGAGGAGCCACACATTTCCTTCCACCCAGCGTTCCGCCAAGTCTCCCGATAAAAATGGTACCTCACTTGTGTGGGTAGGCCTAGCGCCCATGAAAGGAAATGCCCCAAAACACAAGGTGGACACATCACATTTTGACAAAGAAAACAGAGCTGTTTTTTACAAAGTGCCTAGCTGTGGATTTTGGCCTCTAGCTTAGCCGGAACTTGGAGAAACCAAGTAAACCTGTTCATTTTTAAAAACTAGACACCTAGGGGAATCCAGGATGGGATGACTTGTGGGGCTCTGACCAAGTTCTGTTACCCGGAACCCTTTTGCTAACCTCAAAATGTGGCCCAAAAAACACTATTTCCTCTCATTTCGGTGACAGAATGTTCTGGAATCTGAGAGGAGCCACAAATTTCCATCCATCCATCGGTCCCCTAAGTCTCCCGATAAAAATGGTATCTCACTTGTGTGGGTAGGCCTAGCGCCCCCGAAATGGAATGCCCCAAAACATATCGTGGACATATCACATTTTTACAAAGAAAACTGAGCTGTTTTTTACAAAGTGCCTAGCTGTGGATTTTGGCCTCTATCTCAGTTGGCACCTGGGGAAACAAAGCAAACCTGCGTATTTTTTAAAACTAGACAACTATGGGAATCCAGGATGAGGTGACTTGTCGGGCTCTGACCAGGTTCTGTTACCCAGAATCCTTTGAAAAACCAGAAAATTTGGCCAAAAAAACATGTTTTCCTCACATTTCTGTGACAGAAAGTTCTGGAATCCAAGAGGAGCCACAAATTTCCTTCCATCCAGCATTCCCCCAAGTCTCCCAATAGAAATGGTACCTCACTTGTGTGGGAAGGCCTAGCGCCCGCGAAAGGAAATGTCCCAAAACAGAACATGGACACATCACATTTTCACAAAGAAAACAGAGCTGTTTTTTACAAAGTGCCCAGCTGTGGATTTTGGCCTCTAGCTCAGCCGGCACCTGGGAAAACCTAGCAAACCTGTGCATTTTTTAAAACTAGACACCTAGGGGAATCCAAGATGGGGTGCCTTGTGGGACTCTGACCAGGTTCTGTTACCCAGAATCCTTTGCAAACCTCAGAATTTGGCCAAAAAACACACTTTTTATTCTCATTTCGGTGACAGAAAGTTCTGGAATCCGAGAGGAGCCACAAAATTCCTTCCACCCAGCGTTCCGCCAAGTCTCCCGATAAAAATGGTACCTCACATGTGTGGGTAGGCCTAGCGCCCATGACGTGGACATATCACATTTTCACAAAGAAAACAGAGCTGTTTTTTACAAAGTGCCTAGCTGTGGATTTTGGCCTCTAGCTCAGCCGGGACTTGAGGAAACCTAGCAAACCTGTGCATTTCTGAACACTAGACAAGTAGGTGAATTCAAGATGGGGTGACTTGTGGGGCTCTGACCAGGTTCTGTTACCCAGAATCCTTTGCAAACCTCAAAATTTGGCCACAAAAACACTTTTTCCTCTCATTTCGGTGAGAGAAAGTTCTGGAATCCGAGAGGAGCCATAAATTTCCTTCCACTCAGCCTTCCCCCAAGTCTCCCAATAAAAATGGTACCTGACTTGTGTGGGTAGGCCTAGCACTCACAAAAGGAAATGCCCCAAAACACAACGTGGACGCATCACATTTTCACAAAGAAAACAGGTGTTTTTTACAAAGTGCCTTTCTGTGGATTTTGGCCTCTATCTCAGCCGGCACCTGGGGAAACCTAGCCAACCTGTGCCTTTTTTAAAACTAGACACCTAGGGGAATCCATGATGGGGTGACTTGTGGGGCTCTGACCAGGTTCTGTTACCGAGAATCCTTTCCAAACCTCACAATTTGGTCAAAAACACACGTTTTCCTCTCATTTCGGTGACAGAAAGTTCTGGAATCCAAGAGGAGCCACAAATTTCCTTCCACCCAGCAGTCCCCCATGTCTCCCATTAAAATGATACCTCACTTGTGTGGATGGCCCAGGTGTCTGCAACAGAAAAATGCCAAAAACCTGTAGAGATTGGGGGGTTAGCACGGCGACTTGATAAGCGCACATTTTTCTTTTAAACATCTTTTAGGCTGACTCTGCTTTGGAGACCCACACAAGTGTGGTATCATTTTACTTGGTAGACTGAGGGGAACTCTGGGTGGTCGGAAATTTGTGCCGCAGCGGTGATCCTACAAAGAAAAGTGAGGAAAATATGCTTTTTAAGCACATTTTGAGGTCTGCATAGGAGTCTGGGTAAGAAAGTGTTGGGGGGTCAAGGCAAGCCACACCTCCTTGGACACCTTGGGGTGTCTATTTCTATAACATGTCTGGGTTTGGTAGGTTTCCCTAGATGAAAGCCACTCCCGGGACCAAAAACATGGGTGCCCCCCGAAACACAGGTAATTTTGCAATAGATCAATTTGATGTGTCCACGTACTTATGTGTTGTTCCAAACACTAAAATTGTGAAAATAAATGCCCTTTGGTTATGTTAAAAAAGACCCCTCACCAACCAACCAAGTTGGTGGCATGCTTCATCATCGGGGTCCCATCCGAGACACCTTGTGTGTCACATGTGTGCTGCAACGCCTGATTGCAGCGGAGCAGGTTTTGTCATTTTTACCACACATACTGGTTGGATTTGGCACGAGGGTGTGTGATGGTTCAGTGGATCAAATTTTATTAACATGAGATTTCACAAAAATGAAATGCACTGTTAATAACTGAAAGGCCAAAAAACTGAACCAATGACTCCAAGCTCGTGAACTGTAAAGCCATGTCAAAGCACAAGCCGTTTTACAGTCCATTCACACACCTTTCATACATGACATGCACAAGACCATTCACGCCACCAGCCACGGGTCCAGCACATTACAACACTCGCATCGACAGACAGCACCACTCAAGGGCCCATCACTTTCATACACCCACATGCCTGATACAGCAATCACACCAGCTGATGAGTGTGTGGACTGGCGTTTGGCTGGTACCACCAGCCAAATACCACCCCACACACACCGCCAGCTAAGCGCCATCCCACTCACACCGCCAGCCAAGCGCCACCCCACTCACACCGCCAGCCAAGCGCCACCCCACTCACACCGCAGCGAAACCCCACCCCACTCACACCGCCAGCCAAGTGCCACCCCACGCACACTGCCAGCCAAGTGCCATCCCACACAAACACCAGCCAAGTGCCATTCCACGCACACTGCCAGCCAAGCGCCACCCCACTCACACCGCCAGCCAAGCACCACCCCACACACACTGCCAGCCAAGCACCACCCCACACACACCACCTTCACTTTTGTATGTTTTTAAACAACAAAGAAACCACTAATTATAAATAAGTACAAAACTACAAACACAAAAGCTCTAACTGAATACGACAGTAATGCCAACAGTGAAACTGAACATATAAAAAATATAAAACAGCAGTTTACGCTCACGGAATTTCCCAATAATTCTTCTTCTGGGTGCGGTAGCTCCTGAAACAGCCACCCACAAACAGCCCAGGCTTTGAAGGACAATCACTGCTGTACATCCTAGTCTCCTTCCTGATACCTCTTCGAGCACAGACTCTACATCTCTTAGCAGGAAAGGTCTTTTTGGCCATGGGAGGAATGTGCTCAGCAAAGTGACGATCTTTAAAACTAGCCACATTCTCCACCACTGCCTCTCTAGGAACTCTTGCCTGTTCCAGCACAATAAGGCTCGCTATGATAGACTCCTGAAATTTCACAAATGTCATCCTTGACTCTGGTGAAATATCCTTGAACACAACAATAGCATTAAAAGTTGCCAAGTGGAACAGGTGAACCGCTAATTTCTTATACCAAACATAAGACTCATGAGCAGCAGTGTAAGGTTCCAACCTCTGATCTACGCTATCAACACCACCCATGTGGTTATTATAGTCTAAAATACACACAGGTTTGCGCACTTCAGCAACTTGACCCCAAACAGCCACAGGTGAAGTACTCTCATCATGGATGGTAGTTAGAATGTACACATCCCTCCTGTCTACAAATTTCAGAGCTAGCAGCTCATCATTCTGCAAGGCACTGCACTGTCCCTTCTCAATTTTTTTACAGACAAGCTGTCTTGGCTAGCCTTTCCGATTGGAGCGGATTGTGCCACAAGCTACAGTGTCCACTCTGAACAACTCCTTCAACAACTGAACTCCAGTGTAGAAGTTATTTACATATAAATGGTGACTTTTGTTAAACAGTTGACTACTAAGTTCCCACACAATTTTCTCACTAACTCCAAAAGTGGGTGGACAACCAGGCGTTCAATATTGGAATCCTTACCAGTGAAGACCCTGAAACTATAAACATATCCTGTACTACTTTCAGACAGCATATACATCTTAATTCCATACCGTGCCCTCTTGCTAGCAATGTACTGCCTAAAAACCAAATTACCCTTGAACCGGACAAAAGACTAATCTACAGACACTTCTTTGCCTGGAACATAGATCTCTGAAAACCGATCTACCAAATGATCAAGGACAGGTCTAATCTTAAAAAGATGGTCAGAATCAGGGTGATCTTGTGGCAAGGCTAAACATTATCTACAAAATGCAACATCCGAAAAAGAAGCTCATACCAGGTATGACTCATGGTGGCAGGAAATATAGCAGTTGCCATCAAGGGACTAGTAGACCAATATGAAGACAGTGATGGCTTCCTTATCAGCCTCATCAAAGAAGTTAAACCAAAGAACTTTTTCAACTCTTCCAGATTTGTGGGAATCCACCAGCTAGCTCTAGAGTGTGGCCTAAGTCTGGCAGCGTTGTCCCTCAAATACTGCTCTGCATACAAATTAGTCTGCTCAACAATCTCTTCCAAAAATATATTGTCCATAAACAACTAAAAAAAGTTGACGGGCAAAAGGTTTTCCGTATTAACTCTACACTATGGGAAACCAGTAAACGCAGACAACTGTGGCTGCTCCATGTTTGGTGCAACCCAACCCACGTGTCAGGTCTTCCAATGGGAAGCCTTTCAGCCGCTGGCTCGGGCACCATTGGCACATCACTGTCCTCCTCTAAAACAGGCCCTTCATCAGCACTGAGAGTGGCTTCATCATCCGATGATTCCTCTCTGACAGAAAATCCACTTCCAGAATCTTGCACTTCCTCCTCTGCCTCAGATGTAGAGTCAGTCTGTAAATCATGATCAGAAGACAACTCAAAAAGCACACCAACAACCTGCTGAGCGGTCATCCTACAGCTAGCCATGATCCTTCCTACAAAACTTAACTGGACAAATGCACCACTATCAACCAGCACTGTGTAAGATAAGTAACAAACAAAGTGTAGCCTTATCACTCAGAGTTATAAACTCAAAAACTATGCTGCTCACTTGCCTGAAAAAGCTTGACTCATCAGCAACTACTCTGCACAGCCACAGCAATCACCAATGACATCCCACTAAAAAGAGAAAAAAAAAGCAAATTAGACATAAGTCAACACAATAATCATTGTGCATAAATCTAAGGACAATTTCACACACAATCGTGCATTCAGTACACCTGTTTTTCCCTCCGCCTTTCCCTGGGGTAAAAACCATGAAGTGCCTACAAAAACTAGGCCAATCTGCCCCCAGGGTGGAGCAGAAATGGCCTGGATTACATTGCCCCCTTTGGGGGGCGGCCCTTGCCCAAGGGGCCAACCCCCCACTCAAAGCACACACACGCAATCCCTGGCGCTAAGTGGATTCTGCCCCCCTTGGGGGCAGAAAGGCCTAAAAAAAAAATAGGTCGATCTGCCTCCAAGGGGGGGCAGAACATCCCAATAGTACTTTTATCCCCTTGCCATCTTTATGGTTTCTGCCCCCCCCCGGGGTAGAAGGGCCTACAAAAACTAGGCCAATTTGCCCCCAAGGGGAACAGAAATAGCCTAGATTATATTGCCCCCTTTAGGGGGTGATCCTTGCCCAAGGGGCTACCCCCCACACACAAAGCACACACACACACACACACATGATCCCTGGTGCTAAGTGGATTCTGCCCCCCATCGGGGCAGAAAGGCCTAAAAAAAAAGGCCGATCTGCCCCCAAGGGGGGCATAAATGGCGAAAAATACATTGTCCCCCAAAGGAGAGCGACCCTTGCCCAAGTGGTCACTCTCCCATGCACTAAACACACACGCACACTCACGTCTTTGTACCCTTTCATGATGTCAGCGCGTGATCACGTGCTGACGACATGGGGGTGGTGGGGGGGCGGGGGTTGGAAGGGGAAGCGATTCCCCTTCCAGCCCTGACCTGGGGGGGTGGGGGGGTCTCCCTGGTGGGAGCGCTAGCACTTCCCACAAGGGCTGTTAAATGGACATAACGGTTACATCAATGTCACCTCGCAGGCGAAGCCAAGGACTTAACCATTACATCGATGGCTAGCAAGGGGGTAACGCAGTGTGGGATCATACGCCATGGTGCACCGTGTTGTAAATATGACACATCCGTGCCTTGGATTCTGTCATACAGAAGCACGTTATTTTGACCCTTCACTGCAGCAACACAGCGATGTGTCACTTCTTATAAATATGCCCCACAGTGCATTTCTGGCCTGTCCATGTGGTGCACGGCAGCGCAGCAAGGTCACTCGTTGTATTGTTCTGTGACACATTCTTGTAAACATTGCTCAAAGTGGTGGACTTGTACTGCCTGTGACTGATGGCCCATAGTTAAAATAGACGCCCAGAAAATGGTACCTTCTTGAGTCAAGGCTTCAAACGAGAAATGACACCAGAAGCAATATGATAGACAACTGTTCAAATATGCCACTGAATCATACCTGTTTTTAAATTAAACTAAAAATACATATACTCTGTCTATCTTTGGTAGCTCGCAGAATGGTCGTTACGTAAACAAGCATTTGATGAAAATACTATTGCTATATAATGTACACTTTAAACCTCAGGTTACTTTATAAATTAACGAACAATTTTGCAGTTTGCAAAGCCAATTAAATTTAGAACCTCATATAGTTGATGTACCCTTTCAGTGTAACTAACCGAAGACCAGGCGTTATCCTTTCGCTGGCAAACATTGCTAAAAGGCTAATGTATCAGCCACGCGCTAGGTGGCGATGCAACCCCACTCATGTTTTTTACGCTGCTGTCGTTTGCAGTGAATTTTCTTTAATTGGGATGTAGCAGAAGGAACACGCGTTTTAATAAATAAGTAGACTGCCAAGGCGAACAATGAAGCATGAGGCTCTGAGGAAAGAGAAATGAACCCATACGGGTCGTGCGTCTTTTAGAAAGCTTGCCGATCTCTGACGTCCTTTTTAATGCCAAAAAATGAAGCAAAGGAAGCCACTTGTCTTTAGAATCCAAGCCACCTTCCAGAAATACTTTATTGTAATGTAATTTAAAACGATAATTGCATTCGTGTCACTCCAGTCTATCTTTTATGAAAATGATTTCACCACTTTTGTGTCTTCATGGTAATTTTTCTTATTGCCTGCTCGCGCGATGACGCTTCATTTTGGCATTTTACAGCGATCGGTTGCTTGTGTGCCCAAAGTAAACATTTTTTTTACTCTGCCCAACTGCCGTTTAGGCGTCGGTGGTATGTGGCAAGGCGTGGAGAAAATACAACAGTGCAGAAATATTAGTTTTCACTCAACCACTCCGTCCCCAAGTAACTTCTTGTGTGGGTGTCGGTGAACATATTTATTCTGTGGGTTGGGGGCTTACGAATGCAGTCATTGATTGTAAATCAGGGTGAGTTACAATCATGAGGGTACCTTGGGCCATATTATACTTTTTGACGCCCGCTAACGCCATTCCAAAGCGCCATGCGGGCGCCTTATTTATGGAATGACTTTAGCCGGCGCAGCTGACTGGTGTGCGTCAAAAAAAATGACCCACACCAGGCAGCGCCGGCATAGGGGAAAATGGAGCTTGGGCGTCAAAAAATGGGGCAAGTCAGGTCTGAGGCAAAATATTGGCCTCAACCCGATTTGCGCCATTTTTTTTTACTCCCAACCCCCATTGAAATGACTCCTGTCTTAGCACAGACAGGAGTCATGCCCCCTTGCCTAATGGCCATGCCCAGCGGACTTATGTCCCCTGGGCATGGTCATTGGGCATAGTGGCATGTAGGGGGGCACAAATCAGGCCCCCCTATGCCACAAAAAAATAAAAAATAAAATACTTACCTGAACTTACCTTAAGTTCCCTGGGATGGGTCCCTCCATCCTTGGGCGTCCTCCTGGGGTGGGCAAGGGTGACAGGGGGTGTCCCTGCGGGCATGGGAGGGCACCTCTGGGCTCCTTCCGAGCCAACAGGTCCCTTAACGCCTGCCCTGACCAGGCGTTAAAAAATGACACAAAAGCGACTGGACATCATTTTTTTTTACCCGCCCTCTCCCGTGCGTCATTTTTGCACAGGATTTTAAATAAGGCGCACATGCCTTGGAGCCATTTTGTAGACGGGAACGCCTACCTTGCAGATCATTAACGCAAGGTAGGTGTCCACGCTAAAAAATGACGCAAACTCCAAGATCTTTGGCGCTAGACGGGTCTAACGCCAAAGTATAAATATGGAGTTAGCTTTGCGTCGGATTTGCGTAAAAAAAACGACGCAATTCCGGCGCAAACAGAGTATAAATATGCCCCCTTGAGTGTAAAAACGTAGACAACAGAGACCGTGTGTCTGAGGGTTTAAGAAGGCACGAGAAGTGAAGGGACAAAGGGAGAAGAGGGTGAGAATGAATGATGACGGGGTGTAGAAGAAACAAGTGGAAAAAAGAGACAGAGAGTAGCAGGAAAAGAGGGCTGGAAGAGGAGAAGAGAGAGAAAGTACAAGGAGGAGGGGGTAACAGAAAAAAGAAGTGAAATGTATAGAGAGAAGAGTAATGGAGAGAAAAAACAGGAAGAAACGGCACGTGAGCCGGAACGAGTGTGAGAATGGATGTCAATAGTAAGAAACAAGAAGACGTTGAGAGACTGAAAAGAGAGAGACGCGAAAGGCGGAGGGAAAACAGGTGAAAGAGGGAAAGTAAGAGGGAAGAAGCAGAAGTGAGGCTTAAGCGAAGAGGTGCGTGGGAAAACAGCGAGGGAGAGAATGAAATGGTAGAGAGACTATGAAAGAGAGTATGGGAGAGAATCGAGGGTGGAAGGCTAAGACAGGAAGAGGCAGCGAGGGGAAGAGGGAGACAGAGATGGAAAGCCCGAGAGAGGGAGGAGGGAAGAGAGAGAGAGAGTTCGCGATGGGCGGGAGAGATTGAGGCGACTCCTGCTCACATTTCCTTTTCGCCAGCACACGCTTTTTGCAGCTCCTACAGCGATCCAGCTCCACACGTCGATACCTGCTCACCCCTGCTCTCCCAGCATGGACCTCCCAGGTAACGAGAGCTTATGCAGTGCGTCTTCGCTCACGCAGGATCTGGCGTTAACGAGCAGATCTCAGCCCGGAGGGCAGATTCAAATGTTTGTACTTCAGGGGCAAGGGGCGAGGCAGAGCCTTGGGGCAGGCTGGACAGGCAGTGCCTGCGGCAGAGAAGGGTTGCTGCTAAGCTTTTGTTTCATCTCTTATATTGCCTAATTGATTGGACTGTATAATTGATTAGCTTGTAATGTGTTTCTGGAAATCACAGTTAGGTGACCCTGGGAATGGGTTAAAATGGAACTTGGCGCTGAACTTTATTAGTGATGAGTAATTTCCCAGAAGGAGAGCCTTTCCCGAGCTGGGGGTTTGCAGCTGCGGGGCTTGGCTGCAAAGGTCAGTGGTCAGCAGCCTGCCTGTTTGTGTAGCCTGCGGCGTGCGTGTGCAGCAGGTCAGCTGGCGTGCACTTGTGGGCATGTGGAAACCTTCAGTGGGCGTGTGGCAGGGATTTGTAAAGCAGGTGCCCCGTCGGTGGGCACCGTGTGAAACGGCAGGATGCAGGAGAAGGGGGCGCTGCTGTCACCTCTGGGAAGGGTTCCGTTGGTTCGTTGTCTTGCGCTTTTGTTCACGTCTAAGAGCTCAGTTCGAGCTGAGTAGACACGCGGCAGTCCGGCAGCCCTCCCAGGCTGGGCTCACAGGACCGCAGGCTTGAGGTGACATTAGTGTACGCTTCCCGCGCGTCTGAAGGAGTCAGCAAACTTTCTCGGCGCGCAAGGTAAAGGATCTCTTTGAGAGAGCGCGCGTTTCTCGGGGTTAGGAGATTAATCTGGTGTAAAGCATTACGATTCTGACTCGAAAATACACAGATGTTGGCAAAGACGAGAAGGGAGAATGGTCTGCCTGCTGTTTGGTAGGGAGCGGGAAATTGATGGCTTCACGCTCCGCTATGCAAACTATGCGGTTTTATTTTATAGCACTGTATGTTGTACCACACAGTTAAATCAGAAAGATATGCCAGTTTTTAAATGAGTATTATCCTAGTGTGATATACCTGTTTGGTTTACTATTGTGTTATGCTAGTATAACAACGCGGTATACCGATGTGCCATACCCATGTCTTATACTAGTGTGTTATACGAGGGTGTTGCCATCCTTTCATTTATACCAGTGTGTTATAGTATTGTATTTTACAACTGTATGCGCGCTCACACACATAGATACATATCCGTGATTTATACTAATGTATGATAAAAGTTTATTAAATTGCTGTGTTCTACCTGTCTGTTCTAAATTGCTGTGTTGTACGACTCCATTATAGCAGTCCCCAATGTTTATTAAGTCACTGAGCTAAGTCAGTTGTTCAGTTTGTTTTTAAGAGTATGGTACACCAGTTTGGGAACCAGTGTTTTGGACCAGTCTTCTATGCCAGTGCCTCGCACCATCCGTCTGTGTCAGTGTGTTAAACCAGCTTTTTACATCAGTTTGTTACAACTACCGATCTTCTAGCCACTGCTATACCCGTGCAATGTGCTAGTGTGCGAATTGTACGCACGATAGGGAATATTTTATGGGACCTGAGAAGCGTAAACTTACTGTCATATAATATTTCGTTAGCCCAAGAAAAAATACACATACTAGAAGAGTTTGTATGTCTTTTTATTCAGCCTCGCACCATAAATTAAATACTACCGGAATTAAAGACGATATAGCCGCCCCTCTCTGCCAAACGATGGCTGATATGTTGTCTATGGCACAGTTGTACAACCAGACCGGTTTATGAAGACACTGCTTTGATTTGCATGAGAATCGTTTATAACGCCTTATATATGTATATTTAATTGACGCTTAACGGCAGCATGGACACATGGGCAATAAATCTACGCTGTTTTATGCGGACTTTTGTATCGGAAATTGCTACCTCGGTGTATATATTTTCGATATTTAGATTCAGATATGTGCAGACAAAAACAGACGAAAACTTCTGTCACGTAAATGTAAACTTTGTACAGTAATGAGATGGAAATTTCGCCTTTAGACCATTAATTTGACCTTGCGATGGCTCGGAAAATAGTAAGCTTTTGGACTGTCGCTGAAGAAAGTTGGTCATTTTTTTTTACTTAGATTTTCCTGTAGGGTAAAGAAGGGGTATTCCAAATGAAGGTCCTCTGACGTCTGTAGTGTGGTCGACAGTCATAGACACCGTGCCACTTCAGTTTGTCAGACCGTTTTTAGCAGTAACAATCTGACGCCCCTTCTTCTCTCCCCACAGGCTCTGTCCATCTCTCGGTTTGAGGATTAAGCGCCCAGAAGAGAGCTGTCCCCGGGGAGAGGCTCGCCCCCGGTCCGTGGAGCTCGGGGCCGGCAGAGTGCCGGCCGAGGGAAGGATGCCGGCGCTGGAGCGCGGCAGCGCCGAGGGTGCACGGCCCCCAAACTGGCGTTGCTTCTGCGGGGGTGCGCTGCCCGGGCTGCTTCTGGCACTACTGCTCCTCTTCGGCGCCCCAACCGCAATTCTAGCTCAAAATGACACGGAGCCCATCGTCCTGGAGGGCAAGTGCCTGGTGGTCTGCGACTCGAGCCCGTCGTCGGATGGCGCCGTCACCTCCTCCCTGGGGATCTCTGTGCGCTCCGGCAGCGCCAAGGTAGCCTTTTCGGCCATTCGAAGCACCAACCATGAGCCCTCCGAGATGAGCAACCGAACCATGACCATCTACTTCGACCAGGTGAGGGTCTGGCCGAGCTGACGCTGCACTCGGGGCGGGGTATGTTGCGGGACAGGGGGCTCCTAAAAGAGCAGCAGTGTGCTGTGGCTTCACTACAGGTGACCTCCGGGACAATGGGGCACTGCCGCGGGGTGCTCCTGGGAGAACTGCCGAGTACAGGAGCTCTTTTACAGGGGCTGCAGGAGGAGAACATCCTAGTAATCTGGTCCTGTATCAAGGGTCACCCCAGGAAAGCTGCAGGTTAGCGGGGCTCCGTTACAGGAACCACGGGGAGAGAAGGCTGTGTGTGAGGTCTGTTTTACAGGCGCCACACACGGAGAACAGCCGCTAAAGAAAGTTGACGTGCACTTAACAGGTACATTCAGTGAAAGACACTGGGGCACCTTTGTAGGGGGCATTCTTCGGAAGACTGCTTGGTGCAAGGGCTGGTTTACAAGCGTCACGCGCGGATCATAGCCGGTCTGCGTTATCGTGACAACATACACACAGAAAGCTACAACGTACTGTACTATGTTACATGTAAACTCAGGCAAAGCTGGGGCACTGTTACAGGGGCCGCATCTGTGTGAGTGCCGGGTGAGACTTGATTAAGACATGGAATCAGCAGGTTTTGAGGCTCTGTGACAAGATCATACGGAGATAGCTGTACTGTCTGTGTTACAGGTAAACTCTGGCAAAAGTGTTTGACGCTGTTAGGGTCCGTATTCGGGAGACTGTAGGTTGAGAGGTTTGTTTACAGGAGTAAGACATGGACAACAGGAGGGTCTGAGACTCTCTGATAGGGATGGTAGAGGGGACGCGGTAGGGTACTGTCGCTGTGGTACAGAGCGACTCTGGGAAAGCTACGTGGCACTGGGGCACTGTACGGGGACACACAGGGAGACTGCAGGGTGAGAGCTTTGTGTACAGGACGAAGACGGAACACAGGGGGGTCTGACACTGCGATGGGGATCGAACCGGGAAAGCTGTAGTGGACTGTCGCCGTGTTACATGTAAACTGAGGGGACGCCTTATGTCACTGCGTCGCTGTTACAGGGTCTCCCCCATTGAGACTGCTGAGTGAGAGGTGTTGAAAGGAGTAAGGCACGGAGAACAACAGGGGCTGGGACTCTGCTAGGTATCGGACAGCGAGCGGTGTAGTGTACGTCGGCTGTGTTACACTGGCCACCCAGTGAAAGCTGTAGTTTACTGTGTTTCGGTTACAGCCCCCCGGGAAAGCCTCATGGCACTGAGGCTTTATTACAACGGGCACCCGAGAAGGACTGCTGGCTTCAGGGACCCCTTTGTGGGAGCCACCAGGGGACAGATGCAGTGTACTGGCCCCCAGCTGCAGCGATATTTGGCAGAGGCCTTTCGGGTACTGCGGCTGTTGTAGGGGCCACACCAGCGGAGCCGCAATTCACTCTGGCTCTGTTACTGGCGCTACGCCACCTTGGATGTTACAGGCGCTATGCCACCTCGGATAGGGCCCAGTCTACTCTGGAAAGTGGCCGGGCCAACGAGTGAGAGCGGCAAGGTTCGGACGCCTTTTGCAGAAACAGACAAAAGAAGTGCAGTGTCCTGTGACTTCTCTAAGGGGCCAAACACAGAGGACCGCAGGCAATAACGCTGTTACAAACAGCACCATGCAGAGCAGTAATCCAACGGGGTTCAGTTACAGGAGAGCTGCAGTTCAGTGGGGGATTTTATGGGGCCACTCCAGCAGAGCAGTGATGTAATGTGGTTCTGTTCCCAGGGAAACCACACGAGAGCTCAGGTGCTGTGCGGTCGGTGATGGGGCCACTACAGCAAACCAGTCATGGAATGGGGATCTCTTACATGGGACATCACGGAAGAGCTGCACTCTAGTGGGCTCTGTTATGGGGACGTTTCAGCAGAGAAGTAGGGTAATGGGTCTGTGATAAAGGGACTGCTATATATCAGGGGCTACCATACAGTGAGCTGCAGTTCAGTGGGTCTGCTATGGGGCCACATCAACAGAAAGTAGTCTATTGGTGTTCTGTTATAGGAGAACCCTTATGTCAGATGCCGTGCAATGAGGTTTGTTATGCGGGCAGGTCAACCTTGCAGTAGTGGAATGGGGCCCTGTTATAGATGTCACCCACCCTCAAGGAGAGATGCTGTGCCTTGAGTCTTTGAAACAATTGACTCCAAGGTGCTGCAGCGCACTGCGTCTTTGATAAAGGTAGAACACTCACTCACTTTGGCAGTACGGCGGAGGCTCTGTAAAGTGATCTGGCAGACATTTTGAGGAGCGCAATTTGATAAGGACCACTTTGAAAGATTTAGGTTCTCGGTAAAATCTGGTGCTTTATTTGAAAATGTTGGGACAAGCTATTTGATGGGTTATTTGAGGTCATAACAGCCACACAAGGCCTTGTGAAAGGTGCGCTGTATCTCATAACTATAGAAATCTGTGGCAGTACCTTACTCAATGTTTAGGGTAAACTTGCACTCTGGTGAGGGTTGTGTAAGTGCCTGTGGTCCTATACATTTCCATGTTTTCATTCTGTTCATGCATGGGGTGGGGATATGGTGCTGTTTTTATGCGTCCATGCAAACCTTCCTTGTTCTTTGTAGTATTTATAACGTGGGAGTAGGTCTTTGTGTTGAACTTTTTCAACAGAGGCTCTCGGATGGTTAGAGTACGGGGCATACCGCTGTAATCTGGAAGACCAGGTTGTAGCAGAGTAATCTGTTGTGTAATTCTGTTCCTTCGTGTGGACACGGGGAGAGGGTGGCAGGACACTGTCCGTCTGGCTGTTGTCAGTTCTCAGGGGGTTCCGGTGTAGATTGGTACATCCAGGATGATCTGCAGTTTGCAGACCATATGTTAAAAGCTTTTGCCAGGGGCGCCTGCTTCCTGGTTAGCAAAATTGGATGGGATCAGTCTGTTTCAAGGTTAACTTGCCCCTGTGTTAAGGATTTCTTTTAGACAGAGATGAGAGAAGTGGCCTGGTTTTAATCCTGGCCTTTGAGACTGCTTTAAATTGCACATAATAAAAGAGAGAAGCATTTGGTCAGGGGGCTTCATCCACTGAACTTGTAAATAGACTTTTACATTTTGTTTCGGTCCACTTGCATCATACAGTACGGGGCAATGAATATCCCCACTTTTACCTTTGGCTCCCTTCACTTTAAAAGAATGCATAAAGCCCTTGCAAATCGTCCAGATCCGTCTAAAAATAGTTACTTTCTCTTCAGTGACAAAACAGGTTCAAAGTGTGCTTTATTTTTTCACTTTTTTAATTCCTTCATATGATATCACTGGCTATGTGTTTTATTTAGACTTTGGGTGCCCACTTAGATGACTTATTTTCCGTCTTCTTTTTAAAGTACATATAATAAAGTGTTTAAGTGGCACTCTCACTTTGTAGCTCCCGGTAATTTGAGTGCTTAATTTGATGGTGAGTTAATCTTGTGTAGTTCACAATAAATAAGAAAAAATATGCATGGCATAATTGACAGGATTGAAAAAACACTGTTAAAGAAGCCACCTAGCTGGATTTTTAACTTTTCACGTGTGAGCGCAAGACAGACTATCCTTTTCTGTAGGTAACTTTCTGGATTCTCCTGTTGCTGGCATTAGTCATGTTACGTTAGCGCTGGGATGCCTTAGGGTAACTACGCGCTTTATAAATCCTTAAAACTAAACAGCCATGTTTAGATGGCTACCTGTATTTTTATCCATTGTATGTTGTGCCCTAGGCGTGGGTTAAAAAACTAACTATTGCACCAGTAAAGACCAGACCTGCTGGCTTTGCCATTGCTTGTCTGTTAGTGTCGTTTTTGGATGGTCTACAATAAGTCCTCATGTGGAGGTACCATTGTAGTAGAAACAACACCATCGTGTTCATCTACACTTAAGCCAGACATTGGAGCCCCTCGAAATACTGCAGACCATAAAAGTATGAATGTTAAAGATTAACTGTTGAAAAAAAGAGGACAGTTTTCGTTGCCATTCTGTCCCTCTTCATCTTTGAACGTGCAGCAATCCTTAAATCTTTTAACAAATAACATAACGAACATCCATCGACAACAGCTCAGTAAGACAGGAAGTTCAAAGCAGTGGTGGCCATGGAGACACAGGAGGTGCGCCTCTTTGAAACAAAACCCAACGTTGGAAATGGAGTAAACATTAAAAAAATAATCCTTATCACACCTCACAAACTTGGGGTAAACTCAAACTACAAAGTACATTGTTCAAGATGCAAGCAGAGGACAAACAGCATTAGTGATGCCGTCTTTTGTTTCAACCTAAGAATTTGTCACCCGCCACCAGCTTGGATCAGCACATAAGAGTTTTGTGTGTGTTGCTTTCACATGTACGCGTTCCCTGCGTTAACCTGCGAGTCCATTCTTCCTTGCAGTGCCTAACGCCTTCTTTGAAAACAGCCATGCAATGGATCTACCCCATTCAAGGTTTTGCACAATTCTGGTGTATAAAAAGCCAGTTATGTATTATTCAGGCCTTAGAGTAAAATGGTACTCATTACAAGGGCTCTAAGGGCTTACCGGCAGTTCGAATTAGAGATATGCCAATTTAAGGGTTCACAAACCTTTTTTTCTTTAATTTAGAGGTCTTAGATGAAATTCGTGCCCCCACTGTAGAGCTTTAAACGCTTGTTTTATATTTACATTCCATTTACAGCACGTGAAAACATTGCACTGCTTTCAGTATTTCAATGACTTTTACATTTTACTTCAGAACAAGTTGGATAACAGTGCAGAATCTTGCTTGATTTGAAACCTGGTTTGGATACTGTGGTTCAAATAGTAACGTAGAATTAAACGTTTGACCAACAATGTTGCATCGCAATACAGCAAGCAAATATATGCAACAGAGAAATGCACTGCATTGCTTCAATGTATTGTTGGCGAAACGCTGTGTTTGCACTGTACGTTTTAATGTTTCACTGGGCTTATTTACATTGGTACAGCACGACGACGTTTCTTTATTATTACAGCTTCATGTATTCCAATGATTATAGTGCTTAAAAGGTAGAATGCCGCTATTTTTTTTTTTTTTTAATGTACGATGTATTTGCACAGCGAAGCAAACTAGAAAAAACATATTTTTCCCGAGTTAACTACACTAGTAGATATAATGTTTTTGGGTTTAATTACAATACCTATCTAAGTGCACACTCAGTGGGGACTTAACAATGAAAAAGGTGAGCCCTAAAAAATCTATGAAATTTTGACATATCTTGCCATTTTTGACTGGATCTTCCTCTCTGTTTTTGTGAGTAGAAAATTGGGTGTGCGATATTGACAACTCGATGCAGTAGAAACAACACCAGCTGGAACCCCTCTCCACTTGCTCAGCTTTTTGTTATTCTGCCAGTGCTACAGCATAAAGAACATGGTGCTGAAGAGTATACAAGATTTCTTAGGCTTCGAAGCTTAATATTCACACAGTTATGATATACGATTCTCCTACCCTAAAACACACACATCTTTCAATTTTTATCAGTAAGATAGGGAAATAATTCCTCCTCTACTTAAGTGCTCAAATAGTCGTACAATGCCGCAGTCAATGGTTGGGCACATGTTGTGTTGTGGAAGAAGCAATTGTTGTAATTACATTTCAGATTTTAAAGGCTTTAACATGCATCTTACATGCATGCATGCCTGCAATTTTAATTTGCATGCCCCCCCCTTTTCGATTTCACATTCTCTATGCACGCGTACTGTTTGACCAGTTAATAATTCAGACGTGCCTTGCAAAATTTACTATGTAAGGCATTATGAAGCAATCATTTTCGTCTTAGGGCGTGTTGGTGACAAAAGAACGAATGATTCAAAAGTGTAGTTCGCATGACATACAATAGATGAAACGTTCACACATCAGGGCGTAACAAAGCCCCTGCAGCCCAAAGCCACTAAATAACTGTGAGATAGGTAATAGTCAGGGGCCCATATCGCATTCAGTGGGGGTGGAGATGAGGGGCATGTCGCATTCCACAATGGGGGAGGGATCATTTTGAATAACACTACTGTCACAACTCCTCCTCAAAACGATGAATTATGATTTAGGGCTATCATACATCTATGCAGTGAACATACATAAAAAGTGAAACTTTTTAACCACATGCAAATTGTATATTAGGATATTTTGTTAGAGCACAATAGGCAGCATTAGGACCACTTCAATGTTTATCCTCCCAGCAAGGGAGATAAGGCGAACACGGATAATTAGGACTCGAAACGGACAACTGGAAGATAGGAACGAGTTTCACTGCCTTTCTGAATTCCAATTTTATTTGTATTTATTTTATTAGAGGACAAAAAAAATCTGAAAACTAAAGTGGCATCTTTGGCAGCACAGTTCTTGTATGTTCACAGACCAACACTGGAAAATAATTTGCAGCGAATGTTAAGATATGTAGCCCAGCCAAGGCTTGAAAAAATCATAAAATAATTTCTGTTGTGATTAAAAGCTCTCTGCCTTGCAGTAGTAGATAAAAAACAGATACCCTATTATCATGTGGTTCTTTTATAGCATCTGGGAAGCCAAAATGGCCTTTGCATAATAGGTATAAATATAATTCCATCACATGGGTCACAAACGTCAGGTTCAGGCTCAGTGTGCTTTTGTGATAGACTGACACAATACATATATTCTTCTGGAATTTAGGCAACATCCTCTGTTAACTGTGAATTTGGCCTTTAAGCATTGATCCAACTGAAGCAATCAATTCAAGACTATATTAGGGGGCGATATTACTTGAATTGACATTTGTCTTTGTTGTCCTCTAACATAACTATGTGGTCCCCGCCACTTTACGATTATTTGGAGCATAACGTGCACAGCAAAGGGAATTCAGATTTTGTGAGAGGACATCTACTGTAAACATGGCCGCAGATGACATCTCTAAATAATCCACGATATAGAAGAAGTGTTAAATAATGGGTGTAACATTTTGTATGCTCTTTCCCCAATTTTTAGATGAAGCACTCCTTTCTTTTTTGATGTTTTGGTCCAGTACAATGAAAAAGAGCACGAATTTATTGTGACTCACCTAAATATATGGTCCATGCAGTAGTATTTACTAGGGGCCATATGTACAAACACATTTTCCCATAAGGGCAGAATGGGTAAAACCCTTTGCTACATCTGGCCCTAGTAGGGGTTAGCACATTGATTAAAAAACACACACACTATATATATATATATATATATATATATATATATATATACATATATATATACACACACAATCACTTCAATACCCAGCTTGTCTGAAATCTCTAGTTGTATCCAGTGTATAACTTGACATTTGTGCAACATCCTGTGCATGACTGAGTTCTCAACACCCTAACTGTGTGTGACACATGGCAAGGGACACAAGTCAATGTTTAGACAAGCAAGTGTGGCTGTTGACGGTTGCACACTCAAAGTGCATGTGTGTGCCGCATGTATCTATGTGTGAGTTGGTATGCTTGATTATTTATCTCCAGTGAGCCTGATTTAGGGCAAGGTTAGGTAAGGCAGTTGCTTGGAAAATGACCAGCTCAGGTATACCATATGTACACTACAACACCAACGTTTGACCTCTTGCTTGGTGTCACTGATGTCGATATTTTACAAACTGCTTTGCACCAGCCCTGGTGGCTATACACCTACCTATAAAACACTACGGGACAGATTTACAAGGCCCTATCGCCACCAGAGCATCACTTTTTGCAACGGTCCAGTGGTGCTAACCACTGGTGTAATTACTTTTTTTGTGGCCTTACGCCTCCTTTTAAATATTGGCCCTCCGATGCAGGTTTCTGCACCGGAGGCGGATGCAATGGGTACAGCAGTGTGGGATCCATCGCAACACCCATTGTTTTTGATGCTGCTCCAGATTTATGAGAAATCGTAAATCTGTGGCAGCACCAAAAACTAACGTCACCCCAGGGGTGGCGTTAGCATGGCAAAACGAGGAAGAGCGCTTTTTGTCCTCCTTGTTTGTTGTTATTTCTATGTGTGCTGGGCACACATAAAAGTGCCAAATCACCATTGTAGATTGTTTATGTGCAGGAAGGCACATAGCCCTTCCTGCACTTAAACAATCACTTCCCTTAACACACTCACCCTTGCAGTGTAGTGCAGAGATGCCTGCATTGGCACAGGCAGCTTAATTTAGTTCCAGCACAGGGGGAATTGCAAGCCTGTGCCATACTCTTGTGAATACGGCACAGCCCTGTGTTTCAAAACTGGTGCAGCACTGTTCATTTTGGTGCAGCACTGCGCTGCACCAGTTTCTTTTAAATCTGGCCCTACTTATTCACATTCTCTTCACTTAATGCTATCAAGGGCATTTCAGTCTTTAAAAATCAGTATTTTCAAATATGCTATTGTAATACAAGTTAAAAGAAAATCTGCCCTCACAATTCAGTAGGTCACTGTGTTGAAGCATAATACACTGTGAAAAGACTGCACTACTTCTAATATTAATGGCTAATCCTGTTCTTTCTTTCACAGGTGTTGGTTAACATAGGCAATCATTTTGATCTAGTCTCCAGTGCATTTGTAGCACCAAGAAAAGGTATATATAGCTTCAGTTTCCATGTGGTCAAGGTCTACAACAGACAAACCATTCAGGTGGGTGATGATACCTCACTGTAAGTAAAAGAAAAAATTGTCACTACATTCTGCCTTGTTAAACTCCAACCTTGACCGTACAATCTGCTGTTCTTTTGTTTAAAGGAATGTTAGAGAAATATCAGAAGAAGTTCATTCTGTTCAGTCCTACTAAAAGATATAAAGATGTTGTTTTGTGGTAAGCACAATAATAAAGTTGTATTGAAGAACATGATGTGCACCTATCAAATTCATTGGTGCTATTTTGCGTCTTAAAGACAGATAGTATATACTGGTGTGTAGTGTATCCAGAAAATATGCAATCAATGTCACTGTATAGCAAGCGACTACTCAGTTCTTATCTTGTTCTTAATGAGGCGGACTGGATAGACTTGTGTTACTCATGTCTCATTATAGTAAGGACGATGCAATTCAATATTTCTAAAACTACGGGCAGGCAGCTGGGAGTACTGACAGTATGCTTGGGAAGCATATGCAATTTTAATCCCGCAATTATATTAGTAGTTTGACACTGTGTTTCCTTTCTAGGTCAGTCTAATGCAGAATAACTATGCAGTTATTTCAGCATTTGCAGGAGATCAAGATGTGACAAGGGAAGCTGCCAGCAATGGTGTCCTGCTACACATGGAAAGAGCTGACAAAGTTCATCTCAGACTGGAAAGGGGAAATCTTATGGGAGGCTGGAAATATTCAACGTTTTCTGGGTTCTTGGTCTTTCCACTCTAAAGAAAACCCCGAAAGACCCACAAGAGCCAGACGTTGAGCAGGGACACATGATTCAACAATGAATGAATCAGAGATCCCGGCAGAACATGGCAATCATTCCACTAAACCCAGGCAACTGGCCAAGTTGACAGAATTACCATCTAACTCGAATAATTACTTTGAATATCGGCATTTCTTCAGGAACCAAAACCTCCAATTAGTCTTAGACGGCAGTGATCTTTAGGATAAATGAAGTAAGCAACCTGGGAAATTTGTACTTGTGATTGTAAAGTCAATTTCGGATTTTATCGTTGGAAATCATAGACTTTTTCCATTGTTGGTCTGAGATAGGTACTCGGATCACGGCACTTGATGTCAAGAATCATAATCGGAAGAATTGAGGACCTGATTGAGTGTTCTTGCAATGCTTTCTTTTGTGTTTGTACTGTATAGCCTCAAGACACGAATGGCTTCAGTCTCAGTAATGTATCTTTTTTGGGAATAATGAACATTACTGTGTCAAGAAGTGCTTTATCAAGAGAAGCAAATTTTGCACGATTGGAATATCCTACAGTAATACGTTTTGTGTCGTTCGTGTTTTCCTCGACATTTCTTCTTTTTTTGGCAGTGCTGAAAGAAATGTAATCTAGATTTATCATTAAAACAAAATATATACCTGTAGAACAATCAAAGCTTACCAACGCACCACTGCCCTTTCCTGGAAAGAGGACCCTCTGAAATTCAAGGAGAACAATGCTGATAATTCATTTTTGAATTTAGTATAAGTTACACCTGCCCAATGTACTATTAAGCCAAAATTCCCCATGGCCACCACGCTCAGTATGTAAAGGGTTCTTGATAATATTGCCAAATGAATTTCTCCACTTTCCATTCCTGACTGTATTGGTAGCTGTATCTAGTGTGTATAGAAGTGTTGTTCACCACTGCTTGAGCTGACCTTGTGAGAACACCAAGGCACTCACACCAGACTCTCCTTTCCTCTAAATTAAATAAAATATATCTTTACTACAGTATTCACATTCTGTGCATTGTTTTGAGATACACCCTCAATACTCCCATGCTCCGCTTGACCACTTGAGCTTGATAATAAGCGTAATGGTGAGAGGAGGATGTTTTCCACACCTAGTAAAGGCAGTCATCACTGGGAACAGTATTTACTAGGTGCAATAAATAACCCTTAATATAAGTTTTTATTTCAAAAAAGTAGGACTTGCATGTGTGATTTGGTGCTTTCCACATAAAATATTGTACATATCAAAATATTTGGTAACTTGCAATGCTTTCCCTGTTGTAATTTCCCAGGGCAAAATTGTGTGTGGGGTGTTAATAACAAGCACTTTGGAATCCCAGCCGCTGCGCTAACAGGGTTAGGTCAGAAATTGACAATATCATCTCACTTAGAATTTGGATCTATGAGAGATACCTAGAAATCTAGATTGCATTTGGAGGGGGTCCCCATTCACTGAAAGACAACTATTGTTTGTTGTTTCTTTTGAAATATCTGATATCTTTATGTAAAGTTCCATATAGTTGTAGAAATATGTTGATGTATATACTGATGATGTGCTTGTCAATAGTTTAGACCTGGCTAAATATACAAGCAGTATAGGGTTTCACAAGTTTTAATTAATTTAATACACTTTAACACAGTTTACCCTAAGTTGATACACTGTTTACTTATTCAAAGTCGTAGTGGCCTCTAGTGTGTTTGATGGTCAGTTACTGAGCTGCAACAATGTATAATTTATGATTTAGTTATTTGTGAAATTTACTTCTTATAAGTTATTCATATTCATTCTTCAACCAGCTCATGCTTAAATGACATGCTGTCATTTAAGCATGACAACATGTGCCAATTACGCGTGTATATGTTTGTGTGTGTATATATATAAAAATGATCAATATTCTAGGCCTAAGTATATGGTAAGGAGGCATTGTCTATCTATAATGTATATTTTACATATATTATGCACTTCTAGATCTTGGAATTGCTGGGCACCTAACACATTCTACAAGCCAGGGCTTTCTCCAGTTGCTTGTAAGACAGTTGCATAAACATAGTTTAAAGTGCTTTTTCAGTTGTGACTTCCCAAAAAATAACTCACTTGGGGTTGCTTAGCTGATTTAAATTGCAACTCCCTGGGTATGTCTATCAGCATCCCTTAGTATACCTGCTTTCTTAATGTCAGCCAATCGTTATTTTTGCATACATATGCTTTCTATATTACACACACACACACACACACATGCGCGCACACACGTCTTATCTGCACATGTTCATTGCACAGATATTCTCTTTAGTGAATCAGATGTAATGTAAATAACAGAACACTATACTTTCTGGGTATGAATCAAATTTTTCTCTTGGTTAAATCATTTTGAATCACACCCTTAGGCCCATATTTATACTTTTTTAGCACCGCATTTGCACAGTTTTTGATGCAAAAATGGTGCAAATGTACAAAATACAATAGCATTTTGTAAGTTTGTGCCGTTTTTGCATCAAAAAAATAACACAAATGGGGCGCAAAAAAAGTATAAGTATGGGCCTTAGTCCATGAAACAATGGTTTACATGTCGAGTTCACCCTGCCTCGTTTGCATGTCTGGAAAACGCACATAAGACCAGGAGCACTGTTATGCTTTCAGAAAACTAGTCTGAAGTAGTTGTTCACTCTGTTGCTGCCTTCTGAGGAAGAAATGCTACGCGCTTTTGAATCCTTGATTGTTCTGCAATTTAGGCATATTGTTTTCAGTTAGTTCCGTAGGAAGTTTGTGCATGTTCATATTTAAAATGTTTATACATAAATGATATATTTTTTTGTCACATTACACTGTGTCAATGGTGGACAGTTGAAAGTTATTTACGATTTTGGTTTTGAATAAACTAGATTAAAGGGAAGGCCTCCCACTGATCAGGCGAAAGGGGATATTTCGCAAACAGCAACGAACACTTTTTGTGGTGTTGCCAAATAAAGACCCTGATTTAAGGAAGCCCTAGCACCACTTTAGCGCCAGCCTAGCGTCATATTTTTACACTAAGGCGAAGCTTAAGGTGGCCTTTTTCCCACGCCATATTTACAAAGTGGCTCAATGCATGCATTGCGCCACTTTGTAACCCTTTGCGCTACATTGTGCCTATGTCAAGCATAATGTATGCAAGGAAGGTGTTCCCCCATTAGGGGGGCTGAAAAAATGGCACAAAAAAACCAAAGAGATTTCTTTGCATCATTTTTTTTAGCCCTTTTAGCACATGCTCAGAGCAGGCATTAAAAGGGGCCATACCAATGTTGGCAATGGGCCCCTATGAACTGTTCAGTGTTAGCGCCAACCTTTTAGTGCTAACCCTGAACAGTACATCAATAGCATCAGAAATTCTGACACTATTGCCCCCTACCCTACTCCATGGTGCACCATAATTTAAATACAGCGCATACTTGGTGACAGTAGGGTGGTGCAAGGGGCTGCAAATAAAATGGTGCTACATGTAATGTAGCAACACTTTCATAAATCTGGCTCAGAATTTGTTTAACCTGTTGCTTGGGAAGTCACACTAAAAGTGATTTCAGCAAAATAGAACTGGTGTACTGTAAGGGGTTTTCTTCCTTTTCTTTCATTTCACAGACTGTGCATTAGAATGCCACTCTGAAATGGATAGAGCCCTTATTTTTGCAATGCCAAGAAATGGATGTTTCATTTTATGTGGTCTATGGTATTATTGTAGCATGGAGAAACACAAAAAGGTTAAAACATTTTAGGTTGGATTACATTATGACCTGGCTATGTTCTGCTTACGAGTCATCATCTGCCATTTCATGTTGCGCTTGTTAAGAGAAATGCCTCGAGATTACGCCATTACATCATTTCCAATAACTAAGATTTTCGTTCTGGTAAAATCCCATAATGACAGCTTTGCCGTTGTTCACCCCATTTTGTGATTTCATACTATTTTTAAGCACCAAGGGGCATATTTAAGAGCCCCTAGTGCCACAGGAGCATCACTTTTCGTGATGCTCTGGTGGTGCTCTGCTCTGCACGGTATTTACTAGGTAGCATTAAGCCACTTTTTGTGTCTTAAATCCACCTTGTAAATACGGCCCCTTCATGCACAGCACTTTGCATGGTAGGGGCATGCAATGGGTGTTGCTGTGGGTGTGCCACAATAACACCCATTTCATTTTGACGCTGCCCCAGATTTACGAGTTTTCGCAAACCTGGGGCAGCGCCAAAATCTAACACCACCACAAGGGTGGTGTTAGAGTGGCATAAGGAGGAGAAATGCTTTTATTTCACCTTGTTGTTTGCTCTTTCTATGTGTGCTGAATTTTGCAGCACACACAGAAAGAGCAAATCACAATTTAACATTGTTTTTGTGCTGGAAGTTGTTCCTTCCTGCAGAAAAACAATCTCTCCCTCAACGCAGCCATCCTTGCACTATGGTGCAAGGGTGGCTGCGTTGGGTCATGGCAGAAAATGTAGTGCCGCACAGGGAGAAACATAGGGGTGCACCGCATTCCAGTAAATACAGCGCATCCCTATGTTTTGAAAATGACAGTGCGTGACACAGCCATATTTGGCGCCGGGCACCATAACTTTCTATTAAATCGGCCCAGGGATGTGTCCTCATATCCAATATAGATGCAAGGATGTATTTCCTGCTAAAAAAATACATCCAGAGCAGCATTTAATGTAGGACATTTTGCCTATTGTTTTATGTATTTTGCATAATTTTGACAAAGGAAGTGACATCAATTTTACCTAGAGATAGTTTAAATGAGTTGCATGGATTGCAGTAAAGAACAGGCAGTACTGCACCATCATTTTTACTGAGTAGCCAGTGCAAAATTACATTTGGGCTAACATAGTAATGCAAGCGCAGCACTTGCATCAAAAGAAAATATCATTTTACCCTGGTTTTTCAGTTCAAAGGCTGCTGCGTATTTACCTTATGCCTGGTGCACAACTGTTTAACCAGAATTCAAATGTATGTAATACTGTCCATTGTGCTTGCATAGCACTCAGGTTTGGGATGACCAGTCATTTAGGAAAAAGAACACAGCAAGAGTGACTGTTCTTCAAAATATATATTTTTTATAATTTGTTGATATTTCATTTTAGTCAAAAATCTACAAATACCCACATTTGGAGGCTTGATGTCTTTAAAAAAAATAAATAAGGATAGTTTTCAGTTTCATCCGTTCTGTATGCCACTATATATATATATATTTTTTAAAACAAAAAGATATCCACACATATTCAGGGCCTTATTTATACTTTTTGGTGCAAAACTGCACTTACGCAGTTTTGCACCAAAAGGTTTTGCACCGGCTTGCACCATTTTTTAGCACCAGCTGGGCACCATATTTATGGAATGGTGCAAGCCGGTGCAAAGGGTAGGCTAGCGTAAAAAAAAAAGGATGTTAGGCAGGTTAGAGTCAAAATAAATGACTCTAACCAGATTAGCGTCATTTTTTGATGCTCAGGGGCATATTTGTACTCTGTTTGCACTGAATTAGTGTCACTTTTTTTACTCTAATTCGGTGCAAAACTAACTCCATATTTATACTTTGGTGCTAGACCCGTTTAACACCAAATTTATGGAGTTAATGTCATTTTTTGGACGTGGAAACCTACCTTGCCTTAATGAGATGCAAGGTAGGCGTTCCCGTGGAAAAAATGACTCTTTGGCCTTAACTCCATATTTATACTCCCATGCAAAAATGGTGCAAGGGAGGGAGGATGGGTCAAAAAATGGGGCAAAGCTTGCTTTGCCCCATTTATTTAAAGCCTGGGTCAGGGCAGGCGTTAGGGGACTTGTGGGCCTATTTCCATGGTGGAACACCATGGAATAAGCCCACAGGTGCCCTCCCCAGTCCCCAGGGGCACCCCCACCCACACCAGAGGGACTGCGGAGGATGGGTGACCCCATCCCAGTTAAGTTCAGGTAAGATTGCATTTTATTTTTGAAAGTGCTATATGGGGCCCTGAAATGGGCCCCCATACATGGCACAGCGTGCAATGGCCATGCCCAGGGGACCCTTGTCCTCTGTGGTGGCCACTGGGGTGGTGGGCATGACTCCTGCCTTTTCTAAAGCAGGAGTCATATGGCATGGTAGGTTTAGCAGCATAAAATGATGCTAATCTGGTTAGAGTCACTTTTTTTTACTCTAATCTGCCTAAAGTCATTTTTTGGTGCTAAACCCTCTTCTTCTATACTCCCAGCCCCACCCGACTACAGTCATTTTTTTTACAGTAGCCTACCCTTTGCACCGGCTTGCACCATTCCATAAATATGGTGCCCGGCTGGAGTACAGAAATGGTGCAAGCCAGTGCTAAACCTTTTGGTGCAAAACTGAGTTAGTGCCGTTTTTGTAGCAAAAAGTATAAATAAGGGCCAATATTTAGTAAGTTTGCGCCACTTTTGCTTCAAAAAATTACGTTAATGCGGCACAAAAAAGTATAAATCAGAGCCTTGGTGCTAGACGGGTCTAGAACCAAAGTATAAATATGGAGTTAGTTTTGCACCGAATTAAAGTAAAAGAAATGACACTAATTCGGTGCAAACAGAGTATAAATATGCCGCAGAGTATAAATATGCCCCTAAATATGGCATTAAGGCCATAGAGTCATTTTTTGCACGGGAACGCCTACCTTGCATCTCATTAAGGCAAGGTAGGTCTCCACTTCCAGAAAATGACTTTAAGCCCATAAATTTGGCGCTAGACGGGTCTAGCACCAAAGTATAAATATGGAGTTAGTTTTGCACCGAATTAGAGTAAAAAAAAATTATGCTAATTTGGTGCAAACAGAGTATAAATATGCCCATCAGTGTCTATCCTAGATAGAAAGTGTGAGAGAGGTAAGAATGTATATGTAACATTGAGATGGAAATAAGAGAGGTTTATTTGGTATGAAATGCAGTTGGAGCTAGCAACACACCATCAAATATTGCACAGTCTCCAGAATAGGGCAGTCTGACATAGTGTTTGAAGTCTTACAAATGAAGAATCACATATTCTTCTGGTAGTAAAGATTTATGAATGAAGGCACAGATTTACAAATCTTTCAATCAATGTGGAACAAAAAACTAATTTGATGCAATGTGTGCACAACGTGGGAACACAGCTCAGAGCCATATCTAAGATGACTGGCCTGCTGCTGTCATCCCTCAGACCATGGTGCTTTGGTGACTGGGTGCTGGCTAACTCATGTTTTGTAGTGGATGCATAACCTTCAAATAGAAATTCCTATACCTACAAAAGTCTCAAAGATCCCACGCTTTGGGTGGGTGTTTTACACTCCATCATACATCATTTGTTTGAGAAATAAACACATTTCCCCTTGTTAACACAGACTTCGAGGAGGCATTCGTTTTTCAATGAAAAGCCAATGAGTTTGTGTTGATTTGCTCAAGTGGCACCACCCTGGTGCAAAGTGATGTCAAGCAGTGCAAAGCATTTTTTGCCCTGAGAAAGTGGACCTTTCCAATGCAAAATAACTTTTGCACTGGATAATAAATACCACATGCCCATATGCATCACTGTGATGCTATATATTGGATGTTTATTATTGGCAAAATCAACTCATGTCATCAACATAAGGAAAATGAATGGCTGAATGGACGCCCTCAAAATCATACCAGTGACCATGTGGACAATAGAACCAAGCAGTGGGAGCATTAGTCCATTGACTCACCATAACAGACATAATGATTATCATGGACCCTGACTGCTAAAAATATCCAGACCATCTTGACAAGATGGACTAATACACAAACAACTGAAGTACCCTTTCTTTATCTGTGTCATTAAGGTGTTCAGTACCTGATTACTAGTACTGTAACAGTGTTACATGTTTGTTAACAATGATCTTATTGACTGTATGAGGGAGCAACCCTGTAGTGTGTGGCACACTCCTCTTTACCCTGTAAATAGCTTGGCAAAGATAGCTCAGCACGTCAAGGATTCCTCCCAAAAGTTAGGGAGATTCACCTTATGTGGTTCACAGCGCATACTTTTTGGGGATATTTGATTTCATTTTTGATGTGTACTTCTGGTCAATTTATGATCAAGTTTACAATTTTGTTCATTGTATTATTTCAAACTAGAAAGTGTGGGTTCTCAATTCCTTATCTGCAAAAATTCTCTCCTCACAGCTCATAACTAGAATTTTACCTAAGTTGTTAACAGAAATCTCAGTGTAGCTGTTACCAGTTAAGGGTGTAATGTACACTGGAGGTATCTGAAAAAATATATGGCACTCATCTCTGAGAACCTGTAATTAGATGCACATTCATGACACAGAAGACTTATGCTTCTAGAACATAAGTACAGATCTTTCCTTCGCTTCAGAAGTAACTTCATGAGGAGGCACTGGAAGATGTGGTTCTTGTGGCATGATCAGTAATCGGTAATATTAATTGCCTAACTTTTGATCTTTACTTTATTTTCCTTGATGGTACCACTGGGAATTTGTTTTCTGCCTTGAAGGGTAATATGAAGCCAGTTAGCAGCAAACCTGTGAAAGGGTCAACTAGCCAGTCACTAATATTTAGTTAGTGCAATTGGAAAGTTAGCCTACAACATGATTAGAGCAGATAGGTTTTGACAAAATTTGACGTTTATGACTAAAACAAGCTAAACTTGATTTTTCTAAATTTTAATTGTAGTTAATGCATTTAAATGGAACCCCCTGACCATCATCCGAATACCAGTAACTCTGAATTCAGCTACTGACAAATTAAATAAATTGTCTAGGAATTGATCAAATCTGAATTCTGACTGCTTTAGTCCTACTTGCAAATGGCAACCATTATCTGCAAGCTTCAGAAATTTACTAATGCAAGTTATACTAGATAATTTCAAATTCCATTTATAATCTAAACTCGTATTATTTTTAATACACTGTACATTTTACCCAAAATGTAGCTATTCGCCTATTTCTGCCTACCAATATTACAATGATTTACCTAATAGTAATTATGGGGGCGTGGGAGAGGAATACAAAAATAACCAAAAAACGCTGAAATGTTATTTGTGATGACAGCAGCGGTTACCACAAATATTGGAACCTACGAGTAATGAGGGCCTAAGAAGTATTTTTATTTTCAATAAACGGGTACCTGACATGATACATTATTTGGAAACACTTAAGTAGCAGTTTTGATCTTGGAGTTTGAACAAATATGGTCCATGTTTTAAAGGACAGGTTTGTACACTGAATTTGTCAGAGAGTATGTTTAATTCATTTTTGACATTCATAAATTCTGGTCAAGTATTTCAGTAAGCTTATTTTAGTTTGTTCATCAGTGCAGTTCACCCTTTTTCAGTAGGTCAATATTGAACAGAATAGGCGTATAAACCATTAAACACCTGAACTTGGATGTGTCCCGACCAATTGAATTTCTTATTAATGCTATTTGAAACAGGAATGTAACTGCTTTACTCACATTAAAAAAATGGTAGTGAAGAGGTTAGTGCAATTTCTCTAATTTCATCTAGCTCATTTGTGATAAATAGCATTTTGTGTTCATGTGTGGGAGAAATGCAAATGAGAAGGCACCCTTAATGTTGGCTTAGTCTAGCATGGTCAAACCTTAAACAATTTCCCTTCCTCATCCTCAATTGTCCCTGAAAATAATATCCACATTTCCAACATTCATACAAGTAGCCCTTAAGTGTATGTCAGGGGTAGATTAAATAGCCTCAGATGTAGAGAGTCTTATTACCACTAAGGGCCACTTTATGAGATAAATTGAATTCCTGAATGGGCTGAAAACGGAGCTCCTGACCTTATCAGGACTACAAAGTCAACAGGAACACTATGACCTTCCATGTTTCCCTCGGAGATTTCAGCTAGTGAAAGACGTATAAACCCAAGGAAACAGGGGAAATGAGGAAATATTGGTGAATTACTGAGTCCAATGCTAATTCCCTTTTTCTAATTTGTTTCATAGAAAGCAATCTGGTTAATTAAAAATCAGATTGGGATGAATTATGAAGAAAATGTTGAAAGAACCGGGCATAGTTTAGGGAAAATAAATAATCCATAAACCAGTTAGGAAAATGTAGTTATACAATATAGACTACATCCCTTTTGATAAAGACTTAGCGGCTCATTGGCGATAATTAAAAAGCAATGAACTCATTCATAGATTTTTTTAATACCAACAATAGTCTGTGTAGGAGCATGTCAAAAGAACCTTTGGGATAAAATGGAAACTTTGGAGATTTGCAGCAGCACAAAATAAAAAATATGAAGAAGTTAATAAGCATTTAGTCATTTTGTGGTATTAGTACAAACGTTTCAAAACAAAAGGAATGATTCTTATTTTTTAGGAATAATCTTAGTAATTAGTTGAGAAACATTGTGGATTCTTATGAGGTGGCTAGCTGTTTTATTTTTCAGCTGTCAGTATGAGCTACAAAAAAGGTTGCCAAGTTTAGGGGTTTCAGTTGTGGTGGGCCCGAATCACAAAACGTTTGCAGTAAAAGTCAGAAACTGATTCTCTTAAGTTCGTTCCTACATTTGGAAAAGATCTCCAGCATTTGTCATGGTATCACGGAGAATCCCATAAGTAGTTCTGGAAATTTACAAAAATCACTCATTCCCATGAAAACTCCAATCTGCAAAATGTAGGCCTACACATGGAACCGTTCATCATGCATTAATGGTGCATAAAAGTTCATGAAAACAATTATTTATTTTATTCTGTATCGGAAAACTATTTTTCATATGGGGAAAAACGTCACGTTGCCAAAAATTCATTTCAGTAGCATGTGCTCTTCACCTTTTCCACTTGGAAAGGCCCACCACAGAATTCGATGTGTATGCATTTACTGAATGACAAAGTACCTTGAAATTGGATGTGAATGCCCACATACCTACAAGTTTGTGATTGTCTGCCTATGTGATCTACCTAAAAAAGAAAACAGGTATGCCCCAGCACTAAGCTCACAAATACCACTCTCCTTCTGTATGAACAGATATTTTGTACCTGTATAGGTGCATTTTACAGAAATAAAACATTGCTAGCACTGTTTCTATAATCAGTACACATTTTCAGGGTGTCTTTTGAGCACTCAAGTGCTAGTTAAAATTTACGAGGGAAGAGGATATTGGGTTCCAAAAACATAAGATAGCCCTGATTGGGGATATGTTCAGTCATATGTCAACATTTATTTTCTTCATTCATATCGTGCTTTTATAAGGTGACCTTGAGGAAATTGGCAGAAGTTATCCTGAAATCTAATAGGTGCATGTTCCAGGTGATCTGGTCAGTATGCTATTCTAGGTGAAAGAAACCTTGAAAGGGTAAATATAGTAAGGTATTGTGAGTGTGAAGGATAGGGAGCTATAGAGATCGTTTTGCAGTGCACAAGGCAAACTCAATGTAGGAAGTGGACTGTCCAACCATAGGTACCGTTAAAGATCAGGCCTAGGAGCCTAAAATAAGCTCCACTGCTGGTTGCCAGCCAATCACATTTTGTCTGTAAAAAGTGATGGATTCATTGTGTGGGAGGGTACACGGTTCTTATTTTGCACAGTTTCTAATTGTGTCAGGAAGGCAACCTATTGTAACAGACCAGCTTGGACATGGTGTATTAATTCATAAGGTTTATTACATGATTAAATGGATGGTGTGGATGGAATTGATGTGTTACATTTTGTGTTTTGTGTTACACAGCTTCAGATGAGGGGATGCTAAATAATTTCATCTTCAAAGGAGTCCTGAAAGGCACTCCAGGGTTTGTGGATGAAGAGGAGGGAGTGAGGATGTCCATGGGACAGAAATGCGAAGAGATGAGGGCTTGAGAGATGAGTGGAGGTTGAGAAAGTGAAAAACATCAGTTTTAGAGAATTTGAGCGCTAGTGAATGTAGGGCCATCCAGTGACAGATAGCTGTGCAAGAAAGATTTGGAACTGCAAATGAGCACGAGGAAGGGAAACGTGATGATTTGACAGAATGCCTACAGTAGGATAAACTGAGAAAAGAGATGATCTTACCAATGGAAAATGTATAGAACAAAAATAATAAGGGAAGAAGGTCTGAGTAGATCCCTAGACATGTGTATTGTATTGTACCCTTTCCTTTTGCTCCATCCCTGACGTTGGTTAGCAGAGGGATGTTGTAGAAAGCCTGGTAATGAAGCATGCCACTACTACTGGGCGAGAGCAATTTTTACGAACATTGTGTTGTTTCCTATCAGACAGTGCCCCTGAGTAGATAGGAGCATCAGTTATCCCTCTTTTCCTAAGTTGTCTGCGTATGGTGTGAGAAATAAGGGAGGACAGAAAAGGAGAAGTACCTCTCTCCCGTTCTTTTGTGTTGTGTGTGAGCTAAAAAAAAAAACAAGCGAATGTCTATAGATATCAACGTATTGGTTTGCCTTTTATTGTTCAATAAACAATTCAGCATTTTAAACGTTTGTTGTACATCATGGTGGTGCAGTCACTGGCTGGGAAGCAGTACCATCAGTGGTAATCTTGAAAATGTTAAGAAACCTGTGAAACAAAAAAGCTAAGGATTTTCAGCGCACAATAATAAATAGTAGGATATTTTATAGCAGGCTTTAGGATAACAAATGTCCTGGGAGTGGTAAATATACATTGTAGGGCATAGACTTGGCAAATGTGTGGTGCAAAACTGTACATGCTATTTATTATTCAGGACAAAAGAAATTTAGTGCTGAAGTGAAGCATTTTTCACAGAGAAAAACCGGGTTTGTGTTGCCTTGTGATGCTTTGCATTAAGGGGAATCACTGAGGTGGACCAGCACACACTCCTTTTTCCTGCAAACACTGATCTACTAAGATTGCCAGACTAGTCTTTGGGTGAAAAACAAGCATATACCAGAAGCAGAGGTGAACAAGGGGAAATATTTTCATTAAAAAATAAATATATTGCATGTGTGCTGCAGTGCACGGCATACATTGAAGTGTTGGAACCGTCTGAGCTTGTGTATGTATAGGAGTTTACACTCAAAAGGTATGCTACAGTATGAATGCTCTGCTAAACAGTGCACTCTCACCAATGCACCATGGTGTGAGGCAGTACACCGTGCAAGGAAGCCTTGTTTAGGCATCACTGCTGAGAATGACTTAGCAGTAGACCAAACTTTCTAGCTATAGAGGCATTTCTTCTACCTTGTACAATGGAGCACAGCAAATTTGAATGTTGAGCTGCTTGGCATGAATAAATGAGTAAAATGTGACCTAAATATTTCTTCTAAAATCAGAGTGATGTGGTGGACTGTAGATATTTAGGGCCATATGTACAAAAGCTTTTTCCCATAGACACAGAATGGGTAAAATCCTTTCGTACATCTGGCCCTTAGGCCCATATTTATACTTTCTAAGCGCCGCATTTGCGGCATTTTTTTTCCGCAAAAGCATATCAAACTAACAAAACACAATTATTTTTTGTAAGTTTGCGCCACTTTTATCTAAAAAAATTGCGCAAATGCGGTGCTAAAAAAGTATAAATATGGGCCTTAGTACATACCATGGTATATCTTCAACTTCTAATCAGACCAGAACTTGTTAGTCTCCACATTGCCTTGGTGTGAAGTAAATAGTACATTAAACAACTTATGCAACTAATGGGCCAATTTACAGTTTCAATGACAGGATGTTCTTTTACAGATGCAACAGAATACCCTGTTAGCCAAAATTTCAGTCTGACTGCCTCATTTAGAGCTAGATGGACTGTGAACTGTCAGGTGATGGATTACCTGTTGGCTCAGTCGATGTAAAGCTTCCTCTAGTACCCTAAGGAAGTAGGCACTGCTGGAGGAAGGAGGTTAACTTCCTTATTTAGGGTGGATGTTGCAAGGCCCTTGTTTTCTGTCTGTTAAGGCCAGGACAAATATGGTGGTGAGGGACCCTCTTGCCCTGGGAGAAAACTCCAAAGGTGTGGAGTTCATTAGGTTTTTGTTTTGCAAAGATAAACACCGCTTTGGGAGTTTGTTTTAGAAAAATTAAAAAATGTCAAATGTTTGGTGGATGATCATCAAATCAACAGCTGCATGCATCAAACATTTTGAATGCGGGTCCGTTGGTCATCTCTAAATTTGGTAGATGGTACATGGTAGTCTGTCAAGATGGCCAAGGTAATACTCTCAGCCACATTGGCAGACTGTACTCAGTCTGTCAAAGTCTATATCGGCCCCTAAATGACTACATAAACTTCCATGCTAAACACAGCTAAGCATCTCACGTACACCACCTATTTCCTCAACTTTGTAATTTATCCTGGGTAAGAGCACTGGAGTGTTTCTATTTTTTGGGAAACATACATATTTTTTAAACTTATGTAGGGAGTGTCCCCATCATTCCAATAAATACATTTTACCACCTAGGAAATGCTTTTAGGATGCTCAGTGTGAAGACATTAGAATGCAAGTGATGAAATGTAAGAGAGGAAGAAGATCAACATTGAGTAACTTTGGACACTCCTACTCTTATGGTATAGTGTGCATCAGTCTTACTCTCAGCATTGAAAAGCTGACAAACTGCCCAGAGTTCTCTTTTAATTGGCCTATTATATGGGAGTTCTATTGCTTATTTATGTTGTCATTGTACTTTATGTAGTTTGTTGTAATGTGAGGGTGTCTGTTTACATCCCAGTAAAGCTCTCAATTAGTGTTGCTTTTAAGTATATTGATAATATTCTTAATACTTTGGCACTTTTCTTACAGACATCCTTTCACTTACTATTTGTATTAATCACTCTTAATGATTACACTTTTTGTGTATTAAGTCATTTGTTACTTTACTTTCCTCACCCGGCTTTTTTTCCATGTTGCTCATAGTGGTCATGGTGATAATGACACATTGGAGTGTTGAGGGAATTCCCTCGCCTTTCATCTTGGCCCATGTTTCTTTTTTCTCATAAAAGCAGCTATATTACAAAGCTTTTACAGCACCCGCCTGCAGGATTATTGAATGCATGCCGAAGGCAAGCCATTTTAAGTTGTCCAGGCCTAATTGAGAGCAGGTGCCAGTCTCTCTGGTAGTTTCCTGACGTGCTATATAGATACATAGGTGCCAATTTTTCCAGGTCAATGCGTGATGTGCTGGTCTAGTCCAAGTTTTTTTCTTCGAATTCTGGGACTTGTAGTCCTGTTTTATAATGGAATAAACAAGACAACAAGATCCAGAATTTAAATAAAAATCCTGGAGCGGCATATTATGCATGGACCTATGAAATTTGTCAGGGCTGCAGATACTCTGATATCACTACAGCCCATTTGGTCACTGCTTCTTCAGCCCTAAAATCTTTGTTTGGCCAATTAGAATATTTTAGGTCCTATGTCACACAATTGTGACTACCTAACTAAAACTATGAAACTTCCAAGAATGAATCATGCTCTGGAGATCCTTGACATGGTTGCTGCTGAAAATCTAGAACTAACTTGAGATATTACTTATTCCAATAAAATGGTTAATAGAAATGACCATTTTGTAAATTAAAGAAGCCATACCACTAACATATGGCATTTGCATAACAAACCTGTCTAAATTAAAAGAATGGGAAGTGTAGCTATTATAGAAAGACATTCACTTATTGCATCCACACCCATGTCTGTCCATATCAGGACTTGAGAGCTTGCAATAACTGATTTCACCACCCTCAACTTCAACCTTTTCCTTTGTACTAACACATTGATCAACTAATCCTATACCTGCTTCTCCTGGAGATTTATGTGACATCTACTTCTTTATTACATTTTAATCGGGTCATTATGATTACTGGGCTGGCTTCTTGTCGGATAGGTCTATCTGGGATTTTGGAAATGCCTTCCCTCAGTCAGACCCACCCAAATGGTTAAATGACCAACCCACTTTAAAGTTTCTTTTAGGCTTGCTTTTAACAGTAGAGCCTTAGCTATCTTTCAAGATATTTGACGAGAATATCCATTGGCATTTTTTGTATTCTTTATGAGGCTTATTGTAACATATGCCGGACAGACTATGGGGGTCATTCTGACCCTGGCGGTCGCGGAAGCACCGCCAACAGGCTGGCGGTGCTTCCTGGGCCATTCTGACCGCGGCGGTAAAGCCGCGGTCAGAAAAGGGGAACCGGCGGTTTCCTGCCGGTTTACCCCTGGCCCAGGGAATCCTCCATGGCGGCGCTGCTTGCAGCGCCGCCATGGGGATTCCGACCCCCTTCCCGCCATCCTGTTATCGCCAGGAACAGGATGGCGGGAACGGGTGTTGTGGGGCCCCTGGGGGCCCCTGCACTGCCCATGCCACTGGCATGGGCAGTGCAGGGGCCCCCTAACAGGGCCCCACAAAGATTTTCAGTGTCTGCTTTGCAGACACTGAAAATCGTGACGGGTGCCACTGCACCCGTCGCACCCCTGCAAATCCGCCGGCTCCATTCGGAGCCGGCTTCCTCTTTGCAGGGGCTTTACCGCTGGGCCGGCGGGCCATCTTTTGGAGATCACCCGCCGGCCCAGCGGGAAAGTTAGAATGACCGCTGCGGTCATTTGACCGCGGTGCGGTCTTTTGGCGGTCTCCGCCCGGCGGGCGCCGCCCGCCGCCCGCCGGGGTCGGAATGACCCCCTATGTGTAAATTCAAGACAAAAAGTTTGGAACAAAGGTTAATGATTTGCAGCAACGCCATAAGATCAAATTGTGTGCATTATTTTAGTAAATGTAAGCATGTAGAAACATAGATTGCCACAACTGAATTTCAAGCAAGTGAAACTATTAAAATTGCATATAACAGTGGCTATATTTAGAAACTACCTCTCCAAAGAGAACTCTAGTGAAATGAATAGTTGGGCAAAAGGCCCCTGATGGGCTTATTGTGAAGGTTAATGATTCTGACTTCTATAAAACATAACACTTGATGAAGATTGTATTGCTAATATCTGTTAATAGTACCCAAATCTTTGAGGGACCCATAGAATGTGTGAGAAAGGAACTCTTTTTCTGTGGTCATCCTGATTTTGTGTAGCTGACGCTGCTGTTCTTTTTTACTCTGTGCACTAGGACTACTATCCAGGCCCCAGCGCATGTGCTTCTACCCCTAAGATATGTAAAATTTGGCGTACTCCCAGTTAGCCTATTTAACTTTACTGTAAGTCCATAATATATGGTATCCCAAACGTTTTTGATGTAATGTTTGAATTAATCTCAGGCACTGATAATTACTTAGGGCCACATCCCAGTCCATTGTTATGTTGCAAACCATGACACCTCAGTGTGCATCTAGCCAAATGAGTCTTGACCTTGCTCCAGTGGGAACAGTCCAGCCCAAACTGCCTGGCCAGGTCCTCCCTGTAGGAAGTTGGCTCTATATATACTATCTCAAAGTAAGAGATAGTGTGCACAGAGACCAAGGGTTCCCCTTAGAGGTAAGATAGTGGAAAAATTAGATAATTCTAATGCTTTATTTTGTGGTAGTGTGGTCGAGCATTAGGATTATCAGAGGATAGTGTTAAGCATTTGTTGTACACACACAGGCAATAAAGGAGGAACACACACTCAAAGACTTACCTCCAGGCCAATAGTTTTTATATAGAAAAATATTTGTTCTTAATTTATTTTTAGAACCACAAGTTCAAGATTTGAAGTACATACATAAAATGCAAGGTACTCCACACAGGTAAGTTAGGAACTTTGAATTACAGCAATAACATATACAGTTTTTGTTAAAATGGCAATAAGCTATTTTAAAAGGAGACAGTGCAAAAATCAACAGTTCTTGGGGGAAGTAAGTATTGGTTAGATTGTGAGGTAAGTAAGACACTTACAAGTCTCAGTTCCGGGCCTAGGCAGCCCACTGTTGGGGGGTCAAGGCAACCCCAAAGTTACCACACCAGCAGCTCAGGACCAGTCAGGTGCAGAGGTCAAAGAGGTGCCCAAAACACCTAGATGCCTCTGGAGAACAGGGGTGCTCCAGTTCCAGTCTGCCAGCAGGTAAATACCTTCGTCCTCGGGGGGAAGACCAGGGGGGTTTTGTAGAGCACTGGGGGAGACACAAGTAGGCACCCAAAACACACCCTCAGCAGCACAGGGCGGCCGGTGCAGTGTGCAAAGCAGGCGTCAGGTTTTATATAGGAAATAATGGAGGGTCCCGGGGGTCACTCTAGCGGTGCAGGCAGGGCACAGAGGGGCTTCTCGGGCCAGCCACCACCTGGGCTAGGCAGTGGGTCACCTGGGGGTCACTCCTGTCCTGAAGCTCGGTTCCTTCTGGTCCTGGGGGCTGCGAGTGCAGTGCTTGGTCCAGGTGTCGGGTCCCGGGTTACAGGCAGTCGCGGTTAGGGGGAGCCTCTGGATTCTCTCTGCAGGCATCCCTGTGAGGGTCCAGGGGGGTTGTCTCGGGCTACTCACGGGGTCACAGTCGCCTGGGAGTCCTCCCTGTCGGGTTGGTTCTTTGGAGCTTGAGTCGGGGGCATCGGGTGCAGAGGGTGAAGTCTTACTCTTCCGGCTGAAAGAGTGAAGTCTTTAGAAGTTGCAAGAAAGTTGCAAAGTTGTTTCTTGTTGTTGAGCAGAGCCGCTGCTCATGGGAGATTCTTGGTCCTTAGGTTCAGGGCAGTCCTCTGAGGCTTCAGAGGTCCCTGATCCCTGTTGGATGCATCGCTATTGCAGTTTTTCGCTTCAGGAGACAGGCTGGTAGGGCTGGGCCAAAGCAGTTGTCGTCTCCATCGTCTCTGCAGGGCTTTCAGGTCAGCAGTCCTTCTTCTTGGTTCAGGTTGCAGGAATCTGATTTCCTGGGTTCTGGGGTGCCCCTAAATACTAAATTTAGGGGTGTGTTAGGTCTGGGAGGGCAGTAGCCAATGGCTACTGTCCTGGAGGGTAGCTACATCCTCTTTGCGTCTCCTCGCTGAGGGGAAAGGGGCACATCCCTATTCCTATTTGGGGTAATCCTCCAAAACTAAGATGGAGGATTTCTAAAGGCAGGGGTCACCTCAGCTCAGGACACCTTAGGGGCTGTCCTGACTGGTAGGTGACTACTCCTTGTTTTCCTAATTATCTCCTCCAGCCTTGCCGCCAAAAGTGGGGGCAGTGGCTGGAGGGCAGGCATCCCCACTAGCTGGGATGTCCGATGGCACAGTAAGAAAAGGGGTGAGCCTTTGAAGCACCCTGCCAGGTGTTACTGTTTTTGCAGGGGGAGGTGTGAGGCACCTCCACCTAGTACAGGCTTTGTTCCTGGCCACAGAGTGATAAAGGCACTTCCCCATGTGGCCAGCAACTCGTCTGCTTCTGGCAGGCTGGCAGAAACCGGTCATCCTGACACTAGAAGTTGGATTGGTATTCAGGGGGTGTCTATAAGATGCCCTCTGGGTGCATTTTACAATACATTCTACACTGGCATCAGTGTGCATTTATTGTGCTGAGAAGTTTGATCCCAAACTTCCCAGATATCAGTCTAGCCATTATGGAACTGTGGAGTTTGTGTTTGACAAGCTCCCAGACCATATACCCTTATGGCTACCCTGCACTTACAATGTCTAAGGTTTTGCTTAGACACTGTAGGGGCATAGTGCTCATGCACATATGCCCCCACCTGTGGTATAGTGCACCCTGCCTTATGGCTGTAAGGCCTGCTAGAGGGGTGACTTACCTATGCCACAAGCAGTGTGAGGTTGGCATGACACTCTGAAGGGTGTGCCATGTCAACTTAGTCATTTTCTCCCCACCAGCACACACAAGCTGTGAGGCAGTGTGCATGTGCTGTTTGAGGGGTCCCAATGGTGGCATAAGACATGCTGCAGCCCTTAGAGACCTTCCCTGGCATCAGGCCCCTTGGTAACAGGGGTACCAGTTACAAGGGACTTATCTGACTGCCAGGGCTGTGCCAATTGTGGAAGCAAAGGTACAGTCTAGGGAAAGAACACTGGTGCTGGGGCCTGGTTAGCAGGGCCCCAGCACACTTTTAATCAAAACCTGCCATCAGCAAAGGCAAAAAGTCAGGGGGTAACCATGCCAAGGAGGCATTTCCTTACACAACCCTCCCCCCCCCCAACGAAAGAGGATGAGACTAACCTTTCCAAAGAGAGTCTTCATTTTCTAAGTGGAAGAACCTAGAAAGGCCATTAGCATTGACATGGAAAGTCCCAGGTCTGTGTTCCACTACAAAGACCATTCACTGTAGGGATATGGACCACCTCAACAGTTTAGGGTTTTCTCCTTTCGTTTGCATTTGCCATCTGAGAGGTCTGTGGTCAGTTTGAACTATGAAGTGGGTAACAAAAAGGTATGGCCTCAACTTCTTCAGGGACCAGATCACAGCAAAGGCCTCCCTCTCAATGGCACTCCAACGCTGCTCCCTGGGGAGTAACCTCCTGCTAATAAAAGCAACAGGCTGGTCAAGGCCATCATCATTCGTTTGGGACAGGACTGCTCTTATTCCATGTTCAGAGGCATCTGTCTGCACAATGAACTGCTTAGAGTAATCTGGAGCTTTCAACACTGGTGCTGTACACATTGCTTACTTCAGGGTGTCAAAGGCCTTTTGAGAGTCCACGTTGCAGTTCACTTTCATAGGCATTTTCTTGGAGGTAAGTTCTGTGAGTGGTATCACTATTGATCCATATCCCTTCACAAACCTCCTATAGTACCCAGTCAAGCCAAGGAATGCCCTGAATTGAGTCTGGGTTTTTGGAGTTACCCAGTCCAGAATAGTCTGGATCTTGGGTTGGAGTGGTTGAACTTGGCCTCCACCTACAAGGTGACCCAAGTAAACCACAGTACCCTGCCCTATCTGACATTTAGATGCCTTGAAAGAGAGGCCTGCTGCTTGCAGGGCCTGCAAAACCTTCTTCAGGTGGACCAGGTGATCCTGCCAGTTGGAGCTAAAGACAGCAATATCATCAAGATAAGCTGCAGTAAAGGACTCCAAGCCAACCAGGACTTGATTCACCAACCTTTGGAAGGTGGCAGGGGCATTCTTTAAGCCAAAGGGCATCACAGTAAACTGGTAGTGCCCACCAGGTGTAGAGAATGTTTTTTTTTCTTTTGCTCCTGGTGCCATTCTTATTTGCCAGCACCCTGCTGTTAAGTCAAAGGTACTTAAGTATTTGGCAGCACCCAATTTGTCTATTAGTTCAGCTGCCATTGGAAAGGGTTGAGCATCTGTCTTGGTGACAGAATTAAGCCCTCTCTAGTCCACACAGAACCTCATCTCTCTCTTGCCATCTTTTGTGTGAGGTTTGGGGACCAAGACCACTGGGCTAGCCAGAGTGCTCAATCACTCCCAACTCTAGCATCTTGTGGCCTTCCACTTTGATGCTTTCTTTAACTTGGTCAGACTGTCTAAATATTTTGTTTTCGACAGGCATGCTGTCTACTGTGTCCACATCATGGGTACACAGGTGTGTCTGAACATGGGTTAGATAAAAGAGCTCAGTAAACTGCTGGAGGACTTGCCTGCAGTCAGCCTGCTGTTGGCCAGAGAGGGTGTCTGAATCGATCACTCCATCTATTGAGCCATCATTATGGTCAGTGGAGAGGAGATCTGGGAGAGGTTTACTCTCTACTTCCTGGTCCTCATCTGTAACCATTAACATGTTTACATCAACCCTATCATGGAAGAGTTTGAGGCGGTTAACATGGATCACCCTCTTGGGCGTCCTGCTAGTGCCTAGGTCCACCAGGTAGGTGACCTGACTTCTTTTCTAGCACTTGGTAAGGGCCACTCCATTTGTCCTGAAGTGTCCTTGGAGCCACAGGCTCCAGAACCCATACTTTCTGCCCTGGCTGAAACTCAAGCATAGCAGCCTTTTGGTCATACCACATCTTCTGGAGTTGTTGGCTGGCCTCAAGGTTTTTGCTTGCCTTTTCCATGTACTCTGACATCCTTGAACGTAGGCCTAGTACGTAGTCCACCACATCTTGTTTAGGCTCATGAAGAGGTCTCTCCCAGCCTTCTTTTACAAGACCTAGTGGTCCCCCAACAGGATGGCCAAACAGAAGTTCAAAGGCGGAAAATCCTACTCCCTTCTGAGGCACCTCTCTGTAGGTGAAACACAGGTATGGCAAGAGGACATCCCATATCCTTTTGAGTTTTTCAGGGAGCCCCATGATAATGCCCTTCAATGTCTTGTGGAATCTCTCAACAAGGCCATTGGTTTGTGGATGGTATGGTGTGGTGAATTTGAAAGTCACCCCACACTCATTCCACATGTGTTTTTGGTACGCTGACATGAAGTTGGTACCTCTGTCAGAAACCACCTCCTTAGGAAATCCCACTCTGGTAAAAATACCTATAAGTGCTTTGGCTACTGTAGGGGCAGTAGTGGACCTAAGGAGAATTGCTTCAGGGTACCTAGTAGAATGATCCACTACTACTAGGATGTATTGGTTCCCTGATGCTGTGGGAGGTTCAAGTGGACCCACTATATCCACTCCCACTCTTTCAAAGGGGACCCACACCACTGGGAGTGGACTGAGGGGGGCCTTTGGATGACCACCTGTCTTACCACTGGTTTGACAGGTGACACAGGAGGTGCAAAACTCCTTAACCTTCTGGGACATATTGGGCCAATAGAAATGGTTGACTAACCAACCCCATGTGTTGGTGTGTCCCAAATGCCCAGCAAGGGGAATGTCATGGGCTAAGGTCAGAATGAACTCCCTAAACTCATGGAGCACTACCACTCTCCTAGTGGCACCAGACTTGGGATATCTTGCCTCAGTGTAAAGGAGTCCATCTTCCCAATAGACCCTGTGTGTCCACTGACATTTCCTTTTCCTTGCTCAGCTGCTTGCTATCTTAGGCCTTCAAGAGAGGGACATGTTTCTTGCCCCTTACACAGCTGTTCCCTTGAGGGTCCCCCTGGGCCCAAGAGCTCAACCTGGTAAGGTCCCAGCTCCATGGACTCAGTTCCCTCAGGGGATAGAACATCTTCCTGGGAAGAGAGGTTCTGTTTTGTATGCTGTGCTGAAGCTGGTTCCCCAATCTTCTTTCCTTTCTCTTGGAAGGTTGGGCCATTATTCCAGACTACAACACTTCTTTGCCACCCTGAGCCCTGCACTGTGCCCTTGTCTTGACACACACCAGTTCAGGGATACCCAGCATGGCTGCGTGGGTTTTGAGTTCTACCTCAGCCCATGCTAAGGACTCCAGTTCATTTACAAGCAGACATTCCACTGGTACTACTTGTTTCAGGCCAGTGACCCGTCCCCATTCTAAAGTTACCATTGCCATGGATGGATTTTAGTCTGATTGTCAGCATTTATGACTGGATATGTCTGTCTAGCCTGGTATTGTCCTGGGGAAACCAGTTTGTCTATCACCATAGTGACACTGGCACCTGTATCCCTCAGGGCTTGTACTCTAGTCCCATTAATTAAGAGCTGGTGCCTGTATTTTTGCATGTTAGGTGGCCAGGCAGCAAGTGTGGCTAGGTCCACCCCACCCTCTGTTGATCCCACCTGGAGACTGGCTATTTCAGTGCTAACTGTAGTAGTAGTTGTGGGACTTTTCTTGGGACAGACCTTGTCTCCAGTTTGGTGTCCATGTTGAGTACGGATTTGACACCAGGCCTTTTTGGGATCAAAGTTTTTACCCTTATACCCAAATGAGGATTGTGAAGAGGCTTTGGACCCACCCTCCTGAGCAGGTTTTTGGGGCCCTGTAGAAAACTCTTTACTTTTTCCCTTGGATGTCTCAACACTCTTCCCCTGGGGAGGCTTTGTGACCCCTTTCTTTTGGTCACCCCCTGTCAAAGCCTTGGTCACCCTAGTCTTGACCCAATGGTCTGCCTTCTTTCCCAATTTTTGGGGAGAAGTTCGACCTACGTCTACCAGATGCTGATGCAGTTTATAATTGAAACAATTACCTAAAAGATGTTCTTTCATAAACAAGTTATACAGCCCATCATAATCATTTACACCACTGCCATTAATCCAACCATCTAGTGTTTTGACTGAGAAGTCAACAAAATCAACCAGGTCTGGGTCGAGGATTTTTCAGCCCCCCTGAGCCTAATCCTGTACCGCTCAGTTGAGAATCCAAAGCCCTCAATCAGGGTAGCCTTCCTGAGGTCATAGGATTCTGCATCTTTACCAGAAAGTGTGAGGAATATATCCCTACTCTTTCCAGTGAACATTTCCCAAAGGAGAGCACCCCAGTGAGATTTGTTTGCTTTTCTGGTTGCACAAGCCCCCTCAAAAGCTGTGAACCACTTGGTGATATCATCACCATCTTCTTATTTTGTTACAATCCCTTTGGTGATTTTTTAGCATGTCAGTATTCTCTCTTACCCTATTTATGTTGCCGCATCCATTGATGGAAGCTAAACCCATCTCTTGTCTTTCCCTCTCTATGGCTAGGAGCTGTCTCTCCAAAGCAAGTCTTTTGGCCATCCTGGCTAACAGGAGGTCATCTTCATTGAGGCCTCCCTCAATGCTTCCAGAGTTACTGGTCTCCCCTGTGGAAGAACCAGTATCTCTGACTAACACTTGTGGAGTCAGGGTTTGAGGGACCCTGGTCTCCATAATTAGGACAGGAGGGAGGGAATCATCCTCCTGTTCACTAATTTCTTCCTCTGTAGGGTGATGCTCAGAGGAGGGGTCTTTGCAAACTCTGCCAAAAGCTCCTGGAGCTTAACTTTGGTAGGGTTGGGCCCAGTCTTTACATTTTTTAGCTTACAGAGAGTCCTTAACTCTGACATCCCTAGATGCAGGTAAGGGGTGAGATTGAGTTCAACCACCATCTCATCTGTGCTAGACATTATTTCTCTAAAAGTTGGGATAACTTTTTAAGACTCTAAAAACTACTTCTAGAACTTAAATCCAAACTTTGACAAACTTTTAAACTCTAAAAGAAATGCTAACAGGGACTTACACAAGGCCCTAGCAGGATGTTTAAAAGTTTAGAAAAATAGCTCAGATTTCAAAAATCAGTTTCTAATGACAATTTTTGGAATTTAGTTGTGTGATCACGTATTGGCTGAGTAGTCCAGCAAATGCGAAGTCTTAGACCCCCCGCTGATCCATCAATGTAGGAAGTTGGCTCTATATATACTATCTCAAAGTAAGAGATAGTGTGCACAGAGTCCAAGGGTTCCCCTTAGAGGTAAGATAGTGGCAAAATTTGATTAATCTAATGCTCTATTTTGTGGAAGTGTGGTCGAGCAGTAGGCTTATCAGAGGGTAGTGGTAAGCATTTGTTGTACACACACAGGCAATATATGAGGAGCACACAGTCAAAGACTTAACTCCAGGCCAATAGTTTTTATATAGAAAATTATATTTTCTTAATTTATTTTTAGAACCACAAGTTCAAGATTTGAAGTAAATACATAAAATGCAAGGTACTCCACACAGGTAAGTTAGGAACTTTGAATTAGAGCAATAACATGTACAGTTTTTGTTAAAATGGCAATAAGCTATATTAAAAATAGACACAGTGCTACAATCAACAGCTCCTAAGGGAGGTAAGTATTGGTTAGATTGTGAGGTAAGTAAGACACTTATAAGTGTCAGTTCCTTGGCATAGGCAGCCCACTGTTGGGGGTTCAAGGCAACCCAAAGTTACCATACCAGCAGCTCAGGTCCGGTCAGGTGCAGAGGTCAAAGAGGTGCCCAAAACACATAGGCACCTATGGAGAACAGGGGTGCTCCGGTTCCAGTCTGCCAGCAGGTAAGTACGTGCGTCCTCGGGGGGCAGACCAGGGTTGTTTTGTAGAGCACTGGGTGGGACACAAGTAGGCACACAAAACACACCCTCAGCGGCACAGGGGCGGACGAGTGCAGTGTGCAAAGCAGGCGTCGGGTTTTGTATAGGAAATAATGGAGACACCCAGGGGTAACTCTGGCGGTGCAGGCAGGGCACAGGGGGCTTCTCGGGCCAGCCACCACCTGGGCTAGGCAGAGGGTCGTCTGGGGGTCCCTCCTGCACTGAAGTTCGGTTCCTTCTGGTCCTGGAGGTGCAGTGCTTGGTCCAGGCATTACAGGTAGTCGCGGTCAGGGGGAGCCTCTGGATTCTCTCTGCAGGCATCGCTGTTGGAGTCCAGGGGGGTCATCTTGGGCTACTCCCGGGGTTGCAGTCACCTGGGAGTCCTCCCTGTGGTGTTGGTTCTCTGGAGCTCGAGTTGGGGGCGTCGGATGCAGAGGGTGAGGTCTCACGCTTTCGGCGGGAAGAGTGAAGTCTTTAGAAGTTGCAAGAAAGTTGCAAAGTTGTTGCTTGTTGTTGAGCAGAGCCGCTGTTCATGGGAGTTTCTTGGTCCTTAGGTTCAGGGCAGTCTTCTGAGGCTTGAGAGGTCACTGGTCCCTCTTGGATACATCACTGTTGCAGTTTTTTCAGTCAGGAGACAGGCCGTTAGGGCTGGGGCCAAAGCAATTGTCGTCTCTGTCGTCTCTGCAGGGCTTTCAGGTCAGCACCTTCTTCTCGGTTCAGGTTGCAGGAATCTGATTTCCTGGGTTCTGGGGTGCCCCTAAATACTAAAGTTAGGGGTGCGTTTAGGTTTGGGAGGGCAGTAGCCAATGGCTACTGTCCTGGAGGGAGGTTACACCCTCTTTGAGCCTCCTCCCTGAGGGGAGGTGGGCACATCTCTAAACCTATTGGAGAAATCCTCCAAAACTAAGATGGAGGATTTCTAAAGGCAGGGGTCACCTCAGCTCAGGGCACCGTAGGGGCTGCCCTGACTGGTGGGTGACTCCTCCTTGTTTTCCTAATTATCTCCTCTAGCCTTGCCTCCAAAACTAGGGGTAGTGGCTGGAGGGGCGGGCATCTCCACCAGCCTTTGAGGCTCACCATCAGGTGTTACAGTTCCTGCAGGGGGAGGTGTGAAGCACCTCCACCCAGTAAAGGCTTTGTTCCTGGCCACAGAGTGACAAAGGCACTCTTCCCATGTGGCCAGCGACTTGTCTGCTTGTGGCAGGCTGGCAGAAACTGGTCAGCTTAACACTAGAAGACGGATTGGTATTCAGGGGGCATCTCTAAGATGCCCTCTGGGTGCATTTTACACTAAATTCCACCCTGGCATCAGTGTGCATTTATTGTGCTGAGAAGTTTGATACCAAACTTCCCAGATTTCAGTGTAGCCATTATGGAACTGTGGAGTTCGTGTTTGACAAACGCCCAGACCATATACTCTTATGGCTACCCTGCACTTACAATGGATTGTACGACAAAACAACGACTTCAAAAACAACTACTGCCTTAACAACGAGGTCGGAGCACCGACCTCGTTGCTACTACTAATGATTTTACCACGAATGCCTTAAAACGATATTTCGTTGTAAAGGCATTCCTGATAAAATCATTAGCAATAGGCACCATTCACCCTACATCCCTCACCCCATCCCCCCAACCCCACCCCAAAACCTAAAACCCCCTGACCCCCACCCACTCCCCAAAACCAAAAACGCCCCACCCCCCCAATCCCACCCTAAAACCTAAAACCCCCAGACCCCCCCACTCCCCAAAACCAAAAACGCCCCACCTCCCAATCCCACCCTAAAACCTAAAACCCCCTGACCCCCCACCCACTCCCCAAAACCAAAAACGCCCCACCACCCCAACCCCACCCCAAAACCTAAAACCCCCTGAACCCCCACCCACTCCCCAAAACCAAAAATGCCCCACCCCCCAACCCCACCCAAAAACCTAAAACCCCCCACCCACTCCCCAAAACCAAAAACGCCCCACCCCCCCAACCCCACCCTAAAACCTAAAACCCCCTGACCCCCACCCACTCCCCAAAACCAAAAACACCCCACCCGCACAACCCCACCCTAAAACCTAAAACCCCCTGACCCCCCACCCACTCCCCAAAACCAAAAACGCCCCACCCCCCAACCCCACCCCAAAACCTAAAACCCCCTGACCCCCCACCCCCTCCCCAAAACCTAAACCCACCACTTACCTTCTCCAACTCCCTTCTTTGTACCTTAACCACGCATGTTCGTTGTTCAGAACATACGTAGTTAAGGCACAGAAAACCAGAGTCGTGGTTAAAAAAAGCGTTGTTGCGCCTTCGTTAACCACGACTTTCAGAAAAAAAAAGTCGTAAAAAAGGATGTTTCCCCTTACAATGTCTAAGTTTTTGCTTAGACACTGTACGGGCATAGTGCTCATGCACATATGCCCCCACTTGTGGTATAGTGTATCCAGCCTTAGGACTGCAAGGCCTGCTAGAGGGGTGACGTACCTATGCCACAAGCCGTGTGAGGTTGGCATGGCACTCGGAGGGGAGTGCCATGTCGACTTAGTCATTTTCTCCCCACCAGCACACACAAGCTGTGAGGCAGTGTGCATGTGCTGAGTGAGGGGTCCCAAGGGTGCCATAAGACATGCTGCAGCCCTTAGAGACCTTCCCTGGCATCAGGGCCCTTGGTACCAGGGGTACCAGTTACAAGAGACATATCTGAGTGCCAGGGATGTGCCAATTGTGGAAGCAAAGGTACAGTCTAGGGAAAGAACACTGGTGCTGGGTCCTGGTTAGCAGGGTCCCAGCACACTTTCAATCAAAACGTGGCATCAGCAAAGGCAAAACGTCAGAGGGTAGCCATGCCAAGGAGGCATTTCCTTACACTCCCTGTATGGGAACACAAGAAACCTAGAACCAGGTTCACCTTAAGTGGGAATGGTATGACCAGATGTGGCTCTGGTGTACACACTGTCACTGAAAAACAAGGTATACTGACCCTTAACTAGGACAAAACCAGTCCTGAGTTGCTGTGTTCTCGTTCAGGGAGGACCTGCCCTGGCATTTCAGGCTGAATAGTTCTCATTGGAGCAGAGTCAAGACTGATTTCCATTGGGTGGGTCCAAATTGAGGTGGCATATTGTGCAAAATAATGATGGATTGAGATGTAGCCCCAAATATTTACCAGTGGCTGAGAATAATTAAAGTATTCCGGCCTTCACCTTTTGTATGCTTCAAAATAAAGCAAAACGACTCGATAATGTATGGAGTGCTGAAACGTTTCAGACACTCACTCCCAGTCACGGATCTGGGTTAAATCCATTGTTCTTTGTCTCACCATGCCACCCCTTACTTCAAAATACAGCCATTGCATGGAAAGTCACATGTTACCTATGGACTACAGCACTACCTTTTCATTTACTAGTGTGACAAGACAAACACAACTCCAGGCCTACCACTCTAGCATAATCAAATTTCAAACAAGGCAACAATGGTACAACAGTCACATATTTCTTCTTATTTTAAATAGTATTAAGGTGATGGTGCTCAAAAAACTACAGCACACCTGTTGCCCAGTTAAAAAGGTATATGTCAAGCAAAGAAAGCCTTGTAGCCCACAAGGTATGGAGCATGGTATTTAAAAGGTGAGAATGTAGGAATCTAGGCCCTGATTTATACTTTTTGGTGCAAAACTGCACTAACTCAGTTTTGCACGAAAAAGTTTAACACCTTATTAAACCATTTCTGAGCACCAGCAGGGCACCATATTTGTGGAATGGTGCAAGCCGGTGCAAAGTGTAAGCTAGCGTAAAAAAACATGACGTTAGCCAGGTGGAGCTGGCAGTATGAAAGAAGGGGGTTTTGACCCAAAACATTGCGTTAGGCAGGTTAGAGTAAAAAAGAAAAAAGATTCGAATCAGCCTAGCGTCATTTTCTGATGTAAAACCATCCATACCACGTGACTCCTGTCTTAGAAAAGACAGGAGTCATGCCCACCACCCCAATGGCCAGCACAGGAGACCAGGGTCCCCTGGGCATGGCCATTACACCCAGTGCCATCTAGGGGGCCCATTTCAGGACCCGTACTTACCTACACTTACCTGGGATGAGGTCCCTCATCCTCCGCTGTCCCTCTGGTTTGGGTGGTGATGTCCCTGGGGCCTTGGGGGCACCTGTGGGCTTATTCCATTGTGTTCCACCATGGAAATAGGCCCACAGTTCCCCTACACCTGCCCTGACCCAGGTGTTAAATAATGGTGCAACACAAGCTTTGCACCATTATTTGACCCCTCCTCCCGTGCGTGATTTTAGCACAGGGGGATAAATATGGCACTAAGGCCATAGAGTAATTTTTTGCATGGGAACGCCTACTTTGCATCTCATTGACGCAAAGTAGGTTTCCACGTCCAAAAAATGACTTTGACGCTAAACGGGTCTAGCGCCAAAGTATAAATATCGAGTTCGTTTTGCACTGAATTTGAAATAAAAAAATGATGCAAATTAAGCACAAAACAAGTATAAATATGCCCCATAAAGTTAACATGTCCTTACCATGCCTACCAACCAAAAGCTATTTTTACTGTAGGAAGGCTGACTGACCCCTAAAGAAATACTGTAAACCAATATTAAATAATAATTCTGTATCTCAGGAATGGGGCCTGATGGAAAAATTATTACGTCTATTTTTCATATTTATTAAAAGCCTGCATTCATTGAGCAGTTGGATGTTTGCTAAATATTAAGAGAAGGAACATTTAGAAAGTCATCTTTTCCCTGCCAATTTGCATCAGCCCTCCAGCTGTCACCCATTGATGAATAGCCATGGTGAAGTGTGGAAACTCTTTCTAGATCAGAAACACTGGTCTGGGTGTGGGGAGGTGTTATTGTTTTCCTAGCAGAATGGCCAGCTGGCAGATGTCCAATTTATTTTACTTCAAAGGGGCTTCCCCTTTCACAAGCAGGTCTCTGGTGACACCTGGACCAGCCCATTCCTTTGTCAGGTAGGCACCAAACCCATTGGGGGTACAACTGCCTCTAAACTGGTTTCAAAATAACTGCATAACAGGGAGCTGCTCATTACCCTGACCACATCTCTGGGAAGGCACAGAGGATGCAAGAAGGGTTTCCTTTATCTTGGATTTATCTAGTGAGGGACACTTTGGGATAGTTTGCAGTAGTGCACATATGAAATGTGGCAAAAACGTATAGGTTTGCCCCAAGGAACATTTAACCAATTGGTTAGGGAGGGGCCAGGAGTCGTCCCTACCCATATGTTAGAGGCAGGCCTAACTGTGGCTCCCCAAGACACCTTCTTCAGAAAACTCTGAACCTGTTGAAGAACAGAAGAAGGAATGTACCACGTTTTGAGACATGACAGGAGACCTGAAGGGCTGTATCTTTTCCCACTTGTACCTAGCACAAAAAAGTGGACTCCAATTGTGAGTTGGTTGAAAAGCTTTGTAAGTTACAGGGTCACAACACGCTGCAAAAGGCTTTTTCTTGAAGTACCCAGCTGACCAATACCAACTGGTCCTGAAATGGACCCTGCTGGTGGCTTCTGGATTTAATCTTCACCTTCAAGTGCTATTCATGAGGTCCTGAGACACTTAGTTGTGTCTGTGACTTTCCCATATTATCTGAAAACCTAGGAATTTGGAAATTTTTGATCTTCAAGGACACTGATGGACTGGGTCAAGCCTACCTACCCACACAAGGTGTAACCTTGCTGGGCTGAAGAAACAAGGTTCCTGTGCGACAGAGCTTCTCCACAGCAGCAAATACAAATCACTGGGACCTCAGCATAAATGCATCTGGTCTTGTGGGAACCCCGTCTGACAAGGTTCACAGCTTTGGCCTACTGGAGGATTCTGAGCTCTGAAAATGAGACTTAGGGCCTGATTAGAACTCGGTGGACAGGTTACTCCATCACAACGGTGACAGATATCAGAATTCAAAATCAGACCCTAACTCTGAAGATAGAAATCTTGACTGGGCTTAGGCATCAAAAATATTCAGCTTGTGAGAGGACTTCCTTGGTGCAAAATTTGAATTTTCCTAATCTGAGCTTTTCCCGTCAAAGCCAAAGTCTTCACCAGGATCTTGTCCAATGCCTATCCTACACCATAGAGCCCTCTTCGGATGCATTCAGATGCTGTGCCCGCTGAAAGACTATGACTAAGTTGGAAAGCCAAATCTTCAACCACATTGAACCTGTTACTATATTCAACTGCACACCATTGCAGTTGGCCTGAGATCTCATCCAGGCCCCTGTCTGTGATGACCAGTTGACCCGCATTGAAACTTACGGCCAAATGTACAACCTTTAGTTTTGTGACTCGCAATTTGCAATCTGTTTGCAAATTGCAAATTGCGAGTCGCTAAACAAAATGTACAACAGTGTTAACCATACTGTTTTCAAATCCGAAATGGGTTGCAAGGGGACTGCCACCTTAATATTCATGAGGCAGGTCACTATTTGCGACCCATTTGTGAATGGCTGTACTTACAGGGATGGTGGCCTGCTGGGGTCAGCAGACCAGCAGGTCTGTGACTGCTTTTTCGAAAAAGAAGATTTTCTTTCACAACGGTGACAGATATCAGAATTCAAAATCAGACCCTAACTCCAAAGATAGAAATCTTGACTGGGCTTAGGCATCAAAAATATTCAGCTTGTGAGAGGACTTCCGTGGTGCAAAATTTGAATTTTCCTAATCTGAGCTTTTATCGTCAAAGCCAAAGTCTTCACCAGGATCTTGTCCAATGCCTATCCTACACCATAGAGCCCTCTTCGGATGCATTCAGATGCTATGCCCTCTGAAAGACTATGACTACTTTGGAAAGCCAAATCTTCAACCACATAGAACTTGTTACTATATTCGACTGCACACCATTGCAGTTGGCCTGAAATCTCATCCAGGCCCCTGTCTGCGGTGACCAGTTGACCCGCATTGAAACTTAGGGCCAGATGTACAACCTTTAGTTTTGTAACTCGTAATTTGCAATCTGTTTGCAAATTGCAAATTGCGAGTCACTAAACAAAATGTACAGCAGTATTAACCATACTGTTTGCAAATCCAAAATGGGTTGCAAGGGGACTGCCACCTTAATATTGATGAGGTAGGTCACTATTTGCAACCCATTTGTGAAGGGCTGTACTCACTGGGATGGTGGCCTGCTGGGGTCAGCATACCACCAGGTCTGTGACTGCTTTTTCGATAAAGAAGATTTTCTTTAAATGCAGCCCGTTGTCCTTAAAGGTAAATAGGTTGCATTTCAAGAATGAAAATTAAAAGTTTTCTTTTCATTTTGTTCAGAGAAGGCAATGGTCTGTGGAACCACTGTCTGTTCTGAAAAAAATTTTTCCTACCCTTCATAAAGGGGAAGGGGTCCCATGGGGACCGCTTCCCGTTTGCTAATGGGTTAGCACTAATTTAAAATTGGTGTTAACTGCAATTGTTTTTCAACTGAATTCACAGTAACAAAACAATCATACATCCCCCTGCAAGTCGCAATTAGAAAGGGATGCCCTCGGGGACCCCTTCCTAACTGAGAGTCACAATCCTTATTTTGCTAGTCGGCAACTGGACACCAACTCGCAAAATAGGGATGTGACATTGTACAAGGCCATTGTATGGTAGCACATGGCAATTTTCACTGTTTACGACCGCAAAATCACATCATACATCTGGCCTCAAATGCTTTTTTGTGCTATTTTTTATTTAAGTCTTCAAAAATTCATATCTCCAGTTAACCTTACTGGATTTCTGTTATCTTGGTGTCACTTTGATCATTAAATTGTTCTATATTGTTATAACCTGGAGGCATTTTTATTGTGATTTGATTTATTTCTTTTTAACTGCTTTGATATTTCTAAATCCTTTACACATTTTATCTAAGTTAAGCCTGCACTCTCTGTGCCATAGTTACCAATGGTTGAGCTCAGGTCTATATTACTGAGATCTGTAACTTTATCTGACAATATTCCTTGTGGTGGACCCTATCCCACACTAGCTATAAAATCACTTTCCCACATTATGCATTTCCTTGTTCCTTGCAGAAAAAGATGATTTTGGGAGGTAAGTTGAGACCAAAAATTCACATGGTCAGGCAGCCAATGGACACTATGGCGGTCATTCCTACCTTGGCGGGCGGCGGTCGCCGCCCGCCTGGAGGGAACCGCCAGAAGACCGTACCTTTGACCGCGGCGGTCATTCTGTCTTTCCCGCTGGGCTGGCGGGCGACCGCCAAAAGGCCGCCCGCCCGCCCAGCGGGAAAGCACCAGCAACGAGGAAGCCGTCTCCGAATGGAGCCGGCGGAGTTGCTGGTGTGCGACGGGTGCAGTTGCACCCGTCGCGATTTTCAGTGTCTGCCAAGCAGACACTGAAAATCAATGTGGGGCCCTGTTAGGGGGCCCCTGCAGTGCCCATGCCAGTGGCCTGGGCACTGCAGGGGCCTCAAAGGGCCCCACGACACCCGTTCCTGCCAGCCAGGTTCTGGCGGTGAAAACCGCCAGAACCAGGTTGGCGGGAAGGGGGTCGGAATCCCCATGGCGGCGCTGCTTGCAGCGCCGCCGTGGAGGATTCAAAGGGGCAGCGGGAAGCCGGCGGGAAACCGCCAGCTTCCCTTTTCTGACCGCGGCTTTACCGCCGCGGTCAGAATAGCCCCAGAAGCACCGCCAGCCTGTTGGCGGTGCTTCCTCCGTCCCCTACCCTGGCGGTCTCGGACCGCCAGGGTAGGAATGACCCCCTATGATACCTATCAGGAACATGATCATGGTGAGGCGAATTTCACAGTACATGGCAAACCTCATTTTATTGTATGAACTGAGAGAAATAAGTATTGAGTGATGATTATGTGTCTTTGCTCTAAAAACTGAGGGCCATATTTATACTTTTTGACGCAAAACTGCGCTAACGCAGTTTAGCGCCAAAAAAATTAGCGCCGGCTAACGCCATTCTGAAGCGCCATGCGGGCGCCGTATTTATTGAATGGCGTTAGCCGGCGTTAGCCGACCGGCGCTGCCTGGTGTGCGTGAAAAAAAAACACGTACACCAGGCAGCGCCGGCGTAGGGAAAAATGGCGTTTGGGCGTCCTAAAATGGGGCAAGTCAGGCTGAGGCAAAAAAAACGTCTTAACCCGATTTGTGCCATTTTTTTTTGGCGCCCAACCCCCATTAACATGACTCCTGTCTTAGCAAAGACAGGAGTCATGCCCCCTTGCCCAATGGCCATGCCCAGGGGACTTCTGTCCCCTGGGCATGGTCATTGGGCATAGTGGCATGTAGGGGGGCACAAATCAGGCCCCCCTATCCCCCCCAAAAAATAAAAAATAAATACTTACCACAACTTACCTTTTCTTCCCTGGGGTGGGTCCCTCCATCCTTGGGTGTCCTCCTGGGGTGGGCAAGGGTGGCAGGGGGTGTCCCTGGGGGCTTGGGAGGGCACCTCTGGGCTCATTCTGAGCCCACAGGTCCCTTAACGCCTGCCCTGACCCAGGCGCTAAAATCCAGCGCAAATGAGGGTTTTTTAGTCCCGCCCACTCCCGGGCGTCATTTTTGCCCGGGAAATCCGACGCAATAGCATCGGAGTCATTTTTTAAGACGGGAACGCCTACCTTGCATATCATTAACGCAAGGAAGGTGTTCACGCAAAAAAATGACGCTAACTCCATGAACTTTGGCGCTAGACGCGTCTAACGCCAAAGTATAAATATGGAGTTAGTTTTGCGTCGAATTTGCGTCGAAAAAAATGACGCAAATTTGGCGCAAACAGAGTATAAATATGCCCCTGATTACTTTGGTTACCCTTAAGAAAAATTATATCCATTTTCCACAAATTTTCCATTCTATTGAATAGTTGTCTTGAAGAAGGAAGATTTGTCCAAATGTATGTTTAGGAAAAAAGCCAAGTAAAAGATAGTGTGAAATCTATTTTGAGGTGACAGAACTGATTTCCCTTATTGCCTTGAATATTCTGTTTGGTAAACACAACCCATTAATATAACAACCTGCGATAATCCAGATGGCCTACTACCAGCCCTCTCTAACAAAGATAGTAGACACATTCTTACCATAAAATGACATCGGATCTACCATCCAAGCCCCTGTACTTTTTCACCTGGATTGTGGGAATGTCCTGATTCAGGCTTCTTAGACTCCACAATGGTCACCCTAGAGAAAAATGTACACATACCAGCACACCTCACAATGGGTCTGAAAAAATATATCCATATAATCTCTACCTAGATGGATCTCAACTGACTCTCCTTGCTGGCCCACATCATCTTGAAAATCAGCTACTGCAACATGAAAACCATCACAGACAACCCCCTGCCTGTATGGCTCAAGACCTTATCATCCCCAGTGCTTTTGGTACATTTGCAGCCAGGAAACCTTCAGATTAGAGTTTAACAAGCATAACAAATGAAAACAACAAAGGACTAGGCCATTTATGTGTCAAGATCTGGAACATAATTCATTTATCCATTAGGACTTCCCAAACACTTCATCCTTTTCAGAAATTGCTGAAGACCTACCACTTTAAAGAATACTACACCTTGATGCAGTAGAAATCCTCTTTTGCTGTCATAAACTATCGAGCATTTTGAAGTATAGCTTGTAGAAATGAAAGTCCAACTAGACACCAACTCCTTAAATTCTTCATTGATTCTTTATCAATTCATTATAAACAGGTTCCAGACCTAGGGGCGTATCATATAAGTGAGTATTGTTCATTTGAGGTCCTCAATGACTTAGTAGTGTATCCTGTATCTGCAGCAATGCATATCACTCTGTCAAATGAGTAAATCAGTTCTTCTAAATCCTTGTCTGCATGGTACATTACATCAACCTATTAAGTAATTTCTGGATCTCCTTAGAGGAGTTCCACAATTCATGAGAAAATCTGAAGAAGGTAGGTTAAAATATCCCCCCATGGCAGCCAAAAAACAATGGACCCTAACAGTTGCATCTGGGGCCTTCCCCCTCTCATACCCATTGGGTCCACATAATGTGGACCCCAAAAAAGGATCCCAATAAAACGTTTTAGGGCTTGACTGGTAGGAAAGTGAGACAGAGAAGTCCAAGTCCAAGTACCTAGGGTAAGTGCTCTCAATTAAAGTTCCAGAAATTAGTAACAAACCAAACAACATTCACTTTTTATTATAAAAAGGAAAGTGCTTAGTATTACACACCACTAAATATGGCACACACATCTACAAATACATAAATAAAAGTCAAGTGGAAATATCTGACATTCTAACCTGACCTTCTTACACCATGGACCACCCAAAATATCTAGCTATAAGGCCACATTTTCCTTGTTCTAGATGCATCTGACATTGAGTTCCAAACACCTTAATGGCCTTACCTGGTCAAGGCCCTTTCTTTCTACTGAGCACACAACTGATTGAGGCTGATTGAGCATCTGATTAAGCATTTGGAGAATGGGTTATTCTGTCACAAATGTTATAGATATCCTGTGTGTCGAACTCCATCATGTTTGTGATAGAGTACTCCACCGTGCTCACTGGCTCACTACACCATAAAGGTACAGTTGAAGGACACTCACAGAACCTCTGACCCTCAACCTCAGCACAAAGACTGAGAGTCTCCTTCTGCTATCACACTTGCAGGATGACTGTACTTTCATTAGAGAAGAACAGCTCACTAATTTCTCAGAGTACTCTATTGACAGGTAGTCACCCTAGGGCCTTGGCATTGCTCCAGTCCGGGAAGCCATATTCCCACACCACAACCTCAGCCCAGCTAAGTCATGAACCAGCTCACTGATGATGTCAGGAGGGTTGATGAGATCATCTAAAGAGTCTCCTGAGTAGCCCCTCCAGAACCACAGTCATCTGTCCTCTAGGAGAAGTGGACTCATGTCCACCCTCCAGGGATTCTCAAGCCACTCTTGTCAACTGGGAGTGCATATGTACACTGCAAAGGCCTTGCCTCACACATGTATATTTTAAGCAACTCTCCAGTATTGAAGCTGTCAGGCTAGAAATCAATGTGGTACCCTACAGATCTCTCTGTTAAATTTGACACATCTCCATGCAGGCAGATACTTTCATTTTCCACCTCACTCAGTTCTGATACACATATATGAAGCAGTGCCTAGCAAACTAATACAGCCATGGTGCACCGTAACATAACTATGGCACACACAGGGTGGCATTAGGGGGCTGCAGGGGGTGTGCAAGAAAAGTGGCACTGCATTGGATGCAGCACCACTGTTCTTAAATTCGGCCCTTGGACTTCTGAAGGGGCCTCAAATTCCTCTACATTAAGGCTGGAAAACTCACAAAGTGGCACACAGGAATCTACAAGAGTGGAGTGTTCTGTGCCCTGTTCTTCAGAGAGCCAGAGCAAAGATTCCTCACAGAAGTATCTAGCATCAACTCATTATAATGCTCAGGGTCCAAATCCTTCTACAGAGAACATAATCTGGCCAACCAGTGTTGGTACTGCAAGGTCTACTAACCTTCTCTGCCTCCTATGGTGCTTCCTTCTCTTGGGCTTCTGGCCCTTGTCCTTATGGTATGATCTCTTAGGAACTATCTAAGTCGACACCTATCTGGGCACCACCAAAGCCACCACAATAGGACACAGCAGCACCATTTTAAGTATAACACACTTCACAACACTTGAGTAGTATCCTCAACTCAGGGCCAACTGGCAATCCATCAAAGAAATTAAAGGATCTTCTATAGCCCCTTTGATATTCAGTGTCAGCCACAAACCAACACAGGGAAACTAGGTTAGTTACTACCCCCCTCTCCTGTTTCCTCAGCTGTTACTAGTTCATCAACCACTGCATCAGGAACCACTCTGTTTCTCAGCATCTCCCACTACCATACCTAGTAGCCAACTCTGAGGTATCTCAAAAACAGATAGTTTTCATGCATCCTAACCATGGGAAAAGTTGATGGGCTCCCCCGCAGCTTACCTGGGCACGTCTAAACACAAGTGGCCCTTAGATGTCCATGGAAAGTATCTCCTTCAGTCTCCCCTGCATACCAGCTCACTATTATCTCTCATATGGTGTAAGGAGACCAACGCATTTGTTCTTGGTGCCTGCAGAGTCCCAGTGAGAGCATGTCTTGAGACCTCTTAATAATGGGTTTATCCATGCAGCGTGCCCTTCCTTTCTCTTCTTTAGTTCCTTCTTCTCTAAAAGAATCACCCTTTGGTGGAATCAAACTGTGTCTAGAAGAACTCTTCCTTTTTATTACCTTTGTCCATAACTGACACTGCAAGACCAGTTCATTCCTTCCAAGACTTTGAAGGAAACACCTAGGGCAAATGGTGCTCAAGTTCTCCTTTTCCATCTTGTCCCTGGGAGAAGCGCATGCCCAGACTTGTCAGTTAGTGTCAGGTAATCATTCTCTGCAAGTTTTACTTCACCCCATTCTTTTACCAGGAAAAGGCAAATCCCAATCAAATTGGCCTAATGCCTGGGGTGGCTTTCAGCTACCAGCTAGCTGACTGAATTAATAATTAACAGAGACAGGCAGGATAGTTCAAAATCCAAATCTCATTAGGGTTGACAGTTGGCTCTTCATTTAATTTCATTAATAGCAGTGGTCATGCCACCTAATAAACACTATGTGAAATTGAGGGAACAGCACTGCATCTTATGTTTTCATTACATTACTATTACTGTGACACAAATATTAGTTCTGTTGCCTCCCTGCTTGACTGGTTTCTCTGTGGCTGAAACTCTTTTTTGCTCATGGTAATTTGTTTACAATTGTAGCCCCATATCCTGCAGGTTTACATGCTAGACCAGCAATCTGTGGACTGATGCACTTACATGTCATTAGCAACTCACACATTAACTCATCCCATGTGCAGATGTAATGGCTCTGAGAACACTTGATGGATGTGTCAATTTCACTGAACATGTCATGTAAAGTCATTGCCTTCATGTGTTTTTTTTTTAAATGCAAGAGGTGGGTTGTACATATCTGTAGGACTGTAGTTGTATGGGTGCATTGCTCTGATGGTGTCTTATCCAGGTGACTGATTGACACCTGTTCGGTATAAGTCAATAGGGACGCTCAATGAAGGACCACACGCCAATAATGAATACAATTTAGCTTTACTAGAATTTCAGGTAAATGCAGGCATTTAGCACATCAACAATAGTGGAATAAGAATAGCAATGAAAAGCATCTATTCATATATAAGTACACTACAAAGAGCATCTATGTATACGTATGACCAAAGAGTTCATTGACAGAATAAGAATAGCAATGAAAAAGCATCTATTTATATATAAGTACACTACAAAGAGCATCTATGTATACATCTGAGCAAAGAGTTAATTGACAGATATAAACTTGGAATAACTGTATACCAAAATGTGATACACTACGATGTTCAGGAAGCAGAATATAAACGAGTTGAATACTTCAGATAAGCTTTGATTTACTGCAAACTAAAATGCATATTTCAATTACTGTAGCAGGCTCACACTACGATGTTCAGTAAGAAAAAAACTATAAACAAGCTGAATTCTTCAGATTATAAACACAGTGCAAGCATAATAATCAATCATAATAATAGAGCAGAGAAACAAAAGCCTTTCATCCCTGGGTGGAACTTAACTGAGTCCACAAAATGCTGGGAAGCCCTCTACCGCCCGCTTGGACCTCTCTCTCCCTCGAGCGTCACGGTCTTGGAACAGCACAACAGGGAGGCAGCTCTGTGTCTGAAGATGACAGTTTCACAACTCCATCTGCGAGCTACAATTCCCTCACCCACCTTTCAGTCTTTAAGTAACCTGAAGCTTGGATTCTATCCCCTTCCAGTATTTTCTAGCTATGTTATCAGTATATGTCTCTTGGCTGCCTTGTCATTCCCTGGCCATTGTTTTCATTCCATCTTTTACTATGGTCTCGTTCTCAAGGTTGAGACTGAATCTCCTTCATAGCCTGTTTCTCACACATGCAGCTGCGAATAAATTTATCTACGGAATGTCAAAAGAAAACAAGCTTGAAAGCGAACATCGTGAATTTCTTCCACGTTGCTCTGGCTTCAGCAGGCATCACGCTCATCCACACTGTTCAAGCTAATTAACCCTTCGCGTCACAATGTCTTCCGCACCTTTCCCTATACTAATCAGATGGTTTTGCAGAATAGACTGGGCACGTCATACAACATCATGTACTTATAAGGACATTAGAGGTAGTTTAAGTTCTATGAAGGAGAACATTAGTTACATCTTATTCGCTGTCACATGGTACGGCAGCAACAGCCACATGAACTGCACAATCCTGAAACATAGTAATTGGTGCAGCTTAGCCGGGCAGGAGAATCAGACAATTAGGCAACCTGGAACTGCCTTACCACCATACCTCTTTTCTGCTGCACCACACATGTCAACACCTGAGATGGGGCAAATGCTAGCCAAACAGCTATTCCGGACATCAGAGGTACTCACGTTCTTTTCCTCTTGGGACAGCATCAGGGCTCTCTGGCCCTAGCTGCTACTTGTCCGTTCTCCCTCTTCATGCCTATTTTCCCATCCCTTGAGAGAAATCATAGACAGCCACAGGACCCCCTGATAATATCCTGCCCTGAAGGCTGCAAATGAGCCATGGGGGTGTGTGTAGTAGGGATAAATGTGGTATCTGAAAAGAGGGGTGTGGGTGTCTTCCAGTGATCCAACACAGTAGAGCAGTGGTGAGCGGGCCCACAAACAAGGAAAGGCCTCATCATTGTTCCAGTACTGTATGGCTCTATCTAACCAAAAGACTGACCAAAATTCTCATACAAAGCATTATAATTATTTTTAATTCAAAAATGTTTTTATTTTATCTTTAAGAGACAGAATGTAACAAAATCCATCATGATATCACACAATGCTTCAGAAGTTAGTCACAAACTGTCTACGTGAGTGGTAATAAAATATATATATTAGTTATTCTGACAATTTGATTATTATCTAAGTGCTTATACATTATTGGGAAAGAGAAGAGTGGGAAAAAAGAGGAGAGGATGAAGACGGAAAGTAAAGAGGAAGGAAAGGGAGATAAAGAATATATGCATCTATACATTGGTAATTCATTACATTGTAAAAATCAGGGAGGATTGATTTTATGTAGCTAAAGGTCTAGAATGAATCATAGTAGGCAAGAGGAATTATTGCTAGAAGTACTATTATGTAGAATATTGTCAGCACTTCTAGGGTAACAAACCCATGCCCACCATGTATGATATGAAATGTTATTGTAGTTCTTCCAATTTCCATTTGCAAAGTATAGTTTTAATTCCAATAATCAGTATGAGGTCAATACAACATTTATCCCAGAAGGTTAGGGAGTTGACCAGTTGGAAATGAGCAGAGGCATGTATACTCAAGGATACAATAGTATGATTTAAAGTTTAATATTAAAAATATTTCCAATTGTGGTTTCAATTTCATTCCTGAAGGGGCAAATATGTTTGCAAATAAAATAATAAATGTTCCAAGTCACCTTGATTGAAATGCCAACAAGCATCAAATGACAAAATGCCCTGTTTACATAAGTGCTCAGGAGTCCAATATGATCTGTAAGTAGTCCATAATCAGCATCATGACAGTAAGGGAGAGCTTTTATAAGGCGTTACAGATTTCCAAATACTATTCCAGTTGTTGGGAGGGATGCGTTCAGTATTGTACTTAGAGCATGTCATCCCATTTTTGTGAATTTTTTACCAATCCTGTTTGAAAGCATTTTGTAGGGGTTTATATATTGTTGATGCCATGTGGTGTTTTGTGATACGTTTCTGAAGAAAAGTTAAATAATCAGCTAAAATAGAATCATTAATAATGTGGATAAAATTAAGTACTTTAAGTTGTTTATTTGTCAAGATGCTGAGGAGAGAGAGTGGTTGGACTAGCTGTAATTCAATATCAACCCAGGCTGGCCGTTCTACAGATGTTGGATGCACCCACCATTTTGCTTGCCTGACTAAAAAGGCTATATAGTAATTCTTAAAATTAGGAAAATGTAGAACTCTTGCAGTCTGAAGTTTGTGAAGAGAAATTATTGCTCTTTCGCCTTTCCATATAAAAGCAGAAATAATAGTATTAATTGAGTTATGGAAAGAGACGGAGAGGCTAGCTCGAAACATGTCTAAGAATTATTTTATTTTTTTACTGCGAGTAACATTTTAACAGATTCTATCTGTCCCCACCATGTGATGAATTTTGGTGAAAATGCATCTGTTAGTTTCCTAACTTTAGACAGTAATATATCTTCAATATGGGCGTTGGTATCAATAACAGCACCTTGAAATTCAATACCTAGGTATTTTAATTTGTTCTGTTGCCATTTTAAATTGTAAGAAGTTGCTGTATGTGGAAAACATAGTATATTTAGGAGAACATTTCAGTGTTTTCCTTATTTAGATTGTATCCTGATACTGTAGCAAAGGATGCTATGATCTTAAGTATTTACAGAATTTCTTGATCTGCATTCTTAGAAAATATCAGTACATCATCAGCATATGCCGCTATTTTTTGTCGGCCACTCTTGGAAGGAATACCTTGGTTCTTGGCACTAGCCCTAATGTAGTATTAGAAAGGCTCAATCGACAGAAGAAAAAGGAAAGGGGACAATGGGTATCCTTGTTGAGTGCCTTGAGCTAAGTTAATTCTATCTGATAATTGGCCATTCATTTTAATACGAGCTGAGGGATTTTGATAAACTGCCATAGTTTTATGCGGATAAAATGAGGGCCTATGTTAAATTTTTCACTGTTGCTGTTTAAAAAAAGCCCATAAAACCGTATGAAAGGCCGTCTCCGCATCCAGAGCCATAGCTATAGAGGGAGAAGAAATGTGTTTAGCCTTTTCTATTACAAGACAGAAGGTTGGGATATTGTTAGATGCCAGATAACCCTTGAAAAAGCACATTCATGAAGAATGGATGAGAGATGGGAGAACCTTTTCCAGTCTTAGAGCTAAGATCTTAGTATATATTTTATAATCAGTGTTAAGCAATGAAATGGGATGGAAATTCTTCATTTCAAGCAGATCCTTGACTTCCTTAGGGATAACTTTTATACGTGCTTTTGTACAAGAGCCGAAAAGTGCTCCTTTCAAATAGAAATTATTAAAAAGATTCAGAAGATGGGGTACTAAGATATGCTGACATTTCTGTTAGAAGAAGGCCAGAAAACCATGTGGATCCTGGGTTTGTTTTTGGTTTGAGCGATTTGATGGCTGTAAGGATTTCTTACTGGGACAATGGATTATTGAGAATTTTTAGATTACTACCCGATGTGGTAGGAAGTTGACAAGGGTCAAGGAATTTGGTTACATTTTTCCTATGTTAGATGTATTACTTGTTTGGGAGGGTTTAGATAATGCTGAAAAAACATATAGGAATGCTTCACTTTCATTTAGATGGGTATGTGTAGGAGGCTGGCCTGGTTTGTAGTGGGTACCTTGGGAATTTACACCTTATACTAGGTCCAGTTATCCCTTATTAGTGAAGTAGTAGTGTTCTAGCAGCTATAGCAGAGCAGCTTAGGCTGAACTAGGAGACATGTAAAACTCATGCAATGCCACTTATAGTTACACATTACTTATACACAAGTAAAGACAATACTCAGTGTTACCAAAAATAAAGGTATTTATTTGGGTGACACAGTACTAAAAATATCTTAGAGACAATACTCTTTCTGGAGGTAAGTATTATACACAATATATACACTGGACACCAATATTAGACAAGTAAATAGTCATAGAACAATGCAAACAATAGGAAATGCTATAGAAGCAAAGGGAGAAAATAGGTCTAGGGGCAACACAAACCATATACTAAGAAAGTGGAATGGAATCACAAATTCCCCCCTAGACAAGTGTAGTGTGTGCAGAATGGCTGGGAGCCTAAGAAGACAGTAAAGGTAAGTAAATTACCCCACCCCAGATCCCAGAAAAGTAGGAGTAAAGTACTGCAAGTTTTCTTAGGACACACTACACCTCGTGATTGGGATTTTGCAGCAGCCAACCAAGTCTGCAAAGAAAAACTGCTGGATTCTTGGACCTGAAGACCTGCAAAGGAAGGGGACCAAGTCCAGAAGTTGCAAGAAGTTCCAGGAAGGACAGGAGCCCCTGCCAACCCAGAAGAGGGTGCAAAAGAAGAGTCCCTGGTTAGTCAAAGACTGCAGGAATGCACCCTAGGAAGATGCCAGTGGGTTCCTGCATTATGCGAAGAATGTCCTATGACCTGAAGATGGTTGCAGACATGATTTCGTGTTGAAAGTCACCAACAAGCCTTGGCTACGACAAAAGTGCATTTTTCATCAAAATGGTGCTGGATGGACCCAGGAGGGACATGGAGGCCTCAACTCTGTGTGAGGAGGAAGAGTGGCTCTCAGCACTGTAGAGAGCTCTCAGGATGCCAGCCAGCACCCCCAGGAGCCACAGGATCCAGGGACAAAGGAGGAGCGAACTGCAGTTGATACAGCACAACAAAAAAAGATCCCACGCCGCCGGAGTGAGTTGAGTGTTGCAGGATGGAGTGCTGGGGATCTGGGCCAGGCTGTGCATGAAGGAATTTTGCAAATAGTGCACAGACGCCTCAGGAGGTGAAGAAGACTTAGTACACAGGGGTCCCGTCACTCTCAGGGAAGGCAAGGACTTACCTCCTCCAAATTGCATCAGTAGGATCTCAGGACAGTCTATGTTGATGATGTCCACGCTCTGTGTCCTTAGAAGCACACTCATCACTGTGAGAGGAGTCCAAGGGTACCGGTCATCGTCTTGGAAGGTGCCTGCTGGGCAGGGGAGTGACTCTGTCACTCCACGGGAGATTTCTTCGGCCATTCTGGTGCAGGATGAAGACAGGGAGTCCCCAGAGCGTGCACACCATGGAAACTGTTGCAGTTGCTGACTTGGAGCTGAGGTTGCTGAAGAAAAGTATCTCTTGTAGATACTTTGTTGCGGTTACAGCATTTCTTGGAGCAGGCTGCGGTTGATCCGAGGTCAGAGGAGGCGGAAGTTGTTGCAGTGGATTCCTGAAGGAAACTTGCAAGCAGAATCTGAAGAGAACCCACAGGAGAGACCCTAAATAGCCTTGAGAGGGGGATTGACTACCTTATCAGGTATGGACCTATCAGGAGGGGTCTCTGACATGACCTGCTCGCACTGGCCACTCAGAGCCCCCCAGAGGGTCCCCACACCTTGCAAAGCAAGATGGCTGAAGTTTGGGACACAGTGGAGGAGCTCTGGGCACCACACCTGGGGTGGTGATGGACAGGGGAGTGGTCACTTCCTTTCCTTTGTCCAGTTTCACACCAGAGCAGGGGACAAGGGGTCCCTGAACTGGTGTAGACTGGTTTATGCAAGTAGGGCACCATCTGTGCTCTTCAAATCATTCCCAGAGGCTGGGGAGGCTAGCCCTCCCCAGCCTGTAACACCTATTTCCAAAGGGAGAGGGTGTAACACCCTGATCTCAGAGGAAATGCTTTGTTCTGCCTTTCTGGGACTGGGCTGCCCAGACCCCAGGAGGGCAGAACCCCGTCTGTGAGGTGGCAGCAGCTGTAGCTACAGTGCAAGCCTCAGAGAGCTGGTTTGGCAGTACTGGGGGTCCACAGTGGAGCCCCCAGGATGCATGGAATTGGCTCTCCGATACCAGATTTGGAGTGGGGGGGACGATTCCATGTTATTAGACATGTGACATGGCCATATTTGGAGTTACCATTGTGAAACTATATATAGGTATTGACCTATGTGTAGTGCACGCGTGTAATGGCATCCCCGCACTCACAAAGTCCCGGAAATGGCCCTGAACTATGTGGAGGCACCTTTGCTAGTGCAAGAGTACCCTCACACTTAGTAACTTTGCACCTAACCTTCAGCAAGTGAAGGTTAGACATATAGGTTACTTATAAGTTACTTACGTGCAGTGAAAATGGCTGTGAAATAACACGTGCGTTATTTCAAGCAGGCTGCAATGGCAGACCTGTGTAAGGATTTGTCTGAGCTCCCTCTGTGTGGCAAAAGAAATGCTGCAGCCCATATGGATCTCCTGGAACCCCAATGCTCTGGCTACCTTGGTACCATATCCTAGGGACTTATAGGGTGGGGGGTCTAGTGTGCCAATTGAAATTGGTAAATGAAGTCACTAGCCCACGGTGACAAATTTAAAAGCAGATAGAGCATAAGCACTGAGGTTCTGATTAGCAGAGCGTCAGTGACACGGTTAAGCACTATACAGACACACACATTAGGCCATAAACTATGAGCACTGGGGTCCTGACCAGCAGCATCCCAGTGAGATAGGCAAACACATATTGACATACGGGTAAAAATGGGGGTAGCATGCCAATGAAGATGGTTCTTTCCTACAGTATGTTTGTAAAATACTGTTTTTATCTTTAATGGCTGCTTTATGACCAGAGTTCTTGGTGTCCTTAAGTGATAAAGCAAGCAATCTACCTGCTGTGTTGCATTCAAAAAAGGTCTTAGCTTTAAATATGGTAGACCATAAATGTGCTCCTATGCCTACAATTTTATTTTATTCATATTTAAGCTGTTTAATTTTAAATTGATGGATAAAGATTTGAGATTCTACTTTTTTATACTACACCTATTTGTTTCTCTAGAAGGTTGAGTTTTGCATTGAGCTGCTTGTTTTTATTGGACATTATGGAAATCATGTTCCCTCTAACAGTGGGTTTCATGGCAACCCCTATTGTCACCATATCCATCCCCTGGATGACATTCACCATAAAAAGCTTTGTTAGAGAGTATGCAATACGGTCCCATAAATCTGTGTCTGGTAACATCTCATACCACATCATTCATTCTCCATGTGCCAAAGTTTGTGTGCTGTAATGCTAAGCTTAAAGCTATAGCAATAAAGGCATAGTCAGAAATGAGAATGGTTTTAATAGATGGCTCCGCAGATGAATGGATTAAGTTTTTGCTAACAAAAAAATAGCCTATTCTAGACAAGGTGTTATGAGTGTGTGAGTAAAATGTAAAGTCACTATCCGTAGGGTTGTGCAGCCTCCAAATATCAATTAAGTCATTGCCTTCTTTCAGTTTATGTAATTGGTTTAAGAGATATTAGGCCTGTATGTAAATCGGGATAGTCTATCTAGGATAGTGCCAAAAGGTATATTAAAATCACCCCCTTGTACAATCTTACTGTCTTGTGGTAGTTCATGTAGCTTTTGATTTAAAGAGGACCAAAACAATGGGTCATATGCTGTCGAAGTCTATATATTGACTATGAAAAACAAAGAGCCGTTTTGGTTAGTTTAGATATTAGCCATCTGCCCTGATAAATGAACTGAACATCTAGCCTGTTTTGCAATCAATGTCAATGCCCCATTCTGTTTATTAGCAACTGGTGAACATATGGAATCAGAAATCCAAGACTGTGGCATACTGTGAGCTTCCATCAATTTAGGTCTAGTCACCTAAAGAAGTTTAATATCAGCTCTTATTTTATGACAATAATCTATTACTTTTTCCCATTAATTGGATGATTAAGACCTTTAGTATTTAGAGAAATGGTTTTAAGTGATGCTTCAGTCATTGAAGTAAAGTTATATTAGTGATCAGTATAATAAGTATCATAATCAATACTCTAAGTAAAAGAAGAAGAGGTGAAATGAACAGAGGACAAGGAAATAGAAAGGCAAAGGTCCGTACGTTTTCAAAACAAAACATGGTTGTCATTGGCATTTTACTGTACGTGAAAGAAAGAAGTTCTTTCCCCATTCCAAAAACAGCTTTGTGGCCATGTGAGAATAGAAACCAAAACCTCAAAAAAGAACTGAAGGAAGTTGGCTCTGTATGTACTATTTCAAAGTAAGAAATATCATGCACAGAGTCCAAGGGTTCCCCTTAGAGGTAATATAGTGTCAAAAAGAGATAATTCTAATGCTCTATTTTGTGGTAATGTGGTCGAGCAGTAGGCTTATCAGAGGGTAGTGTTAAGCACTTGTTGTACACACACCGGCAATAAATGGGGAACACACACTCAAAGAAAATTCCAGGCCAATAGGTTTTTATATAGAAAAATATATTTTCTTAGTTTATTTTAAGAACCACAGGTTCAAGATTTACAAACAATACTTTAAATGAAAGGAATTTCACTTAGGAACTTTAGGAACTTTGAATTAGCAAAATAGCATATACAGTTTTCACACAAATGGCAAATAGCTATTTTAAAACTAGACAGTGCAATTTTCAACAGTTCCTGGGGGAGGTAAGTGTTTGTTAGTTGTGCAGGTAAGTAAACCACCTACAGGGTTCAAAGTTGGGTCCAAGGTAGCCCACCATTGGGGGTTCAGAGCAACCCCCAAGTTACCACACCAGCAGCTCAGGGCCGGTCAGGTGCAAAGGTCAAAGTGGTGCCCAAAACGCATAGGCTTCAATGGAGAAGGGGGTGTCCCGGTTCCAGTCTGCCAGCAGGTAAGTACCCTCGTCTTCGGAGGGCAGACCAGGGGGGTTTTGTAGGGCACCGGGGGGGATACAAGTCAACACAAAAGGTACACCCTCAGCGGCACGGGGCGGCCGGGTGCAGTGTGCAAACAGGCGTCGGGTTCGCAATAGGATTCAATGGGAGACCAAGGGGTCTCTTCAGCGATGCAGGCAGGCAGGGTGGGGGCTCCTCGGGGTAGCCACCACCTGGGTAAGGGAGAGGGCCACCTGGGGGTCGCTCCTGCACTGAAGGTCGGATCCGTCAGGTCCTGGGGGCTGCGGGTGCAGTGTCCTTACCAGGCATCCGGTCTTTGAAGCAGGCAGTCGCGGTCAGGGGGAGCCTCGGGATTCCTTCTGCAGGCGTCACTGTGGGGGCTCAGGGGGGGTCAACTCTGGCTACTCACGGGCTCGCAGCCGCCGGGGAGTCCTCCCTGTATTGTTTGTTCTCCACAAGTCGAGCCGGGGGCGTCGGGTGCAGAGTGCCAAGTCTCACGCTTCCGGCGGGAAACGTGTGTTGTTTCAAAGTTGCTTCTTTGTTGCAAAGTTGCAGTCTTTGTGGAGCAAGGCCGCTGTCCTCAGGAGATTTTGGTCCTTCTAGATGCAGGGTAGTCCTCTGAGGCTTCAGAGGTCGCTGGACCCTGTGGAACGCGTCGCTGGAGCAGTGTCTTTAGAAGTGGGGAGACAGGCCGGTAGAGCTGGGGCCAAAGCAGTTGGTGTCTCCGTCTTCTCTGCAGGTTTTTCAGCTCAGCAGTCCTTCTTCGTCTTAGGTTGCAGGAATCTATCTTGCTGTGTTCTGGGAGCCCCTAAATACTCAATTTAGGGGTGTGTTTAGGTCTGGGTGGTTAGTAGCCAATGGCTACTAGCCCTGAGGGTGGCTACAGCCTCTTTGTGCCTCCTCCCTGAGGGGAGGGGGGAACATCCCTATCCCTATTGGGGGAATCCTCCATCTGCAAGATGGAGGATTTCTAAAAGTCAGAGTCACCTCAGCTCAGGACATCTTAGGGGCTGTCCTGACTGGCCAGTGAGTCCTTGTTTTTCTCATTATCTCTCCTAGACTTGCCGCCAAAAGTGGGGGCTGTGTCCAGGGGGCGGGCATCTCCACTAGCTGGAGTGCCCTTGGGCATTGTAACACGAAGCCTGAGCCTTTGAGGCTCACTACTAGGTGTTACAGTTCCTGCAGGGGGGAGGTGTGAAGCACCTCCACCCAGAGCAGGCTTTTGTTTCTGTCCTCAGAGAGCAGAAAGGCCCTCACCACATGGGGTTAGAAACTCGTCTCTCAGCAGCAGGCTGGCACAGACCAGTCAGTCCTGCACTGAGCAATTGGGTAAAATACAGGGGGCATCTCTAAGATGCCCTCTGTGTGCATTTGTTAATAAATCCAACACTGGCATCAGTGTGAGTTTATTATTCTGAGAAGTTTGATACCAAACTTCCCAGTATTCAGTGTAGCCATTATGGAGCTGTGGAGTTCGTTTTTGACAGACTCTCAGACCATATACCCTTATGGCTACCCTGCACTTACAATGTCCAAGGTTTTGCTTAGACACTGTAGGGGCATAGTGCTCATGCACCTATGCCCTCACCTGTGGTATAGTGCACCCTGCCTTAGGGCTGTAATGCCTGTTAGAGGGGTGACTTACCTATGCCATAGGCAGTGTGAGGTTGGCATGGCACCCTGAGGGGAGTGCCATGTCGACTTAGTCATTTTCTCCCCACCAGCACACACAAGCTGGCAAGAAGTGTGTCTGTGCTGAGTGAGGGGTCCCTAGGGTGGCATAAGACATGCTGCAGCCCTTAGAGACCTTCCCTGGCATCAGGGCCCTTGGTACCAGGGGCACCAGTTACAAGGGACTTACCTGGGTGCCAAGGTTGTGCCAATTGTGGAGACAATGGTACATTTTAGGTGAAAGGACACTGGTGCTTGGCCTGGTTAGCAGGGTCCCAGCACACTTCTCAGTCAAGTCAGCATCAATATCAGGCAAAAAGTGGGGGGGAATTGCAACAGGGAGCCATTTCCTTACGAGAACTTAAAACATCCACCCCTTTAAACCACCCACCCAACCCTCCCTCCTCCCTCAAAGTCACTAAAGGAGCTCTGTGACCTCAGCATAGAGGGCGATCCTTGACAAGAAGTCCGGACCTGAGCTGGAGCCTGATAAGAGGAATACTAATAATGCACAAACAACATTAAGGCCCTCATTACAACATTGGCGGTAAATCCCACTTACCGCCATGCAGAAGACCGCCAACACACTGCTGTGGCCGCGGAATTCGACTGCAGTCCGGAATCCGCCAGGCAGGAATCCGGAATCTGCCAAAATCTAGACACCCACACAAGTCCGCCACAATAAAGGTCAGTGATAAACTGGCGATACCAAAACCTCCACCGTCACGCCAACAGGAATACGCCCACACTATCACAACCCACGAATCCACACAGCAGTCTTTCAACCGCGGTATTCCATTGGCGGTACACACCGTTGCGCTCAAAACACAACCACATTGGACAAATCGAAATACACACACCTTATACACATACACACACCACTCCCACACACCCAAACCAATATATAACATACACCCACATCACCCACAAACACATACGACAAAAATTGAAAAAGAAGCACAGAGAGAGACACCACCATCAACAAACTATCATCCACAGGTGTAATGTGGTTAGTTTTACGTATTCATTGCGCTTTAGCTTCAGGCTTTAGGCCTTTGTGCACTTTGCCCTGAATATATTTTATTCATTTGCTGACAGCTTAGAGCCTCTGTGCACTTTGCTCTACATGCTTTTTATTAGGCTTCGTACTGTTATTTTTCAAATAGCCAGTTCTACGGTGTTGTTTTTTATTCATATCACACTGTTTTGCCTACTTCAGCACTGGAGTTCTCCATAACATATTTACTCTGTGCTTCAGTCAAGGATACAGTCTGGTACATTGCCGATAGACGTGGTAGGAGTTTAGACTTGGCATTCCTGCGTAGGGACATTTTGTGATCACGATGACATGTTAGTTATAAAATCACTTCCTTGTCCCAATACAAGCGAGAGGGAGATTCCGACCAGGGAACCACAACTAGACGCTGACTGCCTCGTTGCAGATGCTGAACCAAGATCACAGGTCTTTGCTCAGGTATGAGGGCTGATGTCTCCACAGTGATTCTAATAGGCAAGCTAGAAGCTTAACATGCTGTGCTCTAAATAGAACAAGCAGAGTGAGAGTAGAAACTGTTAGACAATATGATAGCTTTGTTCTTATGTTTTACTCTCCTGGTGACTATTTCAATCCTACTGTGTTGTATCGTTCTGGTTATTGCGGCTCACGCCTTAATATCTAAAATACAGTCGTTTTATTAAAAACATTATATAAAACTTATACTGTCTTTGTCATTTGTATATGAGATCATATTGGAAATAAGAGAGTTGGTTTGGATCTGAGTAACCACGACTTCCCTGAGAAGTTCCAAAGATGTCATGCGGTCGGTTGCCGAATCATTCCTTCCACATGGGAGAAATGAGGCACTGCTAGTTAGCCGGAGCAAAAACCAGATTTAGGGTGACAGAGTTCTTTACACGTGGGTCAGACTCAGTCCCCCACACCGTTATAGATCCTGCTACCTAGAAATCCAGTAGTCTCATTTAGAATAATGAGAGCCCATGCGACACAGGTACACAACACCATCACTCACACAACCTCACACAGCACACACAAACACATCCCCTCACACATCACAACACACACCACCTCACACATCACCCACACCATGGCACCACAAAGACACCACAGGTTCTCTGAGGAGGAGCTCAGGGTCATGGTGGAGGAAATCGTCTGGGTAGAGCCACAGCTATTCGGATCACAGGTGCAGCACACCTCCATAGCTAGGAAGATGGGGCTATGGCACAGAATCGTAGACAGGGTCAACGCAGTGGGACAGCATCCAAGAACTAGGGATGACATCAGAAAGAGGTGGAACGACCTACGGGGAAAGGTGCATTCTGTGGTCTCAAGACACCAGATTGCAGTTCAGAGGACTGGCGGCGGACCCCCACCTCCTCCCCCACAACTAACAACATGGGAGGAACAGGTCTTGGCTATACTGCATCCTGAGGGCCTCGCAGGAGTAGCAGGAGGAATGGACTCTGGTAAGTCAAATCTTAACTATTACATCCCCCACCCTAACTGCATGCTATCACATACCCCCACCCTCACCCTCACCCCCATCACTCGAACACCTCACATATGTCCCACTATCACAAACCACCCATCCCAACACCAAGCCCTGCATGCAACACCAAAGCATGGACACCCATCACCAAAGCATGTCCACTACAGATACCCACACAGATCCCCAAACCTAATATCACGCAAGGTCCTGGAGAAGAATGTAGGCACTGGGGTACAGGGTCACCCACCCATTGCACACGATGGCACACACAGATGCAATACTCATGCCTTTACAACCCTGCAGGACCCTTATCCAACATCACCGGACAGGAGGATCCAGACATGTCCACCCCCCCCACAGAAGAGGCCCACAGTGATGACAGCAGCTCTGTCCAACTGGATCTAGATGACCAGCCTGGCACATCTGGAACCACGGGACAGTCGGTTCCCCACACACTGGCACATGCCACCACAGAGCCTCCCCCCCTCAGGAAACACCAGCACAGCACCCACCCAGTGGGCCCATCCCTCTGTGTCCAGGACACGTCATTCAGCAGAGTGTCCACCACTACAGGGAACCCAGGCAAACCCAAGAACATCAGGTATCAAGGTATTTCCAAAATGACCACAAGATAAGGTGTTGAGAAACAGTGGTTATTTGCACATCTCTGAATTCCGGGGTGCCCATACTAGCATGTGAATTACAGGGCATTTCTCAAAAAGACGTCTTTTTTACACACTGCCTTACATTTGGAAGAAAAATGTAGATAAATACAAGGGGCAATAACACTTGTTTTGCTATTCTGTGTTCCCCCAAGTCTCCCGATAAAAATGGTACCTCACTTGTATGGGTAGGCCTAGCGCCCACGAAAGGAAATGGCCCAAAACAAAACAAGGACACATCACATTTTTTCACAGAAAACAGGTGTTTTTTACAAAGTGCCTACTTGTGGATTTTGGCCTCTAGCTCAGCCGGCACCAGGGGAAACCTAGAAAACCAGCGCATTTTTGAAAACTAGACACCTAGGGGAATCCACGATGGGGTGACTTGTGGGGCTCTGACCAGGTTCTGTACCCAGAATCCTTTGCAAACCTCAAAATTTGACCAAAAAAACACCTTTTCCTCCCATTTCGGTGACAGAAAGTTCTGGAGTCTGAGAGGAGGCACAAATTTCCTTCCACCCAGCGTTTCCTCAAGTCTCCCGATAAAAATGGTACCTCACGTGTGTGGGTAGGCCTAGCGCCCACGAAAAGAAATGGCCCAAAATACAACGAAAAACACATCACATTTTTTCACAGAAAACAGAGGTGTTTTTTACAAAGTGCTTACCTGTGGATTTTGGCCTCTAGCTCAGCCGGCACCTGGGGAAACCTAGCAAACCAGCACATTTTTTAAAACTAGGCACCTAGGATAATCTAAGATGGGGTGACTTTTGGGGCTCTGACCAGGTTCTGTTACCCAGAATCCTTTGCAAACCTCAACATTTGACCAAAAAAACACCTTTTCCTCTCATTTCGGTGACAGAAAGTACTGGAATCTGAGAGGAGCCACAAATTTCATTCCACCCAGCATTCCTCCAAGTCTCCCGATAAAAATGGTATGTCACTTGTGTGGGTAGGCCTAGCGCCCACGAAAGAAAATGGCCCAAAACACAACATGGACACATCACATTTTTTCACAGAAAACAGAGTGTTTTTTTATAAAGTGCCTACCTGTGGATTTTGGCCTCTAACTCAGTTGGCACCTGGGGAAACCTAGCAAACCAGCAAATTTTTTAACACTAGACACCTAGGGGAATCCAAGATGGGGTGACTTGTGGGGATCTGACCAGGTTCTGTTACCCAGAATCCTTTGCAAACCTCACAATTTGACCAAAAAAACACCGTTTGTCTCTCATTTCGGTGACAGAAAGTACTGGAATCTGAGAGGAGCCACAAATTTCCTTCCACCCAGCCTTCCTCCAAGTCTCCCGATAAAAATGGTACGTCACTTGTGTGGGTAGGCCTAGCGCCCACGAAAGAAAATGGCCCAAAACACAACATGGACACATCACATTTTTTCACAGAAATCAGAGGTTTTTTTTATAAAGTGCCTACCTGTGGATTTTGGCCTCTAGCTCAGTTGGCACCTGGGGAAACCTAGCAAACCAGCACATTTTTTAAAACTAGACACCTAGGGGAATCCAAGATGGGTTGACTTGTGGGGATCTGACCAGGTTCTGTTACCCAGAATCCTTTTCAAACCTCAAAATTTGACCAAAAAAACACTTTTTCCTCTCATTTCGGTGACAGAAAGTTCTGGAATCTGAGAGGAGACACAAATTTCCTTCCACCCAGCGTTCCCCCAAGGCTCCCGATAAAAATGGTACCTCACTTGTATGGGTAAGCCTAGCGCCTATAAATGGAAATGCCCCAAAACACTATCTGGACACATCAAAATTATCAAATACAAAACTACCTGTTTTTGCAGGGGGGCACCTGCGTTTTTGGTCCTGGGCTCAGCAGCCTTCTAGGGAAACCTACAAAACACAGACATTTCTGAAAACTAGACAACCGAGGGAGTCCAGTGAGGTGTGACTTGCGTGGATCCCCCAATATTTTCTTACCCAGAATCCTCAGCAAACCTCAAATTTAGCTAAAAACTCACATTTTCCCCACATTTCTGTGTGGGATCACCACACTGGGACACATTTCATACCACCCAATGTTCCCCTCAGTCTCCCAGTATAAATGATACCTCATTTGTGTTGGTGGGCCAAGTGCTTGTGAAAGGGAAAAGCCAAAAACATGTCGATATTGAGGGGGAACAAAGGGGGTCCAAAAGGGCAGTTTGCAAAAAAAACATTTTTAGGCTGAAAAGTGCAGCAGAATGTTTATCGGTATAGATGAGACAATGCTGGGTGGTAGGAATTTTGTGGATTTCTGAAGATTCCGGAAGGTTCCATCACAAAAACGTGGGAAAAATGTGAGATTTCCAGCAAAGTTGGAGGTTTGCAGGGGATTGTGGGTACAAAAATGGTGCGGGGTGCATGTGAAACACACCACCCTGGAATCGCCCAGATGTTTAGTTTTCAGATGTGTTTAAGTCTTGTGGATTTTTCTACATGGCAGCCTCCCAAAGTCCATAAATTGCAGCCCTCACCATTCCAAGTGGGACGATTTTGAGAGTAAGCCAAGTTCTCATGGCCCAAATGTAAAACTAAAACCCAAAATAATCAAATGTCTTCTTGCTTGCTGTGGGATAAGATGTTTTAGAGTGCGGGGGAGAGCTGAAATACTGTTACCCCCTTCAGTTGAGGTGGGGTCGTAACGAGGCCCACACTGGTTGGTAGCCACCACCCCAATATTTTTTGTTATTTTAAAAATTCCCTTGCATCTAGTAGACTTTGTACCCCCCCCGGGGTGTGAATCAGGGGTAATTGCCCCATCTGCCCACTAGTGGGCAGAACAACTTTGGCCCCATTTATTTGGGGTGGGGGTTTGGCCATACCCCCACCCTCTTATTTTTGGAAAAAATACTTCCCTGGCCTTGGTGGGCTTTCTGCCCCCCCCCCCTTGGGGCAGATGGACCTTCCAAAAACAGGGCCATCTGCCCCCAGGGGGGTCAGAAATTGCCTAAAACAAATCTGCCAGTCCCACCCCCCAACATCCCCTGGGGAGCGACCCTTGACTACGGGGTCACTTCTTTTGCGTGACATTGGCGCAAAAAAAAAATCCCCGGTGCCTAGTTGTTTCTGCCCCCCTTGGGGACAGATTGACCTAAAATTGGCCGATCTGCCCCGAGGGGGGCAGAAATGGTCTAAATACAATTTCCCCCCCAAGGGAGTGACCTTTGCCTAATGGGTCGCTCCCCATCTCTAAAAAAAACAAACAAAATAAAACACACAAAAAAAATTGCCCTGGCGCCTAGAGGTTTCTGCCACCCCTGGGGGCAGAAATGGCCTAAAATAAATTTGCTCCACCGCCCCCCCCCACCCCATGGGGAGCGACCCTTGCCTACGGGGTCGCTCGCATTGCGTGACGACATTGGCGCAAAAAAAAGATCCCCGGTGCCTAGTGGTTTCTGCCCCCCTTGGGAGCAGATTGGCCTAAATACAATTTGCCCCTCCAGTGGAGCGACTCTTGCCTAAGGGGTCGCTCACCATCTGTAAAAAAAACTAAAACAAAAAAAATCCCCGGTGCCTAGTGGTTTCTGCCCCCCTTGGGGGCAGCTTGGCCTAATCAAAATAGGCTGATCTGCCTCCCAGGGGGGCAGAAATGGCCTAAAATATATTTGCCCCCCACGCGAACGACCCTTGCCTAATGGGTCGCTCCCCTTGCGTGAAATTCACGAAGAAAAAAAAAGCTCCCTGTTGTCTAGTGGTTTCGGTCCCCCTGGGGGGCAGATTGGCCTCATAAAAATAGGCCAATCTGCCCCCAAGGGGGGCAGAAATGGCCTAAATATAATTTGCCCGCTAGGGGGGTGACCCATGCCTAAGGGGTCGCTCCCCGCCTCTAAAAAACAAACAAAAAACAAAACAAATGATCCCTGGTGCCTAGAGGTTTCTGCCTCCCCTAGGGACAGATCGGTCTAATAATAGGCCAATCTGCCCCCGGGGGGGGGGACAGAAAAGGCCTTAAAAAAATGCCCCCCCCCTGGGAGCGACCCTTCCCCAAGGGGTTGCTCCCTCATGCCAATTTCCTAAAACAAAGTAAATCCCTGGTGTCTAGTGGGCGTTTTAGCAGCTGGATTGCTTGGAATCCGGCTGCTAAAATGCTCAGGGAGACTTTAAAGGGAAGGAAATTCATTTCCTTCCCTTTGAAGCCTCTCCGGCCTCCTCCACGTGATCAGAAGTGAAATGCTTTGCATTTCTCTTCTGATCGTGCTGGAAGCTGAGCTTCCAGCGAGATGGGAGGAGGCCTCTGTGATTGTCAGCGTGCAAACGAGCGCTGATGTCACAGGGGGTGTGGGGGGTCAGGTTTGGAAGGGGAAGGAATTCCCCTTCCATCCACGACCGGGGTGTGTGGGTGGAGGGCCATTGGGGGGAGCACTATCGCTCCCCCCGGTTCCCGGGTGCAGGACGAGGTGATCTCAGACAAATAACTGGACTCTGCCATGGACATTCCTCCACCATCACCCCTGACCATTTTACCACCCCCTCCACTAATTTGCAGTTAAATAAATACCCTTGAATCACAAAACAATCTGGAGTCAGTCTGTGCTTTCACAAATGTGTATTTGCTATAACTAAGGAAAATAGCAATGTCCATTGTATTGTCAACATACCTATGTCACACAGCTCTAGTCCATGAGGTAATATAGCAGAGGTCACACAGTGGGACCTACATCTGTGAAATGGAAAGGCAAAGTGACAAGTCAGGGTCCATACACTGGGTGAAAGTGACAGACATATGATAGGTCTAACAATTGTATGAGATGTAGGAGGCAGTGATGTCTTCTTACCTGTGTCTCACTGGAAGTATTGCTGGATCACGTTGTTTCTGTTGTCGATATCCTTTTCTTCTACCTCCTCTTCTTCACTGTCCACAGGCTCCACAGCTGCCACAAGACATCCTTCTGGACCATCCTCCTGCAGAAAAGGCACCTGTCATCGCAAAGCCAGGTTGTGCAGCATACACCAGGCCACGATGATCTGGCACACCTTCTTTGGTGAGTAGTAGAGAGAACCACCTGTCATATGGAGGCACCGGAACCTGGCCTTCAGGAGGCCAAAGGTCCTTTCGATCACTCTCCTAGTTCACCCATGTTCCTCATTGTAGCAGTCCTCTGCCCTTGTCCAGGGATTTCTCACTGGGGTCAGTAGTCATGACAGGTTGGGGTACCCAGGGTCACCTGCAAATGTCGAAGGACAACTGTTAGACACACCCTAACCCTTAGGGACAACCCCAGACAATCATTCACACAGTATAGGGTCCTTGTCCTCACCTATTAGCCACACACAATGCCTCTGGAGTTGCCCCATCACGTAAGGGATGCTGCTTTTCCTCAAAATGTAAGCATCATGCACTGAGCCTGGAAACTTGGCGTTCACATGGGAGATGTACTGGTCGGCCAAACACACCATCTGCACATTCATCGAATGGTAGCTCTGCCTGTTTCTGTACACCTGTTCACTCCTGCGGGGGGTACCAAGGCCACATGTGTCCCATCAATGGCACCAATGATGTTGGGGATATGTCCCAGGGCATAGAAGTCACCTTTCACTGTGGGCAAATCCTCCACCTGAGGGAAAACAATTTAGCTGCGCATGTGTTTCAGCAGGGCAGACAACACTCTGTACAACACATTTGAGAACAAAGCTGGGACATCCCTGATGCAATGGCCAGTTTTGTTTGAAAAGACCCACTTGCCAGGAAATGGTGTACTGACAGGACCAGAACTAGAGGGGGGATTCCTGTGGGATGGAGGATTGCTGAAATCATGTCTGGCTCCAACTGGGCACACAGTTCCTGGATTGTGGCACGATCAAGTCTGTAAGTGATAATGATGTGTCTGTCTTCCATTGTCGACAGGTCCACCAGTGGTCTGTACACCGGAAGATACCGCCATCTCCTCACCTGCCCCAGCGGACGTGCCCTATGGATGAGAACAGCGAGCACAGAGTCAGCCAACACTGAGGTTGTAAAAAGAAGAATTTATTGCACACATTTGTCAATCCGTAATGTTCCTGTCACTGTGTGTATGCAAGGGTGTGACGCATTTAAAAATAATGCCATGTGGCCACCTGAAATGGCGGCTACCTGACCTGTAATGTGGGACAAGGGGATATGAGGTAACTGCGCTGGCGTTGTACACCGTCGTGGTAGGCGGTCGAAGAGTGCGGCGCAATCCTGCATTGGTTAACATTGGGCCCTACGGGTCCCAGGAGCCAATAACGATGTACGCCAGCGGTGACGGTACACACCGCCACGGACGTGACCGCCATTTTATCTCTGTTCACTCACTTGATACCTGACCTTCGACAGGAGAGGACCTACACTGCAAGTGCTGCTGTGACCTCAGTCTGGAAGCGACGATGGCTCATGTGTCTGGTGAAAGGGCCCCTGCCTTCACTTCGGAGGAGTTGGAGAAGTTAGTGGATGGGGTCCTCCCCCAGTACACGCTACTCTACGGTCCTGCAGACAAACAGGTGATTACACTGTGAGCATGATGTATGGGCAATGCCTGTTTGGAGTGGTGTGGATGGAAGATATAGGGGGACTGAGGCCTGCATGAGCAGACGGTGAGTGTATGTGCATCATGGCTAGGGTGGGAATGTGTGCCAAAGACTGTGACAGTCTGGATGGTTAAAGATCATCCTTTTCCCCTGTACTATTCCTCTAGGTCAGCGCCCTCCAGAAGAAGGATATTTGGTGTGCCATCGCCAAGGATGTCCGGACCCTTGGGGTTCACCACAGACGGCGCACCCACTGCCGGAAAAGATGGGAGGACATTTGCCACTGGAGCAAGAAGTCAGCGGAGGCCCAGCTGGGGATGGCCTCCCAAAGTAGGTGGGGTGCCTGTCGCACCATGACCCCCCTGATGTTCCGGATCCTGACGGTGGCATATCCAGAGTTGGATGGGCGCTTGAGGGCATCACAGCAGCCACAAGGGGTGAGTACCGTCACATCCATCTGACACTGCACGCACTAGGAGGTGTCTGGGTGGGGGATGTGGGCAGTGGGTTACCCTAAGCTAGGGCGAGCTTTGTAGGCAAGGACAATTTCTGAGAGAGGCTATGTGGCACCCCAACCGCACCAGTGGTAAGAGCCATCTACACCTAGTCAGGCTCCTGTGACTTCCATGTGTGCAGCAATCGGGCATAGGTCTTGTACCCCATGTCCCTGTGATTAATTAGGGAACTCTAAGTGCATGGCGTAGTGCAGAGGGCTGCTCTGTCTGTAGTGTCTGCCAACGGTAGCGGTATTGCATGCACTGAACATGTCTTTCTTCTTTCTCCCCCCCTTTTTGTGGTCTCCAAGTTCTTGTGTGCATTAGCATCATCAGGCGGAGGAGCAGTGCCACCGGAGTAGGAGTGAGCTGCATTCCACATGGCCCTGGAGGGTGAGACAACGGAGTCTGACGTCACCAGTTGGACGGAGGGTGAGGGGAGCTCCACGGCGGGGATAGGAGCAGAGACCAGCGACACTGACTCCTCCTCTGATGGGAGCTCCCTTGCGGTGGTGGGCCCCTCTGTTCCTCCCACATCTACAGGTACAGCTGCCACTCCCCCACCAGCACTGCCCTCCTAGCAGCCCCTCAGGTGTGTCCCGTGGCCGCTCACCCAGGAGGGTGGGCATCTCCTTCGCCCCAGGCACCTCAGGCCCTGCCCCAGTCAGCCCTGCTGCCCTCAGTGAGGAGGCTATTGACCTCCTGAGATCCCTCACTGTTGGGCAGTCTACCATTCAGAATGCCATCCAGGGTGTGAAGAGGCAGTTGCAACAAACAAATGCATACGTGGAGGGCATTCATTCTGGCCAGGCAGCCCAACAGCGAGCATTTCAGGCTCTGGCCTCTGCACTGATGGAAGCCATTGTCCCTGTGTCCAGCCTCCCCCTTCCAACCTCCTCCACCCAGACCCAATCCCCTGTACCTCAGCCTATCCCAAGCACACCATCAGACCAGCATGCACACACCTCAACACACAAGGGTGGCTCAGGCAAACATAAGCACCACACAGCCCACAGGCACTCACACAAGCATCATACCCATGCAGACATACCAGCATCCACTGCCTCCACTGTGTCCCCCTCCTCCACGTCTCCCTCCTCCCTCTCTGTCTCATCTCCACTCACACCTGCATGCACTACATCTTCAGCCCCTACCTCCATCACCAGCACGCCCATCACCACACACCGCTCACGTGCACTCACCACCCCACTACCCCACATCCCCTGTGTCCTCTCCCAGTGTGTCTGTGAACACCCTCCAAAAGTACACAAATGCATTCACACACCCACCCAACAGCCATACACCTCACAACAGCCTCCAGCCCATGCACCTTCACCCAAAGTCAGCAAACGTACACCTCCTACATCCACTACCTCTTCCTCCACTCCCAAACCCCCTCCATCTACTCATCCAAGTGTGTCTAAAAAGCTTTTCCTATCAAATGTTGACCTCTTCCCTACACCTCCCCCCCCATCCGTCCCCTAGGGCCCGCCTTTCCAGATCCCAACCCAGCACCTCAGCCAACACATCACCGGGCACAGTGGTGCCAGCAATACTGGGATTATGGAGTGTGCCAAGCAACAGGGCTGCCAGTGTCCCAAAGAGCGAGGGCAAGGACATTTCCCCACCTCCAAAACTGAAAACATTGCCCACATCCCAGAGGGAGAAGGCGAAAGCACCTGCCACCAAGGGCTCAGGCAAAACAAAAGTGGAAAGTGGCAAGACAGCTGCACCACCATCCAAGGTGGGGAAGGGCCAGAAGATCAAAGGCAGGTCCATGTCGACGCCAACCTGCACGGCGGACAAGACCGCCACCAGCACCACCACCTGCACCGCCGCCACAGACACCGCCGCAACACCGCAGACATTGAGCCCGCCACCAGCACCGCAGACACTGAGCCTGCCACCAGCACCGCAGTCAGTGATCCCGCCACCAGCACTGCCACCACAAAGACCGCCACCGGCACCGCAGTCAGTGAGCCCGCCACCCGCACCACAGTCAGTGAGCCCGCCACCAGCACCACAAAGACCGCCGCCAGCACCATTTCCACAGAGCCCGCCGCCAGCACTGCAGTCAGTGAGCCCGCCACCAGGACCGATGCCACAGAGTCCGCCGCAGGCACCGATGCCACAGAGTCCGCCGCAAGCACTGCCACTACTGACACCACCACCAGCACCGACAGTGGCCCCGCGACATCCTGAGCCAGTGGCACCACTGCAGACATGGCTGCCATGCCCAGTGGTCAGTCGTACGAGGCTGGTGGTCAGGTCCAGGAGCCTGGCCAGCTTGCATGTTGCACCACCGTCAGTGGAGTGTCACATACACTACCTCAGTCCTTGGCAGGATGAAGCACTCTGGGCACCAAGCCCCCTCCAGAACCAGTGGAGAAAGGCATCCACTACCTCAGTCCTTGGAAGGATGAAGCACTCTGAGCACCAAGCCCCCCCCAGAACCAGTGGAGAAAGGCATCCACTACCTCAGCCCTTGGCAGGATGAAGCACTCTGGGCACAAAGCCCCCTCCAGAACTAGTGGAGAAAGGCATCCACTTGAGAGACTGTGGCTTTGCACTCCCCAGGATAAAGCAGTGGGCAAACCACCCACTGAAAAGACTTGAGAGACTGTGGCTTTGCACTCCCCAGGAAACATCAATGGGAATGGAGCCCCCTCGTGGAGCTGGCGTCGTGCACTCATCCGGCTGAGGTGTCCCGTTCTCCCTTCCCGCTGAGGTGCCTGTTTCATTTCGATCTGATGCCCCAGCAGTGTTCTCTCCGTTTGAAGTCTGGTATCGAGTGTGTGCCTCGCCCATGCATTTTGGGCCCAGTGGTCCACGGACTATGAATGGTGCACTATCCGGACTTGTATAGTTGGTGTACATAATTGCTTATACTGTATTTCAAGTTTTGACTAATGGATTTTTCATGATTACAACCGTTACAATCATTTCCTTTTGTCATTGCGTTCTTCCAGTGGGGGTTGTGGGGTGTAATTCTAATGTTGCAGCATGTATTGGTGTGTGTGTTGTTGTGGATGAGGGTGGGGGTGGGGGTGTTGCGTGTCTGTGTCCCTCTCTTTTCCCTCCCACCTCCCCTGTGTTGTAGGTGCAGTACTCACCATGGTCGTCGCCGCCGTTGTTAGTGCTCATGGTAGAGGAGCAGGAAACCTATCGCAGGGAGGATTTGGAGTTCTGGCTCCATGGCGTCCGGGTTCCTCGTGGGTTGTGTAGAGGTGAGTGTTTCCACTTCCAAGTCCTGTTGCTGCCATGTTTTTGTTCGCATTGAATCCGCCCCGGAAAAGGTGGCGGATTGGCCTCTCATAATAGTGTGGGCGGTACATTGTCTTCCGCCTGTCTGTTGGCGATGACCGCCTTGCTGTTTGTTTGTACCGCTGTGGCGGTCGGAGTGTTAAAGTGGCTGTCTATGTTGGCGGTTTCCGCCATGGTCGTGATTCAATTTTTTTTGCCACCGGCCTGTTGGTGGTCTTACTGCCGCTTTAACACCGACCACCAGGGTTGTAATGAGGGCCTAAGTTACGAGATGATAAATTCGAACAACTGTGTGGCATTTGAAATCTAGGAACTATGGGGGTCATTTTGACCCTGGCGGTCATGGACCGCCAGGGCCAACGACCGCGGGAGCACCGCCAACAGGCTGGCGGTGCTCCCATGGCATTCTGACCGCGGCGGTACAACTGCGGTCAGATACGGGAAACCAGCGGTGTACCGCCGGTTTCCCGCTGCCCAAGGGAATCCTCCATGGCGGCGCTGCAAGCAGCGCCGCCATGGGGATTCCGACCCCCTTACCGCCAGCCTTGTTCTGGCGGTTTTGACCGCCAGAACCTGGTTGGCGGTAACGGGTGTCGTGGGGCCCCTGGGGGCCCCTGCAGTGCCCATGCCAATGGCATGGGCACTGCAGGGGCCCCCTAACAGGGCCCCACCAAGATTTTCAGTGTCTGCCACGCAGACACTGAAAATCGCGACGGGTGCAACTGCACCCGTCGCACCCCTTCCACTCCGCCGGCTCCATTCGGAGCCGGCATCCTCATGGAAGGGGGTTTCCCGCTGGGCTGGCGGGCGGCCTTCTGGCAGTTGCCCGCCTGCCCTGCGGGAAACTCAGAATTACCGCGGCGGTCTTTTGACCGCGCAGCGGTATTCTGCCGGCGGGACTTTGGCGGGCGGCCTCCGCCGCCCGCCAAAGTCAGAATGACCCCCTATATCTGAAACAATCTCCCTAGTAGATAACATCAATGAATTATGCCTACCAGTAGACTTTGAATTAAACTTGAATGTTAGCGAAGCAGCCCATGAGGATAAGTCAGACCCTAAAAGATGTTTAGCTTTTGTACAGACAGTGCTTATTCAGGACTTAACATCTTGTGGCTGTGACAATATGGTCTGAGAAAACAGACTTCTAGGTAACGATGCAATGGATAGAATTAGGGGCCAGATGTAGCAAAGGTTTGCGAGTCGCAAATGGCCCGAATCGCTATTTGCGACTTGCCAAAATCGGAAATGGGATGCAAAAATCCCATTTCCGACTCGCAAAAAGCGATGCGAGCCATTACCGACCCGCAAATAGGAAGTCGCAATTTGCGAGTCGCAAACTATATGCAATTGCAACTCGCAAATTGCGACTAGTTGCAAAAAGCCCAGTTTGCATGTCCCATTTACCACTAACTCAGAGCAGGTGGTAATCATTACCAAAGTATAAAAGGAGACCCAGAAGGCATCTGGGTTACTCAAGATGGCGGAGATATACCTGACAGCAGTGAGGAGGAGAGTCCACGTAGCCCAGCAGAGGAGGAGGAGGAGCCAGAGACGGTAGAAGATTTACAGAACAAGGCAGACTCTTTTTCAGCAAACTGAGGAGGAGATCTACGACAAATACCGACTTAGCAGCGCAGCTATACTTGAATTAATTGAATTACTCAAACCACAGCTAGAACGCCAGACTCTGCGCAACTGTGCCATCCCTACGCATGTGCAAGTGCTATGCTCACTGCACCTCTTGGCCTCGGGGAGCTATCAGGGGGTCATTGCTGTGGCAGGTGGGGTATCTCAAAGTGCACTATCAAGATTCCTCAGGGCATTCCTAGATGCCTTACTCACACACATGTCTCACTTCATATACCTACCCAGGAATGAGGCAGAAATTAACAGCACCAAGCTGGACTTTTACCGGATTGCCAACTTTCCCCATGTCATAGGGTGTGTAGATGGGACACATATTCAAATATGCCCTCCTGCAAACCTGGAATATCTGTTCCACAACAGAAAGTGTACACACTCACTCAATATTCAGGTTGTTTGTGATGCCCATTATGTCATCACTGACATTGTTGCAAAATTTCCAGGCAGTACCCATGCCTCCTACATTTTTAGGCACAGTGGAATACACCAACGCCTGGAACGTGGGGAATTTGGAGATGGATACCTCCTAGGTAGAGCTGCATACACCTTGTAGACATACACACAGATCAATGTGCACACCAACCAGGACTTTCTAACAGTGTACTGTTTGTGCCCAACAGGTGACAGTGCATGTGCACTACGGCCATGGATAATGACTCCGTTCTTAACACCCAGCAATGAATGCGAGAGGCGATACAACAGTGCACATAAGAGGACCAGGAACATGATAGAACGCACCTTCGGATTGCTGAAAGCAAGGTTCAGATGCCTCCACCGCAGTGGAGGTGCCCTCCAGTATACCCCCATTACAGCATTCAAAATTGTTGTTGCATGCGCCATCCTGCACAATATTGCCACCCGACGTGGGTTACCTCTCACCCCTGCAGACCCAGATTCCGAGGATGAAGAGCAGGAGCAACCACATCGCCATCATGGGGATCGGAGCATCGCAAATCAAGGCAGATTGAGACGGGAACACATCGCAACACAATACTTTGGAAGGTACGTGTCAACTTCAACCCTACTCACCTACTGACTAAAAACTCCATTTGTTAAGTGGAACAAAAAAACTATTTAATATGTGCAGAAATTGAACTATTTACAATGACAAAATGTTCAGGGACTTAAAAAAGCCAACCATGCATGGCGCACATTGCCGTCATGTGCCCCAACATCAGGGACAGGGTTTAGTCTATGACCTACGGCGGCCTCTGCCAGCCTGGCTGGTCCCAGGTTGTTCTGCAGTGCTCTGCCTGGTACTCCCACTCCGGAGAACCCTAGTGTCACCAGCAGAGACACTGCTCACAGTGGAGCCCTTTTCGCTGTCCTGGGGGGTGTCCCCTTTACCCCTGGACACATGCCGTGCCTCCATTAGATCGATCACATGGGTGATCCGGCCCAGGCCTCTTGCCACATCCCCTGCAAAGTGGCCCATTTCCACTTGGAGGCTGACTGTCCTTCTTGACAGGCCAGTGGTGTTGACTGCCAGTCTGCCAATTGATGAGGCCATCCTGTCCAGCCTCTGGAGCAGCTGGCGGTGCCTGCGCCGCTCACCCTCACTCTGTGACAGTAGTCCAGCCACCAGTTCCCGCATGGACAGGGCTAGGTCCCCAGTGTTTGTGCCAATGACATCCAATTGTGCATGGAGCTGCTGCATGCTGGTCTCATTGCTCCTTACAAAGCGGTGCAGAACCCCACTAATTCTCCCTAACATTTGGTTCTGCAGGCGCTGACCACGTAGCAGTTGTGCCTCGGTCATGGTGGTCGATTGACGCCCGGACTCAGCCTGCAGCCCTGCTCTCCTCAACCTGCGTCGCCTGCGCAGCGGTGGATGCCCTGTGAGCTGTACCATGGCACTCCTGGCTGTTTGCTGGCGCAGCCTCCGGAACCACTGTTGCAGCAGGTGTAGACATCAAGGGGATGGTGTTGGTGGTGCAGGAGGGAGTGGTGGCAGCTCCTGTGCTTTCCTCATGGGGCTGGCTGACTGTTGGCACCTGGCTGCTGTGGCTTGTGGTGGGGTCTTGTGGGACATGGGGAACAGACTGTCAGTGTCTACTATCTGTTGCACACTACCTAATAAACATTTGCCTATTGACTGCCAACTTGACTACATTGCCCATAATGCATCATTCTGGTGTTTGCTACCCTCAAATGGAGCTATCTTGGTTGTGCATGCCCCTGTGTACATGGTGGGTGGGGGTATGACATTGATGGGGGTACAGGCATATCACATGGTACTCACCGGTTGATGTTGTGGGCTCAGAGGTGTCCAGATCTCCGAATCCTGTAACTGCCTCCTGCTCCAGGGTCTCCTCTACCCTTTCCTCCAGGGGTGTGGGTGGTGGTACGGATGATGGTCCCCCTCCTGTGCCTCTCATCTCCCGGAGCCTTTCTGACACCCTCTCCTTGGTCCGGGAGCGGAGGTCATACCACCTCTTCTTGATCTCATCCACACTCCTGTGGCTGACCCCCAGGGAGTTAACTTTTTCCTGTCTTTCCAGCCAGAGTTGTTTTTTTGTTGAGTCTGGCACATTGAGGGCTGCCTTCCCAAAAAGATCATCATAGTGCTGACAGCCTTCTTCTGTCAGCACCTCCAGCTCCTTCTCAGAAAATTTTAATTTCCTCTTTCTGGGTGTTTCTGCCATTGTAGCTGCTGTTCCTCCTGTTGGCTGTTCAGCAGTTTAAAATGGGTGTGGTCCTTCCTCCTCCCAGGTATATTAGTAAACTTCCTGGCTGTGATGTCATCATCATGTGCCAGGAAGTGTTTCCAGAGTGTTCTGGAGTGGTTTCTGGAGTGTTCTGCAGCACCTGCAATCAATTTACATGGTACTCGCAATTTGCGACACCCACTCGCAAATTGCGAGTCCGTTTTTTGCACGGTCTCAAACAGCAACCTCGCAGACAGTGGACTCGCTATCTGCGTTGCGACTCCGGGTGCGAGTCACAATTTCTCCACGGAAATTGTACCTGCATTCCTATTAGCGACACGCAATTTGTGAGTCGCACATGCTCGCAAATTGCGAGTCGCTAATTTTTTTGTACCTACATCTGGCCCTTAGTGAGTCACCTGAGAGTCTGATATTTGTTTCAAAAAGGTTTCTAATTCTTTGGGTTCATCAAAAAACTGTAGCGTTCCTTCAACATGATCCTCAGCTTGGCTGGACATGCAAAAAAAAGTGATACTCAAGGATCTAAGTTCATGGTGCAAAGCAAGCTTTTCTTTCCACCTCTCAACCATTAAATTGGCATAGCCTTGGGAAATTCCCACTCTGTGACCTTTTCAAATGATATTTTTAATTTGTTTCTTCCCTTCCAAAATAATTTATTTCCATGAGTTGGATGGTATAATGTTGACATGTGTTGGAATCCTGTGGACTCTCAATCTCAAAGGTAAGATCAAAAGATAAATCTAGTATGCGTGGATGCCACAATTCAAGGAAGGCCACAAAGGATTTGTTGTTACTTTCTATATTTTCCGGGAACCCAAACCTCCTCAGGTTTTTTCCTATATTTCTGTCTTCTAAGGCTGATATTTCTTTCTCTAGAGCTAGCACTTTTTGTGATATTGCATCTGTGATATTACGTCTGAGTTTTTCATGAAAGAGTGCTGTTTGTCTCCAACATTGCTTATCTTTGACTCTGCTTCTTCCATACAGCTGACAAGAGCTCTCACATCTTGTCTAAGGCCACCCATTTCCTGTTGTAAGTGTGTTGGTTTTGGTAGATTGCACTGAGTCATACAAAGTGTTGAGCTGTAAGATAATAGTTTTGAAGTTATTAGATAGGTCTTGTTTCCCTTTTATTGGGGAACAGGTCTTGTTTGGTGCGTTTCTGCACCAGCTTGGGTTCTCGCTTGTCCTTGGCTCCTGTATGATTCTCTCCACTTAACTACTCCTTTGTGTCTGCCATATTGCTATAGGTACGAGTACAGCCCGTAGCTTGCGTACAATTCTGAGTGTTATGTCAGAAAGGGAAAGGCTGTGTTATGGCACATAATAGGTCTGGGTACATTCATTAGCAAAAGGGTTTGCCTTTTCTTACATTTGATTAGAGGGTCAACCAAAACTGTGATATATCTTAACCAAGCTGCTCATGTGGTGGCGTCTCCAAGATATGAGAGAGACCTTACAATATTTTCACTGTGGCCTTCATCACCTTGAACTCTGTATATACTGTAGTTATAAATAGGCATAACATAATGAGTGGTTATTCAGAATCCCTTCCGTTTGTATTAAGACTCCCCACAAGTGTGTTTGAAATCACTTTGGCAGGAAAATTGAAGCATGGAAGTTCATAAAACAAGCATGAATGAGATGAAAGCAACAGCTGTACTGTAATTACAACAATGATTTATTAGTTTCAAGTGGTGAGAAAAAGCACCAAAATGTGCAGAGAAGGCTCTTACTTAAAGACTGTTTACTAGCTTCTTTTAGGAGGCAACAATGTGTGAGAAACAAATTAGGCCTCCATTTTCGTGAAAGGGCACCATTTTTTGTGTGACATAATTCTGAAAATACAAAATTTTAAGCGACCTCTGTGAATATTTCATAGCGCTAAGTTGTTAGGCAGATAATGCCTACCTTTTTCTGAACTTCAGGAATGAAGGAACCAAGAAGAGCATACCGCCGCTTATTTAACCTTAAAAGACCACGCTTTTTGCAGATGTGAGTACCAATTAAGCCTCACAGGCCCCATCAGAACTCCTCCAGTCTTGTCGTAAGCAGTGTTTTTTCAAAGAGGAATCGCTGCTCACATTGCGCACATCTGGGAATCCAGGCCATCACTCACTTTCCAAGTGAAAAGCAGGGGTGGCTCCTCCATATGAGCGGAGCAGCGTCATCCCCCCGCTAGCAGTAGAAGCTGCAAACCTTTCAGAATGAAAGAATGATAAACTATGTTTATCATCCTTTCGTTCTGAAAGGGACAGGGCTTTGGGGATGACGTGCACTGAGGGAGAGTGCTCTGCATTCTCCCTCAGAGTGCATGTGTGTTTGGCCAGCTGTCTTGGACCTGCCAAACACACATGCTCAGTAGGCTGTCTCCAGCCCCGCAACCGTGTTGCCAGGCTGGAGAGATTCTGCACAGGCTCCCAGTCTGCCAGGGAGCACCCTGGCTGGGCGCTCCCAGCCAATCCTGACACTGCTCTGAGCAGTGTCAGGATTGGCACAGGGCAGGCTGGGAGCCCGTGCCTGCAGCAGAAGGCAGCAGAGACGGAGGAGCGGCACGCGGCGAGTATAGGTAAGCTTTTTATTTTATTTGTAAAAATAATTTAATGTATTTTGCCCCCTGCTCTTACCTCCCCCTGTCCCCTCTTTCCCTCCCCGTTGCGTCGCACCCGCCCCAACCATTTTAAGAGCTGTGAGCCGTGACTGGTGAAAAAGTCCTCTTGAACGTAGTTATTGCAGTCGGAAATCCATTCGAGTCCGGAGTGCCACTCCTATGCTGTCATCTTCATTGGGCGCTAGCACGAACCCAGAGCAATATATTTATTGAGGATGCTAGAGCGCCTAGTCCTTAGTAAGTAAACTTACAAGGGGACGCGTATAGGTCGATGAATCTTTTGGATCGCATAGAGTATCCTAGTCAAGCAGTAACCAATGGTTCATCAATAAACATCATAATCAACAAATAAACACCATGAAAAAACCTTATCTAACAAGAAAATACAATCACTCTCAAAAAGGTTATTTGTTTTTATTCCCTATTAGTTACGATTCTATCAAAACCTTTATTTTGAACTTTATTTGTTAATCAAACTTTATTAGCATCATGAGTAACTATTCACCAAAAGTTATTGATAAGCAAAAAAACGAGCATCAACATAAGTCAGCAAATCCTTTAACATTGAATAATTCAGCAAGGCAAGTCAGTCAGTCAACCGTCACCATTAAATCACCCTTGTCAGCCTACCTATCTCAAATTAGCATCAGCATGTGGGTCTTCATGCAAAAACAGTTTAGTAAAAAATCATTAATTTGGAAAAATATATCTAAGAGAGAAAAACATTTTTATAACAGCGCAGTTGATACCTAGAAGAAAAAACACACGTTAGTGAGTCTCATTTTTATAGCTACCTATCCAAGATAGATCAGCAACAAGTCAGTCTTCGTCTCCAGGTCATCAGTTATCAGCAAGTATCAGGCTCACAGAGAGTAAGCCCAATTATCAGCACTTAGGACAGTGTCTCCTGACGTCATAAACTTTTGCCTCTCCTCTCTGAATTCCCTTCCCTTGTCATGAGTTTTTATTACCGTCTCACAGTCCGTCCCACAAATTGCTAATTGGTCATCCTCATCAGGGGTTATGATTCTAACCTATAGTTTTTGTTTACCACTTGTTTGCGTCGGTTCAAGCATCAAGTTCCATTAATATGATTAGTCCTTCTGTCGATGAGAACATCATCCGGCCCTTCAGGTAACAAAATTGTTGCCCACAGTCTTTTAGTCAGTGCTTCCTGGGAAAGTACATTTAGCCTACTCTACACATAATTATATCAATTTGTTAAGATCATCTCCTGTCCTCTTGTACCTTTGCAGACATTTCTAGCAGAGCCCGTCGGAACTCTGTACAGTTCAAGATCCTTGTAGCCGGTTGTCGGCTAACACTGCTACAGACTCCTCCAACTGGCGCTGTCTGCGCGCGTCGGAGGAAAGCGTCTGCTGTTCCCATGGCAGCATGGGGGCGGATCTCAGCACCGTGAAGCCGGATTTCCGGGTTCCAGAGAAGGTAAAGCTGACAACGGACTCGACGAGGGGGTGGAGGAGGAGATTGACGACGCGACGGAGGAGAACAGGAGAAGCGAGGAACAGACGGACGCCGGTGAACAACGCGGAGAAGGCAGAGCTGGGAACTCCGATGTTCCCACCAAGACGACGGGTCCCGTGAAGGAAGACAACCGCGAGGAGATGCGCACTCACCGCCACGTCCCAGGAGGGGCGTGGCTGAACAAGGTACGGTCCTTGTTTAAAGGACAGAATAAAAGAAATACGGGAACGGGGACGGAGGGGAGGAGCGCGGGGACGGAGAGGGAAGGGTTGAGAGGGGAACAGCTGAGAGGATTTTAGAGGGGAGTAACTGGGGCAATCGAGAAGGACAGGAAGGACTAGAAAATGAGCACTAAGCTGAAATTCAGGCATTAGGAGGTTTTGAGCAGCAAGACACTACTTGGGGGGCACAGAAGGGTGTCTGAGTGACTTGCACCTGAATTCATCCATTTCTACACACAGAGCCGTCTCTCTCTCTCTCTCTCTCTCTCTCTCTCCCTCGCTCTCTCTTCCAGTCTCACTCTTATGAATAGAGATACCCATACTCCCTGACTTACCTTCCCTTTCGTTCCTTTTCCGGTACGCTTGGGAGTCCACCGAGAATCAGCGCCAGTCACGAAGTGAACCTGGGAGGAACCACAAGAGAGACATTCAAGAAGAGAAACGCACCAAGACACCAATTTAATATTGCAAGAACTCTCAAATAAATTATCACCTGCACATACTCGAGTCTCAGAGTCCTTCATATCACCTAACCTACCCCGTAACAATGGTGTCAGAAGTGGGATTTTGAATAGGTGATACGAAGGAGATACAGAACATGGGGGAAAAGCCAACACTGGAGGACATGATTCAGCAACTAGCTGAGGGTCAAAGGCACCTTCAGCTAGTATGGGAGGCACATCAGAGAGAGGCGAAGGAAGATCGGGAAGCCTTACAAACCGCACTAAAAAGCCAAGCCATCATCATGGCTAATAATCAATTGGTGCTCGAAACAGCATTACAGAAACTGACAGATACCATCGCAGCGAGTAAGGTACACCCTAACGTCCCGAGCTCTGTCCTCCAGAAGTTCCAAGACGGGGAAGATCCTGACGCGTTCTTCACGAACTTTGAACGCGTGGCCTCCTCTGCCCAATGGCGGTGGGGCCAATACATTGCACCACTCTTGACAGGCATTCTGCAAACAGCATACCAAGCCGCCAACCCAGGAGGTACCAAACCCTATAAGGACATCAAACACAGTATATTAGAAAGGGTAGGCCATGACTCAGAGTATTATAGAATGCGATTTCGGAAGATCAGGTGGGGACAGAGCGAGGATCCCAGAAACTTCTATTTTAAAGTTAAAGACCTCAGATTGAAATAGTTAGGTCCCCTGGGTACAGAGAGGGAGGATGTAATCAAAGCGGTAATATTGGAGCAATATCTAGACTCCCTTCCCGCCCCTACTAAGAGTTGGATAAGGCAACATCCAAAAGTGGACATTGAAATGGCAGTAGATCTAGCCTGTGCCTATTATAGATCGGCTGCGTTTAAGAACTCCGGGCCTAAGGCAATAACCAAACCACTTGTTGTGCCTTTCAAAAATCTGCCCGACGAATACAGGAAGAACCAGGACCTAGCCGTAGTGGAGATGTTTCCTCTGTGGAACAACCACAATGTTACAGCTGTGGGGAGTGGCGCCACATAGCCAGAATGTGTCTGAGAAAAGGAGACAGAGCAGAGCCCATGGAAATTGGGATCACTAGGGGAAGAGTTCTGTGCACCGGTAAGGGAAACCTCAGGTTCAAACAAACCGTCAAAATAAACGGGAAAACCATCCAGGCCCTCATAGACTCGGGATGCAGCCAGTCGGTGGTACAAGCAGACATACTAAGTTTTACAGACCAAACCTCCAACCAATGGGTATCCATCTGCTGCATCCATGGGGACAAAACCAACTACCCTATGGCTCTTGTACAAATAGAGTGGGAAGAGCATCAAGATTTCCTACCGGTTGGGGTCATGGATCGTTTAGTAGAAGAATGTGTTATAGGTACAGACTACATAAGATTCTCCGAACTTTTAGACAAGGTGAAGTCTCCCTCGTCTTCCACAGACTGGTGGACTGAAGCACCCTTTCATGGCAGTCATATTGAGAAAACACCAGGTCGTATAAAACTGACAAGACGGGAAAAAAGGCAAGCAAAACAAAATTACCAAGCCTTGCGACTCGGACAGGTCACCGAGAAAATGGTGGCCAGCACAACTACTCCTTCTCTCTCTTTTCGAGCTAGTCAGCGAGAAGATCCCACACTATGTCATGCGTGGAGAACCACAAAATCGGAATCCACAAATGAGGTGGGTCCCTACTTTCTAGTCCACAAGAACCTTCTCTATAGGGTCATCAAATCCAACAATGGGGAAAAGAAACAACTCGTAGTACCCGAACCCTATCGTAACCAAGTCCTATTCCTGGCACACAACCAACCTGGGGGAGGGCACTACGGCCGGGAGGAGACAGAGGAATACCTCCTAAGACGATTTTACTGGCCCGGGGTTTATGCCCAACTCAGAAGGTATTGTGCCCAGTGCCCTCGGTGTCAAATGATAAACCCAGGACCCCTGAGGAAAGCACCCCTGCAACCACTCCCCATTATCGATATTCCCTGCTCCAGAATCGGTATGGATCTGGTGGGGCCCCTATTACCCTCCACCAAGGGATACACATATATATTAGTCTTAGTTGATTACGCTACGAGATACCCCGAAGCGATACCTCTCTCTAGCATGACCATGAAGGCAGCAGCCCAAGCATTGATCACCTTCTTTTCCAGAGTAGGTTTTCCACAGGAAGTCCTGACGGATCAGGGAACACCTTTTATGTCCGCCCTCATGAAACAGGTCTGTAAAACCCTGGGGATCAAGCAGTTAAGAACCTCAGTCTATCATCCTCAAACTGACGGCTTATTTGAACGACACAACCGTACTATTAAGACTCTGCTTCAAAAAACAGTCTCGGAGTCAGGAAGGGACTGGGACCAGAAACTCCCTCTAGTCCTCTATGCTATACGGACCCATGAGCAGGCTTCCACCGGACATAGCCCATTTGAACTGGTATTTGGAAGGCAGCCTCGAAATTTATTAGACATGGCAGCAGAGTTGTGGAAAGAAGAGGGAGAGGAAGAGAAACCCCTGTTAGAATATGTAAACAGATTAAAAACCCAACTTCAATTTGTGTAGGACGATGTTCGAAAACATCTAGAGAAAGCCCAGAACAATCAAAAAGCTTCTTATGATCAAGGAACTAGAGTCCGTTCCTTTCAACCAAACGACCGAGTCTTGATACTAAGACCCTCCTCTGAAAACAAACTCTTAGCTAGATGGCAGGGACCGTATAAGGTCTTAAAATCCATTTCCCCAGTCACATATCTGATCGAATGATCCCAACACCCCAAAAGAACACAAATATATCATGTCAACTTGTTAAAAAAATGGGAAGAACCAGAAGAGACTACAACAAACGCTGCTACGGGGTTTTTAATAACCCCGGCGACAGCTCTGGGTATGGAAATGTTCCCTACAAATCTGGAAGATGCAGGGGAGGTCCCCCATATTAATAGTGCTCTTACAGAGAAGGAAAAAACCCAGCTTGCAGACCTATTAAACGCACATTCACAATTTTTTTCAGGGACTCCGGGAAGAACCAACCTAATTCAACACCATATTAGAACCCCGGAGGGTAAAACAATCCGGTTATGACCCTACCGTATCCCGGAAGCTCGGAGACACCTCATCGAAGAGGAAGTACAAAAGATGCTAGCCCTCAACGTTATTGAACCATCCACTAGCCCCTGGTGCTCTCCTGTAGTCATAGTACCAAAACCGGACGGTTCCATCCGGTTCTGCATTGACTTCCGCAAACTTAACGAAACGAGGGCTCCACTACTTTTTGGGTCTTGTGGGGTACTATTGCCGATTTATTCCCCAGTACTCAACGCTAGCTGCCCCCCTCACTGATCTCCTTAAGAAACATTACCCGTCAAAATTGCCTCCCTTTTCGGAGTCACAGTAGTCTAGTTTTCACCGCCTGAAACAGTCCCTCACTGTAGAACCAATCCTACGTTGTCCCGATTTTTCCAGACCATTCCATCTGAATACCAATGCTTCCAATGTGGGGCTGGGGGCTGTTCTTACCCAACCTGACGATGAGGGCCAAGACCATCCTGTTGTGTATATTAGTAGGAAGTTACTTCCCCGGGAATGCAACTATCCTATTATCGAAAGGGAGCGCTTAGCTATCAAGTGGGCCATCGAAAATCAGAAAATTATCTTCTGGGTCGCCCTTTTGTTCTATTCACCGACCATGCTCTATTAACCTGGTTGGCTTCAAATAAGGATTCCAACTCCCGGGTGCTGCACTGGTTTATGGAACTCCAACCCTTTTCCTTTCAGATCCGGCATATTCCTGGTGCTCAACAAGGTCCGGCCGACTTCCTGTCCCGCTTTCCCGATCCCACGGTACTCTATCAGTCCCGATCATGGGATGGGGTATGTAGACGGTTGTCGGCTAACGCGGCTACAGACTCCTCCGACTGGCGCTGTCCGCGTGCGTCGGAGGAAAGCGTCTGCTGTTCCCATGGCAGCATGGGGGCGGATCTCAGCGCCGCCAACCTGGATTTCCGGGTTCCAGAGAAGGTAAAGCTGGACAATGGACTGGACGAGGGGGTGGAGGAGGAGATTGACGACGCGACGGAGGAGAACAGGAGAAGCGAGGAACAGACGGATGCCGGTGAACAACGTGGAGAAGGCAGAGATGGGAACTCCGATGTTCCCACCCAGACGACGGGTCCCGTGAAGGAAGACAACCGCGAGGAGACGCGCACTCACCGCCACGTCCCAGGAGGGGCGTGGCTGAACAAGGTACGGTCCTTGTTTAAAGGACAGAATAAAAGAAATACGGGAACGGGGACGGAGGGGAGGAGCGCGGGACGGAGAGGGAAGGGTTGAGAGGGGAACAGCTGAGAGGATTTTAGAGGGGAGTAACTGGGGCAATCGAGAAGGACAGGAAGGACCAGAAAACGAGCACTAAGCTGAAATTCAGGCATTAGGAGGTTTTGAGCAGCAAGACACTACTTGGGGAGCACAGAAGGGTGTCTGAGTGACTTGCACCTGAATTCATCCATTTCTACACACAGAGCCGTCTCTCTCTCTCTCTCTCTCTCTCTCTCTCTCTCTCTCTCCCTCGCTCTCTCTTCCAGTCTCACTCTTACGAATAGAGATACCCATACTCCCTGACTTACCTTCCCTTTCGTTCCTTTTACGGTACGCTTGGGAGTCCACCGAGAATCAGCACCAGTCACGAAGGGAACCTGGGAGGAACCGCAAGAGAGACATTCAAGAAGAGAAACGCACCAAGACACCAATTTAATATTGCAAGAACTCTTAAATAAATTATCAACTGTACATACTCGAGTCTCAGAGTCCTTCATATCACCTAACCCACCCCGTAACAGTCCTTTTCTCCAGTTCCATTCCTCTGCAGCTCATCGCGTCTTCACATTTAAGGAAGCAAGGCCCAGCATCGACCAGGCCTCTAGTTCGGCTAAGTTAAAAGATATGAAGCATCATAAAACATAGATTATACAATCAAATATCAAATTTTATAATATTTCACATTATTTTAGTATTGTTAACATACATGGTGACCACTCCCGGTGGGCACATTTTGCTCATTACACGTTATTTTCAATTATTGGTTTCTTTTATCAATATTTCTCATTAGTATGTATTCGCAAATCATTAGAATAGAATCCCTCTTGCGTGTATTGGGACAAGGAAGTGATTTTATAACTAACATGTCAGTGTGATCACAAAATGTCCCTACGCAGGAATGCCAAGTCTAAACTCCTACCACGTCTATCGGCAATGTACCAGACTGTATCCTTGACTGAAGCACAGAGTGAATGTGTTATGGAGAACTCCAGTGCTGAAGTAGGCAAAACAGTGTGATATGAATAAAAAACAAAACCGTAGAACTGGCTATTTGAAAAATAACAGTATGAAGCCTAATAAAAAGCATTTAGGGCAAAGTGCACAGAGGCTCTAAGCTGCCAGCAAATGAATAAAATACATCCAGGGCAAAGTGCACAAAGGCCTAAAGCCTGAAGCTAACGCGCAAAGGATACGTAAAACCAACCACACTACAGTCTCATATTAGCATATCTGCTCCAACAACGGTGCACCAGACTTTTGACCCAACGACAGGTTGGGCTTAATGTTGCATATACACTGAACTTTGAGTCATTAAATTACTGTGTTTGCAAATCAAATTCTCTGTCCATAGATACAATCATGCCCCTTCTAATGTCAGTGCCCCAGAAACGTTGTGACCATTATAATCATTGTGATAATTATTGAGGCCGGCTTTAGGTGTAGGCGAGGACATGCCCAACATGTCTAATGATAAAAGGCTCACATTCATTTGTAACTAAAGTTCCAAAGAATTCACTTAAACTGCAGTCCGATCAGCCAGTTTCAACATCAGATCCGCATTGGAGCAATCACATCTCATGTGCAGGACTTGTGCAACAAAACACAGAAGAAGAGGAGCCCTTCAGTCCTCAGTCTTGGCAGGTATGGCATGTCTATTGCAAGCATGCATTACAGAATACTTCAGGAAACAAATAGTGCCTCAATCAGCTTCACAACTTGAGCCCTCTAAATGAATGCTTGCATCAGTTGTACTCTTATGACAACAATTAATTGAAAACTCAATGCTAGATGACCAAAGTTCCCCATTAACAAAGAGCTCTACACTGAATGATAGTTTTGCCGGAAGTCAATCAGCTTAATGGCTCAGGGTCCATTACCAGCGTTTCCTTCAATAATATCAACAAAAAAAAGTTTTAGACAAGATCAGGGGCCCACCAACCCTGAATAGTAGTACAGTATTAAAATCAAAGTGATCGTTCACGGAAGCTCCTACTCAACAACCAAGTAAACATCAGAGAAACTAAGAGAGTCTTCACTAAAGATAGCTAAAGATGTGGCTGAAAACTGCAGTAATACAACATACAAATCTCCCAGGCATAAGACCTGTGAACAGCGTCTTCGTTTGATTTTAAAAGCACTACAAACGATGTCACATGGTGGGCATCTATGAGTTCAATCTTAGAAGCAATAGTGAAAGCAGACAGTCTATATGCTAACCAACTTGGGACTCAAATAGATTTACTTCAAACTTTAGAATCTTATACCATTACCATGGAAGTAAAACTAGGAAGGGCAAACAACCATATCAATTGGGCTAAAGGAGACGTTGACAACTGGAACTCAGAATGTTCTTGTGCAGCATTATTAGACAGATTATCCACTCTTCTGGAGATTATGAGCAGTTAGTTCAACAATTAAAATTTCAAAGAAAAATACTCTCATAAGGATCATCAGCAACAATAAATACAAATATAAACCAAAGCCAGGAATTTAGGAAAAGCTCAAGCACAGATTAAGGCAAAGTCAGGGGCATATTTATAATGCCCTAGCGCCACCTTGCTCCATATTAATGTCATTATTTTTTACATTAATGTGGCTCAACGAGGCCAAAATCCCCACGCCGTATTTATAGAGTGGCTGGTGCAATGCATGCATTGCGCCACTCTGTAAACCATTGCGCTACATTATGCCTGCGCCAGGTATAATGTATTGAAAAGGGGTGTTCCCCAGTTAGGGGAGATGAAAATGATGTAAGGAAATCTATGAGATTTCCTTGCGCCATTTTTTTACAGCACTTTTAACGCCTGCTCAAGAGCAGGAATTAAAAGGGGTCTTCCATTCTTTAGAATGAGGCCCTATGTACTCTACAGGAGTAGCACCAATATTTTGGTACTATCCTGCAGCGAACATCAATAGCGTCACATTGAATGATGCTATTGCCCCCTACCCTGCGCCATGGTAAGCCATATTTTAAATACGCCGCACACAGTGGCGGTAGGGGGGTGCTAAGGACAGCAGGGCAGCGCCACTTTCCATAAATCTGCCCCTCAGTTTTAAGTACTCTGTTGGACCTGGCCCTTTTTGCAGGATCATCCCCAAACTTTTTGCCTCCTTCTACTTTTTCTGACATGTTTTTTGTTGCTAATCAGTGCTAAAGTGCATATACTTTCTGTCTAAGTTGTATTGGTGATTGGTTTATCTATGATTGGCATATTTGATTTACTGGTAATTCCCTAGTAAAGTGACCAGAGGTGCCTAGGACCTGTAAATTAAATGCTACTAGTGGGCCTGCAGCACTGATTGTGCCACTCACATGAGTAGCCCTGTAAACATGCCTCAGACCTGCCACTGCAGTGTCTGTGTATGCAGTTTCAAACTGTTATTTTTCGACTTGGCAAGTTTACCCACTTGCCAAGCCCAAACCTTCCCTTTTTAAACATGTAGGTCACCCCTAAGTTAGGCCCTAGTTAGCCCCATGGGCAGGGTGCAGTGTTTTTGAAAGGTGGAACATGTACTGTTATGTTTTACATGTCCTGATAGTAAAACACTGCCAGATTTGTTTTTCACTACTGCAAGGCCCATCTCTTCCATAGGTTAGCATGGGGATTGCCTTTAAATATCTTTTAGGTGCAGTTTCCCATTGGGAACAGATAAAGATAGGGAGTTTGGGGTCTCTAAACTCACAATTTAAAAATACATCTTTTGGTAAAGTCGGTTTTTAGATTGTCTGTTTGAAAATGCCACTTTTAGAAAGTTGGAATTTCCTTGCTTAACCATTCTGTGCATCCTCCTGGCTGCTGAATACACGTCTGGTTAAGACTGACAGTTGGACTGTTCATGAATTCACCCTAGACTGTGACACAAAGGGAGATGAGGTGTGTCCTGCATATCCTGATGAGTCTTCCTGGGCCAGAGTGCAAGGGAGAGCTGACACCTGCCCTTGAAAGGGCTGTGCCTGCCCTCACACAATACAGGCTCCGACCTCCTGGTGTGTGTCTGGGGCATGGAAAGGAAAAGGCAGGGCCTTGTGCACTACAAAGACTTACCTTTGACGTTTGCCTACTTCAAAGGTGGAAATGAGTATAAGTATTGGAATGATGACCCCACAACTTTAGATTACTTCTGTATCAAGAGGAACCTCTGCCATGGGGAAGGGCTTGATGCTTGAGGAGGACCTGCTGATCTGCCTGTTGATATGCTGTGCTGGCCTGGTGGTGCTGCTGTTTCTTCCATAAGAGGGGAAGGACTGGACTTTGCTTTTGGAAATCCTGCTTGTGAAGTTTCTCAAAGGGCTTGGACTGAGCTTACCACCTACTAAGAAGTCTCAGGGACACCAAAGACATTACCTGCCAGTAGCTGGGTACTGAGGACCCTGAGTTGCCAAGTGGTGTCAATCCAGTTCCTGGGCCCATAGAAGTGAGTTCTGGTGAGAAACAAGAAGATCCAGGCACACTGACTCCAGAACCGGAGCCACTGCACAACTCCGTGCAACTTCCTGCAACACGGAGCCATGGTCCCTGCTGGAGCACAACAACTCCAACCGACACTGCAGGCTTGGCGCTGCTACATCCTCGCTGAAGTCCCGTGACTCAGTGAGTCCAGAGGGCCGTATCACCGAAGCCCATATTACCCTACTCCGCTGCAGTGCCTGTAGCCCCGAGGCACGACCCCAACCCCATGAGGTTGCCTAATGCTCCTTGACCCACTGGATTCACCTAACCCGCCAGATCATCAGGAACCAACGCCTCAACCTGACACCGCATAACCCCCTTGCTCTGCAGTAAGGAATCATCGCTGCACTGGATCCAGTGACATCTCACCTACTGACTCTGTGCACCGGCTTGTTTTCTCCGTTGTCAAAGGTACTGTACCTGGGGCTCTGTGTGACTCCGTGACCAATGCCCTCATCTTTGCGAGTGGCATTAGATTGTTGGAAATGACTCTGTCAACAACGTCGTGATAACCCAATTTGGAGCTATTGGCTTTCTAAGTGCTATATTGAAGTTTAATCTTAGAAAATGTGTATCTTTGCTTTTGAATGTTGAATTGTTGTTGTTTTGTTTGTTCCGATAAATATTGGCTATTTTTCAGAACACATGTTGTGATCTTTTGTGGTGTTCCCACTGTGTTACTGTGTGTGTTTGTACAAATACTTTACACATCGGCCTCAAGCAACTCGTCACTTCACCCACCCACTCCGCTGGCCACACACTCGATCCCATCTTCTCAGCCACCAACCACGCCTCCTTCAGCCACACCACCGAACTCAGCTGGACAGGCCACTGCTGCATCGACTTCTCCTACTAGAAACCAGTCACTCACCACCACCGTACACAACCCCCCCGACGCAACTGGAGCAAAATATCAACGTATCAACTGATTTCCACTCTTGCCCGGGACCCACCCCCTGGGACCTCGGACCCCAACACAGCCACCACCAACCTGCACCGCTGGATAGAAGACTGCACCAACACCCTTGCACCGCTCAAAAAAGAAAAAACACCCCCCCACAGAATCAAGGCCAGCTGGTTCACCCCAGACCTACAGGAATCCAAATGGCTATGTCGCAAAATGGAAAAAACCTGGCACCTTGACCCTACCAACTCCAACCACATCGCTTTCAAGGATGCCCTATGCAAACATCACCAACTGATCCTCACCGCCAAAAGGACCCACTTCAAAAACCGCATTGACACCAACGCTCACAACAGTAAAGAGCTGTTCGGCATCATCAAATAGCTCTCCTCTCCCAGGACCTGCTCCAACGAACACCCACCATCACAGGAGTTCTGCAACTCACTCGCAACCCACTTCCGTTGAAAGATAGAAGAAATCCACAACAGCTTCAACCCCCAGACCCACCAGCTGACTTCAAACACCCACGAACCCAACGCTCCAAGCAACACCCACTTCCTCCATACCTGGACCCCCGTCAACATAGAAGACACCACCAACACCATGGCCTCCATCCACTCCAGATCACCATCGGACCCCTGCCCACACCATATTTTCAATAAAGTAAACATCATCATCGCCCCCCACCTCTGCAACATCATCAACAGCTCCTTCGAGTCAGCCACCTTCCCAGAAAGATGGAAGCAAGCAGAAATCAACGCCCTGCTGAAGAAACCAAAGGCAGACCCAGATGACCCCAAGAACTACCGGCCGATCTCCCTCCTCCCCTTTCCAGCCAAGGTCATCGAAAAAATCGTGATCAGCCAACTATGCCGGTTCCTGGAAGACAGCAAGGTACTCGCACCTCCCAATCCAGATTCCGCAAAAACCACAGCACCGAGACCGCACTTATTGGTGCCACAGACGACATCAGGACCATGCTCGACGAAGGAGAAACAGCAGCACTCATCCTCCCGGACCTCTCCGCAGCTTTCAACACGGTATGTCATCACACTCTCCGCACACGCCTCCACAACGCTGGAATCCGCGACAAGGCACTCGACTGGATCTCATCATTTCTCACAGGCAGAACCCAGAGAGTCCGCCTCCCACCATTCCTGTCAGAAGCCTTCAGAATCATATGTGGCATCCCCAAGGATCTTTGCTCAGCCCCATGCTCTTCAACGTTTACATGCCCCCCCTTGCCAACATCGCACAAACCCACCACATCAACATAGTTTCCTACGCAGATGACGCTCAGCTCATCCTCTCCCTCACAAAAGACCCTACAACTGCAAAGAATAACCTCCACAACGGACTTCACGCTATCGCCAGCTGGATGGAATCAAGCCACCTCAAGTTAAACACAGACAAGACAGAAATCCTCATCTTTGGCACCAACCCCTCAGCTTGGAACGACTCCTGGTGGCCCACCTCCCTAGGTTCCGCACCCTCACCACCCACGCACGCAACCTGGGAATCATCTTGGACTCCACACTCAGCATGACTCAGCAGGTCAATGCCATCTCCTCTTCCTGCTACAACACTCTCCGCATGCTCTGCAAAATCTTCAAGTGGATTCCCGTCGAAACCAGGAAAACTGTCACCCACTCCCTGGTCGGCAGCTGATTGGACTACAGAAATGCCCTGTATACAGGAATAACAACCAAACTCCAAACAAAGCTGCAAAGAATCCAGAACGCATCCGCCCGCCTCATTCTAGACGTCCCACGCCACAACCACATCTCACCCCACCTCAGAGACCTACACTGGCTACCAATATCAAAGAGGATCACCTTCAAACTCCTCATCCACGCACACAAAGCCCTCCACAACACAGGTCCAGCCTACCTCAATGACAGACTCACCTTCCACACCCCGTGTGTGCTAATCTGAAAAAGCACTCTTCTGCTGGCAACAATATACGGAATGAGGAGCGGAGTGAATTGACGATTGTCTGGCATGTAAAAAATGCTGAAAAGTGGTGAAGATGAGGGTCTCGCAGCCGAATCAAAATGCCAGAGGAGCCCAGTTAGAGTCTGAAGACAACTGAGCGGCCTGCCACTGGTGAGCGACAGCACACGGGAGAGTGCTGCCTGTCTAGTCTGTCCTAATCAACAAAGAGGGCTGCCAGAAACTGGTGTTGCGGAGATAGGTTTTGCGGTGATGTGGAGGGAGCGGGGGCTAAAATGGGGCCCAGGAGATCGAGCCTTGTTGGGATGGTGCAGATGGCTCCCTACCCATTTACACCCACCTTGATCCAGCACTGAGTGCGGAGTTCCGCATTGTGCGGAGAAAATACTGAGTCAAGGGTGGACCGGCCCGACCGAGGTAACAGATGCAATCCGTAGGATAGGCTGGATTAAGTGCCGACTCCGCGACCACTGGAGATTATTGCACTGCAGGGACGGGTGCGGTGCTGTGCTCTCCATTGCTGCTTGCTGACAAACACATGGTGGCAGAGAGTGCATATACAGACCTGCGGTGGATGAATACAATGCCTATTGAGCAGAGAACCTGGTCGGGCTAACTAGGTAACCAGCCAGTGGAGGGTACTGGCAATAAACAACTGGGACTAACATCCTTGGAGGCTACTGTGGGGTGGCCAGGTGTGCCACGCTAGCCGCTCTTTAATTAGGCCTCATCTGTGAAAACCCACTACCTTGAATTGCAACCGGGATACTATGCACAGGGAACTAATTCCGCCTCAATGAAGTTGCACATGAATCCTATGTCATAGGCTGCCTGTACTATTTTTATTGGGCCTCCACAAACATCTGGGAATCACCACTGACCCCCTGTGCATTTGGCCTGCCTGTGCATCCCTGATGCATGGGCAAGAGTGGGAGTGAATCTATGTATTTCATTACCTACACTGCCGTAGGACTGCAACTAACACTACTCACCTGTTGAATTTTTTACCCTTTTCTACTGCACTGAGAGCTGACAATTCAGGAACACGGGAAACATATATCTTAGAGACTGGACTGCTGAACCGAGGGCTGTTTTGTGAAGCACAGGTCCAGATACTTTTGGCAACTTGCACATCCAGTTTGTTCCATCTCCAGTAACCATACATCCAGGCATGAGAGTGGGCACTGTGAACCGAGCCATCCTCCTAGTCACGTACTCCATAATCATGAGTCGGCTGTGGCCATCAGCTGGTGCCTTCCAGTAATAGGAAAGTCAGATGGAAAACAGTCCGAGCTCCAATTCAACTCACAGCAACCAGCAAAGCTGGTGAGTAATGATGCTGTACATTCGGGAGCTGAAGATTGACCAATTGAGGACACTCAGGAAGACATGGAAATTAAAATCCTGTTAGTTGCTATAAAACAAAGCCTATCCTCCATAGAGGAGAAATGGACACCAGCTGCACCAGGCTAGACTTAATTGCAAACAAACCGCAGAGACATGGTAGGCGACTGCAAAAAGTAGAGCAGCGATTATCAAATGTTGAGAGCACTGTGGTCTTGTGTGGAGAACGGCTATTAAACATAGAAGAAAAGAGCTGAAAATCAAAGCAGCCAAAAATGAAGACTTGGAGGCATGATCGTGCCTCAATAACTTGTGCATCGTGTGAATTCCTGAGACGGCTCACACAGGAAAGGTGGAGGAGTATGTGGAGAGGCTACTCCTTACCTTATTCGGTGCAGATGCTTTCTTCAAAATCTTCATATTCGAGAGGGCCCATAGATCACTTGCAACATGGCCAGTGCCGGGCACCCCTGCACGCCCGATTATAGCTAGAAATTTAAAGTGCAAATATCAAGATGCTGCTCTAAGGCCAGCCTGAGAGAAGCAACCTTTACACTTTGATGGAAATATAGTATCCATCTATTGTGATTTTACAATGATGGTGCAAGAAGCTAGGAAAAATATCTATGCAGTTAAACAGATGCTATGACTGGCACAGATGCCTTATGCAATGCTATATACAGCCCAAATGTGGATCTCCTAGAAGTGGAAGGATTATGTGTTCACCACTTAGCAACAGGTCCAATACTTTTTTGATCTAATTCTATTGGAACTGAAAAAAGAGACTCAGAATGCTCTGTCCAGACAAGCTACACCTACTTCTGCCACTGACTGATATAAGGGCTGAATGCAAAGCAGTACGCTGTAGCCTGCTTTGCTGCAAGAACACCATTGCCAACCGTACAGAACCATTACCCTTTGGCTCCACATCATCTAAAAGGAATAAAGTATTCTAAGTTCACTTTATGTAGTTCAAAGAATGCTGTAAACACTGCTACACATCCAGGAGCCCTTGTACCATCGAGGAGGTAACTGCCTGGCTCCTGGGGCGAATCCCCCTAGGTTAGCCTGACTATATTTTATTCACTATCTGTTATGTGGGTATGTTTATAGGTATTGGGTGGGAATCACAATACATGATGGATTGGTGTGTCAGAGTGGGAGAGGAAGGGTTATGGGACTGTTCCTATGTTGAATATTTGCCTATGTGAGTTTTGAGTGTCAGGTATGGATATAGCAATTGGGATGCACTATCATTCTCATCACTATATAATGGACTATGAGCCACATGACCAGCCAGGGATACTGTCATAACACTGAATTGCACACATCCACTACAAAGGGGATATGTAGATGTTTGACATGGAATGTTCGGGGATTGGGTGACCCTCAAAAGCACTGGCTCATACTGGAATAGCTGGATAGACATGACATTCACATAGCATTACTACAGGAGACAATTTTTTCCCCTGTGGTGGAGCACATGTTTGCTGCAAGGTGGGCAACCTGTAGGCAGCACTCTACTTATTCTTCATACTCGTGAGAAACGGTCTCACTTATATGCAGGGTTACATCCTTTCAGTTACTGGGATCACTATACCATAATCAAGGCCGCTAAACTGTATTTGGAGCCAGCTGCAATCTGACATGGTTGTTATAGCTAACTGCTATGGCCCAAATGTGAATGATCATGCCTTTCTTTTTTACAGATTGTGGGGGGTGATTGTGGACATCGGACCTTGTCTTATCATGTGGGACGGGATTTTAACATTGTGCTCAATGAAGCGTTTGATAGATCAAGACAGACCTTGAACTCCCTCCAAGTGGCGTCAGGCATGTGAATAACGTAATCGAGGATAAATCCCTGACTGATGCTTGGAGACATTCCAGTCCTGATACTCAAGAGGGTAGCTACTACTCTTGTGCCCACAATCGCAGGTCTCGAATTAACTATTGGCTTGTCTCTATGGAGATGGGTCCCTGGATTTGCGATGCTCGTCACCTCACGAGAAAATATTCAGATCACTCACCTGTACTGTTAGTGCTACATTTACCTGCCAGAGACAGAGCCCCCTTCACTTGAAGCCTCAACCCTGAAACACTGCTTGACGCTGTCTTCCGGGTTAAACTTAGTAAAGAAATAGCAGAATTTCTCAGCAGAAATGTTGATTCAGACCTATCAATGGAAACTATATGGGAAGCATTTAAGGTTATCATCAGAGGGGTTTGGATTGCAAAGAGCCATAGAGTGCTTCATATCCACTGCTCTGACCTACGCAAACTAGAAGAAGAGCTTAAGAGACTTGAAATCTTCAAATAACTCAAGCAGATCCCACCACTCTGCCTGCTATTAGAGAGACTTTATCAGAATATCAAGCGGTAGTGGAGAGAGAGTGCTTATATCATTGTAAATATGTCACAGCTCTGGCCTAAGGGTAGGGAGAAAGACTGGGACACACATTAGCCACTATGATTCATAAGCGATCAGCGACAAATGAGATATTGACAATAAAACACTGGTGGGATGAACCTGCTGTGATGTGCTGTGCCAAGCATCTTCTGCACTTTTGCACAGATTTATGAGAACCTCTATGGATTCCCTTAGACAAACACAGATACACTTCACGCGATATCTCGAGGATGTAGTATTGGGCTTGATCGGTGATGCACAGCAATACTTTCTCGCTGAGGACTTCATAGAGGACAAAATACGTGAAGCAATAGCCACCTGCAAACGGGAAAAAGTCCAATACCCAATTGCCTTTCTACAGAGTTTTATAAAGTGTATACTGAAGTATTGATCTGTGTTTTGAAAAAAGTATACACAGAGTCAAGGGAAATAGGCACACTGCCCCTCACTATGCGGGAAGGTATGAACCTAGTGCGCCTCAAACCAGGCACGGCTGCTGATGAATGCCATTCACATAGGCCATTATCGCCTATTAATTGTGATGTTAAAATATTGGCTAAAATACTTGCAAACCATCTCTACCTGCTGCTTCCATTTTTGGTAAAACCAGATCAATCTGGGTTTGTCCTTGGAAGATCCACCTCCCATAATATTAGAACACTATTAGCAATTATGGAAGATATAGATCCAGATCTGGGTGCAGCAGCTGTCTTTCTGGATGCCACCAAGGCTTTCAGTTCCCTTAAGTGGGGTTTCCTGATGGCTGTGTTGTGCCGCATGGGACTCCCTGGCAAATACTTGACCTGGATTAGCCTCTTGTACTCACAACCTGCAGCTAAAGTCAGAATAAATGGCTCCATCTGAGATCCAATACAAACCTCGTGTGGCACTAGACAGGGTTGCCCGCTGTCCCCCTTGCTTTTTGCCCTGGCAGTCACTCTGTGACAGAGGCACTGTAGGTTTGCCCTTTGCTATCATTCAAGGCCTCTAATAGTGTCACTATACTCATATGATATAACGCTATATTTGAAAAATCCCCAGATCAGTCTCAACAACATGTTGAGAGAATTAGTTTGATTTAGCACACTGTCTCAGATCCAAATTAATTGGGACAAATCTCCTATCTTCCCACTGATGCCCAATACGCAACCCTTTACCCAGGGCTACCCACTACAATAGTGCTCTCCGGCATTCAAATACTTGGTAGTGACAATCACTCCAAGCAAAGAAGAAACATTAAGGGCCAACTATGTATTTAATTCCCAACCATAACAGGCAGCGTCACTAGGTGGATATCACTGCCATTATCTTTTGCAGGATGTGTCTGTCTCATGAAGATGATTGTACCACCTAAGCTTTTATATCTGTTACTTAATATTTTAATATACCATATCTGCCTGGTCGTGCTTTTCTATATGCCCTTCCATAACCAGATGGTCCGCCTAGCAGGGGTAGGTTACCAAAGGTGCTTAAAGTGGGATGAGCTTCTCCCCCTTTTCACAGGGCAGATTTGAGGCTCCAGACTCTGAATTATACTATTGCTGTGCACAAGCTCATTATGCCATATATTGCTTCAAGCACACCCCTACCTCCCATATCTTGCTGGGGAGGAGGGATATATGAGTCCACTGCCTCTGTTGGCCTACTTAGGAGCCACACTACATTTTATTGATTCAGCAGATTCCACAGTGGATTGTAGCACTAATGGGTGGTGTAGCATAGCAAGACCCGCTGACAACACTATACTGTAGTTCCCATTAGTTCCAATTTCATACCATCATCTGCTGTCAGTTATGCATGAAACTACCTGTGAAACACTCTTACACTGACTAGGCTATACATGCTGGAGAGATCTCTATGCCAATGGCCAATTCAAACTGAGAGAACAATTTTTTGAAAATGTACCACTCTCCTTTTTGGATGCATTCTTATACGTCAGGCACAGACATGGTGTGAGGGTAGTCACCCCAAGCTTCCCTGACGAGCCTCATACTTTAAACACCTTACATACACTACTACAAGCAGAGACATCACAAAGCCTGGTTTCCACTCTGTACCATACAAGTCAAATGGTAATCAGTGCCTGGGATACTTGGCAAGCAGAATTAAATATTGAGTTGACGGATCATATCTGGTCTGCCTGTTGAACGCATACAGGATATGTCACCTTCAGTAGTTGCCTTCGCATTATTCATTATAAATGTATCCACAGGGTCTATTAAACTCCACTCAAACTAGGCAGATATGGCCTGCAAGAAGATGATAGATGCCACTGCTGCATCAGGGAAGGTGCAGATTTCCTCCACCTAGCATGGGACTGTACCTGTATTAGGGGCTACTTGGGCGATGTAGAAATGGCGCTACGAGACATGACCGCCACCCCTTTTACACTTACTCCACTGTTGGTGCTGCTAGGTTGCGCACAAAAGACTGAGCCCAGCTGTAGGAAATTTGTAGCAATAGCATTACTACTTGTAAAACGTAAGATAGTTTGCCACTGGAGAAAATGGAGAGCACCCAAATTTAATGAATGGTTAACTGACCAACTCTATTTCAGTGATCAACTCACATTGCATCCAGACCCAAAGACATCTGGGACCCTTTATGTTGTTATTTGCTGGCTCACCCTGATATCCTGTACGATTCAGAGACCTCCTCTGCTTAATCTGGGCAGAAATTTTGCTGATTATTCTATGGCAGGTGCTCATCATGCAACATATGAGTGTTGAGTTTACTATGATGTAACGCCTCCATGTTCACCATTGGATCTGTGAGCTGCCTGGTGTTTAGCGGGCCACCCCTTGCTGACAGTATCATGACTTGGAAATTGCTCCCAATTGATATTATATACTTGTCATGAATGGCGGATTAAATGTGGTGAGGTACAAATAGACTGCTGTCCCGCTGTGCTAAATGTTACTGGTTACTGTTTTGCCGTGCACTTGTGACTGCTTGAAAGACAAACTGCTCAGTTAATGTCTTTAGCCCTGCAGACTTTAATTGTTGTACTCTTAAAAAAGAATAAACGAAATAAAAAAAAAAAACGTTATACTCAGTGGGGTAAATATCATAAAACATCTAAAGAAGTACTACAGCTTTCCCATATAAAATTGAATTATATCACTTCCATTGCCTTTGTAAATCACCTAAACAACTGCCTATTCATGGCTGTGGAAGGGGTGTTTGTATCCCCTGTCATGGGAAATTTAGCACCTGATTTAGAGTTTGGTAGACGGGTTACACCGTCACAAACATGACGGATATCCCGTCAGCCATATTACGATCTTAATAGACTATTATGTGATCGTAATACAGTGGATGGGTTATCCGTCATGTTTGTGATGGAGTAACTCCCTCCACCAAACTCTAAATCAGGCCGTTAGTTGGCAAAAACAAGGTCTTCTTCTTGAAATGGAGAATCAAAATTTAACCTATAGAAATAGAATAATACCCTCATGTATTTGATCAAATTCTGATGTAAGTAGGTCCTGTAAGGACAAAACTCTGAGGTGGCAATATATACTGGAGGAAAAAATACATCAGTAAGGATTAGGAAAGGAACAACCAAGAAGTCGGTTTGTTTACCATATACTGAAATAAGTACAGAAGAGAACTGGGCATGGATCCCACCGGCACAAAATTCCTAAGCAGAATAGTAAATCTGAGTCAAAATTATTGTGGAGAAGTAATAGAATTCCAGCCCACTGGATCACAAAGGTTTATGCAGGGCTGGCCTTAGTCTGACAATCCCTGGGTGAAACTAAATTTGGTTCTTTCCCTGAACCTCCTTCCCTTTCCCCATCTACTTCCTCCCATTGGTGATCCTGGTGGGGACTCCTTTTGTTCAATTGTCTCCTGCCTTGGCCATGACTGCATAGCTCAGATCAGTAAACAACCTATTAATATCCTGTCTGCATTATTACAATCCCATTATAGACTATGGAGATCGTAATAGGGTGGACGGGATATCTGTCATGTTTCTGAGGGAGTCTCATGGCCACCAAACTCCAAATCCAGCCATAGTCTGCCATTAGGAAATGTGAAGTGTAGATCCATTATTGTTAGAGGATTTTAATGAAGTGTCAATTCCAAAAAGTAAATGAGAGCGACCAGTGGGACATCTTGTCAATCAGTCAATCAATCAATCAGTATTTGTAAAGCACGGTTACTTACCTGTGAGGGTCTCAAGGCACTGGGGGTAACGAAGGGCCCTCATCCAAAGAGCCACACCTTGAGGTTCTTCCTGAAGATGGTGAGCAATGGGCTTTGTCTGAGGTGCAGAGGGAGGATGATCCAGTTCTTTGCTGCAGTGTAGGTAAAAGATCATCCTCCAGGGGTGGTTTTGCGGATGTGATGGACGGTTGCCAGGGACATCTGGGTGGAGCAGAGGGATTTGGGGGGGTGTGGAAGGAGATGCAGTGGTTCAGGTAGACTGGCTCTGCGTTGGGTATGGCCATGTACATGTAGGTGAGAAGCTTGAAGGTAATTTGCTTCTCGACCGGTAGCCAGTGGAGGGTCCTCAGGTGTTGGGTGATGTGTTCTCAGTGAGGGAGGTCCGGAATAATTCTGGCAGCGGCATTCTGAGTGAGTTGAAGTTTTTCGATGTTCCTAGTTGAGATGCCGGTGTAGAGGGCATTGCCGTAGTCGAGCTTGCTCATGACTAAGGCGTGGGTGACTGTCCTGCGACAGTCTGCTGGGATCCATCTGAAGATCTTCCGGAGTTTGAGGAGTGTGTGCCAGCAGGAGGAGTCAACAGAGCTTACCTGGCAGGTCATGGACAGGGAGGAGTCGAGGATGATTCTTGTGCGTGATATACATAAAGAATTATCTTCAAGCACAACAGTAAACTCTTGAACATGTCAAACAACTAGATGTTTGCAAAAAGAACAAGTGATGGACGGAATGCTGAACAATGTCAAACATTCACCCCCAGTACAGAGATCTGGGCCTAAATCCATTGTTTTTTTGCTGCCCATGCCATTCAAGTTTTCACCCTGTTCCCCACGGGAACAGTCCAGCCTGAACTGCCAGGCCAGGTCTTCCCTAGACTGGAAACAAGCATCCTGTGACTGGTTTCGGGGTTTCACCCCTCATCAGCCAGGCTAGCTTGAATCCAGTGGCATGGAAAGCACAGGACCCACGTGTGGGCATATCCTTCCCACTGAGGGCGACAAATGCAAAAAGAACAAGTGATGGAAGGAATGCTGAACAATGTCAAACATTCACCCCCAGTACAGAGATCTGGGCCTAAATCCATCTTTTTTTTAGCTTTTGCTGCCCATGCCATTCCAGTTTGGACCCAGCCATATGCAAATCAGTTTTGACCCTGTTCCCCACAGGAACAGTCTAGCCGGAACTGCCAGGCCAGGCCTTCCCTGGACTGGAAGCAAGCATCCTGGGACCGGTTTCACCCCTCATCAACCAGGCCAGCTTGAATCCAGTGGCATGGGAAGCACGGGACCCACGTCTGGGCATACCCTTCCCACTTAGGGGGACAAATGCAAAAAGAACAAGTGATGGACGGAATGCTGAACAATGTCAAACATTCACCCCCAGTATAGAGATCTGGGCCTAAATCCATCTTTTTTTTAGCTTTTGCTGCCCATGCCATTCCAGTTTGGACCCAGCCATATGCAAATCAGTTTTGACCCTGTTCCCCACAGGAACAGTCTAGCCGGAACTGCCAGGCCAGGCCTTCCCTGGACTGGAAGCAAGCATCCTGGGACCGGTTTCACCCCTCATCAACCAGGCCAGCTTGAATCCAGTGGCATGGGAAGCACGGGACCCACGTCTGGGCATACCCTTCCCACTTAGGGGGACAAATGCAAAAAGAACAAGTGATGGACGGAATGCTGAACAATGTCAAACATTCACCCCCAGTATAGAGATCTGGGCCTAAATCCATCGTTTTTTTGCTGCCCATGCCATTCCAGTTGGGACCCAGCCATATGCAAATCAGTCTTGACCCTGTTCCCCACGGGAACAGTCCAGCCTGAACTGCCAGGCCAGGTCTTCTCTGGACTGGAAACCAGCATCCTGGGACCGGTTTTGGGGTTTCACCCCTCATCAGCCAGGCTAGCTTGAATCCAGTGACATGGGAAGCATGGGACCCACATCTGGGGATACCCTTCCCACTTAGAGCGACAAATGCAAAAAGAACAAGTGATGGACAGAATGCTGAACAATGTCAAACATTCACCCCCAGTACAGAGATCTGGACCTAAATCCATCGTTTTTTTGCTGCCCATGCCATTCCACTTTGGACCCAGCCATATACAAATTAGCCTTGACCCTGTCCCCCACGGGAACAGTCCAACCTGAACTGCCAGGACAGGTCTTCCATGGACTGAAAACAAGCCTCCTGGGACCAGTTTCAGGACTTCACTCCTCATCAGCCAGGCTAGCTAGAATCCAGTAGCATGGGAAGCACGGGACCCACGTCTGGGCACACCCTTCCCACTTAGGGTGACAAATGCAAAAAGAACAAGTGATGGACGGAATGCTGAACAATGTCAAACATTCACCCCCAGTACAGAGATCTGGGCCTAAATCCATTGTTTTTTGCTGCCCATGCCATTCCAGTTTGGACCCAGCCATATGCAAATCAGTCTTGACCCTGTTCCCCAAGGGAACAGTCCAGCCTGAACTGCCAGTCCAGGTCTTCCCTGGACTGGAAACAAGCATCCTGGGTCTGGTTTCGGGGTTTCACCCCTCATCAACCAGGCTAGCTTGGTGAGCAAAAGAACGATGGATTAAACCCAGATCTGTGACTAGGGGTGAGTGTTTGCATTGTTCAGCACTCCGTCCATCATCGTTTTGTGTTGCTAAAGTTGCCCTAAGTGGGAAGAGTATGCCCAGACGTGGGTCCCTTGCTCACTGTGCCACTGGATTCAAGCTAGTCTGGCTGATGAGGGGTGAAACCCAGAAACTGGTACCAGGATGTTTGTTTCCGGTCCAGTGAGGACCTGGCTTGGCAGTTCGGACTTGACTGTTCCCCTGAGGAACAGGGTCAAGACTGATTTGCCTATTGCTGGGTCCAAACTGGGTGGCATGGTGAACAAAAGAACAATGGATAAAATCAAGATATGTGACTGGGGATGAGTGTTTGCATTGTTCAGCACTCTGTCCATCATCCTTATGTGTTGCTAAAGTTGCCCTAAGTGGGAAGGGTATGCCCAGATGTGGGTCCTTTGCTCACTGTGCCCTGGATTCAAGCTAGTCTGGCTGATGGGGGGTGAAACCAGTACTAGGATGCTTGTTTCCCGTCCAGCAAAGACCTGGCTTGGCAGTTCGGGCTTGACTGTTCCCCTGAGGAACAGGGTCAAGACTGATTTGCGTATGGCTGGGTCCAAATTGGGGTGGCATGGTGAGCAAAAGAACAATGGATTAAACCCAGATCTGTGACTGGGGGTGAGTGTTTACATTGTTCAGCACTCCGTCCATCATCGTTTTGTGTTGCTAAAGTTGCCCTAAGTGGGAAGGGTATGCCCAGACGTGGGTCCCTTGCACACTGTACCACTGGATTCAAGGTAGCCTGGCTGATGAGGGGTGAAACCGTGAAACTGGTACCAGAATGCTTTTTTCCGGTCCAGTGAGAACCTGGCTTGGTAGTTCTGGGTTGACTGTTCCCATGAGGAACAGGGTCAAGACTGCATTGCATATTGCTGGGTCCAAACTAGGGTGGCATGGTGAGCAAAAGAACCATGGATTAAACCTAGCTCTGTGACTGGGGGTGAGTGTTTGCATTGCTCAGCACTCCGTCCATCATCGTTTTGTGTTGCTAAAGTTGACCTAAGTGGGAAGGGTATGCCCAGACGTGGGTCCCTTGCTCACTGTGACACTGGATTCAAGCTAGCCTGGCTGCTGGGGGGTGAAACCCTGAAACCAGTACCAGGATGCTTGTTTCCGGTCCAGTGAGGACCTGGCTTGGCAGTTCGGGCTGGACTGTTCCCATGAAGAACAGGGTCAAGACCGGGGTGGCATGGTGAGCAAAGGAACGATGGATTAAACCCAGATCTGTGACTGGTGGTGAGTGTTTGCATTGTTCAGCACTCCGTCCATCATCGTTTTGTGTTGCTAAAGTTGCCCTAAGTAGGAAGGGTATGCCCAGACGTGGGTCCCTTGCACACTGTGCCCCTGGATTCAAGCTAGCCTGGCTAATGAGGGGTGAAACCCAGAAATCGGTACCAGAATGCTTGTTTCTGGTCCAGTGAGAACCTGGCTTGGCAGTTTGGGCTGGACTGTTCCCATGAAGAACAGGGTCAAGACTGATTTGCATATGCCTGGGTCCAAACTGGGGTGGCATGATGAGCAAAGGAACAATGGATTAAACCCAGATCTGTGACTGGGGGTGAGTGTTTGCATTGTTCAGCACTCCGTCCATCATCGTTTTATGTTGCTAAAGTTGCCCTAAGTGGGAGGGGTATGTCCAGACGTGGGTCCCTTGCTCACTGTGCCATTGGATTCAAGCTAGCCTGGCTGATGAGGGGTGACACCCTGAAACCGGTATCAGGATGCTTGTTTCCAGTCCAGTGAGGACCTGGCTTGGGAGGTCGGGCTGGACTGTTCCCATGAAAAACAGGGTCAAGACTGATTTGCATATGGCTGGGTCCAAACTGGGGTGGCATGGTGAGCAGAAGAACAATGGATTAAACCCAGATCTGTGACTGGGGGTGAGTGTTTGCATTGTTCAGCTCTCCATCCATCATCCTTTTGTGTTGCTAAACAACTAGATGTTAGCAGTAAAAATTAACATTTTTTAATATGCTTAACTGTGACACCAAACTGGACATATTATTTATATGTAGCATTTATATTTTACCAGCTAGATTTACAAAGATGAAGATAGTTTATGCACTTCTGGAAATATTGAACAAACTGAGGGAGGAACATAGGGCCATATTTATACTCTGTTTGCGCCGGAATTGCGTAGTTTTTTTTTACGCAATTCCGACGCAAAACTAACTCCATATTTATACTTTGGCGTTAGACGCGTCTAGCGCCAAAGTCCATGGAGTTTGCGTCATTTTTTAGCGTGGACACCTACTTTGCGTTAATGAAATGCAAGGTAGGCGTTCCTGTCTAAAAAATGGACTCCGAGGCATGTGCGCCGTATTTACACTCCCGGGCAAAATTCACGCCCGGGAGTGGGCGGGTCAAAAAAAATGACGTCCGGCTGCTTTTGCGCCGTTTTTTAGCGCCTGGTCAGGGCAGGCGTTAAGGGACCTGTGGGCTCGGAAGGAGCCCAGAGGTGCCCTCCCAAGCCCCCAGGGACACCCTCTGCCACCCTTGCCCACCCCAGGAGGACACACAAGGCTGGAGGGACCCATCCCAGGGACATTAAGGTAAGCTCAGGTAAGTTTTTTTTTTTTTTTTGTGGCATAGGGGGGCCTGATTTGTGCCCCCCTACATGCCACTATGCCCAATGACCATGCCCAGGGGACATAAGTCCCCTGGGCATGGCCATTGGGCAAGGGGGCATGACTCCTGTCTTTGCTAAGACAGGAGTCATTTCAATGGGGGTTGGGAGTCGAAAAAAATGGCGCAAATCGGGTTGAGGCGAAAAATTTGCCTCAGCCTGACTTGCCCCATTTTTTGGCGCCCAAGCTCCATATCCCCCTACGCCGGCGCTGCCTGGTGTACGTCGTTTTTTTTCACGCACACCAGGCAGCGCCGGCGGCTAACGCCGGCTAACGTCATTGAATAAATACGGCGCCCGCATGGCGCTTCAGAATGGCGTTAGTCGGCGCTAATTATTTTGACGCAAAACTGCGTTAGCGCAGTTTTGCGTCAAAAAGTATAAATATGGCCCATAGTTTCTGCCTGTGTTAATTACTGGGGATTTTACTCTCAATCTTTTTTCAGAGGGCAACAATTAGACATGTTGGCATGTGATAATGAATTCCAGATGACTCATCATATTTCTTGACCTGGAGAGCTCCCTCACTCTCTGAGATCTACTTAGCTCTCTCGGTGCTCTGGGTCTGCTGACTCTAAATAGTCGCCTCCTTTGGATAACCTTTAGGCCCATATTTATACTTTTTGACGCAAAACTGCGCCAATGCAGTTTTGCGTCAAAAGAATTAGCGCCGGCTAACGCCATTCTGAAGCGCCATGCGGGCGCCGTATTTATTGAATGACGTTAGCCGGCGTTAGCCGCCGGCGCCGTCTGGTGTGCGTTAAAAAAAATGACGTACACCAGGCAGCGCCGGCGTAGGGGGATATGGAGCTTGGGCGTCAAGAAATGGGGCAAGTCAGGTTGAGGCAATTTTTTCGCCTCAACCCGATTTGCGCAATTTTTTTTCCACTCCCAACCCCCATAGAAATGACTCCTGTCTTAGCAAAGACAGGAGTCATGCCCCCTTGCCCAATGGCCATGCCCAGGGGACTTCTGTCCCCTGGGCATGGTCATTGGGCATAGTGGCATGTAGGGGGGCACAAATCAGGCCCCCCTATGCCACAAAAAAAATAAAAAAGAAATACTTACCTGAACTTACCTTAATGTCCCTGGGATGGGCCCCTCCAGCCTTGGGTGTCCTCCTGGGGTGGGCATGGGTGACAGGGGGTGTCCCTGGGGGCATTGGGGGGCACCTCTGGGCTCCTTCAGAGCCCACAGGTCCCTTAACGCCTGCCTTTTGCAGGCGCTAAAAAACGGCACAAAAGCGGCCGTACGTCATTTTTTTTGACCCGCCCACTCCCGGGTGTGATTTTTGCCCAGGAGTATAAATCCCACGCACATGCCTCGGAGTCGATTTTTTAGACGGGAACACCTACCTTGCATATAATTAACGCAAAGTAGGTGTCCACGCTAAAAAATGACGCTAACTCCATGGACTTTGGCGCTAGATGCGTCTAACGCCAAAGTATAAATAATGAGTTAGTTTTGCGTCGAAATTGCGTAAAAAAAAACGACGCAATTTCGGCGCAAACGGAGTATAAATATGCCCCTTAATCTTTCATTCATTTTCTCTATTCTGAACAGCATTATTGACTATGCGTTGGTATCTATATGTAATTTCGGTTTAACAGATGAATTTAAAATCCTGCTAGTCCAAGGCAGTGAACTTTTGCCACAGCATCTGGAGATAAATGTAAAATATCAGCGCTTCAAAAAGCTAAACATGGTTCTCTCTGCAGAAGGCAGCAGCATGAGAAAGAGAATAAGATAGATCCAAATGAACCAGAGAAAGCACACTAAGGCCCATATTTATACTTTTTGACGCAAAACTGTGCCGGCGCAGTTTTGCGTAAAAAAAATTACCACCGGCTAACGCCATTTTGGTGCGCCGTGTGGGCGTCATATTTATACTTTGACGCACGGCGGCTCAAACAACAGGTGGGAGTCATAATTTTAGACGCACACCGCGGCGTCAAGTCGTAAAGGAAAACAACGTTAACGCAGCGGAAATGACTGTGGGTGGATTTACGACACCGCAAACCGGATATGCACCGTTTTTTGATACAATAGCGTCAAAAAAACCCGCGTACACTGCCAGTTCACCCGAGGAGAGCCAAAATGGATCCCAGATGCCACTACAGACCCCACGAAGATGACAGCAGACCAGAAACCAGCCAGGAGGATCCACACAAGAACCAGGACACTTTTAAGAAGAAAAGAAAGTGTCGCTACAGTGCAGAGGAGCAGGATATCCTGGTTAAAGAGGTGACGGAACACCAGCACCAACTGTTTGTCACCTCAAAGTTGCCAATCAGTAGGAGAGAGGCTATATGGCAACAAATTGTTGACAAGATTAACAGTGTGGCAGAAGTACGCAGAACAGTCATCGAGTGCAAGAAACGCTGGCATGACTGCAAACGCAGGACCAAGGAAAAGATGGCCAGGAACAGGAAGGCAGCACTGCAGACTGGAGGGGGGAGTCCAGCACACCAGGAGGCCCTGGACCACATGGAGGAGATGGTTGCAGCCGTCATCCCTGAGGAGATCGTCACAGGGATTCAAGGACAGGACTGCGCAGACTACCACAAGACAACGCACATGCAGGGTAAGTCGCATGGGGAATTATAATGCAATAATGTCAACTGCAACCGGGGGGGGGAATAGCTACTACACATTGCATGTACGTCATCATATACATGGAGTGGCATGGGTAAAGGGGCACGGCAGGGGGGCATGGCCTGCACAAACATAAGCTGGGGCACACCATTACACTACACCAACAACAGTCCCATGGGGGCATGCTGTCATGCCAACGATGGAGCAAAGGGAAAGCCACGACAGGAGGGAAGGCCACTACGTCAAACTGACATCCTGGCACTCATCAGCCAACATACCTCCTACATTAACTAGGGCCCTATTAGCAATCCTCTAGCCAAACAGACAACTGCAATGTAACTGCAGCAACAGTTGCCACTACCACCTCTGATCTGTGTGCAGCTCAAGTAGCCAATGGCAGTAACCTCCCCATGGAACATACATACCTAAATTAGGGGGTGAGGATGACAACTGCAACAATCTCCAGAAACAAGACAAAGGCCCCAGTACACTCAAATGTCAATGCCCATAGTTGCCGCAAACATCAGCCAATGTAAACAACAATAGGAGCGACACAGCACTAAGGACACACCCATGCTGCATATGTCAGGGTCCATCCTGTGCCTTGGTAACAAGGCAACATCACAAATGTCATACTGCTCAGACAACAGCATTGAGGAGGGGACATATGTAACTGGTCACTGAAATACACCTGCACAGTGAGAGGGGGAAATAGGACACTGATACGATTATCAGGGCAATCCAATGTACCACACATTACCCAACATCAGCAGGACACATTAACAATGTCAACATCCATATCACATCATAACATTGCCATGTATAGGATATGCTACATGTCAATTACAATTAAGTCGATGTGAAAGATCAGGGATTGGGGCAGGTCCTGATAGTTAAGTGTGCTGCCAGGGCCATCAGAACACCCACAGCCAAGGAAAGGTCTCACCATGAGAATGGATATACACGGAGGGTCGAGTAGGACAAAAAGGTGGCAATTCTCTATTTGGCATAAAGCAACACCTAGAGGCAATGAGGCTGACAAGTCTGATAACTCAATAACATACATGTAACACACAGGTGGGCCATAGGCCTGAAACAATGCCCATCTGAAGGACTGCAGATATTAATACAAAAGAAGATCACAAAGTGAATTCATCAAAAGGCAGGCACGTCACGTTAAAATTGTCAAAACACAGACACACTAATTGTACCCTGTTTCATGCAGAGGAAGATGGATCTCCTGCCGATATGCCTGTCCCAGATTTCCCTGATGACATGGATGACGAGCCGATAAACATTCCCCAGGAGACCATCCAAAAGGTCCTTGAAACCCTCCAGACCCCACCTTCAGACACAAGGAGGAGCACAGAACAAGCAGCCATCGCAGAGGATCCACCCACCACCTCAAATGTAAGACCTGCCAGCTCCAATACAGCTGAGGACTCAGACGACACTGGCACCAGCTTTGAGAGAACTGTAGTTGGAGTACAGTGGGAGCTGGCCAAGGAGGTGCGGGTGGGGATGCAAAATATGGCAGCCAGCCTTGAGGGGGTGCGTTTGTGCATGATGTCATCTACAGATCAGGCAGCAGCTATGCAAGCCCTAACAGCCATACTGCAAGGACTACAAGAAACTGTCAAGGAATTCACCACTGCAGTAAGGGAGTTGCCACAACACCTCGCACCCCAAACCTTCCACTGCATGCACAAATGCAATCATGACTCCCTCAAGGCCGACCTGGCTGCCTACCATCGTGATGTGGCTACTATTCTCAAGAACCAGCAGATCCTCCTTGCTGCAGTACTGCCCTTAAGACCTTCACAGGGAGCAGCGACCGGGATGTCTGACTCCACGTCTTCTAACACTGAGGTGTGTGTTGCCCCTTCACAACCGACAACAACAAGGACAAAGCAGGCAACACACACATCAGAAGAAGAAGACATGGAACAGATCACATTCACAAGGAAAAGTACCCGGAAGCACTAGTCCCTGCCACATGGCCGACATTTACCAAGGTCCTGCGCTTTGTAACTTGCCAGTCTTGCAACATTTGTACTCAACCACTGTTCTGCAAACCCCTGTATATCTTGTCACCCAGCCCAGTGATTGTCTCTCTCCTACTCATTGCCAAATCCTGTCCCTCTGCACTGTCTGAAACAGCAACCCCAGCATGACAAAAGTATTTTGGTAAACCCTTGTGTTGGATCCCAATTTAAAATGTCACTATAATGGACTCACAGAAATGGACAATGTACATATAGCACTACAGCACTTTTCAATAAATAGCACTTACACCACAAATCTGTCTCTGGGTAATGTGACATATCAACTGCGCAGTAGATAATTGGAATGTCCCTACTGTCAAATAACGTAGCTTCTCAATACAACTGTCCAGATATTATGTAGTTAGAGAAATCTGCACAGTGACCATGATTGCATCATACTCTGCCCATCCTGAGGCAATAATCTGATGAAGTGAGAAATCATAGACCACCATGCTGTGTTGGACCTTGCTTTCAACATGTATGTGTGAAATAGTTGTGGTCCTCTGCTATAGGCCTTCAAAGGAGATATGTACATGATATATGTCATTAAGAGTGTGTGTGTATGTGACCATTGTATGTTAGGCATCACAGAAGCTCTGGGATGTTCCGTGTCCTACTCAGTATCTCAGCAATGCTCCATGAGGCTACACTCTTATTCTGATAAATAGAGATTAAGCTGTGTAAAAAAGGAATAGCCAGGCCATGATATGGTGATTATAATAGGTGTTTATTTAAAATAGTTAACTAAAGTGGTGAAGGTGATCATATTCAGAAGAAATTATTTACAATCTGTTGCCGCCTGCGTATACCAGCAGCTGTGTTCTGTAGTTCCCCCTCCTTTTGCAGGCCATCATCCTCCTATTCCTCCTCTTCAGGCATGTGTGGCTCTGGTTCCAGGAGGGGAATGTTTCTTCTGACACAAATGTTGTGCAATATTACACATGTGAGGATGATCCTACAGACCATCTCGGGGGAATATAGGAGGCTACCACCAGTGATGTCGAGGCAGCTGAACCTTGACTTGAGGATGCTGAAGGTCCGCTCGACAATGCTGCTTGTCCTCCTATGGGCCTCGTTGTATGCACGCTCTGCAGCTGTACTCGGGTTGCCAAATGGTGTCCTAATCCATGGCTGGATGCCATACCCCTGATCAGCTGCAATAGAAAATGAATGGGATCATGTTGATGTAGCTGGCACTATTGAAAAGACCTTTAATGGCAGTAGTTGTCTTGTGTTGTCTGTGTCTCTTTTGTGTACTAATGTGACATCCTATGCCTGTAGGCTGTACCATCTGCATTGTGTTGTTTCCTTGGCTGAACAAGTGTTTGTCTGCTAACCGTTTGTCAACAATATGTTTGGGGATTTTCAGTACAGTGTGCCCTCCCTAGCATTGTGACTTGTGATACAGGTGTCCGTGTGTCTTCACTGGGGGTGAGATGATAGTTCCATGCAGAGTTAAAATTGAAAGTGTTGTTAGCACGTTCATATGAAAGTACCCTGGACTTTACCTTTAGACTTAGGCAATATATTAATGTAAAGGTCATTGGGACACTTACAATTTGCAAGGTGACATTTAGGCAACCACACTCATTGACGTCTTCACATTAGGCTGTACAGTAATTTCCGATGTGTGACAGGTTCAATGGTGACTTCAGAAACATGGCTACTGATGTCACGACCTCAGTGTGTTCCTGTTGACATGTTGCTGTTGTGGTGTATGTGTTGTGTGTCCTAGTGGGTTGCTGTGCAGTGTATATATAAATAGGTTTTTGTACTTACCAACAAGTAGTCCATTGCCATACCGTCCATTCTGGAAGTGTTGATTGATGGTGCAGTGACGGAAGATGAATGAGTCATGGACACTCCCAGGATATTTAGCCACGATGTTGGTGATCAATCCCTGGTGATCGACAATGGCCTGCACATTGATGGAATGTGTGTGCTTCCTGTTGCGGTAGAGGTGTTCAGTTGCAGCAGGTGGCACAAGGTGTACATGTGTGCAGTTGATTGCACCAAGGACGTGTGGGAAGCCACTGATTGTGTAGAACCCTTGTTTAGTTTCCTGCTGCTTCTGCAGTGTGTTAGGGAAGCAGATGTGGTGGGGTGTCAGTCGAATGATGGCATCCAGTACTTTGGGCAAAAAGGCGGAGAATGATGGTTGTGATATTCCGCCTACCAGGGCACCAGATGTTTGAAAAGAGCCACTTGCCAGCATATGAAGTACGGCAAGCAGTTTTGTTTCTGTTGGGATGGTGTGGGGTGTCACCAAAGTGGGTGCCAACTGCAGTTCAATGTTTCGCAGCAGCTGCTGAATGGCCTGCCAGTTCGACCGGTACCTTTGTATGATGTTGTGTTCCCTGAGGCCCTGAAGGGTTGTTCTTGGGCGGAATATCCTCTCCTGCCTTCTACGCTGCCTTTGGGGTCCCTGCTGGTGTTGTTGTAGCTGCTGTTGTTGTTGCTGGGCTCTGCGTCTGCGTGCATGCTGGATTAGAATGACCTCCATGGCTCCCTGTTGCTGCTCTGCTGCTCTGCTGTTTGTTCTGTGTGTTCTGATTAAATACAGGTGTGTTTGCCCCATATTAACGCCTGCCCTGACCCAGGCGTTAATTTTTGATGCAAATCGGGCTGTGCGTCATTTTCTGTCTCCGCTTCCCGGCCGTGCGCCATTTTTGCCCGAAAGCATAAATACGACGCACGGCCCTTTAAGCCATTTTTTGGACGGGATCGCCTACCTTGCATATAATTAACGCAAGGCGGGTTGCCGCATCCAAAAAATGACGCACACGGCGGAAATTTGTCGTCCGCGGGCATCAAAAGTTAAATATGGGGCAACGTTTGCGCTGATTGTGCGTCAAAATTTTTGGCGCACAATCGGCGCAGATGGAGTATAAATATGCCCCTAACTACCCAGAGAAAACCGTCTCAGGAGCACCATAGGAACGTGAAACAAACGTGCTGTATTGTTGGCAATGCAATATGAAAATTATAAGAGACACCCTCTCCTCCTATATAATAGTCTCAATATAAACTGACAAAATGGCTATCTAAAACAACCCAGATTTGTACCCGAGTTAAATTTGGTAAAAATAAGAGTAAACCTTCTACCCAAAAAACAAAACTGAAAGAAGCTTGATGACATTTCAAAAAAACGAATTGAAAAAAACCAAGAACTCAGTACAAGAAACTAGTCAGGGAAAAACAAAACAGAATAAACCCTGGTCCTACGCAAACAATGTAATCGCGGGTGGAAAATTTAATGACATCTTGTGTGACTCCGCATGATGGGATTAACTACACAACACAATTATCCGCCTCCCCAGAGACTTGTCAGTGATTCCCAACTTTGCTGTCTGTCAAGAGGGAACCAACATGAAAGTATAGTTTCCCGAAGCTGAAATAAAGACCGATTTGAAGAATAGTCTGTATGGATTTCCAGCTGTACATTTCAAGGATAATGGGGACCTAGGAGTCAACATGTTAATGGTATTCACACTTTACGAACATTGCTAGAAAACAAACATGGTGCCAGAACGCTAGATAGGATCTTTTTGGGCACCTATTCACAAAAATGACCATCATTCCGCACCAAGTAAAATTATAGGTTAGTAGCCTTATTAAATATTGAAGGGAAATACTTTGCAAGTGCCATAGTAAATCATTTAGAAGAGTGAGCAGACTGTAATTCCTATCTAATAAACTGGGGGGCATATATTATGAGGATTTGACACAGTGCAGCCCTGCATCAAAGTAAAAGGGCAAGAATGCGCAATAACTATAGCACACAGCACATCCTTTCACCCTGCGTGGGCCCCGGCTGACTAGTGCCAACACAGACACCCTTTCACAGTGGTGCAAAGGTGCCTGTGTTGCATGCAGGATTGTTTTTGTGCAGGAAGGGACAACTTCCTGCCCCAAAACAATCCTGGTAGGTATTTTCCTCTTTCTATGGGTGCTGGAGAATGCAGCCCACATGAAAAGAGGAAAAAACAATGAGAAATAAATATATTTCTCCTTGATGCATCTCCTGTGGGGAGGTGTAAGGTTTGGGCACATCCCCAGGTTTACACATTCATGTACATCTGGGGATTGGTCACTATCTATGGGTGTTGTGTGGCAACACCCACTGCAATGCCCATGCAACGCCTCCATAGTGCAGAGTAAGGCAATGCTGTGATTTGTGCTGCCTTGCCTCACTCCATATAAGTGAGGCCATTCAAAGCCACACAAAATAGCTTTATGATTTGGAGGTTTGCGCCACCGCTGCATCAAAAAAGTGACACAGTCCTGACGCAGCATGCCTCTGGGTTCGCTATCATTTATAATAAATCAAAGCCGCATAAAAAATAGCTTAATGTATGCTGCCTTTATTGATTTTAAAACCACTTTTGATTCTTCTGACCAAGGCATAATCTGGAAGAAGCTGAATGCCCGGCACATCCCTACCAAGATGCTGAACGCCATCTGTTTACAGGGAGTGCAGAATTATTAGGCAAATTAGTATTTTGACCACATCATCCTCTTTATGCATGTTGTCTTACTCCAAGCTGTATAGGCTCGAAAGCCTACTTCCAATTAAGCATATTAGGTGATGTGCATCTCTGTAATGAGAAGGGGTGTGGTCTAATGACATCAACACCCTATATCAGGTGTGCATAATTATTAGGCAACTTAACAAAAAACAAATATATACCCATTCCAATTATTTATTATTACCAGTGAAACCAATATAACATCTCAACATTCACAAATATACATTTCTGACATTCAAAAACAAAACAAAAACAAATCAGTGACCAATATAGCCACCTTTCTTTGCAAGGACACTCAAAAGCCTGCCATCCATGGATTCTGTCAGTGTTTTGATCTGTTCACCATCAACATTGCGTGCAGCAGCAACCACAGCCTCCCAGACACTGTTCAGAGAGGTGTACTGTTTTCCCTCCTTGTAAATCTCACATTTGATGATGGACCACAGGTTCTCAATGGGGTTCAGATCAGGTGAACAAGGAGGCCATGTCATTAGATTTCCTTCTTTTATACCCTTTCTTGCCAGCCACGCTGTGGAGTACTTGGACGCGTGTGATGGAGCATTGTCCTGCATGAAAATCATGTTTTTCTTGAAGGATGCAGACTTCTTCCTGTACCACTGCTTGAAGAAGGTGTCTTCCAGGAACTGGCAGTAGGACTGGGAGTTGAGCTTGACTCCATCCTCAACCCGAAAAGGCCCCACAAGCTCATCTTTGATGATACCAGCCCAAACCAGTACTCCACCTCCACCTTGCTGGCGTCTGAGTCGGACTGGAGCTCTCTGCCCTTTACCAATCCAGCCACGGGCCCATCCATCTGGCCCATCAAGACTCACTCTCATTTCATCAGTCCATAAAACCTTAGAAAAATCAGTCTTGAGATATTTCTTGGCCCAGTCTTGACGTTTCAGCTTGTGTGTCTTGTTCAGTGGTGGTCGTCTTTCAGCCTTTCTTACCTTGGCCATGTCTCTGAGTATTGCACACCTTGTGCTTTTGGGCACTCCAGTGATGTTGCAGCTCTGAAATATGGCCAAACTGGTGGCAAGTGGCATCGTGGCAGCTGCACGCTTGACTTTTCTCAGTTCATGGGCAGTTATTTTGCGCCTTGGTTTTTCCACACGCTTCTTGCGACCCTGTTGACTATTTTGAATGAAACGCTTGATTGTTCGATGATCACGCTTCAGAAGCTTTGCAATTTTAAGAGTGCTGCATCCCTCTACTAGATATCTCACTATTTTTGACTTTTCTGAGCCTGTCAAGTCCTTCTTTTGACCCATTTTGCCAAAGGAAAGGAAGTTGCCTAATAATTATGCACACCTGATATAGGGTGTTGATGTCATTAGACCACACCCCTTCTCATTACAGAGATGCACATCACCTAATATGCTTAATTGGTAGTAGGCTTTCGAGCCTATACAGCTTGGAGTAAGACAACATGCATAAAGAGGATGATGTGGTCAAAATACTCATTTGCCTAATAATTCTGCACTCCCTGTATATTCAAATACATGTGTGAAATTATTTGGCTTCGGATTTGATCATCATAGAGCAGCTAATAACACACAAAGGATTGAAACAAGGGTGAGCCTTTGCACCACTGCTCTTTAACCTTTACTTAGCTGACATAGGAGCTGCAGTGGAGGAGGCCGCCCCTTTCCCACTAAATTATCCAGCCAGTGAATTAACACACTACAATATGCAGATTACACTATATTACATGACAAAACACCTCTTGGTTTACATAAGAAGCTACATAAACTGACCAAGCACTTCGCATGCCACAATCTAGAATAAATATTGAAAAAACTAAAATGATTATCTTCACCCTTAAGATTGTAATGATAGGAATCTCGTATTGCAATAAACGAATATCTAGTAATATGGCCGATAGAGCAGGGAACACATAAATGTCAACTTTCTTCCATGAAAAGAACAGCTTCTTTCCTGAATACGACCTCTCTTAAATTAATATATAAAATGTCTCCTACTGGCCTTTTTCTGTTTGCTGTGACTTTTCCTTGGCCTCCTTTGAAGATCCTACCACTCGGGATCAATATAATTATCTTAGTGTTCTATATTTCATCTATTGCAGCTTTTCCAAACAGCTTGTCATTATCTAGTGTACGTCATTAGAACATTTAGGGGCATATTTATACTCCGTTTGCGCCAAATTTGCGTCGTTTTTTTCGACGCAAATTCGGCGCAAAACTAACGCCATATTTATACTTTGGCGTTAGACGCGTCTAGCGCCAAAGTATGAGGAAAGAGCGTCATTTTTTTGCGTGAACGCCTTCCTTGCGTTAATGAGATGCAAGGTAGGCGTTCCCGTCCAAAAAAATGACTGCGGCGCAAATGCGTCGTATTTATACTCCCGGGCAAAAATCACGCCCGGGAGTGGGCGGGCCAAAAAACCCCGCATTTGCGCCTCTTTTTAACGCCTGGGTCAGGGCAGGCGTTAAGGGACCTGTGGGCTCAAAATGAGCCCACAGCTGCCCTCCCATGCCCCCAGGGACCCCCCCTGCCACCCTTGCCCACCCCAGGAGGACACCCAAGGATGGAGGGACCCATCCCAGGGACATTCAGGTAAGTTCAGGTAAGTATCATTTTATTTATTTTTTATATTTTTTTTGTGGCATAGGGGGGCCTGATTTGTGCCCCCCTACATGCCTCAATGCCCAATGACCATGCCCAGGGGACATAAGTCCCCTGGGCATGGCCATTGGGCAAGGGGGCGTGACTCCTGTCTTTACTAAGACAGGAGTCATGTAAATGGCGTCTGGGCGTCGTTAAAAATGGCGCAAATCGGGTGGAGGCGATTTTTTTGCGTCAACCTGACTTGCACCATTTTTAAGACGCCCTAACGCCATTTTTCCAAACGCCGGCGCTGCCTGGTGTACGTGTTTTTTTTCCACGCACACCAGGCAGCGCCGGTCTGCTAGCGCCGGCTAACGCCATTCAATAAATACGGCGCCCGCATGGCGCTTCAGAATGGCGTTAGCCGGCGCTAAACTTTTTGACGCTAAACTGCGTTAGCGCAGTTTAGCGTCAAAAAGTATAAATACGGGCCTTAGTTCTTCTTCCATGATACATATCTTCTTTCTCCTGACTTTTGAAGCATAATTTGGCTCCTCATGGGGTACAGGTAGATGTGTAGTAGAGGTAGATGCTGTGGATTTGCAAACTCTATCATCATTGCTGCTCTTTGTTTCGACTTAGGAGACTGAGACACTATCAACACCCGACATGCAACTTACCTAATTAGTGATTGTTAGCAAATCACAAATTAGCAATTTCCTAATGTCTTTAAACAATTTTGAAATTTTGGGGAGATCATTACATATAGGCCTTTGAACCTGCTTTGCCCAGCTAGGACATTTATGATTCACTAATAATCACTAATTTAGCACTATTTTAGCAACTGCAGTGGTTAGACAAATTGCAAGCATTCCTCCCATCACCTTTGTATGTGTGATGTACCACGCTAACTGGAAAGGATGTGCCACTGGAATCAAACTACACCTGACTGAAGACCCCCAATCAAGTCGAAACGGGTCTTGGGTTGCTTATGTTTCAGTTTAGGAAGGAGCTGGTCTAGCATTTTGGACTGAACTATATATATTGGAGCAGGGTCAAAACTGAGGTGCAATGGTGGTCAAAAGAATGATGCATTGGAATGTCACCCTGAGCGATTGCCAGTGGTTAGATAAATTACACGTGTTCCTTTTACCCCCTTTATGTATTTGATATACTGCCCTAAGTGTCAAGGGGATGCCCAGATGTGGGTCCCATACTCACTGTGCCACTGGACCCAAGCTCCTACCATTGGAAGAGCCCCAACCAGGGCAAAACTGTTCTTGGGTTCTTGGGTTCTGTTTTAGAGAGGACCTGGTCTGGCAGTTGAGGCTAGACTGTTTCTATTAAAGCAGGGTCAAGACTAATTTGCATATGGTTGTGTCAAAACTCAGAGGGCATGCTGGGCAAAAGGAAAGTGTGTTGGTGTGTTACCCCTAGTGATTATCACTGATTACACAAATTACAAGCGTTCCTCCTACTACCATTTGTGTGCTTAAGGTTCATGAAATGCCAGAAATCAGTACTTGCTTGTCTTGGAGCTGAAGATTCACACTTGATGAGCTGCTTCTTGAAATAACAGACTACCAGTGAAACTGTTTTCTGTCTGTCTGGATGTGTGAGCAAATGTTCTACAGCTCATGGACATGTGACTAGTTTGTTTTTGTTTTTCTTCAAAGGCCACAACATGGTTGTGCAAACATTTTTGTTGTTTTATGTTTTTACAATTTTTTTAAATTAACAACACAATAAAGTTTTATATCATATGGGAGTGTTCAAGCTGGTTAAATGATGAGAAGTGTTGTAATCATATGGCTCCATGATTTTCCTGATCTCCTTAGATGGTCTTTAAAACTTGTTTGCTTATGGTGGCCAAGGTGGTGAATATGGTGGCTCCAGTCTGAGATCACTCCCAACCTCCTCAAGAACCCTCCAATGTCTGCCTCCCCAGTGCGAGTAATTGAAACCCCTGGCACCTTCTTCTACTTGCCGTGAGTTCCTGGCTGCCCAGTACAGGGGCACTGGAAAATTGGGACGGCAAGGGGGTGCTGAGAGTGTTGGAGCTGCAAGGCCAGCCCATGCACCATGGTGGTTCGTGGGCCTCAATACTCGACTTCCGCAATGTAGAGTGACTGAGGTCCTGCTGATCGTCTTTCACCCAGTGATCAGGGCGGCACAGGACTGTGCTGACTTGTCTCAGGAGCTGTGGAGCACCACATGAAAATCTGTTGCCCCGGGGGCCAGGGGGCCAAGGACGGCCTCATAGTGCCTATTTTACTTAACTCCCATACCCTGGGCTTCTGCATGCACCCATATTTCGGTGGCCCTCAAGAGATCCCCACACAGTGACATTCTGTTCCATCTGGCCAGGAATGTCTTGCAGATGCTGAAAGTTGACACCCTTCCACAAGGATGATGGCCAAGGTTGACAACCTTCCACAGAGATTTCTGATCTTGCACCACTTTTGTGGCAACTGGGTTTCCCAGAGCCCACTAGGCGGGCTGTGTGACACCTGAATGCATGGTACATGACCAAGAGAAACAGTTCAGAATATGTGGAGACCAATCTGCAGGTGTACTTTACTACCAACCAAGTGTCTGCTCCCTCCACTGGCACCCTCGGGCAGCCAGAAAATCCATTATTAGGGGTCTAGTGAAGGGTTATATCCAGAGTAAGGAGAAAGAGAAGCTTGCACACACTACATCCTTAGACACCCCAATCCTTGCCTTAGAGTGACAAGCTTTTGCTGGGACATAGGAGGAGCTAGATCACCAGTTGGTGATAGCACAAGCTTGTGATACATCAGGTCTCCCTGCAAGAGGCCTGGCAATCTTGGAGGGACACAACCTGGCAGATCTATGAACACAGTGAATGTTAGAAATGGGGTCTCTAGTTGGCAGAGGTATATAACATTGTCCAAGTAGAGACCACAATCCTAGTCTGGGTAAATCACACACAATCCAAATTATACTGTCCCCAACCTCTGGTAGCTTGGCACTGAGCAATCAGGCTTAACTTAGAAGGCAATCTGTAAAGTATTTGTGCAATACATCATACAGTAACACAGTGAAAACACAACAAAAATACATTACATAGGTTTAGAAAAATAATTTATATTTATCTGAGTAAAATAAGGTCAAAACGATAAAGATCCAATAAGCACAAGTTGTGATATCACTTTTGTAAGATTAAAAAGAGTCCTATATCTTGGAAGTCAACAGTTATCTCTTGATTACACAAAGTACCTGGTTTGCGTAAAAAATAACACACAGAGACTGCAAAGGAGGTGGCGTGTGGAAAAATAAGGTGTTGCATCGGATTTTCTGAAGTGGCACAGTCGATGCATCATTTCTTTTCACGCTGCAAGGAGCTAGCGTAATTTTTTGGCACACAGTCTTGACCCCTCACTGTGATGCAGGGATATTTTTGATGCCCAGGGACGATACAGGGAAATCCTAGGTGTGCTGGAAGAAGTCAAAGGCGTTGTGTCAATTCGGTAGGGTTGTGCATCAAATCTTCGGTTGCAAAGCAGGCGCTGTATCGAATTTCCACTCGGGAAGTCAGACTGCGTCGTTCCGGTTTGGCTATGTAGAGATTTCTCATCGCAAGGCAGGCTGTGAGGTCACTTACAGCAGGCTGTGTGTCGATTTTCAGGGCACAAGGAGTTTTCTGAAGAGATGAAGTCTTTTATGGCTCTGAGACTTCAAAAACCAGGAGGCAAGCTCAATCAAAGCCCTTGGAGAGCACTTCTCAGCAAAGTCAGAGGGCAGCAGGGAAACAGCAGGACAGCAGTCCTTCTCAGCAAAGCAGTCCAGATGAGTCCTTTGTGCAGCCAGGCAGTTCCTCTTGACAGATTGCAGGTTCAGGTCCAGAAGTGTCTGAGTTGGTGGGATCAAAGACCCAGTTTATATACCCAAAAATGCCTTTGAATTGGGGAGACTTCAAAGAGTAGTTTTGAAGTGCACAAGTTTTCCTTTCAGTACAGGTCTATCTGCCAGGGTCCCAGTAGGGGGTTTGGCAGTCCATTGTGTGAGGGCAGGCCACTAGCCTTTGAAATGTAAGAGTCAGGCCCTCCACCCTTCCAGCCCAGGAAGACCCATTCAATATAGAGATAAGTGCAGGTGTGCCTGAGTGTCCTGTGTTAGCGGTTGTCTGGGTGAAATGCACAAGGAAGCTTTCAACCAGCCCAGTCCAGGCATTGATTGGAGACAGGCTGTAAGGCACAGATGGATTTTAAGTGCAGACAAATGCTTACTTTCTAAAAATGGTATTTCTAAAATAGTAATATAAAATCCAACTTTAACAATAAGTATGATTTTCTAATACCATTCTGGCCATACTGAATAAGACCTGGTTATCCCTTTCTGATTAGAATCTACCACTCAAACAGTTTATGAGGGTAGTCCTAATGCTATCCTATTAAAGGAGCAGACCTCACAGTAGTGGAAAACAAATTTAAGAGTTTTCCACTACCAGGACAAAACACATATGTACATGTCCTGCCTTTTACCTAATTAGCACCCTGCCCTATGGGTTACCTAGGGCCTACCTTAGGGTTGACTCATATGTACAAAAAGGGAAGTTTAAGGCTCAGCAAATACCTTTAAATGCCAAGCCAATGTGGCCATGAACTGCACACACATGCCTTGCACTGGCAGGCAAGACATGGTTAAGGGACAACTTATGTGATGGCAGAATCAGTGCTGCAGGCCCACTAGTAGCATTTAAGTTATAGGACCTAGGCACATGTAGTCCAATTTAGTAGGGACTTACAAGTAAATCAATTATGGCAATTGTGTATGAGCCAATGTTTCCATGTTTTTAGGGAGCGAGCACATGCACTTTAGCACTGGGTAGAAGTGGTAAAGTGTCCAGAGTCCTAAAGCCAGCAAAAATGAGTTCAGAAAAAGAAGTGGAGGAGGGCAGAACATTTTGGGTGGACCCTTCAGGGGCCCATTTTCCAACAGTGAAAGCTCTGAGAAGCGTCTCTATTGACTGGACATAGAGAGATTGCCCCCAGAAAGATTTCTTGTTTTAAGGGATACTGAGGGCAGTCTCAGGGACCACACTCCTGACATTCTAAAGCATTTGCAGCTTCCATAGTGACCTGTATATTCCCAGGCCCAAAACTGTGCAGGAGATGGTGCACCACTGCTGATTTCCCTCCCATCGAATCCCCACTCACTGGCCCCAATCACAACTGACAAGATCGATACAACCATTTCGTCCATGCCTTCTGGTAAATCTCCAGGCCCCAATGGGCTTCCCATGAAGTAATATCACAGATTTTTCACTTTGCTAGTCCCACCACTGCTGGGCAGGTATACCAAGGCTGAGGGGACATGAGCCTCCCCCCTGGGCTGGATATAACCTTGATTGTGGTTATTCCCAAAACAAACCAGCTCTCAGACAGCTGCATCTGGTATAGGCCCATAATGCCAATTAATTCTGAGATCAAGGTGTTCACAAAGGTCTTGGCAAACCAGCTGCGACTGACCCTGCTGTACATGATCCATCCAGATCAATGTGGCTTCATGCCAGCCCGCAGCAGATGGCACTGCATCCCTAGACTGCAGTTGGCCCTGTTCCAGGTGCACCAGTTCCAGTATCCGGCAGCCCTACTACTAGTAGATTTTGAGAAGGTCTTCGACACGCTTGGTTGGTCCTTCATGAATTCGGTCCTGGAAAGTGCAGGTCTCAGTCCCTATCTTTGTAGGCTTAAGAAGATTTTGTACTTTAATTCAATGGTGCAAGTTCCAATAAATGGATCCCTCTCCTCTCCCTTTCTCATTGGTAGAGGAACCCACCAGGGCTGCCCTCCCGCCCTAGCAATTGAATCTCTGACACAGTTCCTGCATTGTGATGCTCAGGTGCGGGGATGACTGTGGAACAGTGGTCCTAAGGAACAAATTGCACTTTACGCAGATGATGTTCTGCTTTTCTTGACAAACCCACAGTCCTAAGGTCCCAGGTGCCTGTGAAAAATCAAAACTGATATTAGTCCTGGTACAGGGAAAATAGAGTATTTGCTCCTGCCAATCCACAATTCCTGTGCATCTTCTGTCCTTTCAGTATCCAGGAATCTACATCTCTGCTCCCCCAGCTGATGTAGAGCCTTAACATGACTCCCCTGGTGGCGAAAATGAAGGGGGGTATTCAGAAAGGGGGTGCATACCTCTCCACTTCCTTGGGTTTGTGGCCCTCGTCAAGATGATGGTGTTGGTTCATTTCCTTTATGCCTTCCAGAACTTACCCCGTCTATTCCTACCCCATAGTTTATTATCCTTAATTCCATCATTCTTTCCTTCTTCTGGGCTGGGTGCTGCCCCAGTATCACATTTCATAGTTGCCTTCAATCACCCTATGACTTCGGAATGGGAATGATAGATTTTCACCACAGCTGCATTGCCTCGAGGTGATCATGGTAAATGATTGGTTTAATGGAGGCTGGAGGGACCTGACCTACAGGGCCGAGTTGGCCCTCTTCAGGCTTGACCTAACTATGGGCATCCTGTATGGTGGGCTCATCCCTCGATCTCTCCTGGACATTACATGAGTAGTCTTCCTGAACTGAAAGGTGGCGCTCTACCTCATGTGATGGAAGACTAATGCGCATTAGTCCTCTTTGGCATGGCACTTGGCATCATCGCATGGCAGGCCTGGATAGATTTGCAAAATGCAACAGTGTAGGAATCAACCAGCTCAGGGATGTCTGGTCGGGAACCCACTTTTAGACATTTGAAGATGTATAAGAGCAGTATCAACTCTCTAGTACCTGATTTCACAAATACCTACAATTGCACCAGACCCTCATAGCTCACATACCCTTAGCTATTGAATTTCTGGAACTTAGATTTTTGGAGGCTAAACTGCTAACTGGAAGGCTTACCAATGATGCAATCTCACATGTTTTCCGTTTCCTTGTCACCAACTCCCCTGAACAGTTTGCACATTTTGCATGGCTGAAGCAGAGGTGGGAGCATAGGTGTGGAAATTGGATGACACACACTGGAGGGCATCTAGGATAGCGGCTAGAATGGCACCATGAAAATTGCCATCTCCATGTGCCGCAGGCTGATCCATTGAACTGTCTCCATCTAACTTACAAAAACCTTCAATATCTTCAATGGACGAGTCGGATTTCATAAGTCAACTACTTTTACTGCTCATTATCGGAAACAGATTTTTTTCCACGTGGTCTGGTCATGCCCCGTCGGATCATGTTGACCCTATACTGGTAGGGGATAGAGTGAAAACTCTTCATGGTCCTTTACCAGCCCTTAGACCGCTCCCTGAGAGTTGCCCTTCTTTTGTTGCTGGAGGAGGTGGGGGACTGAAACTGAAATATGTTTTTATGGGGGTAGACAGATTGGTCGCCAAGAGGGACATCATCCAGAGGTGGAATTGCAAGAACCTTCCTTCATTGGTGCCTGGCAGGTGGGAGTTGATTGCTGTACCCAACAATATAAACCTATCTATGTGATCAGGGGCTATCCATAGAAGCAAAGGAAGATTTGGGGCACATGGTTGGAATATCATGGTATAGTCTACATGACTAATCAAAATATGCATGTGCATTATGGGGCTGTCTGAAACATGGGTGGTTTGACTGTACTGTCCTGTGTGTTTAATAGTAAGGTAATACACTTGGTGTTAAAAAAAAATATATTTTATATTCAGGTCACCACACTGTGGCACAACGCAGAAAGAGTAGTTAATTCATAAAACATCTGCTAGAGAAGAAAAATAAGTTTGCGTAGAGTCCTAAATACTGCAAACGGCTAACCCTTATCAAATACCATACATCGTCTCGCACATTCTACAATGACAGTGGACAACCATTAGCTCTAGTTCGAACAATGTATAGTCGTAATTGTCAATTCAATATAAATGTATCTGTATTTGGTTATTAAAAAAATAACCATAAAAGAACAAAAATTGGCTCACTTATAATATACAATTGGATTACAAAAAAGAAGAAAAAAAGATTCAAACAGGTTCATAAATCCATTAGTCATTTAAAAATTCACAGAATTACACCAACATATTTAACTTTTAAAGAAAGATCTCACTGAAAGGTAGACTGTAGAGTCTGCTACCATATGACGAAAGTAAAAAGCTGTGGGTAGTAGAAATCTTCGACTAAAAGGTTCATAACATTTGCAAAAAAAAATAACGTGCAAGAAAGTTGGAAGGAAAACACTATCACAAGGGCATACAAAGATACTATTGAATTGGCACACTAGGAAACAGAGATTACACCTAATGGTGCCTAACTAAAATCTAGTTACAAGCAACTTTTACTACGTTATTGATCTTAGATAAGTAGGGCTTTGTGCCATGGCAGGTCTTAACCTTAACAAAATCTCCAGTTCCTTTGCTTCCATGTTAGCCATCGCCAATTGTTTTTAACTCAATCATAGTCAAACCCATCTCCAGTTTGTTCAATTACTTTGGGGAAGTGAATAGCTCTGGCCGACCAAAGCTGTTAGTGATATTTCTAATATAGTTCAACCATGGAATTTTCAAACCTAAATCTCAGACGAACAGTCAGAAATTATTTCCCTATTAAGGACTTTGGGGGTCATTCTGACCCCGGCCGGCGGCAGAAGCCGCCGGCCTGGCTGGGACCGCCAGAATACCGGTGCGCGGTCAAAAGACCGCCGCAGGTATTCTGGGTTTCCCGCTGGGCTGGCGGGCGACAGCCAGAAGGCCGCCCTCCAGCCCAGCGGGAAACACCCTTCCATGAGGATGCCGGCTCCGAATGGAGCCGGCGGAGTGGAAGGGGTGCGACGGGTGCCGTTGCACCCGTCGCGATTTTCAGTGTCTGCATGGCAGACACTGAAAATCTTGGTGGGGCCCTGTTACGGGGGCCCCTGCAGTGCCCATGCCATTGGCATGGGCACTGCAGGGGCCCCCAGGGGCCCCACGACACCCCATACCGCCATCCTGTGCTTGGTGGCCAAAACCGCCAGGAACAGGATGGCGGTATGGGGGTCGGAATCCCCATGGCGGCGCAGCAAGCTGCGCCGCCATGGAGGATTCCCCAGGGCAGCGGAAAACCAGCGGAAAACCAGCGGTACACCGCCGGTTTTCCGTTTCTGACCGCGGCTGTACCGCCGCGGTCAGAATGCCCAAGGGAGCACCGCCAGCCTGTTGGCGGTGCTCCCGCGGTCATTGGCCCTGGCGGATTTTACCGCCAGGGTCAGAATGACCCCCTTTGTGATTGTTTACCCAGCCAGATAGAAATTCAAAGGAGCGAGGGAGCAAGCTTTAAATTGTCTTTTATATAATCTATGCCTAGTTCCTCATGTAAAACAAGGTATGGGCTGTTGGGCCTTACTTGCAACAACCTCCTATGTATCTGCTCTCTTCCTGCTACAGTGAGGCTCTGTTCCGGTATCCCAAAATGGTTGCCCCATAGGTTAATACCAGGAGGCATTTCAATTTATACACCTTGAGCAGGGGCAGAAGTGGTTTATTACCCACTCTTGATCAAAATTAAAAAACTGTACCCACTGTGGCATCAAATCAAGTGCATCGCTTAGATATACATGGTAACCAGTTTCCTTTATCATCACAAGTCTCTCCCCTGTAGGGAAACTCATGGACACAGCTTATTAGTTAGCCTTTAATCATCACAGGACCTGGTTTACTCTGGGCTTTACCACACACCATATAGTGGGTTTATGAGATATTAACTTCTAGGGCCAGGTCATCCATGTAGTTGATAAAGGCGTCTACTGCCCCTGTAATCTATCCAAAGTTTGAGTCAGTAAAACTGCAACGTGGGCATGAAGCAGGGCTGGTACATGTACAACTGGCATATCTTTACAGTTACCCATTAAAAAAGAATGTGGAGCACTTGTAAGAATTCTACTGTGGAGTGCGCACACACAATTTATGCAGAATTCCCCAAAGTTTAGTACGATTGACCCTATCAAAGACACTACTGAGATTCATGAATACAAGGTATAAAGCACCTTTCTTGGCAATCGTGTATTTACCAATTAACAGGTGTAGGTTTAAACACTGCTCCTGTGTCCCGAAACCTTCTCTAAACCCATCCTTTACTGGGCTCATAATGGCATTGTCTTAGGCCCAACTCTCAATTCTCCACAAAATGATACACCCCATGATCTTCACCATTGAGTCCAGAAAGGAGATAGGCAGATAACATTTGGGGTCACTTCTGTTATCTTTTTTACGTAGGGAACTATGCAAGCTAATTACCAGGAGGGGGATATTCTAAGAATTACAACAGCATTTAAAATATTAATAATAATAAGTACCCGTAGATTAACATTTTCTTTATAGAGGTCCATTGGAATAAATTCGGGCCAGGTGCTTTATTTGCCGGGCTTTCTTGAATAGCTACTATCATCTCATTAAGGCAAAACCTAATATCTAAGTGGGGGTGTGATTTAACCGATGCCTCAACATTCCCCATGTGACTAAATTCAATTAAAATGGTCATACCAACATTCAGGTGGGATTCTGGACCCCAACCTCTCTGTCATCCCAGTTGAGAAGCTTCCTTTATTTACAATGATCCAAAACATCCTAGTGGTTCTAGTCTGGCAAACCTGGAAAAGGGTCTTTCACATCTTTTTCTTGAACTCCGATTTCCTATTATTAATTGCTATCTTACATATTAATCCTGCCCTTTTCTCCCTTGTTCAATCTCTGGGCTTACTGCTCCACTCCTTTCCCAATCTCTTATTAGCAGCTTTACATGAGAAGTGGAGAAGTGTGGCTCAATGGTTAGAGTGGCAGACCCTGATGCAGAAATCTGGCCTGGGACCAGGGTTCAATTCCCACCTCGGCAGGTCTTGGGCTCAATTTCCTCAGACATGATAATTCTCACATCAGTGCCTAATCTAATTCATGGGTCCCATTCTGTAACTCTGGGCAATAGCTTGCTTAATTGCCCCAACAGTGCTGGGATGCCTGCCTTCGCCTTGGAGGTTACCCAGGAGTGGGCACCTCACAGGGAAAAGCCAGGAGGGGTTCCACAGCGGTATGCGTACAGTCCCTTGAGACCCTAATGGGTGAGTAGTGCGCTATACAAGTACGAAATTTACAGTTTTACATCTACTATCAAAGCATCCAGAATGATGATTTTCAGATTTTCTGTGACTGACATTATTTATATCTCTTACTAAGCTATTCAATTTATTCATAGCAACCAAAACCTCAGCGAGGGACAGGTTTCAGACAAAAGGACATCCATAATCAATCTGAAGTTGCATCTCACCAGGGTTAAAAGAACAGATTGATATTAGTATGTCGCCAACTCACTCTGAGTCCATTATCTTTAATTTCCCTATTCCTAGGTCTCGTGGTTGTATGGGAGTGTCTGAGGTACAGCAAATCAAATACTTTCTCAATAGGATTATGGTCACTATGCTCCATCTTTTGTACCCCTGCCCCTAAGGAAAACCTGGCTCAGAATTCTAGATACAAAAACATGATCAATGACTGTACCTGAGGCCTAATCTACAAAGGTAGGGGTCTGCCTAAAGAGATTACCTACTAACTTGGCAGTATTTATCCGTCCAGAGATGGAAGGGCCTCTAAGAGTTTCCCCCTCAACAATATGCTCACTGCCCGTGTATGCAGCTAAAATCTCTCTTTTCAATGGGAGTTGGAAGAGTGATGTTTGCACCATTTTTTGCATTACAATCCCCTGCTATAATAACACAAATGTCATTTAAAATAGCTTCCATTCTACATTTCTGTATTAGCAGGGTCATGAATAAAACATGGATTTGACATCCACATTGCATACAAAAATTTACTACAAGAATACAAAACTTGTTAGGAAAAATAACTCACACAATCAAAATACTCTGGTGTTTGCAATCAATTTGGAAGGCCTGATATATCTTTGAAATATGAATCTAAACGGGTCTTCACTATCCACCTGCTTACAAGCTGTTGCAGACTGGATGACGAGTAGCAGAATGCTATTAAACAATGACAAGACGGAGCTGATGATCCTGGGCCATAAACCGGGGCTTAATAGGCCTCTGGAGCCTGGCGTCCCCATTGGGATTCTTCCGGCTCCAAAGGAATATATCAAAAGCCTGGGGATTTGGCTAGATCCATCGCTTACGATGGACCATCACGCTAAGCATATATCAGCTACTTGCTTTTGTCTTCTCAGACTTTTAAGGAAGGTCTTGCATATTCTCCCTCCGATTGCTAAAAAGCTCATTGTTCAAGCTTTAATTATCTCCAGACTAGATTATGGAAACAGCCTATTTGCTGGGTCTCACGCGTATGTCAAAAATAAACTACAAAGGGTCCAAAATGCGGTAGCCCGTCTCTTATTAGATATTCCCAGAAGAAGTTCAGTAAAGGCTGGACTCAAACGACTACACTGGCTACCTGTGAATCGACAAATTAATTTTAAGGTTCTATGTTGTATTCACAGATCCCTCTATAACAAGGGCCCCCAGATACTGAGAACCCTTGCTTCTTTTTACAAGCCTAATAGGGAGCTCAGATCAGCCTCAGGGGCCCTTGCCAACCTCCCCAGCATAAAAAAATCTAGATGGGGAGGTGCCACTCTTGCATACTTAGGGGCCAAGCTGTGGAACTCCCTTCCTATTGGTCTTCGCAGGATAACCAATGAATATAATTTCTGGAAATCCCTAAAAACATGGCTGTTCTAGGTGCTGGTTCCGCTCTCACTATCTGTGCTGGTTCTTTGTCCTTTAGCGCTGGGAAGCCTGTTGGTATCCACGCGCTTTCAAATAATATAATATATAATATATAGGCATCACCAGCCCCCCCTGTGAAGTCCATGGCCAGGAACCTATACAGATGGGACAGAAACACTCAAGAACCCATCCCATTCAGCATCCCCCAGATACCAGGTCTCTTGCATCATCTCAATGTCAAATTTAAAGATATACTGCACCCAAACCTCATCTTGTAATTTAGTTTCATACCCAATAATATTTAAATAAACATGCTGCATGAAAGAATCCACCCTGGTGCAGGAGTCGGAAAGGATGTGAGAATGCCCCCTACTTGTTGGGTCAGACATAGTCCCATTCGGTACTGAAGAGATGTCAGTGATTATCAATCAGAAAATCTGTTGCGAAGCCTCATGGAGGGGCTGTTCAGTGAATACCTTTCACATTTTCGATTCCTTGTGAATCAGTGATGTCCCCAGTTATTGCAGATGCTTATAACAGAAACCCAGAGGAACAAAGCTAACTGTGTCAGACATGAATCCATGCTGCCTGCAAAAAGAAAATCAAGCAATATGCCAGGCTTGGATACCGTCAGTTATTATGACACAGTCTCCCTTCAGGTGCTTGACTGATGGACCCACCCACCCGATCCTTCTCGCAAATAAAAAAACGTTATGCTCAATAGGGAAAAAATAAGTCCAACCAGACACAGACCTTATTTTTCAATTGTGCAGTGGATTCCCTTACTTCAGACAACAGCAGAGGTACAATTGTTAAAACTGCAACTTAAGGGCAACATTGTGGCAGGAGATTGAGGCGTGAGAGGGCATTGAGTTTGTCATCTCTAGACCTAGCCCCTTCATGGTCATTTAGCAAACTGCTTCCGACCCACTACTATTCCCTTTCTGTAACATCATGGAATTGCCTTCTTGAGATAAACAAGGAGTAGGCCTGGGTGTAGCGACATGACCTGCTGGATTTGGTGAATTATCCAGGAGAATCTATCCAGTTTCAGAGCGATGCACTATCCTCAATGAATCACCAGCAGTGGGTTCCATGCTTACTGGTTTGAGCCTTGGCAGTCCTCCAACTTAGAAAGCAACTTGGTTACTGTCAGTTCCAGGGAACTAAATTTTTCCTTCAGGTGGGCAAATAATAAGTCAACCAGGGCCTTAATGTGTTCCAGAAGAGTGTCCGAAGAGTATGGATGACCTCTGTCATCATGTACCAAAGAGGGCACACAGAGGGGCTCAACTTGGGCCATGTATTAACCCTACAATTTGCTACTCCCTTGCTTGTTACCCCTACAACTCCCTTGAACACGGCCTTTTTGATTGGGGTTTCCTTTTTAGTAGATGACTTTCAGCACTAGATGACCAATTTATGGAACAGTTTGGCTCCAGCCCTAGCTGAAGAGCATCCTGTATTGCAGAAGTTGGTCCAATGCTTATCATCCGGTCTGCGACAGAGGCAGGCACCACAGACACCCTACTCAGAGTCAAATTATCATCAGGACATAGCGGTCAAATACGTTGCAGATCACTAAGCTCAAGAGAGACTCTCCTTTCTTCCAGGCCAATTTTCTTCAACACCGCCCCTACAGCTCTGGCCAAGAAAAAGCCTAAGATAGTGCCAAGAGGTTCCTTCTGTGACCCCACCTGTTCCTTGTCCATTTGCTCCTTTCTCTTCCCCATCCTAGAGTTCTGAAACCTCAGGAATTATGACACCTGGGGGAAAATGAGATGAAGGGGAAATAGGCACAGCCCAAGATGATGCTACAATTGGAAAGATAACAGAAACTCAAAAACAAATGGCCAGACAGCAGGGGTTTATCCAGTCCCGCTCTTCATAGGCAAAAAAGGAATCACTCACCAATATTTCCTGTAATGGAGTTTGAAGATCCATGAAGGGTAGCCACTCACGGAAGGGCACAGATGGGCACACGCAGCAGGATGCCCTTCTGCACTTTGTACTGTGATGCAACTGTGGCCCCACATCCAAGGCAGCCGGAGGTCAGGTGTTTCCTGGGACGTGTAGCCTCGGTAGCAGCTACAAGGTCCCCCAGAAGCGGGATGCCATTGTGCGCTTTGTAGTGTAATGCAACTGTGGCCCCACCTGTAAGGTGGTTATGAGTTTCCTGGTACACACAGTCCTGTATAGCAGCAACAACACCCATTTGTAATTGTATGAATATATCACTTACTACCCCTGATGAGCCTTTGAAGCACTTTTTGGCAAGGGTCACACTACTCTAGAGCCCAAAGATGGATTGGTGGTGGATCAGTAGAAGGAAATATACATTGTTATTAGGAATGAAGGGAGTGGTGGACATATGAGCCTGTTAGATGGATGAATAGGATAAAGGATGGACAAGGAGAGATTATTTGAGAGTTGATAGTAGTAAAAAAGGTTTGGTATGAGACAGAGAGCCTGTTAGATGGATAAATAGGATAAGGGGTGAATAGAGCAGGAAAGAGTTTGAAACAGGTTATTTGGATTTCATAGTAGCGAAAGAGGTTTGGGATGACTCAGAGACAGGAGGAAGGGGATGTTTTGGAAGAGGAATGGGATGAGTCACAGAGTGGTGGTTTGTGAGATTTGGGAAGACTAGTTAACTTATTTTCTTTTTTTTCTATGGAGTGGGAGGAAAATATATAAATATGTAGATAAATACCCACACTTAATAGGGACAGATACATAGATATTTGAACATGCTAGTTATACGAAAAACAATCTGGAGATATAAAATAATACTAGATAAAATCCCATATACATAAGCAACTATATTTACAAAGTAAGGCTTTCAGTTTTTACTGCATATTAAAGTTTTATTGTATTTTATTTATTATGGTTTTTTTTAAGTTAAATGTTTCCCCAATATTTCAGTAGTGAAACAATTACAGATAAAATTTCTATAATCATATTTACACATTGTGACAGGCATGCATTACAGGAAAATAAACACACAAGCATACACTCATCACCTTATATGTTATTGATGTACTGGTCTACTTATACATGGATATAATGATAAAGTTGTACATGTATGAAAGTATGTATTTTTTGTTTTTATGTATTTATTTTTTGTAATATAAATATGTAATTATTTATCATTCCTCTAGTAAGCCTAAATTATATATATACATAGATATACATACGCATATTATATTTGTTTGGCTTTTCCCACTAATTAATTAGTATTACTAGTTTTTAATATTTAATATTTTTGATTTACTTATTTATAAATTTTCTTAAGTAAAAACTATATTGATTAGTTAATATTTACACCTACTTACTGAATTATTATGTTTGCATGTTGTGATATGAGTGATCATAATAAATAGAGACCCTTATGCTTGTAATTAAATACTTATATGTTGTGTGAATAATAACCTATATACATTTTAAACATAGGTATAAGTGCAAATATTATACCATAAATAATATTTATACATGTCTACATTTGTTAGGCAAAACTGTAAGAAGAAGAATGTATTTTTATTCATAAGTAATATGTGTATTTGCACAAAGAAATGCACATATCTGAATGCACACATATGATCAAAGTATACACGTTTGCAAACACACGTATAAATGCACCATAGGTGTCTTGTGGAAACTATTGTTATACATTTGTTATTCAAATATAGTGGTTATGTTGGGAAGAGGCATCTCTTGAGTAATCTTTTAAAGATAAGATTGTAATTTGATGGGCATAAGATAGTCTCAAGTTTTCAGCTATTGAATTCCATTACTTGGCAATTTGAACAGAGAAAGATGTTCCACCCCTGTTTTTTTTGCTTGTACGCTGGGATTTTAAGGTGGGGTGAAAATCTGGAGTGGCGGCTTTTCTGTTGTTTGTATTTTGTGATTTTCTTCCTGATGAAATGTCATCCAGTTCCATGTTTTGTTTGTGGGTGATGCAGAGCTGCTTAAAAGTGCATCTTCTGCCAAATGGTAACTAATGTAGAGTCCTTAACAGGGGAGATGTGGGCTTGTGGTGTTTTATGTAGGAGTAGTCTGGCAGGAGAGTACTGAGCTCTTTGTAGTCTTTTCATAGTTGATAGAGGTGATCCATGGTAGAGGCCATTGGCACAGTCAAGTTCAGACAGTACAAGAGAGATAGTAGCTTGGACCTTGTGTGGAAATCCTAGGTGGGGGAAGATGCATTGTAGAGTTTTCATAGTAATGAAGCTTGATCTTGCTAACCTATCCACTTGGGGATTAATTTATAGCTTATATTTGTTGGTAGTTCTGAGGTTTCTTACTTCCTTGGATACTTTAGGAGGAGGTCCCACCTTGTCAGGCCAGATGGAGAGTGGGTCATAATTTTTCCAATCACCACACATGAGTATTTCAGTTTTGGACACTTTCAATTTGGCATCTACTTTCTTCTACTCACATTGTGTTCTCCAGAGCGGCAGACACAGATGCTTAGTTTTGGAAAAAGTGCTAGAGCCCAATGTTTTTCTCAGGAGATAGCTGGCTGTATTGTTGAATGAAAGAGTTAGCAATATCAAATATGTCTAGTTTTGATTCCTCCCAATGTTTCTTTATTCCACCACTCTACACATAAAGTGAGCATGAAAACTGCTAACTTAAGACATTGTGCTGACCATATAATTAGGTAGATTAGTTTCTTAAATAGTAGAACAATTTTATATTACCACCTTTGACAGAGTTGAATGGTTGATTTTCACTTGAACTTTAATGGAATGTGCTTGATTTGTCTAGAAACATAAAATGATTTGTAATTGCCAGATGTAGAATCACAGAAAACAATAACAATACAATTACAATTATATAACAAAACACTACACAACAAAGAAAACCCTAGCACTAGAGAATAGCAATAGCACAATGGCAACATATTTTGGTACCAAGCAATTGGAAACCAAATAATTATACACAAAAGCAACACTGTCTTTATAAACCAAAACCTCAAATTAGAACAACACAAAAATAATACAAAATCTTAATTCCATGTCACTATTTCAAAACACAATAACACATCAAAACCTATTACAGTAAAGACAGAAACAGCACAGCAGCAACAGATGGCATGTAAAAAGTACACAAACACAACATAACCCTCAACAAAAAATCATTATGCATACTGTGTAGTCTTTTGGGAAATTTGTTGAGTGTAACAAATACAATTTTTCATTTAGCTGCTTTATGTGCTGTTCTGTTGTACTGATTTTGTGTGAACATAGACTTCTGTAATTGTAATGTGGTCTATTTTTTATATAGTCTTTATTAGGTTTTGCAGTCATACACAGAATACTTCATATGCATCATTCAAGTCATGTAGATTCTCAGCTTTGAAACATTTCTCCAACAGCCCGACTTGCCCCTGCTCCTACTAATAGAAACCCAGGGTAAGCAAACTGTCTCGAAAATGAAGGTAGGCATTATCTATCCCAGTTTGGACCTCAACATATCTGCTTGACACCATGACTTCGCAGTAGCCATCCCAAGGGTTCTGCATCCACAGCCTCAGCATAGTGGCTTCTGCGGTGTTTCAACACTCAGTCGATGTGATCTCCGATCATATGCCCATGCAGTACACCTTCTGTTTTATGACCTTTCCTCTCACGGGGCTAGGCATTAAGAGGTCCTGTAAAGCCTAAAGCTTGGACACCCATGCCACAAGTCATCTTGCAATTTCTCATTCTTCCACGTGTGCTTCACATGCATCGCTTTGGCCACTACCCACTCTGAGATATCTATCACAGTGTGGGGGTTCCGGCACCAACCATGTGATAGCAAGATGACACTTTGCCAGCAATAACCCCAAGAGCAGAAACTTCCTACCCAGCCTTTTATCAGCCGGGGTAGAGATCACACCTGGCAAAACGTACTTGACTTTTAACTGTATGATCCATCCAGGGGCCCCATTCAAACTTTCTGGGACTTCTCGCCAGCTGGGCACTAGCAACAGGAAGGACCAAGCCACATGCTGAAAGTCAACCCCATCTACACCTGCACTGAGTATAGGTTGCCGAGTATGTGGGGTATATGTTGTGCAGTGGTTTGGGTGTAAGTTATATCTGATGTATGTAGTTGTATTATGTCAATTTAAAGCAAGTGTTAACGGACACTGTCTGCACCACTCCATGTACCCTTCCTCCTACACTGTGGTGTAAACAGTATCCTCCATTGCCATCCCTCCCATTTGCCCTGTATTTTTGGCGGTGGCACCTGTCAGTCCTTGCACAGTGCCCTATAAACTATGGAAATCAAACACCATCCTCCTGCCAAGACCAGCAGAATTGTCAGCATCTACGATAGCTGGGGTGCTCATGCAAAGGTCAACAAATGCAACTGCCAGGTCCTCCTCAGCAAGGGTATCTTAAATCTGGTGACATAGAGAGCACGGAACCCATTTCTGGGCATACCCTTCACAATTAGAGAAACAAATGGAAAAATTAACAGATGATGGACTTATGCTGAACAATGTCAAACATTTACCCTGGTCCCAGGATGCTTGTTTCCATTCCAGAGGTGACCTGGCCTGGCAGTTCAGGCTAGATTGTTCCCAAGGGGAGTAGGATCAAGACTGATTTGTATTTGGCTGGGTCCAAACTGGAATGGCTAGGCGAGCAATAAATGATGGATTCAGACCCAGATCTTTGACAGGAGGTGAATGTTTGACATTGTTCATCATTCCTTCCATCATCTGTTCTGTTTGCATTTGTTGCCCTAAGTGGGACTGGTATGCCCAGAAGTGGATTGTGTGCTGGCTATGCCAAATAGTCACGCTAGCCTGGCTGATGAGGTGTGACATCCCCAAACCAGTCCCAGGATGCATTTTTCTGGTCTGGGTAGGACCTGGCCTGTAAACTCAGGCTGGAATGTTCCCATGGGGAGGGGAGTCAAGACTCATTTGCATATGACTGAGTCCAAACTGGAATGGCATGGTGAGAAACATAATTATGGATTCAGACCCAGATCTCTGACTGGGGTGAATGTTTGACATTATTCAGCATTCCATCCATTATCTGTTCTTTTTGCATATGGAAAGTTTGGCCCTATCTCGCATGCAGTAGCTAAGAGTTTAGCATAATGCAGATACTGCCCTGTGCTCAGCACAAAGGTTTCAATAGCCTCCTTTCCGGTGAAAAAGTGGCCATTTGGGTAGAGGTCACTCAATGTCTCACATGCTCCAGCCTACCACCTGTCTAACAACATGGCTTGGGTTATTTTAATAAAGGGTTATTTGGACAGTGTATGCACATCAGCTGCATACGAAGCTCACTAGGTCATGAGTTTCACCGGCATCTCCCATACTGGCATGCTTGATGGACTACATATGGCACATCAGTTGGGACATTCGCACCCCTCATCAACAATACAGCAACTCCTCTGCGTCACATGGGCCTCACAAGAGGTGCTTCTCCCAGTTATCCTCTGGGTCTAACCAACGAAACACGTGCTACAAGTGTCCCTCCCTATATAGTATAATTCCAAATCTGGTATCTTCACTCCCCTACTTTGCCATTGACTTTTGATCTTAGTGAGGCTGACCTAATGTCTCTTACTGAACCACAATAGTTCTCTAATAGGCTTATCAATCTCAATAAAGTAGCAATGTGGGATCTCATATGTCATGCCCTCCAAAGCTTATAAGGATAGTTTTCACTATTGCTACTCTACCCTACATGGACATGGACATAATTTTCCAGAATCTGATTGTTGGTCTCAGTCCTTCTACTACCATGCCCATGTTAAGACCTGTAGATTCCTGCATGCTGTGAGTGACCCCAATTCCCAGATATCTTACACTCTGTTTTCCCAAGGCAGTCCCACCTTCGGCAGCATGGTGGCCAGGACTGCAGTCAGCGCTCCCAGTGGGAAGAAGTTAGACTTATGACAATTGACATGCAGCCACGACACGGCCTCAAATTCAGTCACTGAATTCAGTAATATAGGTACCGCATATTCTGGCTCTCATTATATCCACATAAAGAGAGCATACATTGCTAGTCTACTCCACTGTAATACTCCAGGAGCCCAAAACCCAACAAAGAGTACAAACCAGTGGCTCCATAGCCAGAGTGAATAACATTGGTGACAGGTCAGAAGCTCCCCTAGACCATCCCTCCCATCCTCACTCTCACCCTCGGGCCAGCATGCAGGATATTCACCTACCGTAGGTAGTCAGTACACAGGCCCAACTTCTCCACTACTAGCCAGGGGTAAGTCCAGTCTACTGAGTCTAACACCTGATCTATGTCCAAAAACATCCTGCGTAGGCATCATCCACCTGTTGCCAAATATGTTATACATAGGAGAGGTGTTGCATATCACAAAGGGTATTGCGTTTTGGGAAAACCTGCATGGATCTGTTTAGATTAAGGTTGATAGGTGACCCTGCAGGCAAATTGCTAACACTGTGCTAAGAATCTTGACATTAGTATTTAACATAGAGGGGACGATATGTCGAGGCCTCTTGTGGGTCCTTATCCGGCCTGGAAATCATCACCACCACCATCTCTCTCATGGATTCTGGCAGTATTTCTTTCTCCATGGCATCTCTGTATACCTCTAATAGTTTGTCTGCTAATGTTCCTTGAGGTCAATGGTAAAACCCGTTGGAGACTCCGTGCTCCCCGGGATCTTCATCATCTTCATACCACATAAGGCTGCTGCTAGAAATTAGGTCTGTGGTTGGCAGTCAGTTTGCACTCTGTGCAAGCAGAGACCCTCACTCTAGTCAGGGTATGGGAGATAAACACCTAGGATAACCCTGCTCACCTCTTGGTAGCTCGGCACAAGCAGTCAGCCTTATCTCAGAGGTAATGAGTTAAGTATTTGCAACAAAGCACACAGTAACACAGTGAAAACACCACAAAAGGACTCCCCACCATTTTAGAAAAATAGTAAATATTTATATAAATCAAACAAGACAAAAACAACAAAAATGCAACATACACAAGCAAAGATATTACTTTTTAAAGTAAAAAGATTCTTATTTCATAGAAATCAATGGATGCATTGTTTTAACACAAAGTACCTGGTATGCATGAAAAATAATGCCACACAAGTGAGCGTGTGTCAGAAAAGCAACCGATGCATCAATTCCTTACTCGCAAGTGTGGCTGTGTGTCAATTCTTTCTTTGCCGGGAAAGTGATGTGTCAGTTTTCAGACCAGCAGCCTCAGGTACATGCGGTGGTGTTGAAGGTTTTGACACCCAGGGAGGATGCATGGAAAATCCAGACGTATAGCAGCAATGAATCTGTGCTTAGCTGGCAATGTGATGATTTTACCAGTGACGCGCCGATTTTTCAGCCACGGTGTATGCGCTGCATTGATTTTTCTGCTGCTCGACTCCAGTGTGTGAATTTTCACTCTAGTTCACCAACTTCTCCTTTCAAGGTCCCAGGGACTGGATGTGGCACAACTTGCCTGGGTAGGGGTCTCAGCCAGAGAGCCCAGGTGCTTGCAGATTAAGGCCCTTATTATGACATTGGTGGTAAGTCCCACTTAATGCCATGCTGAGTGCCACCAACATACTGCCGCTGCAGCGGAATACCGCCACCCATATTATGACACACACACAGCAATCCGTCACTATGCAACCCCACAAGCAATTAGTCCAACCCAAAGGTCAGTGATAAATTGGCAGTATCCAAACCCACACCGTTACGCCAAAAGAACTACGCCCATCACATTATGACCCACGAATCACCACAGCAGACATTCAATGGCACTGAACCATTGGCTGTACATACCGCTGCGAACAAAATACACACACACAAACAAAACAACACTACATTGGACAAGTCAAACTATACGCACCTGACACACATACACACACCCACACTGCTATAAAACACCCACCCACATTACCCACAACCCTTTACGACTAGAAAGAATTGCCAACAGAGAGAGATAGACCAAGAGCACCCACAGAACCAGAGCCACATAACACCATCACCCATACACCATCCACGCACCTTACAGCACACACCCCAAAACATCACCCCACACACCCTCACACACACCACTCACACTACACCCATGGCACCACAAAGACACCCCAGGTTCTCAGAGGAGGAGCTAAGGGTCATGGTGGAGGCAATCATCCGGTAAGAGCCACAGCTATTCGGTTCACAGGTGCAGCAGACATCCATTGATAGGAAGATGGAGCTATGGTGGAGAATCATGGACAGGGTCAATGCTGTGCTGTGGGACAGCACCCCAGAACAAGAGATGACATCAGGAAGAGGTGGAATGACCTGCGGGGGAAGGTGCGTTCCGTGGTAGCAAGATACCAAATAGCTGTACAGAGGACTGGCGGTGGACCCCCACTTCCTCCCCCATAACTAACAACATGGGAGGAGCAAGCATTGGCAATCATGCATCCTGAGGGCCTGCCAGGAGTAGCAGGAGGACTGGACTCTGGTAAGTCAAATCTCTGTTACTAACACCCCCCCTATCTGCATGTCATCACAAACCCCCACCTGTACCCTCACTCCCATCACTCCGCCACTCCACCACCTCACACACACCCCACCATCACAACCCACCCATCCCAATTCCAAGCCCTGCATGTCACACCAATGCACGGACCCCCATCACAGACCTGCATGGACACCCATCACTAAAGCAAGCACAGTAGAGACAATAACCTAGCCCACCAACTAACTATTTACACAAGGCTAAGCTGCCAGGGCAATAACAACCATAGAGGGCATCTCACGGAGTGGAGGTGCCAGCAACATCCAGTCCCCCCACCAGAAGAGGCCCATAGTGATGACAGCAGCTCTGGATGCCTGGATCTGGATGACCAACCTGGCCCATCAGGGACCTCCAGACATTTGGTTACCCAGGCACAGTCCCATACCACCACAGAACCTCCCCCCTCAGGAAACACCAGCACAGTACCCACCCAGTGGGCCCACACCTCTGTCCCCAGGGCATGTCAATCAGCAGACTGTCCACCACTACAGGGACACCGGGCCACCCCACAAACAGGACAATCAGAGACCTGGGGTCAGTGGGCACATGGTGCAGGGGACAAAAGCACAGGACAACAGGGAAGCTGGGAGAACGGCTGTGCGACGGGGGAGGACAGGCCCAGGGAACCCACTCTCCAGGAGGCACCTGCAGGGATGCTGGGAGCATACCACCATTCGCAGGAGACAGTGGGCCAGATACTGGACAAGTTGCAGGTGACCCAGCGGCTGCAGGAGGGACAGTACCTGGGGTTCAGGGAGGACCTGAAGGACATCAACACCACCCTGGTCACCATTGAGGGGGGGCTGGCAGACATGGCCAACACTATGAGGGAGGCAGTGGCACACCACTGGGCCCCTACCTCTAACCAAACCAATGAACAGCCCTCCACCTCCACTGACGCTAGTGGACAGGAGGCCCCGCCACAGGACCAACAGGCCACCAGCACCCCTCTCCCCGCAGAAGGTGAACCACCCCATCAAACGGTCTCTGCGATCCAGGCAGAAGCCAGAGACCATTGCCAAGACCCCTCCCAGGAAATAAGACTCTCCTGATTGTCACCCTTGTGTCTCACTCTGTCACCCTGTGATACAAATAGACTGGACTCTATCCTGGACATTCTTCCACCATCACTCCAGCCCACTGCACATCCCCCTCTACTTATTAGCACTTAAATAAACACCATTTGAAAAAATACAAGTATGGAGTCTGGCAAATGATTGAACTATGTATTTGTTTAACAAGCTTTAAACACTGCAATACAACCGTACATTAATATATACATAGGAAAGACCCATAGTTGGATGCAGTAAAAAAAAAAACACCAGAAGCCAGAGTGGGGCACAGATATCTGAAAATAGAGATGCCAAAGGGTACAGTAAGTGGCTATAGAAGTGGGAAAATGAGCCTGCCGGTGACAATGTCGAACACAAAACTGTAATTGTAAAGTGAGGTTACAGTATCTTACCTGTGTGTCACTGGAAGTACTGTCGTATTATTGCACTTCTATTGTCCTCATCCTCATTCTCTGCCTCCTCATCTTCACTGTCCACAGGGTCCACTGCTGCCACAAGGCCATCTCCAGCCTCATCCTCCTGCAGAAAAGGCACCTGGTGACGTAAGGCAAGGTTGTGCAACATACATCATGCCACGATGATCTGGCAGACCTTCTTGGGTGAGTATTACAGGGATCCACCAGTTAGATGGAGACAATGAAACCTGGCCTTCAGGAGGCCCAATGTCCTCTCTATAATCCTTTTTGTTCACTCATGTGCCTCATTGTAACGTTCTTCTGCCCTTGGCCTGGGATTCCTCACAGGGGTTAGGAGCCATGAGAGGTTGGGGTAACCAGAGTCACCTGAAAATATCGAGGGACAATTGTTAGCCACACATTAACCCTTAGGGCCCACACCATACCCATACACCAACATCCACTGGGTGGGAACCATGGGCTCACCTATTAGCCACACCTGGTGCCTCTGGAGTTGAGCCATCACATATGGAATACTGCTATTCCTCAGGATAAACGCATCATGCACAAGCCCAGGATACTTTGCCAGGCAAACTATCTGCACATTCATTGAGTGAAAGCTTTTTCGATTCCTGAACACCTGTTCATTTCTCCGGGGGGGGGGGGGACAACTGCAATATGTGTACCATCAATAGCCCCAATAATGTTGGGGATATGTCCCATTGCATAGAAATCAGCTTTCACTGTGGCCAAATCCTCCACCTGGGGGAATACGATGTAGCTGCGCATGTGTTTTGTCAGGGCAGACAACACTCTGGTCAGCACTATTGAGAACATTGGCTGTGACATGCCTTCTGCCAAACCCACTGTCACTTGGAAGAAGCCAGTTGCGAAGAAATGGAGCACAGATAGGACTTGCACAAGAGGGGGGATCCCAGTGGGATGAAGGATAGATATCAGGTCAGGGTCCAATTTGGCACACAGCTCTGTGATTGTGGCCCTGTCAAGTCTATAGGTAAGGATGATGTGCTTGTCCTCCATAGTTGCCAAGTCCAGCAGGGGTCTGTACACAGGGGGATGTCTCCATCTCCTATTTATCCGCAGCAGTTCCAATCTAGGGGGCAAAACGATGAGCAGCTGGTCAGTATTCCATATTTCCAAACACTACACTGCATTGCATGTTGTGACTGAAACCGTAAATTGTTGTATAGACCCAAATTGTGCATATGTGTACTATGACACAGTTAGGTGCCATGGCCTGCCCCCCACCTGAAATGTCGTCCACCTGTCCTATATGGAGGGGCATGTGGAAATGAGGTAATTCCATTGACGTTTTGCGCCGTTCTGAGAGGCGTTCGAGTACCTCTGTGCAATTCCTCATTGGTTAACATTGGGCCCTATATGTTACAGTGGCCAATGGTGATGTACGCTGGCGGTGACGGTACGCACCTCCGTGGATGTGACCGCCATTTTCTATCTGTTCACTCACTTGCTACCTGACCTTCAACAGGAGAGGACCTACACTGCAAGTGCTGCTGTGACCTGTGTCTGGAACAGACCATGGCTCGTGTCACTAGGGAAAGGGCCCCTGCCTTCACCGCTGCAGAGTTGGAGAGACTGGTGGATGGGGTCCTACCCCAGTACCGAATGCTGTATGGGCCTCCAGACCAACAGGTGAGTACACTGTGAGGACGATGCATGGGGCATGTATGCATGGAGTGCTGTGTGTGAGGGCCTCGTGTGGGGGGGGTTGGTGGAAGGGCCCTGGGCAGCGTGCTGTATGTATGGTGGGCAATGTCTGTGCATAAGGGGATGTGAGGGCTATGGTGGGACATGAGTGTAACAGGCAGGACGGTCTGGCTGATACCTTTTTCTATGTGTATTTCTCTGCAGGTCATCGCCCATCAGAAAAAGGGTATGTGGCATGCCATCACCAAGGACGTGCGTATCCAGAGGGTCTATGGAAGGCGGAGCACCCACTGTCGCAAACGGTGGGAAGACTTGAGATGCTGGGCATGGCAGACACAGAGGCCCAGCTGGGGATAGCCTCCCATCGAGGAACCCTGCCGAACCCTGACCCCACTGATGGCCCGCATACTGGCTGTGGCCTATCCGGAGCTGGATGGGTGCTTTGGGTCATCACAAAAGCCACAAGGGGATGAGTACTGTTCCACAATATACTCCTTGCACATGGTGAGGTGGTCTAAGGTTGGGGGATGTGGGCCTGTGGATGCCCCTAGGCCAGGTTGGACATTGCAGGATAGATCCCATGTTGGGCAGGGTATGATGTAAACCTCCTCCAACCAAGCTAGTAGGCATCCACTACTGGGCAGGGGTCTTTGGGTCTCAGGTATGCTGCAATTGGCATTAGGTATTCCTGTCCATGGCCTGGTGACTAGCATTGTGACTGTTAGTGCACTGCCTAGTGCTTAGAGCTGTTCTGTGTGTGTGTGTGTGCGTGTGTGTGTCATATATACCAACGGTGGTGTTGTTCCTGCCATTGACCAAGTGTATCCTTTGTCTCTCCCCCACCTATTTGTTTTGTCACCCTGTCCTTCTGTGCATTAGCATCATCTGGCAGAGGAGCAGAGGCCCCAGCCACGGAGGGAGCTGCATCCCAAAGGGCCCAGGAGGCCGAATCCAACGACGGTGAGGGCACCAGTGGGACGTAGGGCAAGGGGAGAACCACGGTGTGAACAGGAGGGGACAGTTCTGACAGTGATACCTCCTCGGATGAAGCTCCCTGGTGGTGGCGGACACCTCTGTGCCTATCCCAACTACAGGTAGAGCCACCCCCGTACCAGCACATCCCTCCCAGCAGCCCCTCAGTGTGTTTCCTGTGCCCACTCACCCAGGAGGGTGGGCATCTCCTTCGTCCCAGGCACCTCAGGCCTTCCCCCAGTTAGCCCTGCTGCCCTGAGTGAGGAGGCTATTGACCTCCTGTGATCCATCTCTGTTGGGCAGTCAACCATTGTGAATGCCATCCAGAGGCTGGCAGCCCATTTGCAACAAACAAATGCATTCCTGGAGGACATTCACTCCGGCATGGTGGCCCAACAGAGATCAATCCAGGCTCTGGCCTCCTCCCTGATGGCAGCCATTGTCCCTTTCCTAGCCCCCCCCTCCAACTTCCTCTACCCAATCCCATTCCCCTCAACCCCAACCTATCCCAAGCACACAACCAGACCAGCATGCACCCAGGACAACACACAGGAGTGGTTCAGTCAAACACAAGCACCATACATCATCCCACAGGCACTCACACAAACACCATCCAGATGCAGACATACCAACATCCACTGCCTCCACTGTGTCCCCCTCCTCCTCCTCGTCCACCTCTCTCCCAGTAGCGTCTACACTTACACCTGCATGCACTACATCCTCATCCACTACCACCATCATGCCTATCACTACAGGTCCCTCACTGGTAGTCACCATCCCCACATCCATGCACATGTCCCCTGTGTCCTCTCCCACTGTGTCTGTGCCCCCTCCTCCCAAAGTACACAAACGCAAGCACTCAGACAACCAACAGCCATCCACGTCACAACAGCATCTAGCCCATGCACCCGCACCCATCAGCAGACAGACACGTCATACAACCACTTCCTCTTCCTCCACTCCCAAACCTTCACCCTCTTCCCGCCCCAATGTCCCTAAGAAGCTTTTCCTCTCCACCCTTGACCTCTCCCCCTGTCCTTCTCGCCGGGCCAGGGTGGTCAGAACCCAGGCGAGCACCTCAGCCACCTAGTCCAGGGCCACAGTAGTGTTGACAGCTACTGCAGGTGGGAGAGGATCTCAGGCACCAGGCAGCAACACTGACAGGGTGCCTGCACCAGGTGCATCAAGGAAGAGCAAGGAGGCACCACCAGCTGCAACAGGGAAAGGCAAGGAGGCACCACTAGCAGCATCTAGGAAGGGCAAAGTGGCACCACCAGATGCAGGAGAGAAGGGCAAGGGGCAATCCCCAGCTGCTGACAGGAAGGGCATTAGGCCTGCACCAGCAGGCAGGAAGGACAGGAGGCCTGGTGCTGGGACTCATTCGGAGCCCCCACCACCAACCATGGTGGTTCAGCCGTCTGAGGCTGTAGGGGAAGGGCTGGAGCCTCCCCCTCCACTACCACCACTGCCACCAGCACCGTCACCAGCACCACTGCCAGCAGCAGCAGCCCCAGTGGGCAGCTGTCTGAGGCTGTATGGGATGGGCTGGACCCTCCCCCCACCACTGCCAGCACCAACACCAACCCCACCACTGACACCACTGAGCAGCCGTCACCCCCGGCAGACAGTGTGTAGTCCTGCCTCAATGGGCTGTTGTGCATCCTGGCCCCTGCAAATCCTGTGGGTCTGACACCCAGTTGAAAGACTATGACCTTGCACTCCCCAAGAACTGCATCAAAGGGCACAATGCCCCCTCCAGAACCAGTGGAAGAAGCCATCCACTCACCCCATCCTTCCCAGGATGTAGCACACTGGGCACAAGGCCCCCTCCAGAACCAGTGGAAGAAGTCATCCACTCACCCCATCCTTCCCAGGATGTAGCACACTGGGCACAATGCACCCTCCAAAACCAGTGGAAGAAGCCATCCACTCAACCCATCCTTCCCAGGATGTAGCACACTAGGCACAAGGCCCCCTCCAGAACCAGTGGAAGAAGCCATCCACTCACCCCATCCTTCCTAGGATGAAGCACACTGGGCACAATGCCCCCTCCAGAACCAGTGGAAGAAGACATCCACTCATCCTATCCTTCCCAGGATTTAGCACACTGGGCACAAGGCCCCCTCCTGAACCAGTGGAAGAAGTTATCCACTCACCCCATCCTTGCCAGGATGAAGCACAGTGGGCACTATACCCCCTCCAAAACCAGTGGAGAAGCCTTACACTAGAGAGACTGTGGCCTTGCACTCCCCAGGACCAAGCAGTTGGCAAACCACCCACTTGAGAGACTGTGACTTTGCACTCCCAGGACCAAGCAGTGGGCAAACCACCCACTTGAGAGACTGTGGCCCTGCACTCCCCAGGGCATCGCACAGGGCATGTAGCCTCCTCCAGATTCAGTGGTGTTGTACCATCTTCCGGCTGAGGTGCCCCCCATTCCTCGTTCCACTGAGGTACCTGTGTATTTTTGACCTGATGCCCCTACAGTGTTCTCTCCATGTCGTTGCAGGAGTGAGGTGGGGCCTTGGCCTATGTGATTTGGCCCTGTGGCCCATGGACATTGAGGACTGGGCAGTGACCCTACATTTGTAAATATGTATATATGTTTATATTTTATCGGCTTATTCATGTTATTTTATCCTATTACACTCACTTTCTTCCAATCATTTTGTCCGTGCATTATTGCGGAGGCTTACAGGGTGGATATGTAATGCTTGCGCATCTGCTTGTGTGTATGGTGTTGGGGGTGGGGGTGTTGCATGTTGCGTGTGTGTCACTCTCTTTTTCCTCCCACATCCCTTGTATGCTAGGTGGCAGTACTCACTGTGGTCGTCTTCGCTGGCATTGGTGTTCATAATGCAGGAAAATGTAGAAAAGCATTGGAAATATGTGCAGCTCTGGCTCCATGGCGTTGTGGTTGTTCCCTGAGTCTCCAGAGGTGAGTCCTTTGACTTCTGTTTTCTGTTTCCGCCGTGCTTTAGATGTCATTAGTACCGCCCTGAAAAAGGTAGCGGTTAGGCCTGTCGTAATAGTGTGGGCGGTACATTGTCTTACGCCTGCCTGTTGATGGTTACCACCGTGGTGCTTGTTGATACCACTGTGGCGGTCGGAGTGTTAAAGTGGCTGTCTATCTGAGCAATTTCCACCGTGGTCATAATTCCATTTTTGTTACCCCTGGCCTGAGGGGCATATTTATACTTTGTTTATGCCGGATTTGCGTCATTTTTTTTTAACGCAAATCTGGTGCAAATTTTACTCCATATTTATATTTTGACGCTAGACATGTCTAGCGCCAAAATATTGGAGTTAAATTAATTTTTTGCCAGCGGAAAACTACCTTGTGTCTATGAGATGCAAGGTAGGCGTTCCAGGGCAAAAAAATACTCAAAGGCCCTAGTGCCTTATTTATCCTCCCGTGCAAAAATCACACACAGGAGGAGGGCCTTAAATAATGGCGCTAAGCCTGCTTAGCACCATTATTTAACGCCTGGGTCCGGGCAGGTATTAGGGGACCTGTGGGCCTTTTTCCATGGTCAGAGACCATGGAAACAGCCCACAGGTGCCCTTTCCTGCCCTCAGGGACACCCCACCCCCCCCCCCCGCACCCACACCTGGAGGACACCTAAGGATGGGGGGACCCATCCCAGGTAAGTCCAGGTAAGTATTTTGTTTTTTTTTGCAAAGTGCCATACATGGCTATTAGGCTGGGAGGCATGAGTTCTATCTTTACTTAGACAGGAGTCATGTCCATGGGGTTGTGCGTGATAATAATGACGCTAATCAGGTTAGAGTCATTTTCTTTACCCTAATCTGACTAGCACCATTCTTTCACGCACAACCTCCAGTTTCCCCTACGCCTCCCCCACACAAGCTAACTGACTCTGACTCTGATGGTGCCCTGGGTACTGCTTACCAGTACCAGGGCCTGTGCTCTGTGTAAAATCATTATGCAAATTATGCTAATTATAATTGGCTATGTCAACCTACCTATATGTTCCTGGTATATGGTAGGGCATGTAGGTTTAGGGTCTCCACTATAATTAGCACCCCCATTGGTGCACTGCTGAGGTGCCCTGCGTCATTTTAAAGGCAGGCCTGTCTTGCAGGCTGCTTTTTAATTAAAGTTACATGCAAAATTTGACTTTGGAATTAAAAGTACTTCCAAATCTTAAACATCCTTATTTTCTCAATATAAGTCACCCCTAAGGTGTGCCCTAAGTGCCCCTAGGCTTGACGTGCCATGTAACTATAAGCAGGGACCTTATAAGATTTGTTTTATAAGCCCTGGTGAGGTAAAATAGCCAAATGTGCTTTTCCCTCACTGTGGTGTATGGCCTCCATAGGCTAAAATGGGGAAACTTTATTTTAATTAACAAGGTCCCCATAAGAGACAGATACCTTGAGTTTGGTTTCAAATAAATTGTTATAATAAGTCCCACAACTTGCCATTGTTGGATTTAATATAACTAGCTCAAGTAAAGAGTATAAAAACTCTACCTGAAAGTTGCCAACTTCAGCTCTGTAGTGCCCTTCTTTGATTGGGCAGCCTCTGACTGCCTGGCCAGGCTGCCTTGAGTAGGTGTAAAGTGTCCTGAGCTGAACACAAAGGATGTGCGTGGGGGAGGAGAGCTGCCTCAGCAGGTGGTGGAACAGGATGAGGGTGAGCAGCCAAACTGGTATTTAAAGGCAGGGAAGGACATTTGGAGCAGCTCAGGATCTCCCCCATTTCCTGCAACCCCAGACAATTAGGTGCCCTCTTGATTAGATTAGGAGAAGGCAGGAGAGGGTGGGTGGGCTCAACCAGATCTAACCTCCATAAATCAGTTTCAGCCAAGTTGGATTTTGGAAGAATGTTGCTCCCTGGGAATTATTTTTGCCACACTTCCCAGAAAGTTGTCAGCAAAGGGGGAAGGAGCCTTCCTGTGATTGGACAGTCACCCCTCTGCTTTTCACCCCAGGAGCAAGGATAAATATGGCAGAGCTGAACCCACACCTCAGATCCCTACAAGGAACAAAACAAAAAAGAAGAAGGACTGCCCTCCTGGACCCCTGACCCGCACCTGGACACTGCACTCTGAAGGACTGCCCCAGCTGCACGCTTGGGCTTCACCACTAAAAGGACTTGGCCTGTCTTTTAATGCTTCAAGAAGGGACTCCTGTTTGCTACAGGTACAAAGGAGCTGCCCAGAGTCCCCTGCATCAAGTCCCGCAAGCAGAGCCCTGCTGCCCAGCATCCAGTGGCCAGTTGAGGATTCTGACTAGGTGCATTCTGGGAACTCCCAAGGGCTTATACAACCTTGTCTCAAGTTGTGGACCCTTCAAGGACCCAAAAAGGACATCCGGAAGAAGATGCAGAAGTTTGGAGATGCTTGGAGCAAATCTATAAGTTGGATAGGTGCATTGTGGGAGTTGTAGTCCCAGACACCTAGAGGCAAACCAGAGCCTCTGAATCCTTGGCGGCAGCTGTGGGCCACTTTCCTGAATTAAGAAACATTTATGAAAGTAAGCGTAACAGTGTTACCTTCTGGGTGGCCTGAACTCTGGACTTTGTCCCTGTCCCGTGTTACCTTTTTTAACCTTTTGAGATCTAGTTGCTTCTTTGTGCTAGAAAACAGTAATTCTTTAAAAATCACTTCCCCTCATCCAATTTTAATAGTTTTGGTGTAATTTTAAAGATACAAATATAATCTATTTTTATAAATCGGTGTGGATTTTTATAGTGTTTTGTGTTTTACTTATTTACTATTTGTGATTTGTAAATGCTTTACACACTTGTCTCCTAAGTTAAGCCTTATTGCTCATTGCCAAGCTACCAAGGGTTGAACTGGGGTTATTTTATTGAGACCTAACTGGACCTAAGTGGAGGTTAGTGGCCTATTGCTAAGTGTACGTACTTACCTGTCCTTACCAATAATCCACTTTCCAACATGTAGATTTTTTACAATCCTCATTTCTCCCTTTTTCATTCTTCACCTATCTTTGTCTTCCTTCTTTCTCCAATTTCTGCCTTTTTCTGTCTTGCTATAGATCAAAGTATAATGAGGAAAAATGAGTTCCGGTCCCTACAAATGAGTGTTCTTCAAACCACTGGCACAACTTAAGACTTGTTGATTAATACTTGATGCTCCATCCTTTCACAGGCAAACACTTGAAGAACCATAGATGGAAACGTAGGCCTATATTTACCAAACTGTGTCACAGCGCAGCTTAGCACCCAAAATTGCTGCACTGCATTGTACACTGCATTGTGCGATGGGAAGACAGCAGAAAGGTGCATATCTACAGAGATATGGCATCATCCTACTCTCTCCCTTGTGCTTGAAAACAATCATGCAGCTGAGTGTCATTCACACACCTTTGCACCACAAAGCAAATGTGTCTGTGTAATTCTATTGTTGGAGGGTGGGTCAATAGTTGTGTTGCCTGCACAAGTAATGGGTCCTCACATGATTACCACTGAGAACAAAACACCCCATGGTAGCACTTGACTCTCATAGGGTAGCATTTGAGATCACTCCAAGGCTAACTCAGGGGTGTTGATATGAACTAGTAATCACCACTTATAAGAATAGCACTCAATAAATGATTGTCAAGCCAGTGCTTTTTCTTTTGATAAAGTAAAAGTACATTTATTACATACTACTCAATACTATGCAACAATATACAAATATACACAAGCTGAGTGAATTAGTTTTGGATGACACCATGTAAACATTCTTGTTTCTGCCAAAGGGAGATAAAGACCCACAACCCACAGAGCAGAACATTCACTTGTATTCCAGTGCAATATTTGACTGTAACTTGGAGTAAGAGCACCTACCACTGGCAATAAAGTACATCTACTTTGATCACTAGTGGCTGTCAGTCTCATTACTCAAATAAGTATCAACAAGGAGCATGCCTAGGCCAGTTGGAGTGGTTTGCACTGTTAGGATTACCCTCAGCATGATCTACGCAGTCTACCAACACCCCTAAAGGGTGTGGGCCAAGGTTCATCATATTCCACATTAAAACATTTAACATAAAAATGATGCACAGTTTACACAGTTCCTATAGGACATCACTTGGTTGTTCATAATTATGTAATACAATCTTTCACCCCTATAGGGAACCTTTTCATTTCACTCTACACAAGTCATATCATTGGCCACAATGCTGCAGCCATATATTTTGAATCACATTAAAGATGAATGCTACATTTTTAACTATAGTCCCTAAAGGACTTCATTACTGTAACAATTCATGCAATTACAGCCTTTCACCCCTGGAGGATGTTCACCATTGTAACAATCCTTTGTTGTCACCATTCACAAGGACTGCAGCCATGATCTTCATTGTCTCAGAGGGTGCAGTCCCACGACCCTGAAACAGATGTTCCAGCCGGGATAGCATTTAAGACACTTTGAAACCCTTGATGAGGTTTTCCTTTTTAAGTCCCCTGAAACTAAGGTGGGAACAGTTGATAACTTATTGGAGGGAGGCTGTGCTCCTCCTGCAACTCTTCCCGTGCTTGGTGATGATTTTGGTGGTGGCCCAGCTCTCCTGGTGGTCACCACCATGCCAAACAAATGGTTTTCTTAAGATTTTGGGCCAGACCCCTGGAGCATGCATATTAAATGAGCAGCTCTCCCGCTGCTCTGGGGAGTATCACTGTACCTGTTTTCTTTATATTTGCTCTTGTCATTTCTTTTACTCAGCAGCTTTGCACCACAACGTCTTCTGCTGGGGGTGTCTGGTCACACCCAGACACCCCACGGTCATGTCATCTCTGGAGAGCAGCTTGGGAAGCCCACACCTGACTGCTCTTGCTGGCTCCCCTCCTAGCCAGCTCCTTCCCGAGCTGCTGCGAGAGCCGGCTCCGCAATGGTCTGGTACAGTGGCCGGGTGGCCACATGGAGGAATCTGGCAGCACTGCTCCTCCTTCCCTGCACCATCAGAGCTCAGGGAGGGGGGTCCTGGTCCCCTCCTCCACCTTCACGGGGACACAATGATGCTCCCTGACTACCTCTTTGGTCGCCACACCTGCACTCAGCCGGCGGCCATCTTCATGGGGAGCATGACGGTGCTCCCTGACTTTGCTTCATATGGGGCCCCAGGATGGGGTCTGGGGCCCCTACCGCCATCTTCATAGGTGTGCGACAGTGTCCCCTGCCTTACCTTCTATGCAGGGCCCCAAGATGGGGTCAGGTCTCTTCTCAACATCTTCATGGGGGCTGCAACGGTTTCTCCCGACTTGGCTCTTCATGCCGGGGCCCTTGATGAGGCACTGGGCCCCTCCACCTCACTTTCAAGGGAGTGTAACCTCACTCCCTCCAAGCAGCCTTTTCTCTGCAGACATGCAACAGCGCTCCCCAGCACTATTCATCTTGGGGGGCAGCCTCTAGGTGCTGGGCCAACCCGGAAGCAGATTCATAGTCAGCCGGTGATTAGGTCAAAAGTCACCAAACTTTACACCAGGATATCTCAGGCCCCATCAGCCCAATTTCGGCGATCTTCAGCTCATTTTGCTCCTGACAGTAAGCCCTTGTGACCTGAAGCAATCTCATTAGGCCTCCTGGCCTTGAAGGTTTCCAAATTGGTAGGGAGCAGTCGCACTGACTCCCTATGCAGGCCTTTCATCTGGGTGTCTTCTTTTCTTCTGGGCAGCCCGCTCTCCTTGCACCAGGGGCTGGTCTTTCCCTCAACCAGTCCTCAGTTAGTGTAAGGGGACCAGCTTACTTGGTCCTGGAGTGGGTGCCACTGGGTCTAGAGTCATTAAGTGGCAGAATCCTTGCAGTCAGGTGGTTCTTCTTTCTGGGTGTCCATGATGCCGGGCTTCAGTCCCAGTGTTCTGCAGAGAAGCACAGCCAAGAGGGAGAGAGAGCACTTCCCTTTGCAAGAACTTTTAAGTGGGAGCAGAAATGTCCAGTAGGGCTGTGCCTCTGGCCTATCCTGATGTGCCACATCACTTCTCTGTCCTCTCCCAACCTTCCTGCACAGTTTCCTGGGATAGTTCCAACATGGCGTTGTCTAGGAGTAGGTTGCCCTATGAGCTCTCAGAGACTCAGCTCATCCTCCCTGACATTCCTGACAGGGCTTCTCCTAGCAATTCCTCCAAGGAGCTCCTCCTCGCTGAGGGGCCTGGGGCAGGCCCGGTTTCTGACACAGAATGACAGCTGGCTGATTGATGCAAGGCTGTGCTCCTGCAGACGGACAGAGCAGTAATTGGCCCGAATCCTGGGCTGAGTCAGAGAAAGATGACATTCCTGGATGACCATTAAGCTGTACAAATATGTTTTTGTAACCTACTGCATTATTCTTTTCATACAGGTTACAGTGGACATTAGTGGGGCTCTGGAGTCTGTGGTCCCTAGGGAACTGGAGTAGCGCCCTAGGCAAGCCTTTCTCATTGAGGTATAAGACAAGACAGTAAGCACACTGACTACCCCTCACATATGTGCACCCATCTCATAAGGCCTATTCCAGGTCACCACCCACTCAGAATTGTCCCTTCTGCTCTAGGCTACCTAAGCGTAGTTCTTGTGGTGCGCACACCAGAAAGCCTCCCCGTGCAGCATTCACATGGGTGCACACACGTATGACCACTAAATCATGTGTTACCAACCCTGGGCCTCCTACCATTGCTGCATCATAGCAGCCTTTGCTTAACAAGGCAGCACCGGGGGTCACCATGTGTAGTCCATTTTATCATGAGTTTACTGTGGCTGAGTCCCAAACTATGAAGCTCCCTCGCAGTAAAAGGTAAAAAACTAGGTGATCCAAAAGCAAAAAATCAGGGCAGACCAGACAGTCAGAACAGTCCTCTCACACATATCCTATGTTTTGTAAGTGAACAGTAACCTTCCAGTACAAAATACTATGCTTATCCTAGCTTTAATGTTTTTCCCATTTTAGACAGATGCTGTACAGTGCAGCATCCATGCAAGGTGGGAAACGTATTTCTTCATTTTAACTCCTGTGTCAAAGTGGTGGTAATTTTTGGTGGGAAACCCTGTCTACTATTATCAGTAGATTTTTTGGGGGCCAAAAACCATGGGTGGTTTCTTGGGAATGCCCATGAACAATGCATGTAATGCCCCCTTAAATCAGAGTATTGTGAAACACCTCTTTGCTCTGCTTTGCAACAACTTTCCCGCACAAAAGAAGCTTTGCACTGGAAAGTAAATTGAAAATAAATGCTTTTCTCAGGATTGCATCACTTTTCTGATGCAAACCGGATGAAAAATTATTTGCAAATCTGGTCCTAGTGATTGTTGCAACAAGCAGATCTTTCTATCTGTATTTTTGTCAAGGTTTATCTTCTAACTAGTTTCTTTTTGCTGGCCCTGCTTGAAAGTGCTGTCTGAAACTTGGAACTCTTTCCTTCTAATGTTTCAAAATGTATTAAATCAAAAACATTTCTAAAGCACCATATCTCCTACAGGCATGTATATAACTCAGTATCTTCAAATTCCAAGCTGAGAATGTGGTCATTTAGAAGCATCTTCTTTCATTTGACTGGATTGGCTAAACACCAACATTGCAATCAACCCTAGTCCTCTGCTGATAATACACAGTGACACTTCATACTGTGAGCTTATTGGAATATTATTACCATTCATTTGCCACATTTTCATAAACGCACAGCTGAATGCTGTGTTGATAAACGTCTTTCCCAATTTTCAGTGAAATCTCATGAACTCTAAACGATGCAGCCCCGGCGATCTCAGTTCCAAACATTTGATTACTTTGTATTGAAATTTACAACTCAAATGTGAAAGATCCAACAGCAGTGTCTCAATCAGAATGCAAAGAGTTTATGGCTTTGTTTGGCCTGAGGCAGAAGCAATAAAATGCTAGTTTTAAGTACCATTGTGGTTTATGGAATGAAGACATCTGCATTATTATTATAAAATATTCCATGCTACAATAAATATAACTGACAGTACAGCATGACTTACTTTTTTATGAAAAATATATTGATAGCAATGCAGCTCTAAATACTGAAGAAAAAGGCAATTAAAATGGTATGGTTCTGGTTACCAGCTAAATGCTTAACAGACGTCCATGTTTCTAAATCCCTGCTGGAAACGTCCGTTAAAACCTTCATTAAAAAAGGCACTGAAAAGTAACAAGGGAAGGGCAAACTGTTAAAGAGACAGTTCATTTCTTACTGCCTTGTGAAATCAGAACAGTTTCCTTAACTTTCACCCGAAATTTTGACGTTACGTTTAGATTGGTTAGATGTCCTGTTGTCTTATTTTGCTTCAAGAAATCAAATATTACGTGCCACAATTATAGTAAAATGAGGTAGCTGCTTACCCGTGTGAGAGCTAAAATTCGATTGAGGAAATCTAGAACCCGTTTTAAATCATCAGGACATATACAGGTTTGTTCTGTTATTGCTCTTAGTGATTACCAGTAAAGCATGTATTTCATTTATTTCGTTTTGGAGATCTCTTGGGGTTGATTCACAAATATGTTGCTGTTATTAGACATGACGTAGCTCTCATTATGAGTAGATGTTTTCTGACCGCTGTGCTAACACCTGCTTGCGCAGGTGTCAGAGTTCTATGTTATGCAAGTGTTACCGCACCCGATTATTAGTCGGTGTAATAAAGATTGCCTACTCTGTCAAATTTCAGTAGGTCGCGCTTGTAGGATGTTAACAGGTGAAAAATGCACGTGAAGAGCCAAAATCTGCATGCTGTTTTTCATAGTAACGAAAAACTTGCAATAGATGCTATTTATTGCACCCCATTAATGTAATACCGAATCGGGGCCTATGCTTTGAATCCGGTGTTCTTCTGCAATTCATTCAATCTGATGTTATTTAAGCTTCGTGGTTTCAATGTCATGTCATTTAGTCTACAATTCGGTGAATCATTAGCTTTTGTTTTGCATTGCTATGGTTATCATCAATGATGGAAATCACTGTTTATCGTTTGCAAATTATGGGTTTTGGACTGAAGTGCCCACAAGTAGGTTTCATGATATATAATGGATTCAATTAGTCAATGACAATAATTCCAGTTGAACCAGATACATTCAGGAATAGGTCTTTTGAGTCCAAATAGATTTGTTTTGGTTTCTCTTGACATGCCTTTAACTAGTACCCCATCTCTTGAATTCTGCTGGTCACATGGGAATCCTATGTACAAAACACATGTGCCACAAGTAGATCCAGAATGATGACAAGGTATTGTTGATGGAAATTTTTATAAAGTGGGCAATTACTTTGGAGAGTGTTCTGGCTCTTCAAAGAGGGAGCAGAGACCAAGGAACTCACTGCAAGTGAGGCGATCCCAGGACGCCACACTCGCATTGATGGTTGGACCGCCTCACTCCAGGCAGTCAGACTGACCTATTATGACTCGGGTGGGTAGACCCACCAGGGGACCACCATCCCCACTGGGAACATTGTTCTGGATGGGCTGACGGCAGTCTTGGTTGTAATCAACCAGGGCAGCATTGAACTCAGCAACGTTTAGCTGATTACAACCTTGTTCTCCGCCAGCTTTTTCATGGAGATGGTTGTTTCCCCACCATGAAAAGGCTGGCAGCAAACAAGTGCAGGGGGCCCCTGCACTGCCAATGGCATGAGCAGTGCAGGACAACTTGCCCAGCACAGTCAGAATGTGCACTGTCTATTTTGCAAATGGTATTGTAATAGTCCCACTGGTCAGTCCAGCGGGCACAATGTAATACGCTCGGGGGACGCTGCCACCATGACGGTTGCATCCTCCATGTGAGTTTGGCTGTCCCATAGTGTGACCGCCAAACTCGTAATAAGGACCTAAGTTTCCACGCTACTAGATGGAACACTGGGAACTAAAAAGCACAGTCTATAGAGAATTTCCAAATGCAAGATCATTGTTTAGTATGTGCATCTGAAGAAATAAGGAGTCCTAGAGTTTGGTTGCAAGGAATGACAATGAGAAAGAAACTTAAGACTATTATCATCAAATTGATTTGGGTTGTTTGCTATCCTCAACTTGTACAAGCCATAATTAAGGAGAAATATGGTACATCAAAGTCGTCTACACTGCTCCTGTTAAACACAGATTTGTGTTTACCAAAGCACTCCCCAAATCCTTGGGTAAAAAGAATAAAATTTTAGCTCAGTTCAGACCTAAGAGGAACTTGAAAACTTCAGGTTTGAAACTGATAATTAGACTGACACAAAGCGAACATGCTACCACAGTAGCTTTTTTACACCTACATCTAATACATGTGTTTGGAGTATTAATGCATTTTTCATCTTTCTTCATAGTACATCAGACTATGGTGAGGTGGCTATTTTCATTGGCGGAAAAAGGTGGAAGGACGAAGTGGGGAAAGCAAAACAAGTCCAAGCAGAGTTCAGAGTCTGGATCTCAAAACATTTAGTTAGAATTTCTGTCCTAAGTGACAATTACTCCTGAATGTCTGACCAGATTCACAAAGTACTTTATGTGAGTAATTGTGTTTTACTGCAGACCTAGGAATAATTTATGTATGAATTTTTAGGAGTTAGATATGCTTGTTTTCATAAAACATCTTCGCTAGTCCTACCTCGAGGTCTAGTAGTGCTTAAGTCCTGAAAAGGAATTAAGACCCCATTACTCACAGAAAAAGCTACACATATCTGTCCCTCTGACAAATTTACTTGTCTCATAAAATCATAGATGTGTCAAAGGTGACAAACAAGTAGTCTAATTTCTCACCAAAATATCTTATATGACAGCTTGTTTTATTTAAATGGCTTTCTACTGAGCAATGGTCATATCAAATTGATCTGTGCATTTACAAATAAGCATTCAGGGGCAGATTTATGGAAAGTGGCGCTGCACCGAGTGCAGCCCCACTTTCCCTACACCCCTTAGCGCCCCCGACCGCCACCATGTGTGCCCCGTATTTAAAATACAGCGCACCATGGCTCAGGGTAGGGGGCAATAGTGTCATTATTTTTAATGCCATTGATGTACTTCTGCAGAGTACATAGGGGTCCATTCTAAAGAATCGAAGCCCCCTTTTAACGCCTGCCCTGAGCAAAGAAACACAAATGATTGACGGAATGCAGAACCAATCAAGCATTCACCCCCAGTCACAGATATGGGTTTAATCCATCAATTCTTTTGCTCACCATGCCACCCTAGTTTGGACACAGCCATATGCAAATCACTCTTGACCCTGTTCCCATTGGAACAGCCAGTCCGAACTGCCAGTGCGGTATAAAAATGGCACAAGGAAGTCTCATAGATTTCCCAGCGCCATTTTTTCGCCCCCCTAACGGGGGAACACCCCCTTTGCATATATTATGCCTGACGTAGGCATAATGTAGCGCAGAGGGTTACAAAGTCGTGCAATGCATGCATTGCGCTACTCTGTAAATACGGGACAGGGATTTTGGCCTTGTTGGGCCTCTTTAATGTAAAAAATGATGACGTTAATGTGGCACACAGTGGCACTAGTGCATTATAAATATGCCCCTTTGGGTGGTGAGTCACCTCAGGCCAAATAAAACACATTTTGTGATGTCATTTGTCTTTTCGCTGCCCTTTGTTAGATCTGGAATATAACTATTGCTTTCATAATCCCACTAGTGTACATTTCAGATCATTTCATCACAAGTTCTTATGAAATGAAAGCATTGAACTTCAGAACACAGGAGTCTGAACTTAAGGATATTTAAGGAAGCAAATAAGGGCCTGATTACGATCTTGGCGGATGTGACAGATATTCTATCCGCCAAGAATGTAACCAGGCCCTTAGTTTGGATAGCGGTGAAGAGAAAATAAACAGGAGAATGGTTCTTTCAAACAGTTCTTTATTTAAAATAAACAAACTACTTTTTGAAAATTACAATAACTCGTCCAAACAATTTCTGTAATTAAGATTTCATAGCCCACCAAATCAAGAAGGGAAATTGTTTGAATTACATGCTATGACTAGGCATGAATATTCAACTACTTAGCTGGACCCATTATTGTCTTTGCATAAAAAACTATGTAGTCGACCAGGGACATGTTCCAAGGATCTTTTTGCAAGCACAGTGCTGAGACAGAATTTTCAATGTACTAATATTGTTGCTTTACCGTGTTTTCAGCACAGACTGCAACTACAGTCTGGGGCTTAATTATATCTTTCATAAACATTTTGTGAAAATGTTAGCAATTTATCATGGAAAATGCCCTGTAAATATGTATTAAACTTTGTGACTGCCTAATGAGGAAGATAGCAGTGTGGTATTATCTTGCATTTATCATCCTCACTAAAAGTGAGAACAGAAAAAAACTGTTCTATTACAGCATTTCAAAAGCAGGATAAGGTGCAGGTAAGTCATTAGCTAGACAGGCAGATTCAACATGAACTTATCAATAGTATTTCTCCCACATAAGCTAGAACAATTTATACACTACTACTTAAAATACTTACCCCCATATTTCTACTTGCTTTGCGCCACATTTGCTTAATTTTATTATGCAAATTCAGCACAAACCTAACTCCAAATGTATACTTTGGCACTAGACCCGTCTAGCACCAAAGTTTTGGAGCTAAAGTCATTTTTTGCTAGATGGAAACTACCTTTCGACAATGAGATGCAAGGTAGGCGTTCCCAGACAAAAAAATTAGGATATGGCCTTAGCGCCATATTTATCCCGCCGTGCTAAAATCAAATGAAGGGGGCCTTAAATAATGGCGATATGCTTGCATAGCGCCATTATTTAACACCTGGGTCAGGGCAGGCGTTAGAGGACCTGTGGGCCATAGGTGCCCTTTCCTTGCTCCAGGGACACCCCTACCCACACCAGAGGGACACCGAAGGATTGGGGGACCCCATCCCAGGTAAATAAGATGAGTACAGGTAAGTATTTTATTCCAAAAAGCCATAGGGTGGCCTAACTCAGGCCCCCCTTCATGGCACTTGGCTCAATGGCCATGCCCAGGGGACAGGAGTCATGTCCATGGGGGTTTTACATCAAAAAATGACGCTAGTCTGGTTAGAGCCATTTTTATGACTCTGCCCATACTAGTGACATTCTTTGACGCACAACCTCCTATTCCCCCTACACCTCCCCTACCCGGCTAGCATCCTTTTTTTATGATGCAAGCTGGGCCTTACCGCCGACTACGGTCATTCCATAAATATGATGCCCGGCCAGCGTCTTGGAATGGCTCTAGCCTGTGGTATACTTTTTCATGCACAACTGCGTTAGCGCAGTTGTGCGTGAAAAAGTATAACTATGCCCCTTAGACATTTAAACAATTCTCAAAATAATGAATGAAAGAGAAGGGGAGTGAAGACGTGGATTTCAATTTATTGTAGCTTACTTTAGCTGTTTTACCGCTTAGAGATGTGGCAAGTAGTTTTCAGCAATCCAATCAACAACCTTCCATAACTTCCATAACTTACCTGTTGTTTTGCTGTGTATATCTTCAGTGCAGAAGTGTAGATGTATTCTCGCTTCTTGGCATGCTTACTTGCCTTCATACTTTCCATGTCTACAGACATTTATGGTGGGCCCATAGATTTGTAATAAGATTGCACCTTCCAAGAAAAATGTATGAAGCACCACGGTCACCACGGTAACAGCAATAATCTAGTAATTATGAAAATATATTGCTAAACATTGTTTTATTTGAAAAATAGACATAAATAAAAAATATAACAAACTATACATGGAATTATCAGTGAAGTTAAAAACGTGCTTGGTGCTCAAGCAATTGTAATACAAATGTGTTAATCAAAAATTGCTTTTATATTAACGTATATACACACCGCCGGTGTATTGAAAATGAATTTCCTTTGAATGGGTCTGTTTTTATTTTATGACGGCCTTTAGTTTTAGTATTGGAGTGTTAGATACCTCACTTCCTTAGGGAATACAGGGTTTCCCTTGTACTATACAACTTCCCAAAGACAATGCATGGCCTGTATTATTTGTTTCTAATGTTTACATCTGAATTTCAATCTCTCCTACAGTAGGCGTGCCATACTTTTTGCTAAATAACTTTTTTTTATTTTGGTGATTTTATACGGCGTGAACAAGACTCAGAAGGATGTCTGAGAAATTAAATGAGAACAGTTACTACTGCATATAAGCAGCGTACAAAAGAATACTTACAAAGGTTTCAATATATAAACAAATTACATTAGTTAAAACAAGTGTCTTGTGCATGACTATATTTCCACAGAACATTATATTCTATGACATGTACTTCTATGATAGAAAACCAGAGCTAAAGACAAAAAATAACCAAGTAGGCGTAAATTTCACCTCCAACATGACAAGAAAGAACCAAGGTAAGTTACAGATGATTGCACGGGTTGACAGGCCAATTGTTTTCGGGGGTGAGAGGGGGCAGGGCAACACATGATGCCTGCCTCCACATGAATATCAACAAAAGTGGTGCAAATGAAAACAAGTTTTCATCATTAACCATGTCCGAGAGTATCCCTAATCCAGGGGTACACAAGGCAATCCAAATTGGAGAAAGACAACTGCTGATGATTTTGTACAGCCTACCACATGAGTCCAAGTCCATCCTTTGCCCTCGGCATTGCAGCATCCTCCTAACCTATAATATAGCATGCTCTAGGACTCCAGGTTCCCACTGGACAGGATGTGTCTTCTTCATGCTGTACCATGTGATAATTGAGAATTTTTCTGGGAGGAAGTTGTACCCCAGGTCCACTCTTGTGCATCAAGGCCCACTATCACTTACTCAGCTAGTGCCTGCACTGATGCTGTCCCAATGCAGTAAAATGCAACTATGAAGTGCTGTATGGAAGACACTTTCCCTGGTAAGTTTTTAAGGAGCAGTTAGTGGGGGCAGACAGTGGGGATTCCTTGATGGGTTTCAGGTAGAAAGCGCAGTGGAGTGGCTTTCTACCCCTTTGCTCCCATCTTGGAAAGGTGTACAAAAAGATCCTTCTAACTAAATACAGCTGCTGGGTTAAGCTTTCTGACAATAATTTGTTGTGAGTTTCAATTATGGTTTTGTTTCTTGCAAGTTTATATCTTGGATACTGTAGAGTGAAATGCAAGAGTCTTACTTTTTCTAATCCTTGACAAAGTCCGCAAGCCTTCGGTAGGTCGTGAGCAGGCTTTTGATATATTGCCTTGCCACGTTTGCTCCAGCTGGCTAGCTCATTGCATTATGATACTACAAGCAGGCACCTCTCTTGCTGTTGTTAATGTATTGACTCATGCCCTTTGTTGTCCTATAATAACTGGTCACCATAAATTTGCTGTCAGGTTTGATTCTTTCTTCTTTTACTTTTGAACTCAGTGTAGTATTGGTGTAGCTAAAGTGTCCAGGATCCGAATACAAGACTACCCTACACACCCCCACCACTTACGGTAGAATACAACTGAATAAAAGCTGAGTCAGGTCCACGACTCAAAACGAGTGGGCAGCCAGGCATATAACTACAGCAAGAATAAGGCAGACATGGCCACCTACCCTCTGGGCTTTAGTGTCACTGCACCACTGATAGCTACGCCCCTGGAGTTTAAACAATTTAGGTTGCTGCTCACTAAACTTGTTCTAGACAGTGTGATCTGGGCTTTTATCACCACTTGAATGTCAATCTCACACAGCTGTCACAACAGCCATATATATATTCAAACTTGGAATATTCCTTGTTACATAGGCCTGATGCCTTGAGATTGAGAAAAAGTATTTTCAGCACATTTAAGTGGGGCTGCAAGAGGGTAGAGATTTCCCTATGTGAAAGTGTAGGGAAAACATCCCTATACTTTACAATGGGGTGATCTCCACCCAATGGTGGAGACCTCCTATTGGCAACGTATAAGGAAAAGTTAAAAAAATTGTTTAACTTTGAAAATGTTGGTAAAAATATTTTTATAATGAATATTGATGCAAAATAATTTAATGTATTTATTTGAAATGAAAAGCTAAAGATAAAAAGCTGCATCACAATTAATTTAATTGAGAATCACATGTATTTATTAAAGTAAATATATAATATTGAAGTCTTAATCTGACTTTCCAGGTGACAACAGTGAGATTCCAAAAAAAGAGAATATCAGCATCATCCAATTTTATTCAGACTTTTGACCAAACCAAAGAAGCTGTTTAATTAGAGATACCAAAAATCAAGATCACTACGGTCTTGTCCATTACTATTTATTTAAATGGATGAAATTGTTCAGTAACTCGCTATTTTCATAAGAACACCAGCACTGGAATTCAGTCCATTCAAAAGATGTAGTCTTGTAGATGTATCCACTCCTTTGTTTTAGGAACATATGAATGAGTTGTAGGAAACAATGCAACCATCACTTTCAACATGTATGTTATGTTCCAGTTATTATTCTTAATTTAGATGATCCCTTCCTCTAAACCTGGACTACAGTTCTCAGAGGTAGGATTAAGTACATGCTGATATTTTTTTATTATAATTGCATTTCCAGAAGAAGTCCCTCTAGAGGTGTGGGACAACTCCCTTAGTACAACAATACGTGTTGTGTCTGAAAAACAGACCTTCTAACAGGAGATATAGGAAGTCTGTTGCTCCAAGCGACTGATCTATAATAAACCAATAATTTCAGGTGAAATGCTGATTAAGTGTTGTAAATTTTGTCTAATGAACCAGAAGTTACAATTAGAAATCTCCTGGAAGAGACCAGAAAATAGACTGTAGGCTGTAGATCCCTTAAGATTGTGTAGGTGTAAAAGTGATTCCTTACTGCTCACTGCTTCATACGTTCTGGCATGCAAAAGGTGTGAAAGAGCCTCCAGAAGTTGGAACAGGACTTTGAGTTAAGCAGACAATAGATAAGTAAGCTCAAAGACACAGCTCAATCATTTATGCGCGGAAGGGCTGAGAATGGTAGAAATAATACATAAACATTTGGGGCCATATTTATACTTTTTGACGCAAAACTGCGCTAACGCAGTTTTGCGCCCAAAAAATTAGCGCCGGCTAACGCCATTCTGAAGCACCATGCGGGCGCCGTATTTATTGAATGGCGTTAGCCGGCGTTAGCCGACCGGCGCAGCCTGGTGTGCGTGAAAAAAAACTACGTACACCAGGCAGCGCCGGCGTAGGGAAAAATGGCGTTTGGGCATCTAAGAATGGGGCAAGTCAGGCTGAGGCAAAAAAAACGTCTTAACCCAATTTGCGCCATTTTTTAACGATGCCCATCCCCCATTGAAATGACTCCTGTCTTAGCAAAGACAGGAGTCATGCCCCCTTGCCCAATGGCCATGCCCAGGGGACTTCTGAAGAACCAGAACCTTATGGGCCTGGCGGCGCAGGGTACGCCTGAAATCTCCTTGGATTCACCTGCCTCAACTAACAGAGACACGGGACACTCTGTCAGGCGTAAAAGATCAGATTTTATTAGCTGCAGCTAGTACAGTTGTCCAAGAAGTACACAAGGTATGTTCTCAGGAGACTGCCACTTTACTTTGTGGCGCACAATCTTATATACCGTATAAAAACCATTTATTAACTACATACACTCCCAGAACACATAGAAAGGAGCCAGTAAGAATAATGTAAAGATAGAACAGAGCCAATAGAAATGTCGGAAAACAAGACAGCACCAATAGAAGGAATTGGAAAACAAAGTATCAAGTGACTTAAGGTTGCCTCCCCTCCAGCTGTGTTTGTCACCCCTCCCTTGAACTAAATCATTAACCGATCCACAACGAAGTTGCATGTGGTGCGATAAGTTTGTGTGCGTTTGGAGGACAGTTGTGAAATGAGAGAATACTAGCAAAGGACAGCGAAGGCCAGACGATAAGATAAGATCGGCGGAGAATAGTGTGAGCCTACAGATAGTTGAAACAAGGATTAGAAAACCAGACAGGGATTAGTGTACTCGGTCAGACCTTAATACCAGCCTTGTAAAGATAGAGGCAGAAGGCTGTTTTGAACACCATGTTGCAGAATAAGCAGAAAAGGCAGAATGGACTTCGTTCGCTGTGCTGCCTGAGTGAAGGCAACATAAAATGGCGGCGGGCCACAAAATGGCGGGTCGATACGATCGTATTAAAAAATCGAATTTCCTCAGACCCTCCTTTTGCCAGAACTCAGGCAAGATACACAAACTCATGTTAATCTGAGTTGATGTCTATGGCCATGAGGTCATCAAGCTGTTGCTGTACCATCATTTTGATATTCTCTGCTCTTTGTGACTTGGGTTTGGGAATACATGCAGTAGCACATAGGTTGCAGATGGCAGGACCGCAGTGCATACAAAGACAACAAGAGAATATAAAAGCTAAAATTACTCCAAAGAATGTCAATACCTTCCAACCCCACTTAGACAGTAATCCCCAAAACCACTCTGAAAAGGACCAATCTCCTTCGTCCTGATGAATCGACTCGGAGATTATGTGTAACTTAGAGATAGCTTGGTATACTGTCGGAGCGTCATTAGGTATGAAAATACAGCAACCTGATCCGATCAATTTGCATACTCCACCACGGTCCGCAAGAACAAAGTCTAAGGCAACACGGTTTTGCAAGGTCATAAGACGATCAGCCTGTAGTTCAGCTGTAATGTTACTTAAAGCTCCTACAGTGATGTCTATGGTGGTTTCTACGACACGAACCAATTGCCTTATATTTCTGCTGTTGGCCATTGGACCCCAGAAGGGAAGAAATCCTTTGAGGAAATCTCCTCCCTCTTGTCCTGCTGTGTCTTTCGAATCCACAATCCCTCTGCCATATCTATTTTTATGATGGTTCACAGGAGCGGTGTATGTAGGGGGAAGAAGAAAGGCTATATAACAAGTACCAGAGAAATCAGCTGGCAACCATGTATAAGCCCTATCGTGGCAAACGAAGTATGTACCTTGAGATGGTACTAACGGCAGTGAATTCAGGGCTGAATAAACATATGTATGGGAACATAAACTTTCTCTTTGTCCGGTGTTTGGAGTTCTACCATTTATTTGCAGACAGAAATTTCCTTGTTGGGGTATGACCCGTATCGGAGGAGATTTTCCTTGCTTAACCTTATCATTGAGGCTGGAAATGTAATTAGTTATGTTCCAATTGGTATATGCTTTTCTTTCATCTATGGAAGCTTCACTTTTTTCCATGATTTTAGCCATAGCTACCATTCCCTTTATCAATAAACTATGACTGAAATCTGAACCAACACTATGTGAACTGACAGGTTGTTTAATTTTACTTTGATATGCATTATTGAAAATGACAAAATAAGCCCAAGCGGAACCTTCATAGGAGAATGGAAGAACTAAATATGGCATTCCTTTTTCTACCGTATGTGGTATGAGTCCACACACCCAACAGTCAGTTGTATTGATCACTAACTGATGTTGATGTAACAACTGGACGAAGGAATTGTTAAAGTATTCAGTTCTTCTGATGAGTTCATGCTGGGGAAGAGTGTGAAATAGGTGCGGAGAGATAGTAGAAGAAGATGTAGAGGTAGGAGAAGAGACAACTTTTTGCTGCAGAGTAATAATGATCCAGTTTACAGATGCCAAAAGAATACACGACAATATAATGACGCATAGAGCAATACTACAACGACTACATATTCCTTTACAATTATTCTTTACATTTTTACTTTCTCTTTTATCTAATGTAGCCTCCATCTTTCTAAGTGGATGCTCACGGCAATCTTCCTCAATCACTGTAGTCACGATTATCTACCGTCCTATGACACTGTGAGGTCCTGCAGGCCTATTGCCACTTACTCAGGTCGTAACTAAGACTCCTACCGTGACCCTGCAACCGGGATAGAGTACTACATAGGAGAGAAATTTACAAGTTCTTTGGTCTTGGTCTCAAATTATAGCGTTCCTGTCCAGAGGCAGTCTGGTTTTGAAACAATGTTCCTGGATTTGTCGTGTTCAAGCGACGATGCAATGGTATTGCTTCTTGAAGGATGTCGTCGTCCTCTTTCTCAGAAAGTGTTCCAATTAGACGCGCATCACTGAATGGTACAAATTGCGGAACTTTCTCACTTTCAGAGTCACTGATGCCTCTACGGACCCACTGATCGAAAGGCAAGGGCAAAGGCACTTTCTTGCAGTGCACGGCATGCACCCAGTTTTTCTTTCCTTCGACTTTAACTGCTGTTCTTGTGGTCAAAAGAACCAGGCGTGGCTCTCTCCATCTGGGCTCCAAATTTCTCTGTCGTTGGAAATTTTTCGTGCAGACCCAGTCACCTGGTCGGATGGAATGACCTGGGTCTGTGGAAGCCTCTGGTAGAGCACTCTGAACCTGTTGATGAAGAACACGCAATTTAGTTGTAAGGTCATGCAAGTAGTCAATCAACATCGGGTATGGCAAGTCTGAGTATTTCTTAGGGCGAGGAACTCCCCATACATTAGCTGGGCGACCAAATATCACTTCGTAAGGGCTAAGCCCCAAACGAGAGTGTACTGCTGTTCTGGTGGACAGAAGAGCCAATGGTAAAGCATCAGGCCAATTAAGTCCTGTGCTAGCTTGCACCTTAGCAATTTTAAGCTTCAAGGTTCCATTGTAGCATTCTACTAAACCAGCCGACTGTGGGTGATTCGCCGCGTGGAACTTCTGTTTTATGCCAAGACCTGCACAAACTTTTTGCATGACTTGACCCACAAATTCGCTCCCATTGTCACTCCAGACAATGCGCGGCAAACCAAACCTAGGGAAGAATTCTTTCAAAAGTATTTTGGCAGTTGATAAAGCAGTATTGTCCTTCAGAGGGTAGGCTTCTACCCATCTAGAAAAAGCACATACTACCACTAGAACATATTTGAGGTTGTTGCATCGTTCCATGTGAATATAATCGATCTGCAACACCTCAAATGGATATGTTGGAGGAGCAAAATGACCTGCTGGAGTTGGGGTTCCCTTTCCCGGATTGTACATCAAGCAAACAATACAATGTTTTACTACATTATTTGCACACTTTGGGATCCCCTCATTTTGCCACACTGGAGCCAGAAGTTTACATATTCCTTTTGCACTTAGGTGAGCTGGACCATGTGCCATAGTAACTACAGGTAGTACATAAGCATCTGGTAACAGCCAACGTTGATGTTCTGATAATTCAACCCAACATCCCATCTCATCTAACATTCCTGTACTTTCCTTCCACTTTCTCAACTCATTCTCCGTAGCCTCTCCTTGAATTGATTTCACACTCTCTACTGTATCTTCACACATTCCCTTTTCTCTTACGCAGTTTGCGGGACCTGCAACATACATTCGACTTGTGTCGTCTCTGGCTGTCTTTTTCGCTACCTCATCTGCAAATGCATTTCCTCGACCAACATCGTCCACAATCTTTTTGTGTGCACTACACTTCACGATCGCTATCTGAGTAGGCATTGTAAGTGACTCAAGAAGTTCAGTCACTAATTGACCATGTTGTATCTTAGTACCATGGGAAGTAAAGAATCCTCTTTCCTTCCATAAGCGCCCAAAGTTAAACGCTACACCAAAAGCGTATTGGCTATCAGTGTACACGTTTACTCTTTTTCCTTTGGATAACACACACGCTCTAGTTAAGGCTATCAATTCAGCTGCCTGAGCTGAATTATGTCTAATGCGTGCTGTCTCCACAATCGTATGCAAAGTAGTAATAGCGTAGGCTGAAACTGTATCTCCATTCGGGAGCTTGAAACAAGAACCATCTACCCATAGTGTTCCATCTGGATTCACTAATGGCGTGTCTTTTAGGTCAATTCTACCCTTAGTCTCTTCTTCAGTACGGAGAAAACAATCATGCTGTTCAGAGACATCTCTCTCTTCTGGAAGAGGCAACAAAGTAGCTGGATTCAGGGTATTACATCGTTTGATGTGTATGTGACTAGCCAAAAGCGTCAGCTCATATCCGGACAACCGAGCACTCGTAAGATGCTGCGTTTTTGTCCTATTTAGTAAAGTATCCACTGCATGTGGCACCATAACAATGAGAGTATTATCTAGCACTACTCCAGCAGACTGTCGAATAGAAATTGCTGCTGCCGCTGTCGCCTTAAGACAACTAGGCAATGCTTTAGCTACTGGATCTAACGTAGCTGAGAAATATGCGCATGGTCGCTGTTGATCTCCAAAACGCTGCGTTAAGACTGACAATGCACAACCCTCTCTTTCGTGGACATAGAGCGTAAAGGGCTTACTGTAATCAGGAGTACCCAATACAGGAGCAGAACACAAAGCAATACGCAAATCAGTAAAACTCTTCTGACATTCGTCAGTCCACAGAAGAGGCTGAGGCGTGTCTTTTAAAGTTAGCGCCAACAGCGGTTTAGCCAATAAAGAGAAACTCGGAATCCACTGTCTACAATAAGAAGTAATGCCCAAAAAGGCACGTACCTCTCTTTGTGTGGATGGCACTGACATTTGTGCAATTGCCTGAATTCGTTCGGGGGTCAATCGTCGTCCCTCCTTTGACAAGAGATGACCCAAATAAGTCACCTCGCGACAGACATATTGTAATTTAGAAGGAGAAACCTTGTGATTCAGATCAAACAAATGACGCAACAGTGCAACGGTCACGTTTTTGCAAATCTCCTCTGAATCAGCGGCAACTAATAAGTCATCCATGTACTGAATGAGAGCGGCACCGGACGGTAAGGAAAAGGCATCAAGATGACATTTTAGAGCTTGACTGTAAATAGAGGGACTTTCACAATAACCTTGAGGTGCGCGTTTAAACCGGAAGCTTCGGCCTCCGAGGGAAAAACCAAAAATATCTCTACTCTCTTCGGCGATGGGAATACTAAAGAAAGCATTCTTTAGATCAATAACTGAAAACCAAGTCGCTGTAGAAGGTATCATCGTCAACAGAGCAGTGATATCTGGGACTACAGGAAACTGCGGTACGACAATCTTGTTTACCTCCCGAAGATCAATTACAAAACGATAAACAGGAGGCTGAGAAGGATCAGTGCGTTTAAGAACCGGAAGAACAGGACTGTTACATGTATTTCCTCTCGTTTCCTCAACCACACCCTTCTGAATCAAATCATGGACAATTTCCAGAAGTGCTTTCTCACCTTCAGTAGAGATTCTGTATTGCGGAATACGTGGCATTTCAGCATTGGGCTTGAGAGTAACAACATAAGGTGGGATCTCAAGACAACCAACGTCATTCGGACCCGTAGCCCAAAGCGTTTCGGGAAGAGAAAGCAATTCAGGTGGGAATTGATCTTTTGATAAGTACATTGGACTAGTCATTTTCTGTCCTAGAGTGAGGTATACACCAGAAGGTGAACAATATATCGTAGCATGCATTCTTTTTAATAGATCTAAACCCAACAGATTTTCACCACAACCATTCGTCAGAAGAAGCGGAGCTTCTAATTCATAAGGGCCTATTGAAACAGGCAAAGGGCAAGAAACTGGATTGCGAACAGGGGCGCTAGAAAATCCTACAGATACATTCGTTAAGCCAGACAAAGGTGCGCCAGGGAGTTTAGAATGAATGATAGAGCTTCTCATGGCACCAGTATCTAAAAGAAATGGCTCTGAAACACCCATTGTAGTGACATTAACATAAGGTCCATTCTGATCCACTGGAATTGACGTAACCCCCTTACTTTGTCCATGGCTGTCCTATTCAAAATGAAGACTTTCATTCCCTCCTTCAATATACTGATCCTCACTGTAATACTGTGTAGACCTAACATTTTGCTGGTCAAAGTAATTTCCGGAATTTGGAGGAACAAAAGAACGCTGCTCTTGGGTTAACACACCTCGACCTCTACCTCTATTTGCTGACTGAGGACCACCACGACCTCGTGAAGCAGATGTTGCTCCATTACGCTGCAACAATGCCGGACAACTGTTCTTAAAATGACCTTCCTCCCTACAATAAGCACATTGATTGGGACCTAGCAAAGGTCTTGGAATGAATGGTTCAGGCTTTTGATACAACCTCTGAAACTGCGGAGGCTGTTGAAACTGAGGCTGAACATAAAGAGGAGGATAAGCCTGTTGCAAGAGAACTTTAGTTTTTAATTCTTTCGTCTTTTTCTCTTGTTTTTCCCTTTCTTCTTTGTCTCTATTTTCATAATATTGTGCAGTAGCCAATATCTGGGCGGAAGAAGAAACTGCCCATGAACTCTCGGAGTCTTTTAGCTTGTGTGATAGTTCAGGAAGCAAGTTATATACGAACTTATCCACAAATAATCGCTGTCCCCCTTCTGTAGTCATATCTTGACCACTGTGATCAATGAATGTCTCCTCGAATCGGGTAAAGAAATCGGAAACACTTTCATCTTTCTTTTGTTTACATGCTGCTAGCTTATCCCAATTAACTCTCAAAGCAGGCATCATTGTTTTCATTAATGTAATAATCCTACCAGGGAGTTCTGAGATCAAAGCGTCGGGCTTTGCACCACCTACTTGACCTCTATCTGCGGCAATAATAGCGTTCCAATCGCCGCCTAATTCTTGAGCGTGATCCTCTCTACGAATTTTAGCCCATATTGTCTGTGGAACTACATTTCCCATCAACATGTCAATATCTGCTAGATTCATAGTACATGCATCAACTGTTTGCGACAACTCTTTATAGTAACCAGCAGGATTTTTGCGTGGATCTGGTAGTGACTGTTTAAGTGCTAAAACTTCAGACCTTTTCCAGGGGACATGTACCCATATGCGCTGAAAATGCGCAGGAATAGCTGGATTAGCACCTGCTGCTGCAACTTCTTCCTTCCATATTGGAGAAACCTCTCTCATGGGATAGTTTTTCAGTGCTGTCCTAACTGAAGGATCAGAATCAGGAAAAGTCTGTGAGAACAATAGGGATCTGAAAGAAATAAGTGTTCTGACAGCGTTTTCAACCTTAGGACCCACAATAAGTCCTTTGTCAAAGTCAGCCTGAACATCTAACAGATCCTGTGAGACCGAACCCAAATTCATATCCTCCCATTCTTTAGCGAGAGTATCGCACATAACTTTAAAAACATATCTCTGCGTAGGTGCATTCCATTGCAGAAAGGTGGACATAATATCAGACGTACTATATTGGGGACCCTTCTTGATCCATCTACAAGCAAGTGAGTCCAATTTTTCTCCCTCTTCGGAGTCTGGGAATTGACTACGAGACTGTCTTCGAGAAAAAGCTGGAGACACATTTAAAGCTTCAAAGAAAGGTGATAAGAGACCAGAGACAGTATCTGCAAATCGCTTACGCATAGATGGAGAATTTGACATAAGGATAGGGGACAAGGTATTAGGTGAATTAACTAAAGGAGCATTAGGAATTGCCAAAGGAGCAGAAGGCAAAGGAGTTAAAGGCAAAGCTGGCATAGGCAATACTTGAGGAGGCAAATGTGGAAAAGCTGGAGCAGGCGGAAACACAACTGGCGGCTGAACAGGCTGTAACATCGGGGGTGCATTAGCACCTTGTACATAGGGCGGAGGCAATTTCAATAAGTGGGACATTAAGGGATCTTCCTCAAAATCTTTTCTCTTATCAAGGGAAGAGATAGGCAACGTCGGATAGCATTTATCTATTGCCATTCGATGCTGTCTGTCTGAAATTTCCATTGCATTATCTATTTCATCATCTTTGAATTGCTGAGCAGCCTGTATAATCGTCATTCCCTGTGTTTTCCTATCTCGTTTCGCTTGTTTAATTTCTCTCTGTTTGGCTTCCTTACGCCAAAGGCGAAAAGAGTCAAACATTGCCGGCCGGGCTTTTCTTTTAAATAACGTTGCTTCTAAATTATCTAGCACATCAGTTTCGAAACTACCATTTTCTGGCCATTTTAAAACACCATCTTTCTTTGTATATCGGGTCCATGTCTTATTAAAGGCAATAGGACCAACACCATGTTTAGAATAGAGCTCATATGTGGGAGTTCCAACCGAAGGAATCGGACAGGAGTCCTCAAGCTGGGAGTCCCTATTACAACCAAAGCAACAAAGTTTTCCAAACTTAGTCAGACCAGACATCTCACGATTTTTACTGGCTGTTCACAAACATCAAGGGGGTAAAACTTTCAGTTTACACAGCACAAATGCACTTACCCCTCGGCTTTGGCCACTGCAATGGCCAAATCTAAGGACCTAAGGACAAAACAAAGACCAAAATTTGTGGGCGCGACCCACCAAATACTTAACTAAGGATGTCTTCTTACACCAACAGAGGCCCGTCTATCGTCTCGCTTTACCATACATCATCAAAGAAAGGGCCAAGGCAGGGCGGCAGTCAGGGCAGCAGTCGTCAGTAGCCGTCAGGAAGGAGTAACCGCGCTGAAAAAGACCTTCGGACCACTTCGACATACAGGGGTCGCTTGACGTGGCTCGCGATTCCTCCAGAATTTTCTTGCGGGGTTCCTCACGACCTTCAGGCAGAACCGGTACCGCTGAAGCCGCCCCACGTTGGGCGCCAGTTGAAGAACCAGAACCTTATGGGCCTGGCGGCGCAGGGTACGCCTGAAATCTCCTTGGATTCACCTGCCTCAACTAACAGAGACACGGGACACTCTGTCAGGCGTAAAAGATCAGATTTTATTAGCTGCAGCTAGTACAGTTGTCCAAGAAGTACACAAGGTATGTTCTCAGGAGACTGCCACTTTACTTTGTGGCGCACAATCTTATATACCGTATAAAAACCATTTATTAACTACATACACTCCCAGAACACATAGAAAGGAGCCAGTAAGAATAATGTAAAGATAGAACAGAGCCAATAGAAATGTCGGAAAACAAGACAGCACCAATAGAAGGAATTGGAAAACAAAGTATCAAGTGACTTAAGGTTGCCTCCCCTCCAGCTGTGTTTGTCACCCCTCCCTTGAACTAATTCATTAACCGATCCACAACGAAGTTGCATGTGGTGCGATAAGTTTGTGTGCGTTTGGAGGACAGTTGTGAAATGAGAGAATACTAGCAAAGGACAGCGAAGGCCAGACGATAAGATAAGATCGGCGGAGAATAGTGTGAGCCTACAGATAGTTGAAACAAGGATTAGAAAACCAGACAGGGATTAGTGTACTCGGTCAGACCTTAATACCAGCCTTGTAAAGATAGAGGCAGAAGGCTGTTTTGAACACCATGTTGCAGAATAAGCAGAAAAGGCAGAATGGACTTCGTTCGCTGTGCTGCCTGAGTGAAGGCAACATAAAATGGCGGCGGGCCACAAAATGGCGGGTCGATACGATCGTATTAAAAAATCGAATTTCCTCACTTCTGTCCCCTGGCCATGGTCATTGGGCATAGTGGCATGTAGGGGGGCACAAATCAGGCCCCCCTATGCCACAAAATAAAATAAAAAAAATACTTACCTGGACTTACCTTAATGTCCCTGGGGTGGGTCCCTCCAGCCTTGGGTGTCCTCCTGGGGTGGGCAAGGGTGACAGGGGGTGTCCCTGGGGGCAGGGGAGGGCACCTCTGGGCTCATTCTGAGCCCACAGGTCCCTTAACGCCTGCCCTGACCCAGGCGCTAAAATCCGGCGCAAATGCGGGTTTTTTAGACCCGCCCACTCCCGGGCGTCATTTTTGCCCAGGAGTATAAATCCGACGCAATAGCATTGCAGTCATTTTTTAAGACGGGAACGCCTACCTTGCATATCATTAACGCAAGGAAGGTGTTCACGCAAAAAAAAGCCGCTAATTCCAGGAACTTTGGCGCTAGACGCGTCTAACGCCAAAGTATAAATATGGAGTTAGTTTTGCGTCGAATTTGCGTCGAAAAAAACAACGCAAATTCGGCGCAAACGGAGTATAAATATGCCCCTTGATGACCTGGAGTGGTCATGCATCTCTGCAGTTTCAGTAGCAGAACAGGCAGAGCATTTTGTCTTTGACCAGGAGCACATGGCAATTCCTCAAATTTGAGATTCTACCTCTATTTAATTCTATAGAATTAAATAGAATAGGACAACTACCATTTGAAATTAGGGATTTTTTTCAATAAGTAAATAAGTAATTGTGTGATTGTACACTATATGCTGTGTGATGAGTTGCTGATCATGCTTGCCAGCAAGGAAATCACAATGAAGTGGGAAATCATTCATAAATTACAGGATAACCATCCAAACTAACATGAGTTTGGTCATACACCAGACCTTTTTGAATGTCCTTTTTGTTTTAGTCAATGGTCTTGAAGGGGTACTTAAAACAATATGAACAGTGACTTTCAAAGATCTAAAGAAAAACTAAATAAAACTGTTCAAAAAGCACTTTGATTGAAAGTACTACTGTAAATTAAAAGTAAAAGAAAAGCTGCTGGTCTACTGTATTCAAATCCATATCGGGAGATGGAGAAAATAGACACTGTTAATGTCCAGAGGAATGAAGGGACAATTTAATTGTTAGAAAAAAAGGAATTCCAGAAGATCCAGGTAAGTCTTCTCATTTTAGTTTGGAAATAACTTTGTGATTATATGTGCCCCAAACACTGCTCAAGTGAACCTAGAAAAACAACAACAAATAGATTCTTATTGTGGCTAACCTACATGTTCTGACTAAGTAAAGTCTTGACTAATGAAGAGTTTTTCACAAGAGAAAACTATTCAAGAAGAAGCTTTTTACAATTGTAAGACTAGTAAGTGGAAGAAGAACACAACCTTCTTAAGGAGTTTGGAGACCCAGGGCAAGAATGATTTTTGGGGTCCCTGTGTGGAAGAACTTGGAATTTTATTAATCAGTTTTAATTCAAGCCCTTTATTGCCTTACAAGGTTGAATGATAAGTTAATGCACAGAAGCACACTAGAGAGAAAGATTACCTTCCATTGGGCACCTTGGAAGGTGGGGGACATGGGCAATTGCCACTTTGCCCATGCCATAAAATGTCTCTGCTTGTGATTAAATTTTTTACCACTCAAGGTATGATTCCACAATACAGAGTTGAAAAGAATGCTGACAATGAATTGAGGTACTTGTTAAAAAACAGAAAATAAGACAAAGCTAAAGGAAATACAGTAATAAGGCATCTGCCAAGGGTCAGCCAGAGGGTAGACACTAACGGTAATAACGGTAAGAAGGAAATTGGCCTAACTCTGCCTTTCAGTTGGCCATACAACATTTAGGGCACAGGAAAGCAATGAACAAAAGCAAAAAATGGTTGACTAAAGGAATATAGGTGGCCAGAGACATCCGTGCTCCAAGAAATAAGCAAACATGGAGCACATAGAAAGATATTCCAAATTGTAACTCTATCCTATCCTACCAGAAATATATCATTGTATTATGTGTGAAACTTTACTTTGACATGATACGACCATGAAACTCAGGATCTCTAAAATGTTGTTAAATATTTGTTAACTAAACAAAATTACTGCAAAATGCACAGTTCAGACCGACTATATTTTCATAAATATTTCAGCAAATTTTGAAGTTGTGATGAATGCCTAACGTGTTGAACTTCATTGCACATAAGTATTCTACATTGAAGTGTGTGAGAATAGATGCAGTTGCATCCATTCAAAATGGAAAACGCAGTTTGTAAGCTTTTGTTCAACAATTTGTCTGCAATATTCCTTTATGTATAAAAACAGTCAGAGTATGCATAACACAATTGAAGACATATTGAAGGGTATTTTAGGATGTTTGTTTATGTGTAACTCTATAAAGGCTTCTTATGGCATTCGCTTTAATTCCTGCTTCGAAGCGCTTCACTACTGAATAACTTCCAATCCTCATGATACTGTTATTTGAATTTAAGCTTGAGAATACTACATCTACACTATTTGTGAACTCTACGTAAGGAATGAAAGACCATTTCTGTACCCCTTTCAAAGTAGCCACAACATATAATTCCATTATGCCCTGAAGGTGTCCCTGTAACTTAACTACTGAAAACACCATAACTGTTATTGAATTAAGTGATAGCAAATCCCAATCAAACAGAAGTATCTGAGAAACAGTCATGCCTTGCACATAGATGCCAAGTTTTCAAAATGGGGTTTGTGTGACATTTCCATGTTTCTAGTGTGCTTATGTGTGACATTTCAATGTTGCGTGTGTGACGTGTGGAATGACCCTTTTCTGTGAATAGAACAAAGTCATTATATCTATGTAGTGAGATCGATTTCTCATATTAGCCCCTTCTGTGAAATTTGATGGACTAGAAAGAGCTTCAAAACAGCTGCACTGTTGCTACAAAATCTACATCAATCAAACATCAGACATCACTCTCTGTATACTGCCAGCCAGGCAACACTCCAATGGCAGTTTGTCAAATGCAGGTTACATTGTTTGAAGACTTAAAAATGTAGATAAATATCCTACTCATTTGACTTGCTTGCCTTCTGATATTTCAGCACTGGTACCACACATACAACACTCCTTGCATTCCATTTTCCTTCTTCTTGGTCAGGCTGTAGGACCTATAAGAGTGGGCTCAAGGCCACTGGCAAGTCTTAAAAGTAAAGGCTGAGCAGATTTCCAACTGCCATGCCTTGAAAAGGCAGGCTTATGCTCTCTTCTCAGTGATCCTGGCCCCAGTTCCTGTAATACCATGAACTCCAATTATAGCAAAAAGAAAGAAACCCAATTACAGTAGAGAAGGTGACAAAAGAGCTTGCCAAGGTCGCAAGAGAGACAGCAACAAGAAGTAAAAGCTGTTCTGTTCACATGACAACCTCACTGTTCTCCAACCTGTCTTTTTGACTGCCTGGGCCACCCAGCAGCCTGTCAGTAGTAGACAAGAGCTCATGCCGAGAGAGCCTCAAGCATCATGTAAAGTTGCAGACAGAGTAAGACGGGATAGCTACTTTGCTTGACATGCATTTCAGTGTGGTGATGTGGGTCAGGCACTAAAATGCATTTGTCTAACCCTTGATACATGCAACTTGATAGGACTGCATAAATGTCTCTTCAGAATGCTTTGTTTATGTACAATAAACATTCATATTAAGTACATGTTTATATTGCCTGTTTTTACATACCCTTCCACCTCCAGTGGATGCATGAGCGACTGATTTACATTAGAAAATTTACAGTCCACTGTTACATTTTATTAAACAGATTCTATTATTTATGCCGGACATGCATTTCTTAATCAAAACAACCTTTTTTTATGTTTTCCCACTGCAGAATCCATTCTCACATACTTTTCTCAGCATTTAAGTGTGCAGTTTTCCAGCATGCAATATGACTGATTCTAAATTTGAGAGACATCTTGATATCACTGTACATAGCGTATCAATATTCTACTATTCTAACATGACCACCACAATTAAAATCAACATGGTAGCTATCTTTGGAGTGTTGTACATGTAGCTCAGACTTATTAAAGTGTTGTGCCAGGATTGTGTTATCCGATGAAAAGTTTTATGTTGGAATTTATGATCCACCATCAATCGGGGATTGTGTTGGACAGTTTTCCATAGTGTCTTCAATGTTGTGCTACACAACCACTTTGGGCTACTTTGAGTCAATCGGGCATTCATGGATTGTGCATGGGCATTCCCATGAACCCACCCATTGTTTAGATGCTAGTCCCTATCTATAAACATTTGCACCAAAATCTTGCACTTCCCGAAGGCAGGAGTATGGAGGAGAAATGTTCTTTATTTCTCCTAGTTTTTCCTACTTTGCATGCCGTCTGCATTGCATAGTACACATACAAAGCAGGAAAAGTGTTGAAGGATTGCTTTTGTCCTGGAAAAATTGCCTTTCATTGTTGATGCCACTGTGCATTTTTCAAAAGGTACGCAAGACATTGACAAGGACAGTTTTACACAGAATGCGCTGCCCCAAAGGCAGCCATGAACTTGCTGGGGTGCAGTGAATTCAAATGAAATACCGAGTGGCTGCTTCAAAGGTGCTCCATGGATAGCAGTGCAGGCAGCACCCACTGCACTTTGAAAAGGGAAGAGAGAGCCTCTTGCAGGAGGCTGCAGTGAGTGACTGCACCTGCCTGCAGGGTGATGTCTGGGGGGTCTATAGTCTGCTTTTACGAGCCGCACTGAAGTATGCCACCTTTTTGTGGGGCAAAAAGAACAAGTGATGGACGGAATGCTAAACAATGTCAAACATTCACCCCCAGTGCAGAGATCTCGGCCTACATCCATCATTTTTTTGCTACCCAAGCCATTCCACTTTGGACCCAGCCATATGCAAATCAGGCTTGACCCTGCTCCCCATGGGAACAGTCCAGCCCAAACTGCCAAACCAGGTCCTCCTTGGACTGGAAATAAGCATCCTGGGACTGGTTTCAGGGTATCACCCTTCATCAGCCAGGCTAGCTTGACTCCAATGGCATGGGGAACAAGAGACCCATGTCTTTTTGTGACACACTTTCAGTGCAACTCATAAAAGCATGTTTGTCACTGTGTCAGCATCCATAACATGGCACAGAGGCACAGTGTTTCTGTTGTTTGCATGGGACCATGCCCACATGCAAATGAAGAAACACCCTCTCATGGTAGCACTGGAGCTACATGTCACTCAGGATTTATAAATAACTCTGTGAAAGACAGAGGCAAATGTCGCAGTGTGTCTTAGACGGTGAGGCAGAGTTCCAGTATGAAGGTATAAGGGACAGTTCAAGAATCCAACTGTATATCCCAGTCCAAATAAATCTAACTCTTCCAGCTAATCACTACCTGAGGGGCCTCTGAAGATAGCTCTGGAAAAGGTTAAAGAGTTCCAAGGATAGAAGGACACTCTATGAAGAGTTCTAAGGATGTGAGGAAATTCTTTGATGTGATGGTGCAGAAGAAGTTCAAGGATGAACCACAACCAGAAAGCTTCTGAGAATATGAACTTTCAAATGAAGAGTATAACCCAAGGCAAAGGGGGACCATGAGGAAAGTGAAGCCCAAGTAGAGGCTTCCTTTCATCAACATGTAAGAAAGTCATGCAACTGTTGTCACTCTAAAAGTATTTTTTAGAGGCCATGAGATCATCATGAACCCAGGATCCACAAATCCTATGGTAGATCCTGAAATCCTGCAGTAGGTCCTCAAATTGTGCTGTAATGCCCTACTTAGATAGATCAAACTGTCACAGCTTTTGGGGTGCCTGCCTAGGGAGATGACTGGCTTTGCTTCTGATGAGGCTAGACTGCCCAAAAGTGTGGGTTCATAATTCTGGACAGCATGTGTCCTGTCACACCAGGGTGGATGACATCTTTAATGACTTATTTGTGCAGAATCAAGAATAATGACTGACTTCAATCAATCAATCAATCACGTAATTTATAAAGCGCGCTACTCACCCGTCAGGGTCTCAAGGCGCTGGGGGCCGCTAGCCATGTCTTGGGGCATTTCCTGAAAGTAAATAGGTCCTGAGTCTGGCATAAGTGGAGCGGTAGGGAGTTCCAGGTCTTGGCGACGAGGTGAGAGAAGGATTTTCCTCCGGCAGTGGTGCGGCGAATGCGAGGGGCGTAGGCGAGGGCGAGGCTGGTGGAGCGAAGCTGGCGGACAAGAGTGTGGAAGGTGAATCTGTTGTTGAGGTAGGCTCCTAGGGAGGTGGGCCACCAGGAATCATTCCAAGCGGAGGGGTTGCTGCCGAAGATGAGGATCTCTGTTTTGTCTGTGTTTAACTTGAAGCGGCTTGATTCCATCCAGTTGGTGATGGCGTGTAGTCCATTGTGGAGGTTGTTTCTTGCTGTTGTAGGGTCTTTTGTGAGGGAGATGATCAGCTGGGTGTTGTCTGCATAGGATACTATGTTGATGTGTGGGATCTTGCGATGTTGGTGAGAGGAGCCATGTAAACGTTGAAAAGTGTTGGGCTGAGGGAGGATCCCTGAGGGACGCCACAGATGGTTTTGGAGGATTCGGACAGGTAAGGCAGAAGGCGGACTCTCTGGGTTCTGTCGGAGAGGAATGACGAGATCCATTTGAGGGCCTTGCCGCGGATCCCGGCGTTAAGGAGGCGTGTTCAAAGGGTGTGGTGACAAATGAAGGTTGCGGAGAGGTCCAGGAGGATGAGCGCTGCAGTTTCGCCTTTGTCGAGCATGGTCCTTATGTAATCTGTAGCAGCAATGAGTGTGGTCTCAGTGCTGTGGTTCTTGCGATATCCGGATTGGGAGGTATCAAGCGCTTTGCTGTCTTCCAGGAAGCGGGATAGTTGACTGTTTACGATTTTGTCAATGACCTTCGCTGGGAAGGGGAGGAGGGAGATGGGCGGTAGTTTTTTCGGTCATCCGGGTCCGCCTTGAGTTACTTCCACAGGGCGTTGACGTCGGCGTGTTTCCAACTCTGCGGATAGGTGGCTGTCTCAAAGGAGCTGTTGATGATGGCGCGGAGATGGGGGGCGATGATGTAGCTAGCTTTGTTGAAGATCTGGTGTGGGCAGGGGTCCGAGGGGGAGCCAGAGTGGATGGAGGCCATGGTGTTGATGGTGTCTTCATTGTTGACGTGGGTCCAGGTGCATAGATGGTTAACGTTGCTTGGTCAGTTGGGTTCGTGGCTGTCTGTGGTTGGCTGGTAGGTCTAGGGTTTGAAGCTGTAGTGGATGTCTTCAATCTTTCGGCGGAAGTAAGTGGCGAGGAATTTGCAGAGCTCCTGTGACGGTGGGGGTTCGTGGGAGCAGGGCTTGGGGTTGGAGAGTTCTTTGATGATGCCGAAGAGCTCTCTGTTGTTGTGAGCATTGGTGTCTATGCAGCTTTTGTAGTAGGTTCTTTTGGTGGTGCGGATCAGCTTGTGATGTGTGCGGATGGCAGTCTTGAGGGCGATGTGGTTGAATTCGGTAGGTACAGGGCGCCAGGTCTTCTCCATTCTTCTGCATTTCCATTTGGAGGCCTGTAGGTCGGGGGTGAACCAGCTGGCATTGGATCTGTGGTGGATGTCCGAGGGTTGTTTGAGTGGCGCGAGGGTGTTGGCGCTGTCGTCTATGCATTGATGCAGGTTGGTGGTGGCTGAGTTGGGGTCCCGGGTCCTAGGAGGAGGTGCCTGGGCGACGGTGGAGATCAGCTGTTCTGTTGAGATTCTGTTCCAATAGCAGCGGGGAGGGGTTGAGTGGTGAGATGGTGAGTGGCCGGCTTCTGAAAGGAGAAATGGATGCAGCGATGGTCGGTCCAGTGGAGTTCGGTGGTGTGGCTGAAGGAGACGTGGTTGCTGGCTGAGAAGATGGGGTCGAGTGTGTGTCCTGCAGTGTGGGTGGGCAACGTGACGAGTTGCTTGAGGCCGAGGTTGGCGAGGTTGGCGACTAGGTTGGTCGTGTTGATATTGTTGTTGTTTTCATGATGGAAGTTCAGGTCGCCGAGAAGGATGTAGTCCGTTGAGGCGAGGGCTTGGGCGCTGATGATGTTGGTGATGTCGTCGCAGAAGTTAGGTCGGTGGCCCGGCGGTCTGTAGACCAGTGTTCCTCTGAGGGTGGTGTTGGCGTTGACCTGGATTTTGAAATGGAGGTGCTCAGTGGAGTTGATGGTGTCATGGGAGCTGGTGGAGACTCTGATGGTGCTTTTGTGGACTATGGTGATTCCTCCTCCTGGTTTGTTGGTGCGGTCTTTTCTAGTGACCTTGTAGCCTTCAGGTATGGCTATGGCTGGTTCAGAGGCCGGATTCCTCCAGGTTTTAGTGAGAAATGTGACGTCAGGTGATGATGAGGTCAGTAGGTCCCATAGTTCGATTGTGTGCTTGTGGACGGAGCGTGTGTTGCAGCTGATGTGGTTGTCTGCGGCTCTGTGTCGGAGCTTGGTGGTTAGCGTGCAGGTGAAGTTGCTGGTTCTGCAGGAGAAGGGTCCTTTGGTGGGCTTTGGAGTGGACTGGAAGCAGATGGATTGAGGTCGTGGAGGTCATTGGCTGTATATCGGTGATTGGTGGTGCGGGGGTGCGTGGGCCAGGGGGACTGGCACTGGGTGCGGTCTGGGCGGGGATGGGCGCAGACGGGCTTGCCTTATGAGGGAGGTGGGAGGGAGTGGCAGCAGGGAGGGGAACCAATGAATGGGAGAGCAGGGGGGTGGGGCTGCAGGGACGGGGAAGCAAAGACTGAAGTGGAGGGAGGGGGGCGGGGCCACAAGAGGGAGGGGAGCGGGAAGTAAAATAAAAAAAATAAAGATTCAACCCTGGGCACCTGGCGCAGAGGCAGTGGTGAGGGGAGCGACCTGCCTGAAGCAGGGTTAAGAGTCGCTCTCCCTTCCACGCCACGGCTGCCATATGCGTGAGATGGGAGGGAGTGGCAGCAGAGAGGAGGAAGGGGAACCAACGAATGGGAGAGCAGGGACGGGGCTGCAGGGACAGGGAAGCGAAGACTGAAGTGGAGGGAAGGGGGCGGGCCGCAGGGACGCAGTGGCAGGGAGGGGAGCGGGAAGAAAAATTAAAAATTAAGATTCAGTCCTGGGCACCTGGCGCAGAGGCAGCGGTGAGGGGAGCGACCTGCCTGAAACAGGGTCAAGGGTCGCTCTCCCTACTGCGCCACGGCTGCCATATGAGGGAGGTGGGAGGGTGTGGCAGCAGGGAGGAGGAAGGGGAACCAACTAATGGGAGAGCAGGGGGTGGGGCAGCAGGGACGGGGAAGCAAAGACTGAAGTGGAGGGATGGGGCGGGGCCATGGGGACGCAGCGGCAGGGAGGGGAGCGGGAAGAAAAATAAAAAAAATAAAGATTCAACCCTGGGCAGCTGGCGCAGAGGCAGCGGTGAGGGGAGTGACCTGCCTGAAGCATGGTCAAGGGTCGCTGACATCCAGAGTGGCAAAGCTTTAGCAAGCTTTAGCAATGACTGGAAGTTGTAGCCAATAATACCCAGGACCAGAAAGGGACTAGGTAGGGTTTATCACATGGTGTAAACGATAACAGAAAGGAAGCAGTGGTGTCAAAGACTGCAGGGGCTAGATGAATCCTTGAAAAAAGGTGTGCAGTAAGGAGACTCCTGGATGATAGTCTTGGTCATAAGACTCCACCATCAGGAACAGAACTCTGCCACCTCTTTCAAGATTACTGAGGAGAGTCCTAGATATGCAAATTTGTCTACTACTCATGTGTGGTTGTGTAGTTCTTTGTGCAAGTATCATAAGTCTTCAAGTGTTTGTATACTACATTGTTGCATTCCTTGGATGTGGAGGAAAACCTCAGTCCTGAAACTGTATTTCATATGTACCCCCCCAGACCTTTCAGCTGTGTCCTCAAGAAGTCTATCTGTGTAGAGGGCGACCAATGGTATTGGAGAATGCCTGGGTTGCTCGAAGACTGAGCTCTCTGAATTTAACTTCCCCTCTGTTTCAGCTGTTTATCCCTGCCCCTCAGCGACCTGTGCTTGCTTCTGCGTATTGCGTAGAACAGGCAGGAGGAAGCAATAGAGTTGTTCATGTGGCTTTAAAAGGAACCACTGCAAACGTCATATTTATGTTAATACCTGTAAACATGGAATCATATTTTATTAATGGTGGTAATAATGGCAAAAGATTTTTCCCTTTTCATTGTAAAGACTTGTCAAACTCAGTAAGTCTAGCTATTATACAGTGAAACGCCACTTGTCATTTCATTAGACTAGTATGGGTGTTTGTTTTAAGATTGCAGTCTTATGTGCACACATTTTCAGCTGGTATCTCACAGACAATGTGAACACACTAGATTTAAAGGGTTAGGTGCCCCCCCCTTTGATAGTTCTCTTGAGTATACTTCCTGGTTGTTCAGCAAAGGCTTTATAGGCAGGCTCCCAATTCCTAATTTCACCTCAAATTGTACATATTTCTAATGTTGTATGTAGTATTAGGTTGTGTATGCATTAAAGTAATTTTCCTCTTAGAATTAAAGCTCTGACTTGCCATTTCTAATGAAAGATATTGTTTTCATTGCAAGCTTTGTGTTTCTAGCCTACAGCACCTCCCTATGCCAACTTTTGACTGCTCTGCTTCACTATCCTGAAGAGGCAAGTGCTTAAAGGGGCATGGTCTTTGTTATGAATGCCCCATCACACCAGAGGTAAAAGGCCTCCATTGATGCAGTTCATGTTCAGTAGCTTCTTAATGCACCGAGACATCTGAAATGGATTTCTCACACCAGTGTTATGGATTTCACAGAAAAATAACCAGATTCCTAACCTAGGATGTATGGGCCCCAGAGACAAATAAGGGGTTGAAGCAGTTACAGCTTGCAACATTTAGGCCATCCAGCCAAGAGTAGTATATTTTCACAAATTAGGGTCAGGAGAATGAGGCTGTGGCTGCAATACATCCAGATAGTGGGTGCTCATTGTGCTCTTTGTTAAACACTTGATATGCACTCACAATAGAAATACTGATGAGTACCACAGATAGGTTGTGCCAAATTGGTGATGAGTCAACATCAGTGTATGAAAGTCCTCCGTTTAATCCTGATCACATCCATTTTTTTTTTACTGATGCCGGAACTTACTGACTCTGAAAGTGCCTTAGGCTCTGCTAATCAAGCCCAGGGCCAGTGCTCTGTCCTCTAAAGGTATATAATAATTGGTATAATTCTAGTTGGCCAAAACAAGCTACCTGTATATCCCTAGTATATGGTAGAACATGTAGGTCTAGAGCAGAGGTCTTCAATCTGTGGGTCGCGACCCCCAGGGGGGCCTTGGAGCCCTGGTAAGGGGGTCGCGCAGTCCCCCAGCCGATCGTTAACTTTCATTGATTGAGTCTCCTGTGCTGTGAAAGGTAGCTGCACAGACAGCTAAAGAAGCCATTGAGCCTGCTTCCTGAAAGAAATGTAAATGTGAGTTAGGAGTTGATCTGCAAATGTAAATGTTAAAATAAACAAATGTAAAGGATGCTTTGGAGCCGGTTCTGGCTTTAATTGATCGAATCAGTCAAAGCTATGCAATGACAAATATTTGTTCTCTTTGAGTGGTAGTGCGAAGAGTTAACAACTGGGCAGTGAAGTGTGTGCCTTTAATTGTGATTGTATATACATAGAGCCAGATTTATGCTGGCCTTGCACCGTTCCAATGCCACATTAGCGTAATTTTTTTAACGCTAATGTGGCATTGGAAGGGAAAAAAAGCTGCGTCATATTTACAAAATGGCGCAATTCTTGTATTGCTCCACTTTGTAACCCCTTGTGCCTAATTATGCCTGCGCCTGGCATAATGTATGCAAGGGGGGCATTCCGGCATTAGGAGGGGCCGTAAAAATGGCGCAGAAGAATCTGTGAGATTCCTTTGCGCCATTTTTATCGGCATTTAACGCCTGCTCAGTGCAGGCGTTAAAAAGAGGCTTCCATTGATTACAATGGGCCTCTGGGTGCTTTGCAGGATTAGCGTCATAATTTTTTACGCTAATCCTGCAAAGCGCCAGACTAGCATAAAAAATTATGACGCTGCCCAGATTTACAAAATTACAAACTGGAGCAGTGCCAAAACCTTATGCAGGCATAATGAGGAGAAATGTTTTCATTTCCTCCTCATTTTTTCCTCTTTCCATGTGTGTCGCACTCTGCTGCACACATGGAACAAGGAAAATACCTCTCAGGATTGTTTTTGTTCAAGAAGGTGCCCCTTCCTCCACAAGGACAATCCTGCCTACATTGGCGCTAGGCAGCAATTTGTGCGCCAGCGCAGGGGAAAGGACAGGAATGCACTGTATTTCATAAATACGTGCATTCCTGCCCTTTTATATTGGGATAGGGCAGTGTAGGAAGAAGACTTGCGGTGCTGCCCCACATCAATTCCTCATAAATGAGGACCTTCGTTTTTTGCGACACCCTTGATCACGCCCCCACACTCACTGACCTTTGGTTTGCTAAACACTGTTTCATATTATTTTCTCACCATAAAAATGATTTGCAGTGGGAATCGGGGATGTTTATGATTGTCGATGATGAGGAGTACCAAGTTCTAGAAATGTTTCTAAGGAGTGGGTCCTTATGCCTAAAAAACTTTTGAGGGGGGTCCTGGCATCAAAAAGTTTGAAGACCTCTGGTCTAGAGACCCTAGTTGACGTAATGCACTTGTGTGTGCGCTGCTGTGGTGTCTGATATAATTTTAAACCCAGACTGGTTTTAAAATAAAACTATGTCCAAGCTGATACCCGAGCACATGTGAAGAGGCCTGGGGCTGAAACAGTACAGCTATATACCTGTATATATACAGGGAGGTGATTTGCTTCCTTGAGAGGCCAGGGAAGGGGACTAGGGAGATAAGTTGGACTTTAAAAGAAGGAGAACAGCTGTCACAGACCTCGGGACAGCCCCCACTTCCTTAATTCCCAGCCCTCCTATTTAGATTTGGAGAGGGTCTGGAAGGGTCTGTATTAAAATGTTAGCCGCTCCTCTGGGTTGAGTCATACAGACACACTCGAAGGAGACACTCTCTCCATTTTCCATTTGGTTTTTGTCAAAATAATGTGTTCTGCGTCACAAATATGCAGGAGTGGTCATTGATGTGGGAGGTAACTTTACCCCCGGAATAGAGAATAAATATAGAAGAGCTGCAGGAGCTCTTCAGAGCACTACCAGGAACTAAAGAAGAAAAATTACTGTTCTGTTGGATCCTTGCACTGCACCACAGAAGGCTTCCACTCAGAAGAACTGTACCTGCTGCACTCTCAAGCTCCACAAATAAAGGACTGAGCCTGACTCAAGTAAAAGCAGTAGACTCCCAGAGCAACAACAGGTTGGAAAGTGCTAAATAAAGTCACCTACAGCAGAAAAAGAAAGAACTACCTCAACTGATCAGCTACACCTGGATTTTTCCTCAATGCACAGGTGCAATGTGGAAGACTGAGTCCTAACACCCAAGAGGCAATCCAAAGCTTCTGAACCCATGGCCAGTGCTGCTGGGCACTTTTCTCCCCAAAGGGAACAACAAGAAAGAATTTCTGAAAGTTTGGGAATTTTCTACCAAATGTTGCTAAAAAGCTCAGGGAGGAGACCGGCTCAATGTCAAGAGTCAAGTTGTCATCGTTGAACCATGTATCAGCCTGACTGCTCTGGTTTATCCCGATGAAAGTTCTGGAGTTCCCCGCCATTGACACTGAAGAAAAGGACTTCTAGGGGCTCTCCACTGCAATGCACTGCATTAGGCCACCGTCATCGAATGGCACTCTGGATCCAAAGACTCGACATCGAGAGAAAAGCTCAAAGAAAAAGACTAGGAGCCTGATTTAGAGTTTGGCCGAGGGGTAACTCCATCACAAAGGTGACGGATATCCCATCCACCAAAATATAAATCCATGGGATATCATGGGATTTATATTTCAGAAGACGGTATTTCCATTACAGTTGTGATGGAATAACTCATCTGCCAAACTCTAAATCAGGCCTTAGGTCCGAAGGAAAACTGTTCATTGGGACCTAGCGATCAAACTATGCAACCTGCTCTCCATTGTGGTTGGCATACAAATTTTACTTTGCCACGAGCCCACACAACCAGATAGCCGCTAATGGTGCTTTATGGTTTATGGTGCTGGAATGCACGTTTTTCATTTATTCTTTAAAAATTCATAATTCCAGTTCCCTACTTTGGCTGATTTTCATTTTCGTGTCATTTTAAAGATACAAATATTCTCTATTTTCATAAATTGTATTTTTATTTTGTTGTGTCTTACTTTTTTCATTTTTTGGTGATATTATATGCTTTATGTTTGCCTATCTCCATAATTAAGTCTGACTCCTTGTTTCCAAGCTACCAAGGGTTAAGCAAGAACTAATTTATTGAGACTTGACTGGATATTATTAGTGATTGTGGCATTATTACTAGCTGAAGGTGCATACCTCCAACTAAAATGATCCACTTTCCTACAAATGGAAGTCCTCCTAGGTTGGCCAGACATGGATGCAGGCCTAGAGAAAATTAATATGAGGAGAAGGAGCAGACTCACAAGTTATATTACTGAGTTAGCATCAGTGGGTGTAAATGTAGGTTAAAGAAAAAAACAACAGGAGGCTTGGAGGTTTCTCCTTTATATGTAGGTCTAATTTACTGGCATTGCTGGTGCAGGGTTTGAGTACCAAGATGGAGGTTTGGTGGCCTAATAAACTGCAAAAAAGTAAGCGAGCTTTTCATTTTAGTGATGCCACCTATGACTCATTAACACAGTGATAGACTTGTCTCTATGCTAGAGTGTTGATTTTGATAATTTACTGACTGGCTACATTTAATGCGTTTGGATTTAATGAGTCTATGTGCAATTTTGAACGCAGGTTTTTTCTCTCATCCAAAGGCAGTGAGGGACTGTGTCTCGATATCCTCCATGACTCATAAGAGAAGTTAATATTCAGGAACAGAATTGTTTATGTGACAACGAGAAGCACAAAACGAACCAATAGCTTGCTGCAATTTCCTTGCATATGTCTAATAAGTAATTAAAATATTATGTAATAATTTTTCAATGGTGGCACTGATTGGTTAGATTAAAACTACATAATGGTAGTAGTTTCTGATGCATGCAAAAGACCGTGAAATAGACTTTGATTCAGCAGTATTTTCATTTTTCATATATATTTCAAACAAATGCAAATTTTTGAGTGTTGCATAGAATCATCCAGATTTTTGCCCTCAATACCCTTTTTTTGCTGAACTACTTTTTGTTGGCATTATGGCTCTGCACACTTAACTACTGCTAACCTGTACCAGAGTGCTCGTGAACTCCCTTCCAAACATTGTAAAATTGGTACATTTAACTAACTTATGAGTCCCTAGTATATGGTACTACAGGCACCCAGGGCATATAAATTAAATGCTACAAGTGAGCTGCAGCACTCATTGTGCCTCCCACGAAACTACCCTGTAAAACATGTATCAGACCTGCCTTAGCAGCATGCAGTGCAGTTGAAAACTTCGATTTCAACCTGGCAAAAAGCCTTTTGCCAGGCACAAACCTTCCATTTTAATACTTATAGGTCCTCCCTTAAAGTACGGCTTAACAGCTCATGGGGAAGGGTTCATGGTATTTAAAAAATAGGACACGTGTACTTAGGTTTTACATGTTCTGGAAGTGCAGTAAGAGCAGCTCTACCATAGACTAACTTTGGGTTGCCTTTTTACATTTATTAAGCGATTACTTGAGTTTAGAAACAACTAGAGAAATACTTCTTCCATTTTTTGGATTTTTTTTTATCATAAATCAATTGTTTTATGTTGCGTAAACTCTTCTATTGTCTAAATAATTTTTGATTTATGGGCAGCAACTTACTATGAATGCAACCGAAATTCAAAACTGTGAGTTCCCTGTTTTTTTGATCCACCTCTTGCTTTGTCTGAATTTTGAATGCTAAAAAAGTTTGTTTCGTTATTTAACTGCACTAGCACTTTAACTTGTGCACTATTGAGTCTAACACTGTTAAACACCCACAAACTTCAAGATATTCCAGTACAATATTAGATTGTGTTGTAAAGTGTGTAAAAAGAACCCTTTCCTTCCATCTCTCCTATGGTCTATGGACTCATATGAAATTATTGAGTTTGCAGGTTTTATGACCTTCTTTTGCACTAGGCAAACCTGTGTTGCATTTTCACGATAAATAGTTTAATTGCATGAAGGTTTTTGTTTACTAGTGATATTGTATTGTATCATGTAACCATTTTCTACTAATACTGCTTCTTCAACTCATTTAAATTTTTTCATTTTAATGGTAAAGTAGGGTTTAACTTTCAATTTTGAAAATGGCACTATTTAAAAGTTGCCATTTTTCTCAATTATCATAATGTGCCCAGAGTGACATGACTGTTAATGGCTCTCCAGTGGTGTGATGTGTATTCCTTCCAGACAGCGATCAAAAGGGCCTTGATTGCAGGGAAGGATGTTCCACTCCTGAGCAGGACAGGATGTCCTGGTGGGTTTGTACCCAGCCCTTCCTGAGCTTCAAATGGTGGCCTGAGGGATATGCCCAGCCCCTTCCTACCTTCAGAAGATTCCTGTCCTGCCAATGGCAAATTCAGCCATCACCTAGCATACATGCCCTTTATTTCCCTGAAAAGACTGGGGCAAAACCCGGGGAAATGGGAACAACTTACCAGAATAAATTTAGAGCTGGAGAAAGTGGTTAAGTGGTAATCCACCACATATAGACTGGCACTGGGTATGAACGTTGCTCCATCAGAACATCACATAAGAACACTTCTGGACATGTTGAAGCTCAAAAGAAGGACTGCCCTGCTGCCTGAAGCCTGAGGGAAGAGTGGACCTGTTTGCTATCGGGTCTGTGGACTCTCAGCCTTATCAGTAAGGACAACAGCCCCACATCCAAATGTGCCAAATGCCACCCTGGCATTACTGTCCATAGGGCAACCTATGCAGAGCATTACCATGTTAAAAAATGATGTGGAAAGAAAACAGGCAAGACAAAACACCAGTGTGACTGGTAGCTTTGCAGTAGCAATGGCCATGTTGTGTGTGGCCCCTATTTTAGGCCGTGCCCCACTTCTGGAAGCTTTGTGCAGTTCAGGGGAGTCACAATGTTAGCAGCTCACTTCTGTTCTTCCACAAACCATGAACCAGCAGTCTTCCACAGTCCAGATCACTTGGAAATCTGTGGAAACAAGATAAAAGCAACAATGGATCAGAGTATCACTTGATGAAACTTACGTTGGCAGTAACGCATCACGCTACATGTATTGCTTATTGAATACTTACTTGCCTTTACCAATATCCATTTGTTACCAAATGAATGGATGGTGCGTAATTGTTATCAAAGGCATAACATTTTGTGTAGTGTACAACTACATCGCAATTCTAGATATGGTGCATTTACTTGGAATACATGTCATTATGCACTAACCTGGCTAAAATACGATTGCACAGAATTGTAGATATCAGACAGCACTAATCTTGACAATTATGCACAGTGCACAACCTACCTAACTTGTGGTGCATTAATCTTGACAATTATGCTTATCAAACAATCAGTCAATCAAATTGCATTTGTATAGCAGGACTAATCTCCTGTGAGGATATCCATGTGCTGAGAGCACTGTTGCGGGGGGCTCGATTGAACTGTCAGATTTTGAGTCCTTTTCTGAATTCCAGAAGATGAGGTCTGGAGGTGACATGGGTGGTTGTTCCAGGACTTTGCAGCAAGGTAGGAGGAGAAGCATTCTTTGTTGTGGAAGGCCTTGAAGAAGTGGGTCAACATCTTAAACTGGCATCTCTTCGGAATGGGGAGCCAGTGGATCTTCTTGAGGTGGGAGCAATGTGGCTCCATTTAGGGAAGTCTAAGATGAGTCTGGCCACTTAGTTATGCATCATTTGCATTTTCTTCAGGTGGTGAGAGGTGATTCTTATGTAGCTGTCCTTGGCATAGTCCACTTAGATAGGAACAAAGGCTTGTGCAACGGTCCGTCTGGTGTCAATGGGAACCCACCTGAAGATCTTATGGAGCATGCAAAAGGTGAGCATGCAGGCCCACAAAACTGTGTTGATTTGCCTTTTTATGGTGAGCTTAATGTACAGGATTATGCCAAGGTTATGAGCGTGGTTAGTTGCAATGGGTCAGGGTCCTAGTTCAGGAGAACACCAAGCACCGTTCCATGAGGAGGCATTGTTCCTGAAGATCAGCACTTCTCTCTTGTCTGTGTTGAGTTTTAGGCAGTTGTCTCTCATCCAGTTGGCGATGCTCTTCATGCACCTGCAGAAGGTGATCAGTGTGGCAGAGGGCTGTTCTGATAGCAAGAGGATGAGCTGGGTATCTTTGGTGAAGGAGATGATGTTCAGTACATGTGATCTGATGACGTTGTCCAAGGGAGTCATGTATGTGTTGAACAAGTTAGGACTGAGAGACATGCCTTCAGGGACACCACAGATGGTGTTCTTGGATTCTCTGACCTTCCAGTGATAAAGGAGGTGACCCACTTGAGGACATCTCCTTGCCATCCACTGTTAGGAAACCTTTTGTCCAGGGTTTGTTGTGAAACTGTATCAAACACTGCTAAGAGGTTGAGGACAATCATCAGTGGCTGCAATCAGGGTGGTTTGGTGCTGTTATTCGTGCAGAATCTGGATTGAGACGTGTCCAGAAGATTGTTGTTCTCCAGGTGTTCTATGAGTTGGCGGGTGATTGCCTTCTCAAGGATTTTGGTGGGAGAGTGGAGCACAGAGATTAGGCTGTAGTTCTTGAGTTCATTGGAGTTGGAGGATTGTTTGTTGAGTTGGGGCTTGACTTCCATGTGTTTGCATTATTCAGGGAAGGTGGTCATGGTGATGGATCTGTTGATGATGGTGGTGAGCTCACTGTTAATCTTCTTACTCCCAAGGTTAAAGATGTGGTGGAGACCGGTGTCTGATGGTGCTCCTGAGTGGATGAAGTTTGTGACGGCTGTGATGTCTTGCGTAGTGAGCTGGCCCTAGGTGGTGAGCAGGTGGTCATGTTCCTCATTTGTGGGGGAGAGGTGGCTGAGGAGGTCAATGGGTTGGTGTTTGAGGTTTCTGTAGATGTTGGACATTTTGCCATGGAAGAAGTCCGCCATTGTATCACAGAGTTCCTGGAAAGGGGTGATGACTTTTTCAATGGTTGAGGGATTAGAGAACTCTTATGATTTTAAAATGTTTCTTGCTGTGGTTGGAGCTTACTTCTGGGTGGTAAGCCTGGGCACTTCTTTTTGTCTTTTTCAAGAGTTGGTGGTTTTGTTTGAGGGCTGCTTTGAAAGTGGTTTGGCCCACGGGCTCCATGTTGGTGTGCAATTTCCTTTCATGAACTATCTAATCTGTATGCCCTTCTCTTGGCAATCACTCAAAATGAACAAACTATAACCATTGGTCTACTAATCTTGTCAGTTTCTCACACTTAATAAACGATTAACTGTGGTGTACTAACTCCATGTGGACGATGTACAGGTTGACAAATCTATAATGTGCGCATTAACATTGTGGTCTAACATTGTATCTAATTAAATGTATTGTGTAATGTAACATATACTCTAATGTCTTATGTTACTGTTTCTGTGACTTCCGATCCCTAAGGTTGATAGCTCTAACATATTAACAACAAATTACCTCTTCACCATTAGGGCCAGGACAAAAAAATTGCATTATTCCATTGGTAGATGTGATTTCAGGGGATTATTATAAAGAAAGAGGAGTGTTCACAAACTAATAGGACTTTGTCATTACAGTCAACACCAGGATCATGTTTACGCCACTAGAGGGAAAGCACAACCACCAAAAGTGTGAAAAGGGAGATACACTGGTATATCTGGACAAGGGGTCGAGACATAGTAGACTGGGGAGAAACCTATTATTGGTTTAACACAGTCCCTTATAATTACCAACTACGATGCCGCAGAGAACCACCCATGCAACAAGGTGCCAACAATAACGTGTGACATCCAGGCAAACCTCTGGCCACTTCTCTCTCTGTCCATCCCATTCCCCTTTCGCCCAAGGTACCCTAGTCCTGAATGTGCAGATTTGGCAGGAAAAGCTTTGGTGTCAGAGGGATATAAGAACTAGCAACTCGAAGCTCCATCATGTTCCCATGGGATGTGCCTGACTCTTGCCTTCAAACCAGGACCCCAGAAGTGACTCCAAGGGTCAATTGGCTGCCCTCCTGCTTCATGTCAGGGGCACAACAAGCTTCCAGAGGCATTTCTGAGCACCTGACCAGCTGATTAATACTAGATGGACCTGCCTGAACCCTGCTGCTGGCCTCTGCTGGAGTGAGCTGTAACCCCATGGGGTAATCCCCCATGTCCTGGGTGGTTTGTTGGTGTTTGAGTGTGCTCCCTCAACCCTGAAATGGCAAGAACATGTCTCCATGTGAAAAAAACAGAGGCTCTTTGCATAAAAAAGAACCATTCCAAGCCTCCTCATGAACTTCACTGAGGCAATTCTGGGAACTGCATATGATTGCCAATTACACATTCCCCGATACAAGCCAAGGACTTCACTGTCTCATGTTCTTAACATCAACAACTGCACCCCCCATTTCCCACCAATGCAAACTTCAGATCTTTGACCAGCTCATTGTGTGATTGATGACCCCACTGTCAATTTGAGGTTTGGACTGCGGTTTGGACTTCAACAACCTGCCATTTACGAGCCCTTTTCCATATCCATCCTACAGCCTGACCACCAACAACCCTGTTCACAAGTGCTCCTGTCGTTAAACTAGACTAACTTACTGTAGGAGGATGGCCTAGTTTGTAGTGGGTACCTAAGGTACTTACACCGTCTACCACGTCCCGTTATCCCTTATTAGTGAAATGTAGTCAGTGTCTAGAAACCAGGCTGTCTAGCTAGGTAGCTGTAGGCAGAGCAGACAAGGCTGAACTAGGAGACATGCAAAACTCTTGCAATACCACTATAGTCACAAAGTACTTCCACACATGGAAGACAATACTCAGTGTTACCAAAAATAAAGGTACTTTATTTTAGTGACACAATGCCAAATATATCTTAGAGGCTATACTCCCTTAGGAGGTAAGTATAATACATAAAATATACACTAGTAACCAAAATCAGGTAAGTAAACAGTCATAAAATCGTGCAAATAGTGAATATCACCTTACTTTACAATAGGCCTAGGGAGGACACAAACCATATGGTAAAATAGTGGAATGCGAATGTCAGTTTCCCACCTAGGCAAGAGTAGTGTGTAGAAAGCTTTGGTAGTGTAAGAAAACACCAAAGGTAAGTAAAGTACCCCACCCCAGCGCCCAGGAAAGCAGGAGTAAAGTACAGAATGTTTTCTCAGAACAAACTAGAAGTCGTGATAAAGAAGAATGCAAAAAAACAAGCAAGACTGCAAACCACCAGCAATGGATTCCTGGACCTGCAGAGAGAGGAGACCAAGTCCAGGAACAGCTGAAGAATCCAGGAAGAACAGAAGCCCCTTCTAACCCAGATGAAGGTGTAAAACAGAAACCTCCAGTTGGAAGAAAACGTCAGAAATGCACCAAAGAAGACAGCTGTGGGTTCCTGCTTCGTGCAAGAGATGTCCCATGCCGAGTCGATGAATGCAGGCTGGTTTTTGTCATTGAATTCTGCCAACAAGTCTTGGCTCAAGCAAGAGACAGGTTTGTGGGAAAAGGCGCTACCCGGACCCAGGAGGGACCTGTGGGTCTCAAATTGGGATGAGGATCCAGGGGAGGCTCTCTGCACTCTAGAAGCCCACAGAGGACCAGGCATCACCCTCAGGAGCCCCAGGACATGGGGACAAAGGAGTTGCAAATGGCGGTTGTCTCAGCACTACACAAAGGGATCCCACACCGCCGGAGAACAACTCAGGGAGCTGAACATTGCAGGACAGAGTGCTGAGGACCCAGGCTAGGCTGTGCATTATGGCATCCTTGGAGTAGTGCACAGAAGCCCTAAGTGCTGCAAAACATGTAGTGCACACGGGTACGGTCTGGTATGGGGTGGCAAGCTCTTTCCTCCACCAAATTTGTACAGTTGGACCTTTGGACCCTCGGGGTTGCTTTGGTCCACCACCTGTGTTCCAGTATCCACGCTTGTCATCAGCAGAGGGGACCCAGAGTGCTAGTTGTTGCTGCAGAGAGGTGCCTGCTAAAGCAGGAAAGTGAGCCCGTCACTCCACAGGCGATTCCGTCAAGCCTTGTGGTGCAGGATGAAGACAGGCAGTCCTCAGACTGTGCAAGACCTGGAAACTCTGCTTGTGTTTTTATTTTATAACTGTTTGTGTGTTTCAAAAATACTTTACAAATTACCTCTTTTTTACACCAAGCCACTAGAGGGTTATGCACAGATTTATTTAGTAACTTTTGTGGTTCAACCTTATAAGGTGAATAGTTGGTGACATAGTTTTTCACTCCTCTCAACTAATAACCCAATATCTTGGCAACCACAGTAGTCACCAATAAGTTAGAGGGATGGGAAAATTGCTGTAAAATTATGGCTCTTCTGTCCAGTAAAACTTGTCATTTCCCAGCCACAAGTAGCAGCAGGGGAACCATTGATTGACTACTGGTGGAGGCTCTGCTGACAGAGCCATTAATAAATCAAAGGCAGTGACCCTTCACCATGGTTTTGCTGCTTTCATTCATCAGCAGGCCCATCCTTTTTAGGGTGGTTCTCTTGATGCATATTTGTCTCCGACTACGCCTGCCATAAAAAAAAATAGCAGATCCAGGACAAAAAGCAAACAGTGCCCCCCCCCCCCCCGCTCGCCCGCCCACAAAGAGAAAACATTAATGTCTGACATATTGCTTCTGTCATGTCAGCCGCTAAAGCAGTAAACAGAAAAGATGGCAGCTGGCCACTGCTGGCTGGAGGAGGGAGGACTTCTGACAGACTAATGAAAATACTAACCTTGTAATCCGGATACAACGCGACCAGTGAATGTATCTACACTTCTCCGTATCCTCAGTCAAAATATCAAAGATATCGAAATGTTAGTTAAACAAAGACGTGGGGAAAAGGAACGGGATAAGAGAAAAAACCGAGACACTGGATATTGCCACTCTAACTCAACACTCTTCTGGATTTCAAAGTGGATTTCTAAGGACAAGCTAGATAGCTTTAGTACTTGCTTATTATTTTAAACCACATATCACTTGTTGTAGTAATGGTATAATTTCTGAAAAACTCTATGTATCTGCGTTTAGTTGAAACGCCGATATTCCTGAAACTAGATTACAAAATGTATCTGTCTATCAATAGTAATTGAATCTTTGGGGAAAACTTCAATCTCTCTGCTAGAAGGATGACTACCTTCTGTTTTATTAATATATGCTGTGTGTTATTGATGTATATTCAAGGTTGCCTCTGCAACACAACAAGCATTCAATAGAAATACATCGCTCACATTGGAATTACTTCGCTAAAGGTCAACACTAACTTTACTATAATCTTTGCATTAAGGATAACAATAGTCTTTGAAGATGAATAGTATCCCTTCCTTTTTCCTTATTGCAGAAAGGTTATGTAAAATTACAATAAAAAAGTAGAACTAAATTACTCCAAAATATCTCCGTTTCAGTACCTCCAACTATTAAGTTCATCTTAAATCCATAGAATACATCTCTGTATTCAATCTGTTTCCAAAATCACTTTTGAAGTTAAAACAAACACTCTCCGAGGTTTCTGCTGGTTTTGATCTCAAGTTCCAAGATGCAGTAATAAAGTATTATGATTCGTTGGCCAGGCGGAGTAAAACACAAGGAAATCCATACACAATGAGTTCAAAATGGCCTCAGCTATTTCTGAAAAAATGAGAGCTCAGAGGACTCATGGGAAATGTAGTTTGCTTTAGGTGTCAAATAATAGTGCATCCTCCAACGATGTGATGCCTTTTAGCAAGCTTCCCCAATACCTTAGTTTTTCTGCCAGCCTTAGGTCGGCTAGAATAAACTCAGCAAAAGTGAGTGTAGATTGCTGCATTTGTTTGCTCACCAAAATCATAATATAGCCTCAGTGAATCATCCACATCTCCTAGTGTAGAAATAGCCCACGTTATTGGATATTTGCGTGTATGCTGAGAATTGAGTGAGCAGTCAGATTAAATACTTTCTGGGATAAAAGACAGGATGAGGTTATGGATGAAGAATGGGAAATCCCAAAGTTTTAAGGCTAGATGTATCATTATCCCAGCTTGCCTTTCGTAAATAGCGATTTTCAAGAAATCGCTCTTAAAGAAATGCAAAATGGGATGTATGAAAATTGTGATTCGGTAATAGCGATTTCTTAAAAGTCGTAATCGCTATTAACGAATCGCAATTAGGGAATGGGACTCCATTCATCCCTATGGGCCAGTAGGCCCATAGGTGCGAATGGTTTTGCATTTCTGAATTTGCAAATTCCTGTTAGGAACTCGCAAATTAAGTAATGCAAATCCCAGGGTGCTGGGGGCCTGAGGCCCCCTTTGATGCACCCTCAAATACAGTCAGTGGACATGTGAAGCACACAATCTGATTTCCTATTTCCTATTTAGAGAATCTCAAATTGCGATTCACTAAATGGAGTCGCAATTTCAGGGAATCACTATTTTAGTGATTTCTTGAAATTGCACTGCGAATGGCTTTCCTAAATCTTGAAAGGCATTTTTGTATTCACAAACAGTAAAATCTTGCGATTCTCACTGTTTGCAAATGCAAAAAGCTTTGACACATTGAGCCCTTACTCACTTTGGCATGAAAAGTGTGAGTATTGCCTCTTTTTCTTGTCCTCAAAACTAAAACGTACTGCAAATGGAGACTAGATCAACAGGCTGGTAGCTGGCAGGTTTATAATCATGTATTAAAAAGCCTATGGACTTCCTGGAGGGACAATTGGAGTCTGTAGGAGTGTCCATCTTGTGAGAAAATTATTTTCCTAGGAGAAAACCATACTTCTAAGTGTACTTTTCTCAGAAATGTATCTGGGGTTGAGCTTGCATAGTCTGAAACAAAATTCTACAGAACATGCCTTATCTAATACAGCAGTGGAAGAAAGTTTGTATAGTGCCTGAAATACTATGGAGTGCGCTAAATGCATTTTTTCAAATGGCATAATTTCTGAATTTTCTTGCACAACCACTTTTCTAGGAGTCCAAAACACTGAAATAAATCTGTTCCAAATAAGGAAGCAATACATCAGAATCTGGAGTTATTCCACCTAAATTCATTTGCTGGAAAATAGTTTTTCAGGGTCGTGCCCTACCATATATTTGAACTACTACTTCTGAAATACTGGAGTTTGTATCTGCTAATAATGTTCTTTTCTAGTCACGGTTCGCTGCGCGGTGAAGGGACTTGACGGCACCCGGCAGGGTGGACAAAATAAACAAACATTAAATAAAAATTTAAAAAACGTACCTGCCTCACTGCTGCATCACTCCTCTTTCCTCAGTCACTGCAGAAACAGGCTCCTAGCCTGCTATGCAGCAATAGGATTGGCTGGAGCGCCTTGGATTAGTGCTCCCAGGCGTACTGGGAGTCTGTGCCTGCTCTCTCCAACCCGGCAATACAGTGCCAGGTTGGAGGGAGAACAGTGTTCATGGGTGTTTGGTCGGCCTGAGATGGCCAGCCAAACACACATGCACACTGAGTGGAGTGCACATCACTCCCCTCCATGGCTGTCATTCCCACATGACCCCACTCATTTAAAAATAAAACGATAATAAACATTGTTTATTATTGTTTTATTTTTAAAGCTTTGCAGCTGCTGGTGGGTGGGCGACGCTCCTCTGCCATATTGGAGGAACCATCTCTGGTCTTCTGCTTTCTGGGTGTTTTTAATAGTGGTCTCCGTGATTCTAATGAGGCATATGGGACTTCTTTGAATTTTCATTTCTTTGGGAGTGCTTGAAGCATGAGTGAACCAGAAACCTTGGACCGGTCAGCCATACATTTTTTAAGGGATACCGAGTGCTCCATTAGACTTGCTTGACATCCAGTTTGATAACGTTCCAGATTCAGATTGCCGAAGATTTTGTATGGTGTAATGTTTTGTTACTCTCAGTTTATTTTAAAAAAAAACTGTGGTTTGCAGATAGGCCAACATCACCTCCATAAATCACAACATATTCTGAAGGTGAGCTCAACAAAAATTAATTTTGCGCCTTTAGCTTTGATCATATCATTGTATAATCTTTCCTTGCAAACTGCCTCTACCTCCCAATCTGGAAATATCTGAAAAATACTTGCTACCCTGAACTCATCTTGGCCCCTTTCTTACGTATTATACCTCACACCCGTCTGGTGTGAACTCTCTTGTTCATACTGTTTATTATTTAATGCTAGGTCTCATTGACTCAGTTATTGTTATGTCGTAGAGTGTCCCTGTACCTCAGGTTATTTTATAAAACTGCTAAATAAATACACAAGAAAACAAGAAAAGGAATATATAAATACATAAATAAGTAAATAGCAATCTGGCAACTTTCTCAAAGTTAAATGAAATGAAATCGTTTTTACACATGAGTAATGCAGCTGTTTTCTCACAATGATCTAGATTGTGTTCCATCAATGCCAGATTCTTCACTTCAAGGGGGATTTGTACTTGTTTTGTGCCAAATTTGCATCAATTATTTTGACGCAAATTCTGTGCAAAATGAACTCCATATTTATACTTTGGTGCTAGACCCGTGTAAATGTATGGAGTTAAAGTAATTTTTGGGACATGGAAACCTACTTTGCGTCAATGAGATGCAAAGTATGCGTTCCTGTGCAAAATATGACTCTATGGCCTTAGTGCCATATTTATTCCCCTGTGCTAAAATCATGCACGGGAGCGAGGAAGCGTCAAAAAATGGTGCAAAGCTTAATTTGCACCATTTTTAACGCCTGGGTCCGAACTGGTGTTAGGGGACTGGTGAGCCTATTTTCATGCTGGGACACCATGGAATAAGCCCACAGGTGCCCTCCACAGGCCCCAGGGACACCCCCACCCTCACCAGAGGGACAACAGTGATGGGGGCCCCATCCCAGGTAAGTATAGGTAAGAACAGGTTTTAAAGTACCACTGGGGGCCCTGAAATGGGCCCCCATAAATGGCACTGGGTGCAATGGCCATGCCCAGGGCACCCTGGTCCCCTGTCCTGGCCATTGGGGTGGTGGGCATGACTCCTGTCTTTTCTAAGACAGGAGTCATGTTGTATGGATGGTTTTGCATCAGAAAATGTCTCTAGGCAGCTTAGAGTAATTTATTTTACTCAAACCTGCCTAACATCATTATTTGGTGCAAAACCTCCTTCTTCCATATCGCCAGCCCCACCTGACTAACGTAATTTTTTTTAAAGCTAGCCTACCCTATGCACCAGCTTGCACCATTCCATAAACATGGTGCCGGGCTGGTGCACAGAAATGGTGCAAGCCGGCGATAAACCTTTTGGTGCAAAACTGCGTTAGTGCAGTTTTGCACCAAAAAGTAACAATCAGGGCCCAAGTGCTCAAACTCTCTCTCCAATTCAAATATACCCATTTAGCCATGGCTGCAATTCTGGACACTAAGGGCCACATGAACGAACATTTGGGATTGTGATTTCCTAATTGCAATTCCATGGGAATCACAATTGGAAATTGCAATTTCAAAGGTAAGAAACTCTATTGAGTTTCTTTTGAGATTCCCAGTGGGTCGCAAATAGACCTACCTCATTAATATCGCAAAATGACATGGATGGTGGCCTGCTGGAGTCAGCAGACCACCATGTCTGTGATTGTTTTAAAAAAAGCAATTTTATTTTAACGCAGCCCATTTTCCATGAAGGAAAATAGGATGCACTTATAAGGAAAAAAATGAAACATTTCAGTGAATTTTTTTTAAAAAGTGGGCAGTGGTCCACTCTTCAAAAAGGTTTTAGCATTCATTCACAAATGGGAAGGGGTCCCTTGCGAATGGATTAACACTAATTTGAAGTTGGTGCTAACTGCAATTGTTTTGTGACCACATTTGAGGTCACAAAACAATCCTACATACCATTCAGATTCGGTATTAGGTAGGAAGGGATAACCTGAAGTCGCCCCTTCCTAATACTGAATCGCAAAACCCAAATTGTGATTTGGTAAAAAGTTACTGGAACACATTTTGAGCTTTGTACATCTCAAAAAGCTAAGTTTTCGACTGGAAAAATGCTTTGTACATCTGGGCCTAAATCTCACAATAGGTAGCAGAAACAGATCTGATACACCAACATAAAGAATCACTTTTTTACTGTTCATCCTACTGCACTATTAATGCACCCATGCATCCACTTAACTACAATATCATTCATATCACACAGACCAATAGTCATTAAAAAGTCTGCACGATCCCTGTGAATTTCAAGCATTCAGGCAATTAGTATCGAGGACCATTTGTCCTAAAAAAGTGGTTTGAGATTTTCGAATAGTTTTTTTTTAGGGATTCGCTATTAGGACTTTGCAAACTGTGATGTACTACAGTGCCTCAGACAATATTTGTGATTCCCAAATAAGTCGCAAGGGACCTGCCTCATTAATATTCATGATGGACATTACAATTTGTGCCCCATTTGGGAATGGCTACAATCATAGGGAAGGTAACCTGCTGGGGTCAGCAGACCACCATGCTTGTGCCTTTTAAAGAAAGCATTTTTTGTACTGCAGCCCATTTTTCCTATAGGAAAATGGGATGCATTACAAAAAGAAAAATGAAAGCACTCTATTTCATTTTTTAAGAGCAGGCAATGGTCCATGGGAATGCTGCCTGCTCTTAAAAAATGTTAGTGTCACCATTCACAAAGGGGAAGGGGTCCCTTGGGGACCCCTTCACATTTGCAAATGGTTACCACCTTCTTCACGGAGTCGGTAAAGTATGAATGTTTTGAGACTGCATTGCGGTTGCGAAACATTCATACATACCAGTGCGATTCAGAATTAGGAAGGGACGCCCTAAGCTTGCCCCTTCCTAATACCGAATCGCAAAAGCAAAATGTGAATTGGTAACAAGTTATAGAGTCACATTTTTACATTTGGGATATGGCAAATAGCATTTTTCAGGTCGCAAATGGTCCAATTGGCCATTTGCAAATGGGAAAATGTTTTGTACATCTGGCCCCATATGCCCAACAGTGCATATGTGGAGGACATTGAACCAAGAACTCCTTCTGAACCAGGCATTCTGAAGGTTAGTTCAACAAATAAGCATGCCAGAAACATGAGACAAAAAATGATCCCCCAAATCCCATGAGTGCACCACACATAAAAATATCTTCCTGGGACATGGAAATAATGACTCTTCACAAGGCACCAGACACACAAATAACAGGTTAGATGAAAGGTTGCAAGCTTTCCACTTAGGCCTCCAATTTACCGACCACTACAACACCCTTTTTCACAGACATGCACAAAAGATGAGGATATCTCACACTGTTCCCCACCTATTCATTTTTACAACATGTATTCGTCCTCACTCATCCAATCACCTTTCTTGAGCTCCTTGCCAAACACGCAAAACAACACAGATCCACATGAACAAAGTCCTCCCTTCATTAAGAAAGAGAGCAACACCCTTTCCAAAAATACACTATACCCACCTTAACTCATATATGGAATCACTGACTCCCACAGACCCATTTATATCAAACCCTGGAAAGTCTCATCAAACATCATTTGAACTCTCTAACTCAAAGACTATCTAAAAACAATAGCCCTTTACCTGTCCTGCACTTGTAGACCATTTTTTGCTGCCTGCGGAGCTGGGATGCCCATTGGCCTCTGGACAAATAGCACTGGTATTCACAGTGCTCATTCCCCTCGTCTACTTGCACAAAATGGCAATAATGACATTCAGCCCCTGGCTTACCAATTCCAGTGAGTCAAAATCTTACAATTTCCCTATCAAATGAGCCTGCAAAACATTCAGGTAACGCAACACACCAGTCTAACCAGAATTCACATAACCACAAGACTAAGAAACCCACAAATTAGAAATCCCCTCTATTTTCACCCACTAAAACAAATTTACCTCTGGGGTCAAGTAGGCTAAATTCACACAGTGAAATCTGGAAACTTTTGCCAACATCATAAAAGGCCTAAACACAGCAATGTACTTGAATAGCCACCCCGAACAAGAACTCACATGCAACAAACCATTGCATCTAACAGTGCACAACATACAAAGCAACAGACATTGAGGCCCAGATTTATCAACACTTTTCTCCATCACAAAGCGACACAAAGTCAACTACAGTGGCAAAAAAAAACACATTGGTATTTATAAGGCTTAGGCTCTGTGCTGATTTACATTGTTTGCATCACAGCAGGATGACATTATAAACCCCATATTTTTTTATTGAAAGTTTGATATACAGTGACAGACTGGGTTGTGCATCAGAACATAAAATGTCTGTCATGCAAGCGGACTCAAAAAATGAAGCAAAGCCCGATTTGCATCAAATTTTAATGTCTGACCAGACCAGGCATTAAAAAAGAGGCCCACACACACTACCACTTAAGGAAAACACACAGAAGTAGCATTAGCAACCTCCAGGACGACATGGAAGCGTTACTGCTCCAGCATGGCACACACCACAGACATCAGGCATCCACCACCAACATGGCAACCCCAAACACCACCACAGCAGCCACAAAGTCAGAACAGATCTTTCAACAGCGTACAACCAAACTTGGGCTCAGAGAACAAAATGTCATCAGGAAATTATCGCCTGAACTGGGAGTAAATTGTAAGCCTGCTGCACCATAATGCGCCAGACATCACTGTAAGGGTGGCAATTCCAACAAATATACCAACCATGACCAAACTCCTTGCCATCGTCCATATGCTGGCATCAAGTTATTTTCAGACAAAGGGCGCACAAGTGGCTGATATCTCCCAGCATTCCTTCTCAGACTTTCTTCCAAAGGTTCTGGACGCAATCAAATACCTCACACCCCACCACATCTGATTCCCAAACACCCAGCAACTGAAGCAGGAGACCAAGCAAGGTTTCTATGTAATTGCTGGGTTCCCTCATGTGCTGGATGCAATGGACTGCACTCATGTCCAACTGGCGCCACCTGCAGCAACATAACATCTATACAGGAACCACAAGCACACCCATTCCATAAATGTGCAGGCCCATTTGGACCACCATGGGGTCTTTTCAAAAATCCTTGTCAAATTCCCAGGCAGCATCCATGATGCCTACATATTCCAGCATTTCACCATCAGCAATTAGTTCCAGGATGGCCATTATGGCAATGGCCTACCGGTAGGTAAGCCACCATTCCAAAGAGTATACAAACAGCACACCTACCATGTAGGACAGACAAGACATACACCCCACTAAACACACATAGGGAGGGGAAAACAGATGTACAGACAACAACACATATGCCACATGCCACACCACAACACAATCATTGCACATCACAAACACATATATACCCACATGTATATAATACACAACCTGACTGGCACACCACATGAGGACAGGTGGAGCTATGTTCCCTTTGCATACAGAAGCTGGGCACAAACCACTACAAGTGCCCACTGGCTGACAACTAAATACAGATCCCACACACATTACACCGAAAAATGTTTAACTCAGCAATGTAAATGGCATAGTCCAAGTCAACGTAATGAAAGACATATAGGCACAGCCCCTCATCAGTTATGGGGTTCAAGCATCTGGCAGCACCAACATCAAATGCCACTGAAGTGTTGCCATGACCAACTAAATATCACCTACACATACCTGACATACCTGTGGTGTGCACATTTACCTGTCTTCTGCATTGTGAGGCACACATAGGCATACAACATTACCTGCCATGAAAGACCATGGGGTAGAATGATGAGAGGTCGTGCAGCACCTAGTCCAGTGTCTGCTCACATGCGTCCCTTAGCACCTCCTTACACCACCATGTGTGTGCTGTATACTATAAATGATCCACCATAGTGCATAGTTTGTGCAATACAGTAAAGATCATGGATTCCATTGTAGGACTCTCTAACTTTGTAGGAGTATAGAGGACATACCTAACCTTTAATACACCGTGCATAGGGACCCATGTAAAAGAATGGTGTGACCCCCCCCAACTCCAGCACTGTGCATGTGTTGAAAGTGTCTATGATAAATCATGCATAGGAACTTTGGAGATTCCACTGTACCAACTTCTGATCATACTACAAATGTGTGATTCACACCCCAGTACACTTGATGGCTGGCACAGCCACCTACTACCACAAAGGGTCACTATGTGTTGCACTGCATGAATAGTGCCACATGGTAACATGGAGGCCAGAGTTTGGCTTTGTAGGGCTACCATGCATGACACCACTGTGGCGCAATCTGGTGGAAGTTTCCACCAATAATAGGACACTGGCACAAATATAGACAACACAACACTTATGTGCAAGAACAGAAAGATCTGTTTGGATTGAATATTACAATACCCAGGTCCCTGGGCCACAACCCAAGATTGTCATGTCCATCACATAGACCTATGAAAACATTTCAGAAAACATGAACATACACTACACCAAAAGCAAGTCTCAGTCACCACTCTCCAACCTAAAACTAATAACTGCCAAGGTACATACCAAACCATTATCAAGCTTTACCAACTCATATTCTCTCACTCCTTTTCAGCTGACCAAGGTTATAGCATACAGCCATGGGTCATGACTCCATTTGGCAATCCCACAATGGTGGAAGAGCATGCATATAATGAAGGGCACAGAAGAATATGAAATTTGCTGAAGATGACAGTTGGGCTTCTGATATCAAGGTTCAGGTGCCTGGCCCTGACAGGAGGAAGCCGGTTGTATGCTCCACCACTGGTATTTAAGATACTGGTATGTGCAATTCTGCATAATATATGTATAGGGACCAATGTTCCCTGGGATGAACAGGAAGATGTCACCAGCAAGGAGGATGACAATGGTGCAGCACATTTGGAGAAGAAACTACAAAACACTGCTGCAGTAGTTCACAGGAGACTACAAGTTGTACAGAACCTCTACACACAGTCACTGTACAAATATTAACACTTTGAACAAATCACCAAAGAATTACTTTGTGCCTGAATCTCCATGGTTTACTTATTCTCCACTGCATATACAATTGGAATGTAACTCATACCACAGAGAGGAAGAAAGGAACACAACAGTTACAAGTATTGTAGCAACAAAGTTTTTGATGTAAGAGCTTCTAATGCCTCCATGTCACATATCAGTGTTACATAGCCCACGGGCAGGTGGCTCTTGAAGGCCTAGATCGATGCACCACAACATACAGGGGGTCATTCCAACCCTGGCGGTCCATGACCGCCAGGGCCGGGGACCACGGAAGCACCGCCAACAGGCTGGCGGTGCTTCCAGGGCCATTCTGACCGCGGCGGTAAAGCCGCGGTCAGAAAAGGGGAACCAGCGGTTTCCCGCCGGTTTTCTCCTGGCCCAGGGAATCCTCCATGCCATGGGGATTCCGACCCCCTTCCCGCCAGCCTGTTTCTGGTGGTTTACACCGCCAGAACCAGGATGGTGGGAACGGGTGTCGTGGGGCCCCTGGGGGCCCCTGCACTGCCCATGCCACTGGCATGGGCAGTGCAGGGGCCCCCTAACAGGGCCCCATGAAGATTTTCACTGTCTGCTTTGCAGACAGTGAAAATCGCGACGGGTGCTACTGCACCTGTCGCACCCCTGCAACACCGCCAGCTCCATTCGGAGCCGGCTTCTATGTTGCAGGGGCTTTCCCGCTGGGCCGGCGGGCGGCCTTTTGGCGGTCGCCCAGCGGGAAAGCCAGAATGGCATCCGCGGTCTCCTGACCGCGGAGCGGCCATTTGGCGGTGACCGCATGGCGCGGTCAGAATGACCGCCATAATGTGCCATTCAGTGGGCAATGTGCAAATGTCCATCCCTTTTCCCACATCATCACCACGCTTGGCAGGATGTAGGCAAGGGGGCATACATAAGGTAGGGGCTGTTATCAAATGGTGTTTTAGTAATGTAGGAAATTAACAGTGTCACATCCCAGGCTGATTGCTGCATCACCAACACTGTACATGTGTGACAAGGGGGGACATTTTTGATAACTATGGACCTTCAGTTACTGTACAGGGCTTGTAACCAATGTTAGAGGGAGAGCCTGCACTGTGTATGCAGGGGCTTATGTCTTGGCACTGCCATTGGGCACAACCCTGACACATGGTGCACTATACCTCTCTTATGGCACTCACACATTGGGTGTGGAGTGTGCTATGGGTTGCCAGACAAATAAAGCAGCAATGGGTGCTGAATCAATAACCAAACATATGGCCCATTGTCAGGATCCAAGAATAAAAGTAGACAATGCACTGCCAAATTATTGTTTAGGTTGAATGCAGGCAGATTGTGCTCCACTCCTTATGTATATACTATGCACATTTGTCAAACAAATTTGCTGTCTTAACACATGCGTATAGCAAATTCTGATATGCAGGTGAAGACTGATGTAGGGGTGCATGCCCTAGGTAGCAAAGGGTTTGCAAGTACCAACAATGGTTGACATCTGTCAGAAAGGTAACTGAGTATGGTCTGTAGTACACCATCACACAACACATAGCAATAGACACCACTCATTGTCACTCACATGCCAGACCAAGAGCAAGGTACCAACAGTGACAACATTTCCTAATATGTTTAGGTTTCTCCCATTAGGTGTGGAATGTGCAAGTATGTCCAGCAATGCCCAGACATGTCACAGATCCATAAAAAAATTAATGGGAGTAGAAGTACACAGATATGTTGCATGTGGCTAATGAAAAAAGCAGCACTGAGATGATTTCACACATCAACACCCTACAGTCATGGAATGAGTGACATAGGTTGTGGGATGCAGGAATAAATGAATTCCCATGTTCAACTAAGGATGTGGATGGACAGCTGAGAGATACCCACAGATACTTAGAAATGCAGAATTGGAGGTCACTTGAAGACCACACAAGTGCTGTGGCAGGTGTAATGTCATGTGTGTGTGGTACTCATAAAATCTCTTAAAGTAAAGCAATGGGACAGTAACAAGTCACAAGTTGCATCCTGTCCATGTATGACCAGACAATTTTGCTGTAGAAGATGTGTACAAAGTGTAAGGAACCTTAAGATTGGCAGCAATGTAGTAGACAATATATTCAATTAATGTGGTAAAATGTGGAGAAGGAACACACATAGACCAATTCTGACTCTGCAACACATCAATGTCTACATGTGATCACCCAATATATGTACAGAGAGGGTGGCTAGGTTAGTGCATAACCCCTCTCATGTTTGCCACTACTATAACCTGGTAGTTGCCAATCACATACCAACATGACAGGAAGCAGTGACAGATAACACCATCTGTCCCCTGGCATGTTCCCAAAATAGAAGTCACAACAGAGATACAAACCTAACCAATCTGGCCATGGAAATTACTAAGGACATTAAATCATGTCTGTCAGCTCATGCCAAATAATGAGACATGTCCTACACATGCAAGTAGCCAATCCTCAGTACATGAAAGGAGAAGGCTGACATCAAGTACCTCAGAAGAAAAATTGATATCCCAGTAAGTTTGATCACATTTGTGCATGTGTCTCTGCAGAGGACTGTGCATTGCTCTGCTGAACAACAATCATGAAGAGGCTAAACCCCCACCCAAAACACCCTGACAACACTGCTCTGGCTATACAGAGTGTTGACATTGCCAGGGGCCTGATGCATATGCAGAGTGGACTGAGTATTCTTGAGGTTTGTAAACCTGCGCCTTCACATTCAACCATGGATCTGTGTCGGCATAAAAACTCCCGCAGTAGTGATGAAGAGTAGGCTGGCATCTTTGCCAGACTGAAACACCGCTACACAGTGGTATGCCATTGTATGTGACATAACAAACATGATGTGGATGATTGTGAGTACCTAGTTTGTGGCATGCATACATATGCCAGATATTTCAGCACACATGTACCACTTAAATGGCACAGGCCTAGTAATGTGTATTGGAGTCTGAACAAAAGGCTACTTACCACAAATGTAAGTGCATATGTGTCACAAGATCATTGACAGAAATAAACGTGTTCCGTCATACGGAAAGATAGGTGGCACTGATATGACTACACAGGCATTTGTCAAAGTCGAACATGTGTCCATGCAGAAAGATAGCTATGTGATGTTTCATATCTCATGAACTCACTACTTTGGTCATATGTTACTGAAATGATACTACACATATCTTTACATACACATGGCACATAGCAACCTTCATTGAAACATGTGTGCACACATCTCCTGCAACTAAGATACATGGGAAACTATATGTCACACGTGTAGCAGAGCACCATGAAGGCTAAATCAACAACAAACCACAGACTGGGCACACATACACAAACATTGCCAGGGGTAACGTGATTTTAACCCAGCCGTAGTCTACTGCATGCTTTTAGTAAAATTTGTCAAGGCTGTCACATGCCTTACAATGCATTGGATATAGCCACTCATATATATTGTGTTGTTGGTGTAAGTATATTTTTATATCAGGCATGTCAATGTGGTACACCCACAAATATGTGTTAGAACACATATGTACACTCATAGTACACATGACATATTAATGTCACCATCAAGATATGAACAGACATGCACACACATGTAGCCATACCATACTGACAACATAATTGCATAGCCCCTGTGACATGTTTTGTGACTCTGGGTGCACTGTAAGTCTTCAAAATCAATTTCCACGTATACCTGTCATGCATTCACATTTTTTGATGCAAACTGCTAAATCCCATCCTCCGGAAGCCCAGGAAAATGACGCCTGGCCCCTGCACATCAATCGCACTGTAAAAGGCCTTGCCAGCCTGTATGGTATGAAATACCACGCATTACCTTCATGCATCAAAAATTTAGACTCAAACACCTGAACTTCATACTTTCCTATGCCCAAAAAAGACGCTTGGCCTCTGAGCGTCAATCGCGAATCCACAAGCCTTGTCAAACACACTAGGATAAATTTGACACATGACGTCATGCGTTAAAAAAACTTACGCATGACTGAAAACATGACGCACAAGCCCAGGAAGGGATGAAATAGGACATCTTGCCTACATTCATGTACAGTGAGTTTACTTACACTTTCACCTAACAGTCTTATTGTCTGTGACTGTGTGAGGGTGAGTGGAGCTTGTGTTGTTGATGGATTGGAGTTTCTGGAGTGCTTTTGTGCTGTGAGCTTTTGCTGTTGTGTCTTATTTGTCTTTTAATCAGTCTTTTGTAGTATTTTTGTCACTGTATTATGAGGTGTTTGTCTAGGGGTAGGATAGTTTGTTGGTTATTTGGGATAGTTGGAGTAGTTTTATCTTTATGTTTTTTCCTGCAATTACATTTGCAGTGTATTATCACTTCATGATGTCTGGGAAAGGGAGGATGTTGAAGATGATGGCTGATGAGCTGGGGGGCCTTATATGACTTGTTTAGTATTACCTGCAAATGATGCTTGTATTGGGTGGCCATGTTATCCAAGGCAACCCCACAGAGGGCAGGGAGCTGCAAGGGAGCAAGGTGCTCCACCACCTAACAAAAATATTCAGAACTGGAAGCAATGACCACCAACTTAAACACTGCTGTGCTGACCTGATCTCAAGGCAGCAAGACGTACTGAATCACCTGAGGATTGAGATTGGTGGTGCAGGTGGTTAGTATCCCATTTGCATAGTAACACCATTATTTGCATGTGCATGACAGGTAGTGACAGGTAGTGATAAGGTTGAGCGCAGCATGTTTTGTGAAAGATCCTGGACATGTATTATCGTGCTTGAATTAAGAGCCCCAACGCCACTTTGAGGCTGCCATTGTAATTACCATTTATGAAGCAGAGCCAGGGCAGAAGTGCCATCTTCCCAGTGCAATCATAACAAGTTTGTGCAATGCATGTAAACACCACTCAATTTAGAACAGCACAACATGAGGCCTGCGCCATGCATCATGTATGGAAGGAGGAGCCCTTCACCTGTTTGGGGGGCTTAAGTACATGCCTCTGGGAAATATGAGACATTTCCTATTGCCATATTTCTTGCACTTCGAAAGCCTGTTCAGAGCAGGTGTTACAAGGGGGCATATAATTGTATACATTGAGCCCCTATGTACCCAGCAGAAGTCATGCTAATCTTTTTGTTGCTACTCCTGCTAAGTACATCATTTGCATCCATATAAATTAACGCAATTGCCCCCTACGTGCACCATGCTGCGCCGTATATTTCAGAAGGTGCACACATGGAGGTGGAAAGGGGTGCACTAAGGGACACAAGGAAAGTAGTGATGCACTTGGTGCAGCACCACTTTCCTAAATCTGTCCCTTTGTGTCATTGGCCAACACCATTTAAGGGAGCTTGTCTGAGCACTGGGTCCAGACTAATAGCACGTTCCTCCTCCTGTACGTTGTGTATCGCATGCACCCCAAAATGTGTCCATTATCCCACAAATGTGTGCTGAATTTCTACCACAGGCCTGCCGCGTCTTACTGACGGTATGGGACAAGCCTGCATCTGCACCAGCACTAGCACATTACTCAGAAACCTGCACAAATACAGCCATCCTTGGACCACAGAACAAGTGTGTCTGTGTTGAGGCCTATGCGCATTTTGGTATCCCTTCCTGGACAATTAATGGATACCCTGGCAACAATGGCTGGCCAAACAGGGTAGGAGGCTGGCCTAGTTTGTAGTGGGTGCCTAAGGTACCTGCACCTTATACCAGGTCCAGTTATCCCTTATTAGTGAAATGTAGACAGTGTTCTAGCAGCTTAGGCCGTCTAGGGGTAGCTGTAGCAGAGCAGCCAAGGCTGAACTAGGAGACATGCAAAGCTCCTGCAATACCACTATAGTTACACAGTACACAATAAAAGACAATACTCAGTGTTACCAAAAATAAAGGTACTCTATTTTAGTTACACAAGGCCCAAAATATCTCACAGGCAATACTCCTTCTGGAGGTAAGTATTATACACAATACATACACTAGTAACCTAAATCAGGTAAGTAAACAGTCATAGAATACTGAAAACAGTAGAAAATACAATAGATTGCAATGGGCCTAGGGGCAACACAAACCATATACTAAAATAGTGGAATGCGAATGTCGAATTCCCCCCAGGCAACTGTAGCATGTAGAGGGGCGCTGGGAGTGTAGGAAAACACCAAATATAAGTAAAGTACCCCACCCCAGAGCCCAGGGAAGCAAGAGTAAAGTACAGCAAGTGTCCTCAGTACACACTACAAGTTGTGAAAAAAATTATGCAAGAACCAAGCAAGACTGCAAGCAACAAACAATGGATTCCTGAACCTGAAGACCTATGAAGAGAGGAGACCAAGTCCAGAAGTCGAAGAAAACTCCAGGAAGGGCAGAAGCCCCTGCCAACTTAGAAGAAGGTGCAAATGTGGATTCTCCGGTTAGAAAAAAGTATAGAAGTGACCCAAAGAAGATAGCTGCAGGTTCCTGCTTGGTACAAGAGATGTCCCATGTCAAGTTGTTGGATGCAGCTTGTTTGTGTCACTGGATCCCTCCAACATGCCTTGGTTCAAGCAAATACGTTGTTTGCCTCAAAGAGGAGCTGCCTGGACCCAGGAGGGACCTGGGGGTCTCAACTCAGACTGAGGAGACAGAGTGGGCTCTCAGCACTTCAAAGAGCCCTCAGAAGTCCAGGCAGAATCCACAGGCATCCCAAAACACAGGGACAACGAAGATTCAACGTGCAGTTGTCGCAGCACTAGACTGAAGGGTCCCAGGCTGCCGGAAAACAACTCAGAGATCTGTGCATCGCAGGATGGAGTGGTGGGAACCTGGGCTATGCTGGGCAGAAATAACTTTTGGAAGAAGTGCAAAGAAGCCCAAGGAGCTGCAGAAGGCACAGTGCACAGGTGTACTGTCGCACTACGGGGAAGCAAGCTCTTACCTCAACCAAATTTGGAGAGTTGGACCTTTGGACAGTCTGGGTCACTTCAGTCCACCACCTGTGTTCCAGGGAGCATGCTCATCACCAGGAGAGGAGTCCCAAGGTCCTGGTTGTTGTCGCAGAGAGGTGCCTGCTGAAGCAGGGAGGTGACTCCGTCACTCCACATGAGATTCCTTCAGTTCTTCTGGTGCAGGATGAAGACAGGCAGTCCGCAGAGTGTGCACACAAATGCTGCCTGGAGATGAAGTTGCAGGTCACAGGAGTCATCCTGGATACTTGGTTGTAGTTACAGCGGTTCCTGGAGCAGTCTGCGGTTGATCTGACAGTCAGAACCTGAAGTAGAGGATGTAGAGCGGTCCTGGAGGAATCTTGCAAACCAAATCTGAGGAAACACCCAGAGGAGAGACCATAAATAGCCCTGAGAGGGGGAATGGCTACCTACCCAGGTATACACCTATCAGGAAGGGTCTCTGACGTTGTTAGCTGGCACTGGGCACTTAGAGGTCTCCAGGGGGTCCCCACACATTGGAATCCAAGATGGCTAATGCCAGGGCCACTCTGGAGGAGCTCTGGGCACCACCCCTGGGTGGCGATGGACATGGGAGTGGCCCCCTTTCCTTTGTCCAGTTTCATGCCAGAGCAGGGACTTGGGATCCCTGAATGGGTGTAGACTGGATTAGGCAAAGAGGGCACTGCTTGTGCCCGTCAAAGCATTTCCAGAGGCTCTGGGAGGATACCCCTCCCATGCCTGTAACACCTATTTCCAAACAGAGAGGGTATAACACCCCTCTCCTAAAGGAAATGCATTGTTCAGCCTTCCTGTGATTCAGCTGCTAAATCCCCAGGAGGGCAGAAATCTGTCTGTGAGGTGGCAGCAGCTTGGGCAGCTGAGGAAACCTTAGAGAGATGGTTTGGCAGTACTGGTGGGCCAATGTGGAGCCCCCTGGGTGCATGGGATTGGCCCCCCAATACCATATTTGGATTGGAGGGTCAAATACATAATCTTGGACACCTCACATGGCCATATTTGGAGTCACCATTGTGAAGCTACATATATGTATTGACATACATGTAGTGCACGTTTATAATGGTGTCCCCGCACTCACTAAGTCCGGGGAATTAGACCTGGACAACATGGGGGCACCTTTGCTAGTGCAAAGGTGTCCTCACACACAGTAACTTTTCACCTAGCCTTCAGTAATCAAAGGTTAGACATATAGGTGACTTCTAAGTTACCTGGTGCAGTGAAAATGCCTGTGAAAAAGTGTGTGCACTATTTCACTCAGGCTGCAATGGCAGTCCTGAAAGAGTGTTTGTATGAGCTCCCTATGGGTGGAAAAATGAATGCTGCAGCCCATAAGGATCTCCTGGACCCCCAGTGCTCAGGGTACCTAGGTACCATATACTAGGGAATTATGAGGGGGAGGTCCAGTGTGCCAATCGGAATTGAAATATGGAGTCACTAAACTATAGTGACAAATTTGGTACACAGAGTGAGCATAAGCACTGGAGTTCTGGTTAGTAGAACTCCTGTGACACAGTCAAGCATACTGACAACACATATAGGCCACAAACTATGAGCACTGGGGTCCTGACTAGCAGGATCCCAGTGAGACAGTAAAAACACACTGACAAACAGGCAGACGTTGGGGGTAACATGCCAAGAAAGATGGTACTTTCCTACAGTTCTGACACAAACAAGTGGCGTTGGATTGCTGCTTTAAAGCTGGTAATGCATATTTTATTTAAAGAGAAATGGACCGGTTTTCTGCCCCCAGTATGCCTGATAAGTGATTGAGTAGAAGGACAACCTATATGATGACTTTAGATTTGCAGATGACATATGAGCCACACTGAAAACATACAACAATGGTATGAATAGTAAAGATTTTTACTTATACTCAGAATCCTTCCCAAGCAGGGAAAAGGTCTGTGAGTTAACGCTCGTAGTAACATCTGTTTTTTTCTTCTTCTTTTGGTATGATGAAGTTTGAATTCAGACAGAACCAATTCATTATGCCAATACGTTGGGTGATAGTTACATAATATCTAAAGTACTTACAAGCCACAAACGTGCAGGATGGAGAGCTTAATTAAAAACACGTCTTTGTCATTGTTTGGTATGGGATGCAGGGAAGTATGTCAGCAGCAGTCACAGTGTGTGACTGCACTTTGCTTTCTAATGCTGGATGACTCATTCCAATGACCTACCTTTCACTCTGGAGACCCTCACCCATATCAATGAGGGAACTCTGTCACACTGCCTCCAATTGGCTGAAACACTAACAACCCCCCTTTTGTCCACCACTGAATGCTACAGCACCCACCCCTCCCATACACCTTTGCCCCAGCTAAGCCTCCTGCCTCTCACCTCCACCAATTACCATAGGTTACACCCCCATCGCAAATGAGTGCCATAGTAAACCTCCATTAACCTCCATGACACACACATGCCTTCCACATCCCCAACTGCTATTACTACACAGAAACCGCTTCCTATTACTTTCATGTATTCCCTTTTCGCCTCACGGCTACAACAAACATTGTTCTGCACCAGTGACATTCACAATGTCAATGTCAACTACTTGTGGCTTTCATAGATCTCGTGCAATTCTGGTTGTTCCAGACTCCTGTAGCACTAGTCGTCACAGGCCATCTGCCCATCACAAGCATGCTGTTCCCCACCCAGATGTCATAGAACCCCTACCAACCCTATCTTCCAAGGCTTACAGTCACACACCATTTCCTCCAAGGCTAAACATAACAATACATGCACATTTTTATTAAAGCCTTCCTACTCCCCAAGCTGGTAAAAATCAAAGATGACAAGACCAACTGGCCACTACTTCCAAGGACCATCCGTGAATTCAGTCTAAAGATGGTTGCCTATATTGTTGATCTTTAAACAGATGACATTATTTCCCAATGCCAGTACTTTGGAGTCTCATGACAGCCAATTACATGGCTAAGCATACTGTAGGAGTTGTCGGGCACTGGGACGGTCTCCTAATGTGTAGGGGGATCTAGGAATGGCACATTTGTAGTTCATCATCCAATCCTAATGCATGGCACACAGTCCTGAAGTGCTCATCATTGGTTGAAGAGTCCACATGTGCTTCTGGTATACTGTCAAAGCCATAGACAGTTACCTCACTGTTTGAATTTGGTTTGACCTTAACCTTCTGGTAAGTACTAAAACAATAGATATTTTTTGCATGTGATCATTTTACCCTCAAAGCTATGAATGGAATACCGGGCTGCTGCACTCAAGACGGCTTAAATATCATGCTGTTCAGCAGTTTCAGACCTCACAGCTGCTCTATTGCCAAGCTTAAAGCTGCCTTAAGCCAGAGCAATTACAACAACAAGCATGACTTGTATATTCACGTGACATTAGGCCAGTGAGAAACATACAGCGATATTTAGCAAAAGAACTCAGGGCCAGATGTATCAAACATTTTTGTGATCTCAAAAATGCATTTTGGTATGTAACAAGTCCAATTTGCGATTCGGTAACTTGTTACCGAATCGCAAATTGGATTTGCGACTACATACCGATTCGGTATTATGAAGGGGCGTGTCAAGGGTGTTGTTGGACTTTTTTGCTTATGCAGGGTCATCCCCAATCTTTTTGCCTCCTGCCTCCTATTTTTTCTGACCTGTTGCTGTTGGCTTTTTAACTCTGAGCACTTTACCACTGCTAACCAGTGCTAAAGTGCATATGCTCTCTGTGTAAATTGTATGTAATTGGTTTATCCATGATTGGCGTATTTGATTTACTAGTAAGTCCCTAGTAAATTGCACTACAGGTGCCAGGGCCTGTAAACCAAATGCTACTAGTGGGCCTGCAGCACTGGTTGTGCCACCCACATAAGTAGCTCTGTAATCATGTCTCAGACCTGCCAATGCAGTATCTTTGTGTGCAGTTTTAACTGTAAATTCGACTTGGCAAGTGTACCCACTTGCCAGGCCTAAACGTTCCCTTTTCTTACATGTCAGGCACCCCTAATGTATGCCCTAGGTAGCCCCAAGGGCAGGGTGCAGTGTATGTTTAAGGTAGGACATATAGGTGGTGATTCCTAGTTTGGCGGGCGGCGGTTGCCGCCCGCCAAGCGGGAACCGCCAGAAGACAGTACCGCGGTCAAAAGACCGCGTCGGTCATTCTGGCTTTCCCGCTGGGCGGGCGGGCGACCGCCAAAAGGCCGACCGCCCGCCCAGCGGGAAACCCACAGCAACGATGAAGCCGGCTCCGAATGGAGCCGGCGGAGTTGCTTTTGTGCGACGGGTGCAGTTGCACCCGTCGCGATTTCCAGTGTCTGCTATGCAGACACTGGAAATCAATGTGGGCCCTGTTAGGGGGCCCCTGCAGTGCCCATGCCATTGGCATGGGCACTGCAGGGGCCCCCAGGGGCCCCACGACACCCGTTCCCGCCAGCCTGGTTCTGGCGGTCAAAACCGCCAGAACCAGGCTGGCGGGAAGGGGGTCAGAATCCCCATGGCGGCGCTGCCTGCAGCGCCGCCATGGGGGATTCTGCAGGCCAGGGGAAAACCGGCGGGAAACCGCCGGTTTCCCTTTTCTGACCGCAGCTTTACCGCCCCGGTCAGAATGGGCCTGGATGCACCGCCAGCCTGTTGGCGGTGCATCCGCGGTCCCCTACCCTGGCGGTCTCGGACCGCCAGGGTAGGAATGACCCCCATAGTAATGTGTTTTATATGTCCTAACAGTGAAATATTGCTAAATTCGTTTTTCACTGTTGCAAGGCCTGTCCCTCTCATGGGTTAACATGGGGGCTACCTTTAAATATGATTAAAGTGTAGATTCCCTTTGGGAGTGGATGAACATGTGGAATTTGGGGTCTCTGAGCTCACAATTTAAAAATACATCTTTTAGTAAAGTTGATTTTCAGATTGTGTGTTTGAAAATGCCACTTTTAGAAAGTGGGCATTTTCATTCTTATACCATTTCTGTGACTCTGCCTGTTTGTGGATTCCCTGTCTGGGTCAGTTTGACAGTTGGGCTGGTTGCTCCTCACACTAGACAGTGACACAAAGGGAGCTGGGGTGTAGTCTGCATTTCCTGATGAGCCATCTGTGCTAGGAGGGAGGGGAGGAGTGGTCACTTACACCTGAAAGGGCTGTGCCTGTCCTCACACAATGCAGTCTCCAACCCCCTGGTGAGTATCTAGGGCCTGGCCTGGCTAAGGCAGGATTTCACATTCAAAAAGACTTTACTTTGATGTAGGCCTACTTCAAAGGAGAAATTGGGTATAAGAAGGGCACCCAAACCCACAGACTTTAGGATCACTTCTGGACATCAAGAGAAACCTCTGACTGGAGAAGAGCCAAAGAGCTGAGGAGAAGTGCTGCCCTGCCTGTGACTGTGCTTTATGGAGCTATCTTGCAGGTACTGCTTCTGCCAGAGTAAGAGGGCAAAGACTGGGCTATTGTGCGCCTTCCATCTTGTGAAGAAATCTCCAAGGGCTTGATTTCGAGCTTGCATCCTGTTGTTTGAAGTCTCAGGGACAGCAAAGACTTCGCTCTGCCAGCATCTGGAGTCACCTGGAGTCACCTGGAGTCACCTGGAGATGGAGAGACTCCTGCTCTGACAAGTGGTGCCCTATCCAGTCCCTGCGCCATTGAAAGGAAAACTGGTGGAAATCCAAGAAAATCGACTTTGGACGACTTCGGACCAACACCGGTGCTAAATCCAGTGACGCCGCCTGCAACGGACTCTGTGATCCTCGCTGGAACGCGATGACCTTCGCAGGCCCAACGCCGCTGCAGCCCTGTTGAAGTTGCTGCACCACGTCATGACTGACGGCGCTCGAAGTGCTTGGTTTCAATGTTTTGCACAGATGCCGCGATACCCGACTTCGCGCATCGAATTGTTTTCACTCTTCACCAAAGGCACTGTACTTGGGGGTCTACGCAACTCCGTGTCTGGCGCCGCTGGTGTCGGCTTGTTGGGAACGACGCCGTCACGACGTCGTGTTAACAGCTCCTCGAAGCATTTTGTGTTTCTAGGCGCTATTTTTTAGTTTAATCTTTAAAAATTCATAACTTGACTTGTGTATGTCGGATTTTTGTTCTTTGTTTTGGTCTTGTTTTGTTTAGATAAATATTTCCTATTTTTCTAAACTGGTGTTGTGTCATTTTGTAGTGTTTTCATTAAGTTACTGTGTGTGTTGGTACAAATACTTTACACCTAGCACTCTGAAGTTAAGCCTACTGCTCTGCCAAGCTACCAAGGGATTAAGCAGGGGTTAGCTGAGGGTGATTCTCTTTTACCCTGACTAGAGTGAGGGTCCTTGCTTGAACAGGGGGTAACCTGACTGTCAACCAAAGACCCCATTTCTAACAGGCGTCCCTTCCTAATACCGAATCGGCAGAAGTATGTATGATTGTTTTGTGATCATGAATGCGGTCGCAAAACAATGGCAGCCACTTTTAAATTAGTGATAACCCATTCGCAAAGAGGAAGGGGTCCCCAAGGAACACCTCCCCTTTGTGAATGTATGCGAAAACGTGTTTTTTATGGAAAAATGAAAAGAAAACTTTTATTTTTCATTTTTAAATGCACCCTGTTTTCCTTTAAGGAAAATGGGTTGCTTTTAAAGAATACAAAAAAAGATTGCTTTATGGAAAAGCAATCACAGACATGGTGGTCTGCTGAGCCCAGCAGGCCCTCATCCCTGTGATTGTAGCCATTAGCAATGGCTCGCAAATTGCAACCTACCCCATGAATATTAATGAGGTAGGTCCGTTTGCGAACCCTTGCGAATCGCAGTATGAAACTCCAGGAGTTTCATACATTCTAATAGCGATTACTTAATTGCAATTTGCTAAAAAATCGCAATTAGATAATCACTATTGTGAAGAATGATACATCTGGCCCTCAATGCCTACAGTAGCCTACAGTGGCCCGCAACATGTAAAACAACTTAACGAAACTTTTAACATTCAAATGAGCACAATGTAGGGACGACTTCAAAGGCATATCTTATGAACTCCTTCCTTCATTGTGCATAAACAGGTTTCGAAGCAGGTCCTTCTCGTATGCATCGAAGGTTATAATACACTGAGATCAGATATGAAAGTAAACAACTGTGAACACAACTATAAGAAAAGATATGCGCTTGATGTAAGGCATGCAAGGTGGTATTTTGTGTTTTACATGCATATGTTGCTTATGTAGCATTCCCAAGAGAATACTTGTCACGGATTGAATATACCATAGATAGTCTAACTCAGAAAAGAAGTTGGACACCGGTAAACTACGCTACATGGCGGCATGGAGAGTCTGTGCCCAACTCCCAACTCCAAGAAGAGTACGGAGTGGGCAAAATCTGTGAACTCCACTGGCGGATTGCAGTTTACCGCCGACCCCTACTTAGGAAGCCACCAGATAAAGCTCATATTTATTGTTTGTCAATGGAATTAGCAGTGTGAATCCCTTTGTCTATAATTATAAAGGTCCAAGTTCAAATGTTTGATTGCAGCAAATTCTTGCATGAGATCCATCCATCGCCCATTCTCCCATCCACAGTGGAGGTAACTGAACCTGGTTAACTTTCGCAATTGAATATTTGGTTTAGAAATGTTTTCGACAGAAATTGTCAACATTATTATAACTCAGAATCATTAGCTCAGTTGGACAATACTTTTCCACAATTACGCTCAAATAGAAGAAGTAGAAGATTCTTACCTTGCACTTCCTTCATCCCTTTAGCAGGACTTCACTCATCACACTATTCATCACCAAGGGCCAGATGTAGCAAAGGTTTTTCCCCATTCTGTGTCTATGGGAAAAAGTGTTTGTACATATGGCCCCAAATGTTTTCAAGGTAGTTCAATGCCTCCCCATTCCATCTGACACAATATAATAATAAATATGCAACTTCTCATTTTGGAGGAAGAGATATCTAGATGCATTTAACTCCTACACCACTTATTTTTAGGTTGAGGTTTTCAAACAGAGGCCATTTTTGCAAACCTGCTTGACCCTTCCATATCTCAATGTGTTCGCTATCAAACATTGGCATAATCTACTCTTACTTTTAGACTCCAGTGAATGTTTTAAAAATGCAACCGGTTCTTTATCATTAGAAGTAATCACCTTTAGCTGGATACTCTGCTGAAGCATTGTAGGAATCAAGAGCGAACCACTGGTTGGTCTCTCTTACTGAGAGGTAAAATATTGGTTATAACATTTCTGAGGACACCAGGAGTAGAATGGTATGTTGGTTTCAAGATTCCTTATTCATGGTTTCCTTATTTACTTAATGCTAGATAAGTAACATATCAGTCCTTCACTTAAAAAATGGGAACAAGTTGCGCTCATAAGAAGTTTTTGCCTCCTAATCTTTGCCTGTAAAACTAGACACAAATAAAAAAAAATAGCTCATACTCCACAGAAGAAAATATCCATAACTTTCTTGTTAGTTCACATTCTGAACTAACAATTCAAGTTGTAATAAACAATACCTCTACTTACCCTGACTCATTTTGGTCACTTGTGCATCTAAAAAAATATAATTATTATATTGCATGTAATGCTTCATTTCACTGTTGAAAAGTGCTAGAAATAACTAACATTATGATTAGCACACAAATTATTGGCACTCACTTTACTGACTTCAGAAGGATGAAGGCTGCATCGATCATGTTGGATTTTTCCCATAATTCATCTGAATCTGGAAGTGACATCTTGAGTTTCCTATTAAAACTGTCTTTAAAAGAAGAAGTCAAACAAGGGGACTCTTTTTCCATCATCCATCTGTCCAGGAAGTGACATCAATGGATTTCCCATCACACATCTGCACATGAAGTGACATCACTGATTTCCCTCCAAATCTGTCTTTAAAAGAAGAAGCCAACCAAGAGGACTAATTTCCCATCATCATTTTTGCTCAGGAAGTTACAGCACTGGATTTCCCATCAACTATCTGCCCATGAAGAAACATCAATGGTTTCCTGATAAAACTCTCTTTAAAAGAAGAAACCAGGCAAGAGGACTCATTTTCCATCATCCATTAGCACAGCAAGCAACATCACAGAATTTCTCATCGTCCATCTGCACAGGGAGTAACATCACTGGATTTCCTATCATCAATCTGCACAGGAAGTGACATGACTGGTTTCTTGCCAAAACTGTCTTCACTTAATTGCGACTGTAGCACAGTTGCTAAGCAATCGGGTGTTACATGTGCACCAATGGCAAACCTCTCCATGCTTGTCTGCATCCCGGCCGTGCCTAGCACCAGGATCTCTGGTTATCCATACTTCTTCTCCACCACAACAATCCATGCCCTGAAACCAATTTACATCTCTTAGAGCTGCTACAATGGCTCGATGCTTAATACTGAAGGGGAATTTTTCTTGCTCCATCTTCCATTTTACATGCATCCCCCCTCATCTATCCACCCCCATGCACCTCACACACCGAACTCACTCAACACACATAAACTCACAATGGCCCCCACTACACTGTGCCCTACCCTGTCCCTCATATTCCTCATCACACTCTCCTTCACTAAACATGTCACAGAAATTTGGAATGTGGTACAAGACAGCTCACCGGAACTGGTTTTCCAGCCCAAAACCTGACTTCCTAATTGGCTCTCATCACTGCCACGGCAATCTCCCGAATACTCTATCACCTTGAACAACACCACCAGCAACGTGGAACACTGGACCTTCAAACTGCTCTCCACTATCTACTACACTCTGAGCAGCACCCCCATTTACTGCTCCATTGGGCCATGCTAGGGATAGGCAGCACCAACTCAGATGTCATCTCTCCCCCAATCCTCAACATCAGCACTTCATCCTCATTGACCACAACTACCACTTAGAAAACTCACTGGTCCCAGCACAAACAGCCTCCTCAAGCACCTGTCCAACTTAGGGCTCAACAAGCCAGTGAAAGGCTCCACACATGCTATCACAACTCCTACTAGATTCCATCTTCATTAGCTTCAGTGACACCATAGAGCACAGGCTCACACCAATAACCTGGCCTGAATACACTCTTGCCAACTTCATCATTCTCATCCCACAACAGCACAGAAACATCATTGCCAAATCATGGTAATGGGACTGGAATATGATCTCAGAAGCATCCTGGTCTTCTGAACTGCTATACCAATGGTATTGATACAACAACTACCTCCCCATATTCATCTCCATCTTCAATGCCTGGATCGCTGCCTGCACAGATACCTTTGCATCTCTAAAGCAAACAGAGGCACAAGAATCAGACCACAAGCAAGCTGGTGCAAGGAAGAGCTCAGACTCACCAAAGACCACTGCAAGCAACTTGATTGCAGATCGAGACACAGCCAGAATGACTCTGACAGGAGCACTTACAAATCCACCCTCAGATGTTGCCACCTGCAAATCAAAGACTCTAAATACTCCACACGCACTGATCGCATTGAAAGCAGTACAACAAGTGCCAATGAAATGTTTGCCATAGGGAAAGACTTCCGCACTCCGACAGCAAGCTCCACTAGCATATCCCCCTGTTAGGACTTTGTCACTCAGCTGCTCCTATTCTTCAACAACAAGACCACCAGCATCTAGAACAACTGTGATTCCCTAGTGCACCCTTCTACCCTTGTAGCCTTCTGGCCTATCTCAACCAACATCCAGATGATCAGCTTGGCCAGCAGCCTACCATCACCTCTCAACAACCATGCAGTCCACACACTCTGGAATACTCTCTGGCCTTCACTCCACCACATCTTCATCAAATGATGGGGCCCCATCAGTGTAGCCCTCACCCCAATCCAAAGTGATTTAGTCATCACACTCACCTACCTAGATGCCTGGAAACACAAACAGCACTTCCCTCCTCAAGAAACACAAAGCAAACTGGAAGATGCTAGCCCAATACAAGCCTATCTCCCTGCTACACTACCCAGCAAAGTTATGGAAAACAAGAGAAACAAATGCCTAACCACCCACCTCAATGTGAAATAAATGCCTAGCCACGGTTATATATCAGAACCACAGGTGCTTCAAGCACCCGTGGCTCAACAACGAGGGCGGAACAACAACCTCGTTCTAACCACTAATGCCTTTACCACGAATGCGTTTACAACAATTTTGCCTTTGTAAACGCATTCCTTGTAAAGGCGTTAGCGATCAGCATGCACGGTTCCAGCATGCTTCCCCCCTAACCCCCCACCCCCCAAAAACTACTGAGACCCCCATCCCCACAAATACCTCAGCCCCCACCCCCAAAATTACCAGAACCCCAACCCCCTCTCCTAAAACCTAAACCACCCCAACCCCCAATCCACCCCTTAAACCTAAACCCTGACTCCCCTCTCCCTCCCTAAACCCTAATCACCCCCGGGCCCCCACCCCACCCCAAAAACTAAAAATACCCGAGTCCCCACCCCGCCCCTAAAACTTAAACACCCCAACCCCAACACACTCCTTAAACCTAAACCCTGACCCCCCTCCCCCAACCCTAATCACTCCAAGCCCCCACCCCACCCCAAAAACTAAAAATACCCCGAGTCCCCACCCCGCTTCTAAAACCTAAACACCCCAACCCCCAACCCACCGCTTAAACCTAAACCCTGACCCCCTCTCCCCATACCCAATCACCCCGAGCCGCCCACCCACCCAAAATAAAACAGCCCCAGTCCCAGCCCAACTTACCTCCTCCTTCACTGCGTCGACTCCGACTCCCTTCTTCTGTACCTTAACCATGCATGTAGGAGGTTCAGACATGCATGGTCAAGGTACCAAAACCAGGAAGTCAGGGAAAACAAAAGCGTTGTTTCGCTTTTGTTTTTCACGACTTCGTGGTTCCGGAGTCGTTCTTCCGGGTGTTTCCCCCTAGCCACCCACATCAATGTGAAACATTTCACAGTACCACTTAGTTTGTATTCAGGCCCAACCACAATATAGAGACAGCCCTCATTGCTGCCAGGAAATATATTTGGATGATCATGGATATAGTTATCATCACGACTCTCACCCTAATGGAGCTTTACACATCCTTTGACATTGTCTTCCATCCCATCCTTAGACAACAACGGCACAAAGCTGGCATCCAAGAACATGCCCTTCACCGGATGTGCTCCTTTTGGGTAGGTCACTTCCGGTAGGTCAGCCTAGCCACCTCAGACATCGCCGACCTTACCCGCAGAGTTCAATAAGGATCTCCACTCAGCCCCACTAAGTACAATACCTACATGACCCTACTTGCCAGTATTATTTGCACCCCTGAAATCAACATCATATCCTATGCTGATTACAACAAGCTCATACTCTCCCTCTCTGATATAATGATAAACACCCAGAACAATTTCTCCACATGCATGACCAAAGTTGCCTGATGGATGAAAGCTATTGGAAAGCTGATAATTAGTAAGGGCAGGTAGGTACCTACACCTTGTAATAGGCCACAATATCACAGAAGGTCCAGTGAATGTCTCAGTAAATTAATCCTTGCTCAACCCTGGGTAGCTTGGCCCACAAGCATTTAGGCTTAACTGAGGAGACAGGTGTGTAAAGCATTTAGGGGCATATTTATGAGCCCCTAGCACCACTGAAGCATCACTTTATGTGATGCTCCAGTGGCGCTAACATCTGCTCCATAGTTACAAGGAGATGTAATGCCACTTTTTGTGGGTAGAGGGGCCAATTCACACCTCATTAAGGTAAGTTGGCTTAGGCTGCCAGAGGCACTACAGGAAAGGGCACTACAGGATTGATTCTGCTAACCTTCAGAAAGAGTTAAATACATCTTTCCCTGTACTAGTTATAATAATTCTAGCACTGGCAAGCAAGGCAGGCCTTCCTTTAAAATGACACCAGACACCACAGTAGTGCACCCATGGGTACACTAACAACACTGGGGTTCCTAAACCTACATGTCCTACCATATTAAATCGACTTACAGGTAATTTGTCAGAGCCAATTATAATTATGCCTAATTAGCATATACCTTTTAAACAGAGCACTGGCCCTGGGACTGGTTAGCAGTGCCCAGGGCACAGTCGGAGTCAGTAGCTACCACTATCAGTCAAAGATTTGCAGGTGATAAGGGCCAAAATGATGACATTCTCACAAGAACCAACCTCAGCTCGAGACAGAAGTAGTAATCTTCAGCAAAAACACCTTTCTATGGAACTCCATCTGGGGGCCTGCTGAACTCAGACCCCCACCCATCCCTGCAATCCATGGAAATAACTTTATAACAGTAATCAGTAGCCAACTCCCCATGTCTGGGCAAGTAAAAAGAATCTTCATTTTCCACACACTCAAGACGATCTTTAAATGGCTGCACACTAGAATTCACAGAGCCGTCACCCATGTCTTCATGACAAACAAACTGGACTACGGCATTGCACTCCATGCCTGATTCAGTGCTCAACTTACCAGAAGGCTCCGGACCATACAAAACTTGGGCCCAGATTTATGAAACGTTTGCACCATCTTTGAGTAATTTTTTTATGCAAAAGTGGCTCAAACCTACTGCCAAATTAATATTTTGCCACTAGATCCATCTAGCATCAAAATGACCAAGTTAGCATACATTTTTGGGAGCGCCAACACACCTTGCACGGTATCGCGACAATGATATGTTAGGTAGGGCAGCGCAGAAGGCGGGAGAGGATCTTTCGACAGTGTGCAACCATCCTAGGGCTCAGGGAACAAGATGTCATCAGGAATTACCATCTGAACAGGGAGTTAGTAGTACGCTTTCTGCACCACACTGCACCAGACATCACTGCAAGGGTGTAAACTCTAATAAACATACCACCCATGACCAAACTCCCCTAAACCCTTGCTATACTTGCCACTTGAAAACCATACCCACCCTAAACCATAAACTTATCCTTGTCACCCAAAAGTCCATACCCACCCTACACCCTAAAATTCCCTTGCCACCCAAAACCCATTGCCACTCAAAACCCATACCAAACCTTAACCCTAAAATTACTGTTGCCACCCAAAAACCCATACCCACCATAAACCCTAAAATTACCCTTGTCACCCAAAAAACGATACCCACCTAAACCCTAAAATTGCCCTTGCCACCCAAACGCCCATGCCAACCCTAAACCCTAAAAATTCCCTTGTCACCTGAAAACAATTTCCTACCCATAACCCTAAAATTACCTTTGCCACCCAAAAACAATATCCACCCTAATCCCTAAAATTGCCCTTGCTTCAGAAAAACACATACTGACCCTAAACCCTAAAATTTACTTTGCCACTCAAAACCCATACTCACCCTGAACCCTAAAAATTCCCTTACCATTCAAAAACACCTAGCAACCACATATCCCAAGATTGCCCTTGCGTCTTAAAACCCAATCCCGCCCTATACCCTAAAAATACCCTTGCCACCCAAAACCCATACCCACCCTAAACCCTACAAATTCCCTCACCACACAAAAACACATACCCACCTTAAACCCTAAAAATTCCCTTGCCACCCAAAACCTAACTCTAAAATTACCATTGCCAACCAAAGACCCATAACCACCCTAACCCTAAAATTATCCTTTCTACCCAAAAACTGATACTCACCCTAAATCCTAAATTTGCCCTTGCTATCCAAATGCCCATACCTACCTTAAACCCTAAAAATGTCCTAGCCATCTGAAAATCCATACCTACCCTAAACCCTAAAGCTAACCCTGACACTCATAAACCCACACCCACCCTAAAATTACCCTTTCCACCTACAAAACATACCCACCCTAATCCTCAAAATATGCTTCACCACTCAAAAACCTGTACCCATCCTAAACCCTAAAGTCACCCTTGCCACCCAAAAACTCATACGCACCCTGAACTCTAAAAATGATCTTCTCACCTAAAAATCCATTCCTACCTTAAAATTACCCTTGCCACCCAAAAACCCAGACCCGCCCTAAACCCTAAAACATCCCTTAGCACCTAAAAGCACATACCAAACCTAACCCCTAAAACTTCCCTTGCCACCTACAAACACACACCCAACCCAAACCCTAAAAAGTTAATTGCCAGCCAAACATCCATTCACATTTTAAAACATAAATGTGTCCTTACAGCTTAAAACCCCATACCCACACAAAACCATAAAATACCACTTGCAACCAAAACCCATACTGACACTCAACCCTTACATTACACTTGCCACTCAAAAACCCATACCGACCCTAAACCATAAAATCACCCTTAGCACACAAAAAACCCATACCCACCCAAACCCCCAAATTAACCTGGCCCCACAAAAAACAATGCCCATCCTAAACCCTAAAAAAACCCTTGCCATCCTAAACCCATACCCACTCTGAACCCTAAGATTACCCTTGTCACTAAAAAACCTCTACCCACCCTCAATCTGAAAAAAAACCACTTACCATACAAAAACCTACACCCACACTAAACCATAACAATTCCCTTAACAATCAAAAACGCATACCCACCTGATACCCTCAAATTGCCCTTGCTTCCCAAAAAACCAAACCCACCTTACCCACAAAAAATTCCCTTGCACCCATATTGTAGAAGGCACATCTGGTGTGCAGTGGGTACCTATGGTAAATACACCTAATACCAGGTCCAGTTATCCCTTATTAGTGTAGTGTAGACAGTGTCTAGAAACCGGGCTCTCTAGAGGTAGCAGTGAATGAGCAGCCAAGGATTATCTAGGAGACAGGCAAAGCTCATGCAATACCACTGTAGTCACACAGTACTCACAGACATGAAAGAAAATGCTCAGTGTTACAAAAATAAAGGTACTTTATTTTGGTGACACAAATATAAAAATACCATAGAAACTATACTGCCTAAGGAGGTAAGTAATACACAAATTATATACACTAGTATGCAGAAATAGGCATAAGAACTGTTAGAAAACAGTGCAATTAGTGAAAATCACAATAGTTAGAAATGGGCCTAGTGGGAGCACAAACCATATACCAGGAAAGTGGAATACAAAAGTCAGTCCCCAACTGAGGCAAGTGTAGGGTGTAGAGAGGAGCTGTGAGTACTAGAAAAGCCCAAAGGTAAGTACTAGAACCCACCCCAGTTACCAGGAAAGCAGGAGTAAATCACAGTAACTTTCCCAGAACACACACAGAAACTAGAAGAATTATGCAAAATCCAGAAGAGACTGCAAGACACCAACAGTGGATTCCTGGACAAGAAGACCTCTGGAAGAAGGGGACCAAGTCCAAGAAGCACAGAAGAGTCCAGGAAGAGCAGAAGCCCCTGCTAACCTGGATGAAGGTGCAAAAGGAGAACCACCGGTGGAGAAGAAAAGTCAGTACTGCACCCAAGAAGACGAAAAAGGGTTCCTGGAGGGTGCAAGTGATGTCCCACACCGGATGGAGGATTGCAGTTGGGTTTGCATCGTCAGAGTCCGCCAACAACCCTTGGCACATGCAAAGCTCGCAGTTAGTGGTAAATGTTGTAGCCCAGGACCAGGAAAGACCAGGTGGACTCTACATAGGAGGAGGAATCAGACAGGGCCCTCAGCAATACAGAGAGCCCACAGAACACCAGGAAGCACACACAGGAGTCCGACAGGATGGGGACAAGAAAGTTGCAGAAGAGGCCTAAAGAGCACTACAACAAAAGCTCCCACGCTGCTTGAGAACCACTCAGGAAGTTGAATGTTGCAGGATAGAGTTCTAGGGGCCAGAGCTACAAGATGCATGAAGGACTGGGAGGAAGGAAGCAACAAGCCTTGTCAGCTGCAAAAAACGTGGTGCATGGGGGTACTGTCTTGCATGGGGAGGCAAGGTCTTATCTCCACCAAAGTGGGACAGCTGGAAGAGAGGACTGTCTTGACCACTTCGGTCCACCACCTGTGATGCAGGATCCATGTAGCTCAGCAGGAGAAGGGTCCACACAGCTGGTTGTCATTACAGTTGGTGTCTGCAGAAGCAGGGGAGTGACTGCTTCACCCTAAGGCAGATTCCTTCGCTCTTCTGATTCAGATTGAAGATGAGACCCTAAATAGCCCTGAAAGGGGGATTGGTCACCTACCCAGGTAAGCACCTATCAGGGGATGGCACTGTCGTCACCTCCTGGCACTGGCCACTGAGATGCTCCTAGAGTTACCTGCCAACCTTGAATCCAAGATGGCTAAATCTAGGGATCCTCTGGAGGAGCTTTGAGAACCACCCCTGGGGTGGTGATGGACAGGGGAGTGGTCACTCCCCTTTCCTTGTCCAGTTTCGTACCAGAGCAGGGACTGGGGGTCCCTGAATCAATGTAGATTGGTTTATGCAAGGAGGGCACCAAATGTGCCCTTCAAAGCATTTCCAGTGGCTTGGGGAGGCTACCCCTCCCAAGACTATAACACCTATTTCCAAAGGGAGAGGGTGTAACTGTAGGAGGCTGGCCTGGCTTATAGTGGTCACCTGATGGTACTTACACCTTGTGCCAGGTCCAGTTATCTCTTATTAGTAGATTAGTAGTGTTCTAGCAGCTTAGGCCGATAGAGGTAGCTATAGAAGAGCAGCTTAGGCTGAACTAGGAGTCATGCAAAGCTCCTACTATACCACTTATATAGCACTATATCATAAGAAACAGAATACTCAGAGTTACTTAAAATAAAGGTACTTTATTTTAGGGACAATGTGTCAAAGATATCTCAGAGGATATACTCCCTTAGGAGGTAAGTAAAATACACAAAATATACACACAAACCAAAATCAGGTAAGTAAACTATTTAGAAAAGTAGTGCAAGCACTGTAGAATACAATAGGATGCAATAGGCCTAGGGGCAATACAAACAATATACTCCAAAGTGGAATGCAAACCACGAATAGACCCCAGACCTAGTGTAGTGTGTAGATGGTCGCTGGGAGTGTAAGAACACACTAAGGGTGTCCAAGATAACCCACCCCAAGACCCTGAAATGTTACCCTACTACCCCAGAAACACAGTAAAGTCGTGATAGGGGATTCTGCAAAAACAACAACTGACTGCAAAGCACTGAAGACGGATTCCTGGACCTGATGACCTGCAAAGGAAGGGGACCAAGTCCAAGAGTCACACAAGTGTCCGGGGGGGCAGGAGCACACTAAACCCCCGGATAAAGGTGCAAAATTGCTGCCTCTGGGTGGAAGAAGCTGAAGATTCTGCAAAAACGAAAGGTGTCAGGAGCTTCTCCTTTGCACAGACGATGTCCTACAGCGTGCTGGAGGAAGCAGAGTTGCTTCCACACAGAAAGACCGCAAACAGGCCTTGCTAGCTGCAAGAGTCACAGTTGAAGAAAATGGGTACTGCCTGGGCCCAGGGAGGACCAGGAGGTCGCCCCTTGGAGGAGGAGACAGAGGGGGTGCTCAGCAGCACAGAGAGCCCATGCAGAAGAAGGCAGCACCCGCAGAAGTACTTGAATAGGCATTCAAGATAGCTGAGCATGGCGGTCCTCTCAACACTACAAAAGAGGGTCCCACAAAGCCGGTGGTCAACTCAGCGAGTTGAGCAATGCAGAAAGGAGAGCTGGGGACCTGGGCTATGCTGTGCACGAAGGATTCCTTGAAAAAGTGCACAGAAGTCCTAGCAGCTGCACTTCACCCAGTACACAGGATTACTGTCTGGCATTGGGAGGCAAGGACATACCTCTACCAATTTTGCACAGAAGGACCTCTGGACTGTCGGGGTCACTAGGATCCAGCTCTTGTGTTCCAGGGACCACTCTCGTCGAGATGAGAGGGAACCCAGAGGACCAGTGATGCAGAAGTTTGGTGCCTGCGTTAGCAGGGGGAAGATTCCGTCGACCCACTGGAGATTTCTTCTTGGCTTCCAGTGCAGGGTGAAGGCAGACAGCTCTCAGAGCATGCACCACCAGGAAACAGTCGAGAAAGCCGGCAGGATTAGGCGCTAGAATGTTGCTGGTAGTCTTCTTGTTACTTTGTTGCAGTTTTGCAGGTGTCCTGAGCAGTCAGCGGTCGATCCTTGGCAGAAGTCAAAGAGGGAGATGCAGAGGAACTCTGGTGAGCTCTTGCATTCGTTATCTGACAAGAAACCCACAGAAAAGACCCTAAATAGCCCTCAGAGGAGGATTGGCTACCTAAACAGGTGACAACCTATCAGGAGGGGTCTCTGACATCATCTGCTGGCACTGGCCACTCAGAGGCCTCCATTGTGCCCTCACACCTCTGCATTCAAGATGGCAGAGATCTGGGACACACTGGAGGAGCTCTGGGCACCACCCCTGGGGCGGTGATGGACAGGGGAGTGGTCACTCCCCTTTCCTTTGTCCAGTTTTGTGCCAGAGCAGGGGCTGGGGGATTCCTGAACTGGTGTAGACTGGTTTATGCAAGGAGGGTACCATCTGTGCCCTTCAAAGCATTCCCAGAGGCCAGGAGATGCTACTCCTCCCACCCCTTAACACCTATTTCCAAATGGAGAGGGTGTAACATTCTCTCTCAGAAGAAATCCTTTGTTCTGCCTTCCTGGGACTGGGCTGCCCAGACCCCAGGAGGGCATTAACCTGTCTGTGGGTTGGCAGCAGGGGTAGCTGCTGTGAAAACCCCAGAGAGCTAGTTTGGCAGTACCCGGGTTCCATGCTGGAGCCTCAGGGATGCATGGGATTGGCACCCCAATACCAGATTTGGCATGGGGGGACAATACCATGATCTTAGACATGTTACATGGCCATATTCGGAGTTACTATTGTGAAGCTACATATAGGTATTGACCTATATGTAGTGCACGTGTGTACCAAACAGGTATGGTCTCAACTTTTTCAGTGCCCAGACCACCGCAAAAGCCTCCCTCTCTATGGCAGACCAACGCTTTTCTCTAGGGGTCAACCTCCTGCTGATGAAAGCAACAGGTTGATCCTGGTCGTCAGTGTTAAGCTGTGATAGCACTGCCCCAACCCCTAATTCAGAAGCATCAGTCTGGACTATGAATTTCTTGTAGTAGCAAGGGCTTTTTAGGACAGGTGCAGAGCACATGGCCTGGTTTAGCTCATAAAAAACCCTTTTGACAGCTAGCTGTCCACAATACTTTTTTAGGCATCTTCTTACTAGTGAGGTCATTAAGAGTAGCTGCAATGGAGTCATAGAACTTAATGAACCTCCTATAGTACCCTGTGAGGCCTAGAAAGGCTCTCACCTGGGTTTGAGTTGTAGGGGGAGCTCATTCCATAATGGTCTGGATCTTCCCCTGCAGTGGTGCAATCTGTTCCCCACCTACCAGGTGGCTCAGATAAACCACTTTCCCCTGCCCTATCTGGCACTTTGAAGCCTTGATAGTGAGGCCTGCCTTTTGCAGGGCCTACAGAACTTTCCACAGGTGGACCAGGTGCTCATCCCAGGTGGAGCTAAATCATCTAGATATGCTGCACTAAAAGCTTCTAAACCTTGCAGGACTGTGTTCACCAACCTTTGAAAAGTGGCAGGTGCATATTTATAACCAAATGGCATCACAGTGAACTGATAGTGCCCTCCAATGGTGCAAAATGCAGTTTTAGGTTTTGCATCTTCTGATAACTTAATTTGCCAATACCCTGTAGTTAAGTCAAAATTGCTAAAATACTTGTCAGAAGCCAGTGTATCTATGAGCTCATCTGCCCTGGGTATAGGGTGAGCATCAGTCTTGGTCACTTGATTGAGACCTCTGTAGTCAACACAACACACAAAACCTAATTTCTCTTTTACCATCCTTACTGTGAGGTTTTGGGACAAGCACCACTGAGCTAGCCCATGGGCTTTCTGAGGGCTCAATCACTCCTAAGTCCAGCATTTTCTGTACCTCTTGTTTTATGCAGTCCCTGACATGGTCAGGCTGCCTATAAATCTTACTTTTGACAGGTAAACTGTCTCCAGTATTGATTGTGTGCTCACACCAAGTAGTGGTACCTGGTATCAGTGAGAAGAGTTCAGAAAATTGGCTTAGGAGATTTACACAGTTGTCCTTCTGCTCAGCAGTAAGGCAATCTGGAAGCACCACTCCCTCCACTAAGCCATCAGCTTCAGTGGTGGAGAAGAGATCTTTTCTTCCTGTCTGTCATCAGATGACATGAGCAGGGTTAAGGTCAGCCCTGTTATAGTAGAGTTTTAGACGATTGACATGGAACACCCTAAGGGGACTCCTGGCAGTGCCCAGGTCTACCAAGTAGGTAACCTCACCTTTTTCTCAATAATTAGATGGGGTCCACTCCATTCGTCCTGGAATGCTCTTGGGGCCACAGGCTCCAATACCCACACCTTCTGTCCTAGGTGGTACTGGGTCAGGACAGCCTTCTGGTCATGCCATTGCTTTTGCAGCTCCTGGCTGGCCTGAAGGCTTTTACTGGCCTTTTTCATGTACGCAGCCAGTCTTGATCTTAGGCCAAGTACATAGTCCACAATGTCTTGTTTAGGAGCTTTTAAAGGTTGTTCCCAACTCTCCTTTACAAGTGCAAGGGGACCTCTCGCAGGGTGCCCAAAGAGGAGTTCAAAGGCCCACTCCTTTTTGTGGTACTTCCCTGTAAGCAAAAAGGAGGCATGGCAACAGGACATCCCATCTCCTTCTGAGTTTCTCAGGGTGTCCCATTATCATACCTTCGAGAGTTTTATTAAACCTCTCAACCAGACCATTTGTTTGTGGATGATAAGGAGCAGTGAACTTGTATGTTACACCACACTTCTTCCACATTGCTTTGAGGTATGCAGACATGAAGTTACTACCTCTGTCTGATACAACTTACTTAGGGAAGCCCACTCTGGAAAAGATTCCCAGTAGGGCCTTTGCCACTGCAGGAGCTGTAGTGGTCCCTAAGGGTATTGCTTCAGGATACTTAGTGGCATGTTCCAATACCACAAGGATAAACCTATTGCTTGAAGCTGTTGGAGGGTCAAGGGGGCCAACTATGTCAACCCCTACCCTTTCAAAGGGCACCCCAACCACAGGAAGTAGAATTAAGTGGGCCTTAGGTGTGCCACCAGTCTTGCCACTGGCTTGGCAGGTCACACAAGAGCGACAAAACTCTTTGGTGTCCTCTGACATATGAGGCCAGTGAAACAAGGGAACAAGCCTGTCCCAAGTTTTACTTTGGCCCAAATGCCAAGCCAAAGGAATGTCATGTGCCAAGGTTAGAAGAAACTCCCTATCCACAAAGGGATGACTAATCTCCTGGCATCTCCAGGTTTTGGGTCCCTTGTCTCAGTATACAGGAAGTTGTCTTCCCAATACACCTTATGGCTATCAATGACATCCCCATTCTGCTGTTTGACAACTTGCTGTCTCAAAACCACTAGTGCGGGACAGGTCTGTTGTGCCACACTCAGCTCTACCCTAGCAGGCTCCCCTGCACCCAAAAGCTCAGCAGTGTCTGCTGCCAGCTCATCTGGTGTAGGTTCTGTACAGGGAGAGGATTCCTCTTCCTCAAAAGGGGAATCTTCTGGAGAAGAGGGAGGGATAGAGGGCAAGGATTTACCCTTACTACCCCTAGCTTTTGGGAGCACTTGGTCCATTGTTCCAGGATCCAAATTTCCCTGTCCTTTTTCCTTTTTGCCTGAGCCCTTGTCAAAGCAAAAATATGCCCACGAATGCCAAGCATTGCTGCATGAGTCTCCAACTCCACTTCAGCCCAAGCTGATGTCTCCAAATCATTGCCTAGTAAGCAATCTACAGATAATTCAGTGGCTACCACAACTTTCTTTGGACCACTAACCCACCCCCCAGTTGAGATTCACAACAGCCATGGGGTGGCTAAGTGTGTTATTGTGAGCATCAGTCACTTGGTACTGCTGACCAAGTAGGTGTTGATCAGGGTGAACCAGTGTCTCTATCACCATAGTTACACTGGCTCCTGTATCCCTGTAGGCCTCAACCTCAACACCATTTATTAGGGACAGTTGCTTGTACTTACCCATATTAAGGGGACAAGCAACCAAGATGGCAAAGTCAATACCACCTTCAGAGACTAAAACAGCCTCTGTCGTCTCCCTAGCAAGACCAACCCCAACTACATTACCAATGGTGAGCCCAGCTACACCCTTTGATTGGCTATTTGTAGTATTCTTCCCACCATCACTGCTATTACTTGGGGCACTAGAGGACGCAGTTGGGGTTGTGGTAGTGGGAGCCTTGGTGTTTTTCTTTGGACAAATGGAATCACTTGCCCAATGGCCTTTACTTTTACATAAATAACACCATGGCTTCTTTTGATTGTTAGAAGAGGATTTGGACCCACCTCCCCCAGAGGATTTTTTTGGGCCTGATGAAGACTCAGAGTTCTTTTTATCTTTGTCCCCATCCTTGTCAGAAGACTTACCATCGTTCTTCTTGCCATCCTTGTCACCACCTGTATGAGATTTTCTGCTCACTCTTGTTCTGACCCATTTGTCTGCCTTCTTTGCCAATTCTTGGGGAGAGGTCAGATCTGAGTCTACCAAGTACTGATGCAACAAGTCAGACACATAATTATTCAAAATATGCTCTCTCAAAATACGATTATACAGGCTTTCATAGTCAGTCACCTTACTGCCATGTAACCATCCCTCCAAGGCCTTCATTGAACAGTCTACAAAGTCTGTCCAGTCTTTAGAATACTTTTTTTCTGGTATCTCTGAACTTTATCCTGTATTGTTCAGTGGTTACGCCAAATCCATCTAAGACTGCAACTTTCAAAACTTTGTAGTTGTTGGCATCACTCTCCCTGACAGTAAGGAGTCTGTCCCTACCTTTGCCATTGAAAGATAGCCACAAGGTATCAGCCCACTGCCTTCGAGGGACCAACTGTATCATACAGGCCCTCTCAAGTGCAGAAAACCACTTGTTTATGTCATCCCACTCCTTGTAAGGGTGGACAATTTTGTGCAGGTTCCTTGAATCAGTTTCTCTTACAGGATGACTATCAAGAATACTGCAGCTGACCACCATGGGGAACTAACCCCAACTTCTGTCTTTCCTTCTCTACATCTAGGGACTCCCTGTTTAAGGCCAACTGCTGCTGTCTCAGCTTTAGTCTGGACTCTTCCAACCTCAGCTTTCCGAGTTCCCTGTCTAGGGTGTTATCCTCAGGGTCAGAGGCTTGGGAATTCTCTGACACAGAGGTTATGTGGGAATGGGCAGAAGTGGACCTATCTCTAGCTACCTGTACTCTAGTTACCTGGCCTTTTGGAGTGAAAGGTGCCCTACTAGTGTGTGACCCCCTCCCACTACCTGCTTCTCTAGATGGCCTGTTAGTAGAAAGGTCTTTGGGAGTACCCTCCCCAGAGTCCTCTGGGCCCTCCCCTGATTCTATCTGGGTACCCTCCTCCTCTACCTCCTGATCTTGGGTGGGACCAGACTGGTTCTGGTCACTTTCAAGCAAACAACTAAGGAGGAGATCTTTGGTAGGGTTCCTACCAATCCCTAAACTTCTTTCTAGGCATAGACCCCTCAAACTTTTAAAGTTCAAATTGTCATAAGTTATCTGTACAACTTTGGGAGTGGCCTCTACTACAGACATAGTTGCAAGAAAGAGTTTAGAGGAGAGAGAAAAAGTGTAGAACCTTTTAAAGAAAAGTGAAACACTTTTTCAAACTTTTCAAAAGTTTTTAGAAAGTTTTTAAGAGAGAAAGTTAGACTGTTTAGGTAAACTGTGTATATTTCTAAGTATTTGGAATATGGTTTTCTTATGAAAAGCACCAATGACAAAGTGGTAAAGCAGTTACAAGTACTTATCCCACTGCTGCACCACCAATGTAGGATGCTGGCCTGGCTTATAGTGGGTAGCTGAAGGTACTTACACCTTGTGCCAGGTCCAGATATCCCTTATTAGTAGATTAGTAGTGTTCTAGCAGCTTAGGCTGATAGAGGCAGCTATAGCAGAGCAGCTTAGGCTGCAAAGCTCCTACTATACCACTTATATCATATAGGTACTATATCATAAGAAAGACAATACTCAGAGTTACTAAAAATAAAGGTACTTTATTTTAGGTACAGTGTGCCAAAAATATCTCAGAGGATATACTCCCTTTGGAGGTAAGTAAAATGCACAAAATATACATACAAACCAAAACCAGGTAAGTAAAACAGTCAGAAAGTAGTTCAAACACTGTAGAATACAATAGGATGCAATAGGCTTAGGGGCAACACAAACCATATACTAAGAAAGTGGAATGCGAACCACAAATGGACCCCTAGGCTAGTGTAGTGCATAGAGGGTCACTGGGAGTGTAATAAAACACTAAGGGTGTTCAAGATACTCCATCCCAAGACCCTGGAAAGTAGGAGTAAAGTATTACTTTTCCTCAGAAACACACTAAACTTGTGATAGAGGATTTTGCAAAGACCACAACAGACTGCAAAGCACTGAATACGGATTCCTGGACCTGAGGACCTGCAAAGGATGGGGACCAAGTCCAAGAGTCGCTAAAGTGTCCAGGAGGGGCAGGAGCCCACTAAACCCCAGATGAAGGTGCAAAATGGCTGCCTCTGGATGGAAGAAGCTGAAGATTCTCAACAACTAAAGGTGCTAGGAACTTCTCCTTTGTGCAGAAGATGTCCCACGGAGTGCTGGAGGATGCAGAGTAGTTTTTTTGGCAAAAGGCTGCAAACAAGCCTTGCTAGCTGCAAGAGTCACGGTTGAAGAAAAAAGGTGTTGCCGGGGCTCAGGAAGGACCAGGATGTCGCCACTTGGGAGAGGAGACCCTCAGCAACGTAGAGAGCCCATGCACAAGAAGGTAGCACCCGCAGAAGTCCTTGAACACGGTTTCAAGAAGTCTGAACACTTCGGTTGTCTCAACACTACAAAAGCGGGTTCCACAATGCCAGAGGTCAACTCAGGGAGTTGAGCAATGCAGGACGGAGTGATGGGGACCTGTGCTTGGCTGTGCACAAAGGATTCCTTGGAAAGGTGCACAGAAGCCCTAGCAGCTGCAGTTCACGGTGCCCAGGATTACTGTCTGGAGAGGGGAGGCAAGGACTTACCTCCTCCAAATGTGGACAGTTCGACCACTTTACAGTCTGGTTCACTTGGGTCCACCACCTGTGTTCCAGGGGCCACGCTCGTCAGGATGAGAGGAGTACCAGTGGCACAGAAGTTTGGTGCCTGCTGGAGCAGGGGTAAGATTCTGTCGACCCACAGGAGATTTCTTCATGGCTTCCAGTGCAGGATGAAGACAGGCAGCCCCCCAAAGCATGCACCACCAGGAAACAGTCGAGAACGCCGGCAGGATTAGGCGCTACAATGTCGCTGGTAGTCTTCTTGCTACTTTGTTGCAGTTTTGCAGGTGTCATGGAGCAGTCAGCTGTTGATCCTTGGCAGAAGTCGAAGAGGGAGATGCAGAGGAACTCTGGTGAATTCTTGCAAGTCGTTAACTGAGGAAAAGCCCACTAGAGAGACCCTAAATAGCCCTCAGAGGAGGATTGGCCGCCTAGTCAGGTAAGCACCTATCAAGAGAAGTCTCTGATGTCACCTGCTGGCCCTGGCCACTCGGAGGCCTCCAAAGTGCCCTCACACCTCTGCATCCAAGATGGCAGTGGTCCGGGACACACTGGAGGAGCTCTGGGCACCACCCCTGGGGTGGTGATGGACAGGGGAGTGGTCCCTCCCTTTTCCTTTGTCCAGTTTCACGCCAGAGCAGGGACTGGGGATTCCCTGAACCGGTGTAGACTGGCTTATGCAAGGAGGGCACCATCTGTGCCCTTCAAAGCATTTCCAGAGGCTGAGGGACGCTACTCTTCCCCAGCCCTCAACACCTATTTCCAAATGGAGAGGGTGTAACACCCTCTCTCAGAGGAAATTCTTTGTTCTGCCTTCCTGAGACTGGGCTGCCCAGATCCCAGGAGGGCAGAACCCTGTCTGTGGGTTGGCAGTAGCGGTAACTGCAGAGAAAACCCAGAGAGATGGTTTGGCAGTACCCGGGGTCCACAGCGGAGCCCCGGGGATGCATGGGATTGGCACCCCAATACCAGATTTGGCATAGGGGGACAATTCCATGATCTTAGATATGTTACATGGCCATATTTGGAGTTACCGTTGTGAAGCTACAAATAGGTATTGACCTATATGTAGTGCACGCAAGTAATGGTGTCCCCACACTCACAAAGTCTGGGGAAATTGCCCTGAACTATGTGGGGGCACCTTTGCTAGTGCAAGGGTGCCCTTACACTTAGTAACTTTGCACCTAACCTTCAGCAAATGAAGGCTAGACATATAGGTGACTTATAAGTTAGTTAAGTTCAGTGAAAATGGCTGTGAAATAACGTGTGCGTTATTTCACTCAGGATGCAGTGGCAGTCCTGTGTAAGATTTGTCTGAGCTCCCTATGGGTGGCAAAAGAAATGCTGCAGCCCATAGGGATCTCCTGGAACCCCAATACCCTGGGTACAAGGTACTATATATAGTGTGCCAATTACAATTGGTAAAAATGGTCACTAGTCTATAGTGACAATTTTAAAGGCAGAGAGAGCATAAGCACTGAGGTTCTGGTTAGCAGAGCCTCAGTGACACAGTTACTCACTAAACAGGTACACACATTCAGTCCACAAACTATGAGCACTGGGGTCCTGGCTAGCAGGATCCCAGTGCGACAGGCAAAAACAAACTTACATATATGTAAAAATGGGGGTAACATGCCATGCAAGATGGTACTATCCTACAACTGCGTATTGTCTTTCTTGTGTGTGAGTACCGTGTGACTACAGTGGTACAGCAAGAGCTTTGCATGTCTCCTAGTTCAGCCGTGGCTGCTCTACCTACAGCTACCTCTAGATAGCCTGGCTTCTAGACACTGTCTACCTTTCACTAATAAGGGATAACTGGATATGGTATAAGATGTAAGTACCTTTGGTACCCACTACAAACCAGGCCACCCTCCCACATTGGTGGTGCAGCGGTGGGATAAATACTTGCAATTGCCTTATCACTCTGTCACTGGTGCTTTCCATGAGAAAGTGTACTCTGCGCTTAGAGCTATACATAAGTATACCTAGCAGTCTCACTTTCACTCTACAAACTTGTAAAAAGTTTGATAAAGTAGGTATTTTCCTTTTCTCAACTTTACTCCAACTTTTCTATCACTTTGTCTTTCTCTGAGGCCACGCCGAGGGTTATCAAAACCACTTATGAGAACCTAAACTATAAATGTTTAAGGGGGTTTTGCTTAGAGAGAAGCATAGGGAATGGGAAGAACTGCAACAAAGATTTCCTTTTGAACCTCCTTCTCCAGGAAGACCAATAAAGAGGAGGAGGGAGATTCTAACCAGGTAAATTCAGGAGAGGGTCCTGAAGATCTAGGAGAGGGTCCTTCCACAGATCTTTCCACTAACAAACCTCCTAGTGTAGCTGGTAGTGGGAAGGGGTCACACTCAGGTAGGGTTTCCTTCACACCTAGAGGCCAGGTAGCTAGGGTTACAGAAGTTAGGGAAAGATCAATCTCTGCTCACTCCCATGTCATTTCAGTCTCAGAAGTGTCAAACACATCCAACCCTGAGGACAATACCCTAGATAGGGAACTCAGAAAGCTGTGGTTGGAGGGGGCCAGACTGAGGCTGCAACAGCAACAGTTGGCATTAGATAGGGAATACCTATCTGTGGAAAGGGAAGGACAGGGGTTGGGGTTAGTTCCCCATGGTGGCAGCAGCACTGAAAGTTTCAGAAGTTATGAGGTCAGGGAGGACAACATCAACTCCAAAAACATACATAAGAATGTACCCCCATACAAGGTGGGGGATGATATCCAAAAGTGGTGTGCTGCACTTGACAGGGCCTGTAAGGTTCAATGGGTCCCTCAGAAGTAGTGGGCTGCTATACTTTGGTTGTTTTTCTCTGACAAAGGGAGGGACAGACTCCTCACTGTTAGGGAGGAGGACTCAGACAATTACAACATTCTCATAAATGCACTCATTGATGGTTTGGGGCTCACGGCAGAGCAGTACAGAATTACGTTCAGGGAAACCAAGAAAGAATCTCAACAAGACTGGGTTGACTTTGTGGATTGTTCTGTCAAAGCTCTAGAAGGTTGGTTACATGGCAGTATAGTGTCTGATTACCAAGGTCTGTATAATCTGATTTTAAGAGAGCATATACTGAATAGTTGTGTGTCTGATTTTTACACCAGTATCTTGTGGACTTAGATCTGACCTCTCCCCAAGAATTGGGAAAGAATACAGACAAATGGGTCAGAAAAAGGGTGAGCAGAAAGGCTCATACAGCGGGTGACAAAGAAAAGAAGAAAGATGGTGAAAAATCTCAGGATAAGCATGGGGATCAAAATAAATATAAAGATCCTTCTTCAGGTCCACAACACTCCTATGGGGGTGGGGATAAATCATCTTCCTCTTATTCACACTCTACATACAATAAAAAGCCCTTGTGCTATGTGTGCAGAGGCAAAGGCCATAGGCCAGGGGATAAGTCCTGCCCGGTAAAAGACCCTGAGCCTTCCACCACTAATACATCCATTTCAAACTCTAGTGCCCCTAGCAGTAGTAGTAATAGTGGTGGGATTACTGACAATAGTCAAGGTGTAGTTGGGTCCATTATGAAAACTGGGGTAAATATAGAAACTCCCAAAACAGTTACTGTCACACTTGGTAGCATTGGCCTTGCCACCTTGGCTGCTTGTCCCCTTAACATGGACAAGTACAAGCAGTCAATTCTCATAAATGGTGTTGAGCCCCAGATGCCATTATCACTTTGGTGACTGCACAACACCTTCTTGGACAGAAGTACCAAGTTACTGATGTTAACAACTCCACTCAGTCTCTCCCTTTAGCTGTAGTGCTACTTAGTTGGGGTGGAGTTACTGGCCCAAGGGAGGTGGTGATATCACCTCGCTTACCTATAGACTGTCTCTTAAGTAATGACCTGGAAGCCTCAGATTGGGCTGATGTGGAGTTTAGGACCCATACATTTGTGCTGGGTTTCCCTGAGGAATTGCTTCCCCTAATTTCCAGTGAAATGAAAAAGCAAAGAAGAGAAGGAGCCCTGAAGCCTCAGGATCCTCCTCATCCCACAGGTAAAAAGGGTATCAAGGTAACCCTTACCCACCCTACCACTGAGGATACCATTCCTGTGGTGGGAGAAACCTCTCCTGGGTGTAACCTGTACCAAGTGAGCCCACAGCTGCCACAGCTGAACTCCCAGGGGTAAAAGTCCCTCTCGGCAGAACCACTAAAGCAGATAGGCAAAACTACACTGTTTTAGTAAATTTGAAGCAACCCTCCGGCCTTCCCAGAGCAATGTTAGTGTAGCTGCCCTGCACTACCTGTAAACACATAGGACAGCAGCCCTGACCTTGTGTGGAGCCTATAGGACAGCAGCCCTATCCTGCTCCAACCCAAAAGAAACAGCAACCCTGTTTTCTGTTTCAGCCATTTGGACAACCTTCTGCCCAGCTATGGCCTTGCTGAGACAGCATCCCTGTCTAGCATTTTCATCCTTAGGACAGCAGCTCTGTCTTGACATAGGATCAGTAGAACAGTCCCACTGCCCCACTTTGAACCTTACAAATAGAGAATCTGAGAATATGCACTTGCACTGTTTTCTACATAGAAATCTCCAAACAGGGTGGATTACATCCCCACATGGAAGTAACCATACAGTGGATGATAAAGGGAGTAACCACTCTATTGCAGATCTTCTCTCCACTTATCACCACGTACACAATAAAGTTTCAACTGCCCAAGGTTAGCATTATTGGCCTTCATTTGGGAGGAGGAGGTTATGTGAGAAAGTAGCCTCTTTCTAGCATGGTTACCCCAATTTTTGGCCTGTTTGTCAGTGTTTGTCAGTGTGTTTTTACTGTCTCACTGGGATCCTGCTAGTCAGGACCCCAGTGCTCATAGTTTGTGGCCTACATGTCAGTATGTTTTACTGTTTGTCAGTATGCTTGACTGTGTCACTGGAGTCCTGCTAACCAGAACTCCAGTGCTTATGCTCTCTCTGATTCCAAATTTGTACTTACATACTGGTAACGCAGTATTACACTCCAATTTGGCATACTGGACCCCCCCCCATTAAAAGTCCCTAGTATATGGTACCTAGGTACCCAGGGCATTGGGGTTCCAGGAGATCCTCACTGGTTGCAGCATTTATTTTGCCATCCATAAGGAGCTCATACAAAGACTTCTTCAGGACTGCCACTGCAGTCTGGATAAAATAGTGCAAGCACTATTTCACAGCCATTTTCACTGTACCAGGTAAATTATGTCACCTATGTGTCTAGCCTTCAGTTCCTGATGGTTAGGTGCAAATTTACTGCGTGTTGGCCCCATGTTGTCCAGGACAAATTACCTGGACTTCGTGAGTTCAGGGATGCCATTATAAGTGTGCACTACATATAGGTCAACACATATATGTAGCTTCATAATGGTAACTCCAAATATGGCCATGTGAGGGGTCTAGGATTGAGAAATCATACCCAAATCTGATCCTGGTATTAGGGAATCAATTCCAGCTGCTGTCACCTCACAGACTGGTTTCTGCCCTCCTAGGGATTGAGCAGGTCAATCCCAGGAAGGCATAACAACGCATTTCCTTTAGGAGAGGTTTGTTACACTCTCTCCCAATGGGAAATAGGTGTTACAGGCATGGGAGGTGTATCCTCCCAGAGCCTCTGGAAATGCTTTGAAGGGCACAAATAGTGCTCCCTTTGCATAATCGAGTCTACAACATTTCAGGGACCTCCAGTCTCTGCTCTGGTGCAAATTTGGACAAAGGAAACGGGAGTGACCACTGCCCTGGCCATCACAACCTGAAGGTGGTGCAAAGAGCTCCTCCAGAGTGTCCCTGGGTTCTACCATCTTGTTTTCAGGATGGTCGGGGAACTCTGGGAGCATCTGAGTGGCCAGTGCCAGCAGGTGACGTTAGAGACCCCTCCTGATAGGTGCTTACCTGGTTAGGTGACCAATCCCCCTCTCAGGGGTATTTAGGGTCTCTCCTTTTTGTGTTCCTAAGATTCAGTTTTGCAATTTTCCAGCAGGACTCCTCTGCAACCTCAGATTCACCTTCTACCTTCGGATCAACCACAGAACTGCAACAAAGTATCCAAGAAGGCTACTGCAACTCTGTAACTCCAGCTCCTGTCAGCAACTGCAACAGTTTACAGGTTGTGCACACTCTGAGGACTGCCTGTCTTCATCCTGAACTAGAAGGACTGAAGGAATCTCCCGTGGAGTGACAGAGTCACTTCCGTGCTTCAGGAGGCACCTCTCTGCAGTGACAACCGGTACTCAAGGACTCCTCTCCTGGCAATGAGTGTAATCCCTGGAACACAGGTGATGGACTGAAGTGATCCTAACTGTAGAAATGTCCAGCAGTCCAAATTTGGTGGAGATAACAGCTTGCCTCCCCAAGCCAGCGAGTACCCCTGTGCACCACATGTTTTGCAGTTCCTAGGGCTTCTGTGTGCTTTTCCAAGAAATCCTTCATGCACAGTGTAGCCCAGGTCCCCAGCACTCAATCCTGAAACACTTAACTCCCTGAGTTGTTCTCTGGGGGTGTGGGATCCCTATGTGTAGTGCTGCAACGTCTGCATTTTGCAACTCCTTTGTTGCCATCTCGTGGGACTCCTGTGGGTGCTGCCTGGTCTTCTGAAGTGCTGAGAGCCCCCTCTGTCTTCTCAGTCTGAGTTGAGAGCCCTAAGTCCCTCCTGGGCCCAGGTAGCGCCTTTTCCCACCAACCACAACATTTGCATGAGGCAAGGCTTGTTGGCAGAATCCAACGACGAAAACCAGCCTGCATCCAATGACTCGACGTGGGACTTCTCTTGCACCAAGCAGGAACCTGCAGCTGTCTTCTTTGGTGCATTTCTGACTTTTTCTTGCAACAGAAGAGTCAGCTTTTGCACCTTCATTCGGGTTAGCAGGGGCTCCTGTTCTTCCTGGACTCTTTGTCTGTTCTTGGACTTGGTCTCCTCTCTCAACAGATCTTCAGGTCCAGGAATCCATTGTTAGTGTCCTGCAGTCTTGCTTGGTTTTTTAATAATCTTCTACCACGACTTCTAGTCTGTTCTGAGGAAACTTGCTGTACTTTACTTCTGTTTTCCTGGGCTCTGGGGTGGGGTACTTTACTTACCTTTGGTGTTATCTTATACTCCCCGCACCTCTTTACACACTACTCTTGCCTAGGTGGGGAACCGACTTTCGCATTCCACTATTTTAGTATAAGGTTTGTGTTGCCCCTAGGCCCATTCTAGCCCATGATGATTTTCACTAGTTGCACTATTTTGTAATTGTCTACGTACCTGATTTTGGTTACTAGTGTATGTGTGTTACGTACCTCCTAAGGGAGTATAGCCTCTAAGTAATTTTTGGCCTTGTGTTACTAAAATAAAGTACCTCTATATTTGGTAACACTGAGTATTGTCTTTCTTGTGTATGAGTACTGTGTGACTACAGTGGTATTGCAAGAGCTTTGCATGTCTCCTAGTACAGCCTTGGCTGTTCTGCCTACAGCTACCTCTAGAGAGCCTGGCTTCTAGACATGTCACTAATAAGTGATAACTGGACCTGGTATAAGGTGTAAGTACCTGTGGTACCCACTACAAACCGGGCCAGCCTCCTACAAGGGAAGACTTATAAGTGACTTGGTGCAGTGAAAAAGGCAGTGAAAGGGTGCTTGCACCTTTTCACACAGGCTGTAATGACAGTCCTGCAGAAGCCTTTGCATGGGTTCCTTATGGGTAACACAAAATATGCTGCAGCCCAAAGGGATCCCCTGGAACCTCAATGCCCTAGGTACCTATTTACCATATACTAGGGACTCTAAAGGGGGCACCAATATGCCAATTGTGGGTGAAATACAGAGTTTTGGAAGAGAGAACATAATCACTGGGGTCCTGGTTAGAAGGATCCCAATAAACACAGTCAAACACACTGACATCAGGCAGAAAATGGGGGTAACTATGCCAAGAAAGAGGGTAGTTTCCTACACAACCTCTCTCCCAAACAAGGGACAAGAAGGCTAACCTTGCCCAGATGAGTCTTCCTTGTTAAGTGGAAATATCTGGAGAGTCCATCGGCATTGGAGTGGTTACTCCCAGGACTATGTTCCACTGTAAAGTCCATACCCTATAAGGAAATGGACCACCTCAACAAGGTTTTCTCCTTTCAGCTGTTTGAGCCATAAGGGAGGTTTGTGATCTTTTTGAAAAATGACTTGAGTACCAAAGAGGTATGGTCTCAACTTCTTCAAGGCCCAGACCACAGCAAGGGCCTCCCTCTCTATGGCTGACCAGCGCTTTTCTCTGGGGGTCATCCTTCTGCTGATAAAAGCTACTGGTTCATCCTGGCCCTCTGTATTAAGCTGTGAAAGACCTGTCCCCTCCGCTACCTCTGAAGCATCAGTCTGAACTATTAACTTCTTGGAGTAGCTTGAGTTCTTTAGAACAGGTGTAGAGGTATGGCTTCTGCATACCTGGTGGCATGGCCCACCCCCACCAGTATGAATCTGTTTCCTGAAGCTGTGGGAGGGTCAAGGGGGCCAACACATGTCAACCCTTTCAAATGGCACATCAACCACCGGCAGTGGATTAAGGGGGCCTTTGGAGTGCCACCTGTCTTGCCACTGGCTTGACAAGTGACACAGGAGCAACAAAACTCCTTTGTGTCTTCTGAATTGAGGCCATTGTAAGTGAGGGACCAGTCTGTCCCATGTTTTACTTTGCCCCAGATGTTCAGCAAGAGGTATGTCATGTGCCAAAGTCAATAGAAACTCTTTGTATTGCAGAGGGATGACCAATCTTCTGGTGGCACCAGTTTCAGGATCAAAGTTTCCCCATCCCCTTTGATTTATGGCCTGAGCCCTTGTTAAAGCAACGCTATGTCGAGGAATGCTCAGCATGACTGCATGGGCCTCCAACTCTCCTTCAGCCCAAGCTGAAGTATCCAATTTGTTCCCTAGTAGACACTCAACAGGGAGGTCTGTGGACACCACAACTTTTTTTATGAACAGCAACCCCCCAGTTGGGATCAACAACTGCCATGTGGTGGCTCACAGTATTGTTGTGGGTATCAGTCACTTGGTTCTGATGACTAAGTAGGTGACACTAGCACCTGTGTCCCTATAGGCCTAAACCTGAATACCATTTAATGAGGGGTTGTTGCTTGTACTTATCCATATCACGGGGACAAACAACAAGGGTGGCAAGGTCAATCCCACTATCAGAGACTAAAACAGCCTCAGTGGTTTCCCTAACTAAACCAACCCTCACTACATTTCCCGGAGTGAGTCCTGCTACACCCTTGGACTGACTATGTGCAGTATTAGTTTTCCCACCACCATTACTATTGCTAGGGGTTCTAGTTGAAGCAGTGGGAGTAGTGGTGGTGGTAGATTTGGTGCTTTTCTTAGGGCAAGAACCTTTCTGCCCTATGGCCTTTGTTTCTACAATTGTAGCACAAGACTTTTTTTTCTGATTGAAATGTGAAGAGGATTTAGAGCCACCGCCAGAAGAGTTTTGTGGGCTTGATGAAGACTCTTTACTTTTATCTTTGTCCCCACCTTTGTCATTAGACTTACCATCCTTCTTCTTGTCCTTGTCACCCCCTGCATCAGCCTTTCTGCTCACCCTTGTTCTGACCCACTTGTCTGCCTTCTTTCCCAATTCTTGGGGAGAGGTCAGATCTGAGCCTACCAAGTACTGATGGAACGAGTCAGACACACAATTATTCAAAATATGCTCTCTCATTAACAGATTATACAAGCCCTCATAGTCAGACACTTTACTGCCATGTAACCAGCCTTCCAAAGCTTTAACAGAACAGTCCACAAAGTCAACCTAATCCTGTGAGGCCTCTTTTCTGGTCTCCCTGAACTTAACTCTGTATTGTTCAGTGATGAGACCAAAACTCTCTAAGAGTGTTGTTTCTAGAATATAGTAGTTGTCTGCATCCTCTTCCCTGACAGTGATAAGTCTATCCCTCCCCTTGTCAGAGAAGGACTACCAGAGAATAGCAGCCCACTGCCTTTGAGGGACCCTCTGAACTTTACAGGCCCTCTCATGTGCAAACCACTTGTAGACGTCATCCCCCACCTTGTATGAGGGAACAATTTTGTGCAAGTTTCTTGAATTTATGGAGTCCTCCCTGACTCTATAATCCCTGAAACAGTTGCAGCTGCCACCATGTGATGCCAACCCCAACCACTACCTCTCCCTCTCCACTGTCAAGGCCTCCCTATCTAGGGATAGCTGTTGCTGCTGCAGCCTCAGCCTGGCCTTCTCCAGTCTCAGCTTTCTGAGCTCTCTATCTTTAGAGTCATCCCCTGGAGTTGTGCAGTTTGACCCCCAGATACTGAAGTGACATGAGAGTGGGCAGAAGTGGATCTTTCCCTAGTACTAGTGACCCTAACTACCTGTCCTCTGGGTGTAAAGGGAGCCATACCTGAGTGACTTCCCCTCCCACTACCAGCTACTCTAGTTGGTCTACTAGGAACATTATCCTTTGAAGAACCCTCCCCTGGGCCTAGACTATTATCCTCTAACTCAATAGAGTTAGTCTCCTTCCTCCTACTCCTCTACTCCTCCTCCTGACTACCAGCATGTTCTTGGTCACCCGGAAGAAGGAGGCTCAAAAGTAAACTCTTATTAAGATTCTTCCCCATGGATAGCTTCCTCTCTGAACACAGACCCTAAAAATCCTTTCAGGTCATTCCCTCATAAGGAGAGTCAATGACCTCAGAGCTAAGTCCAGTTGCAGACATGGTGTGTGTGTGTTAGGGTGGTGTAGGGTGTACCTATCCTCTAGTCTCTCAGAAAGAAGTTTAGAAACTAGATTCCTGCACTAGGTACTATATATTGTCTCTAGGTATAGAGTATTCTTTCCTGTGGAAAGCACCAGGTCACAGAGTGACAAGGCAATTGCAAGTACTTATCCCACTGCTGCACCACCAACGTAGGAGGCTGACCTGGTGTGTAGTGGGTACCTATGGTACATACACCTTATGCCAGATCCAGTTATCCCTTATTAGTGTAGTGTAGGCAGTGTCTAGAAGCCAGGCTGTCTAGAGGTAGCTGTGTATGAGCAGCCAAGGCTTATCTAGGAGCCATGCAAAGCTCATGAAGTACCACTGTAGTCACACAGTACTCACTCACATCAAAGAAAATGCTCAGTGTTACAAAAATAGAGGTACTTTATTTTGGTGACACAAATACCAAAAATACCATAGAGAATATACTCCCTTAGTAGGTAAGTAATATACAAATTATATACACTAGTATGCAGAAATAAGCATAAAACAGTTAGAAAACAGTGCAATCAGTGAAAATCACAATAGTTAGAAATGTTCCTGGGAGAGTACAAACCAAATACTAAGAAAGTTGAATGCAAAAGTTGGTCCACCACCTAGGCAAGTGTTGTGTGTAGAGGGGAGCTGGGAGTACTAGAAAAGCCCATAGGTAAGTACCATAACCCACCCCAGTGACCAGGAAAGCAGGAGCAAATCACGGTAATTTTTCCCTGAACACATACAGAAATTAGAAGAGGAATTATGGAAAACCTAGAATAGACTGCAAGACAACAACAGTGGATTCCTAGACAAGAAGATCATTGGAAGATGGGGACTACGTCCAAGAAGCACAGAAGAGTAGGAGCCCCTGTTATCCCAGATGAAGGTGCAAAAGGAGAACCACTGGTGAAGAAGAAACGTCAGTATTGCGCCCATGAAGACGAAGTCGGATTCCTGCAGGGTGAAAGTGATATCCCATGCCAGATGGAGGATTGCAGTTGGATTGGCATTGTCAGAGTCCGGCCACAAGCATTGGCACATGCAAAGGTTTGGTTGGTGGAAAATGGCGCTACCCAGGACCAGGAGGGACCAGGTGAATTCTACCCAGGAGGGGGAGTCAAGGGGGCCCTCAGTGACACAGAGAGCCCACAGAACACCAGGCAGTGCACACAGGAGTCCCACAGGACGGGGACAAGAAAGTTGCAGAAGAGGCCCAAGCAGCACTACGACAAAAGCTCCCATGCCGCTGGAGAACCACTCAAGAAGCTAGGCATCACAGGATGGAGTGCTGGAGGCCGGAGCTATAAGACGCATGAAGGACTTGGAGGAAAGATGCCAATGAGCCTTGACAGTTGCAAAAGATGCAGGGCATTGGGGTTACTGTCTTGTGGGGGAAGGAAAGGTCTTACCTCCACCAAAGTGGGACAGCTGGAAGAAAGGACCATCAGGACCACTTCAGTCCACCACCTGTAATGCAGGATCCACACAGCTCAGCAGGAGAGGGGGTCCACGCAGCCGGTCGTCATTGCAGTTGGTGCCTGCAGAAGCAGGGGAGTGACTCCTTCATCCCAAGTAAGATTAATTTGCTCTTCTGATGCAGACTGAAGATGGGTTATCCTCAGAGGATGCACGACTAGGAAATGGTTGCAGTTGCCAGGAGCCAGAGAAACAATTTTGCAGAAGGTGTCTTGCTTCTTTGTTGCAGCTTGTAGAGTCCCTGGAGGGTCCAGATGCAGTTTCTTTAATGAGAAGTCAAAGTGGAGGATGCAGATGATTCCTGCTGGAGTCTTGAAATTTGAATCTGAGGAATCACCCAAAGGAAATACCCAATATAGCCCGGGAACGGGGATTGGTCACCTAACCACGTAAGCACCTATCAGGGGAGGGCTCTGACATCACCTGCTGGCACTGGCCATTCAGATGCTACCAGAGTTACCTGTCGACCTTGAAAGAAGATGGCAAAACCCAGCGACCCTCTGGAGGAGCTCTGAGCACCGCCCCTGGGGTGGTGATAGACAGGGGAGTGGTCACTCCCCTTTCCTTTGCAAGTTTCATGCCAGAGCAGGGACTGGGGGTCCCTGACCTGGTGTAGACTGGTTTATGCAAGGAGGGCAGCAAATGTGTCCTTTAAAGCATTTCCAGTGGCTTGGGAGGCTACACCTCCCAAGCCTGTAACACCTATTTCCAAATGGAGAAGGTGCAACACCCCTCTCCCAAAGGAAATCCTTTTTTCTGCCTTCCTGGGCGCAAGCTCTTCAAGCAGCAGGACGGTGGAAACCTGTCTGTGAGATGGCAGCAGCTGGGGCTGCCTGGAAAACCTCAGAAAGCTGCAATGACAATACTGGGGGTCTTCTACGGAGCCCCCATAGTGCATGGAATCATCCAACCAATGCTTGCAAAAGCCTCAGGGTATAATTCCATCATGTTTGATACCAAACATGCCTCTGTTCAGAGTTACCATTATGTAGCTAGACATAGGTAGTGACCAATGTCCAGTACACACACAAAATGGCGTCCCACACTCATGAAGTCTTGGAAAATGGTCATGGAGGTCATGGGGGCGCCTCTGCTAGTGCAGGGGTGCCATCACAAAAGGTACTTTGCACCCTGCACTCACAGCTGGAGGGCCTTCTATTGGGGGGACATATAAGTGACCTGGTGCAGTGAAAATGGCAGTGAAAGGGTGTTTGTACCTTTTCACACATGCTTCAATGTCAGTCCTGCAGAAGACTTTGCATGGGATCCACATGGGTGGCAAAATATATGCTGCAGCACAAATGGATCTCCTGGAACCCCAATTCCCTGGGTAACTAGGTACCATATTCTAGGGACTTATGTGGGGGCACCAGTATGCCAATTGTGGGTGAAGTACAGAGTTGTAGGAGAGAGAGCATAATCACTTGTGTCCTGGTTAGCAGGATCCCAGTAAACACAGTCAAATACACTGACATCAATCAGAAAATAGGGGAAACTATGCCAATAAAGAGGGAATTTTCCTACATATACTCACCCTAAACCCTAAAAATCCCTTGCCACCCCATATCGATACCCACTCTAAGCCCTAAAATTACCCTTGTCTCACAAAAACCCATACCCACCCTAAACCCTACAAAAACCTACTACCACCTAAAAACTCATACCCACCCTAAAGCCTAAATTAGCCCTTGCCACCCAAAAACCCATACCCCTCCTAAACTGTAAAAATTCCCTTGCCACCTGAAAATCCATACTTACCCTTAACCCTAAATTTACCCTTGCAACTCAAAAACTCATATCCACCCTAACCCTTAAAATTGCATGTGGGAAAACTGAGCTCATTGCAGAATCCTCCAAACTTTTGCCCAACTTTTCACTCATACTGGTGTTTTTTGGACTCTGATGGTACCCTGGGCAGTCCCAAACAGGTCCAGGGCCTCTGCTCTGATTAAAATGGTTATGCAAATTAGACTGATTATAATTGGCTGTACCAACCTACCCATAAGTCCGTAGTAAATGGTAGGGCATGTAGGTTTAGGGACCTAGGTGCACTGCTGTGGTGCCCAGTGTCATTCTAAAGGCAGGCGTGCTTTGCTGGCTGCTCTTAGGTTACAATTAACCCTAAATTTAACTTTGGAATTAAAAGAACTTCCAAAGTTCTAAGCTACCATATTTGTGCATATAGGTCACCCCTAAGGTATGGCCTAAATTCCCCTGTGCATGGTGCAGTGTAACCATAAGCAGGGACTCTTTGGAAATTATGTTCTATATGCCCTAATGAGGAAAAAACAGCAACATTTGTTTTTCCCCATTGTAGAGAAAGGGCTTTATAGGCTAACATTCAGATACTTTATTTTAAAAATAATGAAATCTTATGTTCCAAGGAATGGAGCTAAATATGGTAAGGTTAGTATTAAATTAAAAGTCATTTTTGGGTCCCTGAGATATCCACAAACTTGATCCAAGGTTACAGAACCTATGAAGTGCTCCTTGGAAGTTGGCACTACAGTTCCCAGAAAGCACCTAGCCTTCAAATGGCCAATGGACTCTATTCAGCTGGGCTCTTCCTGCAGGACTTGACCCAAGGTACTCTGGATAGCTTCCTTGTACCTCTAGCTTATAGGAAGTCCACTCTTGGAGTTGCAGAATGAAGGCAAAGTCCTTCTTCTGGTGAATCCCAGAGTGTGCAACTGTTGAAGTCCTTGTGAGTGCAGTTCTTCTGGTGCAGACCAGGGGTTCAGCAGGGTAGTCCTTCTTCTTCAGGATTTTCTTCCAGCAGATATCTGAGTTGCTGGGTAGCTCTGCCATATTTATCCTTGCTCCTGGGTTGCCAAGCAGTGGGGTACCCCTGACCAAGTAGAACTCTACCCTGTGATGTGACCACCTCCCACAAAGTGTGGAAAAAATCAATCCGAGAAAGCTACATCCTTTAAAAAGCCAACATGGACAAAATCTCTCCATGGAAATAACATCTGGCTGTGCTCACACACTAGTCTGACTATGTTTCCCTAACACACCCTCTGCAGCCCCTCTCCTAACCTAATTACTCAGGCTTTCATCTGGTTGGGGAGCAGGAACTATGGAAGGTCTAGTTTCTGTCTCAAGTGTCTTTCTCTCCCTTCAAAACCAGTTTGGCCACTCTACTCCCTCTCCTGCTCTGCTATTTGCTGCAACAATTCTCCTCCAACAGATGCTTCCTTTCTTTCAGCCCAGGCCATTTCACATTTCATTAAGATACCTTGGCTCAGGCTGCAGAGACTGGCCAATCAGGAAAGGGCTCTACAGGGCTGAATTTCATAACTTTCAAAGAGAGTTCTAGAACTCTTTCTCTGTACTAGTTATAATAAATCAAAATTGGCAAGTTGTTGAATTTTTTCAAATTTTTGATTTGAAATCAAATATGATATATTTAGTTCCTTTCTAGCGGAAATGAGACTTTGATATTTTTAAATAAAGCCACCCAATTTTAGCCTATGGCGTTGATGTACTACAATGGGGAAGCACACATTTGGCTCTTGTTTGCCTCAACAGGGCTTATAAAACATATTTTATAAAGTCCCTGCTTATATTTATACTGCACCCAGTCCTTGGGGCACCTAGGGCAGACCTTAGGGGTGACTTATAGGTAAGAATATTGCAGTTTGAGACTGTGGGAAGCACTTTTAATTCTACTGTCGAGTTTGGGGTTAATTAATTTAAAAACAGCTGGTAAAGCAAGCCTGCCTTTACAATGACATCAGCCACCACAGCAGTGTGCCCATGGCTGCCCTAAAGACACTTGGGTCCCTAAACCTACATTCCCTACCATATAATAGGGACTTATCATTGTCAGAGCCAATTATAATTATGTCTTATTTGCATATACCATTTTAATTTGAGCACTGGCCCTGGGACTGGTTAGCAGTGCCAAGGGGACAGTCAGAGTCACTGCCAGTATCTGTCAAAAAGTTTGGGGATGATCATGCCCAAAAGAATGAATTTCTCACACACAGCATCAGGATTGGCACAGGGCAGGCTGGAAGCCTGTGCCTGCAGCAGAAGGCAGCGGAGACGGAGGAGCAACGCGTGGTGAGGTCAGGTATGTTTTTTATTTTATCTTTTAAAATAATTTCATGTATTTGGCCCCATACTTCCACCTCTCCCTATCCCTCCTTCCCCTCCCCGTCACTCCGCACCCACCCCACACCTTTCAGGAGCTGCGTGCACGACTGATTAATGATGAATAACTTTGGCATCACTTGACGATTCTTTTCAAAACTAATATGAGTCTGTTCAGCTGCTATCTTGACAGTTTGTGGGTGATTCATCATGCGGGATGCTGAGAAAAAATTAAGGCTGTCATTATGAACTTGGCGGTAAACACCGTCGCACGCCGTGCTTGCGGTGAACGGAAGACCGCCATTGGCGGAGAACAGAAACCCGTCATATAATGATGCCAAAAACAGAAACCCCCAAAAATTCTGCTACCACCAGCCACTGCCGGGGCCCTTGATGGCATAGAAGCTGCACACCTCACCCCACCACTGCCAAGCAGACAAATCTCCCGCCCTCCAAATAATGATGCAAAAAACACCTCAGCGGTTAGTGGATGTCGAACGACCATTGGCGGTACGGACCCAACAGCAAGAAATGCACACATTGGCAAGTTTGAAACGCACACACCTGACACACATCCACAACACTATAAAACACTTACATACACACCCCACAATCCTTTGCATTGTCAATTGGACAACTGAGACTGATAACACAACACGCAGACACAGAATGCAACATCACACAACTCACACACCAAACCACACAACCGCACCCTCACCAATATCCACACAACACACCACCCACAACCCACACTATTACAACCCCTAAGCACCCATGCTTCACAGATAGGGAGCTAAGAACGATGTTGGACGAAATACTCAAGGTCGAGCCACAAGTCTTCGGGGCACGGGTCCAGCATACATCCATCGCCAGGAAGATGGAATTATGGCAGACAATAGTGAACAAGATCAATGCATTGGGAAACCATCCACGCAAAAGGGACGACATCCACAAGAGATGGAACAACCTGTGCGGGAAGGTGAGGTCCATGGCATCGAGGCACAACATTGGGGTTCAGAAGATTGGGCAGGACCCCCACCTATCCCCCCAACTACACTGACTGGGAGGAAAAGGTACTGGCCACCCTGCACCCTGTGGGCCTCATTCCATTCACTGGAGGAATGGACTCGGGTAAGTCATCTACAATTACCCCATATCCACCACACCGGTAATGCATGCACCACCCCATCCCTCCATCTACCACCAGGACCACTACCCCACCCAGGCCACAACATCCACACCCACTCACCCTGCATGCCCACAAACAAGCCCACATCCCTCCCCCTGTGCACAGCCACCTACCCCTGCAAGGAATCACAATGGCACTACACCACCCACAATGCACCTCCATATCCCATGCAAAATGCAATGGCTACCCCACAATAGGTCCCTACATGACCAAACAGGGAAATAAACTGCACAAAATAGGCCAGAGTTGTGCATCATTATTCAAATTATAAAATGTAACATACATGTGCATTCTCCCTTACAGGCACCACCACCCATGCCACCCTGACGAAAAGTCCAAGGAGTGCCAGCGCCCCACGTGGAGACAGAGGCCCCACTCAGGACTCCGGAGAGGGAATTGTGGACAGTGAGGAACACCCTGGTCCATCACACAGTTCTGGACTGCCACTCTCCAGCAGCCCCACCAAGGATACCACTGACACCGCTACCACCCAGCCACCAACAACAGCTCTGGCCATAGGACCCCACACCAGTGTCTCCAGGCCACAGACTGGTGGAACACATGTACAGAGGCCAAAGTCTCCACCTTCTAACAGGCAGAGTGATGATGGCCCCAGTACAAGTGGTACCACCAGACCAGTGCAGGGGACACAGGCACAGGGGGCCAGGCCCAGTGAGACGGTATCAATGGCCCAGGAGGGAGGCCATAGGATGGATGATGCAGCCCAGGAGGTGATCTCTGAGGTCCTGGGAGCATACCACCATACACAAGACAGGATGGGCTAGATCCTAGCCACCTTGGAACAGAGTCAAAGGCTGCAGGTAGCCCAACACCAAGAGACCATGGAGCAGTGGACACAACTCAATGCCACCATGGCCACTATAGCAGGGGTGCTGCAGCACCACCACTTAACCCAGCCTGAGACCCCCACAAACCTGGAAGCCCCTACCACTGCCCAGGATACTGACCAGCCCTCAACATCAGCCGCAGCAAATGGACTGGTGGCACTGGCAGAGGAAACACAGGAGACCAGCCCTCTTACCCATGCAGCCCAGCACCAGACACTCAAACTGTCCCTCAGACCCAGATATGGCACCGGAACACTTACCAAGACCAAGACCCTCACTAAGAAGTGACTCTGACATGAACTGTCTCCCAAGTGTGCCACTGTACTACCATCCTCAACCGTCAATAACAACTCAACAAAATGCAAGGGACAGATGGACCTATTCCCACTGCCACCAATCGCTGAGCCCATGTATCAAGTATGGACATCCACCATTAGCCCACTCCCTATCTCTGTAAAGCGCACCAATGCATTTATGACACCAAATAAAACACATGTATACCAATTCGTATGTCCCCTGTCATTCTGTTGTATCAATTGTAAATGTTAATGTATTTCCCAGTCGATTCCAGAATCAGACCTTTATTGCAGGAATGGTGACCCACGCATAACATTGTCTGGAGTAAACATACATGTACACCATGTTTGTGTCCATGGCACATGCCACCTTATGAGTCAGGTAACAGTGTCAATGACTACAGACCCCACATCCCCATAATGAATAAGTAAGACAGATATTATGCAGTGCAGACAACATCATCAGTGAACAGTACCTCATAGTTACTGGAAGTATAGTTGGATCAGCTGGTTCCTGGAGTGGACATCTTCCCCCTCTTCATCCTCACCATCACTTTCATCCCCTATCAATTAAGCAGGTCTGGATATACAACACCCTCCTCCTCTAGTAGGGGATAGCTTTCCTCACAGCCACGTTGTGCAGCATGCAACAGACCACCACTATTCTACACACCTTCTCAGGGCCATAGCACATGGACCCCCCAGAGAGATGGCGGCAACAGAATCTATCCTTCAGGAGACCTATAGTGTGCTCTATTACCCTCCTAGTATGTCCATGGGCCTCATTATAAATCCTCTCTGCACATGTCCTGGGATTCCTCTCAGGTGTCAGGACCCATTGCATGTTGGGATAGCCAGAATCACCTGCAAAAGTGGTTGTAACAGGACTGTAACAAACTGCCATTACTTGAAGACAGCCTGGCTGTCAGCTATGTACAGATCCAGTGTCATACACACTCACCTATGAGCCATCTTCTGTCCCCTTGTAGTTGTTCTATCATGTGTGGTACACTGCTGTTCCTCAGCACAAATGAATCATGGACTGATCCTGGAAACATTGCATTCACATGTGAAATGTACTTGTCTGCATTGTACACACCAATTGTATGTTCATTGAGTAGAAGTTATTCCTGTTTCTGTACACCTGTTCATTCACCCTTGGGGGGATGAGAGCTATGTGGGTGCCATCAATGGCACGTATCACATGGGGAATGTTAGCAATGGCATAAAAGCCTGACTAAATGGCAGGGAGTTCAGCCCTTTGGCAAAATTTAACATATGTCTGCAGGTTTTGTACAAATGCATCCAGGAATTTGGACAGGATGAGGCTAAACATTGTCTGTGATAACCCTGCACCCATGCCCACTATCACCTGAAATGACCTAGTTTCTAAGAAATGGAGTACAGATAGCACTTGCACTTCAGTAGGGATGGTATGCTGATTCCGATTAGCCGGTCGCAGTACAGAATCCAATAATTCACATAACTCATGGATTGTTGAACGATTGAGTCTGTAGGTGACAATGATGTGATGTTCCACTATGGTATCCAGATCAACAAAAGATCTTTACACAGACGGGGCCCTCCCTCGCCATATGGGTCTGTACCTAGGGGGAGGAAGGAACACAAATGAGGGACACACATACACATGCAAAACATGTTGTGTATGAATAACTGCTGTACAATATGTGGGTTACACACACACAAGCGATGTATGATGTTTAACTGTAGGGAAGTGTATGCAGTGATAAGTCTGGACTGATGTGGGGAACACACACTTATGTGGGCATGCGACTAAGGGCTGGGGATCGTAGGGCCTGAATGGGGTCACTGACCAGGAGATATATACGTTGTGCTAGCAAAATGGCAGCCTCCTGCCATCCAGATATGTAGGAGTGAAAGTGACCTCATTCCTCTGGCGGTTGTCGTCATGGCGTAAGGCGGTGTTCACCGGCGTGTACCCATTCATTGGTTTACATGGTTGTCAATGGTGACAGTGCACACCGCTGCGGAGCGTATGCCATGTAGTCACCCCAGATTTGCTTGACTCCCTGATCCTATGCATTGAAGTACTCCGCTGAGTGTCCTGCAGTGTCCTGACTCTGGTTACTCCAATGGCACGTGTTACAGGGGGATGGGCCCTGGCCTTCACCACAGAGGAGCTGGAGCAGCTGGTGGACGGGGTCCTACTCCTGTATACCAGTTGTATAGGTGCAGTTGAGTAGGCAGATGACGTGCATGGATGTGTGTGATGGTGTTGAATGCCTGTAGGCATGTGTGGTCGGTATGTACCTGCACAGGCATAAATTGTGTGACAAGTACAGTGACTGAGGTGTTGAGATGATCTCGTGAAGTGTCCGTCCCATGGGGATGTATAGTCAGTGGTGTCACATGGCCATTTTCTGAACAGTGTTTTTCTTTTCTGTGTGCACCATTCAGGTCAGCGCCCATCAGAAGAGGACACTCTGGCAGGCCATTGCCAGGGAAGTGCGGACGGGCGGAGCACCAACGGCAGGAAGTGGTGGGAGGAGCTGCGGCGCTGGGGCCAGGAAGACGTGTGAGGCCCAGCTAGGGAAGTCCTCCCAAAAAAGAAGGGGTGCCCGTCGGGCCCTGACCCCCCTAATGGGCCGCAATCTGGCAGTGGAATATCCATATTTGTATGGGCGCTTAAAGGCTGCACAGCAGCCACAAGGGGGTGAGTACCAACTCCATCTCATGCCTCTTTGATGGATGTCCGAGGATGCTGTAGTATGTATGCTGTCTAGTGCCAGGTACTCTGACAGGTGTTTAACAGCAATCTTGCCCCCATGGGCACTGAGCTGTTTAGGGGCAGGTCTGCAGTACATCAGGTCCTTGTGTCATGTCGGATAAGAGTTGTATGCTAGGGTTGTGGCCACTAGACAGGGGCATAGGCATGGCTATAATTGTAGGTTCTGCATGTTGGTGTGTATGCTGGGTGGGAGTGTGAGTGCCCCCAATTTGTACATCCATTCAGGTATTTACAGATATCTCTCCTGTTTTTTCTCCCCACCCCTGTACTCTTGTTCTTTGTGTACATCAGCATCATCTAGAGAGGGAGCAGTGGCACAGGCGAGTGGGGATGCAGTGGCCCATGGTTCCAAGGAGGCAGAGTCTACCGATGCCAAGGGGACCAGTGGGTTGGAGGGTGAGGGGAGTACCATGGGGGAGGCTACTACCACTGGAGGTAGTGACTCTCATACCTCCTCCAATGAGAGCTCCCTGATGGTGGTGGACCCTAGTAGGCCCACTCATTCTGTGTCATCTTCCGCCACCCCCATACCATCACCACCCTCCCAGTTGCTCCCCACCCAGTTACCTGTGCCCGCTCACTCAGAACGGTGGGCATCTCCTTCACCCCAGGCCCCTTATCCCCTGCCCTAGTCAGCCCTGCTGCCCTAACGGAGGAGGCTGTTGACCTCCTGAGGACCATCTGTGTAGGGCAGAAAACCATTGTGAATGTCATCCAGGGGCTAGCATCCCAAATGCAGCAATGCAATGCATACCAGGAAGGCATTCACAGTGCCATGTCTGGCCTACAGAGATCTTTTCAGGCTCTGCCCTCCTCTTTGATGGCAGCCAGTGTCCCTGGTCTTTCCGTCCCCCCTCCAACCACCTCTGCCCCTCCCAGCACCCCACTCCCTTCACCCATCCCAAGCACACATTCAGACAGCCATACACATATCTCAACACACAAGAAGGACACACAGAAACACAAGCACCACACTTCCCACCACAGGCATACACACAGCCAACATACAAAAGCACACACAACAGTATCCACTTCCCACAGTGTCTTCACCTCTCCCGCCTCCCTGTCTGTCACCTCACCATGCACACCTACAAGCACTGCACCCTCAGTCTCAGTTGCTGGCCCCATTCTTGCAGTCATAACAACATCGGACATCCAGACATATACCCCAGACACCACACCTGCACTCACCACAACTATATTGACTGACACATGCAGCACAATCACCAGACCTCCAGACACCCAGACAACATCCATTTACACTGGCAGCCTATCTTGTCCCACTGTGTCCAACCCCCCTCCTCCCAAAACACTCAAACGTTCCCAGACACCCATCCAACACACATCCACCACACCTCAGCACACTGTACAGGCACCTGCATCCACGTCCAGCACACCTACACATGTTACTAGCACTCACTCTACCTCCACTCCCACACCTTCCTCCATGTCCACCCCAACTGACCCTAAAAAAATGTCTTATCCCGTGTTGACCTTTTCAAACCCACTTTCCCACCCCGTCTAGTCCCTAAATGTGCCCACCTCCTTGCCCTGTCCACTCCTTCAATGTCTAAGTCTGCCCCAGTCCACCCTTCCCATTCCTATGCCCCTTCCCCAGTGAGCAAGAAGCTCCGTGCTGGGCCAGGTTCATCTGCCACCCCCCCGGTCCAAGCCCACTCCCCCACCTTCCAAGGGCAAACCCAAACACTCTCCACCTCCCAAACATAAGCCCAAGCCCCCCCTCCAGACATAAGTCCCCACCCCTGCCACCCCCTGCCCCTGTTCCCTGAGGTGCCTGGCTGCCCCATTGATGTCCATTTATGGTGGAGTACCATGTGCACATGTGGGAGTCAAGTTTGGGCCATTTGGGCCCTTTTGCCTTTTAATGCTGGACTGGCCAATGGCCTTCTTTGGACATTGCATTTTCAAACAATATTAAAGTTTGTGCGCCCAGTGGTGCTGTTGGCACAATATGGAGACGTGGTTCATTGTTTCATTGTGGGGGTATGGTGTGCAGATGTGTGTACTTTGGGCAGGTTGTATTGGCCTTGTGTTGGGTAAGTAACCTCTTGTTCCGGTGTGTATGACTTCTGATGGTGTGAGGGGTTGTGGGTACATTGCAGGGTGGGTAGGATGGGGTGGGTGTGTAACTGTGCCTTTTATTCCCTTGTTTACTAGGTAGCGGTACTTACATCGTCATCTTTGTCGGTGGTCACAGTCATGGAGGTATATGGCAAGGAGCAGCACTGGCATGATTTCCCTATATCTACATGTCTGCTTCAGCGTGTTGTGTGTGCCTACGGTGAGTGTTTCCTTTAATTTGGTTCATTTCCACCAGGATTTGCGTGGCGGTAGATCCCGCCCCGGAACTGACAGCGGTCTTGTGCTTCATTATTTGTTGTGCAGGTGGGGCCTTTCCATCAGCCTGTGTGCGGCCTCTTCTGTCGATGACGGCACTCCTCTGCTGGAAGAGTGTGGTTTTCATGCTGGCTGTTTTTCATGTGCTTCATTATTTGGCGGTCCAGACCGCCAGCCTGTTGGAAGTAGTTACCGGCCCCGCCGGCGGTGTGGTCTTTCCTGTCATGTTCATAATGACCACCTAAGTCCTAAAACGTGTTTTCTCCACACATTTTACCATAAGGATTTTGAACTGAACTACAGCCCAAACTGCTGAACAGATTTACACCAAATTTGGCAGAACGCTAGCTCTTAGACCAGAAAGTGTGCATTTTTTGTTTTGGTGTAAATCTGATCAGTAGTTTATAAGATATTAAAGGTTAAAAAACTATAGATATCTGGGGATGTGGAGGATCCGCGGATCCAACTATCCCCATAGAGATATGTGATAGGCTGTCAACACTACAAACAAGAAGGATTGGCAGTCATTTTAGAACTCAATTCAGTTGAGTTCCAAAAAAATAAAAAAATAAAAAATAAAGAAAAGTGGCAATGGTATGAGAACCCTGAGCCCATATCCTTGGTCCAGGTTGGGCCAGGCCTTGGGGGCATTAGGGGCTAAAAAATAGGAGGGGGCCTGTGCACCCCCTCTGTTTAAAAAAAAAAAAGTATTTGGCCTCAGGGAGCTGGTGGTCCCCAGGGTCCGGGAGGTCTTTTTGTTGCCCATCCTTTAATTATTTTTAAAATAGCCCTGGGGAGTTGGTGGTCCCAAGAGGGGTTCATGCGTCCCTCTTGCATAGTTTTAAAAAGTAGCCCTGGGGAAGTAGTGGTCCTCGGGGTCCGGGAGTGGGGTTCTATGCAGCCCCATCATAGATTTTTTTTAAGTTATCCCTGGGTGGTCCCCTGGACGCAGTGGGAGGTCTGGGTGGCTTCCTCTAAATTTTTCTGGTTGCGGTTTATTTGGCCCCAGCATATACAATTTTTAATGCCCTGTGGAGGTGGTGGTCTCCCGAGACCCGGGGGGGGGGAGCGTATGGCCTCCCTAAATATATATATTTCATGTTGTCCCATTTAATCTCTAAAACCCTTTGGCCGTGCATGGCACAGGGGTTGGAACTTAAAGGGGGACAGCCATAGGGCCTTATCTCAGGCCAAGCCCTGTGGCCAATCCTCACTGTGCACGGCCAAAGTGTGTGGCACAGGGTTAGGTGGTTAGAGGGGGTTGGCCGCAATGCCTGCCATGAATTGCAATTGCCTGTGCATGGCACAGTGTTGGTGTAGTTAAAAGGGGTCGCCGAAGGCTATGCATGGCATGGGGTTGGGTGGTTATGGGGGTTGGCCACAGGGCCTGGCCAAAGGCCATGCCTGACACAGAGTTGGGTGGGTATAGGGGTTAGTCACAGGGCCTGGCCACAGGGGGGTGTACGGCGATTTGTTGGATTAACGTATAATAATTAAAATTACTTTAAGTTAAAAAAATATATAGAAATTCACCAAAGGTTATAAGGATATTATAGTTAGGCTCACATACGAAACCATATATATCCATCTGTTATAGTTAGAGTTATTTCAAGTAACTATAGCTCGCTCCCTCGCCATCACTATTAAAGACCAGCAGTATCCTGTGGCTAGACGTTTTGATCAGGTTCATTTTGACAATTGGAATGACTTGAGGAATTATAGAATAGAAATGTTGGATCAGCGCCACAGGTGTGGAGACCGTAAAACTGTAAAGAAGAGAATCTTGACATTTATTAATTTAGACACGAAGGCACGAGAGGTCTGAATATAACTGAGGAGTTACATGTACACCTAGATTAGTGGGGCTAGTGGCTGCAAAAGAGTGTGACATTTGATATGTGTGCTCTTTGATAATCCATGACCTTATTTTAGTAATTTTAAATGTGAATTTACATTTTAGATTCACATGATGGTTTTAATCTCACTTGTTGTTTGTGTGTATTTCTGTCAATATTCTATTGTAGGAGGAGTGGAAGGGACTCTTTTGACCATGCCAGCACAGAGAGGACGCCTTGGCCTGAGGCAGCCTACCTATCTCTTCCAGATTCATAGAGCACAGGGTTTGAAAACTGTATACCTTTCCATTAAATATATATTGTTTTCATATTACATTTTGGTTCAAAGTTTTTGGGTACATGTGGGATTAAGATTGTAGAATGAACAAGTAGGACTAGTGAGGTTAATTGGACTGATGAAGGAGTCTATGTGGGAGGACAATTTTGAATGGTTTGCCAACTTGGGCCGATTTGTGTTGTGATATGGTCTAAAAAACCTAAAGCCTAAAAAAACCTTGAATGTGTCTGTAACTTGGGGAAGTAGAGCATGATAATGTAGAGTGATTGTATATGGATTGTCATCTGCTCAAGTGGGGGGATGTACAATGAGCAGCCCAATAATTGTCAAATTACCTTCCTCATTGACTTGACAGAGGGTAATTATGGCAACGAGAAAGCATGTTTCTTAATGTCTATATGTGACTTGAAGAATCATGGAACTTCATTAATGTTATATTTTTATTTATATTTGGATTTGTATAATATACATATGGTTTGATAATTATGCCTCGTAAAAACGAATGGACTGCCGTTATAATCTCTGCACTTTCACACAATTTTTGGGGGATTACAGAATGTATATGCCTCTCCCTCTTAAGATGGACGCTTTGCTATTAAGGTGCCTTCCTCCCTGTGAAAATGTAGTCCTCTGTTCTTTTCGATTACCTGTGCTTTATAATAGTGGCTGGACAAAGAACATGCAAGCATGAACAAAGCCTGTTAGCCGAAATGTGATGCATGGAGTGGTGCAAATAAAGCAATTTTGTTGCTGGGAATAATGAGAGTGAGGTGTTTGTATAATACCATGGTATATATATATATACATATACAGATAGATAGATAGATAGATAGATAGATAGATAGATAGATAGATAGATAGATAGATAGATAGATAGATAGATAGATAGATAGATAGATAGATAGATAGATAGTTATTACCTACTGCCGGTGGCCAATAGACAGTTATAGTTAGGGCCTAGTTTCTATAGAAAAAGTGTTTTTTGACTTGTCTATATCTTTGGCACTGTTTGATGAATCTTCACAACATTTCCCAGAAAGTTCCTTGGTGATTCTTGTTGCGCATGGAAAATTTGAGGGTGATCCATCAAGCAGGGGCTGAGAAAATGGGGAGAGGGTCAATTAAGTTGCGTTTCCCTTGTTAATACCCATAGGCCCTTTAGACATGACTACAGTCCCAACCACTGGATGGAATTACGCCAAATTTGGCAGAAAGCTACCTTTCAGTATGCAGATTACATTTTCGCTTATTTGGCGTAAATCCGTTCAGGAGTTTTTGAAATATCAAAGGAAATTCAAAGTTGTATATCTGAGATCAGGCGGAACTCGCGAATATTCGCAAATTTTCACGAATGCGCTTGCGAAAAGAAGTTCTGTAGTTGGCTGACTAGAAAGTTTCAGCTGCCATTTTATTTCACATGACAAGGTCCCAAGGGGTTAAAATCATAATTGAAAGTGGCATAAGGGTTCAGGGTGGAGATACCCTGACCCTAGGGGTGTGATATCGGTGTATTTTAGGGGCAAATTAGGAGTTTCAAATAGTTTTGCGTTACCATACATGATAATCATGAAAAGCCATGAATTTTCACAAATTATTCACAAAAAATGTATGAATATTAAAACATTTGGAAGAGAAACCACAGACTCATTCATATACTAACATACTAATATGCACTCAGACACTCATGTACCCACTCACATAACCACATGGATACTTATACACCCACTCAAACCCTCATGCACCCACTCACAGACCCACTCAGGCACTGATGCACACACACACAGACTCACTGAGGCACTCATACACCAACTAACAGTCTATACAGAGCCTCACCCACCCACTCACAGAGCCACTGAAACCCTCACACATCCACTCACTGACCCACTCAGGCAATGACACACCCACTCCAGACCCACTAAGACCCTCATGCACCCACTCACAGACCCACTCAGACACTGGTGCACCGACTCACAGACCCAGTGGGACACTCATACACCCACACACAGACCACTCAGACCCTCATGCACTCACTCACAGACCCACTCAGACACTGACACACCCACTCACAGATCCACTCTGACCCTCACACACACTGTCACAGACCCACTAAGACACATGCTTCCACTCACAGACCCACTCATACAGTGACACATCACTCACAGATCCACTCAGACACTGATGCCCCCACTCACTGACCCACCCATACTCTCATTCTCCCACTCAGACCCATATAGACACTGACACAACCACTCACAGACCAACTCAAACACTGATGCACCCACTCATAGACCTAGTCAGACCCTCACACACCCCTTCAGAGACCCACACAGACACTGACACATCCACTCACGGGTCCACCCAGACATTGATGCACCCACTCACAGACCCATTCAGGCCCTCAGACACCCACCCACAAACCAACTCAGACCCTCATGCACCCACTCACAGACCCATTGAGACCCTGTTGTACCCACTCACAGACCCACTCAGACACTGATGCACCCACTCACAGACCCAGTGAAACACTGATGCACCCAAACACAAACTCACTGAGACACTTGTACACTCACTTACAGACCACTCAGAGCCTCAGCACCCACTCACGGACCCACTCAGACACTTACGCACCCACTAAGACACTGATCCACACACTCTCACACCCAGGCAGAGACTTTCACAGCCACTCTCACCCCAGATACACCCTCTTACAACTAGTTTCACACCCAGAGCAATAGGCTGCAGCCAACTCCCTTCAACCAGGCATGACGGTGGTTGGATTAACGTATAACAAAGAAAATTACTTTATGTTTAAAAAAAACATAGTAATTCACTGAAAAAACTAAGGTTACAGGGATGTTATAGTTTTGAAATAGAATTTAAAAAAATAGAAATTTACTTAACAAATCCAAGGGTTATGGGACGTTATAGTTAGGCTCACATTTTAAATGTACAAAACCATTGAAAATTCACCTGTTATAGTTTAAGTTATCTCAAGTAACTATAACTCATGCCCTAAGGTAATTAGAACCCACACCCTTGCCGTGTACTTCTAATTAATCCCTAAATTATGGCACTCATGACATCTTTGATAACATCATTGATAATATAAATGTAATGTAAAATGTGCAGTAACCTTTTTGATAAAAAAACTGTGCATGGTCGGAGAGAGTTATAGTTACCTTAAGGCATGAGTTAAAGTTACTTGAGATAACTCTAACAGGTGAATTTCTATGGTTTTGGACATTAAAATGTGAGCCTACTTATAACGTCTCTGTAACATTTGTTTTTTTAATGAATATGAAGAAACTTTTCAACCGTTCTCCAGAAAACTGTGCAGGCCTATCCTACCTTCTACATTAGAAGATGATGCAACATTTTGCACTGATTGGTCAATTGAGTGCAAAGATAAAAGGGGGGTCTCAAAACTTATTTTTCCACCAATGCATTTATCATAGACTTTTGATACTTGCTTCGTATGAAAGCTGCAGAATAGATTCACATGACATTTGTCAAGATTACATTGTATTGCGTGCAGAATATCCTTTTGGGTTATGCAAATAAATAGGGTGAGCATTTTTTTAAACTTTTGAGGCATTTAAACTTAGTGATATATCTTGTGGCAGTATTTTCATGAAAGTGTATATTATTTTGCAGAAGTAGCATTGTAGAGAGCAATGACAAGTCATTATGTGATTGGCTAATAACTACTTATACAAAACTTAAAGTCAGTCATATTGTTTTTAGATACACTTTGGCTGTGTTTTGTGTTTCACACTTAAATAAATGTATATATTAGGTTATATATTTCCCCCTACCTGTTACCACTTTATTAAAGTTGTACTAGGTAGAGGGAAATATTTATAGATTATGATATAGTATTATAAAATGTATGGTGTACTGTCGTATTATTGAGGCACAAATTAAAAGATAAATAAATATGTTAAAAATACACAGTACTGTCCTGTATTTTATGAATATAGCATAATATTGTGTCTTTTCTATTTTTAATATATGTAAAAGTTCACTGAAAAAGTCTGTGCAGTACCGCAAGTAATACCTACAAATTACTGTGTTACATAAAACATTTGAATTTTCTTTGCAGCTCTAAATAAATTGCTGTAAAAATATATAGAACACTATAAATTAGTTTCTCGACCTATTAACAAGTTTATAAGGTGGTAACAGATAGGGAACAACAATAAATCCTAGTAATTACCTATATCAAAGACCCTAACCGAGAATGCAGCAAAATGCATGTTGGACCTCACCCTTTCTACAGAGTCATTCCCCAAACGTTTGCCTTCCTCTTCCTATTTTTCTGTCCCTTTTTGCTGTTGTTATGACTCTGATCACTTTATCACTGCTAATCACTGCTAAAGTGCACTCCAATGCATGTCTGGCGCAGAGTGACAGTTGGGCTTTGTGCATACTTTTCAGACAGCCTGTACACAGGGAGGGAGAAGGTGTCACAGAGGTGCATCTGCATATTGAATGGTCTTCCTGGGCTGAGAGGAGAGGCAGGCACACATGCATTTGTAAAGTGGTGTCTGGAGCCTGTCCTGGAGGAGAGAGGGGACACTTCTGGACGTGCACCTGCAACCTGCCAAGAGGAACTGCCTGGCTGCCCAAAGGACTCATCTGGACTGCTTTGCTGAGAAGGACTGCTGCCCTGCAGTTGCCCTGCTGCCCTGCTGGCCTCTGAGTTTGCTGAGAAGGACTCTGCCTTCCCCAAAAGTGCTCTCCAAGGACTTGGATTTAGCATGCCTACTGTTTTCTGAAGTCTCAGGGCCAAAAAGACTTCAGGGGTCATTCTGAACTTGGCGGTCCATGTCCGCCATGGCGGAGTGCGGCGGAAGCACCGCCAACAGGCTGGCTGTGCTTCCTTGGCGATTCTGACCGCGGCGGAAAAGCCGCGGTCGGAAAAGGGGAGCCGGCGGTTTCCCGCCAGTTTCCCGCTGGCCCAGGGAACCCACCATGGCGGCGCTGCTTGCAGCACCGCCATGGGGATTCCAACCCCCTTACCGCCAGCCTGTTTCTGGCGGTGTCCACCGCCGGAACCAGGATGGCGGGAACGGGTGCCGTGGGGCCCCTGGGGGCCCCTGCACTGCCCATGCCACTGGCATGGGCAGTGCAGAGGCCCCCTAACAGGGCCCCACAAAGATTTTCACTGTCTGCTTAGCAGACAGTGAAAATCGCAACGGGTGACACTGCACCCGTCGCACCCCTTCAACTCCGCCGGCTCCATTCCGAGCCGGCTTCATTGTTGAAGGGGCTGTCCCGCCGGGCCGGCCGGCGGTCTTCTGGCCCAGCGGGAAAGCCGGAATGACCGCCGCGGTCTTTTGACCGGGGTGCGGTCTTTCGGCGGGAACCGCTTGGCGGGCGGCGACCGCCGACCGCCGTGGTCAGAATGACCGCCTTCATCTCTTCAGGAAACTTCTCATGTGCCGAAAATCGACGCACAGCCTGCCAGCAAAGATGCACAGCCTGCCTTGTGACCGAGAAATCGCCGCATAGCCGAACCGGAACAATGCAGCCCGACTTCCCTAGTGGAAATTCGATGCAGCGCTTGCCTTGTGATGAAAAGTTTTACGCATCACCTGCTGGATCAACACAATGCTGGTGCCTTCTTCCAGCGCATCAAAGATTTTCCCACAACGTTCCTGGGCATCAAAAATATCCCTGGATTGCAGTGAGGCACCAAGATTGAGCACTGAAAAATGACGCAGGCCCCTTGCAGTGTGGAAAGAAGCAACACAATGTCTGTCCCGTGCTGGTAAATCTGACGCACACCTTATTTTCCACACATCTCCACCTCTGCGTTCTCTGTGCATGTTATTTTTGATGCAAACCAGGTACTTTGTGTAACCAAGAGACAACTGTTGATTTCTAGGATTTAAGACTCTTCTAAAACATGCAAAAGTGATATTTCAAATTGTGCGGATTGAATCTGTGTTGTTTTGACCTTATTTTATTCAGATGAATATTATTTATATTTTTCTAATCCTGTGTGGTGTATTTTTGTAGTGTTTTCACTGTTACTGTATGATTTATTGCACAAATACTTCATACATTGCCATCTAAGTTAAGCCTGATTGCTCAGTGCCAAGATACCAGAGGGTGGGCACAGGATAATTTGGATTGTGTGTGACTTACCCTGACTAGGATTGTGGTCCCTACTTGGAAAAGTGTGTATACCTCTGCCAACTAGAGACTCCATTTCTAACCAATGCAGAACTGAGAACATTGCCAATCTGTTATTAAAATTAAATGGCTCTGTTTTACATTTGGTAAACACAGCCATTAGCCAGCCACAAACTGCCTTCTCATATGCATGTACCACAGTATACAGCAAACTTACAACGGTATACCAAGGCACAAAATATGACTGTGAGAAGGTGGTTCTGACCATCTGACCCAACCGGATTATCTGTTTTTGTGTCACCTGGGTTTTTACCTTTTACGACGAGGGAGCTCATAACCTGTGATGCACCCACGGTAAACTCATGGTTAAAGAAACTACCTGTGTTAGCTGCCCATATCCGCATTTTAAGACAAGGCTTCTGCAAGGCAGCAAGGGTAAGAGGGACATTGCTGGTTACATGTGAACATGTGTGTGCATGTGTGTGCACATGTGGGAGGACTCCACAGAAAAACTGTTGTGTGCAGCCCAAGATCTGCGCGCAGGTAGCCTGACACATAAGGGACTATGCAGAGTGCCTGGTGACCTGGAATATGCCTTATAATGTGGGTGTACACATGTAGGGAGAGTCAGTATGCTTTACTGTCTTGATTGTAGTGACACTTCATCATATTCCTATGGTAAAGGCTGCCTTAGGGAGCAACTCCAGTTTCTAGTCTCTACAGACTCCAGATTCACACCAATGTACACTGTAACCTGTATGAAAAGAACACGGCTGAGCAGTACAAAGGCTTGTCTGTACAGCTTATTTGTTATCCAGGAAAGTCATATTTCTGTGACTCAGCTCAGGATGAGAGCCTAGGCCTTTTGTGAGTCTGGTGGGCTGGGTTAATTACTTTCCTCTCCAGCAACAGGGACAAAAGTCTCAGCCATTAAAGGAAACCATAAACAGTGCTTAAGTCAGCTGTGTAAGAGAAAGTACTTGTGCTAATTGCTCTGTATCAATCAGCCAGATGTCATTCTGTGCCAGGAAAGGGCCTTCACCAAGCCACTCAACAAAGGAGAGAGTCCAGACATTTGGAGCCAAGCCAGAGTGGGGCCTCCTTTGAAGATTTGCTGGGGGAATGCCCTGGCAGCGGTGTTGGCGAGGGGTGGAGCTGAGAGCCACAGAGCACATTTGGCAAGTGACTTCTGGGTGATGCCATATTTAGCTATCCCAGAAGACTGTGCAGGGATGCTGGGACATAGTGGAGAGGTGATGTGGAACATCAGGATAGGCCAGAGGCAAAGCACTGCTGGATACACCTGTCCCCACTTTAAAAGGTCCTTGACAAGGGAGAGAGCTCTCTCTTGAAGTGACTTTTCTGCAGAACACTGGGACTGGATGCTGGTGCCATGGACAGTTGGAAGGATGAAGCCCCTGACCGCCCACTGGATCACAGATTCTGCTTATAATTGACCCCAGGATCAGTTGGGAAGAATGACTGGGCCCTGAGCAAATATGAGAGGCCCAGAGGAGAACCAAGGGAAATGCTGGTGCAGGGTGCCAGTGGAACTTGCTCCATGCCTAGTTTAGCGACTTTAAGGTTAGGAGGCCTGAAAAAAGTGCTGAGAGTGGTAATGGCTTGCCACCACGAGCAATATGACACCATCATTTAAAACACCTCAGCCGGGCCTGAGGTATGCCTGTTTAAACTTTTGGGACCTTTGACCTAATTACAGTAGCGAAGCGCTTGGGGCTCCACACTGTATTTTATTCCTACCTTTGGGGTTGGCCAGGGCCCAATGTCTACCCCCAAAAAGGTGGAATGGTAGGGGGAAAAGCTGTCATGCTCCCTGAAATATCAAGAGAGGGGCCCAGGACCCCATCCCGGGCCCCCCTGATGAAGAGGGGGTGCTGTTGCACTCCCACACCACCCCACTAAAATGAACAGGGGACCCAGAACCCTATCCCTGGGCCCCAAGAAGATCTGTACCAGGAGGGAACTTCATCACTGTTCCCCGAGAAGAAGGGAGGCGGCCCAGGACCCCATCACTGGGCCCGATGTTAGTAGAGGAGGATGATGAGTGCTACTGCACTCCCCAATGTGGCCCACCTTCCTCGTTCACAGTGCCTGAGTCTAGGAGAGGGCAGGAAGATCAACCACCTGGTGTGTTTCTGCCTGCAGGAGCGGGCAGATAAGAATGGAGCTGCCTAGTGAGCTGGCATGTGGGGACCCAGCTCAAGGCTGCCTGAACTCCAGGTGGTTCTGATGGGGGTAACGGTATTCCCTAAACCCTAATGTGAACCAACATGATAGCAATAAAAAAAAAACACTACATCCTTGTGAATTTCCAAGGGGAAGGGGTTGGCATAATAGAGAAAGAGAAATACTAGGTCTGCAGAAATTCAGATTCTATGTGCCTGGTTCTGATGGGCTCAGGTAGGCGTAAATCATTGTTTCTGGATTCAACTTCACCAAGCTCTGGGGATCTTGCATGGCAGGATGTTTTCTATTCTGCAATGGAAACCTATTCATTAGCTACCTTTCATGACAAACATTTCAACATATCATGTGTCACAAACTGTGACATACTCATGTTACTTTAGCATCCAAACACAATTGCTCAACTGTCTTTGTCTACAGTGCACAGCTTTGCATAAAGAATAAAAACTGAAAAATGCAATACTCTTTAAGCAAGTAATCTTGCAGGGTCCAACTTGAATCACACTAGATGCCTCAGCGCCTGCAAAGTCAACTTTTATATTCACTAAATATAAGCTGGAAAAGTCGTAGTACTTGTTTTTTTGGAGGTGCAGTTTTCATATGAAATACGTCTTTCCTGAAAGTAAAGCAATTAGAGTCACATTTTGACACTCTTTTGCCAAGAACTGTTGAGATAATCCAAGCGCTGCTGCTTTAAAAATTTCTTTGCGCAACGTAATTAGAATAGCTTCTACCTTGCCTTCACTGTAGTGCTGCATGCAGAATTAGTTCGATGAGCGTGATGTGGGAAGCATACAAGAATGCCGAGATTTTTTTGCCTGGCGCTTCTTTTCTAGGTCCTACGTGAGATTCTGACCGCCTTATGAAGACTGAAGCCCTGAAGATGCCACGGAGGTTCCAGGAACCAATAGGAGACAGATAAATTCTGCTGAAATCCAAACGAGGCTAAGCAAAGGATGCCTCCACAATGTGGTTTAATAAACATGATGGGCGTAAAGGAACACATGCACACTGTGAGTAATCGTGCAAGTTTGGGCCATTATGATAATCAGGCAGTTCGTATATTTGGATAATCAAGCAGTTTGCACGTTCACCAATTAGGGTAATCAGACCGTTCGCACAAGTTCAGATAATACTCTAGACCTTAAACTCGTGGTGACATCATGCAGTTCTGTTGTTAATCGGACATGTGAAGGTTCTGCTGCATCTTCTTCTTCTTATTCAAACCAATGGGCAATAATAAACTTGAACGGGTGTCTACCACTGCCAATAATATTATTACACAGAGTCACACATGATACTACATAAAAGTAGAGTTTACCACTACCACCTGGGTTACACATAACGGTCATTACAAATGAGGCACAGAGAAAAACAAAGTATAGGCATTCTACTGACAAGATGTGTGGAATCGGCTGTAGCAGGAAGGGTCTGAGAAGTTATGGTACTCCTCCCCCCCTTTGCTCCCCCAAAGGCCGTTATACAGCATTGGGTTTGTTTGGACTGAGAAAATGAAAATGGCATATACAATCTGGGTCACAAACAAAAGACACTGGCTTCTATGAACACTAAGATGGGGCATATCCTTTCCAGTCAAACAAATAGTTAAGTTTACCTCAGAGGCGTTGTACCTCATATTCATTATGTTCACCAACTAAGACAGGAGGCGGGAGAGAATCTGTTCTGATTTCGGGGTGATGGGGTTTAAGCAGAGAAAAATGAAACACTGCGTTTATGGTGTATCCAGGAGGTAATTGAAGATGCGCAGTGACAGGATTTATTAATTGTTCAATCTCAAATGGTCTTGTAACATGTGGCTGTTGTTTTCTTGGTCCCTCTAAAGCAATGTTACGAATAGAGAGCCAAACAAGATTTCCTACCTGATACTTAGGTTCAGGAATTCTGTGTTTGTCAGCTTGTGTTTTCGTGTGGACTTAGTTTTTCGGCCAAACAATTTCTGGCTTTCAGTTGAATGTCTTGTAATTATGCCAGTCGCTCTGTGACTGATGGGACAGAAGTAGAAGTGTGCATTGTTTCTACTGGGAGAGACTGAGGATGAAAACCAGTGAGATGTAATAGAATGGTGAGCACCCTAATGCAGTATGGACTGTGTTGTTGTAAATAAATTTGGCTAAAGTAAAACCTGATCCCAGGAACTTGGGAGAATGGCCAAGAAACATCGGAGGGTTTGTTCTAGAGTTTGATTAACCCGTTGCATGTGGCCATCTGTTTGGTAGAGATAGGCTAATAAGAGCATTATTTCAGCCCCTAATAAGGAACAAAAGCCCCCCAAAACTTGGATGTAGAATTTACCTTTGCGGTCTGAAACGATTTTAGATGGTAACCCATGAAGTCTGACTATGTGGTGGAGGAAGATAGTGCCGAGTTCTGCAGCCGTGGGAACACCATTGAGTGGTATAAAATTGTGCCATTTTAGAAAGCATGTCTACAACTACTAAAATAGCTGTATGTTTGTTGGACTCGAGTAGATCTGTAATGAAGTCAAGGCTAAGCGTGTGCCCTGGTCTTGGAGGTAGTGGCAAGGGTTGGAGAAGGTGAGAAGGTGCTATATGTGATACTTTGTTGTGGGCGCAGGTGGGGCAGGTAGTGACGTAGTGGTAAACATCTTGATACATGGATTCCCACCAAAAGTCCTGTAAACAATTGTCTAGCGTTTTCTGTATTCCTGGATGCCCTGCAAGGGCAGTGTCATGATTCCAGGCAATAACTTGGTGCTGTAGATCTCAATCTAATAAATATAATTTGTCTGTGTGACGATAATAACCATCTAGAATGGTGTCGTTCAGATTCTTAATCCAAGTCTCCGGATTGAGTTTGAGTGCCTTCTTTACAGTGTATTTGAAGGTGTCTGCATTTATTGTGGCCACAATCTTGTTTTACGGAACAATATTGAGAGGGATATTGTTGTCTTTGAGATCCCCCGGTTGTCTGAATCTTGATAAAATATCAGACTATAACTCTTTGTTGCCAGGTCTAAATGTAATGAAGAAGTCAAAATCACTGAAAAAGTGAAGTGAGTGCATTAGTTGTGGAGTGAATTCCTTTACAAAAATAAAAAATTGCAAGTTCTTGTCTGTGACTATTGTGAGGGTGTGTTTGGCTCCTAATAAATGGTGTCGCCATTCTGCAAATACTGATTTTAATCGCTAGTGACTCCCTTTCCACTATGGTATAATTATGTTCAGCCATGAGTAGTTTCGTGAATAATAAGACAGGGAAAATTATGGCCTGGTTGTGGCTCCTTTTCAGATAACACCCCCACGGGCAAATTGCAAGGCGTCCGTCTCAGCATAAAATGGTTGGTGTGGGTCTTGATAGTTAAATACGGCTGCTGTTGTGAAGCTTTGTTTTAAGATACTGAATGCCTGATCTGCTGCTTTTGACCAAACAATTGGTAGTCCTTTCTTTTGCAAGGTGGTAATAGGGACCACTATTTCTGAAAAGTGTGGCATAAAGTATCTATAAAAATTGACAAAGCCAAGAATTCTTTGGACGTCCTTGATTGAGATAGGAGCTGGCCATGTGAGTTTAGTGTCAATCTTTTTAGGGTCTATACTAATCCCCATGGGTAACAGGCGATACTCTAGGAACTCTAGTAAAGTAAGGTTCAAGGTACACTTCTCTAATTTAGCACACAGGGAGTGTCCGCGTAATCGTTGTAGTATGGCCCGAACATGCTGGATGTGTTCATATTAATTTTTTGAGTAAATCAGTATGTTGTCTATATAGACAACAGTACAGATGTCAAGACTTTCATTAAATACTTCAATAATGGAGTATTAAAAGGCCACAATTCTTTTGTCTTCCATTTGTCCCCTTCTTTTATGCGTATCAAGTGATAAGCACAGCATAAGTCTAGTTTGGTGTAAATGGTGGAACCACGGTCTTGATTTAGTTGGGTTGGTTTAAGGGGTGCTGGGTATTGATTTTTAATGGTGGCTTTGTTGACCACTGCAATCAATGCAGTCCTGTAATTCCCCATTCTTTGTAGGGGTGGAGAAAAGGGATGAGGAGACAGGTGAGGTGGAATGCCTAGTGAAGCCTAATTTGAATAGTTTATCTAGATATTCACATAAATTATGAGACTTAGGTTCAGATAACTCATATTTCCTCCTCCAAGGAAGGACTGCCCAGGGAACAAGATCGATATGACAGTCATACATGCAATGTGGAGGCAATTGAGTTGCCTTAACTGGATCAAAATAATTATGGAAATCTTGGTTATCCCTAGGTGGAGGATCAGAGTGAGGGACATGTGTTACAACACAATGAAGTGGTTTCACCGGGTATTGGGCCTCCTGATAGCAAGTGGTCATGCAAATTGGAGAGTCTAAGGTAATGGTTCTTGTTACCTAATCTATTTTGAGGTTATGATACTCGAGCCAGGGAGTACCAAGAGTAACCTTGAGTGTTGGAGTGTCAATGAGATCAAAGTTTGCCTCCTCCGTGTGCCTGTTGTCACAAACCAGACTCTATAGGGTTGTGTGGAACTGAATCAAACCTGAGGACAATGCTGAACCAACCACAGCGCACACAGGCTCTGGTTCTGCCTTGGCCATCTTTGGGGCACCTAATGTGCCTACTAAGGTTAATTCAAGTAAATTTCCAGTGGCTCCCGAGTCTATAAGTACTGACATTTCCTGGCAATTTTGTGGTGACAAGACAATAGTTACTTGTATAGTCATATATCTCGGAACACAATTTATAGCGTTGGAGAGGGACTGGGAGATCTGAAATGGAGACTCTCTCGGAGAAGCAACCTCCTTACTGTCTGAGGGAATTAGATTTCCTGCTTTTTTTGCTAGCAACAGATTTTTGCTTTTTTGGCTTCAAAGAGCAATCATGTGCAAAATGTTCTGGTTTTCCAACAAAGAGATGCTAGTTTTGTGTTCTCTTTTTTTTTCATCTACGAATAGGAGACCTTTAATTCCCCCAATCTGCATGGATTCTGCCTCAGGTAATTGTTTTCACATTCTTTTCTTTCAGATTTTAGTACTACCACTCTGGTTTCACTTCAAGAATGCTCAATATTCTGGTCACCTAATTTATGATCCAATTTAGCAACTAAATCTATGAACTCTGCACAGTTTTCTGGTAAGTCCGCTGTATGTGATGACCCATTTTTTAGGTAATCTCTCAGGCCTCTGTAGAAAAGAAATGTGCATTGCTCCTTGGGCCAATGGGTTCCCGTTATTAGACGGTTAAAGGTAGTGATGTAAGTTAAGAGATCTTGCCTCAAATTTAAGAGCTCATTATCACTTGATTGTATGGAAACATGTTTAGCAAGCAATCGTGTCATGGCTGCTTAAAGGCCGGAAAATCATTCAAAATAGGATCATTTGTCTCTATAAGAGGAATAGACAAATTGGCTGTTACTCCACATAGGTAGGAGATCACAAAGGCAGCTTTTGCTGCATCTGACGTAAAAACGTGTGGGTTACATGAGAAATGTAATTGAAGGCAGAGTAATGTGAACTAGCCCCAGTAAAACATTCTGGATTTGCTAATGGCACAGATATTGGTGTTGTTATGGTAATGTGTAAGTTTTGATCTGGGAACTGGTGTTTGGTAGCGTATATGGTGCCCGAAATTTCAGGGGACTGAGAACAGGGTGTGGCTGTAAGGTATCCCTCCATTGTGTGAAGGTTTTGTGATGTGCTAATGCCCCCTTGAGTACCTGATTTTCTGTTTTTAACTTTTGCATCTCTGCCTTGCAGGGTCTAAATGATAAAAGTTAACTGCTCTGGGTTGGAAAAGGACTCATGTAGGGCTTGTGCTAAGGTATCCATAATGATGCTGTCACCCAAAGGGAACACTAACTTTGTGGCTTAGCATTCTGTTATGTGCCACTCACCTGAAATCCATGTTGCTCCGATGGTGCAACGGTATTCCCCAAATCCCAATGAGAACTAATGTGGTAGCAATGAAAACAACACTGTCAGGACGCAGGGCGGAGCACCCCTTGAGGTCACAGAATATCTCCTTATGGATGTAGAGTACAGAGAGGCAGATGAAGACATACACCAGGAATTAACAGCTATAGAGTAGAGCACAGAAACAGGATAACTATGGCAGTGCAGCCTTAGTGTGAACAAACAGGGAGCAGAGAAATAATTAACAAACACACTGGGTTACCACTGAGGTTGTTCACAAGTAAGGCTCAGAACTTCCCACAGCAACAGGGAACGTCTATGCCTCTGTGAAGATTGCACTTACAGATAGTTACCCCAAGCCCCTTAGAAAGGAGGCTGCAGAAGTGATTCTGTCCCTGGACCCTTCGGGCACAAACAAGGATTGTACTTACATACACAAGACACACCCTTGTGGGTCCAGCTGGAGACACAGTGGCAATTCCTGGAAATCAGTAATGGCATACTGTTACAGATAAGGCAATTAACACTGCATACAACACAAGACAAAGGACGGGGCAGAAATTGCTTCCTGGAAACCAGAAGCCAACCCCTGTACAAAGGAAAACACTTGTACACAGGTGAGGTCTAACAGTACATATAGCAGACACAATAACCCAAGAGGGAAATACAGAGGAAGAGCTAGAAAGGAGCCTAAGAACTAAAGCTAATAGGAGCAGGCTTTGCAAGGAAAACTGAAGAATGGGCAAACACAGGAATTCTGGGAAACTATAAGAAGCAAGAGACTAACTTGTGAGAGAACTAGAGATTGCAAGAATCACTGAGAAAGAAAACACAAACTAGGAGCCAAGTCTAAGACAGAGAAGAGAAATCACAAGTGTTAAGGAAGAAGCAAAAGGAATAAGTTAAATTAAAATAATACCAGGAACAGAAGGAACAAACTAGAAAGCAAAGCAGGAACATGACTGAAAAACAGGGCATAGGCTCTGGCTGAAGCAAAGTAGGAACAGGGCTGGAAAACAGGACATAGGCACCGGCTGAAGCAAAGCAAGAACAGAACTGAAAAACAGGGCATTGGCGCTGGCTGAAGCAAAGCAGGAACAGGTCTGGAAAACAGGGCACAGGATCTGACTGAAGCAAAGCAGGAACCAGAGTGGAAAACAGGGCACAGTCTCTGGGTGAAGCAAAGCAAGAACTAGACTGGAAAACAGGGCACATGCTCTGGCTGAAGCAAGCAGGAACAGGACTGGAAAACAAGCCAATGAGAGGTCCGGTACACAGAGGAACAGATGTCAGTGCAGAAACAGGAAGCTTCAGGAGATGACAGCTTATAAGCAGCTCCAGGCAGCAGCAAGCCCAGGGCAGAGTCACATGACTCTGTTGCACAAGGGTGGTCATAGGTGTATGCAATTGTGGTCTCTCACAAAGGAACAGAATGAGTAGTCCCATAGGAGGCAAGGGACAGCAGATTCCAGGTCTTACTGACTACTAGGCAGTGCATTATGGATCTTTCCATAGAAACAAATGTGGGTTTTCAGTAGCTAACAATATCGAGATGGGAAGCAAGTGGGAGTCAGAAAGGGACTCTGGATGAGTGCTAATGCTGATTCCCAGGCTACAGATCCCCCAGAGATGGAACGAGGGAGTCATAACAAACACTACATCCTCATGAATTCCCAAGGGGAGGGGAGGTGAGGATAAGAGAGAAAGTGAAATACAGGGTCTTCACAGATTCAATTTTTTCTGTGCCAGGTTCTGCTGGGCTTGAGTTCCTGGTTCTGGATTGATCTGGTATGGTAGGATGTATTACATCCTGCAATGGAAATCCATTCCTTAGCAACATTTCCTGACAAATATTTTAACATATCATGTGTAACAATTTGTGACATACTCATGTTACTTCAGCATCCAAACACAGGTCTTCAAAACTGTCTTTGTCTGCAGTGTACAGCCTTGCATAAAAGAATAAAGACTGAAAAGCACAAAAATGTTTAGACAAGTAATCTTGCAGGATTTCCAGTTAAAACAATGTCCAACGTGAATTGCACTCAATGTCTCAGAGCCTGCAAAGTCAGCTTTTATGTTCGGTAAAAATAAGCTGCAAAAGTCTTAGTACTTGTATTTTGAGAAGGTGCAGTTTTTATAGGAAATACGTCTTTCCTGAAAGTAAAGCAATCGGAGTCAAATGTTTGCTCTCTTTTGCCTATCCAAGCACTGCTTTAAAATTTAAGGGGCAGATTTAAGGGAAAATGACGGTGCGTGTCGCTGAGCCAAATTTGAAAGTGTTGCACACTGTCATTTCCACAAGGCAGGGATGTGCCATATTTGATAAAACACGGCACACCCATGTGTTTCCCTCTGCGCCGGCGCTGAATTTGCTGCCGTGTGCCAACGTAGCTACCCTTGCACCATTGTGCAAGGATGGCTGCTTTGAAGGGGAAATTGTTTTTGTGCAGGAAGGAACAATCTTAAATGGAGATTTGTGCTTTCTTTGTGCAGAATGCAGCACACATTGAATGAGCAAAAAACAAGGTGAAATTAAAACATTTCTCCTAGTTGCGCCCTGCTAATGCCACCTCTAGGTGGCATTGGATTTTGGCACTGTCACAGATTTATGGAAACCCGTAAATCTGGAACAGAGTCAAAATACAATGGGTGTTGCTATGGCATGCCAACAGCAACACCCATTGCATGCCCCTCCTGTGCAGAGTGCTGTGTGTGAAGGGGCGGTATTTACAAGGTGACGTTAAGCCACAAAAAGTAGATTAATGCCACTTTGTAAATACGGTGCAGTGCATAGCACCACTGGAGCGTCACTGAAAGTGATGCTCCGGTAGCTCTAGGGGCTCTTAAATATGCCCCTAAGTCTTTGCGCAATGTAATTAGAATAGCTTTTACCTGCCTTCAATGTTGTGCTGCATGCAGCTTAGTGTGATGAGCACGATGTGAGAAGTATACCGAAATGCTGAGATTTTATCGGCTGACAATTCCTTTCTAAGTCCTATGGGATATTCTGTGCACATGTTTAGTCACAACTGTGAGTAACCATGTACGTTTGGGGCATAGGTATTCAACTGTCAAGATGTGTGTAATCGGGCTATAGCACAAAGGGTCCGATACGGTGTTGTACTCATGACAGGAGTTCCCCATAACGCCCTTTGGCCTGCCTGCATTTTTGAGGAACAAATCACTTGTTTTGGCATTGTGGTGGACCCAGGAGAGCGGTCCACCAACCAAATGTTCACCAAGTGCTGGGAGAGCTGCAGGAGAAATGCAGCTTGCCACAAAAGGGAATTCAAATGTCCCTACCTTCTGTTTCAGGGGACACTGAAATGATAACCCATGATGAGTTTGGTTGTTTTGCTCAATACTCCCCCAGGCTGGAGTTTTTGCTCCACAGTTCTGAGTGAGGTTCCTTTTTTTGTGGGGGAAGTGTATGGCTATAGAGTTGTGGCCTATAAAAGGATGATGTGACTTTTCATATGGACAGACATCATCTGAAGGTGAAAGGATGTCATTGTACTGTTGGGTGTTTTTTTAAATAAGATTGATGTCCTTCAGGGACTACTAAAAAGGTGCAGTATTTTTCTGCTGAGCTCTTTTATGTGAATGCGGTGAAACACTGCCAAACACTCGTAGGGTTGAAGGTCTTTAATTGCGTAGGTGAGGTAATTGTAGATTTGAGGGGGCTGTGGTTAAATTGCGCATTTCCTGCTAATAGAAATCTTGAGAGCACAAACCAGTCAAACATGCCTATAAAATATTTTTGCAAATGCTTCATTTGAATAATGAGACTGACAGCCACACGTGATCAAAGTAGATAGGCTTTATTGCCAGTATTAAGTACTCTCACTCTCTGTTATACTCAGATACTGCATTTTAATATGTGTGAAGGTTCCTGACATGCTTTGTTGGTCCAAAGCACCCTGTGGGAGAGACAAGAATGGTTACTCAATGACACTCAGAAGTTTTTCCATCAGCTTGCATACATTTGTAAATTGCTGCATGGTATTGAGTAGTGTGTGTGTAATAAATGTACTTTTTCCTTTTTCAAAAGAAAAAGCACAGTCTGGAAATTAGTAATTGAGTGCTAATGTGTACTTGTTAATGGAGAATTTCTGGCCCACACCACCTCTCTTGAGTAGGTCTTGGACTGCTCTGCTTCACTACGCTGGGAGAGTCAAGCGCTACAATGGGGTGTTTGGTCCTCAGTGGAGGACAAATGTGGACCCATTACTTGTGCAGTATTTTAAAACTTAGAACTTTAAAACTAATGTTTTTTTCTGCCACATGACATCTACATCCATTCATATACTTTAGTGCTACATCTATTTCAATTACCACACTCCCCTCTATGCCACTGCACTCTTCTCTATGTTATTACTCTGTATGCCACTTCACTCTTCGTCACTCCTCTAATCGCCACTCCACTCTACGCTTATCCACTGTACATTGCACCACTCAACCCCACTCCATTCTTTGCCACTACACTGTAACTCTACACCACCACACTATACACTATTCTACTCCTCCCCAAACCATTTTACAACACTCCAGTATATGCTGCTCCACTCTATGTCCTTCACTGTATGCTACTCCACTGTATGCTATCCCACTGTATGCAACTCTATTCTATGACAGTGCACTCTATGCTAGCCCACTGTATGGCACTCCACAGAAAACCATTTCAGTGTACATCAATGGACTGTATGCCATTCAAATGTACACCACTTGACTGTATGCCACTGCGCTGTACGTCGCTCCACTAAACACCACCCCACTGTACTTTCTACTACATGCTATTACATAGTACATCACACCATTCTACGTCTCCACAGTAAGAAAAGCCACTCAATTCCAATTCACTCTACTCTACTACACTCTGTCCTATCCACTGTAGAACACTTTACTCTTTGCTATTCTATGTTGTTTAGTATATGCCACTCCACTCTACATCACTTCATTGTACACCAATAACTCTCAAGGTTATTCCAATCCATTGTATGCTACTTCACTCTACACCATTCCACTGTACATCGCTCCACTCTATGCGACTCCACAGTATGTTATCACACTGTACACAACTATAGTCCATTCCACTGCACTCTACCCTGCTCCACTGTACAATACTCTACTCTAAGATATTCCACTCTAGAACACTCCACTTGATGTCACTACAACGTACACCACTCTATGCTCTATGCCACTTCAGTCTAGGCCATTCCAATGTAAGCCACTACACTGTACCTAACTCCACTGTACTATGCACTGTGTTCTCACAGATGATAGGATTTGCAATATTATTAGTGTTGTCATAGATGCTATGATTTCTGATGGTATAAGTTATGTAATGTTAAAGTCGATAAGCAGTGCATGTAGAAAGCGCAGGTTATAGTTAATGTAGTGTGGCTACTGAGTTCAATGCACTCTGTATGAAGGTCTGCGAGTTATAATAACTTGAAGGAGTTGCTTAAATAATGAATGAAAGGTGTATGATTTTAGAATGCCTAATGAAGTTTAAGTCTGGTTTGTATAGATAAGAATATATTTATATACAGACAGAAAACAGACAGATAGATAGATAGATAGATAGATAGATAGATAGATAGATAGATAGATAGATAGATAGACAGACGGACGGACAGACAGACAGACAGACAGACAGACAGACAGACAGACAGACAGACAGACAGACAGACAGATAGATAGATAGATAGATAGATAGCTAGATAGATAGATAGATAGATAGATAGATAGATAGATAGATAGATAGATAGATAGATAGATAGATAGATAGATAGATAGATAGATAGATAGATAGATAGAAAGATAGATAGATAGATCTATTATAACGTGGGAACACCTCCTGTGCAGAAATAGTTCTGGGTAAACTAGCAGAGAGTTCCAGAAGAACAGCTATTCTCACAGAGCCTCCTGTCATGTTTATATCAAAGCGCATTTCCCAAACTTTGCCGTTCATTGCTGCACTCCGTGATAATCCTCCTGCACCGGCTGGTCCCAGTTATTACCCTTTATATGAAGGATCTATGTTGAAAGCAAGTTATGAGTTTCTGTCCCCGCGGATCATATGATGAAGTTGAAGCCGCCTGTCATCTGAAGCTGTATAATAGCCTCTGCTGGGAAATACAAAAGTGCCATGGATTATTGATAGAGCCATACCTGGAGTCTGGCTGACACATTTGATACCTCTTCTGATAGGTTCTAATATTAAAAAGTATCTGTTAGTATATCCTTGCAATGTGCTCTTGTTGGGCGTGGATTAAGACTTGCTTTATGTTTTACTTTTTATTCATGTGGAAGCGTTCCTAAATCTGGCTTAACAGAATGGTATTGAAAGAAATGCAAACTCGGGATGCTATTGGATAGTACGTAATACTGAAAATTCATGGGACACAAACTATCAAAATACTTTCATGATTTTCCTCTTTTATAATGTGTCTTTTGTACACTAATGCGTATCCTCACAAAGCATATGTTCTAGTCCTCAAGCACTGTCGCAAAAAGAAGTAACACACACGCACCTGACATTTTGCATTTGTGTTCAATCATGTAGGTTTGTAATCTAGTTAAAAAATATTGGTTGCTAAGCAAAGAAGTCGCAGTCTTTTGGCATGGCCTCAGACAACTGGATTATCCTCTTTCCTTATGTTGTTCTCATTAACTCACAGCCACATGTTTAACTAGCTATACCCAAAGGTAAAATTACACTTTTTATGTAAGTTTACAAATTTGTTGCTGTTTACAATCTAAGGGGCATATTTATACTCTGTTTGCACTGAATTAGCATAATTTTCTTTTACTCTAATTCAGTGAAAAGTGAAACCATATTTATAGTTTGGCGCTAGACCCGTCTAGCGTCAAATTTATGGAGTTAAAGTCATTTTTTGGACGTGGAAACCTACCTTGTCTTAATGAGATGCAAGGTAGGCGGTTCCGTGCAAAAAATGACACTATGGCCTTAATGTCAAAAAATGGTGCAAGGCGTTAGGGGACCTGTGGGCCTATTTCCACGGTGGAACACCATGGAATAAGCCCACAGGTGCCCTCCCCAGACCCCAGGACACCCCTACCTACACCAGAGGGACAACAGAGGATGGGGACCCCATCCCAGGTAAGTACAGGTAAATATTTTATTTTATTTTCAAAAGTGCCATAGGGGGCCCTGAAATGGGCCCCCATACATGGCACAATGTGCAATGGCCATGCCCAGGGGACCAGGGTCCCCTGCGCTGGCCATTAGGGTGGTGGTCATGACTCCTGTCTTTTCTAAGACATGAGTCATGTGGTATGGATGGTTTTGTGTCAGAAAATGACCCTAGGCAGGTTAGAGTATTTTTATTTTACTCTAACATCATTTTTTGGTGCAAAACCCCCTTCTTCCATACAGCCAGCCCCACCCGACTAACATCATCCTATTTTTTTATGCTAGCCCACCCTTTGCACCGGCCTGCACCATTCCATAAATATGGTGCCCGGCTGGTGGCCCAAAATGTGGCAAGCCGGTGCTGAACTTTTTGGTGCAAAACTGCGTTAGTGTAGTTTTACACCAAAAAGTATAAATCAGGGCCTAAATGGCTTATTTACCGGCCCATTGTGCCACAGGTGCATTACTTTTTTTGATGCTCCAGTAGTGCACAGTGCAGACCCATATCTACGAGGCACCGCAAAGCCACTTTGCTTTACTTTTCATGGTCTTGTGTATATGATGTCAGGCCATTGCCTTACACTGTGTCGGGGGGCGTTCCATAGGCATTGTGTTTGGCTTTCCTGCAAAACACCCATGGGTGTTGATGCATGCTCAGGTTTACTACGACGTGTAAACCTGGCAATGAATCAAAACTGTATTCATAACAAAAAGAACTATCTTTATTTCGCCTCATTTGTTCCTCTTTCTATGTGTGCTGCATCATGCACCGCACATAGAAAGAGGAAAAAGCCTCAATGGATTGTTTCTGTTTAGAAAGATGACATTACCTGCACAGAAAAAATCCTGCCAACAACGCAGACACCCCTGCACCATGATGTAAGGGTGCCTGTTTTGGTGCTAGACATGAAATTGTGCGCCAGACCTGGTTGAAAGGACTGGAAAGTACCCTATCTTGTAAATACAGTGCATTCTTGCCCTTTCAAGTTGGTGTAGGGCAGCTCAACAAAAAGACTTGCTGCGCTGCCCTATGCCAAATTTTTGTAAATATGCCCCTAGGAGTGTAGTTTTACATGTAGTATCTTTACGAATGTGGAGCACTACGCACATTAAAAGATTAGACAGTCTCAGCAGTCATAAAAATACTGCACATAAAATACACTTGTAGGGTCTGATTCACAAAGGTAAACTTACATTTTTATGCAAATTTACATTTATTCTGGAATTCACAAACTCTAATTTAATAGTAAGTTTATACCTCCAGAGGCTCCTCTGTCGTGATAGAGCACTCCACACATAAAAAGATAGGCATGTTTGGCCTTATTCACAAAGGCAAATATACACTTTTGTGTACGTTTGCTTACACGTGCTATAGTAACTGAGTGAAATTGTACTACAAGTAATTTTACAAGTGTAATTTTACTACTTGTAAAATTGCTAGTAGTAAAATTACACTCATAGTTTGTGAATGCTAACAAGTAGTAAAGTTACTACAGCAAGTGTAAACTTACATAAAAGTGTAAATTTACATTTGCGAATCAGGCCTGTTGTATCTTTTTATGTATGGCGTTTGTCATAAACTTACCATTAAATTGAAGTTTGTGAATTTCAAAGTAAACATGTAAGTTTACATTTGTGAATCAGGCCTGTAGTTTGTGAATAGCAAACAAACAGTAAATTTATATCATAAATGTAAGTTTACCTTTATGAATAAGGCCCTCTATTTGCAAAAAGTGATTGCAAACCGTGCACCTAGTTTTTGTAAATCGACCTATAATGTATTACTAGACTGCTTTGCAAAATCAGCAACACAGAAGAATGATGGACGGAGTGCTCAAACTTGTCAACCACTCACAGATCCGGATTTAATCCATCATTCTTTTGCTCACCATGCCACCCCAGTTTGGACCCAACTATATGCAAATCAGTCTTGACCCTCTTCCACTTGGGAACAATCCAGCCTGACCTACCAGGCCAGGTCCTCCCTGGACCAGAACGAAGCATCCTGGGACTGGGTTCAGAGTATCACCCTTCATCAGCTAGGCTAGCTTGAATCCAGTGGCACAGTGAGCAAGGGACCCACGTCTGGGCATACCCTTCCCACTTAAGGCAACTTTAGCAACACAAAAGAATGATGGACGGAGTGCTGAAACTTTTCAACCACTCACCCCAAGTCACAGATCTGGGTTTAATCCATCATCCTTTTGCTCACCATGCCACCCCAGTTTGGACCCAGCCATATGCAAATCAGTCTTGACCCTGTTCCACTTGGGAACAGTCCAACCCGAACTGCCAGGCAAGGTCCTCTCTGGACTGTAAACGGCATGAGTGGCAAAAAAAACAATGGATTTAGGCCCAGATCTCTGTACTGGGGTGAATGTTTGACATTGTTCAGCATTCTGTCCATCACTTGTTCTTTTTGCATTTGTTGCCCCAAGTGGGAAGGGTATACCCAGACGTGGGTCCAGTGCTCCCATGCCACTGGAATGAAGGTAGCCTGGATGATGAAGGGTGATACCCAGAAACTGGTCTTAGGATGCTTGTTTCCAGTCCACGGAGGACCTGGCTTGTCAGTTCGGGCCGGACTGTTCCCATGGGGAACAGGGTCAAGAATGATTTGCATATGGCTGGGTCCAAACTGGAACAGCATGGGTGGCAAAAAAACGATGGATTTAGGCCCAGATCTCTGTACTGGGGTGAATGTTTGACATTGTTCAGCATTCCGTCCATCACTTGTACTTTTTGCATTTGCTTTGCAAAATCACCATTCACAAGTTATCCCAGATTGACATTCCTATTGAATGTTAATTAAGCCTGTTGCAATTTGTGACCCTTTGTGATTAGCTACAAACGTTGTCATCTTAAGGATTTTGAGGGCCGGAAGCAAGATATATATTGGGGGCTCCTGTTTGGAACAACAATAAAGTTTTGTTATATATTTCTTGTTAATTCAAGCCTTAATAATCCCAAAAATGTACTGAATTACATGTTAAACTTTTAAAGACTGGGTCACACAAAAATAATTGATATATGTCTTGCAGAGGAATATAAAAATCCTTCAGATGACACTGAGTAGAGAGGGAGACAGAGTGGGAGACACATGAGAGAGAGAGAGAGAGAGAGAGAGAGAGAGGAAGAAAGAGAGAGAGAGAGAGAGAGAGTGTGAGAGAGAGAGAGAGAGAGAGAGAGAGATAGTGAGATAGTGAAAAAGGCACAGTAGACAGAGGTCCAAAGGCAGGATTCAGTTTTCCAGGGGAACCTTTAGAATGTGGGGCCCGGGGCAATTATGTCTATGCCTTAAAACACCTCTCGCTGCAAACTCAAGAATGGTGGCCTACAAGAGCCCTCTGTTTGCATTCCCAAATGGGAAACTTATTTTTAAAATCACTGTTTTTCCTTAAATAAACGAGAGTTGTTCTAAAAAAAAAGTGTAAAGTTTCACATTTGAGAAAAGTTTGTTTGAGATAATAGTATCTCTGCACTGGTTTACATCTGGAATTATGATCTTTGCACATTGAACCACACCCCTTATACGCTCCTTCTAAATTGATACTCAATGTGGGTTGTGTACATTAGAAGCAGTGATTTTACGATCATAAACCCTGTGATTTTGAAAATTACAAGGTTTGGGATCCCAAAATTGTTTAATACTCTGGCCAAATGTTTTATGTGTGTTGCTTAGAGCTTTAAGGAGAGAAAAAATTGAAGTCTCCAACTAGTTACCATTTGCTAAATAGGCTTAACCATGACTTAGAGTCGGGAACACCACCTCCACTCAATGTGTGGCTTAGAGTGTCATATCCTCCCAGTAGGATTTTTAAAATAACTGTAGGTCAAATGATGTGATATACTTTAAGAGCAAATGTTTCTGTGATCCTTACTTTAAGACATTCACAAAAACCAATAGGAATGCCACTATACAAATTTCCATTTGGCCCGCTGCATGTCTCAGTTCAGAGGTGTCACACTTAAGTTGCTTGGAAAATGTCAGTGCATTTATGAACCAATTTCTGTGGACTCTGTGAATATAATGGGTCTCACTACAGGCAGCTCTAGTTGCCTGGAGGTTAATATTAACTATGAGTGATAAGACATTGCCAAAATAGTGCGTATGACAGGAATGTGTTGTAATGGGACAGGGGTACGGTAATAACTTTGGTATTTGCAACAGTGGCTTCCCCTCCTAAACACAGCTGGGAGGATGGAGGCAGAAATGCTTCTGCATCAGGTCCAGTCCCCTCATCTCTTGATCAATGACATCAGACTCTACCCTCTTCCATTCCAAACCATGATGTCTGCACACCCTTGCCACCAGATATCATTGCCTTGCCAGACTCCACAACAGATCAGTAGTTTGTGTTGTGACTGCATGTCTTGGGTCATTTCATGCCAGTGCTCTCAGGGAAGTAGAGATAACAGGGAAGCATCACTGAAAATGTGAGAGTTTCCCATTTCTGTGATACATCACCAAAAATGATTCCTGCTCAGGGATTGCAGAGATTTTGTGATCCTCAACCACAAATCTCAACTAGGAGCTGGGGAGCTTTTTTGGGGGATGGTCAGCCCTCAAAAGCTTAGGTTGACCCCCCCCCCTTAGGAGCCAACTCATTTTTTGAAGTTTTCCTTTCCCAAGGGGACAGGTGGGTGGTGGCTGATGATCATACTTTCTTGTACGTGTGGATCACCAACCCCATGGAAAGGAAAACATGGCAACCATTTTTTTTGGTTCACCTGTGCACATGGTGTTTTTGAAGTCCTTCTGGCGTGAATTGTAAATTTTGTGGGGATTAGCCTCCCCAATTGAAGAGGGGCCCATTCCCTTCAGGGGCCAGGGCACTTCAGCCTTTGATCTGTTATTTTAACATTCACATTTTTCTTCTGCCCACCACATCAGAGGGTATAGGGCATGGGGTCAGCCCACTTCTGTAATTATTCTGTTATTTTGACTTTCACGTTATGCTTCCTCCCATCTTACCATAGGGCAATGTGTCAGCACACTTCAACCGTGATCTGTTACTGTATCAAATTTGTTGTTCATATTTTCCTTTCAACCTCAGCAGCATGCATTTTGTTGAAAGGGGTCATCCCATTTCAGTTTGATCAGTTATTGTGACATTCCCTTATGCTTCTGCCCATAACATCCTACGACAAAGTGTCCACTCCTGTCAGTGATCAATTTGTTATTGTGTCATCCATATTTTGCTCACGTCCACCACAGAATTACCATTGGGTAACAGCATCCTCCCACATCAGCCTTTCATCTGTTATTGTTACATTCACATTTTTCTTTGCCCACCACAATGTGGGTATGGGGCAAGTGGGTCAGCCCATTCAAGAGATTGATCTGTTATTATGACATTCACATTAGGATTTTTACCCACCACATCATAAGGCAATGTAAGCCCATATCAATGATTGATCTATTATTGTGTCATTCACATTTTTTTCCCATCACAGCATACATTGTGGGGAAAGGGGTCTGCTCACTTCAGCCTTTGAGTGAAAAAGACACATGAACAGGTAGTCAAAGCTTGGCTTAGGATTGTGTTCACAGGGACCTTGTGCAGCTAGAAGCAGATATTCAAGGAAGGAGTGCCACACAGAAGAAAGCATCCATCCTCACTGGCAGTTGTGTGGCTGTTGCCTTGTGGTATGTGTGCCTGTTGGCTGGCAGCATGCATAGATCATGGCTGGTGCTATGTGTGGCTGTTGGATAGCGGTACGTCTGCTGAGGTATGCTGAAGGTGTGTTTCTTGGCTGCTGAATGCGAGGGTGACAGTGTGATTGATTTTTCAGCCTTTTGGGTGTATGAATGGGATGGGCACTTCAGTGGTACTAGTTTGTTGATGTGAATGTTGTCTTCCTTAAGTGGCATAGGAAGTCGAGAGGCTGCTTTGTCACGACTACAGGGCGTACGTGGCTTGCACGGAGGCTGAGGGCAATCGCATGGGCTCCCTGATGGCATGGCTGGCAAATGTGGCAAAGAGGGGGTCTGCTATAATGGGGTTGTGCACCACACCCACTGGTCCTGTAGTTTACCAACAGGCTGAAATTAATTAAGAATTCTATAATTATTGTGCAGACCTCTATAGATACAAGACCCGGAAATCCATTGCAGAAATTCCAGGGTTCTTGTAGTGAATCAACCTCCCGACCCCACAGTGTCAAGAGGCAGAGTCTTAGGAACAGGCGATCACACTCCCTGAAGTGAGGGCGGCCATTAAGAACATGAAATGAAATAAAACCCCTGGCTGGGTGGCCTTCCAGTTGAATTTTACTCAACCTATGCATCAATGTATGAGGAAGCTAGGAGAAGGATCCTCCCCCCATCTGCCTTTGACGCCCTTATTGTCCCCCATTTGAAGCCTGGAAAATTGGCCACTAATATGACAGCCTTTCGCCACCTGTTGATACCCTTAGTTGACTATAAAATACTTAGCAGTATTCTGGCCACGTGCTTACTAGGCCACACGCCCTACCTAGCCCATCGCGATCAGGCAGAGTGCTACAACATGGCTACTAACATCCACTGCCTATTTTTGCTACTCTATGCTGACGCCTATGATAAAACAGCACAGCAATTTTGCTTTAGACTTTGAGAAAGCTTTCAGTAGGTTGGAATGGACATACCTCTATGAGCTATTGTGCAGATTTGCCTTGGGGATCACTTCGGCCTGGACCCAGTTGCTCTACACTATCTCGTGAGTGAGGGTCCGCACGGGGCAATCCATCTAAGCGGAATATCAGGTGTAAAAGGGACCCGGAAGGGCTGGCCGTTGTCCCCTCTTTTATTTTCCCTCGCCATTGAGCTGCTCGCATGTCTTGCTAGCACTGAGAATGTCTGTGGGTGCCTACGAGCGGTGGGGAAGATCACTTTATTGCACTTTATGCAGCTGATCTTCCTGGAGGACACTACGGGAGCCCTCCAGGAAGCAAAGCACCTATTCGATCATTTTGGCGTGCTCTTTGGACTCAGAGTCAACTAGCAGATGTCTGGCCTCGTCCCCACAGTGGCTGCCAGAGGACCACTCTGGACATTGGTACACTGCAGTGGCAGCTGCCTGGCCTATTTAAGAGTGCATGCCTATCATAACCGGGCAGACGTTATGGGGGAAATGTGGGGTGGGCGCTATGGGGCCTTCGCAGTAGCATGACCTTCTGGGGATCTCTACCACTCTTGGCAGCAGGATGAGGAGCCCTGTTAAAGATGATTGCTTTGCCTCACCTCCTTTACTTTTTTATCACTCTTCTGCTGTGGATCCTGGGAGCATTCTTCAGGGAATTAAATGCACAGATTCTTGTTTTTTCTGGAGCTTGAGCAGAATGAGGTGCCCTGGTGATGCTCCAGAGCCCCAAGGAGGATGGAGGCATGGTCATTCCTGACTTTGAGATCTACTGCTTAGCAAGCCAGCTGCAAGGGTTGACACAGTGGGTAACAGGTCACATGATGTTGGACAGAGAGGCAAAATCATTCACTCTGGACCTTCGGACCTTTGCCAGAATGTTCCTTCGCCTTGACCAGCTGTCTGGTCCTACTGAATTACAAGTATTGTGCTGCTGCTGTGCCCAATGGCACTGAGATCCCTTAGCAACTTCTGATGGAGCTCCCCCACTGAATACTTGACAAGTGCCACAGGCACACATAAAGCAGTAACATGTCTCTAAAGGAGGATTTTGGCAGACCTCACCTTACCCCTCACAGTCCTCAAACAAATTGGGAGGATGACCTAGCTATGCTAATAACAGACGATAATTGGAGGGAAAGTGTCTAGAATTGCAAGGATCAAGCTTAACAAATTTTACTTCTTACATAGGGCTTATCTGGCTAGTGCAAAATGTTGGCCTGGGGAAGCCAAGTGCCCACGCTCTGGGAATGATGCAGCAGAATTTTTTCACACGTTTTTGGCCTGCCCTGTCCTGATGGAATTATGTGAATTTGTGACTAGCACACTAACCGAGCTGAGGTCTCCTGTGACCCAAAACACTGCCTACTCAGCGGGTATCCCCACATGACCAAAGTTAAGGTGTCCAACCAATTTCAAGACCTGTGACTTCTAACTAAAAGGGAGACAGCAAGGAACTGGAAGGCCTTGAGGGGGCCTCAAAGCGCAGCCTGGAAGTGTGAACTGTTGAAATGGGTGGGGCAGAAGGCATGGTGAGGCTTCGGGAGGCTAAGCGAGGCCTGAGTTAGACTGAGGGGTGCAGGCCTGGAACACCTTGGTGTGCACCTTAGAAAATCTGGAAGAAAGACAGCTTGCTGAAGCACCCTCTCCATGAGGATTGGGGGTACTAGGTCTGATGTATTGCGATACTGTGCACTTTCCCTCCTTCTGGCACCCACACTTGTTAGGAAGACTTTGAAGATGGGGATGTGGGATCTCTCTGGGGACACCTTACACAGCGGCAGACATCCATTACACTACAGAGTTCTTGATTGGTACAGGGCATGGAAGGGAGAGGTGGGGATAAACACACTAGCCAGGAGAAAGCCAGCATTGGGGAACCATGGATATGTGGTGACACTCTGATGTAGTGACTACATGAGCATTGGTTGTACTGAAAAATTGTGAAACTATTTAATTTAAATATATAAATGTACTTGTGTATCAACATTCTGGGACACCACCACTGATGAGACAATGACCCCAATGATACTGCTGTCATTTGACTGCGGCTCCCAGCATGTTTTCTGTGTGCATGTTAATCTTCAATAAAATATGTGTAAAAAAAATTGAGTGTTGTGTTCTGTTGGGCCAGTAGAAAGTGGTATGAATGGCTCTGTGTGTCACACCTGAGAAACATGTGAACTGAGAGTTTCACTGCTGGGGTCTTTACATGGCTTTACTCGTCACTACCAGTAGGTCATGAGTTCAATATTCTGCGGCTTTTATAATTGACTCTTTGAACCTATTACTACTGGTAGTGGCAAAACAAACTGGTTCTAAAAAATGGGGCAAAAGAACAATGGTTTGGAATGCTATCTGGAGTGAATGCCAGTGGTTAGACAAATTACAAGCATTCCTTTTATCCCTTTTGTGTGTTTGAAAAACTGCCCTAAATGGCATGGGTATGCTCGAAATCATCTCCTGCTCATTGTGCTACTTGAATCATGCTACATGTGAGTGGCAAGGCTCAATCAGTGTGCAACCCATCTTTGGTTGCTTGTTTTCTGGTTTAGGGAAAACCTGGTCTGGAGTTTCTGGCTCCACTGTTCCTACTGGAGCAGGGTCAAGACTGATTTGCACGTGGCTGGGTCCACACTGAGGTGGTATGGTGGGCAAACGTACAATAGGTTGAAATGTTATCAAAAGCAATTGCCAGTTGTTAGACAAATTGCAAACATTCCTATCATAACCTCTTTGTATCAAGCTAATGCCATCAGGAACAGCATGCAGTAGACATTTTCCACTTTGCAAGTGCCTACCACCTGTTTTGACAGCTTGGAATTTTACCAAAGGTTTGCAAGGTCAATTGCTATTGCAGTCTTATTGTATATATATCACTACAACCGAGAAGTCAAGAAGAATATAGTTGCAAAGTGTTTTTCAGAAAAGTATTTTTTAACTCTTAACGAGTCCTTTGTCATTACTTTATTTTTGTTGATGTAGAGCCTGATAATTTCAGACTTGCTGGCTTTGTAACTGTAAAATGCTTATCTCTTTCTGCTCTGCCCAATGTCTGTAATTCCCATCATGATATTTGCATGATTTAATCTAAATTGCTGATAGGTTGTCCATGCCAGCTCTGCTGGCCACTCTCCATCCTTCTCCGCTGGATACATGTTATTTTCCTTATATCGCTTTCTCTCCGATCTTCAAATCCGTATTGAATTTCACCTTTATATTGTAAAAATCAAGACATTTTGTTTTCTCGTCATCTTGATTTTACCCTTCACTGAGTATTGTATTTGTGTGTCTCTTAGTGATTCTTACATTAGCTACAGTTCCCATAGGATAACCTTGAAATTCATGGACTTCCATTAAAACACTTGGCTCTGTTGCAGAGGGTAGTGCAGATAACCTCACAAACTCTTTGATACCAATTACATCATAGCACATTACATCATAAGACATTTGACAATGAATTCTATGAACTGATGTCAAATATTAACCTTTGTTGTGAGGTTATTTTATGTTTCATTCTTCTTAGTAGGACATTCTCGGTTTGTGTCCTGCTCAAGGCTGTCTTCCATATTGTTGTATGTACAAAGTAGGAACACCACAATCTATAAGACTTCACAGGAAACATAGGTGTTCCTTGGTTTTCTTAGAACACCAGCTGTTTTATTATAAAACATCCCTCTGCCCCCTATCTGTTAGAGGGAGAATTGCAGCCAGAAAACTGCACTGCATGCTGTCGCGTCACTGCAGCTGTCTGCTGAGACTTGATGTCTTTTTGCCTACATGGGAAAGGACTCTCAGTAGAGCAACAGCCCTATCGGCTACTGGCATTCACAGGTACCGAGGATGGTGTCTTCCTAGGGATCCCGTAGGGCAGATTAGGGCTGTCACTGTGTGCTCTAGTAATACCTTAGTGGCGTGGGTAGGAATTCCAACCCATAGCATTCTAACACTATGGTGGGACTTTTCATGTGTCAGTTTTATTGACACCACATTGCTATTATGTTATATCATCCTAATCATTCAGTACATGCTATTTCATCTATGGCGCAGGTAATTGAATAAAATGTATTGAATCAATTCTTGCTTTTGTTTGTCTTTGCATGTCAGAGACAAATGGAAGCGAGAGAAAATTATGAGATCTGTTGCACCACAATTTCCCTGAGAAATAAGAATGTCATGCACATGGCTGCCACAAATCACTGCCGCTTTCAGGTGCTGGTGAGGTACTGCTAGCTGTCCGGAAGGATTAAGCTGACAGTTGTCTCATTGTGTGGAATTGGACTCCGTTCCCCACAACCTGTTGATGCTTCCACCATAATCCAGCAGTCTCATTGGTATAATGAAAACTAGCACAAAACCTTGATTCTGATGACATAAAAATGATGAATGTCACTGAAGCCTAATGTATTACTCAACGAGAATGCATTGATAAATCACAAGGAGAATCACAAAAATTTGATTTATAAACAATAGTGGTAATGCTCACTGGTATTATTCCAACAGGCCCATATATGGAATACCAGCTAGAGTATTGGTTTTATTTACTCCTTATCACTGTCAACAGTTTAGTTTTGATTTATGGTCATATGTAAGGAAGTATCACACTTCAAACATAGAGGTGGCAGGTTTTTTTTTTTCAATCTCATCATTAGTTGTAATGTAAAGGCTACTTTAGCTGGTTCTCCACTATGATGTAATTGAAACAAATCATGACTAAATAAAAAAACAAACACAAATGTATACATACATAAAGGGGCTTTGGATCCGCTCTCGTCATCCATTAGTCTGCTCTGCAGCCAGTTACATTTTGCTTCCACACATTGCAGTGTGCTGCATGGAGTAATGGGTCAGCCCATTTCATCCTTTATTTTCTGTGTACTGTGAGTGGCAACATTTTATTTAATTATTATTGCATATTCTAAAAGGAAGCATATTTCAGTGTCAACGATGACGGATCATTACTTTACTTTTTCAATGCTTATTTTCTGACTCTTTGTCCTTTTTTCATTTTTTTTCGGTCATTGTTGGGAGCTTAAATGATAACTATCAACAAGATAAATAAATATTTCACCGATTTGCCAAGGCCAGGACTAATGACACTGGCAATGCTTCCTAGTTACGTGTTTACAATAATGAAAAATGGCTACACCCTTAAAATGTGTGCTTTTTTCATTTGTTTTATTTTATGTTGTATTATTAAGAGGGTTGCACTGACGAATATGTGTAATTTACCGGAAAATAAAATTAATGTCCCAGTTGGAGCTACAGAAAGTAAACAGTGATCATCAAGGCCCTTTTTACTTTATGTTCTTTACACTGCTTTTGTCACCACTGATGCCAAGGGGCTGCAAAGGCACACTTTCAGTTCTTGCAAAGAGTAAGTTATAAATGACATTGGTGCATATGTTGTCTCTATTACTCATACATTCAGTTAATTAATAGATTTTTGTGTTATTAAAAAATTCATGTTAAGGCTTCATAAACCTAATGCAGATCTTGACATGCTGATTCATTTGACTTAATTACAGTGCCAGGTATTGAATTATTGTACATTTTCCACAAATTCAGCACCTCCCAAAGAATATGTATTGAACTCATAACATTCTATTAAGTGGAGAAAATTTATACTTTAACAAAGTTTTTGGTTTGCATTTGAGACAAACTGAGAAAGGTGTTGTGGGAGTTATAGCACAATATGGGCCAGGTGTGCAAAATTCCTATTTTGCACCCCCGAAATAGCAGATTCTAAGAAATCAATATTTAGGAAAGGCAAAATGGAAGCAGTTAGGCTTAACTTAGGCGACAGGTGTGCAAAGCATTTTAAGTAGACAGAACAGCAAATAAGTGAAACACAACACGCAATAGAAATATGTTTATCTTTTAAATGACATCAATACAACAGAAATCCAATGTAGGGAACCAGAGATATATTTTTAAAGATTAAAAGTAAAACTAGCACTTGAAAGCAAATAGCGTCTAAAGGGCTCAGAAAGGTTGTACCGGACAGGGACAAAGTCCAGAGTTCAGGTCACTTATCATGTAACACTATTACACTTACTTTCAGAAGTGCTTCTTGATTCAGAAAGGCGGTTCACCATGCCAGCAAAGGGTTCAGAGGCTCTGGTTTGCCTCTTGGGGTCTGGGACTGCAACTCCCACAGTGCATCTCTTCAATGTATGGATCCTTTTACAACATTGGGCTAAACTTCTCCAATATTCTGGATCTTCTTCCAGAGGTCCTTTTGGGTCCTTGAAATGCCCACAAGCTTGATCTAAGGTTCCAGAAGCTCTGAGGTACTCTTTGGTAGTTGGGACTACCATTCCCAGAATGCACCTGGTCACAATCCTCAAATGGACACTGGCCGCTGATCCGCCGGGCTCTACTTGCAGGGTATGATGCAGGAGGCTCTGATCAGCTCCTTTGTACCTGCAGTTTACATGAAGTCCACTCATGGAGTTGCAGAAGCAGGGAAAAGTCCTTTTCTTGGTGAGGCTCAAAGTGTGCAGCTGCTGCAGTCTTTCTGAATGCAGTACTCCAGGTGCACACCAGGGACTTAGCAGGGCGGTCCTTCTTCTCCAGTATCTTCTTCCAGCAGGGATCTGAATTGTGAAGCAGCTCTGTCATATTTATTCTTGCCCCTAGCTGTAGAAGCAGTGGGGTACTCCTGTCCAATGAGGTTCAGGCCACCACCCTCTGGGGTGACCAGTTCCTATGAAGTGTGGCAAAAATCAATCCCAGAAAGCAACATTCTCTAAAAATCCAACAAGGAGAAAATTCCTCTATGGAGGTTAGATCTGGCTGAGTCCATTCCCTGGTGTGACTGTTTCCCTAACACATCCCTTTCAGCTCCTTTCCTAAACTAATAATTGGGACGCCCATCTATCTGGGGGAGCAGGAAATGGATGAAGTCCAGTTTCTGTCACAAGTGGCTTTCCCTCCTTTGAAGACCAGTTTGGCTAATCTTCCCCCATCCTGTTCTGTCATCTGCTGCAGAAGATCGTCTCCCACAGATGCTTCCTTTGTCTCAGCCCAGGCCACTTCACACCTCATGAAGGTAGCTTGGCTCAGGGTGCCAGAGACTGACAAATCAGGAAAGCGCACTAAAGGGCTGAATTTTGTAACTTTCAGAGAGAGAGTTCTAAAACTCCTTCTCTGAGCTAGTTATACTAAATTCAACCTTGACAGGTTATTGGATTTATTATAACATTTAGGCCCGTATTTATACTTTTTGACGCTAAACTGCGCTAACGCAGTTTAGCATCAAAAAATTTTGCGCCGGCTAACGCCATTCTGAAGCACCATGCGGGCGCCGTATTTATTGAATGGCGTTAGCCGGCGCAAGCAGACGGGCGCTGCCTGGTGTGCGTGGAAAAAAACCACGTACACCAGGCAGCGACGGCGTTGGGAAAAATGGCGTTAGGGCGTCTTAAAATGGCGCAAGTCAGGTTGACGCTAAAAAATCGTCTTAACCCGATTTGCGCCATTTTTAACGACGCCCAGACGCCATTTACATGACTCCTGTCTTAGTAAAGACAGGAGTCATGCCCCCTTGCCCAATGGCCATGCCCAGGGGACTTATGTCCCCTGGGCATGGTCATTGGGCATTGTGGCATGTAGGGGGGCACAAATCAGGCCCCCCTATGCCAAAAAAAATATATAAAAAAAAAAATGTATACTTACCTGAACTTACCTGAATGTCCCTGGGGTGGGTCCCTCCAGCCTTGGGTGTCCTCCTGGGGTGGGCAAGGGTGGCAGGGGGGGTCCCTGGGGGCATGGGAGGGCACCTGTGGGCTCTTTTTGAGCCCACAGGCCCCTTAACGCCTACCCTGACCCAGGCGTTAAAAAGTGGCGCAAATGCAGGGTTTTTTGACCCGACCACTCCCGGGCGTGATTTTTGCCCGGGAGTATAAATACGACGCATTTGCGTCGCCGTCATTTTTTTAGACGGGAACGCCTTTCTTGCATCTCATTAACGCAAGGAAGGCGTTCACGCAAAAAAATGACGCTCTTTACTCATACTTTGGCGCTAGACGCGTCTAACGCCAAAGTATAAATATGGCGTTAGTTTTGCGCTGAATTTGCGTCGAAAAAAACCGACGCTAATTCGGCGCAAACGGAGTATAAATATGCCCCTTAATTTGATATCACATTTGATAGGTTTAGATCCTCTCTGTCAGAAATAAGACTTTGTTATTTTAAAATAAAGTCTCTCAATGTTACTCTTTGGAGCCGATTGGTTACGAAGGGGAAAAATGAATTTGCCTGTTTTCCCCCAGCAGGGCTCTTTTATAAATTCCCTGCTTATATTTACACAGCACCCAACCCTTAAGGCACCTAGTGCAAACCTTAGGGGAGACCTATGCAAAAATAAGGTAGTTTGAGACTTTAGAAGTAGTTTTAATTCCAAAGTCGAATTTGAGGTTAAGCTTAATTTAAAAGCAGCCAGCAAGGCAGGCCTGCCTTTAAAATGACACTGGACACCACAGCAGTGCACCTATGGATGCCCTCACTATTCTCGGGTCCATAAACCTATGTGGCCTACCATATACTAAGAGTCAATAATAATGATGCCTAATTTTCATATACCATTTTAAAGAGAGCACTAGCCCTGGGATTGGTTAGTTGTGCCCAGGGCACAATCAGATTCAGAAAACACCATTTTAAGCTATAAATGGGTGCAAAAGGTGAGAGGCCTTCTGGAATCAGCCCAGATTTCACACACACCCTGCCAACCCCAGCCAGCACACCCAGAAGACTCAGCCCAAACCTGGGAGAGTCTTCCTGGCTTGTCAGGTGAGGAAGACAGTGAGGAAGACTGGCTGTACTATTGCAGGGCCTACTCTGCCTTACATATTTCTGTGAGGGCCACACCCCCTGGGCAGATGACCCATCCCAACAGTAACTACACACATTTTAACATCCCCCCCTACAGTGCCTTGAGACCCTCCCAAGTGAGTAGCACGCTTAACACATTTTTTGATTGTTTGATTGATTGAACATGAAACCTCATTCTAGGGGGCGGCTTTCTCCTCTTCCTCTGCAAGTTTGGGTACAGAGGTGCCCAGCTCTTCTATCCCTAACTTTGCTAGGGCAACACCTAGCTTACCCACAAATGTTTCCCAGCACTTGAGAATTCCCACCATCACCAACAGGGTCAGTGGGCCCTCTTGCTTTTAGTTATGGGGTCTACCTCTCATGCCAAGTGTAGTGCATCCATGAAGGCCAGCACCCAGCAAAGGGTACTGACAGCTATCAGAATCCAAAACCACACCCTAAGCTCTACAATCACATGTGGGTGAGCTATTTAGAGGCAACTGTGGGATCCTGGCATTTCTCTTGCTGTTCAGAGTGGGGGCTACCAAATCCTGTGGCAGATACCCTTCCTCCACTCTTCCTTCTGTCAGTGCAGGGACAACACCCTGCAGCTGAACATCTGCCTGACTACTTAGGGCTTCCTGGGGTCAGGTGAAGCCTTACCAGTGCCAGCTCCAGGCTTACCCCATTCTGTGTCAAAAGACCCTTGGCTCACTGGACCTCTCTTTAAGAGTGGCCTACCTTTCTTCTTCTTTTTCCCCTTCCTTACAGACATGTGTCTCCTAACTGTAGGAACTGACTCTCTAGGATCTTTGGTTAGGGGGGCACCCTGGGTGACCACCCCATCCAGGATCAGACCAAGTTCTGGGAGGTCATAGCCCAGGATACAATCTGAGGGAAGATCAGCACTGACAACTACCTAATACAGCCAAGGATACCCTCCCCCTCTAGGAGCATATGGCTATGGTCTGATTGTGGCCCCACGTGGGATTACCCTTACCTTCCTGGTTTCTCCTGGCACATACATGCCTGGGGACACCAGCCTGTCGCTAACTATGGTGTGATTGGCACATGTGTCTCGTGGTTGGGATCCAATTCACCTGAATGGAGTGAAAGTGCCTACTCTCATCCTCATACCATTTGGACCTGTCTCACAGCATAATGCTATGAGGGCCTCATCACCTGAGTGGTCCTTCTCTACAGCTACACTGGACAGCCCAGTGCAGACCACCTTCTTTGGACGGGCTGTATCACCTCTGAAGTAACCTGTCTGCTGACAGTCAAAGCAGGCCCTGTAATCCAAGAACACTTTTAACCATGGGTCTCCCTGTCTCTGCTGGTCAGAGTGGGCATGAGTTCTACTCCTCCTTTTAGAGTTCTGGAGTACTGAGGGGTTTGCTGTGGTAGGCTTAGCACCCCCCTCCTTAGGTTTCTGTGGACATGACCCTCCCTTCTTATAGTCAACTGCCCAGGACTTGGTAAATAATCTGGTCCTCGACCACTCCTCAGCTGCCTCTACCAGGTCTCTGGGACCAGATGGCTTAGAGTCCACTAGATACTGCCATAACTTCTCAGAGATATAATTAGTCAAGATGTGCTCATTCATGATCAAATTGTATAGCCCCTCATAAGACTTTCCTGTGTTACCCTGTATCCAACCATTTAGTGCCTGAATTGAGGTGGCGAAAAAGTCAATCCAAGTCTGGCTAGTGGTCTTTTTGTTGTCTCTAAATTTTATCCTATACTGCTCTGCGGTGAGACCAAAAATATGGATGAGACGTATCTTTTTATTGGGATAGGACTCTGTTTCATACTCCCCTAAGGTCAGGAGCCTACCCCTCCCAGATACTAGGATCAGTTCCCATTGAAGTGAAACCCAGTATTGAGGTCTAACTTCCTGAGAGCCCCCTGAAAATCTTTCAGCCCTTGTCAATGTCAGCACCCTCTTGGTAGTTAGGAACAATCCCTTCGGGTAGTCTGGGGGAAAAAAAACACCATCCCTTGGCACCTCAAACTCTACTTTACTGTCACCAGCTGTCTGATCTCCTCTTGCCTGATTCTTCTTCTCCAGGGCCAACTTCTCTGTCTCTAAAACCAAGTAGGCTAACTGGGTCTCAAGTTCCCTCTCCATGATCACCAGTTCTGCTTCTTCTTGGGTGGATCCTACGGAACTTCCCCTCCCACTAGCTTGGGACGGGGTCCTGATCTCTGAAGTAAGGGGCAGGTGAACATCGTCATTCTCTTGGAGGTTGGAAAGGACATCTCCCCCTCCCCTTCTATCTCTGAGGCTTTCTCTGTTTACACTAGCACTGACTAGGCTTCAAGGGACCTAACCATCTCTGCCTTCAAAGGTTGTTAGCAGCAGGTAACCTGCTCTTTCTACATAACTCTCTAAGCTCAGCTGCAGTGTGTGGGTAGGCTAGCCAGATCAGGCTCCATGGTATCCGGAGTTTTGGGGTCACAAAATAAACTTTGATGCCAATTGATCAGAACAATTTAGAATAATAAAAAAATGATGTAACTAAAAAAAGAATTAGTCCACATTTCAAAACTCAAAAACAATTTTGCTCTAAGCCTTATATGCTGTATAGTGATATCGAACACAAGGACTGGACCCTACCACTGCACACCAAAAATGTTGGAAAGTGGTTTATTGGTAATGGTGGTTAGGTACCTACACTTACCAGTAGGCCACTAACCCCTACTATGTCCAGTCAAGTAAATTAATCCTTTCTCAACCCTTTGTAGCTTGACTCATGAGCAGTTAGGCATAACTTTGAAGACAGGTGTGTAAAACATTTATTATCAACAGAACAGTAAATAAGTAAAATAAAACACACAATAAAAACCAACACCAATTTATAACAACAGGATTTTTTTAAATCTTTAAAATGACAAAAATCCTATGAGGGAACCAGAGTTATGAACCTTTAAAGATAAAAAATACAACTAGAGCTTGGAAGCAAATAGTGCTCAAAGGGTTAAAAAAGTTTGCACTGGACAGGGACACAGTATATAGTCTAGGCCACCCATGATGTAACAATGTTACACTTACTTTGAGAACTGTTTCTTGATTCAGGAAAGAGACCCACAGTACCAGCAACTCAGACAATGCACCTCTTCATCTTATGGAGCTTTTTACAAGATTCTCCAAATTTCTCTAAACTTCTGGATCTTCTTCCAGAGGTCTATTTGGGTTCTTGAAGTGCCCACAAACTAGAACCAAGGTTCCAGAAACTCTGAGTTGCTCCTTAGAAGTTGGGGCTACAATTCCCAGAATGCACCTGGTCAAAATCCTCAAATGGCCACTGGATGCAGTCAGCTAGACTCTTCTTGCAGGACGTGATGCAGGGGACTCTGGTCAGCTCCTTTGTACCTATAGCTTACAAGGAGTCCACCCCTGGAGTTGCAGAAGCAAGGCAAAGTCAATTTCTTGGTGAAGCCCAAAGTGTGCAGCTGATGCAGTCCTTGAGAGTGCAACTTTCAGGTGCAGACCAGGGGTCCAGCAGGGCCGTCCTTCTTCTCCAGTATCTTCTTCCAGCAGGGATGGGAATTGTGTTGCAGCTCTGCCATAGTTATACTTGCTCCTGGGTGGGGAAGCAGAAGTGTTCTCCTTTCCCATGGGATGCAGGCCACCACCCTCTAGAGTGACCAGTTCCTATGAAGTGTGGCAAAAAACAATCCAAGAAAGCAACATTGTCTAAAAATTCAACATGGAGAAAAATCCTCCTTGGAGGTTAGATCTGGCTGAGTCCACCCACTGGTGTGGCTAAGTTTCCCTAACACACCCCTTTCAGCCCCTCTCCTAATCTCATCATTGGAGCACTCATCTGTTTGGGAGAACAGGCAATGGGGAAGTCCAGTTTTTTGTCCAAAGTGGGATACCCTCCCTTGAAGACCAGTTTGGCAACTCTTTCCCAATCCTGCTCTGCCATCTGCTGCAGCAGTTCTCCTCTCACCGGATGCTTCCTTTGTCTCAGCCCAGGCCATGTCATATCTCATTAAGGTAGCTTATCTCAGGCTGCCAGAGGATGACTAATCAGGAAAGGGCACTAAAGGGCTGAATTTGGTAACTTTCAGAAAGAGTTCCAAAACTCTTTCTCTGTGCTAGTTATAATACATTCAACTTTGGCAAAGTATTGAATTTATTATAACATTTATTATGATACCAAATATGTTATATTAAGCTCCTCTCTGTCAGAAATAAGACATTACTTTAAAATAAAGTCTCCTAATGTTAGCCTACAGAGCCCATTGACTACAATCAGGAACATTAATTTGGTTGTTTTCACCTCACTAGGGCTTCTAAAACATCCTTTATAAAGTCCCTGCTTAGAATTAAACTGCACCCAACCCTTGGGGCACCTAAGGCAGACCTTAGGGGTGACTTATATACAGAAATAAGGTAGTTTGAGACTTTGAAAATATTCCAAAGTTGATTTGTTTGTTAATTTTAACGTACACGCAGCCAGCTAATGAGGCCTGCCTTTACAGTGACACTGGACACCACAGCAGTGGACTTGGGTCCCTAAACCTACATTTAAAACCGTATAGCATGGACTCATAGGTAAGTTCACACAGGCAATTATAATTATGCCTAATTTGTATAAACCATTTTAAACAGAATATCACCCCTGGGACTGCTTAGTACTGGCCAGGGCACAGTCAGAGTCAGAAAACACCAGTATCAGCTAAACATGGGTGGAAAAAATGAGGTGGCTTCTGCAATCAGGCTAGTTTTCCTGCAGGTGGTCAGCAAGGAGCTGAATAATGAGGACTGGTTGCAATTAGTTAATAACCATGATGTGGTGTGTTGCAAAGAGACCTAGACCATTGAAGCTTTTCATGGCAATGGTTTTCAATCCTTTTGTGTAGCAGCCATGCCTGCCATATCAGGCACAATGAGTGGGGTCAAGGGGTCATCATCTCTTTAAGAATTAGTAACTTAAAAGCTGAAGGGCTGTTGCTCACCCCTTGCTGTCAACATTTACAACTGTTATTTCCCATTTTTTTATATTTTTTGCTAATTATTTTTTAATTTTAATTAATTATTTCACAGTCCACTGCATTGATCTAATTGCTTATTTGGACTACTTTATAATGGATTATCTTGCGAGGCACCTGGACAGAGAGGCTAATATTTGGATGGGTGACTTTCATACCTCTAGCTGTCCTCTCAGGGGAGATTGTGGGGTTACTAACTGGCAAGGGGACAATTTAACACACTTTACACACTTGGCTTATGCGGTTACACTGAATCAGATTATAACTAAACAAAATTTAATTCTCAGCTCAAATTTGTTTAAGGAAGGCAATCATTTTCTGCCAACCTTTACAGGCAAAGGTGGCGGTTCCACAATTTAATTTAGTTTTTGTTGTTACTTTTAGCCCCGTAAATACAGGAATCACATATTCTTTCTTCCAGTATTAGCAACCATAATCCTATCACCGTAAGTTTAAAATTCCCCCTTGTCAAATCACAAACATCCTGCTGCTCTCCTGATTTACAGTTTTCTATAAACAAAGTTATCCGCATCAAATGGGAAAATCTAGACCATTAATTTTTTTTATTACATAGCAAGCTGAAGTTATATGTTGTTTGTTTGATGAGACGTGCAATGTCCGTGACAGTTTGAAGGCCTTTGATAAATGGTATCCAGATTGCTGGTCAGCAAGAAGATACAAAAGGAACCTTTCCATTATAAATGTTTTAACACCCACTGCAACACTTCTCTGAATCAGTCAATAGTGGAAACCAAAGTGTCACCTCAGAATATTGAGGATGTTAGAGAGACTAGGCTTATATATGTCTACTTTAGATAAGAGGAAACAGGAGATAAGGAGGCAGGCATTGGAAGATTTGCAAGCTGCTTCAGACCCAAGGGACTCCAGAGCATTCTTGGAAGTCATAAATCAGCCTTTTTTTCTCAGATGATATACAGCCCAGAATAGAACACCATAAGGTGTGGGTTTGCCATTTCTCAAACATTTTTGTACAGGATCACACATCCCAAGTACAGGTGGATGTATTGAACCTTTCACCTGACTCTATAGAAGCGTGTGCAGTGGCAAGAGCTATCTCAAAGTCCCCAAATGGTAAGGCACTAGGGTCAGACTGTGAACCCATTGATGTTTTTAAACAGAAACCTACATATTGGGTCCTCCTGTTAACAAATGTTTTTCGTGTTGCAGTAAGATGTGAAATCCCAAACTCATGGAAGGAGCCCACTATTATCCCAAAAGAGGGACAACTACCTATAAAGATCTTAGGGAAGGTAGTCCTTTAAAACTTGGAACACTGGACAGACAAATATAATTCTTTCACAGAAGTGCAATACAGCTTTCGTCCTGGAGTTGGCATAGTTGAGCAAACCTTGAACCATCTGCTGTTATCAAGGAAATATGTTCAAGCCAGAGGAGATGCTCTTGATATGGCATTTATGGAACTCTCAAGTGCATTTGATCTGATTGGCAGGGGCAACTTATGGGACATGATGGGCAAAGCAGGTATCCCTTACACCTTCGTCGATCTATTGAAGTGTTTGCACTGGGGAATGACCCCACAGATTTGTTTTGCTTTTAATGGTAAAAGTACCCCCCCCCTTCAACTCCAGCAGAGGTGTCAGACAAGTCTGTATCTTAGCCCCATTTGTATTCCTATTTTATATAAATTTTCTTGATTCAGAGCTGGTGACTAGAGGAAAGGTCCTTCCTATGGTTGGGATACACCCAGTGCTCATTTTACTTTACGCGTATGACACAGTTTTAATCACTTTACCCGCTGATGAGCTGCAGTTACTCCCTGACTCCTTCAATGAATTTATGAGGGAGCTTAGTTAAAAAAACAACCATCAGAAATCATATATAATGACCTTTGGTCCAAAATAAAAACTCTCAATCAACAAGGTGCAGAATTGTAATTATCTTGGTGATATGTTGGAGGATAAACTGAGATGGGACAAATTTGCTGAGGTAGTTGATGCAAACAAGCCAATAAAGTACCTAATTTCATTGTATGAAAAAAAATGCCTTACCTTGGGTACACATGAGGCTGGTGTTTGGGGCTATACCTCCCAGGGAGTCTGCAAATCATAAAGAATAAATTATTGAAATTCTTGTGCAGCCTGATAGCATCTCTCAAGAACACTGCCAGTCTTATCATCCATTTTGAACTTGAACTACGTTTTTGTGGAGGATATAGTCAAGGCTGCACCCCTTCTCTTTTCGCTCAAGATCTGGCACTCAGGGGGTGATTCTTACCTTGGCGGGCGGCGGAGGCCGCCCGTCACAGTACCCCCGCCAGAACACCGCACCGCGGTCGTCAGACCGCTGCGGTGATTCTGGGTTTCCCACCGGGCTGGCGGGCGACCGCCAAAAGGCCGCCCGCCAGCCCAGTGGAAAACAACCTTCCCACGAGGACGCCGGCTCTGAATGGAGCCGGCGGAGTGGGAAGGTGCGACGGGTGCAGTTGCACCCGTCGCGAATTTCACTGTCTGCAATGCAGACAGTGAAATTCAAAGTGGGGCCCTCTTACGGGGGCCCCTGCAGTGCCCATGCCATTGGCATGGGCACTGCAGGGGCCCCCAGTGGCCCCACGACACCCCATACCGCCATCCTGTTCAGGATGGCGGTATGGGGTGTCAGAATCCCCAGAATCCCCATGCAGCGAGCTGCGCCGCCATGGAGGATTCTTTTGGGCAGCGGAAAACCGGCGGGAGACCGCCGGTTTTCCTCTTCTGACCGCGGCCAAACCGCCGCGGTCAGAATGCCCTGCGGGGCACCGCCAGCCTGTTGGCGGTGCTCCCGCCAACCCTGGCCCCGGCGGTCCATGACCGCCGGGATCAGAATGACCCCCTCAGTGTACACCGATTTCTCCTGATTGATGCTCGAAGATTACATCAGGCAAGACCTTATGGATTACATCCCCTGGTTAGCTTAAGTAAAGAGAGCTCTTGCAGATCTCGGTTTACCAAACTTGTTTTGTTCACCTAAGAAAATTGACAATTCAAAGAACCTGGTGAAATCTCTTCTTATCAAACAGAGAAAACAGGTTACATTCTCCAATAGTCTACCTATGAATTTGGTTTGTTTATATCTAGGAATAAAACTTAAAGAAGGGATAGAATCATATTTCCCATGCATACTGAACCCTGAACACAGATTTAATTTGACTCGTTTGAGATCAGACTCCCTGCACTTTTGGGTAGATTTTCCAAAGAAGTGTACTTGGTTCTCTACTTTACGCTGTTGCCCCTGCAAGAATATTTCTGAGAAATCACTTACCCCTTTGATGTTGTTTTGAGGCTTTTACACAAGTCCCAGACAGCAACCTCTATGTCCATTATTGCTCTCATATGGTCTCAGATCACAAATTTTAAGTCTCCAGTCATTACAGCATCTTCATTTGCAGTATACCTGTCGTACTGTCATTAGTTATGTTCAACAAGCAATTAGGATAAAATGAGAAATCTATCTCTAGAAAGTTTGAGCGGCTTTTAATCCTATACCCCTGGCTTGAGTCACTTTTGTATTGTGGTTATCCTACATAGCCCTGCCTAAATTGATTTTTATCACTCACTCAATGCAAACTGATTAGGTTTTCTGTGATATGAAACTGTACTCTGTTTTTTATTCAATCACATGTTCACTCTTTTTGAGTGTTCACCGTTTACTTTACTGTATGTATGTGCTTTTCCTGATTTCTGTTTATCTTTTTATGGCTTTTAGCCAAGTAAAAGAATTTGACTGACTGACTAACTGACTGACTGACTGACTGATTAGAGAATTAACCAAGATGTTAAACAAATCATCAGTTGCCTGGACCTTATATATCACTAAATGTGAGAGAATGGTTTCTCTGATTTAAAGGAGCCAACTATTAGATGTTAGCCTTGAGGTAGATAACTCTAACTCACTTGCATCCAACTGCCCACCAGGCATTAGACATCCACCTGAAATCTCAGAGAAGGAAAAGAAGATGGGCAGCATCCATAACACACACATCTCAGTAATGCCCCAATCAGTTTTATGGTCTCTGGCTTTAATAATATGCAACTTCTCACACTACAAAACATTTTATTTGTTAATAGTTCACATTAATTATACCTCTCTAGTGTACATCGTATTTCCCCAGGGGACTGGCTTAATGTTTGACAAATTCATTGAGTTCTTTCCAACATGGGACAAACTCAGTGTGGAATTTATACATAAACTCTGTACCAAAGCTAAACAAGCATTTGCAATGCAATGGGTCTCGCATATTTCAAACAAATTGTCATTGTTTTCAGAACTGCGCCCACGAACAAAAGCAAAAAACACGAGTGAAAACTGACAACTTAGCCAAATACAATAAAGTTAGCTTTAAAAAATAAAACTTTGCAATTGTGCCTGCTGGCCACGTTTTTGCCATTCACAAACCTTCTGTTTACAGGGCACTCAAAGTTGGAACAAAATAGTACCTCGATCATGTCGGGAGCAGCAAATGGGTACTAATTAAGTTGAAATCAATTAGTGCTTGATCCCTGCTCCACAGAGAGGAAGGAAAATGATACCAGACATGCCTTGATGAATTATGAGGCTGTAGAGAAGAGTGCCACGCAAACCAACAAATGGTGAGTGACAGACGGGCTCAAAGCCCTATACTGATAACAACAGCGTTTCGCATACGAGAAGCATGCACCACTGCACTACTGGCATGCACACAAACAACACCCACCCCCATCACTCCCTCCTTCACAGACACTACACCACTCACACCTGCTGGCATGACACCAACACTACCTGATCCAGCCACAAGTCCCATCATACCCACAGTCACAACGCTTCCAGACATGAATACATACACCCTGTTCACCACATGTACACTCACCACAACTACCAACACCCCCACATGCAGCACATCCACCTTACCTGCAGGCACCACCTCAACAGACAGTCACCAATCCACCATCGTATCCCCCTGAACCTCATCCCCCTCCTCCTAAAACACCTAAAGGCCCACAATCACCCACCCAAGAGACACCTAGCACACACATGCATTCCAACCACACACTTGCACCCAAGACACCAATAAGAACACACATCACAACCACTCCACTCCCAAATGCTATTCCCATCACTGCCATTGAGTCCCTAAGAACAGATTCCTTTACAAGTTTTCTCTCTTCCCTCCAACCCTCCCATCCTGTGATTTACCGAATAGCCCTGTGGCCCTTCCTGAGCCCAGCCCTTCCACCTCCTAGCAGTCCACTTCCATCTCTGTGGTTGCCCCTGGTCCTTCCGATGCAAAAAAAATCAACCCACCAAAACCAAGGTCACCCCTCCCAAGCCTAAAGTGAAAGAGCTTCCCCAAAAGACTAATCCTAAGCCAAAGCTCCCCCATCCACCGAAAACAAAACCCAAGACCAAGGACCCCCCACCCCCAAGCTGTAACCCTCCCCTCCACTATCCCCCCTCACCCCTGAGTTGCCTGCCTGCCCCCTTGATGCCCCTACCATGTGAAGGCCACTTTGCAGTCAGGAGTCAAGTTGGGGTAATGACAAGTGCCATATGTGCCTGGGGTACATGGATGTTTTGGACTGGCCAGTTGGCCAATTTTGTAAATTGTATTGCAGAGTTGTATTTTTGCCTAATATACATGGGCCAACCCCATGTTGGTATCGATGGTTACATACTTGTCCTGCCTTTCCTTCAACATGGATGTGTTGTTTAGTGTGATTTGGTTTGTGTGTGGTATGTGTATGTGATGTAATTGTGTTGCAGCATAAGTTGTGTAGCTAACTTGTGCATTTTACTTGGTGTGATATGTTGTGATGGTTTTGTGTGGCATTGTGTTGTTGTTTGTGTGGATCCATGTGTGTGGTGATGGATAGGTCATGTGTGTTGTGTGGACATGATGTGACATCTGACACATTGTATGGCAGTGTTTTGGTATTGATTGGTTGTGTGCTGTTGTTGGGTGTTGCTGTCAGTATGTGTTCTCATGTGGAGCTGTGCAGTGTTCTTCCTTGCCAATGCATTTGTGTGGTTGCGGTAGTGATATTGTTGTGTGATTCAGTGGTGTTGTTGTTGTGTATGATTGTGTTAACCCCTTCGCTGCCAGGCCTTTTCCCCCTCCTGTGCCGAGCCTTTTTTGGCTATTTCGGGCAGTTCGCGCTTAGGCCCTCCTAACTTTTTGTCCACATAAGCTAGCCAAGCCAAATATGCGTCCTTTTTTTCCAACATCCTAGGGATTCTAGAGGTACCCAGACTCTGTGGGTTCCCATGAAGGAGGCCAAGAAATTAGCCAAAATACAGTGACAATTGTTTTTTTTTTTTAAATGGGAAAAAGTGGCTGCAGATGAAGGCTTGTGGTTTTTTCCCTGAAAATGGCATCAACAAAGGGTTTGCGGTGCTAAAATCACCAGCCTCCCAGCTTTCAGGAACAGGCAGACTTGAATGAGAAAACCCAATTTTTCAACACAAATTTGGCATTTTACTGGGACATACCCCATTTTTAAAAATGTTTGTGATTTCAGCCTCCTTCCAGTCAGTGACAGAAATAGGCATGAAACCAATGCTGGATCCCAGAAACCTAAACAGTTCTGAAAAGTAGACAAAATTCTAAATTCATCAAGGGGTCATTTGTGTAGATCATACAAGGGTTTCCTACAGAAAATAACAACTGAAAAAGAAAAATACTGAAATTGAGGTGAAAAAAACATACATTTTCTCCACGTTTTACTCTGTAACTTTGTGCTGCAATGTCAGATTTTTTAAAGCAATATACCGTTACGTCTGCTGGAGTCCTCTGGTTGCAGAGATATATAGGGCTTGTAGGTTCATGAAGAACCCTAGGTACCCAGAGCCAATAAATGAGCTGCACCCTGCAGTGCGTTTTCATTCTATACCGGGTATACAGCTATTCATTTGCTGAAATATAAAGAGTGAAAAATAGCTATCAAGAAAACCTTTGTATTTCCAAAATGGGCACAAGATAAGGTGTTGAGGATCAGTGGTTATTTGCACATCTCTGAATTCCGGGGTGACCATACTGGCATGTGAATTACAGGGCATTTCTCAAATAGATGTCTTTTTTACACACTCTCTTATATTTGAAAGGAAAAAATGTAGAGAAAGACAAGGGACAATAACACTTGTTTTGCTAATCTATGTTCCCCCATGTCTCCCGATAAAAATGATACCTCACTTGTGTGGGTAGGCCTAGCGCCCGCGACAGGAAACGCCCCAAAACACAACGTGGACACATCAAATTTTTTTTAAGAAAACAGAGGTGTTTTTTGCAAAGTGCCTACCTGAGGATTTTGGCCTCTAGCTCAGCCGGCACCTAGGGAAACCTACCAAAGCTGTGCATTTTTTAAAACTAGAGACCTAGGGTAATCCAAGATGGGGTGACTTGTGGGGCTCTGACCAGGTTCTGTTACCCAGAATACTTTGCAAACCTCAAACTTTGGCTAAAAAAAACATATTTTCCTCAAATTTTGGTGACAGAAAGTTCTGGAATCAGAGAGGAGCCACAAATTTCCTTCCACCCAGCATTCCCCCAAGTCTCCCGATAAAAATGATGCCTCACTTGTGTGGGTAGGCCTAGCGCCCGCGACAGAAAATGCCCCAAAACGCAACGTGGACACATCACATTTTTTTAAAGAAAACAGAGGTGTTTTTTGCAAAGTGCCTACCTGTAGATTTTGGCCTCTAGCTCAGCCGGCACCTAGGGAAATCTACCAAACCTGTGCATTTTTGAAAACTAGAGACCTAGGGGAATCCAAGATGGGGTGACTTGTGGGGCTCTGACCAGGTTCTGTTACTCAGAATCCTTTGCAAATAAATGCCTTGATTGATTGAAATTTGGCTAAAAAAACTACTTTTCCTCACATTTCGGTGACAGAAAGTTCTGGAATCTGAGAGGAGCCACAAATTTCCTTCCACCCAGCATTCCCCCACGTCTCCCGATAAAAATGATACCTCACTTGTGTGGGTAGGCCTGTCGCCCGCGACAGGAAATGGCCCAAAACACAACGTGGACACATCAATTTTTTTTATAGAAAACAGTTCCTACCTGTGGATTTTGGCCTCTAGCTCAGCCGGCACCTGGGGAAACCTAGCAAACCAGCGCATTTTTGAAAACTAGAAACCCAGGGGAATCCAAGATGGGGTGACTTGTGGGGCTCTGACCAGGTTCTGTTACCCAGAATCCTTTGCAAACCTCATAATTTGGCTAAAAAAACACGTTTTCCTCACATTTCGGTGACAGAAAGTTCTGGAATCTGAGAGGAGCCACAAATTTCCTTCCACCCAGCGTTCCCCCACGTCTCCCGATAAAAATGATACCTCACTTGTGTGGGTAGGCCTAGCGCCCGCGACAGGAAATGGCCCAAAACACAATGTGGACACATCACATTTTTTCATAGAAAAGAGTGCCTACCTGTGGATTTTGGCCTCTAGCTCAGCCGGCCCCATGGGGGGCAGAAATGGCCTAAAATAAATGTGTTCCCCCCCCAATCTCCCCTGGGAGCGACCATTGCCTACGGGGTCGCTCCCCCTGCGTGACATTGGGCAAAAAAAAAAATCCCCGGTGCCTAGTGGTTTCTGCCCCCTTGGGGGCAGATTGACCTAAAATCAGCCAATCCGCCCCCAAGGGGGGCAGAAATGGTCTATATACAATTTGCCCCCCAGGGGAGCGACCCTTGCTTAATGGGTCGCTCCCCATCTCTAAAAAAACAAACAAACAAAAATAAAAAACACACAAAAAAAATTGCCCTGGCGCCTAGAGGTTTCTGCCCCCCCTGGGGGCAGAACGGCCTAATAACAATAGGCCAATCTGCCCCCAGGGGGGGAAGAAATGGCTTAAAATACATTTTCCCCCCATTCCCCCTCCCGGGAGCGACCCTTGCCTACGGGGTCGCTCCCCCTGCGTGACAAAATCCCCGGTGCCTAGTGGTTTCTGCCCCCCTTGGGGGCAGATTGTCATAGCAAAAATCGGCTGATCTGCCTAAATACAATTTTCCCCTCCAGGGGAGCGACCCTTGTCCAAGGGGTTGCTCCCCATCTGTAAAAAAAAAAAAAAAATCCCTGGTGCCTAGTGGTTTCTGCCCCCAATCAAAATAGGCTGATCTACCCCCCAGGGGGGCAGAAATGACCTAAAATAATCCCCCCCAGGGGAGCGACCCTTGCCTAAAGGGTCGCTCCCCTTGCGTGAAATTCACGTAAAAAAGAAAACTCCCTGTTGTCTAGTGGTTTCTGTCCCCCTTGGGGGCAGATTGGCCTCATCAAAATAGGCCAATCTGCTCCCAAGGGGGGCAGAAATGGCCTAAATATAATTTGCCCCCTAGGGGAGCGACCCTTGCCTAAGGGTCGCTCCCCACACCTAAAACACCTAAAACAAAAAAGTAAACAAAAAACAAAAAAAATGATCCCTGGTGCCTAGAGGTTTCTGTCTGGTGGGAGTTTCAAAAGCCAGGTTGAAACGCTTGGAGAGACTTCAAAGGGAAGAAAATACCTTTCCTTCCCTTTGAAGCCTCTCCGGGCCTCCCCCACATGATCGAAAGAGAAATGCAAAGCATTTCACTTTCGATCGCGCTGGAAGCTGAGCTATGGGTGAGGCTCTGTGACAAACAGCGCGCGCTCGCGCGCTGATGTCACGGGGGTGGGGGGGGTCGGGGGTGGAAGGGGAAGGGCTTCCCCTTCCATCCCTGCCTTTGGGGGGTGAGGGGGAAGCACACACAGGGAGCGAGAGTGCTCTGTCTAGGGTTTTGTGCAGAGGACATAATGGTTACGTCCTCGGCACAGCAGCACTGTGCCGCAGGACGTAACCACTACGTCCTCGGCACAGAACCGGTTAAACAGTGCCGGTGATGAGTGTGTGCTGGTTGGTGTGTGTATGGCATGTATATTGTGGCAGTCATGTGTATAGTTTGTGTGTGAATGTGTGTATGTTGGTGTGTATGTGTTAGTATGGGTGTTTATTTGTGTGTGTGTGGCCATCACTAGCCGTTTCAACTGTGTATGTTGTGTCTGTGTGTGTACTAATGGCCTTCCCTCCAGTGTGTGCTAGTTGGGTGTATTTATTGTTGTTTTCTTCGTCGCTGATTCTGGAGTTGTAGTGCGATCAGGAGCAGTGGGAAGACTTCAAGTTGGAGTTCCATGGAAGCTCCAGAAGTGTCTGTGTTCCCGAAGGTGAGTGTCTCCTTTTATACTGTTCATTTCCACCAGGATTAAGGGGAGGGTCCGACCGTCCTGGAAATCCTGCTGGTGTGCAACCCCCTAATATGCTTGGTGGTAATGTGGTACCCACAGGATGGAGATGCCTGACCGTCGTGGTCATAATATAGCGGTCTTCTCTGCCGGGACAGCAGTGGTGCCACTGCCACCGCCAAACTCATGATGGCTCTAGTTTCTATAGAAAAAGTGTTCTTTGCTTTGCTAATAACTTTGGCACCATTTTATGAATCTTCACAAAATTTTCCAGAAAACAATGGATTTCAGTTCCTGTCTGAAAAGTTTCAGGGTGATCCATCAAGCGAGGGCCGAGAAAAAGGGGTGGTGTCCCAAAACACATTTTCCCCATTCATTGTTCTATAGTGATTTTGAACAGCAATTGTGCCGAAACCACTTGACGGAATTACACCAAATCTGGCAGAAAGGTACTATTGGTCCAGAAAGAGGTATTTTCCTTTTTTGGTGTAGATCCATTCAGTAGTTTTAGGGAACTTAAAGGAAATTTAAATTTATATATAGAGGAACGCAATGGTTTTGTGACCCCCTCCAATCTCGGGCTGAGATCTAATTGGCTGGCAACACTTCAACAAGGAAAAGTTGTCAACCATGTTGGGACTAGGCTGCAGCCGAGTACCACAATAAAGGTTAAAAATAACGAAAAGGAGCAAGGATGGAGTCATTCCCCTCTGGGCTAAAAAGCATTTTTTTTATTTACTTTATTTACAGTGGGAGTCGCGGTGGATCAGCGGATCAACTGTAAAATTTATAAAAAACAAAAAAGGAAGCATGGGCTCCTGTACTTTGTCTTTTTAAGTCCCCAGATGGGCCATTTACTAGGGCATTTATATCATAATGCATAAGTGGATGTGGCACACTCCTGCTGCCCCAGGGTCCGCCACCTCCCGGAAATCAACCCTCTTTCTATTTTTTATTGTTTGCCTTGGGGAAGGGCTGGTCCACAGGGCTGTGGGTGTGGGTTATTTAGATAAAAGCCCCTGGGAGGGATAATATCAACTCCTAGAAAAGTTCTTGGAATTCTTCAGCCTGCTCGGTTTGTGAAGAATTGGAATGTAAAATATTTTAATTCAAAATGAGCTCATACTGCATTGGTGAGTTTGCTATCACATTGTGGCGCCTCACAGGTTGACAAAGGCACTTGGTGCTGAAGCACATTCTGTTTTTGTAACACACTAATAAAGGTCACTGTATGCACATGGAGTGGTGTCCTTCTTGTTATTGTAAGAGGAGGGAGTGTGAAAATATATATATTAATAATATGAAAAAAAAAGAACATTATTGTGAGACTCACGCTTTAAACATAAAATAACATAGAAATTCTGTATAATTATAGTTATTTCATGTAACTACAACTTGTGCCCTAGGGTCACTACAACTAGCACTCCCGCCATGCACAGTTATCTCATCAATAGTTTTACTGCAAATGTTAGAGTGACATTATCAATTATGTTGTCAAAGATGTCATGAGTGCTGTATTATCGCAGGTAATTAGCAGTGTATGACGAGGGAGAGTTATAGTTACCTTAGGGCACAAGATATGCTACTTGAAATAACTCTAACAGGTTCATTTCTATGGCTTTGCACATTAAAAGTTTTTTTTAATATTTTTTAAATTTTGAGAAATTAAAGTAAATGTTTATGTGCAGGAAGGTGTCCCTTCCTGCACATTAACAATCACTAATGGCGATTTGGCAATTTTGTGTGTGCTGTAAAATGCAGCACACACAGCAGTGCCAAAAGCGTCATTTTGAAATGATTGTTTATGTGCTGATTGCAGCACACATAGAAAAAGCAAAAAAACGAGGAGGAATAAAAGTATTCCTCCTCATTGTGCCTTGCTAATAACATCCCAAGGGTGGCGTTAGATTTTGGAGCTGCCTTAGGTTTACGAAAACACATAAATCTGGGGCAACGTCAAAATGCAATGCGTGTTACTGTGGCATGCCCAGCAGCACCCATTGCATGCCCCTTCCACACAACGTGCTGCATGTGAAAGGGCTGTATTTACAAGTTGGTGTTAATCCGCAAAAAGTGGCTTAATGCCACCTTGTAAACATGGCACAGGGCATAGTGCCAACAGAGCGCCATGTAAAGTGACGCTCTGGTGGCGCTGAGGGCTCATAAATATGACCCTAGGTACATATAATTAAGGTCCTGATAAAATGCCGCTTGATCATTTGTTTCCATAATAAGCATGAAACATGTTGACTGAGAACTAGCATCAATGTAAATACATTTAGTACCATTGACTTCTAGATACCAGAAACCATCCTTCTTATTTGGAAACTAGGAATATTATCTCCTTGAGTTTCCTGTACTGTTTTTAATTTGACATAGATCTGGGTCTCTGTTATAAGTATAATCTTTCTCTCAGCTCTATAGCCAATTTTCCCAGGACTTGGGAGATGATTTCCTGGTCAGTTGATTCCCTTGGGGGCCCCATCCTCTGACCCACAGCATCCCTCCCACGCAAGCTGTCCCCCTGTGTAGCTGCACAGTGTGCCCTCTCCCAGTTACACCAAGACCTTCATCGTCATGGGTGTAAGGGGTCGACTCTGGTCCCTTTACTGTGGGGCACACTGCTGATTGAACAGTCCTTGGACACAGGTCCGGGAATGAGGGATTGGATATGCTGTTGATGTCACAGGGTGGGGGGGCTCTGATGTGGGCAGGGTGAGACTAGTAGTGGTGTACTGACCAGTAACCCCAGATGGCTAGGTAAATCATCACTGTCCAGACATCCAGCATCATATTCCTCACTTGGACCTTCATCCTGGGAGGGCTAGCTGTTTCAGGCATCCTCTGCACGGTAGCAGCATCCAGTGTTTTTCTGCTTTCTCAGTTACTTCTGAACGATTCTTGAAAAACAAATCACTGGCAAAGTGTACCCTTGCAAGGCCCATTGGGCATTGCAGTATCAGCCCAGCCAGGAGCTGGTCTGATGATGAAGCATGTCACATTTTGGTGGGTGAGGGCACTTGCTTCTAGCAGCAGATGTTCCTAGTGATTTCTCCAATTCTCTAGGAGGTCACCTGGTAGGAAAAATCTGAACATTATATTCAGGTTGAAGTTATAATAATTCTAATTTCTCCCCTTTGTACCTTGATTTCCCTTCCATTAGTAATACCTGTGACGCTACACCTTGGAAGCATAAACAGATGCCATATTACAATCACACCCCTAAACCAAAATCTTTCCATCCTCGCCAAAGTATGGATGGCAGACAACTCAACTCACCCATGAATAGACATTTAGGCAGGTGGTTTGCTCAGGGCATAATGGTCCAAATATGAGTCTGACAGTCCTAGGACTGCCAGACTCATGGTGGCGGTCAGACCACTGTGAACGTGGTGGTTCAACCGCCACATTAAGACCCTGGTGGTCGGACCGCAGGGGATCGCTGTCTCCACCTGGTTCCCTGATCCCAACGGGATGGTAGAGGTTTTGGTTGTGAACAGCCATGAAAAGGCTGTCGGAGAACAAGTGCAGGGGGCCACAAGGGGGCCCCTGCACTGCCCATGTCCATGGCATCGGCAGTGCAGGGGTCCCCCTGCCCAGCACCCTTGAAATGTGTAGACAGTGCGCATTTCAAGGGTGCTGGTGCCCTCTGTGCCAGCACTGCCCCTGGTTCTAAGATGAGCTTGCCGCAATGCTGTGGCATCTTTCTCACTAGGCTGACCGCAGGTCAGCCCAGTGGGAAAGTCGTAATAGGGCTGGCACTGTGGCAGCCTCCCATTGTGAGTCTGGCTGCGGACAGATGTTTCTGTCTGCCAAACTCATAATCAGTCCTTTAGTGCTGACAGTCCTTACAGTCCCAAACAAGGAACAGGTCACAGGAAACAACATTTCTAATTTCAAATAGAGAAATGGAGGCACTTAACCAGCAAAGCATAGTCAGAAAATTGTAGGAACAAAGTTGGTAGCAAATCCACAAGAGACGCTAGCATAAATGTACTGCTAAGTAAATCATCCTATATTTGTCAAAAACAGAAGTGGTGGGGTGTTTGGTGCTAACAGTGGGTTGGGCAAAGGGTCTGGCCAGAGCCAGGCTCTGTGTACTACTCTCTACTGCCCAGTATGCCAAATGAAGGAGTTAGGTGAATGTGATAAAGACACATTAACTTGATGTTATGATATAACCTTGGCTTAAAAAAACCTTGGAAAGTTACAGAAATGAAAAAAGGTTAAATTGATTATAGTGAGTTAAGGAATTAATATTTAAAATTACGTTTATAAAAAAACCTAGAAATGTACTGAAAAAACAAATATTGAAGTAATGTTATAGTTAGGCCTTACCACAATACAAAAAATAATGTTTTAAAACAAAAACACATTGAAACTCACCGATATTGCTTACAGGGCCTACTATAACTTGTGCCCAGGCCATTCACTGCTTATAACTGCACATGGTATACCACCCATAGCATGTGTAATGATATAATTGATGACATGACTTATGAAATCTCAAATACTCTGATGCTGTCATGACAATAACAATAGCTGTTCTGAAAACCAGCTTAAAGTGTATAATGACTGGAGGAAATACTATATATTCTACTCCCAGCCCCCTGAGTTCCAGCCGCTGTTCCAAATTCATTAGGCCAGTTAATTGATGGCTCATGGTCCACTTAGAATTCTCCTTGGTAGTCCAAGCAGCCTTGTAACATCTTCCCCTTTGTCATAGTTATTCAGATGTATTTTTTCCAATTTCTCTGTGTTTATGTGCTAGGGGATTTTGGTGCTTTGATATTTTTTCTTTTAAATTACGCAAATAGGCCTGCAGCAAGTGGAACCATTAGTTTCCACTATTGGGTTGCTAGTTGCCAGAAACTCCTGGCCTGATGATTGCTCATTAAGTGGCTGGCCTATCTTTTGAGTTGTTAGCGTGGCCTGCCCAGTTGTGCTCAGCTGCCCAGCTCTGCTCACACAGCTCTTTTGCTTCTGTTTCCAGTGACCCCATGGAGGAGCTAGAGTCCACTTGGCCACTTCTGCTACTCCTTCATTAAATGTCTGGACTCCCTGCACCTTCCCCTGTAGATGTATAGTCACAATTCACAATTAGGCTGAGCGGAAGGGGGAAGCCGGGGTCCCTTGCTTTTGTCATGAGGCTGACTGGGCACTAGTCAGCGGGTAGCAGGCAGACAAGCTGACCATCAAGCAAGCAGTCAAAGCAGTCAAGGCATGCGGATGGGGAGACACAACCCTCAAAGGCAGGGCAGTGGGGAGGGAAATCCAGGCCTGTGCAATATGAAGAGGAAGGAGGAGGCAAGCAAAGCAAACACAAAATGGCCACCTAGAGACACAAACTGGTTTCACAGAATTGTGGGAAAGCTCATTGCTTCGCATGGCAGAAGGCATGGAAAACAAAGACAGTGCAGCACACACTTGGTTCACAAATTAGTGGATAGCACGCAAAGAGAAGCAATGGAGGACAGGCACATGACCTCCTGCTCTCGAGCCCCTTCCTCCTCCTTCTACTAGCAAAACAAATTCAGCACAAGATTGCACAAATGTATGTTTAAAATGTGCTTTGGGCCATCTATGAGCAATGTGCACCAGTTAACCAGCAACGAGAATGTAAGGAAAAAAGCAACCAAGGCAAAAATCGTTTAAAATAAAATGTTAAAGTTCTGCAAATGGAAACAGACCTAGGTAAAAATAAACCCAGCCAGGAATTCTCGAAAGTACCATGAAATACGTTTTAATCAAGAATCTCACACACACACCCTCACAATATTGAGTAAGCACCCAGAGAAGAAGGTGGCTAACTGAAAGGAGAATGTCTTTCTATACGGGCCTGGACTCCTGGAGCCACATTCCCCCTACCCACAACAGATACATACGAATGAAAATGAATTTAAAGTGGGAGCAAATTCACTGGCATGCATAGACCCCTAAAATATCTCTAGGGCAGCAGTGAGAATGTGAAAAATTAATTCAAAACATAAATGTGCTTTAGCTTGCTAAGCCCCATACAGTAAAACTCCATAGAATAATCACAAATCTGGACAAAAACGCAAGGAAAAGTTATAAATATAATCCCCATTGTCCCAAAATGTCCATGGCCCTTAAACCTGTGTCTGTCCTGCATTCCTGGTACATACAACAGGCCATCCTGCTACAAACATGAAGAGTCCAAGTTGTTTTGTAGTTCCAGCCAAACCGTCCATAACAATTAATTAGTCAAACAATTTTACAATTTTAAAACATCATCAGAGTAAATCACGAATATTTCATAAAATGACTTTGAGTGAACAATACATCAATACAGTAAATAATCAATAAAAATCAACAGTCACTTTTTGCCCATTGAACCAAATTGAGTCTCATAATTAATCAAGTCCTTAGGCAGTCAGGCTAATACAACTCATGTAATAAGTTCAATATTATTAATATACAAATATTATGCCTCGATCCAAGTGAAAGAAAGTATAAACAAATAACCAACACTTTAAGGTGCGCTAGACGAAAGGTGCACAAATGTTAGGACTAAGTCGAGTATGGAAGAATGTAAACAAATGATTTTCTAGGGTGTATGACCAGCTTGTACTGCTTGGCCATATGGGACATAGCTCTATTTCTTCTGATCTTTTAAAAAATATTAAAAATATACTGCTACATAATGTTGGAGTCCTACTAGAGCTGTTGAGGAAATATAACAAAGTACAGTGTTCAAGCCAAGAATCTAAAATTAGCAAAGATTCCTGGGGCATGTCCTTTCTCAAACATCAAACATTTTGAAAACGGTTGTGCTGAATTTACTTGATTTTCCCTTAAAATTGAAAGCTTTCATGGGTCTATCATGCAGCAGAAATTGCAGAAAAAGTATTTGTGATGCTTTCCCTCCAGAATCCAAATGCAAAATAACAAACGTCGCAACAAAGAACAGAAAGGGATCTTCAGGACAGAAATGGGAAGTTGATACTGTGCATCCACTAGCCTCACTCTCTATGGCACTTCTATAAACCGAGTACATAAGTAAATAATTATTAAAGTATAATTTCACACTACAAACCCTACCCTAGTTGTCCACTCAGGTAAAAATTCAAATTGTAATAAGTTCGAGTTGATTGTCTGTGCTCCACGTTACGAACAACAGAGAGATTTGTAAAATACTTTTTTGGATTGTTTCTGTGTTCCTGTGAAATGTATTTTCAATTGAACAAAATTTATTTTACGTGTCATGGTGTAATGATGTCGTCTGGGGTATTACGCATGAAATCCGGAAAATTACATGCCAGAAATTACGCAAAATCAATCACGAGCAAATGAAATTCCACCTGGACTTCATCCTTAGCATCATAGTTATTATAGAGCTCGTCTAATGTACAAATTCCTCACTCTTTGTAATGCCTCAGCCATGACAGGAATGCGCTTTACTGTTTATGGGCATTTCACTGATGAACTGGGAGAGTGCACTATCACAGCACCAAGAAATTCCATCTGATGTGGCAGCTGTAGAGTTGTTTTTCTCAAAGGTTGGTAGATGTCATGCTGTCTGTATATGCGCATGTGTAGGGAATCTTCTAAGTGTGTCAAGTGCCATTCGAATATGTAGATCAGGGGTAACATCACCTAACAATTGTTGAAAAATCTGTACGTCCCATTCATATATTTTGACAAAAGTTTGTTTTTATAACTTTCCTCTTCCTTATCCTCTTTTACTGCTTTATTTCACCAAACTATAACTACATGTTTATGGGGCAGAGCTGTGCAATATTACAGCTGTCCACTATTTATCACAATCACATGTTTGATGCAAAATGTGATACACCAATAGCACTGGTGACATTTTGTACTTAAAAAAACAAAATAAATAAACAAAACACATGACTTCCAGGCATGGCTCATTGTTCCGAATTCCAATCTGCAACAGGGTGACCACCTGGTATGGTGGCAGATTCAGAACTATAAAACATTCAGGATAAAGGGTCAACATTCAGGATGAAAATTCATGACAATAGGAGGAGTGACCATTGCCCACTGTTTCATCAATGTATTTATTTACTACTTTTTCTAATGCACTATTTTGTTCACTGTGCTGTGTATGAGATTGCCTCTAGGTATGCTACATTCTGAATTGAAGCCATTGAGCACGGTGTCCAGGGCATCACTCCTAGCCAAATATACCTAATCTTTGTTGGAGAGAAAGCAACAGCAACAATTTTGCTTATGTTTTTAAACATCTGAATACCCATGACAAACAGTTTGGGAAACTTAAAGTAAAGTGAGATTTTTGCCTTCTGCTTGTGTACACAAATTGAACAAACACATCTAGCTCACCTGACCCTCCACTAAATTTCAAACCTAAAAAGAAATGAGGCAGAGCAGGTGGGATGGGTGACACTCTCACACCAACTGTCAGGATGTAAGGTACCCACAACTTGTTTGCAGTTTCACAGCACTAAGAAGGCCCAACTGCTGCATTAGAGTGTGCGTCAAGGACATATACTTATTTCAGAACTGGAAGTCCAACCACAAGACAGAGAATTAAACAGCAGGATGAAGTAAAGATCAGGTGGGGTATCTGCAGCAACTGATTCAAAGGGTCATGACTAAGAACCAAACAAATAAGAAAGAGAACAACAATGTGGGACAATTCCTAAAACTAGATAGGCCCTCCACGTGTACTGGAAAGTGTACCCGAAGAGTAGTCTCAGCAGAGAGGCTCTGTTAAGTGGTTGAATAAGCAGCACCCTCCCACCTTGGCAACCTCTGATGGTGCAATGGTCCATTGAGAGTACTTGTGAAGGAGTAGCAGAGACAGGGCCTCTTGGAAAGGTAAGCCCTGGGCAATTGCCCACTCTGTCCATGTCTTAAAAATAGCTCTCCATTTGAGCTAAGTCCTAACCAGTAGTCAGGTTCATCCCTGAGTGCCAAAGAACACGCAGAAACGTCAAAATATCAGGGATATAAATTACACAACAATTGAAATATAACACATGATAAAAACTTTAAAATGTAGAAAGTGTTTCAATTTTATAGATCACAATATTGCACTGACATGTATTTGGACTGGAAATTCCTAAACATTAATTGTAAAACATTTATTAAGCTTCCCTCCTAACAAATTGATTTGTGAACAAAGTGGACAAATTGTCAGGTGTCTCTTATGTATTAGCCAATATTATTTTTATGGATGGTGAAATATTACAGGCTATTAAAGCATATACTCGTGAGGTTTTTACACAGGATGCATAATGAACGGAATTACTTGAGTTTGCTTTCAAAGGTCACTGTCAAGAATACTAGACACATGGACCAACTTGATTTGACTTAAATCACACAATTTAGTCATGTTGGTTAGCCGGGATTTGAACCCAGGTTTCCTGTTTAAAAAAAGGTACATAGTGAAGGTGAGGGACAGAAGGACACCATATGCCAACATCATTGGCTTTCTCCTATGGTTGAAGGACACTAAAAAAGTATGGATACTGTGCTCCAGAGTGATCCTAAGTGCAATGGAGATGGGGTTAGTGAATGTGGAGAAGGAATCAAAGGCATTACTAAGAAGAACAAAATATTGTGTGACTACTTTTTTATCTTTCTCCATCAAATAACTGCATATGAAATGATGCACACTTTAAATGAAAAATAAATGCCAGTTAAAAGAATCAGTGCGAAATACGGAGATTCTACTCAGTGCAAACAGTTTGACAACTGTTCATTAAAAGCACACACTCCACAGCTTGGCTTGGAACACCCCTACAATACCTCTCAAAAAGAATAAGGTGGTCATTCCGAGTTCGGTGGTAACTGAACCGCCACCCGGGCGGTGATCTTTGGACCACCGCCCAGGTGGCAGTGCAGACCGCCAGATAACGAGTAAGGCAGTGAACTCAATGCAACACGGACAGCTCACCGCCAGCACCGCCACCGCCGATGAGCTGTAACCTGCGTCAGAAGCCAACATCATGCAGGCGGAAGCCAATGTCCTGCCCTCCATATTCCAAGTCACCACACAACCAGGATATCTGCTGTGGGCTGGCCGTCATGAAAAACCTGGCGGAAGTACAAAAGAAGACACCCACCTCCAGGCACAGAGACGCCTCTGCGCCCGCCATGGCAGACGAACTGCTAGTCTTCCCAGTGTTGTATCTCACCATACACCTTCAAGGCCACCGACAACGACGAAAACAACAACCGTAAGTACGCCTAGCACAGAGGGGAGGAAATGACAGTGATACAATCCCACACATAACACACATTCCTCGCACAGACAGCTAAGGCCACATACAGCCACACACAATATACGTCAATGGCAAGTACCAATACACACACAAAGGCTAGCTGATACATGTCAAACAAACAGCACAATGCACACCAATATCACCAACACACCCCATAACCACACAACAACAACTAGACCACAAACACCTCAACGCACACACAGACAGGCACGTTGTGTAACACCACACAGACACACACACCATGAACCCTTTGTGCAATGACACACAATCAATAGCTGTGAACACACATCTAAACAATGAGACAGGCAACACAACACATACAACCAACAATCGATAAAATCCACACATGCAGCACCATACACACGGACACACACAACACCCCATTCAATCACACACGCAAGCAGTCACATACATCACAACATCCCCATGGCCCAACACATCTACCCAGCACATGCAACAACACAGACACAATCCATACACAGACCTCACACACCTTTGCACACAGATGTCACACCACCATGTAGAAGGAAACCAGGACAAGCATCTCAGCTTCCCAACCACAGCAATGTGGGCAGATGTATTCATATCCAATGTATAAAAAACGATATACAAAATGTGCCAAATGGCAAGTTCAATGTCCGGTAATACAGGACACATTATCCAGATATCATGGGCCCAACTTGACTCCTGACAGCAAATAGGCCTCCACATAACAGGGGCATCAATGGGACAGGCAGGCACCTCAGTGGTGTGGGGGTGGTGGTGTAGGCTTGGATGTGGAAAGGGCAAGTTTCGGTTTGAGCTTAGGATGGGTGACTTTGGCACTGGGAGGGGTAGAATTCTTGCTGGGTGGAGGAGCAGGGGAAACACCAGAGGGGGCACCAGAGGAATGGGAGGTGGAAGGGCCTGGGAGGGTCAGGGGGACACTGCGTTTACATTGAAAATGGGGTGGGAGAGGAGTAGGGAAGAGGTTAAAGGGGCATGTATCCGCCCTGTGTACCTTTTAGGTAGATGGGGTGGATACATGATTGAGGGTTGGGAATGGAATTAGAGGGAGTGTTCGTCTGATGTGTAGGTGTGCTGTACGTGGATGCTGGTGTGTGCAATATCTGAATGTGCGTGGTGGCTGAATGTTGGGGGGGTGAGTTGGTATGGGTGCATACATTGGGAGGAGGGGATCAGAGATACAGGGAGAGGGAATGGGAGATGTGTGAGTGAATGTTGTGATGGTGTGAGCAAGTGAGATGGATGTGCTGCAGGTGGCTGAGATGGTAGTTGTGGTGAGTTCAGATGTGGTGTGTGGAGTGTGTGTCTGTGAGTCTGCTGTTGTGGTGATTGAGGGTATGACAGAAATGGTAGTAGGACCAGTGTGTGATGATGCAGTGCTGGCAGGTGTGAGTGCAGATGTGACTGCAAGGGAGGAGGTGGTGGGGGAAGTGTCTGTTGTTATGTCTGCAGATGTGCGTTATGTGTGTGCATGCCTCTGGGAACGTTTGTGATGCCTATGACTGTCTTTGTGCACCTTGTCTGTTGTAGTGGGTATATGCTGGTATGTAGGTGTGCTTTGGACGGGTGTAGGGAGAGGGGATGTAGAATGGGAGCAGGTAGCTGGAAGGGGGACAGAAGATGAAGGGACACTGGCTGCCATCAACGAAGAGGCCAGAGCCTGAAACAATTGCTGTAGGCCAGACAAGGCACTGTGAATGCCTTCCAGGAATGCATTGGGTTGCTGCATCTGGGATGTCAGTCCCTAGATGGCATTCATGATCATTGTCTGCCCCATGGAAATGGACCGCAGGAGGTCAATAGCCTCCTCATTTGGGGCAGAAGGGCTGACTGGGGCAGGAGCAGAGGTGCCTGCATCAAAGGAAAAACACCCACCCTCCAGGGTGAGCGGGCACAGGCAAATGGGTAGGGTGCAACAGGGAGGGCGGTGCTGGTAAGGGGGCTGGAAGATAAGGATGGTGCTGGGGTGGTCCCAGATGGCTCTTCCACCACCAGGGAGCCACCATCAGAGAAGGAATCTCAATCAGATGTGTTGGTAGCTCCAGTCTTCGCTGTGGTGCTACTCTCACCCTCCATCCCACTGGTCCCCTCACCTTCACTGGTGTTCACCTTCTGGGTCCTGTGGGCTGCTGCATCCCCACTCACCAGTGCCCTTCCTCCTTTGACAGATGATGGTAATGCACACATAGACAGAGGTGGAGAAAGAGAGACGGAGGGTGGGAGGAACAGAAAGGGAGGAAATGATGTTAACCCACACATCCACTTCACATACAAACAATACAGATTACAGCTCCTGCCGGGGAAAGAAGAGACCATTTATCAATCATTTACTATTGGGTCATGCAAGTGATACACAAACTCACCTCATCCCTGCAGCCTAAACACCTAAATGAAGACACTACATGGCTATCAACTGCATGAATGACTTATCCAACAAACCAGCCCAGGACCATACTCATCCACATGTCATCCGTTATGGGATGACACAAATCTGAGCACAGAGGGACTTGGAACACTAACTAACTGACAGGAGTGTGCGGAGTACATGTGCTACAGAGGTCCATTGATGTAGCAAGTCAATCCATTGCAATGTTTATGTAACATGCCTGTCATAACCCATATACAGTGCCTAAATTACCACCTTGTACTACAACAGTACACACAGAGTTGGAGGACGCAGCCATTCATATTATTGCATACATGAGCGACCCATACCTACAGGTGAACATGTGTCAAGGTCCCACCACTTCTTCTCCTGCATGGCTCAACATAGCTAACGTCACACACTCCTACATGGTGGGTGAGACAACCAGGACTGTGCATTCCCTAAATCACATCTGACCATGTCAATTCCTAATCCAGTGAGGGTCACAGAACACAACCATGCATGAATCACCTGACAGTCAACACTTTGCCCCCCCTTGTGGCTGCTGTGCTGCCTTCAAGCACCCATCCAACTCTGGGTGGCCACTAGGGGGGGTCAGGGTCCGACGGGCACTACTCCCACATTGGGAGGCCATTCCCAGCAGGCCCTCCGCGGTCTTCCGGGCCCAGTGCCTCAGGTCCTCCCACAGCTTACTGCAGTGGGTGCTCCACCGGCTTTGGACCCCCAGAGTCCACACTTCCTTGATGATGGCTCTTCACAACCCTTTTTTCTGGTGGGTGCTGACCTGCATGGGAAACAGACAGAAAAGGGTCGACGTGGTGTTAATTAAAACAATACAGCAGTAACGTTTGGCGACACATAACAAACAGGGACCATGCACACTGCCAATATTCCACACATATCCTGTGCATGCGAAACACCTGATCATTCATGACATGTCAATGTGCACACACATATATCGGCAAACACCACCCGACACGTGGGACAAATGGCGTTGTACTGACCTGTTGCCTTGGAGCACCGTACAACCACCCATACAGGGGTCAGTCCCCTTCCACCAGTTTCTCTAGATCCTCCGTAGTGAAGGCCGGGGCCCTATTCCCTGCAGTGCGTGCCATAGTTGCTCCAAGTGACAGGACACAGCAGCACATGAAGTGGAGGTCTGTCTTGCTCAAAAGCCAGGATTTAAGTGAGCTGGCCTATACAAAATGGCGGTTATGACCGCAGCGGTCATGACCGTCACCACCGGTGGTGACCTTCATTGGTCCCAGTCTCCCTCAGTCGTCAATGTTAACCAATGGGGATTTGCATGGCAATTCAGACCGCCTTCCCCCATGTCGACTTCCACCGACGGAACGAGGTCACTTCCAGCTGAGCAATGTATGCCAGACAGGTAGATGCCATATTAGTATCTGACATTACTGTCCTGGGTGCACAATGCATAATTACCTGCATGTCATCACAAATAGATACATTAGGTCACACATTGTGGATAATGACACATGTAGTGAGTTTCTGGTGACATCACCACATTTGTCACTACAGTTGTCAGCATATATAATCAGTATAGTGGAACACATGGAAGGTGTACATGTACATGTCCTGCATACATCCATTACCACAGGGATCATGTGCCATCATCTGGTTAGGAATGGAGTGTGGAGTAATATGTCTTCCCACAACATGACAGCCGACTTGCATGACTTACACTTCGTGACTGTCATATGTCATACTTGGGCCCATATTTATACTTTTTGCCCCAAACCTGCGCTAGCGCAGTTTTGCGTCTAAAAGTTTAACGAGGGCTACTGCCAATCCAATGCGCCAGCCGGGCACCTTATTTATGGAATGATGGTAGCCGGCGCTGCGACCTGGTTAGCATGAAAATAAATGACGGTAACCGGGCAGCGGAGGTGAAGGAAAGGCTGGGGGTTTCGCGCCAAAGAATGGTGCAAGTCAGTAAAAAATATTGGCTCTAACATGAGTAGCATAATTTTTTGAAGCACAACCCCCATGGAAATGACTCCTGTCTTAGCAAAGACAGGAGTCTTGCCCCCCTGCCAAATGGCCATGCCCAGGGGACTTCTGTCCCCTCGGCATGGGCAATAGGCACAGTGGCATGTAGGGGGGCCCAAGTTAGGCCCCCCCATGCCACTTTTATGTAAATAAAATAATACTTACCTCGACTTACCTTTTTCTTACCATAGATGGTACCCCCCATCCATGGGTGTCCTCCAGGGGTGGGCGAGGGTGGCGGGGGGTGTCCCTGGGGGCAGGGAAGAGCACCTGTGGACTGCTTCCATGGGCGGAGATGATGAAAATGAGCCCACAGGTCCCTTAACGCCGGCCCTGATCCAGGCATTAAAAAATGACTCTAAACCGGTTTAGAGTCATTTTTTAAGGCCCTCCCCTCCCGTGCGTCATTTTTGCACAGAAGTATAAATAAGGCGCAAAGGTCTTAGAGTAATTTTTTGCCCTGGAACACCCACCTTGCATCTCATTAGCGCAGGGTAGGTTTCAACGGTAAAAACATGACTCAAAGTCCATAAATTTGGCTCTAGACAGGTCTAGCGCCAAAGTATAAATATGGAGTTTGCGCTGGATTTGCATTAAAAAAATTACACAAATTTGGCGCAAACAGAGTATAAATATGCCCCTTGGTGTCCTACATTGTGAGAGGTTCCCAGATTGCTGTTTGTGTCCCCCCCCCCACAAATATCGCCACAATGGAGTGATGAGGAATGCACCAGTTTACCGGCCACTTGTGTATCTTGATACCATGGAAGAGCGCCACAACATACTGACCTTTCGACTGAACTGTTTGTGCATTAGGGAATTGGTTGCCCAATTGAAGCGAGACCTCCTGTCGGGTTTGAAAAATCCCCATGCCATTCCTCCAACAGTCCAGGTGTTGTCAGTCCTGCATTTTATGGTGAGTGGCTTTTTCCAGGTCGCAGTGGGACTGGCTGTAGGGATGTCACAGCCCCAGTTCAGTAAGGTGTTGCAGGATGTGCTGGATGCCCTACTCAAGCATGTGCACAGGTACATTAGGTTCCCACAACCTCCAGAGTTGCCCACTGCATAAAGCAGCCTTCTAGAACATATCAAATGTTCCACATGTAATTGGGGCCATTGATGGGACTCACATTGCATTGGTACTTCTGGGGACCAATGAACAGGTCTACAAAAACAGGAAGAGTACATATTCCCTCAATGTACAAGCGGTGTCTCTTGCAGATGAGTACATACCACAAGTGAATGCAAAATTCCCAGGATCAGTACATGATTCCTACGTCCTGAGGAACAGCAGTGTCCCTGCAATGATGTCACAGCTACAGGGAGAAAGGGCCTGTCTCATAGGTATGTGTACTGCCCTCCATGTCAGACGTTTGTATCCCTCATAACACACTCAGCACTCTGCCTAGCATTGTTACCTATGGTCATGTTCCCTTTTCCACACAGGTGACTCCGATACCCAAACCTGCCCTGGTTCCTGACACCTTTGAGACGTCTAACTACAAGCAGGGAGAACAGGTACAATTAGGCACATGGCCGGATGAAACGAGTGATTGAGCGGTCTTTCGGTCTCCTGAAAGCTAGATTATGTTGCCTTCATGTGTCTTGTGGTGCCCTACAGTACCGACCAGGTAAAGTCTGCAAGATCATTGTTGCATGCTCCATAATCTGGCCCTCAGAAGGCACATCCAACTATTGGAGGAGGGGGCCATTGATGCTGGAGCAGTGTATGGGGCCGGTAACTCTGATCCTAAGGGGGAGGCAGACGAGGATGTGGCACACAACAACAGGACTGACCTGATTCATCACTACTTTCAATGATGTACAGGTATGTGTGAATTGTATGTCATCTGCATGTGGAAGATGTATTGCTGAAGCCAGTCACTAGCCAGTATTTGCATGCATCAAGGTGTGTGTGAGGACTACAACCTTCGATCTTGTTTTCCGACCTTAAAGAGTAGTAGACTTACCATGAGGGGTAGTGGTAATGCACTGCTGATACGTACATGTGTGGAATGCTGGTGCCATTGCGGTACAGCCTTATTGTTGTACCACTGGTTTAGGGTCCTCAGTCTGCCTGTTTGGGTGTATGTTAGGGGGAATTATCAGTCTTGTCCTGTTGTGTAGGCATGTAATGCTGCATTGTCAGCTGTGTGTGGCAAGTACCTGTTCCTGACCACTCAGGGATGTGTACAATAGAGGATGTTACCTGTGCTACAACTTTCCTGTCCCACACGTGTGTGACTGCCTATGCAGACCCTCACATATGTTGTATCATAGCTGCTGGGCCCGTCATCCTGTGTATGTGTTCAAATAGGGTGCATGTATGTATTGTTTACATGCCTTACAGCTTTGTATCTGATTCCATTTCCTTTTCCCTGTCCAGGTCACATCTCTGTCTGCAAGCTGATTTCTGTATTCTCTGTTGACATAGTTGACACTGGAAATCATTACAATTTTGATTTACTTACACACCTCCCTTGGAGTCCAACTACATCTGTCACTTCAACATTGTTGTGGTGCTGACACGTGTATATATTTCCTGCTTGGAAACAGGATTGCCACTACATACAATGAAGAGACGTGCACCCTTACTTGTGTGAATTTGTGTTTATTGAGTGTATGACATCACAGTCCAGAGGAGTGGGGTATTGGTGTGGGTACTGATCAGAGTGGGTGGTACAGCTGTTTGCCTCACAGGTCCTGTATCCATTAGCCCGGTGTGCTCTGTACTTGGTATTGGACATCCAACAGGGTAAAACAGTGGCACACAAGGGTTATAGTTCAGAAGAAGGATGACTTCCTGGTGGGGGGATTGGTCTTGGCCTGAAGTCCTGCAGGATGTCTGTATTGGCAGCCTCTTTTGCAGGGGGGACCCTCAGATGAAGGGGTAGGGGTGAGGGTGGCCTGTGGGTCCTCCTGCTGTCCCTCAATTCCAGTAGCAGGTGCTGATGTTGTTGCCAGTGGTGTTGCCTGTCTACTGGATTTGGCCTGCTGTTGAGTTGAGGATGTCCGCAGGATGTTGTTCAATTCCTATTACTCCCCTAATATGAAGACCATGGTGGTATTGAGTGCCTGCCACTGCTGCACGGCCTCCTGGTGGTATTCCCCCTCAAGCCTTTGCGTGTCGTGCAAGGTGGTGTGTATCTGGTCCATCTTGTAATAGGTTTGCTGGTAGGCTCCCAGGACTCTGGAAACGGCCTTCTGGCCAGTCGTGTCCTATACCAGCCTTGTCTCTTGGCCCACAATTGTCCTCCCACTGGCCCTTGCCCCCTGTGTCTGTGCCCCTGGTGCAGTGTTCTCCCTCCCACTGACACCAGTACTGTTATTTTCTTGGGTTTGCACTGTTGGCTCCTGCCCTTGTCCGGTGGGGCACACTGTTGTTTGATGTGACCTTGGGACACAGGTATGGGAAGGTGGGCTCTGCTGTACAATGGTTCCCACAGGGGAGGTGGTGTCAGTTGTGGGCAGGGTGATGCTGGTAGACTGACCACTCATGCCTGATGGGCCAGGTTCGTCGTCCATATCCAGACTTCCAGGGGAGTCCTCCCCTATTGGACGTGCTTCTATGCCTGGGCTTTCTGTCACTGGGCTCCTCTGCTGTGTGGTAGTACTTGGGAGACCTGTGTAATGAGAGGTATTGTGTCATGTGATGGTATTGTAGCAGTGACACACATGGTTATATGCCATCATTGGCTGGATTTGCAAGGCAGTAATGGCATTGACAGTTAGCAGTTCACTGCTTTTGTTCCCATCAGTGGAATGTTGCAACTGGCCTATTTTGGAGGACAGTTCATGTTTGCCTTGCTACTGTCATTGCCATGTATTGATGTGCATTGCTAATACTTATTGGTGATGAGAAGTGACATGGTTTAAGGTGCAATTGCAGTGATGTGATGTGGATGTAGCAGTCATGCAAGCGAAGGGAGTGTTGCAATGTGGTAGATGTTGTACTTGCGTGGAATATCCATGCATTAGGTGGGCCTGTGAGGAAATGGTGTCAGTAGGGTGCTGTGGCATGCAAGGGTGGGTTTGTGCACGTTAGGGTGGTATGAGGGGGTGAGAGGGTGGTGGGGGTACATGTTGTGCACGAGGACATGTTGGCCGGGGAGTACAGTTAACTTACCAGTGTCCAGTCCAGTAGGTATTCCCTTCAGCCCTTCTGGATGTAGTATGGCCAGGACCTTCTCCTCCCACTGTGATATTTCTGGGGGGGGTTGGTGGGGGCCCACCACCTGTCTTCATGACAGCAATTTGGTCGCTGGAAGCCATGGCCCATATCTTCCCCCTAAGGTTGTTCCACCTCTTCCTAATGTCCTCCCTTGTGCATGAATGGTTCCCCACTGCATTCACCCTGTTGACTATCCTCTGCCATAGGTCTTTCTCCGAGCTATGGATGTCTGCTGGACCTGCGCTCCAAACAGTCACGGCTCCACTCTGAGGATTTCCTCAACCATTACCCTGAGCTCCTCTTCTGTGAATTGTGTTTTTTTTTGTGGTGCTATGGTGGTTGTGTTGTGGGTGGGGGTGTTTGTTGTGCAGGGATTCTGGGTATGCTGTTTGTTGATGTGAGTTTGTGTAGTGGTATGTGTGTGTGTGCTCTGTGGTTTTTGTGTGCAGTGGTGTGTGGTGTGATGCGTGTTCCATGTGATGGTGCCTGTGGTATCTAGGTGTAGTGCCTCCTTTCAGTGTGCTCTTGCCTCGCTCTGTCAGAGTTTCTGGTTGCAAAGTGTTCTGTGTATGTTTGGGAGTGTATTTTGTAGTGCTGTGGACAGGTTTGTGTATGTGTCTCAGGTGTTGGGTAATGGTATTGTCCAATGTGGTGCAGTGTTCTGGTGGTGGTGCTTCTTATCCCCGCAGTGGTTCTGACTGCCAATGGATTTCCACCGTGTTGGGTCCGTGGTGCTGATTTGTGACTCGTTATTTAGCGGGCGGGATATTCTCGGCGTGGCGGTGTTGGTGGTGCAGCTGCCTCCTTCACGCCGTCATTGTGTCTGACAGTTTCATTTTTTCTATTTATTTTGGGTGGTGTTGTTTGGGTGACTCAGAATACAGCAGTCTTCACTCCACCATCACTGGAGGTCTTTCTGCGGCTGCTTGTTTGGCGGTCTTTGGTGATGACCACCAAACTCAGAATGACCACCTAAATCTTTATTCTTCAGGAAGCTAAAATGTGTCTCCACCAATTAACGCTACCTTTACTAGCTCCCATGCAGCATTTACATTTATATACTACCTAACTGCACAGAGCAGAAGGCATCCCTGCAAGAAGGCTTGTCTCTTGTTTATGTGTCTGCCCCTCCCTCAGGAACACTGCGCAGGAGACCTTCCACTTCAGCAGAGAATTCAAACTGTCAAATTGGTATTTTAGCACAAAGGCTAAAATTACAGACAATGCTGCCCACTGAAATTGTCATCATAAACAACAGATATTAGGGTTAGTTCATGGACAAGCTATGAAAATTAGAGATGGGTGGCCCCCCAGGCTGCAACAGACATCTTGATGAGTGCTCATTTAAAACTTTTTAAGCCACCCAGGGGTCAAGGAGGTTAGTGCATCCACTCATATATCCCCCATGTCACACAGTGTTCATGGATTATGAGAAGTGCTAGTGGCATTGCTTAACATTAGTAAGGAGAGGGCTTTTCATCTTGTTGCTCTCCCTGGATGATGCAATGTTCCAGGCCACCCTATACCAATGACCAGATAGCTGGCTCCTAGTCTTTGGGGGTGGAACGCTCTGACTAGGCCCTGTTCAGAGCTCCAGAAGTTGTAGGGATGTGGTCCCCCAGTCCAGGCTCCCATGTTGCTACGTCACCAGGATGGGGTTATACAGGCCATGAAAGGCCACCACCAATGCTTTAACAGGGCGAAAAGCTGTGGCCAGGATCTAGGCCATGGCTTCAGCAGGCTCAGTTGTGATCCTCCAGGCATGTGATCCATCCACAGGTTTGCCATGTCACAAAATACCAAGGACATGATAGCACAGAACCCTGTAGGGATCCTCTACTTTGCTGGAATGAAAAACTCTCACCAGGTCGAAGGCTCTGTCCTGGCAACAGTTAGAACTCCATGAGGCCTCTCATGCTTGTCCACGCCTGAAACCAGCCGAGGCTCTCACATCCAGTATGTGGAATCCCTCTGTGTCTGACTGGCCCCTCCAAGCACAAGCAGAATCTCTTTTCATAAGACACAGTGCAATCAAATAACCACTCTTTGAGTTGACCTTGCCATTACTATTCACTTGTCTCAAAGATTAAACATGTAAGTACACATGGTTGTACAGTGAAACTGCAAATTACTCTTTAATTCAATTATGGTTCCTCTGATTGAGCCATCTGTTACTTGGATTACTGAGATAATTCTAGAGCTAATAATACGATGAGTGGTGCCTTATTTGTTAAACCAAGATGAATCTAGCCACTTTGGGGACTCTAAATAACCTTGCACTCTAAAAGGCAATCTCAAAACTTAAAAAGAAAAATTCCAAAATATCCTAGCCATCCGCAAACCCATGCGCAAGACCTTTTCAGGAACTTCTGCTGAGTTGGAGAGGATACCATCTTTCCTAGATCTAGTTGTCCATGCTGGTAGCCCAAGTCTTTTTTCCCAGACTGTCTTCACTCTCGTCAGTATTTGCTCCATTTGTTTCTTTTGCCTTTCCTTCTCCATTTCCCTTCCCTCTCTCTTTAGCTTATTCTTTCTTCCCTGGCCCATGTCTTCAGTATCTTTGAAGGCATTGGTTTGAAGTCTTCTATTCCTACCAATGGACATAACCCTTTTGGAGCCCACAGGGCACACAGGGACTATAAAGTCACAATCATGGTACATGGGGTAATTTCCCTCCAGGGCCTTGGGGTCCATACTACTCTGGATCTGTAAACCTGACAACAAACAGTATTTCTGTACTGATTCTCAGGGTAGTGAGGGCAAGCAGTCAAAGGCTTAGGGAGTAGTGTGAGGGGCATAGACTCAAAGCTTAGACTATGAGACACAATATTTCTCTCTCCAGCCCAATGCTTGTCTTTTAGGAAACAAAAGTGCCATTAATATCACAGAAAATTGAATACTACACAGTTAGATAGAGGATACCATTACAAGTTTAATGATCCCACCCACGGTCTCATAGCTATACACTACTTGATCTATAGTGCAGTTTTTCAAAAACTGTGGTGCCCCCCCCATGCATATGGTGACTCCCAGCAGTTTGGTCTTTTGTGAAATTTAGGCATAGGTGCAAGTTCACCAAGCTATCATCACATCAGTAACTTGTAGCTCAGTTCGATGGCTTAAATGTCACTTTCAAAGATACATTACTATGGCCGAAATATCTTTGTGTGCTTGTGGCACAGTCTTTCAGTCTTTCGAGGTTAGACTTCCCATTAGCTGTTCAGCCAAGACTCAGCTTTGCTGACTGGTGCTTGTCTTTACCTGTTGCAGCCATTGAGGTAAGAAAACCATTTTGCATCCACTGCAGTGATGACTATTTCGGGAATTGTGCCAGGTTGACTAGGATGTTGTAAAGCATTGGGGAACACTCTGTTGATCAGTTTACAGTTTCCTTATGCATTTTGCAACATGAACACTGTTTTTAGAGGCAGGATGACCCCTTTATATCAGAACCAATGGTGCTTTAACTTGGCAGCTGTTTTTTCCTAGGTGCTGCAAACACCGTAAACATTGCTGATCCTTTCCTCCTGGACAGTCTTCACCTCTTTCACAACCAGGAACTATACTTCCCTGTCTGAGCATTTAGACAGACTTCTAGCTGCTAAGTATACCCATAGCCTCTACATTAAGTAATACAGATTTCAGATGATGTCCCCTCTCTTTTATGATACTGGCTTTCAGGATTCCACCATTCTGCCACTACATGACGGTCATGGAGCCCTTTGGGAATCAGCCAATAAATCAGTATAGAAAAATATACACATCTCTCCTTAGCATACTGTGATTCTCTTTACCTTTCAGTCTAGGGGCCATATGTATGAAAACTGGAGCTTGCGAATCGCAAATAGCGTTTTTTAAGAAATCGCTATTTCCGAGTCGCAATTGGCCATGTAACATTATTGCGATTCGGAATTAGCGATTTCTTAAAAATCGCTATTTGTGGTTTTTACGAGGCCCATTTACCGAATCACAATTTGCATTATCGCAATTTGTGATTTTTTTGCGATTTGGTAAAAAATCGCAAATTGCGAGAAAGTTCGAGAATGCACACCTGGAGGAGCCAGATGACATCACCAGCAGGAAATGAGTCATCCCAGGCAGTTTCAGGTGCCACACCCAAACCAGCATCCTGAGAGAGAGCATTCCAGCCACACAGAGAAGCACTCAGCAGGAGCAGACACACCTGAGCCAGGATGGAGACCCCAGGAATATCACAGGAGAAGCAAGAGAGGAAGCGCAAGCTTAAATTTAGTGAACAGGAGCTGGAGGTCCTGACTGAAGAGGTTGTGAGGAGCCATGACCGCCTGTTTGGGAAATCTTCACTCCAGGTTCCTGAGAGCGAAAAAAGAAGGTTGTGGCTGGACATTCAAGGACAAATCTGCGCCATTGGAGTGGCACAGCGCTCCATAGAGGAGATAAAGAAACAGTGGTACGACCGGCACTCCCGTGCAAAGGAGAGGGTGGCAAGGAGACTTGGGGAGGCCAGGGGTACAGGTGGTGGACCACCAACCGAACCACCATCCACACCATTGGAGGACCTGGTGGAATCCACACTCCTCCCTGAAGCTGTGACAGGGGTCACAGACATCGACACCTCCGGTCAACCGAGTACCAGCCAAGGTAATTGCAATGTTGTTTCTGAACCCAATATGTGTATGCACAAAAGCCCCTTAGGAATTAGCATGTAATGTGAAGTAGTCCAGTCCACCTCTTAGAACCAGCACAACAATGCATTATAGGTCCACAAATTAGTACAGACAGTAGCATAACAATGTAATGAAGCATAGTGACACCCAAGATAACACAACACACACAACACCATGTAGAGCAGTACCTGTACCTTTATTGCCATTGTCAGACAGATAATGTAACATACAGAACTGACATGCTGCATATTGTTGTTGCAAGGTGGGCCAGGCCCAGCAGCCACACACAGTCTATGTGTAGGGGAGACGGACACCCAGCAGCCCTCTGACACCAACACCAGTGGGTCCCTCCACATCTCCACTGTGTGCCGCAGGCCCGGGGCACTACCACTGCCAGACTTCAGCGGTGACTCGGATGTACAGCAGGAAGGGCCAAGCACACCGTCTGCACCAGACAGGAGCAGCCAGATACTGGAGGGCAGGGGTCAGCCAGCACAATGCAGGAGTGCCACAGAGTCCCAGCAGCAACCTCATGAGGCAGGTGAGGGTCCGTCCTTGTTCGGGGGCCTTGAGGCTGCTATGTTGCAGCAGCAGCGCCTGCAAAACAAGCACATGCTTCGTTTGGACCGGAACCTGCGAGTCCACAACAGACACATGATGGGCCTGCATCGGCAACTGGACGCACTGAATACCAACATCACACAGCTGCGTGAGGGACAGGTGCAGGCTTCTGAGGACACTAGGGACCTTACTAGTGCAGTGTGTGACCTCTGCCAGGAGCTGCGCCATGAAAGGGCTAGCCGGCGCAGACAGGAACACCGATTACGGACAATGTTTGGCAGCTACTGCAGGTCCTCCAACAGGATGGCGAACTCCACAGCACAAATCGCCCGTCGCGCTGTGGCGGCATAAGTGGAGGCTGCACACAGCAGCAGGGACATTGTCCAGGGCCTTGTGCATATCACAAATGTGACTGAACATGTCGTGGGACAGAGATCTGCCACTCCCAGTGAGGTAGTCTTGGGGGACACTGAGGACAGTTCTAGCTCTAGTAGTGTTGCCGTACCTGCAGCAGACACCAGACGGCGCAGTGCCAGACACAGCACTGCCACTGAAGGTGACATTCAAGGTGCCAGTGAGTTAACTGGGCACCCGAGTGGTGTGCATGGGAGGAGAAAGTGACTCTTGCCGCAATTACACTGATGTTGCCACTATGACGTAATAGTGCGTGACTCAGTTCATTTGTTAATTTTAGTTTTTTACATCACCTGTTTACTTTATTTATCACTCATTCATTACCTGACGTAAGGTAATAAATTACTATCACTACAGGTACAGTTGTCAGTGGAATTTTGTCATTCATACTCATGTCTGAAATGGTTGTGTGTAATGTCGGCACGCCTTTGCCTTCCCTCTGCTGCACTGGTCCTGTCTGCTGGCTGTAGAGGTGGTATGGGATCGTCATCCTCATCTGATTCAGTGTCACTGATTTCTATAGGTAATGCCCCTGGTAGAAGCTATATTGTGCAAGATTGCACAAGTAGCCACTATTCTACATTTGGTTTCTGGACTCTACTGTAGTGTCCCTCCACTTTTGTGGAGGCAACGGAAGCGACTCTTCAGCAGTCCAAATGTGCGCTCCACAACATTGCGGGTTGCCCTGTGTGCTGCATTGTATCTCGGTTCTGCTGGTGTTTTGGGATTGAGGTAGGGCGTCATCATGTAGGTGCGCACTGCGTAGGCACTGTCTCCTGGAAGGGACAGAAGGTGTGATGAGTAACTCAGCCATCTGACATGGGTTTGCCATCTATGCACCAGTGTACAGAGTGACATTACCTAGTAGATATCCTTCACCAAACTCCCCAGCTAGCAGTCTTGTGTGAATGCCGCTGTGGCGAAAGATGTACAAATCATGTGTGCTCCCTGGGTACCTGGCCACGAGATCAGTTATGATATAGGAGGCATTGCATATCACCTGTATATTCATGGAATGTTGGTATTTACGGTTTTGGTACACATATTCTGTGACTGATGGTGGACATATTGCCACATGTGTGCCATCTATGGCACCTAGGACGTGGGGGAACTGTGCTATCTGGTAAAACTCTATTTTTGTCTGCTGTATTTCCTGTGGGGTGTGGGGGAATCTGATGTACTGTTGGAGTTTGCTTAGCATGGCGTTGATAAATGCATTGAAAAATCTGGAGAGGGTACTCTGTGACACCCCCCCAGCTGCTGCTATGACCCCTTGATAGCTCCCTGAGGCGAGTAGGTGTAGGGAGCATAATACCTGCACATGGGTGGGTATGCCTTGACTCCTTAGTGTTCTGCGCTGCAGTATGGGTTGTAGCTCAGCTATCAGATCAAGAATCATGGCTGAGTTCAACCTATACATCTCAAATATTTCCTCCTCTGTCAGGTCAAATAGTATAATGCACACTCTGAAAATGCGCTCCTGTCTCCTCCTCCCTCTCCTCAAACCTGCCAAGATCCTCATCCTCTTCGCCATGACGTAGAGTGCAGCCATTGTGGAAAAGAGTCTGAGGCATTCTGGGCCTCTTTATATAGGTTGCACCTGGTTACCACCTGGTTTCACTTAGTGGTATTTTGCATGTGCAAAATGCCATTCTGCGAAAAATCGCTAATAAATCATGCAAAAACACAGTGCAAACACCACAGAAATACACCACACAGGTTTAGAAAAATATATAATATTTAGCTGAGTAGCTTAAGGTCCTAACAATCAAGATTTGATAAATACAAGTTGAAATATCACTTTTTGTAATGATAAATAGAGTATTTCAGTTCCTAAAAACACCAATGGTCTCTTGTGAGTGCAAAGAATCTGGTTTGCGTCTAAATTATCCACAGAGGAGGAGATGCATGGAAAACGTGGAGGTGGGCGTCGGTTTCTCTGGGCACAAACAGACAGTGTGTCCATGCTTTTCCATACAGCAAGGGCTTTGCGTTGATTTCCGGCGCACATACTTGGATCCTCTTTGGGTTCTGGGGTATTTGGACGCCCTGGGGACTATGCAGAGAAATCCGTTGGGCAATGCAGGGAAAGGTCTGTCGCATGGCAGGAGCTGTGTCAATTCCTCTTGCAGGAAGTCATGCTGCGTCGTTCCGGCTCGGCGATGCAGAGATCCAGTGGGCTTAACGTTCTGAATGTAACCCTGCCGCTGTGTCGATCTTTACTCGGGGAGCAGGGCTGTGTCATTCCTGTTCAGTGATGCCATGATTTTATCACCACAGGGCAGGCTGTGCGTCGATTCTGGCAGGCTGTGTGTCGATTTTCGCTGCACAAGGAGTTCTTTGCAGAGATGAAGTCATTTTGGCCCTCAAACTTCAGGAAACAGGAGGCAAGCTCAAACCAAGCCCTTGCAGAGCACTTCTCAGCAGAGCCAGAGGGCAGCAAGGCAGCAGTCATTTAGCGCAAAGCAGTCAGGTGAGTCCTTTGAGCAGCCAGGCAGCTTCTCTTAGCAAGTTTCAGGTTCTGTTTCATATTTCTTTCCCAGGAGGTATCTTGTCAAGAAGTGTCTGAGCTGGTAGGGTCAGAGTCCCGGTTTAAACACCCAAATGTGTCTTTAAAGTGGGGAGACTTCAAAGAGTGGCTTAGAAGTGCACAAGGTCCCCTTTCAGTTCCATCCTGTCTGTTAGGGTCCCAGTGGGGTGTTTGGCAGTCCATTGTGTGAGGGCAGACCACTGTCCTTTGACATGTGTCAAGCCCTCCACTCTCCCAGCCCAGGAAGACCCATTCAGTATGCAGATGTGTGCAGGTGTGACTGAACATCCTGTGTTTGGGTTTGTCTGAGTGAAGTACACAAGGGAGCTGACAACTAACCTAGCCAGACATGGATTGTAAGGCACAGAAGGATTTAAGTGCAGAGAAATGCTCACTTTCTAAAAGTGGCATTTCTAAAATAGTAATATTAAATCCAACTTCACCAATCAGCCGGATTTTGGATTACCATTCTGTCCATACTAAATATGACCTTGTTACTCATTTCAGATCAGAATCTACCACTCAAATAGTATATGAGGGTAGCCCTAATGCTAGCCTGTGAAAAGAGCAGGCCTCACAGCAGCGTAAAACGAATTTAGGAGTTTTATACTACCAGGACATATAAACTACGCATGTCCAGGCTTTTATCTACATACCACCCTTCTCTGGCTGGCAAAAAGTTGAGGGTGACCGCCCTAAGGCCGTCAGGTCTAACAATTCCATTTCTATCTTTTCTAATCCTACCTCTCTGTTTCTGGGCTATGCTTTATTTCTAGTCTTGTCAGTATTCTTCCTGATCTGTCCGGTTACATGTAAACTTGTGTTATGTTCTGTGAATTCCAGTCCTGAGCCAATCCTTGATTCCAGCCCTACTTTCCTGTGAACATAGTTTCTGTTCCTGTGTACCTTTCTGATCAGTCTTAATGTATGTAAATGCATTGGCTTATGTTCTGTGTGCTCCAGCTCTGAACCTGAACTTGATTCCAGTCCTGCTTTTCACTGAGCCTAATTCTTGTTTTGTGTTCCTTCCACTGATTTCCTCTGTCCTCTCCTCTGTTCATATTATAATATTGATTATCTTTTCTACCAAGGGTACCAGTTAGATGCCAAGGTCTATGTCTCTGGCACACAAAACCACCCAGCTGTCTTTTTCCATAGGAGAGCTTGGGTGTCTCCTGAACTCTCTAAGATTAATCTGCTCCTTATTCTCTTGTAAGATCTCCTCACCTCACAGAGAGCTCACTATCTACTGAGCATACAAACTGTTTTTATGACAATTTGTCTATTGTCTACCTTGTACCTCTTTGTTGTAGTTCTTTTGTTATCTTATGTCGTCTGTTCACTTTCAGTTTCCTGATTACAGCCTTTTCCTGCCTACTCTTGACAGCAGCTTCCACACTCTCTTCCTTCCCACCCTTCAGATTTGTTTTTTACCCCTTGTTTGGAAATCCGTGTCCCACTCCAGACAGTCACATTCCCTGTAATCCAGTCTTGGCGTGAACTCACCCTGCAGACACTAGCTGTGGTGTAACTGGACTCTTTGAGTACTCAGTGGAATACTTCCTTCCTTAGTCGAGGGGAACTTAAAACTGGAACTAAGTGAGGTGCTCTGGGTCTCAGTGTTATATTTATTATCTAGACAGGGGATGTGGATCCACTATCTAAGTTCCTGGAATTAGTTTTGGGTGGTTTCTTTAAAAAAATTATTTTCTGGTTATAGTATAAGTGTAGAATTTGTGCAGGGTGATGCCTCTCACAGCAGTCAGTGATAATACCAGTTGCAAGCAGAAGTACCCCAATCATGGGCAAATTATTGTGTGAAGACTATGCACCTCGCTGTTATCAGGATTCATGGTGTAGCAATCAGTGAGTGTCAAAAGGAAAGATGCTGCCTAGAAACGTCCTCACCTTTAAAAATAGAGTCTGCAGATTTGCTCTCTCTTCTCTATCATCCACCAAATTCAGTGCTCAGGAAAATCTAAATAGCAAATTGTTGCCAAAAGGTCATCATGAAATTTCTAAAGATAACCCTTTGTTCTTCTGAACACACTTCAGTGTCTGAGTCCCGACCCCCCAACCAAAGGCATACAATCAATAAACCACCCTGTGTGGTGACACTGGCCCTCATTCCAACCCTGGTGGTCGGTGATAAAGCAGCGGTAATACCGCCAACAGGCCAGCAGTAAAAAAAATGGAATTATGACCATGGCAGAAACCGCCAACACAGACAGCCACTTTAACACTCCGACCGCCACGGCGATAGCAACAAGCATCACAGCGGTAACCACCAACAGCCTGGCGGAAGACAATGTACCGCCCACTCTATTATGACAGACCAATCCACCAGCTTTTCTGGGGCGGTACCAACGCCATCAAAAGCATGGTGGAAACAGTACATAGAAGGGAAACGACTCACCTCTCGACACTCAAGGAAGCATGACGCCATGGAGCCCGAGCTGCACATTTTTCCAATGGTGGCCTACCTTCTCGTACATCAGGAACACAAACGGCCTTGAAGACGACCACGGTGAGTACCACACCTAGCACACAAGGGAGGGTGAGAGGAAAAAGAGAGTGACACACACACGCAACATGCAACACCCCCAACCCTTCTCCCAACACCATACACACAAACAGATGCAACAACATTACATATACACCCCGTACCCCTCACGAATAATGCAAGGACAAAAGGAATTGATTAAATTAAGTGTAATAGTACAATGTTAGATAAATACGTCCTTAAAGCAATAAACAGTATGTACAGTATATACAAATGGAGGGACAATGCCCACTCCAAAATATCAGTGGCCCATGGGGCCATTACACATAGGCCAAGGACACTTGACTCCTCCCTCAATACGTAGGGAACACTGCAGGGGCATCAGGTCGAAAACACACAGGCACCTCAGGAGGACGGGGAATGGGGAGGCACCTCAGCCGGAAGTTGGTAAAATGTCACTGCTCCTGGAGGGGGCTACATGCCCTCTGCAATGTCCTGGGGAGTGCAAGGCCACAGTCTCTCAAGTGGGTGGTTTGCCCACTGCTTGGTCCTGGGAAGTGCAAAGCCACAGTCTCGCAAGTGGGTGGGATGCCCACTGCTTGGTCCTGGAGAGTGCAAAGCCACAGTCTCTCAAGTGGATGCCTTCTTCCACTGGTTCTGGAGCGGGCTTTGTGCCCAGTGTGCTTCATCCTGGCAAGGATGTGGTGAGTGGGTGGCTTCTTCCACTGGTTCTGGAGGGAGCTTTGTGCTCAGTGTGCTTCATCCTGGCAAGGATGGGGTGAGAGGATGGCTTCTTCCACTGGTTCTGGAGGGGGCTTTGTGCCCACTGTGCTCCACCCTGAATGGTGCAAGGTCACAGTATCTCACCTGGGTGTCACACCTACGGGTGTTGCAGGGGCAAGGACGCACTGCAGCCCATGTAGTCACAACTACACACTGCTCGTCGGCGGTGATGTCTGCTCAGTGGATGGCAGTTGCAGTGCAGGTGGCAGTGCTGTCAGTGGTGGGGGGATGCTCCAGCCCTTCCCCTGCAGCCTTGGACGGCTGCCCACTGGGGCTGCTGCTGCTGCCAGTGGTGCTGGTGGTGGTGCAGGTGGCAGTGCTGGTGGCAAGGCAGGTGGCGGTGCTGGCCGCGGTGCAGGTGGTGGTGCTGTCAGTGGTGGGGGGAGGCTCCAGCCCTTCCCCTGCAGCCTCAGATGACTGCCCACTGGGGCTGCTGCTGCTGCCAGTGGTGCTGGTGGCAGTGCAGGTGGCGGTGCTGGTGGAGTTGCAGGTGGCGGTGCTGGCAGTGGTGGGTGAGACTCCAGCCCTCCCCCTGCAGCCTCGGATGGCTGCCCACTGGGGCTGCTGCTGCCAGTGGTGCTGGTGGCGTTGCAGGTGGCGGTGATGGCCATGGTACAGGTGGCAGTGCTGTCAGTGGTGGTAGGAGGCTCCAGCCCTTCCCCTGCAACCTCGGACGGCTGCCCACTGGGGCTGCTGCTGCTGCCAGTGGTGCTGGTGGCAGTGCAGGTGGCGGCGGTGCAGGTGGTGGTGCAGTCAGTGGTGGGGGGAGGCTCTAGCCCTTCCCCTGCAGCCTCGGATGCCTGAAGTGCCATGGCTGGTGTTGTTTGCCCAGATTCTGGTGCGGCCCCAGGCACCAGATCCATCCTGTCTGCGACGTCAGTTCCTTCAACACTGGCCTTGGACGCTGTTGTCCTCTTCCTGCCCTTTGCAGATGGTGGTGCCTCCTTGCTTCTACCAGCTGGTGTTCCCTTCCTGCCCTTGCTGGCTGGTGGTGCCTCCTTCCCCTTGCTGGCTGATGGTGCCTCTTTCCCCTTGCTGGCTGGTGTCCCCTTCTTGCCCTTGCTAGGTGGCGGCCCCTTCTTGCCATTGGCAGGTGGTGCAGGCACACTGGCTGTGCTGACGGGTGCCTCCTTGGAGCCTCTCACACCTGCAGTAGCTGCAGAAACTACAGTGGCCGTGGACTGGGTTGCTGAGGTGCTGGGCTGGGTTCCAGCCACCCAGGCCCGAAGTGCAGGACGGGGGAGGGTCAGGGAATAGGTCAGGGGTGGCAAGGAAAAGCTTCTTAGGGGCACTGGGGTGGGAAAAGGGTGAAGGTTTGGGAGTGGAGGAAAAGGGAGTGGTTGTAGGAGGTGCCTGTTTGCTGTGTTTGGGTGTAGGTGCATGGGCTGGATGCTGTTGTGAGGTGGATGGCTGTTGGGTGTCTGAGTGCTTGCGTTTGTGTACTTTGGGAGGAGGGGTCACAAACACAGTGGGAGAGGACACAGGGGACATTTGCATGGATGTGGGGATGGTGACTGCCAGTGAGGGTTGTGTTGTGATAGGTGTGCTGGTGATGGAGGTAGTGGACTAGGATGTAGTGCATGCAGGTGTGAGTGGAGATGCTACTGGGAGGGAGGTGGACGAGGAGGAGGAGGGGGACACAGTGGAGACAGTGGATGTTGGTGTGTCTGCATCCGGATGGTGCTTGTGTGAGTTTCTGTGGGATGAAGTGTGGTGCTTGTGTTTGCCTGAGCCACTTCTGTGTGTTGATTTGGGTGCATGGAGGTCTGAAGGTGTGCTTGGGATAGGCTGGGGTTGAGAGGATTGGGACTGGGTAAAGGAAGTTGGAGGGTGGAGGCTGGAGACAGGGACAATGGATGCCATCAGTGAGTTGGCCAGAGCCTGGAATGCTCTCTGTTGGGCCGCCACACCGGAGTGAATGCCCTCCAGGTATGTATTTGTTTGTTGCAAATGCCCTGTTAGACCCTGGATGGCATTCAGTATGGTTGACTGCCCAACAGAGAAGGATCTCAGGAGGTCAATAGCCTCCTCACTGAGGGCAGCAGGGCTGACCGGGGAAGGGCCTGAGGTGCCTGGGGCGAATGAGATGCCCACCCTCCTGTGAACCTCGCTGAGGGGTTGCTGGGATGGTGGTGCTGGTACGGGGGTGGCAGCTGGACCTGTAGTTAGGGTGGGCACAGATGTGTCCACCACCCCAGGGAGCTTCCATCAGAGGAGGAGTCGCTGTCAGTACTCTCCCCTCCTGTCTCTGTCCTGGTGCTCCCCTTGCCCTCTATCCCACTGGTGCCCTCACCGTCGGCGGATTCTGCCTCCAGGCCCCTGTGGGATGCAGCTCCCTCCGTCGCTGATGCCTCTGCTCCTCCGCCAGATGATGCTGATGCACACAAGGACAGGGTGACAAAACAAAAAGTGGGGGGGGAAGAGACAGAGGATACGCTTGGTCAATGCCAGCAGCAACATTGGTGTACACAACTCACAGGGAACAGCCCTATGCACTAAGCCATGCACTACCTATTAAAATGCTAGTCACCAGGCCATGGGGTACAATGCCTAATGCCATTAGCTGCACACCTGAAACCCACAGGACCCTGCCCAGTAGTAGATGCCCACTAACATTATTGGGGTTGGAGTGCATCTGAGCTTGCCCATCATGGAACCTACCCTGCCATGTTCACCCTGACCTAGGGTCACCCACAGCCCACACCCCCCACCCAGGTAGCACCTTAACGCGCGCAAAGTCATGATTCTGAATCTGTCCTCACACCCTTGTGGCTGCTGTGAGGCCCTCAAGCACCCATCCAACTCCGGATAGGCCACAGCCAGGATGCGGAACATCAGGAGGGTCAGGGTACGGTGGGCACCCCTTCCTCGTTGGGAGGCCAGCCCCAGCTGGGCCTCCGCTGTCTTCCCTGCCCAGTGCCGCAGGTCCTTCCACTGTTTGCGGCAGTGGGTGTTCTGCCTGTCAAAGACCCCAGGGTCCGCACCTCCTTGGCAATGGCACGCCAAATACCCTTTTTCTGATGGGCGCTGACCTGCAGACATAGGCACATCAACGGACCTACACGTTCACATACTGTTTCTGTAAATAAAAAAAAGCATATTAATCTTAGGATATGTTTGAATATGACCATCTGCTCACCGTTTTTCACCCTAGAGTTCAACCACTGAGGATGAATAGGAGATGGAGTCATAACCCCTTGTACAGACCCATGGTGGACCTGGAGACAATGGAGGACAGGCACATTATCCTAACCTACAAACTTGATAGGTCCACAATCCAAGAGCCAGTGCCCAATTGGAGCCAGACCTGATTTCAGCTATCCACCACCCCACAGGTATCCCCCCTCTTGTGCAGGTCCTGTCAGTGCTCCATTTCTTGGCAAGTGGTTCCTTCCAAGCGACAGTGGCCATGGCATCAGGGATGTCACAGCCTATGTTCTCAAATGTGCTGACCAGAGAGTTGTCTGCCCTGATGAAACACATGTGCAGCTACATCATATTCCGCCAGGTGGAGGATTTGCCACAGTGAAGGCTGACTTCTATGCAATAGGACATATTCCCAACATCATTGGTGCTATTGATGGTACACATAATGCCTTTGTCCCCCCCGGAGAAATGAACAGGTGTTCAGAAATCGAAAGAGCATTCAGTCTCTAAATGTGCAGATGGTGTGTTTGGCAGACCAGTACATCTCCAATGTCAATGCAAAGTATCCTGGCTCTGTGCATGATGCCTTTATCTTGAGGAATAGCAGCATCCCATATGTGATGTCTCAAGTCCAGAGGCACAGGGTGTGGCTAGTAGGTGAGCCCAGGGTCCCCACCCAGTGTATGTTGGTATACTGGTTGGCCCTAAGGGTGAGGGTCTGGATAACAGATATCCCTCGATATTTGCAGGTGACTCTGGTTACCCCAAACTTTCATGGCTACTGACCCCAGTGAGGAATGCCAGGACAAGGGCAGAGGAACTTTACAATGAGGCTCATGGGTGAAAAAGGAGGGTCATTGAGCACACCTTCGGCCTCCTGAAGGCCAGATTCTGGTGCCTCCATCTGACAGGTGGATCCCTGTACTACTCAACCAAGAAGGTGTGCCAGATCATCGTTGCATGTTGCACAACCTGGCCTTGAGACACCAGGTGTCTTTTCTGCAGGAGGATGAGGTTGGAGATGGTCGTGTGGCAGCAGTGAAGCCTGTGGACAGTGACGAAGAGGAGGCAGAGGAAGAGGATGTGGACAACAGAACTACTATAATTCAACAGTACTTCCAGTGACACACAGGTAAGACACTGTAACTTCACCTTTCATTGCAGTTTTGTGTTGGACTTTGTACATGGCAGCCTGATTTTTCAATTTCTATGGCCGCTTACTGTACCCTTTGGCATCTCTATTTACAGATATCTGTGCCCCACTTTGGCTCCTGGTGTGTTTACTGCTGCCCACTACAGGTCATACCTATGTATATGTAACTGTACATTTGAATTCCAATGTTTACAGCTTGTTAAACTAATACATATTTCAAATCAATTGACAGACTCCATGTATTAGTTCCAAGGGTGTTTATTTCTGTGATAAGTGTAGGGGATAATGCAATGGGCTGGGTTGATGGTGGAGGTATGGCCAGGATAGAGTACAGTCTATTGGTATCACAGGTGCATTGTCCAAGGGGGCATAAGAAGTGGAGCAATGGCAGTTCAAGGTGGACAGAGTGACAGAGTGGGACACAAGGGTGACATTCAGGGGGGTCTTATTTCGTGGTGGGGGTCTTGGCAATGTTCTCTGGGTTCTGCCTGGATCGCAGGGACCTTTTGCGTGGTGGTTCTCCTTCTGCAGGGGGTGGGGTGCTGGGGGCCTGTTGTTCCAGTGGCGGGCCTCCTGTCCACTATCGGCAGCAGAGATGGAGGGCTGTTCATCGGTGTGGCTAATGTCAGGGGCCTGTTGGTGTGCCACTGCCTCCATCATGGTGTTGGCCATGTCTGCCAACACCCCTGCAATGGTGACCAGGGTGGTGTGGATGTCTCTCAGGTCCTCCCTGATCCCCAGGTATTGTCCCTCCTGCAGCCGCTGGGTCTCCTGCAGCTTGGACAGTATCTGGCCCATGGTCTCCTGGGAATGGTGGTATGCTCCCAGGATGTTGGTGAGTGGCTCGTGGAGAGTCGGTTCCCTGGGCCTGTCCTCCCTCTGTTGTACAGCAGTCCTCCCAGCTTCCCTGTTGTCCTGTGCCTCTGTCCCCTGAACCATGTGCCCACTGCCACTGACCCCAGGTCCCTGATCGTCCTGTGTTTGTGGGGTTGCCTGTGGTCCCTGTAGTGGTGGACACACTGCTGATTGACATGTCCTGGGGACAGAGGGATGGGCCCGCTGGGTGGGTGCTGTGGTGGTGTTTCCTGAGGGGGTGAGGCTCTGTGGTGGTTTGGGAATGTGGCTGGGTCACCGACAGTCCAGAGGTCCCTGATGGGCCAGGTTGGTCATTCTGATCCAGGCGTGCAGAGCTGCTGTCATCACTGTGGGCCTCTTCGGGAGGGACTGGATTTAGCTGGCACCTCCTCTCCGGTGACATTGTGTGGGGGTCCTGTGGGGATGTATATGCAGTTTTATTGTTTCTAGGTGTGACATCTTGAGCATGGGTATGTTTCCCTCTATGGTTGATATTACCAAGGCAGCTTTGGCTTGTGTGAGTTGTGATTTGTTTGGCTAAGTGATTGTCACTAGTGTGCATGCTGTGGTGATGGGTGTCCAGGAAGGTCTGTGATGGGGTCCATTCACTGGTGTAGGATGCAGGGCTTGGTATTGGGATGGGTGGGTTGTGATGTTAGGGTATATGTGAGGTGGTGGAGTGATGGGGGTGAGGGTAGGGGTGGGGGTATGTGGTGGCATGCAGGTGGGGGGGATAAAGTAGTGAAGATTTGACTTACCAGAGTCCAGTCCTCCTGCTAACCATGCCAGGCCCTCAGGATATATGATCGCCAAGACTTGCTCCTCCTCCTCTGAGAACCTGGGGTGTCTTTGTGGTGCCATGGGTGTAGTGTGAGTGGTGTATGTGAGGGTGTGTGGGGTGATGTGTTGGGGTGTGTGCTGTGAGGTGCGTGGATGGTATATGGGTGATAGTGTTTTGTGGCTCTGATACAGTGGGTGCTCCTGGCTTGTCTCTCTCTCTCAGTTGTCATTTTTTTTTTTTTGGAAAGGGTTGTGGGTAGTGTGTGTGTTTTATATTGGTGTGGGTGTGGTGTGTGTATGTGTGTAAGGTGTGTGTAGTTTGAATTCTCCAATGTGGTGTAGCTTTGTTAGTGTGTGTGTATCTTGAGCGCGGCGGTCTGTACCGCCAATGGTTTTCTGCGGTTCATAATGCTGTGGGTGTATTTCTGTTGGCGTAACGGTGTGGGTTTAGGTACCGCCATTTTATCACTGACCTTTGGGCTGGCGGACTTGTGTGTGTTTCTGTATAGTGGCGGATTTCTATGTATGGGTCATAATACGCATAGTGCTATACCGCCACAGTCGCGGTATGTTGGCGCAGTCAAAATGGCGGTAAGTAGCACTTACCACGAATGTCATAATGTGGGCCACTATGTCCATACTCCATCCAGTACCATACTAAACCAGGGATCTCGCTGGCACCAGCAAACATTCTCATCTTGCACACAAAGCATTGCTGTCATGCATGTGTCACACATACAGGATGTACACACATACTCAAATGGGTACACAGGATGTCAGTACAAGGAATGTGATGTAATAATGAAACAAAGCCTTTACCTGAGAGGGACCTGTACACTGTATTACTCCCTGATAAAGAAAAAAAGATCTGTTTATGTCTATTAATCCACAAATAACTGTATAGTGCCTCCACTGCTTCACATCAAAAACATAGAACATGGTCAGTAGCCTGTTGTCAACTTACCGGGACATGCTTGTGCACTCCTCTAAGTCACATAACCAGTCCTGAAACCAGGCATTAAAATGGGTATGTATCTGTGGCAGCAAGCATGGTAGACTATCAACCTTGTTGGGCCCAAAAAATTTCAGGATGTCAGTCCTGCAGGCAGTTGTGTCACCCAGGGAAGGGATTCACATCTGTATACATACAAGGGACATTTGTGTAACCACAACAACTAGACCATCCTGGAGAACACAAAGGAATGAAAAACACTGCATAAATACAACTACAGTAAAATACATCACGATCCTGTGCTCACATTAGCTCATGGAAATGGAGCTTTCACTGGTTGGTTTTGTATTAACTATTCAACATTTAAGATATCTTTTCTGACTATTGGATCAGACACATCTGACTAAATTAATAATGTTCTATCTCTTTGTCATTTTTTCATTTCATTTGTATTAAGAAGTCTGATGCATGCTGTACTGGCTGGCCATGCTTTTAAAGAGATCCTGGTTTCATTTGAGCTCCTTAAAATTCAGTGCACCGCAAAAGCAATCACACATTGCTATAGCAATGCCCTCTATTGTAGATCATCTCTAAAACAAATACCCAGGCAGTAATTTAAACAAAATTCTAAAGAGTGCTGAGAAAGTAAAAGTTATCTCAAGATATGAGTTCACATTATGTCAGTCTTGTGAGGATTCCACTGTCTGCCTTTAAACCCACCAGTACAGTTGAATATGCAATTTTAGCATGTTTCATCCTAGTCAGTGACCCTAGACTCATCTTATACACCCTTTCAGAGGCTCTTGCAGTACACTTTCTTCAAGCAGTACTGTTCACTATAGATTCTGCATCTACTATTAATATCAATAGACCCTATTCACAAAGATAAGCCTACACGTGCAGTACAAGTAAATTTACTCTTATACTTTCGAATACCTTTACTGTTTTAAGCTATTTACTATTTACAAGTGTAATGTTGCTCAAAGAGTAGACACATGTCCCCACCTGCTGAACTGAGGGGTAAAGTCATTGAGAACATCAAATACAACCATAAAGTTAAAATGATTAGAGACTTAAAGATGTTATCTGACGTCCTGCACACTCGCTAGAGAATCTGCAATTAGGGCAGAGTCCTCTGTATGCTAAAGTATAGGGGCAAGTTTAAAAATTTACTAAACTTTACACAGTTTGGAAAAATAATTTTAAGTTAAATGTTATTGTGAATTTTATATATGTATTATAAAAGCTGAATGATATAAAAAGCGACATCATCAATAATTTAATTTTGAATTAAAATTTAATTATGTGCATACATTAATTGAACATAAAAAACTGTTAACTTTAAAATATTTTTCTGAAATTTAATTTTGTAAAAATCCAGCCCAAAGTAAAAACATTTTTTTGTATTATGTATTTAAAATTATAAAAAATGATGTGCAGAATTAATTAAATGTGGAGTATGTTTGTTTTGGGTGACGTTTTGTTTCTAATAACTACATAAGGGTAGTCAAGAACTAGGCCCAGGAGGAATTCCAATAACATGGGAGTAATCGGAGTAATTTCAGTAACATTGCATCACTCTTTGATGCAGGATTACTAATAGTAACACAATTGCTCCTGCTCCAGTAATTAAGACTAATTTGGAGGAAGAAAATCCTACTGCAAAAGAACACTTAGCTAGTGTAAGGTTCATCTGATTAGTTTTTTTTGGGGAAAATTGATTTATGGGCACATGGGCTGATAAACAGTTTTGCTACAGCCTTGATATTCCCCTTTCATTTAGGAATTACACTTCTTTACATTTAGGATCAGTTAATGTAGGTCTTGTGAACCTATTAAACAAGTGAAAATATACTTTACAATATCTGATTATGTGAATAATATTTCAAAACTGATGTTATTTTGATTCATGCAAAAGCGCATGCTCTTCCTCAAGTCACTAGATATCTGAAAATAGTGCTGGAGTACACAGTTTAGAATATAGGCCACTAGTGAAACGGGTAGTTTAATGTGTGAATACCATAAACACGCTGAACCGTCCATATTCTTGCTGTAAACACTCCAGTGCGATTTAAGTATTCAGATGGTTGGTGGTGATATTTCTGGGTGGTAATGCTAAGAACCTTTTTAAAACATGTTTCTATTCTAGAATCACTTTTCAGCTATTACCAGCGAATGTTCATGGTTTTCAGAACTGTTATATTAGCAAAAGTGAAATTAGTGATGGGGATAGTGCCATTTACTTAGTACCATGGCTAACTTTTAGGGCCAGAATCACAAAGATAACTTACTCTTTAGAGAAAATTAGACTTCTGATTAAGTTTACTTAATTTTGGCTATTGACAAAATCTGCATTTACTGCAAAAGTGTAACTTACATGTTTCCATCTAGCTAAAAGGTATGGCTGCTATACTCTTTTTTGTAATTTACACTTTTAGGTAAGATTACTACTTTTGGTTTTTTCACAAAATCTGAGTGTATGTTACACTTTTTAAGTAAATTTAAACTCTGATTTTTAGACTAGCCAAAAAGTAGTAAACTTACTCAAAGTGTAAAATATTCAAATGTGTTTTTCCCTCAAGCTCCTTAATGTGGTCGAGACATGTGAGTTACACTTTTGGAGTAAATTTACACTTCGATTGTGGGAACAGTCAAATGCACTAAAAATTGTGAAAAAAGAAAATGACTGCAAATTATACATTTGTAAACTAGACCAACTGCCTCCAGTGCAAATGTTACCTACCATTGATAATACTGCCTAGGAAAAAATCAAATAGTCACACTGCGGCTGATCAGAAGGTTATGCAGAGAGCACGGAGCATGCAACAATAGCACCAAAATGATCACTTGTTATAGAGTCTGTCAATTTTCTAAAAATAGAAACACCTGTGCAAAATATATATGTTATGTCTGAGCAAAGAAAATGTTCTCTCTTAAAATTTTCAAATGTGCCTTGTAACAGAGGAAGCACGGTTGAGACAAATATTGGTCATGTCAGAAGTGAATATAAAGCAATGATGTGTCCAGTAAGTCTATGTAGAAAAGCTTTCCAATTTCTAGGCTGTTCTTTATTTTAAGTGCTATCTATAGTTTAGTATGTAGATATTTTGTAGATGAAGAGTAATGGTATCTATGTGTTCCTCAATTCATATAGCTAGAAAATGACAGTGTTGGGTGCAATAAATTGACATGTATCTACCAAGGCTACCAGTTCAGATATTTCTTCGTTCCCTTTGTAGCCAAAGAGGAAGTCATATTCTTGAAGAGGGTAGAAGGCATAGAGATATTGGAATAGTTCAGGTGAAGCAGGACATGATCTGAACAATGTAAAGTTTTATGCTCCATGTCTCTCTAGTAACTGTCATGTCCTGAGGGCCACAGTCAAGAGTGCTATTAACATTGTTTTTTAAAGAGACCTCAGGGATACCATTTTCTCATTCTAGAGAAAAGTCTGAATTGATGGCATAAGCAAATATTTATAAGCACTCATGTCTACCTTTTTTGTACAGTAGGCAGATCAATGTTTGCGGCTGGACAATAATACAAAGGAATTCTTTGTAGGGTTATTATATTCCTTAGTGACCATGTCAAAGAACGTCTTTGAATCCAACAACACCATAGGAATTCAAATGATATTAGAACATTGGAAGTTGGCAGCTCCATTGAAAACAATGGAGTGCTGCGGGCTTTTACTGGCCGGTAAAAGCCCGCAGCGCCAACATTCCAATGGGCTTTGTTCACAGCAGCAGCTGTGAACAAAGCCTCACGGAGCCCAAGGGGATTCTAATCGCCTCGGCTTCCGTGAGCAATTTGTTTTTTGAGTGGCAGAATGTTCTAATAGCCTTAGAACCCGCCGTAGCGGGCTCTACCGGCTATTAAAGGCCCTTTCCCTTCGGCTTGGGCATTTAACTCGGGAGCGGGCCTTTAATAGCCGGTAGAGCCCGCTACGGCGGGTTCTAAGGCTATATTGTATTAACTTGTCTAGATATTTTTCTGAATGATGGCTCCATGTCACCAGGGCACAGTTTTGCCATTCCTCTTTGGCTTTGGTTTTACATATTACTGTTATCAGTAGTGTTGTCCAAATGTTTCAATTATAATGAACCAGTAATACAATGCCCAGAATCCACTGATACAGAAAAGCAAAGTCCAGCAATAAAATAGAGCTGTCCCACTAACAATTGGTCATCTGGTCACGCTGTACATACTCTCTCTGATCTTTCGTCACCACGGTCGATAGTATGACGCCTAACATATATGTTAGGCATATAAGGCCACTGTTAAAACAATTTTTTTGTGACTTGCAATCTGGGATTTTTTGCAAATCACAAATTGCGAGTTGCAAAAAAAATGTACAACAGTGTCAAAAAACCCTGTTTGCGATTCGCAAATGGGCTGCAAGGGACCTGCCTCATTAATATTCATGAGGCAGGTCACAATTTGGGACTCATTTGGGAATGGTCGCACCAGTGATGGTGGACAGATGGGGACAGCAGACCACCATGTCTGTGACTGCTTTTTAATTAAAAAAAAAAAAAATTGCCTTAAAGAAAAACAGGATGCATTTCAAAAATAAAAATGAACATTTCAGTTTCATTTTTTCAGAGTAGGCAGTGGCCCGTGGGACCACTTCCTGCTCTGAAAAGAAGTTGGCGCCCCCATTCACAAAGGGGAATGGGTCCCTTGGGACCCCCCTGCCTTTTGCGAATGGGTTACTACCAATTTGAAAATAGTGGTAACTGATTGTTTTGCGACCACATTCATGATCACAAAACAATCACACATAGCCCTGTGAGCCGCTATTAGGAAGGGATGCCCTTGGAATTCCCCTTCACACTAGCAATACGCAATCCCTATTTTGCGAGTCAAAAACAGGTTACCAACTGGCAAAATAGGGATGCTAAATACTAAAAGGCCATTTTGCAGTTGCAAAAGGCAAATGGTTCCATTTGCAACCGTACAATACCTTTGTACATCTGGCCCATAGTCCCTGAGTCACAAAGTTAAGCTACATTTCTGAGTAAATTTAAAGTTTGTGAATTATTTTGGGATTCACAAGCCCCTAGTGTAATATTACTACAAAAGGGTAAACATTGCATGTCTCCATCCCGAGAGACACATTTAGCTTACTCTTGTGTGTGTGTGTGTGTGTGATGTCCCTCCCTAAATCCTTCCCTGAGCATTCCTAAGCCTCTCTTATGCCTCCCTAATCCCATCACTCTAAGTAATAAGTCTGGTTCTTTTCCCACCCATGTACCACCCACATTTACCACTAAAATATATCCTTACATGTGCTGACACTCCTCACATGTAGGTATAGCAGTGCTTAATTTGTAAATAAGAACGTGCCGGTGCCGAAAGCTCTCCTATCAAAAACGCGGCTGCTGCAATGAAATGTGCGAGCCTGGAGGACCGAGGCAGTGTAATCCTGAAGCCATTTTGGGCCTCTTTAATCCATTTACAGCCACTTCCTGCCTCTTCAACTCACTCCTACAGCTTTCTGTTTTCTCCCTTTGTCACGCTTTTTCGCTTTTCTCTTCCTTCAGCTTTCCCATATGTGTCTTTTGCTCGCAATACATGCCTGAGGCAGAAAAATAAGCGCCGGCCCTGAAAATTAAGTGCTGGTGCTCCGCACCAGACACATCAAGCACAAATTAAGCACTGAAGTATAGATAAAACATCACTTTGTTGGAGGTTTTGTAGTGCATTTTGTAGTACTACAAAACGTGCTACAATTTGCAGTTTGTGAATCAGGACTGAGTGAGGTATTCAACATCCATTTTTATCAGCAGTAAAATAGGACTACTTGTGAAGCATTACACTGGAACATTATGAGTTGTTGATAAAGATGTAAATGTTGGCAGCAAAGTCCAGCAAAGTTTGAAAACTTCATTGTATATGGAGACATGTAAAGATTGCTAACCCCATAATACATCGCCAAATGTGAATTTTGACCTCCTCTTGCTGTAGTAGGTTTAAATGGCATACGCTTATAACTGCACGCTTTCTGATTTATCTCCATATATCCGACGCATGAAGGGCCTTTCCGTGGCAAGCAGTCAATTGATGTATGGCTGCAGTTATTGCTGGCTATTTGAGCAAGTCAATTTACCCTCTATCGACCATGGCTGTCCCTGGACCAGAATACCAATGGATAAGCACCTGCTGCTCCGCAGCGGTGTATTGCTGCTTCCTTAATACTAAAATGTAGCCCTTCCAGTTTAGGTGTTCCAGCTGTAAAAATACTACAGCGAGTAACTTGAAAAATGCTGAGAACTTCAGTTGATGCTTATTAGATTCTCCTCTTTACTGGTGCACTGTACTATAGGAAATATTATTAAATGACACCTCAGAATTTGTGACATTAAAACAACAGTCATTGTTGACTACCCCAATCACTGTGGGAATAATATCCATGTAATGTCTTCTTTGTTTGTCATAAGGAAAGACAAGCATTGATCATGTGAGGAGCAGCAGCATAGGTGGGTGAGGTCTGCTTGACCTCAATATAGCCACCACTTTTATTTTACAAAATCATACGCAATTGGATCGGCTGATTCAGTCAATTTACAAATGCACACAAATCCACCTGAATGTGAGAAGATTGGAGGGTGTCAAACACATCATAACTGGAGAACCAACACTACAGGAACCACAAGTGTCTGAGGGGAAACTATGTTACAATAACATTGGGCATTGGATTGGGTGGATCGCCACGGGTAACCAAGCATTATCACCATTCTATTGAAGAAAGGCCTAGTCAGTTGGACTTCTTAATAATTAGTGTATCCCACTCAAAACCTGCTATTGTAGCAGAACAGCATCAACACAGCACGAAGGTTGCTGTACTCCCTTAACACGACACAAAATGAAAACCCAAGGGATAGTTCCACTTCCTGTCGTTCTGGAGAACACCTTGCAGGGCCTCCATGAATTGTGGGAGTTCAGTGAAATGCACGAGCAGAGAACCATATCAAATAGTAGCCCTTTACCAAGCCCATTCCAACGTACAATTTGTGAATGCGAGAAATCGAAAATATTCCACCATTAATAATGAGTCATAGCACAGATAGGTGTTGTACTGGTCTAGTGGTTCAACTAGTCAGATGTAACAAGCACTTAGAGATGGGGCGCAACCTCCAGGAGATATAAAGGGATGCACTGTCGCTGCGGGCATGGTCTACCCTCTAAGGTTTCTGTGTATGTGCAATTCTGTTGCGCCCAGATACCCGTCATTTTTGCTCCTTGAGGCCCACCTGGGGCACCACAGGTGTATGTTTTTTATAAGCCCAATGTCCCTCCACCACATTTAGAGATAGGGAGAACTGGGTGTAACTAGTAGCTGAGTCTCAGCCAGCTATGACTCTGCTTGGTCAGCTCGAGCCAGAGGCAGACAAAGCATACTTCCATCCTTTCAGTGGCTTTTTCACTGATTGTTCCCACAGGGACCTCTTTGCAAAGTATGGCGTGCCCAGGCAGGGAATCAGAAAAAAATGCCCCTGAGGCACAAGGAGAAAAACTCTTGTAGTGCACAGGGAGTGATTTCTTTTTATTTCCAGAAATGAACCCTTGCATTTGTGATTTACTTCTGAAAAAGTACACCAATTGGATAGTAGCATCATGGGGCCCTCTCGTCATTCCCAATTTCAGAAAATACATCCAACGCATTGGTGAATTCATTTTTTTGCAACGAGATTGCAGCATGAGAGATGGGATCTCTAAATGTTTTTTTTTTAATCTTCTGCAGATAGTGTGAGGTGAGTGCCTCTGTCGACCTGGTGGGTTGGCAGGCCACATGCCATGCCCTGAATGAGCACATCAGACTTTAAAACGAAGCAATCTAGCTGACTTTAAACGTTACATTACAGGGAAAATAACTGATCTGTACTTCCTTTATTCCATCAATGTATGACTACGTCTTCAGTTATTCACGTAATGTATCAGAGTTATTTTTTCTCTCCAGGACTGAAAAGGGACGTGGAAAATTGGATTAAATGACAGACAATAATGCAGAGTGACATCTCTGGATGGAGTAGGTCTACTCGAGAGTCAGGTGCTATGCCAGATATCCCAGTTATCATTTCTTACTATAGCATTATATCACGATATCAACGCTGTACCAGATTCCAGAGCTGTCCATTTCCTAAGGAGAGACATGTCTTTGACTCTCTTGCTATCACTGGGGAGTAGTAAGGCCCTGGAGATGTAATCATATGCAGAGAATTCAGCCACAATTAGCATTTCCGAAAGTTAACAAGTTTTGTTAACTTATTTATACCTCAGTATTAAATTATATGTTGTCACCACATTTTACATTTAGCTCTGGCAAAGTCCATCTGGTCAAATCTGGGAGTCACGCAAAACTCTGAGCGAGTGCAATTTGCTCTTAGCTCTTAATCCCTGCATTGCCACAGCAGATGCATATACCACTGCAACTATGTTTTCCATTTGTGCATCAGGCCTAACAGGATTAAAGAAACGATTGCCGCAAGAGATGAACTGGGCAGAAACGGAGTTGTCAAAAGGAGATGTTGGATCAAGAGGCTTCTTATGAAAGCGATGCAAATTGCCATCATCTTACTTGGCCACATTTCCTTACCTAACTAAATCCCAATGTTGAAGACAAGACAGTAAAGGGAAAGGGTACGTCTTTAAGCTGAAGTTGCTACCTCTGAATTTATATTTGGAAATAATACTCTTTTGAAAGTTACAGTTGAGTCAGATCCATCAAGCACACGAAATAGCATCAACGTTAAAATAAAAATGTTCAATACTATAAAAAACGCATATACAACTACCTCTGAGTGTGAACGCATGTAACTACAAATCCTGGTTACTTTCTGTTATGAAGTCTGGAAGCCCTCGGGGTCACTGCATGGATTGGTTGTGGAAATTGCTGAATCAATACTGCAGAATGATCATTCAGACCCGAAAGAATTGTTATTTTCCCACTCTGTGTTTAATTGTGCCATCATGACACACCTTTCCAGCCAAAGGCACACAGGCCCAAGAAATCTGTCTTTAAATATCTGCTCAGGAATAAACGAATACATTCATATTTCCATGCTGGTGGCTGACCTGCTTCAAAGTTTTAAAATAATAAGTGCAATTTTTTTGTAATTGTTTTGAAACTAAGAATACGTTTGATGAGATTTATTTTCAATAATATATTTCTCTCAGCGGTTCATAATTGTTCCTTCTGTTTAGTCCCTTTAACATGCCACTATGCAAACATATCCAAACCCCTGGCACAAAATTACGGACGGTAACACTCTGAAGGAAAAGGAGCAAGCTTGGGAATCTCCGTCTGGACTAGTATGTCTAGCCTATTCCAGAATGAATTATCAAAGTGAAGTCTTGAACAGCATGCTGACGACACACAGAGTGAAATCGAAAGAAGTCAGTGCCACGAGACACTGGTTACTTTCAATTTCATCGGTGCTACTCAGGGGACATGTCTCTGTTCCTCCACCCCCACCCATCCAATGACCAAAGCAGAAGAGGCACTGCTGAAAAGGAAACAATGTACTATGTCCAACTCTGCCACGCCCTAGTGGATCCCTGTTTACCAATGACCCCAGGAGAACTATCATAATGCACAGATCCACCCACTAAACACAAGGAATTCCTTTTGGGTGAGGAGCATAGGGAGCAGAGGGGTGTAATTGTGAGGTTTATGTGTAATCTACTAGGAATTTAAATGTGGGGCAATTATTTTTTTCAATAAGTATTGTTAAAGATTTTTTCAACGATTTTATATAAAAACCAAAAGCATAATCAAGAAGAGAAAATAAGTCCTTAGTGATAGGAATTACTTATCCAGGTGCACGTCAGAAAAGCAATAAACAAGATATAGTCATCATATATAGAAAGGCTAAATGTGAATACTTAACAAAAAATGAATGAGGAGAATGGAAGTTGTTGTCTGAGATGACAAGACTAACTACTATGCCATATACAAAGGTTTTTTGTGACGTAATCAGTTAATAGACATTACGCCATACTACACTTGAGAAAAGAAAACAGCAACTAGAAGAACAAGTGAGAAGAAAAGGGGGTAAAAAATAATAGAGGAGGAGAGCAATAACGGAAGCGGAAGCAGCCTATGAAAAATTAAATGAACATGATGTGGGCACATATGGGGGAGTGTAGTTGGAATGTTCATCATGACAGAAGGGTACTCATTAACTTTTCCAGAGAGCTTTATATTTTCGGTGACATTGTTTGGTTGCTGGGAGGGCAGTCTGAGCATTGTGCGTGCTTCTAAGATAGGTAACCAATGCCTTCCAAGCATGAAATGAAACATGATTTCATGCCGTCCCTTCAATAAGACTGACTTTTCAAGCTATTGTGAGGAGTAGGTCAAGGGGAGCCAGATCAACTTCCAACATATCAAGATGTTCAAGGACCGCCAATGGCCAAGCACACTTCAAGTATGGCTGGAATGTTGAGGTGTTTTTGAGTTGCATTCCAGTAAGATGTGAGTCATTACAGAAGAGTATGTGCTCAATACTCCCAGTTGATTCTTTGCAAGTCCAGCACAGGTCTCTGTTCTGAAAGTTTAGTTTCAATAGTTTCTCCAGAGTCCCATAAAGTAGGTGTGTTGTAAAAAAGTTTAGGTTGAGTAAGTGATGGGATCAGTGCTTTCTGAAGAGTGCATGAGCAGAACAAAGACCAAATGCCATCGGAGAGTAGAGTTCTATTGGTTGCTGTAATATATTTCTCCAAGGTAGCTTGAATGGGGTGAGGTAACTTAGTAACTTTGGAGCCTAAGAGCTTATATAGTCTAGAAACGGTACAACCCAGAAGTATCCAGTGTGGTAGGATCTTTAGTAGGCCAGGCTTCAACAGGGGGCTACATTTGTAAAAATGTTCTTTGATCTTTAGGAAGTTACGAAATTCAACATTCTGAAGGAAAAGTTTAGGTTGAAGGTTAGCATAGGTCAGGGGATCACAGCCAGGCGCGAAACGTGGTTGTTAATATTAGAGGGGGAATGAGAATCAGGGTTTCAAACAACCATGTTGAAAAATTACTCTAAAATACATTCTAAGAGAAGCAGTGCAGAAGAAGAGTTTAAAGGTGTAGTGGAAATGTACCGCAGAGCAGAGTGAGGGGTACGTAAAACAGATTTTTTTTTTTAAATATGTTTTTATTGCTTTATCAGCCAACTGGCAACATTCGAGAAAAATACAGGTGATTATATTATGTTTCAGTGTGCGCGTACAAAGTAATTGTCCTGTTTGCACATTCTTCAAATTCTATGTGGGCACTCAATCTCCCAACGGGGGTATGAGAGAATGTACTTTTGAGGTACGCAATTGGTTCACCATGTACAAAGTTATTAGAGAAACTGAGAAATATAGAGGGAAGACCTAAAGAGGAGAGCTAGAGCGGGTCATGTGAGTGCAGCCAGGGGGGGGGACGGAGAGCAGGCAGGAAGAGCCAGGCGCAGGGAGGGGCGCAACCACCTTCTCCAGCATCGCAGCAAGCCCACATCCCAATCTATGTGGCACCGCCACCCCCGCGACCCTACGGGAAAGAGCAGGGGTCCAACCCTCATTCGAGGTGAGGGCGACGGTGCAGAAATAACGGCCCGAGAGGGGGAGACCGGCGGCCCCCCGTCCCATCAGAGTCCACCACGTGGCTGCGCATTCCAGCCCCCCAGTGGTGCACCCGGGCCATTCCCACAAGGTGTATTACAATGTTTATGTTGGTTTACAACCTATCATGTTTGTGTCAGTGAGCATCTGTATTGATGTTTTAGAGTTCCTACTGAAATGTCAGGTAATATCTTTTTCCTTGTTATTTTTAGGGAGGGCGTTCATCATCTTTGTTTTCTGGCGCTATCACAAACGAGTTCCAAGTATCTAGGCCTTTAGCAAGGATACCTTTGTCCAATAAGTTCTGCAGAGTCTGCGCTTCCGCTTTAGCCCACCGTTTCAGTTCCTCCCACCATTGGGCGACGCTGGGAGCACTCAGCGCTTTCCACGGCATGGCTATGAGGCGCCTGTACAGCACTAATGCCAGGGCGATACATTGATATGTTCGTTTGCGTTTTTTGGGACAAGGTCCTATGCCCAGTAGGCATAATTCAGGGCTGGGGGATAGTTTAGTGACTGTCCAATCGGCTAGTAATGTTATTATGTCGGTCCATGTATTTCGAATTGGGGACATTCCAATGTCATATGATAGAAAGTGGCCTCTTCTGTCCCGCATTTGGGGCATGTCTGTGGCGATCGGGGGAACATGCGCGTTATGCAATGCGGTGATAAGTATGTTTGATGCACGTATTTAAACTGCGTGTACCGGAAGCAGGGGTTGCAGGACACTTCGTAAATCATTTTCATAGCTTGTTCCCATGAGTTTAGGGTTAGGGGTTCAGGTAACATGCAATCCCATCTGTTTTTGCCTGTTCCTGTTTGTGTTCGGTCTGGGTAGTGAGGATGTTGTATATATTCGATATGCTTGTTGGGATGGTTATGTTCCCCAATAGCTCGTGGAGCAAGGGGGAGACATCAGGTTCCAAGTTGCCACTTTTCCACCATGCTCGCATCGCCTGTCGCACTGCTCCGTAAGCTATCAAGCCACCTTGACCCAACGCATGTTTGTCAGCCAATGCCTCATATGTTTGGAGTTGCCCGTCATTGTAAATGTCCCCAATTGTGTGTATGCCTCTGCTTCCCCATGTGTTCAGACCCACCTTAGTCACTATTTTCGCCAGTGTCGGTTGAGCCAACAGTGGGATCCTAGGGGAGTATTGTGGGTTTTTATCACCTAGCAGTGCAAATCGGCCCCAGGCCCAGTGCGCAGTGGTCAGTAGCATGTTGCGTGTGTGTTTGGGACCGACGCGGTTCATGAGATATTGTAGAACCTCAGTACCACCGAGGTCTAGTGACACCCTCTGTGCTTCTGCGCCGGTGGGGTTCCCGATCCAATTAGATATCCATTGTAACTGGGTAGCTGCGTAGTATACTTCGAATCTGGGGGCCCCCAGTCCCCCCAAATTAAGCGGTTGAAGTACTTTGGTTAACGCGACACGTCTACAGCCATTGCCCCATATTAGATCCGTTAGTAAACTGTTCAAGTGTTTGAAGAAGCAGCCAGGCAGTACCAGTGGCAGTGCCATGAAGAAATAAAGGAGGCGCAGTAGTACTATCATCTTTGCTATGGCCACTCTGCCCACTGGAGACAGTGGGAGTGAGCACCAGAAGGGCACGGAGCCCCTTGTTGATCTGATCACTTGGCCAAGGTTACCATCTCTTAAATCACGACTATCATGATATATATTTATACCCAGATACTTAAATGTGGTGTAGCACCATTTCAGGTCACCAGGGCGTGATAGCGTTCTAAATACTTCGGGGACCGGGCGCATAGGGAATATGCACGATTTTGCCCAGTTCACCATCAACCCGGTCACGAGCCAAATTTTTGTAAGAGATCCAATAGACCCGGCAGGGCCTCAGCGTGATCTCGGAGGAAAATCAACGCATCATCTGCATATAAGGATACTATCCGATGTGCTCGGCCATCCAGGACGCCCCAGGCAGGGGCCATTGTGCGGAGACGGGTGGCCAGTGTCTCGATAGCTGGTACGAATAAGAGCGGGGATAATGGGCATCCCTGTCTGGTACCTCTTTCTATGTTGAATGTCTCGGAGATCGTGTCACCTGTCCTGACCCTAGCCGTTGGACTAGAGTATAACACTCTCACCCAGCCTATACATGTTTGCCCGAAGCCCATGCGACAAAGTGTTTCTGTCAGGAAAGGCCATCCTAGCGTGTCAAACGCTTTTTCTATGTCTAGTGAAACTGCTACTTGGTGCCATACGCCTTCAGGGGAGTTTTCCATCAGGCGCAGTAAATTCCTAATATTGCGGAAAGTATTGCGACCAGGGATGAAGCCCGATTGGTCTTGATGGACCAACTCTAAAACGCATGGGAGCAGGCGGTTGGCTAGTATTTTGCCGAGTAGTTTGCAGTCTGTGTTTAGCAACGATAATGGCCCATATGAGCGAATGTCTAATGGGTCACGGCCTGCTTTTGGTAGTACCGCTATCAGCGCCTCACAGCACGTGTCAGGGAGCTGGCCCCGTTTTAGAGCCTCCTTTAGCATCGCTAGGTATGGGGCTAATGTCTGGGATGGAAACGTGCTGTAGTATTCAATGGGTATACCATCACTGCCGGGTGCCTTGCCATGTGTTAATTGTTGCAGTGCTTGTTGGATTTCAATTATGTCTATCGGTCTGTCTAGCTCTGTCACCTGTGTGGCTGTTAGGCGATTCAGGGTGATGCCACTAAAGAAGTCACTTAGTTGTGCATTAGTAGGTGGAGGTCGCGCCTGGTATAATGAGCTGTAGTACTCTCTAAAAGCATTGTTTATCTCCGCCTGTGTATTAACTATCGATCCTGTATCCAGTCGAATGGCACCTATGGGAGGATTCCGACGTTCATTATTTGTGAGCCATGCTAATAATTTACCGGATCTGTCGCCTTCTGCGTGTGTACGGGCCATGTAATGTCGGTAGTCAAAATGTCTGAGTCGGCTGTCTGTCTCAGTCCATTTGGAACGTATACTAGAGATCTTCGCATGTGTTATCGTGCCTTTTGTGAATTCGCGCTCGGAGGAGTGAATTTCTTGTTCTAACTCATGAAGCTTGCGCATAAGTGTTTGACGTACCAATACTGTCGTTGATATACATACCCCCCCTTATAACTGTCATGTGTGCATCCCACTCGATAGCCCTGGAGCTAGTTGTCCCATCGTTTAGATTGAAATATGTTGAGATGTGCGTGGCTATCTCTTTCCTGAAAGGGGGGTCTTGTAATAATTGAGTCTGCAGTCGCCAGGTTGGGATACAGGAGCGGGGCCTGCCCCATCTTATTTGCGCTATAAGTGGGCAGTGATTTGAGATTACTTAGGCAAAGTAGTCTGCGCTCAATATTTTATGTGTTAGGTTCTGTGAGGTGAGGATGAGGTCAATTCGGGTATGTAGTAGGTGTACTGGAGAATAGTAGGAGTATTCTCTTTCATGTGGGTGCATGTGCCTCCATATGTCAATCAGGCGCCGCTCCTCCATCCATAAACCTAACGTCTGAGAATGTTTCGCTGTTGGGGCGGCGACAAGTGGGGGGGGGTGATCTTTCCATATCTATTTGCAGGACACAATTCATGTCCCCGCCCCATACACAGGGTGTAGTTAGGGCATTTGTTAATTGCAATATTGTTTTTTGTAAGAATTCACCTTGTTTAATGTTCGGAACATATAACCCGTTTATCACGAGCTCTTCCCCGTCCAACAGTCCCTTCAGTTGTACGAACCTACCGTCCTTATCTTTTATGCTGTGTTGTACTGTCTAAGGGACACCCGGGGCTATCCAAATCAGCACCCCTCTGGCGAAGGACGAATCGCCAGATCTATGTATTGATCCCCCCCAGCACTTTTCTAGTCGAGCGACGTCTGCAGGTGTAATGTGTGTTTCCTGAAGTATTGCTATATGAATATGGTGGCATTTTAAGTGTGCATGTATTCTATTGCGTTTATTAGTTCCGGCCATAGCCTTCACATTCCAAGTTATTATATTATATATGGATTCTTTTTTCATTGCGTTGTGTGGTGTCATAAGGAGCTATCTGAACGGTTCCCAAGTTGTCATTTTTGTGTCCCTCCACTCCCCTCCGCCACACACCTGCGGACCCACCCCTATAACCCCCCACACCCGCCCACAAGCAACACGCGCCCTGAAAGGAAAAGAGAAAGCCCATAGTGGGTATGAGGAAGAAAAGGAAAAACAAAAATGCAACAACCAAAAGGATATTCCGGACAGTGTCCGATTTTTAAACAAAGTGGCACAACCGGTGTCTAAAGTAGCATCCAGGGAAATCATTTCCATTCGGATACCATTCAGGTGGTGGGGGACGTGGATTAATTGAGGTCGGGCCCTTGGGTGGCCCACCTTCAGGATGTTTCATTGCCTCTGCGATCCCATGTGTGCCGGTGCTGTATTCAAAGAGACAGTTAATACTTCCAATGCTGATGGCAACTTCTTCCTCTCCGATATCCGTTATAGTCCTCAGAAAGGAATCATCCAGGGAGGGGGAGGTGGAGGGCTCTGCCCCGGCCACCACAGCGCCCAGCGGAGGCGCTACGGGCACTAGCCACAAGCATCTAGAGTTCGTCTGCCGATTGCGGGGTGAGGTCCGGTCCCACCAGCAGCGGGGAGGGGTTCGGGCTTGAGTCCCCCCCATGTGAGGTGGTGTCATTAGTATCCACTTCGCTCCTGGTGTCTAGTAATGCACGAGCAAATGAGTTGGTGTCTTTTAAGATTTGTGCTTGATCCATTGCCATTTGTGCTTTTGTAGGACAGGAGGAGGTTTTGGTTTTTTTCTTCTTTCTGGAGCTAGCGGTAGTCCATTCTTTGGTCACTGTGTCTTCCTTGGCTGGGTCAGCCAATCCTTTAGCATGGATCCATGTCCATGCATCTTCAGGTGTGGGAAACATTAGAGTTTTTTCATCCATGACTATGCGCAGGCGTGCTGGGAACATGAGAGAGCAGGTGATGCCATGTTCGCGTAGCAATTGTTTGATCTTAACATATGCGACTCTCTTGCGCTGTACCTCCATCGTATAGTCTGGGTAGGCCATTACCTTGCTGTTTTCCAGAGTGATCTGGTTAGAAGTTCTAAAGTGTTGAAGGACCAAGTCTCTATCCTTGTAGTTTAGGAAACGTGCTATTAGCGGGTGGGGTGGCACTCCAGGCCGTGGGGGTCTGCTCGGGATTCTGTGTGCCCTCTCTATCTCTGGAGTTGTGGCAGGGTCCTGTGCTTTAAGTGTGTTTTTCAGCCAGCTCTCTAGAAATGCCTCTGCTTTTGGGGATTCAATTCGCTCTGGAATGCCGAGGAATCTGATGTTACTGGGTCTGTACCAACCTTCAGCATCTTCGGCCCTGCGTTGCAGTTGAGCTATGTCCAGTTCCATTTGTTGTATTTTGGTTCTCATGTCTACTACTTCTGGCTGGACCGTTTTTACTGTCGTTTCTGTGTTGTGCACCCTTTCTGTTAACTTGCGATGGTCAGCGCACAGCAATGAGACTTCCGCGGCATCGATTTTCCCTTCCAATGAGGATTTAGTGTCCATTATTGCTTGCATGATTTTATCGAACTGGAGGGAATGCACGCGTAGTGTTTCGTTCAGTTGGAGAAGTGTAGTCGATTGCATGTCCACCTGGCCAGTTAGCGAGGGGGGGTCTCCATCCCCCAGAGTCCCCGTTTTGGTGTGTTTTGTTTTACCATGCTTTTCCTAGGGGTCCACCCGTCCGCTCCGTTGAGGTTAATAGCCGGGTAACTGCTGGGGGCATCCGCCCTTTCCCCTCCTTGTCCCTTTTATAATTTTCGTGCTTGGTAGTGAGGTGGCGCTATTATTCAATTATTCTACTATTGCTACTAAATTATTCCTTGCCGTAGGGGGGATGATCTCCTTCCAGGCCCCCCGAGTTCGGCCCAGTGCGTCTTCAAGCTCTCTCCAATTGGGTGTCAGGGGGGGCCGCGTCCCGTTCAGCAGCGATTCCCGCACAGCTCCCCCAGGGTCGCACCGATCTAGCGGGCATGATCAGTGTCCGACTCTCAGGCGCCACTCACTCCGTCCCAGCCATCCCTCGGCCCGTCAAGTAGGGCCCGGCTGGATCGGGCGCAATGTGCAGTACACCTCACTGGGGGGAACACTTGCGGTCTGGGTTCCCTGGCGATCCTGCGGCTTCAGTCAGTGGAGGATCCAGTGGGGGACCGGGGGGACCCGCGGCGAACCCATGCGGCGCGAGCAGGTAAGGCCCGAAGCTCCATACAAGGGCTGCGACATCGCCCACGCGTCCCAGGATATTCAGTGGGCACCGGGTCCAGGATTCTTCAGTGCCTGCCTCAGGGATTCACTGATCCTCAGGGCGGGGCCAGCAGCCGGCCCTCGGTCGCCGCATGCGGCCGCCCGCAGCAGTCAGGTGCTCTTACGGGTCGCCCGGCAAGGCCCGGCCGGTACGGAGCTCACCCCCCGGGGCGGGGGGCATCCCCAGCGCCGTGACTCACGTAGCAGGGCGACCCGGTCGCTTCAGTCGGGAGGAGTGCCAGCAGGGGCCCCAGGAGTCCGGGCGTCCCACGCGCTCATTCTTCAGTCCAGCGCACATTTTTAAGACCTTCATAACAGAGAACGCAGACAGCGTGTGCATGGGTACATGTGCTTTTGTTTTTGTGTATATGTAAAAATTGCAGGTGAAATACGTCAGAAATCCTCAACCATACCAACTGAAAACACCTGTACCCAACAATTTATTGTAGAGTAGATTTATTAGCGAGGTGCAACACCACAAATAACCCTCCAAAGCTGCACCTCTATAAGTGCCATCATAGAGGTATATTCTCAACAATATGCCCTTGGAGGCCCAGGTGGAGCAGAAGGAAGTCAGGGGTTTGTGTTAGTTTGTTGTACTACACCAATATGAAGGTTGATTTATTGATGGACAGAGACATCAATTTATCAAAGAACTTAACCACCCTAACCTCGTTTATAGGAATTTGATGAGAATGAGTAAGCTTGTAGGACAACATTGTTAGGAAAGTAATCATGGGAAAGGGGAAGTGTTGGAAATTGGACTATTGTGTGGCCAGCACAAGTAATAGTTCTTCACTCATCCTCAGGTGGAACGAAACACCACATTATAGCACCTTCTACACCCCCAACAGTAGAGCCCACCTCTGAACCCAGACCTATGGTGTGGGTACCTGTTGTAGCCCCTAAGCCCAAAGAGAAGAATCCTCCTCATACAGGCCCGGTGTGTAGAAGGACATTCTATGATCTGTGAAACTCTAGTGGGGTCAGTCTATATGAGAGCCTACACAACATCACATAATTTAAAAAATGCAAGCTGACCTTAGCTATCATGGTCAATACATTTATCATTGATGAATGCTTTTACATGACATGTGTGTGAAAGCTCTTCCCTCCCACTTCTAGAGTACTGATCCAAACCTTTGAATCACTTTAAGAACCTTGCACTCTAATATTTCTGCATAAATGCATAGGTAATGTGTGGCACAACTGGACTTATCAGATGTTAGCAATGAGTACCAGAAATGGGAAACCATTTCCCGCCGTTGAGCACCAGTGCTGGAAAATGGATTATTAGTTATGTGGTCAGCACAATTAATAGTTCCTTAATTGTCCTCAGTGGGAACCAAACACCCCATTGTAGTGCTTGACTATCACAGGGTAAGGAGGTGAAGCAGTCTAAGGCCTATTCAATGGATGGATTACGGGCTAGTAATCACCAACCACTGGCACACAATATTAACACTCAATAAATGATTGTTCAGTCAGTACTTTTTCTTCTGAAAAAAGAGAAGTACATTTATTATACAGACACTACTAAATACTACTCAATAATTTACAAATATACATTGGCAGATTAAACATACTACAGATCACATGGTATAATCACTGGTGACCGCCTAGAGGGGTCGCCCATGAATATCAAGTGAGTTTCAACAGTCTTTGTGTAATAACCATATTGCGTAAGCATGAATCATTGTCATAACTCTGATAATGGTGAATCAATAAAAACATGTGCCATCATCTTGAAAACCCAATAAAACATGAATCAATTAAAACATGTGGAATCATCATGAAAACCCAATAGAATATTTATCAGCTAATAATTTTGTGCTTGTGCATCTTTTCGTTAACTTGGCAGTCATATGCAATGGTGATAACAACCGCTAGAGGGCATCACAGTAAAACAACATGTTGAGAAAACATTACAGTGTGATCACACAATCAGCCCCTAAAGGATGTAATCACATGAAAATAGCATGGCAAAAAGGCATTGCAGTGTAACCATAACTTCAGATCCTAGAGTCTGTAATCACATGATCAGTGCTTTACATGTTTTAAGGCCTGTCAAGCTTTCTAAAAATTTACAATACACAAGGCCCCTAGAGAACAATCTACACCTGCTGTAGAGCCTAAGCTCCAACCATGGAGGAGCTTACAGGTGCCTTGAACAGTGGGAAAGATAATGATTTTGGGGTCCTAACAACTTAGGGTGGACACGCAGAAGATGACTTAAGAAGAAAGAGCATGGCATGATGGACAATTCGGTGCTGGTTCCATAGTCTCTGGACCACTGCAGACTGAGTTATAGCAAAAATGTGTTTTGGATAAAAGGATCCACAAAGCATTAAGGGGTGAGTCTTCATGAAGCAGTGAATATTATAGCAGCGGCTCTCCCACTGGGAGAGTGTGTGTTGAGGATTTCCTTTGTTTTTCTTTTATTGTTATTGCAGTCTTGTGCCATGCCTTTCCTTTTTTTATGGGGGGAGCTTCGTCCCACTTGGGCATCCCAAAGCTTGCAGGCATTGGAGGGCCTCATGGGAAGCTCTCCCGTACTGGCTCACTGTGCCATCAGCACACCAACAACATATAAATTGTGGCTAATCACCCAATAAGGTATCCAGGCATTTAAATGCTACTGCATGCTACTATGGGAGCCGGAAGAGCTTCTCTGTATCTACCCTCTCCAGCAGGCAGTCATGAGTTGTTGTACACTGTGTGAAAACATTCACCAAAGATCCAACCTGCTCTCACTCTTCCCACTATGCGGTTGGGTTGGAAGAGTGTTATGTGGAAGGCGCTGTCAAAACTCAGTAAGGGGTTGGACCAACACCTCCTCAAAGTAACAGTAGTTTAACAGCTGTGTGTCTGTTCTTTATATCATATCGACTTTCATAATCTATGTAGTTAATTTTTTGAAAAATGTATCTTATAAGAAGGACCAATTAGCCAACAGATGCTCATTTGCTGTTTTTAAATTTCGTTTATTGTTGTGGATTTCATTTTGGTATAAAACATACTTCGTTCCATTCACTTTAAATTTCAAGTTGGCACAACCAACATGTGTTTTGGTGCGTTCCTATGCCTGTAAGGCTGGGGCTTTCTGAAGGCTGCAAAGCTGAACAGCAATACTTTACAACTCAATTTCGTATTCAGAAAAATTCACCATGTGCGACCTCTGTGCAGATGATATAAATATCCCGCTGAGTGACACTCAATTATTAACTTTAAACAAGTGACCCATTGTGCCAGTTATTTCCATGCATTAAAACCCATTATTTGCAATCTTTAATTACACATGAGTCTGCCCGGATCCCCAAAAAAACCTGAAGAAGGACAATGGGTCCAACAAGTGATATTTGAAAACAAAAAAGCAACATGCAACCAAGGATTCTATTTCTCGCTTGATGGTGTGCATGTGTTCAATATAAAGATGCATTCCTTTGCACCCGTTAGGGTGGATACCTTGTTTTACCTGTCAATGTTTATATTCCTAGCATGCAATTTGGTTTCCAAAGTTTCTGAAAAGGCAAAATCAATATTCACTGGAAAGAGCCTAAGGAGAGGGGGTTATTATTAAGAACAACACCAGAATGATCCTAATCATCTTAACATGCAAATTTAGACCTACAGAAAATTGCTGTCCTCACTTGGTGTCCTAATCACCAAACTACATGTTAATATGCCCACTCGGAAAATTATCCTATATGGGAGTGAATTTAATTATTGTTTTCAAAACATTTTCGGTACTTTCATACTGGTAATTGACCGTGAAGTAGGAATACATTTATCTATTTCAAACTGTCTTCATCAACAAGTAATCCTGAGTATTTAATAAAAGAAACTATTGGCCCGATTATCAATCAAAATATATTTTCCAACAGGGAATAAACAATGTGCATTCATCCCGCTATGATATCATTGTGCGAATTTAATCTGGGGTTTCTGTACCAAGTAGAGTACGTTGCTGCAAAAATATTTCCCTTGAACTCAAAAGTGTTTGGCCCATGAAGCTAAACGGCATACACTAAAATTTCAGGAGAGCCAGAGCCTGTCAGAAAACTCAACCGTTCAAAGAAAACCCTAACTTATTCTGGGCCGGAAAAAGCTCTGTGTAGACGAGTCACTGCGGTCCATTGTAGTCTGTCATTCTTACCGTGTACTACTCCGGCACCATTTTTAATCCCATCACCAGTCCTTCCTTTCATTTCACTGCATTAAGTTTTCTACCTTTGTATGAAAGGAGAAGGTGAAGCCATCTTGTCCTAGTACTTAGGTTTTAGAATAGCCTTAAATGTACTGAATGAAGACGCTCATTCATGTGTACTGCTGGAAAAGTAAACATATTCAAATTATTGTTTATCTTAAAATGAATATGGGGAGCAGACACATATTTTACGAATCATTTGGGTTTGTTATTAATTGCTGAGAAAACATAGTTCTGCTGAGCTTTATAATTCTTTTTAGGCAATTCCACCACAAATAAGTGGAATCATTTAGAGAAAAAACAACAAATGACAATGACATTAAAGAAATTACATGAAACAAACAGAAACCGTAAAAAAGGAGAGCAGAATGTGCAACATGCAGCATCCTGAAAAATATAAAAAGATTTGTTTGCTTCAAAATCCAATGAAATTCATGAGTCTGGAAGAAAAGGACATTTACAATTAACTATTTTCTAAAAATGGTTAAATATATCCGTGATCTTCTTTACAGGAAAATGGTAATTTGAATAATGATAAGCAGGTCTACAACTTTCTCTTTAGACCCAAATAGAACATTCATAATAAGCCCCTGTTAACCAATATCCCATTTAATTTAAAAGTCTTTAAAGTAAGCTAAAAAGTGATACAAACAAAAAGTAATGCATTGAAGTGCTTGATGCCATGTGCTAGGTCCAGAGTCAAATAGAAGTAAAACATTCTTATGTTTATCATAACCACGATGTAAGGGAGTTAGAAAAATGTTATACAATTATTATTTAGAAAAATATAAATAAATAAGAAAATATGTAATGCCCTACACCATATTGCTGCATTGTATAGTTACAACATTTGGGATCATAGTTACTGTAAGCAGAAAAGCTAAGTACTTGATTGGTACATGGATTTGAAAAATTAGAAGACAACAAAATTCATTTAGGGGTATGGGAAAGGACATCAAAGGACCCTATATGGCAACTAGACTAGAAAACACCTGGTGAACAACAAATTGCCTTCCGCAGATCATTCAGGTTAACCAGTGGTGGAGATCAGCATCTTTGTTAAGCTATACCATGCTATACCATGCTGTATTGAACTTGAGGATTCTCCTTCTCTCTTGTTTGTACAGCTGGGATTCCAAGTCACCTCCCCTTGGATTTTTGTTGAGTTTTATGAACCCATAGAAGGTGAAGGTCCTTTGATACTTGTGATGTCTCTCAGTGTTTTACCTAATGTAATCTACGATCTGATTTTTGAATGTCCTGAAAGTGTTTCTGGATCCGATGTTTGGGGGGGCCATTTTGCACTGCCTATGTAATTCTTTCCACAGGGACGAATTATATTGCATATGACATTAGTGCTCTTGCAATTAATCAATTTGTGAATCTTTTCCTTTTGATTATTAATACTACATGCTTTTGTTTTGTTTATTCCAAGTTTACAGATGGAGCAATTCATACAAGTGAAAAAACCTTTGGGTTTCTTTTTTTTCAAAGGACTCTTGCTTATTCCCCTTGTTTCTGTAAAAAGAGTGACAGGGCTTCTGTTTTAAATTTGTGGCCTTTTTAAAACTCATCTGTGGGTGAGATCCAATTTAATTTTGTAGCAATTTCTGCTATGTTAGTGAATTCCAATATTTTTGTAAGGCTTTTCTGACATGATAATAACCACTGTAAAAATCCGTAATGAATCTGATATTTGTATTTGTTGTATTTGGCTTTTGGGTGTCCAAGAAAAGTGTATTTCTGTCCAGTCCCTCTGTTTCTTTCATAGTTTCAGATGGCATGCTTCATAACCACTTTTTTTGTTGATTAGTAAGTTTGGTAGAACTAGTTTTGTAGTCCTCCCGCTTGTTGCAATTCCTTCTAAAGTGTAAATATTCTCCTTGAGGTACATGATTGATAGTGTTTTTAGGATGACAGCTCAGAAGATGTAGGATAGAATTAGCTGCAGTTGGCTTTCTGTGTAATTTACTGTACAAGGTATTATTCTCTATACACAGAATAAGATCTGGAAATATCACCTCTCTTTTGGAAACAGAAGATGTGACTTGTATTCCGCATTTATTCAGATGCAATTTAGAAATGACTTCCCTAAGGACTTCCTGTGGACCTTGCTAAATCAGCAATACGTCATCAATGTATCTATGCACAAGAATAATGTAATTATGAAAGCTTTCAAACTCCTCATGCCACAGCAAGTATTTCTCAACTTAACCCATAAAAAATACAGGCATATGGTGGAGCAAATTTTGTTTCCATCACTGTCCCTGGCACTTGTAGGAAAATTTAACCATTAAAAGTGGAAAGATTGTTACATAAACAGAAATCCAATATTTCTAAGATCATCTGATTTCTTTCACAATAATGTACTGATCTGTTTGGCAATGCTTTTCTCATTGATTGTAGTACGAGGGCATGATCTTCATGAAAGGTTGCAACTCATTGTCTATGAATTCCCCCAGTCTTGAACATATGGAATCAATGCCTGCTATAATGGGACATCCTTGGGGTGGAAATCACGGTTTGTGTATTTTAGGCAAAATGTAAAGGGTGGCCATTACAGGATGTTTTATAAAGAGCAACTATTTTTACCTGCTTCTGTACTGCGGACGTAACGGTTACGTCCCGCGGCACAGTGCTCCTGTGCCAAGGACATAACCATTATGTCCCGGCACCAGAGCTCCCTAAAGTGGGCTTCCGCCACAACACCTCAGGGCAGGTCCCCACTGCCCCATCCTCCAGTGGCATCTGATGACATCAGCGCGTGATCGCGTGCTGACCTCATCAGAGGCCTGCCCATCCGTGCTGGAAGCTCAGATCGGAGGAGAAATACTTTTGCATTTCACATCCAATCACCTGGAGCGGCAGAGAGAAGCATCAAGGAGAGGAAAGGCCTTTCCCTTCCTTTGATGTCTTTCTCAGCATTTCTGCAGCCCGATCGCGGTTAGATCGGGCAGCAGAAATGCCCACTAGACACCAGAGAGTTTGTTTTTTAGGTCATTGTCATTAGGAGAGTGCATGGGGCAAAATTATTTTTAGGCCATGTCTGCCCCCACGGGGGGGGCAGATCAGCCTAATATAATTAGGCCGATCTGCCCTCAGGGGGCAGAAACCCCCCTAGACACCAGGACTAATTTTTTTTGGTTAATTTTTTTTTCTATATGTGGGGAGCGACCTCTTAGTCAGGGGTCGCTCCCCGGGGGGCAAAAATACTTTTAGGACATTCTGCCCGGTTGGGGGCAAATCAACCTATTTTTATTAGAAACCACTGGACACCAGGGATTTTTTTGATTTTTTTATATTATTGAACAAGAGGCCGCTCCCCAGGAGGGAAAAATATTTGTAGGCCTTTTTGGCCCCCCATGGGAGCAGATTGGCCTATTATAATTAGGCCGATCTGCCCCCAGGGGGGGGCAGAAACCCCTAGACACCAGGGATATATACTTTTTTGTTTGTTTATTTTTTTATATATGGGGAGCAACTCCTTAGGCAAGGGCCACCCCACTGGGGGGGCAAATTGAATTTAGGCCATTTCTGCCCCACTTGGGGGCAGATCGGCCTATTTTTATTAGGCCAATCTGCCCACAAGGGGGGCAGAAACCACTACACACCAGGGTTTTTATTTTTTTGCGCCAATTTCACGCAAGGGGAACAACCCATTAGGCAAGGGTCACTCCCTGGGGGGGGGATTTACTTTAGGCAATTTCTGCTCCCCTTATTAGGCCGATCTTCTACCGGGGGGCAGACACCACTTAGGCCCCAGGGATTGGTAAGTATGTATGTGTGTGTTTTGTTTTGGGGGACAGCCCCTTGGGCAAGGGTCGCTTCCCATGGGGGCACATTACTGTTGGCCATATCCCAAGGGGGGCAGAAATCCCACCAGAGATCAGGGAGATTGTTTTTCCAAAATAAGAGAGTGGGGGTATTGCCGTACCCCCACTTCAAATAAATGGGGCAAAAGTTGTTCTGCCCACCAGTGGGCAGATAGGGCAATTACCCCTGATCAACACCCCGGGGGGAGAAAGTCTACTAGATACCAGGAAATGAAAAAAATAAAAATGGGGTGGTAGTTACCAACCAATATGGCCCTGGTTATGCCCCCACCCCAACTGAAGGGGGCACCAGTCTTTCACACACTAAAACATCTTATCCCATGGCAAGCAAGAGGACATTTGATTATTTTGGGTTTTGGTTTTACATTTGGGCCATGAGGGCTTGGCTAACTCTCAAAATCGTCCCACTTGGAATGGTGAGGGCTGCACATTTTGTACTTTGGGACCCTGCCATGTAGAAAAATCCACAAGACCTAGACACATCTGAAAACTAAACATCTGGGTGAGTCCAGGGTGGGGTGCTTCACATGTACCCCACCCCATTTTCTTAACCACAATGCCCTGCAAACCTCCAACTTTGCTGGAAATCACATATTTTTCCCCATTTTTGTCATGGAACCTCCCAGAATCTGCAGGAATCCACACAATTCCTACCACCCACCATTGTTTCATCTATAACAATAAAAATTCTGCACCACTTGTCAGCCTAAAAATGTGTTTTTCAAACTGCCCTTTTGGACCCGCTTTGGTTCCCCCTCAGTTTCGACAGGTTTTTGGCTCTTCCCTGTCACAGGCACTTGGCCCACCTACACAAGTGAAGTATCATTTTTACTGGGAGGCTGAGGGGAATGTTGGGTGGTAGGAAATTGGTCCCGGTGTGGTCATCCCACACAGAAATGCGGGAAAATGTAATTTTTTAGCTAAATTTTAGGTTTTCTGCGGATTCTGGGTAAGAAAACACTAGGGGATCCACACAAGTCACACCTCCATGGATTCCCTCAGGTTTCTAGTTTTCAGAAATGTTTGGGTTTGGTAGGTCTCCCTAGATGGCTGCTGAGCCCAGGACCAAAAATGCAGGCGCCTTTCCCTGCAAAAACACGTAATTTTATAAGTAATAATTTTGATGTGCCACATACTGTTTTGGGGCATTTCCTGTCGCGGGCACTAGACCTACCCGCACAAGTGAGGTACCATTTTTATTGGGAGACTTGGGGGAAAACAGAATAGAAGTGCTATTGTCCCTTGTCTTTCTAAATATTTTTTCCTTCCAAATGTAAGACAGTGTGTAAAGAAGACATCTATTTGAGAACTGCACTGTAATTCACATGCTGATTTGGGGACCCCGGAGTTTAGAGATGTGCAAATAACCACTGCTTATGAACACCTTATCTTGTGCCCATTTTGGAAATACAAAGGTTTTCTTGATACCTGTTTTTCACTCTTTATATTTCAGCAAATGAATTGCTGTATACCCAATATATAATGAAAATTCATTGCAAGGTGCAGCTCATTTATTGGCTCTTGGTACGTAGGGTTCTTGATGAACCTACACGCCCTATATATCCCCACAATAAGAAGAGTCCAACAGACGTAACGGTATATTGTTTTAAAAATCTGACATCACAGGAAAAAGCTAAAGAGTAAAACATAGAGAAAAATGGCTGTTTATTTACCTCAATTTCAATATGTTTTTATTTAAGCTGTTTTATTTTCTGTAGGAAAACCTTGTAAGATCTACACAAATTAGCCCTTGGTGAATTTAGAATTTTGTCTACTCTTCAGAAATGTTTAGCTTTCTGTGATCCAGCATTGGTTTCATATCCATGTCTATCCCTAACTGGAAGGAGGCCTAAAACACTAAAACATAGAAAAAATGGGGTATGTCACAGTAATATGTCATAGTTGTGTTGAAAAATCTGGTTTTCTTATTCAAGTCTGCCTGTTCCTGAAAGCTAAGAAGAATGTGATTTTAGCACCACAGACCATTTGTTGTTGTCATTTTCAGGGAAACACAACAAGCCTTCTTCTGCAGCCTTTTTTTCCATTTTTTCTTTTTTAACTTTCCGCTGTATTTCCGCTAATTTCTTGGTCTCCTTCTGGGGAACCCAGAAAACTCTGGGTACCTCTATAATCCCTAATTTGGCGTGGGTAGCTTATGTGGACAGAAAGTTATGAGGTCCTAAGCGCAAACTGCCCCAAATAGCCAAAAAAAAGCCTAGCACCTGAGGGAGAAAAGGTCTGGCAGTGAAGAAGTTAACACTATCAACAAAGGTAGATGAGTAATTACATGTTGTAATTTATGGGTATACAGATCTGCTTACAAATGTAAAACAATTTAGCTGCTCTAGTACTGGGATTTTACCCAACAAACCTCTGTTTTTATTATGTGTTGATTACATTACTGTATTTTGCCACAAAGAACAGGGCTGGAGTCAGTGAAGGAAGTTACTTGGAAGGTGGTGTCTCACTTACTTAATAGGTGGAAAAAATCAACAATTTACCAGTACTAAGGTACATTACTTATAACAGACACCCATAAGTGCACAAATACTCTCTAGAAATAAAAATATATTTCGCATTTAATACAATACTACACTAGTTACTGTGCCACATCTGATGATGACGAAAATCTTTATTCTATTATATTACAGTAATAATAAAAAAGGATATAACACAAAAAAAACTTGGCACACAATAAATAAAAAATAAAAAGAACAGTAATAAAGGCAATACATCCAATATAGATTAAAATCACAAATAAATCAATACATTAATATGTATGTTCTTACACCAAGCCAGCACACCCTTCTAAAAGGAGAGCACTACCAATACTACCATCTCTGAGTTTAATAATTGTAAAAACAGGAGGGCTGGTTTATACTGCTGAAAGTCCCAAGGTTCAAGATAAGCAGCAAATCATTATGCCCCAGAAGGTCATAATAGTCACAGAAAAAAACAAAGGGGCAGATTTACGAGCCCCTAGCACCACCTTATCACTGCCATAGGGTTATTTTTTTACGCTAAGGTGGCGCTAAAGTGGCATTTTCTCCGTGCCATATTTACAAAGTAGCGCAATCCATGCATTGTGCCACATTGTAAACTCTTGCGCCACATTATGACACATTATGCCTGTGCCAGGCATAATGTATTTCAAGTTGGCATGCTAAGAGATTTCCTTGCGCCTATTTTTCGGCACTTTTAACACCTGCTCAGAGCAGGCGTTAAAAGGGGGCTTTCATTATTTATAATGGGCCCGTCTATACTCTGCAGGAGTAGCGCCAACATTTTGGCACTAGTCCTGCAGAGTACATCAATAGCGTAAACAATTTAGCTATTTCCGTCTGCCCTGCGCCATGGTGCACCATATTTGAAAGTAGGCGCACACATTGTGGTGATAGGGGTGTGCTAAGGGGTGCAAGAATAGTGGTACTGTACTAGATGCAGTGCAACTTTTCTTAAATCTGCCCCAAAGTGCTCTAAGGTCTGTGATGAACTGCCATCACAAGGGCACACCAGAACTGAGTTTGGGTCATATATCCCCAATGGAAAACAAATTTAGGTGCAGATTGAGCCCAACCGAAACATTCTAAAGACCTGTCCAAAAACAAGTAAGATGTTGGCAACCTTTCGACCTGGAGTAGATATACCTCAACCAAGAGATCTTAAGCCCATTCTCACACCCCACGCAGTGCTCTATAATACCCTTATTCAAGGTAGTGGAGTCACTACTCCATACCAACATCCAAAATACCAGTGGGACTAATTCCACCTGATCTTCCACATAATCCAAATCCAATTCTTCATGAACAAAGAACGTCAAGCTAGAAGGTTCCCCCCCCAACAGTTTTCTGCAAAAATGATTTTCCTCATTTTGAATGACTCTACTGCTACTAACACCCCAAATGGCAGTGTCATACACCAATAGAGTTAAACATTTCATTTTGTAGACCTGCAATAAGGGCAAGACTGGTTCACTTCCCACAGTAAGTATAAATTTAAATAAAGCGCCACATGCCTGATTAAAGTGGACACATTGATGGTTTGGGAGACAGGACCACCAATTGCCTCATTGATCGAATGTAACTCCTAAATAAGGGAAATATACTAGGTTACTAATAGTCTTACCCTTGATTGTTATAGGTCTGGTCTTTGGGTTTAATTTCCCACACATCATGAATTGGGTTTTTGTAATATTTGTATCTAGACCCAAATCATCCATAAAATGTACAAATGAGTGAACCATTTCATTAACCCCTTCGCTGCCAGGCCTTTTCCCCCTCCTGTGCCGAGCCTTTTTTTGGCTATTTGGGGCAGTTCGCGCTTAGGCCCTCATAACTTTTTGTCCACATACGCTAGCCAAGCCAAATTTGCGTCCTGTTTTCCAGGATCCTATGGATTCTATAGGTACCCAGACTTTGTGGGTTCCCCAGAAGGAGGCCAAGAAATTAGCCAAAATCCAGTGAAAAATTTGTTTTTTTCAAAGAAATGGGAAAAAGGGGCTGCAGAAGACGGCTTGTGGTTTTTTCCCTGAAAAGGGTATCAACAAAGGGTTTGCGGTGCTAAAATCACCAGCTTCCCAGCTTTCAGGAACAGGCAGACTTGAATCAGAAAACCCAATTTGTTAACACAATTTTGGCATTTTACTGGGACATACCCCATTTTTACGTTTTTTTCTGCTTTCAGCCTCCTTCCAGTCAGTGACAGAAATGGGCATGAAACCAACGCTGGATCCCATAAACCGCAACATTTCTGAAAAGTAGAAAAAAATCTGAATTCAGCAAGGGGTAATTTGTGTAGATCCTACAAGGGTTTCCTACAGAAAATAACAAATGAGAAAGAAAAATATTGAAATTGAGGTGAAAAAAACATCAATTTTTCTCTACGTTTTACTCTGTAACTTTTTCCTGCAATGTCAGATTTTCGAAAGCAATATACCGTTACGTCTACTGGACTCTTCTGGTTGCGGGGATATATAGGGCTTGTAGATTCAAGAAAACCTTTGTATTTCCAAAATGGGCACAAGATAAGGTGTTGAGAAGCAGTGGTTATTTGCACATCTCTGAATTCCTGGGTGCCCATACTAGCATGTGAATTACAGGGCATTTCTCAAATAGATGTCTTTTTTACACACTGTCTTACATTTGGAAGGGAAAAATGTAGAGCAAGACAAGGGGCAATAACACTTGTTTTACTATTCTATGTTCCCCCAAGTCTCCTGATAAAAATGATACCTCACTTGTGTGGGTAGACCTAGCGCCTGCGACAGGATATGCCCCAAAACACAACGTGGACACATCACAGAAAACAGAGCTGTTTTTAGCAAAGTGCCTACCTGTAGATTTTGGCCTCTAGCTCAGCCGGCACATAGGGAAACCTACTAAACCTGTGCATTTTTGAAAACTAGAGACCTAGGGGAATCTATGATGGGGTGACTTGTGGGACTCTGACCAGGTTCTATTACCCAGAATCCTTTGCAAACCTCAAATTGTGGCTAAAAAAACACATTTTCATCACATTTCGGTGACAGAAAGTTCTGGAATCTGAGAGGAGCCACAAATTTCCTTCCACCCAGCGTTCCCCCAAGTCTCCTGATAAAAATGATACCTCACTTGTGTGGGTAGGCCTAGCGCCCGCGACAGGAAACGCCCCAAAACACAACGTGGTCACATCACATTTTTTTTTAAGAAAACAGAGCTGTTTTTAGCAAAGTGCCTACCTGTAGATTTTGGCCTCTAGCTCAGCCGGCACATAGGGAAACCTACTAAACCTGTGCATTTTTGAAAACTAGACACCTAGGGGAATCCAAGATGGGGTGACTTGTGGGGCTCTGACCATATTCTGTTACCCAGAATCCTTTGCAAACCTCAAATTCTGGCTAAAAAAACACATTTTCCTCACATTTCGGTGACAGAAAGTTCTGTAATCTGAGAGGAGCCACAAATTTCTCTCCACCCAGCATTCCCCCAAGTCTCCCGATAAAAATGGTACCTCACTTGTGTGGGTAGGCCTAGCGCCCGCGACAGGATATGCCCCAAAACACAACGTGGACACATCACAGAAAACAGAGCTGTTTTTTGCAAAGTGTCTACCTGTAGATTTTGTCCTCTAGCTCAGCCGGCACCTAGGGAAACCTACCAAACCTGTGCATTTTTGAAAACTAGAGACCTAGGGGAATCCAAGATGGGGTGACTTGTGGGGCTCGGACCAGGTTCTGTTACCCAGAATCCTTTGCAAACCTCAAATTTTGGCTAAAAAAATGCATTTTCCTCACATTTCGGTGACAGAAAGTTCTGGAATCTGAGAGGAGTCAAAGATTTCCTTCCACCCAGCGTTCCCCAAGTCTCCCGATAAAAATGATACCTCACTTGTGTAGGTAGGCCTAGCGGCAGCAACAGGATATGTCCCAAAACACAAAGTGGGCACATCCCATTTTTTGAAAGAAAACAGAGCTGTTTTTTGCAAAGTGCCTACCTGTAGATTTTGGCCTCTAGCTCAGCCGACACATAGGGAAACCTACTAAACCTGTGCATTTTTTAAAACTAGAGACCTAGGGGAATCCATGATGGGGTGACTTGTGGGACTCTGACCAGGTTCTATTACCCAGAATCCTTTGCAAACCTCAAATTTTGGATAAAAAAAGAAATTTTCCACACATTTCGGTGACAGAAAGTTCTGGAATCTGAGAGGAGCCACAAATTTCCTTCCACCCAGCGTTCCCCCACGTCTCCCGATAAAAATGATACCTCACTTGTGTGGGTAGGCCTAGCGCCCGCGACAGGAAACGCCCCAAAACGCATTGTGGACACATCACATTTTTTTAAAGAAAACAGAGGTGTTTTTTGCAAAGTGCCTACCTGAGGATTTTGGCCTCTAGCTCAGCCGGCACCTAGGGAAACCTACAAAACCTGTGCATTTTTTAAAACTAGACACCTAGGGGAATCCAAGATGGGGTGACTTGTGGGGCTCTGACCAGGTTCTGTTACCCTGAATCCTTTGCAGACCTCAAATTCTGGCTAAAAAAACACATTTTCCTCACATTTCGGTGACAGAAAGTTCTGGAATCTGAGCAGAGCCACAAATTTCCTTCCACCCAGCGTTCCCCCAAGTCTCCCGATAAAAATGATACCTCACTTGTTTGGGTAGGCCTAGCGCCCGCGACAGGATATACCTCAAAACACAACGTGGACACATCACAGAAAACAGAGCTGTTTTTAGCAAAGTGCCTACCTGTAGATTTTGGCCTCTAGCTCAGCTGGCACCTAGGGAAACCTACCAAACCTGTGCATTTTTGAAAACTAGAGACCTAGGGGAATCTAAGATGAGGTGACTTGTGGGGCTCTGACCAGGTTCTGTTACCCAGAATCCTTTGCAAACCTCAGATTTTGGCTAAAAAAACACATTTTCCTCACATTTCGGTGACAGAAAGTTCTGGAATCTGAGAGGAGCCACGAATTTCTTTCCACCCAGCGTTCCCCCAAGTCTCCCGATAAAAATGATACCTCACTTGTGTGGGTAGGCCTAGCGGCCGTGACAGGAGCCGCCCCAAAACACAACGTGGACACATCCTATTTTTTGAAAGAAAACAAAGCTGTTTTTTGCAAAGTGCCTACCTGTAGATTTTGGCCTCTAGCTCAGCCGGCACCTAGGGAAACCTACTAAACCTGTGCTTTTTTTAAAACTAGAGACCTATGGGAATCCAAGATGGGGTGACTTGTGGGGCTCTGACCAGGTTCTATTACCCAGAATCCTTTGCAAACCTCACATTTTGGTTAAAAAAATGCATTTTCCTCATATTTCGGTGACAGAAAGTTCTGGAATCTGAGAGGAGCCACAAATTTCCTTCCACCCAGCGTTCCCCCAAGTCTCCCGATAAAAATGATACCTCACTTGTGTGGGTAGGCCTAGAGGCCGTGACAGGAGATGCCCCGAATCACAACGTGGACACATCCCATTTTTTGGAAGAAAACAGAGCTTTTTTTTACAAAGTGCCTGCCTGTAGATTTTGGCCTCTCGCTCAGCCGGCACCTAGGGAAACCTACCAAACCTGTGCATTTTTAAAAACTAGAGACCTAGGGGAATCCAAGATGGGGTGACTTGTGGGGCTCTGACCAGGTTCTGTTACCCAGAATCTTTTGCAAACCTCAGATTTTGGCAAAGAAAATGCATTTTCCTCACATTTCGGTGACAGAAAGTTCTGGAATCTGAGAGAAGCCAAAGATATCCTTCCACCCAGCGTTCCCCCAAGTCTCCCGATAAAAATGATATCTCACTTGTGTGGGTAGGCCTAGCGGCAGCGACAAGGGACGCCCCAAACCACAACATGGACACATCCCATTTTTTGAAAGAAAACAGAGCTGTTTTTTTCAAAGTGCCTACCTGTAGATCTTGGCCTCTAGCTCAGCCGGCACCTAGGGAAACCTACTAAACCTGTGCATTTTTGAAAACTAGAGACCTAGGGGAATCCAAGATGAGGTGACTTGTGGGGCTCTGACCAGGTTCTATTACCCAGAATCCTTTGCAAACCTCACATTTTGGCTAAAAAAATGCATTTTCCTCACATTTCGGTGACAGAAAGTTCTGGAATCTGAGAGGAGCCAAAGATATCCTTCCACCCAGCGTTCCCCAAGTCTCCCGATAAAAATGATATCTCACTTGTGTGGGTAGGCCTAGCGTCCGCGACAGGAAACGCCCCAAAACGCATTGTGGACACATCAAATTTTTTTTAAGAAAACAGAGGTGTTTTTTGCAAAGTGCCTACCTGAGGATTTTGGCCTCTAGCTCAGCCGGCACCTAGGGAAACCTACAAAACCTGTGCATTTTTTAAAACTAGACACCTAGGGGAATCCAAGATGGGGTGACTTGTGGGGCTCTGACCAGGTTCTGTTACCCAGAATCCTTTGCAAACCTCAAATTCTGATTAAAAAAACACATTTTCCTCACATTTCGGTGACAGAAAGTTCTGGAATCTGAGAGCAGCCACAAATTTCCTTCCACCCAGCGTTCCCCCAAGTCTCCCGATAAAAATGATGCCTCACTTGTGTGGGTAGGCCTAGCGGCCGTGACAGGAGACGCCCCAAAACACAACGTGGACACATCCCATTTTTTTAAAGAAAACAGAGCTGTTTTTTGCAAAGTGCTTGCCTGTAGATTTTGGCCTCTAGCTCAGACGGCACCTAGGGAAACCTACTAAACCTGTGCTTTTTTGAAAATTAGAGACCTATGGGAATCCAAGATGGGGTGACTTGTGGGGCTCTGACCAGGTTCTATTACCCAGAATCCTTTGCAAACCTCAGATTTTGGCAAAAAAAACACATTTTCCTCACATTTCGGTGACAGAAAGTTCTGGAATCTGAGAGGAGCCACAAATTTCCTTCCACCCAGCGTTCCCCCAAGTCTCCCGATATAAATGATACCTCACTTGTGTGGGTAGGCCTAGCGGCCGCGACAGGAAATGCCCCAAATCACAACATGGACACATCCCATTTTTTGAAAGAAAACAGAGCTTTTTTTTGCAAAGTGCCTACCTGTAGATTTTGGCCTCTAGCTCAGCCGGCACCTAGGGAAACCTACCAAACCTGTGCATTTTTGAAAACTAGAGACCTAGGGGAATCCAAGATGGGGTGACTTGTGGGGCTCTGACCAGGTTCTGTTACCCAGAATCCTTTGCAAACCTCAGATTTTGGCTAAAAAAACGCATTTTCCTCACATTTCGGTGACAGAAAGTTCTGGAATCTGAGAGGAGCCAAAGATATCCTTCCACCGAGCGTTCCCCCAAGTCTCCCGATAAAAATGATATCTCACTTGTGTGGGTAGGCCTAGCGGCAGCGACAAATGGCACCCCGAAACACAACATGGTCACATCCCATTTTTTGAAAGAAAATAGAGCTGTTTTTTGCAAAGTGCCTACCTGTAGGTTTTGGCCTCTAGCACAGCCGGCTCCTAGGGAAACCTACCAAACCTGTGCATTTTTTAAAACTAGAGACCTAGGGGAATCCAAGATGGGGTGACTTGTGGTGCTCTGACCAGGTTCTGTTACCCAGAATCCTTTGCAAACCTCAAATTTTGGCTAAAGAAACACATTTTCCTCTCATTTCGGTGACAGAAAGTTCTGGAATCTGAGAGGAGCCACAAATTTGTTCCACCCAGCGGACCCCCAAGTCTCCCGATAAAAATGATACCTCACTTGTGTGGGTAGGCCTAGCGGCCGTGACAGGAGATGCCCCAAAACACAACGTGGACACATCCCATTTTTTGAAAGAAAACAGAGCTGTTTTTAGCAAAGTACCTACCTGAAGATTTTGGCCTCTAGCTCAGCTGGCACCCAGGGAAACCTACGAAACCTGTGCATTTTTTAAAACTAGAGACGTAGGGGAATCCAAGATGGGGTGACTTGTGGGGCTCTGACCAGGTTCTGTTACCCAGAATCCTTTGCAAACCTCAAATTTTGGCTAAAAAAACACATTTTCCTCACATTTCGGTGACAGAAAGTTCTGGAATCTGAGAGGAGCCACAAATTTCCTTCCACCCAGCGTTCCCCCAAGTCTCCCGATAAAAATGATACCTCACTTGTGTGGGTAGGCCTAGCGGCCGTGACAGGAGACGCCCCAAAACACAACGTGGACATATCAAATTTTTTTAAAGAAAACAGAGCTGTTTTTTGCAAAGTGCCTACCTGTAGATTTTGGTATCTAGCTCAGCCGGCACCTAGGGAAACCTACTAAACCTGTGCATTTTTGAAAATTAGAGACCTAGGGGAGTCCAAGATGGGGTGACTTGTGGGGCTCTGACCAGGTTCTGTTACCCAGAATCCTTTGCAAACCTCAGATTTTGTAAAAAAAAAACACATTTTTCTCACATTTCGGTGGCAGAAAGTTCTGGAATCTGAGAGGAGCCACAAATTTCCTTCCAGCCAGCGTTCCCCCAAGTCTCCCGATAAAAATTATACCTCACTTGTGTGGGTAGGCCTAGCGGCCGCGACATGGAATGCCCCAAAACACAACGTGGACACATCCCATTTTTTGAAAGAAAACAGAGCTTTTTTTTGCAAAGTGCCTACCTGTAGATTTTGGCCTCTAGCTCAGCCGGCACCTAGGGAAACCTACCAAACCTGTGTAATTTTTTAAAACTAGACACCTAGGGGAATCCAAGATGGGTTGACTTGTAGTGCTCTGGCCAGGTTCTATTACCCAGAATCCTTTACAAACCTCAAATTTTGGCTAAAAAAACAAATTTTCCTCACATTTCGGTGACAGAAAGTTCTGGAATCTGAGAGGAGCCACAAATTTCCCTCCACCCATCGTTCTCTCATGTCCCCCGATAAAAATGATACCTCACTGGTGTGGGTAGGCCTAGCGCCCGTGACAGGATATACCCCAAAATACAACGTGGACACATCACAGAAAATAAAGCTGTTTTTTGCAAAGTGCCTTCCTGAGGATTTTGGCCTCTAGCTCAGCCGGCACCTAGGGAAACCTACAAAACCTGTGCATTTTTTAAAACTAGACACCTAGGGGAATCCAAGATGGGGTGACTTGTGGGGCTCTGACCAGGTTCTGTTACCCAGAATCCTTTTCAAACCTCAAATTCTGATTAAAAAAACACATTTTCCTCACATTTCGGTGACAGAAAGTTCTGGAATCTGAGAGGAGCCACAAATTTCCTTCCACCCAGCGTTCCCCCAAGTCTCCCGATAAAAATGATACCTCAATTGTGTGGGTAGGCCTAGCGGCAGCGACAAAGGACGCCCCGAAACACAACATGGACACATCCCATTTTTTGAAAGAAAACAGAGCTGTTTTTTGCAAAGTGCCTACCTGTAGATTTTGGCCTCTAGCACAGCCGGCACCTAGGGAAACCTACTAAACCTGTGCATTTTTAAAAACTAGAGACCTAGGGGAATCCAAGATGGGTTGACTTGTGGGGCTCTGACCAGGTTCTATTACCCAGAATCCTTTGCAAACCTCACATTTTGGCTAAAAAAATGCATTTTCCTCACATTTCGGTGACAGAAAGTTCTGGAATCTGAGAGGAGCCACAAACTTCCTTCCACCCAGCGTTCCCCAAAGTCTCCCGATAAAAATGATACCTCACTTGTTTGGGAAGGCCTAGCGCCCGCGACAGGATATACCCCAAAACACAATGTGGACACATCACAGAAAACAGAGCTGTTTTTAGCAAAGTGCCTACCTGTAGATTTTAGCCTCTAGCTCAGCCGGCACCTAGGGAAACCTACCAAACCTGTGCATTTTTTAAAACTAGAGACCTAGGGGAATCCAAGATGGGGTGACTTGTGGTGCTCTGACCAGGTTCTGTTACCCAGAATCCTTTGCAAACCTCAAATTTTGGCTAAAGAAACACATTTTCCTCACATTTCAGTGACAGAAAGTTCTGGAATCTGAGAGGAGCCACAAATTTGTTCCACCCAGCGGTCCCCCAAGTCTCCCGAAAAAAATGATACCTCACTTGTGTGGGTAGGCCTAGCGGCCGTGACAGGAGATGCCCCAAAACACAACGTGGACACATCCCATTTTTTTAAAGAAAACAGAGCTGTTTTTTGCAAAGTGCTTACCTGTAGATTTTGGCCTCTAGCTCAGCCGGCACCTAGGGAAACCTACTAAACCTGTGCTTTTTTGAAAACTAGAGACCTATGGGAATCCAAGATGGGGTGACTTGTGGGGCTCTGACCAGGTTCTGTTACCCAGAATCCTTTGCAAACCTCAGATTTTGGCAAAAAAAACACATTTTCCTCACATTTCGGTGACAGAAAGTTCTGGAATCTGAGAGGAGCCACAAATTTCCTTCCACCCAGCGTTCCCCCAAGTCTCCCGATAAAAATGATACCTAACTTGTTTCGGTAGGCCTAGCGCCCGCGACAGGATATACCCCAAAACACAACGTGGACACATCACAGAAAACAGAGCTGTTTTTAGCAAAGTGCCTACCTGTAGATTTTGGCCTCTAGCTCAGCCGGCACCTAGGGAAACCTACCAAACCTGTGCATTTTTAAAAACTAGAGACCTAGGGTAATCCAAGATGGGGTGACTTGTGGGGCTCTGACCAGGTTCTGTTACCCAGAATCTTTTGCAAACCTCAGATTTTGGCTAAAAAAACGCATTTTCCTCACATTCCGGTGACAGAAAGTTCTGGAATCTGAGCAGAGCCACAAATTTCCTTCCACCCACCATTCCCCCAAGTCTCCCGATAAAAATGATACCTCACTTGTGTGGGTAGGCCTAGCGGCCGTGACAGGAGACGCCCCAAAACATAACGTGGACACATCACAGAAAACAGAGCTGTTTTTAGCAAAGTGCCTACCTGTAGGTTTTGGCCCCTAGCTCAGCCGGCACCTAGGGAAACCTCCCAAACCTGTGCATTTTTTAAAACTAGAGACCTAGGGGAATCCAAGATGCGGTGACTTGTGGTGCTCTGACCAGGTTCTGTTACCCAGAATCCTTTGCAAACCTCAAATTTTGGCTAAAGAAACACATTTTCTCCACATTTCGGTGACAGAAAGTTCTGGAATCTGAGAGGAGCCACAAATTTCCTTCCACCCAGCGGTCCCCCAAGTCTCCCGATAAAAATGATACCTCACTTGTGTGGGTAGGCCTAGCGGCCGTGACAGGAGACGCCCCAAAACACAACGTGGACACATCCCATTTTTTTCAAGAAAACAGAGCTGTTTTTTGCAAAGTGCCTACCTGTAGATTTTGGCCTCTAGCTCATCCGGCACCAAGGGAAACCTACCAAATCTGTGCATTTTTTAAAACTAGAGACCTAGGGGAATCCAAGATGGGGTGACTTGTGGGGCTCTGACCAGGTTCTGTTACCCAGAATCCTTTGCAAACCTCAGATTTTGGCTAAGAAAATGCATTTTCCTCACATTTCGGTGACAGAAAGTTCTGGAATCTGAGAGGAGCCAAAGATATCCTTCCACCCAGCGTTCCCCCAAGCCTCCCGATAAAAATGATATCTCACTTGTGTGGGTAGGCCTAGCGCCCGCGACAGGAAACGCCCCAAAACGCATTGTGGACACATCACATTTTTTTAAAGAAAACAGAGGTGTTTTTTGCAAAGTGCCTTCCTGAGGATTTTGGCCTCTAGCTCAGCCGGCACCTAGGGAAACCTACAAAACCTGTGCATTTTTTAAAACTAGACACCTAGGGGAATCCAAGATGGGGTGACTTGTGGGGCTCTGACCAGGTTCTGTTACCCAGAATCCTTTGCAAACCTCAAATTCTGATTAAAAAAACACATTTTCCTCACATTTCGGTGACAGAAAGTTCTGGAATCTGAGAGGAGCCACAAATTTCCTTCCACCCAGCGTTCCCCAAGTCTCCCGATAAAAATGATACCTCACTTGTGAGGGTAGGCCTAGCGGCCGTGACAGGACACGCCCCAAAACACAACGTGGACACATCCCATTTTTTGAAAGAAAACAGAGCTGTTTTTTGCAAAGTGCTTACCTGTAGATTTTGGCCTCTAGCTCAGACGGCACCTAGGGAAACCTACTAAACCTGTGCTTTTTTTAAAACTAGAGACCTATGGGAATCCAAGATGGGGTAACTTGTGGGGCTCTGACCAGGTTCTATTACCCAGAATCCTTTGCAAACCTCACATTTTGGCTAAAAAAATGCATTTTCCTCATATTTCGGTGACAGAAAGTTCTGGAATCTGAGAGGAGCCACAAATTTCCTTCCACCCAGCGTTCCCCCAAGTCTCCCGATAAAAATGATACCTAACTTGTTTCGGTAGGCCTAGCGCCCGCGACAGGATATACCCCAAAACACAACGTTGACACATCACAGAAAACAGAGCTGTTTTTAGCAAAGTGCCTACCTGTAGATTTTGGCCTCTAGCTCAGCCGGCACCTAGGGAAACCTACAAAACCTGTGCATTTCTGAAAACTAGAGACTTAGGGGAATCCAAGATGGGGTGACTTGTGGGGCTCTGACCAAGTTCTGTTACCCAGAATCCTTTGCAAACCTCAGATTTTGGCAAAAAAAAATCAAATTTTCCTCACATTTCGGTGACAGAAAGTTCTGGAATCTGAGCAGAGCCACAAATTTCCTTCCACCCAGCGTTCCCCCAAGTCTCCCGATAAAAATGATACCTCACTTGTTTGGGTAGGCCTAGCGCCCGCGACAGGATATACCCCAAAACACAACGTGGACACATCACAGAAAACAGAGCTGTTTTTGGCAAAGTACCTACCTGTAGATTTTGGCCCCTAGCTCAGCCGGCACCTAGGGAAACCTACCAAACCTGTGCATTTTTTAAAACTAGAGACCTAGGGGAATCCAAGATGGGGTGACTTGTGGTGCTCTGACCAGGTTCTGTTACCCAGAATCCTTTGCAAACCTCAAATTTTGGCTAAAGAAACACATTTTCCTCACATTTCGGTGACAGAAAGTTCTGGAATCTGAGAGGAGCCACAAATTTTCTTCCACCCAGCGGTCCCCCAAGTCTCCTGATAAAAATGATACCTCACTTGTGTGGGTAGGCCTAGCGGCCGTGACAGGAGACGCCCCAAAACACAACGTGGACACATCCCATTTTTTTAAAGAAAACAGAGCTGTTTTTTGCAAAGTGCCTACCTGTAGATTTTGGCCTCTAGCTCAGCCGGCACCTAGGGAAACCTACTAAACCTGTGCTTTTTTGAAAACTAGAGACCTATGGGAATCCAAGATGGGGTGACTTGTGGGGCTCTGACCTGGTTCTATTACCCAGAATCCTTTGCAAACCTCACATTTTGGCTAAAAAAATGCATTTTCCTCATATTTCGGTTACAGAAAGTTCTGGAATCTGAGAGGAGCCACAAATTTCCTTCCACCCAGCGTTCCCCCAAGTCTCCCGATAAAAATGATACCTCACTTGTGTAGGTAGGCCTAGCGGCCGCGACAAGAGTTGCCCCAAATCACAATGTGGACACATCCCATTTTTTGAAAGAAAACAGAGCTTTTTTTTGCAAAGTGCCTGCCTGTAGATTTTGGCCTCTAGCTCAGCCGGCACCTAGGGAAACCTACCAAACCTGTGCATTTTTAAAAACTAGAGACCTGGGGGAATCCAAGATGGGGTGACTTGTGGGGCTCTGACCAGGTTCTGTTACTCAGAATCTTTTGCAAACCTCAGATTTTGGCAAAAAAAATGCATTTTCCTCACATTTCGGTGACAGAAAGTTCTGGAATCTGAGAGGAGCCAAAGATATCCTTCCACCAAGTGTTCCCCCAAGTCTCCCGATAAAAATGATATCTCACTTGTGTGGGTAGGCCTAGCGGCAGCGACAAGGGACGCCCCAAACCACAACATGGACACATCCCATTTTTTGAAAGAAAACAGAGCTGTTTTTTGCAAAGTGCCTACCTGTAGATCTTGGCTTCTAGCTCAGCCGGCACCTAGGGAAACCTACTAAACCTGTGCATTTTTAAAAACTAGAGACCTAGGGGAATCCAAGATGAGGTGACTTGTGGGGCTCTGACCAGGTTCTATTACCCAGAATCCTTTGCAAACCTCACATTTTGGCTAAAAAAATGCATTTTCCTCACATTTCGGTGACAGAAAGTTCTGGAATCTGAGAGGAGCCACAAATTTCCTTCCACCCAGCGTTCCCCCTAGTCTCCCGATAAAAATGATACCCCACTTGTTTGGGTAGGCCTAGCACCCGCGACAGGATATACCCCAAAACACAACGTGGACACATCAGAGAAAACAGAGCTGTTTTTAGCAAAGTGCCTACCTGTAGATTTTGGCCTCTAGCTCAGCCGGCACCTAGGAAAACCTACCAAACCTGTGCATTTTTGAAAACTAGAGACCTAGGGGAATCTAAGATGGGGTGACTTGTGGGGCTCTGACCAGGTTCTGTTACCCAGAATCCTTTGCAAACCTCAAATTTTGGCTAAAAAAACACATTGTCCTCACATCTCGGTGACAGAAAGTTCTGGAATCTGAGAGGAGCCACAAATTTCCTTCCACCCAGCGTTCCCCCAAGTCTCCCGATAAAAATGATACCTCACTTGTTTTAGTAGGCCTAGCGCCCGCGACATGATATACCCCAAAACACAACTTGGACACATCACAGAAAACAGAGCTGTTTTTAGCAAAGTGCCTACCTGTAGATTTTGGCCTCTAGCTCAGCCGGCACCTAGGGAAACCTACAAAACCTGTGCATTTTTTAAAACTAGACACCTAGGGGAATCCAAGATGGGGTGACTTGTGGGGCTCTGACCAGGTTCTGTTACCCAGAATCCTTTGCAAACCTCAAATTCTGATTAAAAAAACACATTTTCCTCACATTTCGGTGACAGAAAGTTCTGGAATCTGAGAGGAGCCACAAATTTCCTTCCACCCAGCGTTCCCCAAGTCTCCCGATAAAAATGATACCTCACTTGTGAGGGTAGGCCTAGCGGCCGTGACAGGACACGCCCCAAAACACAACGTGGACACATCCCATTTTTTGAAAGAAAACAGAGCTGTTTTTTGCAAAGTGCTTACCTGTAGATTTTGGCCTCTAGCTCAGACGGCACCTAGGGAAACCTACTAAACCTGTGCTTTTTTTAAAAGTAGAGACCTATGGGAATCCAAGATGGGGTAACTTGTGGGGCTCTGACCAGGTTCTATTACCCAGAATCCTTTGCAAACCTCACATTTTGGCTAAAAAAATGCATTTTCCTCATATTTCGGTGACAGAAAGTTCTGGAATCTGAGAGGAGCCACAAATTTCCTTCCACCCAGCGTTCCCCCAAGTCTCCCGATAAAAATGATACCTAACTTGTTTCGGTAGGCCTAGCGCCCGCGACAGGATATGCCCCAAAACACAACGTGGACACATCACAGAAAACAGAGCTGTTTTTAGCAAAGTGCCTACCTGTAGATTTTGGCCTCTAGCTCAGCCGGCACCTAGGGAAACCTACAAAACCTGTGCATTTTTGAAAACTAGAGACCTAGGGGAAACCAAGATGGGGTGACTTGTGGGGCTCTGACCAAGTTCTGTTACCCAGAATCCTTTGCAAACCTCAGATTTTGGCAAAAAAAAATCAAATTTTCCTCACATTTCGGTGACAGAAAGTTCTGGAATCTGAGAGGAGCCACAAATTTCCTTCCACCCAGCGTTCCCCCAAGTCTCCCGATAAAAATGATACCTCACTTGTGTGGGTAGGCCTAGCGGCAGCGACAAGAGATGCCCCAAATCACAACGTGGACACATCCCATTTTTTGAAAGAAAACAGAGCTTTTTTTTGTAAAGTGCCTACCTGTAGATTTTGGCCTCTAGCTCAGCCGGCACCTAGGGAAACCTACCAAACCTGTGCATTTTTGAAAACTAGAGACCTAGGGGAATCCAAGATGGGGTGACTTGTGGGGCTCTGACCAGGTTCTGTTACCCAGAATCCTTTGCAAACCTCAGATTTTGGCTAAAAAAATGCATTTTCCCCACATTTCGGTGACAGAAAGTTCTGGAATCTGAGAGGAGCCAAAGATGTCCTTCCACCGAGCGTTCCCCCAAGTCTCCCGATAAAAATGATATCTCACTTGTGTAGGTAGGCCTAGCGGCAGCGACAAAATGCGACCCAAAACACAACGTGGACACATCCCATTTTTTGAAAGAAAACAGAGCTGTTTTTTGCAAAGTGCTTACCTGTAGATTTTGGCCTCTAGCTCAGACGGCACCTAGGGAAACCTACTAAACCTGTGCTTTTTTGAAAACTAGAGACCTTTGGGAATCCAAGATGGGGTGACTTGTGGGGCTCTGACCAGGTTCTATTACCCAGAATCCTTTGCAAACCTCACATTTTGGCTAAAAAAATGCATTTTCCTCATATTTCGGTGACAGAAAGTTCTGGAATCTGAGAGGAGCCACAAATTTCCTTCCACCCAGCGTTCCCCCAAGTCTCCCGATAAAAATGATACCTAACTTGTTTCGGTAGGCCTAGCGCCCGCGTCAGGATATACCCCAAAACACAATGTGGACACATCACAGAAAACCGAGCTGTTTTTAGCAAAGTGCCTACCTGTAGATTTTGGCCTCTAGCTCAGCCGGCACATAGGGAAACCTACAAAACCTGTGCATTTTTGAAAACTAGAGACCTAGGGGAATCCAAGATGGGGTGACTTGTGGGGCTCTGACCAAGTTCTGTTACCCAGAATCCTTTGCAAACCTCAGATTTTGGCAAAAATAACACATTTTCCTCACATTTCGGTGACAGAAAGTTCTGGAATCTGAGAGGAGCCACAAATTTCCTTCCACCCAGCGTTCCCCCAAGTCTCCCGATAAAAATGATACCTCACTTGTGTGGGTAGGCCTAGCGGCCGCGACAGCAAATGCCCCAAATCACAACGTGGACACATCCCATTTTTTGAAAGAAAACAGAGCTTTTTTTTGTAAAGTGCCTACCTGTAGATTTTGGCCTCTAGCTCAGCCGGCACCTAGGGAAACCTATCAAACCTGTGCATTTTTGAAAACTAGACACCTAGGGGAATCCAAGATGGGGTGACTTGTGGGGCTCTGACCAGGTTCTGTTACCCAGAATCTTTTGCAAACCTCAGATTTTGGCTAAAAAAACGCATTTTCCTCACATTTCGGTGACAGAAAGTTCTGGAATCTGAGAGGAGCCAAAGATATCCTTCCACCGAGCGTTCCCCCAAGTCTCCCGATAAAAATGATATCTCACTTTTGTGGGTAGGCCTAGCGGCAGCGACAAGGAGCGCCCCGAAACACAACATGGACACATCCCATTTTTTGAAAGAAAACAGAGCTGTTTTTTGCAAAGTGCCTACTTGTAGATTTTGGCCTCTAGCACAGCCGGCACCTAGGGAAACCTACTAAACCTGTGCCTTTTTAAAAACTAGAGACCTAGGGGAATCCAAGATGGGGTGACTTGTGGTGCTCTGACCAGGTTCTGTTACCCAGAATCCTTTGCAAACCTCAAATTTTGGCTAAAGAAACACATTTTCCTCACATTTCGGTGACAGAAAGTTCTGGAATCTGAGAGGAGCCACAAATTTTCTTCCACCCAGCGTTCCCCCAAGTCTCCCGATAAAAATGATACCTCACTTGTGTGGGTAGGCCTAGCGGCCGCGACAAAAGTTGCCCCAAATCACAATGTGGACACATCCCATTTTTTGAAAGAAAACAGAGCTTTTTTTTGCAAAGTGCCTGCCTGTAGATTTTGGCCTCTAGCTCAGCCGGCACCTAGGGAAACCTACCAAACCTGTGCATTTTTAAAAACTAGAGACCTGGGGGAATCCAAGATGGGGTGACTTGTGGGGCTCTGACCAGGTTCTGTTACTCAGAATCCTTTGCAAACCTCAGATTTTGGCAAAAAAAATGCATTTTCCTCACATTTCGGTGACAGAAAGTTCTGGAATCTGAGAGGAGCCAAAGATATCCTTCCACCAAGTGTTCCCCCAAGTCTCCCGATAAAAATGATATCTCACTTGTGTGGGTAGGCCTAGCGGCAGCGACAAGGGACGCCCCAAACCGCAACATGGACACATCCCATTTTTTGAAAGAAAACAGAGCTGTTTTTTGCAAAGTGCCTACCTGTAGATCTTGGCTTCTAGCTCAGCCGGCACCTAGGGAAACCTACTAAACCTGTGCATTTTTAAAAACTAGAGACCTAGGGGAATCCAAGATGAGGTGACTTGTGGGGCTCTGACCAGTTTCTATTACCCAGAATCCTTTGCAAACCTCACATTTTGGCTAAAAAAATGCATTTTCCTCACATTTCGGTGACAGAAAGTTCTGGAATCTGAGAGGAGCCACAAATTTCCTTCCACCCAGCGTTCCCCCTAGTCTCCCGATAAAAATGATACCTCACTTGTTTGGGTAGGTCTAGCACCCGCGACAGGATATACCCCAAAACACAACGTGGACACATCACAGAAAACAGAGCTGTTTTTAGCAAAGTGCCTACCTGTAGATTTTGGCCTCTAGCTCAGCCGGCACCTAGGAAAACCTACCAAACCTGTGCATTTTTGAAAACTAGAGACCTAGGGGAATCTAAGATGGGGTGACTTGTGGGGCTCTGACCAGGTTCTGTTACCCAGAATCCTTTGCAAACCACAAATTTTGGCTAAAAAAACACATTGTCCTCACATCTCGGTGACAGAAAGTTCTGGAATCTGAGAGGAGCCACAAATTTCCTTCCACCCAGCGTTCCCCCAAGTCTCCCGATAAAAATGATACCTCACTTGTTTTAGTAGGCCTAGCGCCCGCGACATGATATACCCCAAAACACAACTTGGACACATCACAGAAAACAGAGCTGTTTTTAGCAAAGTGCCTACCTGTAGATTTTGGCCTCTAGCTCAGCCGGCACCTAGGGAAACCTACAAAACCTGTGCATTTTTTAAAACTAGACACCTAGGGGAATCCAAGATGGGGTGACTTGTGGGGCTCTGACCAGGTTCTGTTACCCAGAATCCTTTGCAAACCTCAAATTCTGATTTAAAAAACACATTTTCCTCACATTTCGGTGACAGAAAGTTCTGGAATCTGAGAGGAGCCACAAATTTCCTTCCACCCAGCGTTCCCCAAGTCTCCCGATAAAAATGATACCTCAATTGTGAGGGTAGGCCTAGCGGCCGTGACAGGACACGCCCCAAAACACAACGTGGACACATCCCATTTTTTGAAAGAAAACAGAGCTGTTTTTTGCAAAGTGCTTACCTGTAGATTTTGGCCTCTAGCTCAGACGGCACCTAGGGAAACCTACTAAACCTGTGCTTTTTTTAAAACTAGAGACCTATGGGAATCCAAGATGGGGTAACTTGTGGGGCTCTGACCAGGTTCTATTACCCAGAATCCTTTGCAAACCTCACATTTTGGCTAAAAAAATGCATTTTCCTCATATTTCGGTGACAGAAAGTTCTGGAATCTGAGAGGAGCCACAAATTTCCTTCCACCCAGCGTTCCCCCAAGTCTCCCGATAAAAATGATACCTAACTTGTTTCGGTAGGCCTAGCGCCCGCGACAGGATATACCCCAAAACACAACGTGGACACATCACAGAAAACAGAGCTGTTTTTAGCAAAGTGCCTACCTGTAGATTTTGGCCTCTAGCTCAGCCGGCACCTAGGGAAACCTACAAAACCTGTGCATTTTTGAAAACTAGAGACCTAGGGGAATCCAAGATGGGGTGACTTGTGGGGCTCTGACCAAGTTCTGTTACCCAGAATCCTTTGCAAACCTCAGATTTTGGCAAAAAAAAATCAAATTTTCCTCACATTTCGGTGACAGAAAGTTCTGGAATCTGAGAGGAGCCACAAATTTCCTTCCACCCAGCGTTCCCCCAAGTCTCCCGATAAAAATGATACCTCACTTGTGTGGGTAGGCCTAGCGGCAGCGACAGGAGATGCCCCAAATCACAACGTGGACACATCCCATTTTTTGAAAGAAAACAGAGCTTTTTTTTGAAAAGTGCCTACCTGTAGATTTTGGCCTCTAGCTCAGCCGGCACCTAGGGAATCCTACCAAACCTGTGCATTTTTGAAAACTAGAGACCTAGGGGAATCCAAGATGGGGTGACTTGTGGGGCTCTGACCAGGTTCTGTTACCCAGAATCCTTTGCAAACCTCAGATTTTGGCTAAAAAAATGCATTTTCCCCACATTTCGGTGACAGAAAGTTCTGGAATCTGAGAGGAGCCAAAGATATCCTTCCACCGAGCGTTCCCCCAAGTCTCCCGATAAAAATGATATCTCACTTGTGTAGGTAGGCCTAGCGGCAGCGACAAAGGGCGCCCCAAAACACAACGTGGACACATCCCATTTTTTCAAAGAAAACAGAGCTGTTTTTTGCAAAGTGCTTACCTGTAGATTTTGGCCTCTAGCTCAGACGGCACCTAGGGAAACCTACTAAACCTGTGCTTTTTTGAAAACTAGAGACCTATGGGAATCCAAGATGGGGTGACTTGTGGGGCTCTGACCAGGTTCTATTACCCAGAATCCTTTGCAAACCTCACATTTTGGCTAAAAAAATGCATTTTCCTCATATTGCGGTGACAGAAAGTTCTGGAATCTGAGAGGAGCCACAAATTTCCTTCCACCCAGCGTTCCCCCAAGTCTCCCGATAAAAATGATACCTAACTTGTTTCGGTAGGCCTAGCGCCCGCGACAGGATATACCCCAAAACACAATGTGGACACATCACAGAAAACCGAGCTGTTTTTAGCAAAGTGCCTACCTGTAGATTTTGGCCTCTAGCTCAGCCGGCACATAGGGAAACCTACAAAACCTGTGCATTTTTGAAAACTAGAGACCTAGGGGAATCCAAGATGGGGTGACTTGTGGGGCTCTGACCAAGTTCTGTTACCCAGAATCCTTTGCAAACCTCAGATTTTGGCAAAAATAACACATTTTCCTCACATTTCGGTGACAGAAAGTTCTGGAATCTGAGAGGAGCCACAAATTTCCTTCCACCCAGCGTTCCCCCAAGTCTCCCGATAAAAATGATACCTCACTTGTGTGGGTAGGCCTAGCGGCCGCGACAGCAAATGCCCCAAATCACAACGTGGACACATCCCATTTTTTGAAAGAAAACAGAGCTTTTTTTTGTAAAGTGCCTACCTGTAGATTTTGGCCTCTAGCTCAGCCGGCACCTAGGGAAACCTATCAAACCTGTGCATTTTTGAAAACTAGACACCTAGGGGAATCCAAGATGGGGTGACTTGTGGGGCTCTGACCAGGTTCTGTTACCCAGAATCTTTTGCAAACCTCAGATTTTGGCTAAAAAAACGCATTTTCCTCACATTTCGGTGACAGAAAGTTCTGGAATCTGAGAGGAGCCAAAGATATCCTTCCACCGAGCGTTCCCCCAAGTCTCCCGATAAAAATGATATCTCACTTTTGTGGGTAGGCCTAGCGGCAGCGACAAGGAGCGCCCCGAAACACAACATGGACACATCCCATTTTTTGAAAGAAAACAGAGCTGTTTTTTGCAAAGTGCCTACTTGTAGATTTTGGCCTCTAGCACAGCCGGCACCTAGGGAAACCTACTAAACCTGTGCCTTTTTAAAAACTAGAGACCTAGGGGAATCCAAGATGGGGTGACTTGTGGTGCTCTGACCAGGTTCTGTTACCCAGAATCCTTTGCAAACCTCAAATTTTGGCTAAAGAAACACATTTTCCTCACATTTCGGTGACAGAAAGTTCTGGAATCTGAGAGGAGCCACAAATTTTCTTCCACCCAGCGTTCCCCCAAGTCTCCCGATAAAAATGATACCTCACTTGTGTGGGTAGGCCTAGCGGCCGCGACAAAAGTTGCCCCAAATCACAATGTGGACACATCCCATTTTTTGAAAGAAAACAGAGCTTTTTTTTGCAAAGTGCCTGCCTGTAGATTTTGGCCTCTAGCTCAGCCGGCACCTAGGGAAACCTACCAAACCTGTGCATTTTTAAAAACTAGAGACCTGGGGGAATCCAAGATGGGGTGACTTGTGGGGCTCTGACCAGGTTCTGTTACTCAGAATCCTTTGCAAACCTCAGATTTTGGCAAAAAAAATGCATTTTCCTCACATTTCGGTGACAGAAAGTTCTGGAATCTGAGAGGAGCCAAAGATATCCTTCCACCAAGTGTTCCCCCAAGTCTCCCGATAAAAATGATATCTCACTTGTGTGGGTAGGCCTAGCGGCAGCGACAAGGGACGCCCCAAACCGCAACATGGACACATCCCATTTTTTGAAAGAAAACAGAGCTGTTTTTTGCAAAGTGCCTACCTGTAGATCTTGGCTTCTAGCTCAGCCGGCACCTAGGGAAACCTACTAAACCTGTGCATTTTTAAAAACTAGAGACCTAGGGGAATCCAAGATGAGGTGACTTGTGGGGCTCTGACCAGTTTCTATTACCCAGAATCCTTTGCAAACCTCACATTTTGGCTAAAAAAATGCATTTTCCTCACATTTCGGTGACAGAAAGTTCTGGAATCTGAGAGGAGCCACAAATTTCCTTCCACCCAGCGTTCCCCCTAGTCTCCCGATAAAAATGATACCTCACTTGTTTGGGTAGGCCTAGCACCCGCGACAGGATATACCCCAAAACACAACGTGGACACATCACAGAAAACAGAGCTGTTTTTAGCAAAGTGCCTACCTGTAGATTTTGGCCTCTAGCTCAGCCGGCACCTAGGAAAACCTACCAAACCTGTGCATTTTTGAAAACTAGAGACCTAGGGGAATCTAAGATGGGGTGACTTGTGGGGCTCTGACCAGGTTCTGTTACCCAGAATCCTTTGCAAACCACAAATTTTGGCTAAAAAAACACATTGTCCTCACATCTCGGTGACAGAAAGTTCTGGAATCTGAGAGGAGCCACAAATTTCCTTCCACCCAGCGTTCCCCCAAGTCTCCCGATAAAAATGATACCTCACTTGTTTTAGTAGGCCTAGCGCCCGCGACATGATATACCCCAAAACACAACTTGGACACATCACAGAAAACAGAGCTGTTTTTAGCAAAGTGCCTACCTGTAGATTTTGGCCTCTAGCTCAGCCGGCACCTAGGGAAACCTACAAAACCTGTGCATTTTTTAAAACTAGACACCTAGGGGAATCCAAGATGGGGTGACTTGTGGGGCTCTGACCAGGTTCTGTTACCCAGAATCCTTTGCAAACCTCAAATTCTGATTAAAAAAACACATTTTCCTCACATTTCGGTGACAGAAAGTTCTGGAATCTGAGAGGAGCCACAAATTTCCTTCCACCCAGCGTTCCCCAAGTCTCCCGATAAAAATGATACCTCAATTGTGAGGGTAGGCCTAGCGGCCGTGACAGGACACGCCCCAAAACACAACGTGGACACATCCCATTTTTTGAAAGAAAACAGAGCTGTTTTTTGCAAAGTGCTTACCTGTAGATTTTGGCCTCTAGCTCAGACGGCACCTAGGGAAACCTACTAAACCTGTGCTTTTTTTAAAACTAGAGACCTATGGGAATCCAAGATGGGGTAACTTGTGGGGCTCTGACCAGGTTCTATTACCCAGAATCCTTTGCAAACCTCACATTTTGGCTAAAAAAATGCATTTTCCTCATATTTCGGTGACAGAAAGTTCTGGAATCTGAGAGGAGCCACAAATTTCCTTCCACCCAGCGTTCCCCCAAGTCTCCCGATAAAAATGATACCTAACTTGTTTCGGTAGGCCTAGCGCCCGCGACAGGATATACCCCAAAACACAACGTGGACACATCACAGAAAACAGAGCTGTTTTTAGCAAAGTGCCTACCTGTAGATTTTGGCCTCTAGCTCAGCCGGCACCTAGGGAAACCTACAAAACCTGTGCATTTTTGAAAACTAGAGACCTAGGGGAATCCAAGATGGGGTGACTTGTGGGGCTCTGACCAAGTTCTGTTACCCAGAATCCTTTGCAAACCTCAGATTTTGGCAAAAAAAAATCAAATTTTCCTCACATTTCGGTGACAGAAAGTTCTGGAATCTGAGAGGAGCCACAAATTTCCTTCCACCCAGCGTTCCCCCAAGTCTCCCGATAAAAATGATACCTCACTTGTGTGGGTAGGCCTAGCGGCAGCGACAGGAGATGCCCCAAATCACAACGTGGACACATCCCATTTTTTGAAAGAAAACAGAGCTTTTTTTTGAAAAGTGCCTACCTGTAGATTTTGGCCTCTAGCTCAGCCGGCACCTAGGGAATCCTACCAAACCTGTGCATTTTTGAAAACTAGAGACCTAGGGGAATCCAAGATGGGGTGACTTGTGGGGCTCTGACCAGGTTCTGTTACCCAGAATCCTTTGCAAACCTCAGATTTTGGCTAAAAAAATGCATTTTCCCCACATTTCGGTGACAGAAAGTTCTGGAATCTGAGAGGAGCCAAAGATATCCTTCCACCGAGCGTTCCCCCAAGTCTCCCGATAAAAATGATATCTCACTTGTGTAGGTAGGCCTAGCGGCAGCGACAAAGGGCGCCCCAAAACACAACGTGGACACATCCCATTTTTTCAAAGAAAACAGAGCTGTTTTTTGCAAAGTGCTTACCTGTAGATTTTGGCCTCTAGCTCAGACGGCACCTAGGGAAACCTACTAAACCTGTGCTTTTTTGAAAACTAGAGACCTATGGGAATCCAAGATGGGGTGACTTGTGGGGCTCTGACCAGGTTCTATTACCCAGAATCCTTTGCAAACCTCACATTTTGGCTAAAAAAATGCATTTTCCTCATATTGCGGTGACAGAAAGTTCTGGAATCTGAGAGGAGCCACAAATTTCCTTCCACCCAGCGTTCCCCCAAGTCTCCCGATAAAAATGATACCTAACTTGTTTCGGTAGGCCTAGCGCCCGCGACAGGATATACCCCAAAACACAATGTGGACACATCACAGAAAACCGAGCTGTTTTTAGCAAAGTGCCTACCTGTAGATTTTGGCCTCTAGCTCAGCCGGCACCTAGGGAAACCTACAAAACCTGTGCATTTTTGAAAACTAGAGACCTAGGGGAATCCAAGATGGGGTGACTTGTGGGGCTCTGACCAAGTTCTGTTACCCAGAATCCTTTGCAAACCTCAGATTTTGGCAAAAATAACACATTTTCCTCACATTTCGGTGACAGAAAGTTCTGGAATCTGAGAGGAGCCACAAATTTCCTTCCACCCAGCGTTCCCCCAAGTCTCCCGATAAAAATGATACCTCACTTGTGTGGGTAGGCCTAGCGGCCGCGACAGCAAATGCCCCAAATCACAACGTGGACACATCCCATTTTTTGAAAGAAAACAGAGCTTTTTTTTGTAAAGTGCCTACCTGTAGATTTTGGCCTCTAGCTCAGCCGGCACCTAGGGAAACCTATCAAACCTGTGCATTTTTGAAAACTAGACACCTAGGGGAATCCAAGATGGGGTGACTTGTGGGGCTCTGACCAGGTTCTGTTACCCAGAATCTTTTGCAAACCTCAGATTTTGGCTAAAAAAACGCATTTTCCTCACATTTCGGTGACAGAAAGTTCTGGAATCTGAGAGGAGCCAAAGATATCCTTCCACCGAGCGTTCCCCCAAGTCTCCCGATAAAAATGATATCTCACTTGTGTGGGTAGGCCTAGCGGCAGCGACAAGAGGCGCCCCGAAACACAACATGGACACATCCCATTTTTTGAAAGAAAACAGAGCTGTTTTTTGCAAAGTGCCTACCTGTAGATTTTGGCCTCTAGCACAGCCGGCACCTAGGGAAACCTACTAAACCTGTGCCTTTTTAAAAACTAGAGACCTAGGGGAATCCAAGATGGGGTGACTTGTGGGGCTCTGACCAGGTTCTATTACCCAGAATCCTTTGCAAACCTCACATTTTGGCTAAAAAAATGCATTTTCCTCACATTTCGGTGACAGAAAGTTCTGGAATCTGAGAGGAGCCACAAACTTCCTTCCACCCAGCGTTCCCCAAAGTCTCCCGATAAAAATGATACCTCACTTGTTTGGGTAGGCCTAGCGCCCGCGACAGGATATACCCCAAAACACAACGTGGACACATCACAGAAAACAGAGCTGTTTTTAGCAAAGTGCCTACCTGTAGATTTTGGCCTCTAGCTCAGCCGGCACCTAGGGAAACCTACCAAACGTGTGCATTTTTTAAAACTAGAGACCTAGGGGAATCCAAGATGGGGTGACTTGTGGTGCTCTGACCAGGTTCTGTTACCCAGAATCCTTTACAAACCTCAAATTTTGGCTAAAGAAACACATTTTCCTCACATTTCGGTGACAGAAAGTTCTGGAATCTGAGAGGAGCAACAAATTTGTTCCACCCAGCGGTCCCCCAAGTCTCCCGATAAAAATGATACATCACTTGTGTGGGTAGGCCTAGCGGCCGTGACAGGAGATGCCCCAAAACACAACGTGGACACATCCCATTTTTTGAAAGAAAACAGAGCTGTTTTTTGCAAAGTGCTTACCTGTAGATTTTGGCCTCTAGCTCAGCCGGCACCTAGGGAAACTTACTAAACCTGTGCTTTTTTGAAAACTAGAGACCTATGGGAATCCAAGATGGGGTGACTTGTGGGGCTCTGACCAGGTTCTGTTACCCAGAATCCTTTGCAAACCTCAGATTTTGGCAAAAAAAACAAATTTTCCTCACATTTCGGTGACAGAAAGTTCTGGAATCTGAGAGGAGCCACAAATTTCCTTCCACCCAGCGTTCCCCCAAGTCTCCCGATAAAAATGATACCTCACTTGTGTGGGTAGGCCTAGCGGCCGCGACAGGAAATACCCCGAATCACAACGTGGACACATCCCATTTTTTTAAAGAAAACAGAGCTTTTTTTTGCAAAGTGCCTACCTGTAGATTTTGGCCTCTAGCTCAGCCGGCACCTAGGGAAACCTACCAAACCTGTGCATTTTTAAAAACTAGAGACCTAGGGTAATCCAAGATGGGGTGACTTGTGGGGCTCTGACCAGGTTCTGTTACCCAGAATCTTTTGCAAACCTCAGATTTTGGCTAAAAAAATGCATTTTCCTCACATTTCGGTGACAGAAAGTTCTGGAATCTGAGCAGAGCCACAAATTTCCTTCCACCCAGCGTTCCCCCAAGTCTCCCGATAAAAATGATACCTCACTTGTTTGGGTAGGCCTAGCGCCCGCGACAGGATATACCCCAAAACACAACGTGGACACATCACAGAAAACAGAGCTGTTTTTGGCAAAGTACCTACCTGTAGATTTTGGCCCATAGCTCAGCCGGCACCTAGGGAAACCTACCAAACCTGCACATTTTTTAAAACTAGAGACCTAGGGGAATCCAAGATGGGGTGACTTGTGGTGCTCTGACCAGGTTCTGTTACCCAGAATCCTTTGCAAACCTCAAATTTTGGCTAAAGAAACACATTTTCCTCACATTTCGGTGACAGAAAGTTCTGGAATCTGAGAGGAGCCACAAATTTTCTTCCACCCAGCGGTCCCCCAAGTCTCCTGATAAAAATGATACCTCACTTGTGTGGGTAGACCTAGCGGCCGTGACAGGAGACGCCCCAAAACACAACGTGGACACATCCCATTTTTTAAAAGAAAACAGAGATGTTTTTTGCAAAGTGCCTACCTGTAGATTTTGGCCTCTAGCTCAGCCGGCACCTAGGGAAACCTACTAAACCTGTGCTTTTTTGAAAACTAGAGACCTATGGGAATCCAAGATGGGGTGACTTGTGGGGCTCTGACCTGGTTCTATTACCCAGAATCCTTTGCAAACCTCACATTTTGGCTAAAAAAATGCATTTTCCTCATATTTCGGTGACAGAAAGTTCTGGAATCTGAGAGGAGCCACAAATTTCCTTCCACCCAGCATTCCCCCAAGTATCCCGATAAAAATGATACCTCACTTGTGTGGGTAGGCCTAGCGGCCGCGAAAGGAGTTGCCCCAAATCACAACGTGGACACATCCCATTTTTTGAAAGAAAACAGAGCTGTTTTTTGCAAAGTGCTTACCTGTAGATTTTGGCCTCTAGCTCAGCCGGCACCTAGGGAAACTTACTAAACCTGTGCTTTTTTGAAAACTAGAGACCTATGGGAATCCAAGATGGGGTGACTTGTGGGGCTCTGACCTGGTTCTATTACCCAGAATCCTTTGCAAACCTCAAATTTTGGCTAAAAAAATGCATTTTCCTCATATTTCGGTGACAGAAAGTTCTGGAATCTGAGAGGAGCCACAAATTTCCTTCCACCCAGCGTTCCCCCAAGTCTCCCGATAAAAATGATACATCACTTGTGTGGGTAGGCCTAGCGGCCGTGACAGGAGATGCCCCAAAACACAACGTGGACACATCCCATTTTTTGAAAGAAAACAGAGCTTTTTTTTGCAAAGTGCCTGCCTGTAGATTTTGGCCTCTAGCTCAGCCGGCACCTAGGGAAACCTACCAAACCTGTGCATTTTTAAAAACTAGAGACCTGGGGGAATCCAAGATGGGGTGACTTGTGGGGCTCTGACCAGGTTCTGTTACTCAGAATCTTTTGCAAACCTCAGATTTTGGCAAAAAAATTGCATTTTCCTCACATTTCGGTGACAGAAAGTTCTGGAATCTGAGAGGAGCCAAAGATATCCTTCCACCAAGTGTTCCCCCAAGTCTCCCGATAAAAATGATATCTCACTTGTGTGGGTAGGCCTAGCGGCAGCGACAAGGGACGCCCCAAACCACAACATGGACACATCCCATTTTTTGAAAGAAAACAGAGCTGTTTTTTGCAAAGTGCCTACCTGTAGATCTTGGCTTATAGCTCAGCCGGCACCTAGGGAAACCTACTAAACCTGTGCATTTTTAAAAACTAGAGACCTAGGGGAATCCAAGATGAGGTGACTTGTGGGGCTCTGACCATGTTCTATTACCCAGAATCCTTTGCAAACCTCACATTTTGGCTAACAAAATGCATTTTCCTCACATTTCGGTGACAGAAAGTTCTGGAATCTGAGAGGAGCCACAAATTTCCTTCCACCCAGCGTTCCCCCTAGTCTCCCGATAAAAATGATACCTCACTTGTTTGGGTAGGCCTAGCACCCGCGACAGGATATACCCCAAAACACAACGTGGTCACATCACAGAAAACAGAGCTGTTTTTAGCAAAGTGCCTACCTGTAGATTTTGGCCTCTAGCTCAGCCGGCACCTAGGGAAACCTACCAAACCTGTGTATTTTTTCAAACTAGACACCTAGGGGAATCCAAGATGGGGTGACTTGTGGGGCTCTGACCATGTTCTATTACCCAGAATCCTTTGCAAACCTCAAATTTTGGCTAAAAAAACTAATTTTCCTCACATTTCGGTGACAGAAAGTTCTGGAATCTGAGAGGAGCCACAAATTTCCTTCCACCCAGTGTTCCCCCATGTCTCCCGATAAAAATGATACCTCACTTGTGTGGGAAGGCCTAGCGCCCTCGACAGGAGTCGCCCCAGAACACAACATGGACACATCCCATTTTTTTAAAAGAAAACAGAGCTGTTTTTTGCAAAGTGCCTACCTGTAGATTTTGGCCTCTATCTCAGCCGGCACATAGGGAAACCTACTAAACCTGTGCATTTTTTTAAACTAGAGACCTAGCTGAATCCAAGATGGGGTGACTTGTGGGGCTCTGACCAGGTTCTATTACCCAGAATCCTTTGCAAACCTCACATTTTGGCTAAAAAAACACATTTTCCTCACATTTCGGTGACAGAAAGTTCTGGAATCTGAGAGGAGCCACAAATTTACTTCCACCCAGCGTTCCCCCAAGTCTCCCGATAAAAATGATACCGCACTTGTTTGGGTAGGCCTAGCGCCCGCGACAGGATATACCCCAAAACACAACGAGGACACATCACAGAAAACAGAGCTGTTTTTAGCAAAGTGCCTACCTGTAGATTTTGGCCTCTAGCTCAGCCGGCACCTAGGGAAACCTACCAAACCTGTGCTTTTTTGAAAACTAGAGACCTAGGGGAATCCAAGATGGGGTGACTTGTGGGGCTCTGACCAAGTTCTGTTACCCAGAATCCTTTGCAAACCTCAGATTTTGGCTAAAAAAACACATTTTCCTCACATTTCGGTGACAGAAAGTTCTGGAATCTGAGAGGAGCCACAAATTTCCTTCCACCCAGCGTTCCCCCAAGTCTCCCGATAAAAATGATACCTCACTTGTGTGGGTAGGCCTAGCTGCCGCGACAGTACATACCCCAGATCACAACGTGGACACATCCCATTTTTTGAAAGAAAACAGAGCTTTTTTTTGCAAAGTGCCTACCTGTAGATTTTGGCCTCTAGCTCAGCCGGCACCTAGGGAAACCTACCAAGCCTGTGCATTTTTAAAAACTAGAGACCTAGGGGAATCCAAGATCGGGTGACTTGTGGGACTCGGACCAGGTTCTGTAACCCAGAATCCTTTGCAAACCTCAAATTTTGGCTAAAAAAACGCATTTTCCTCACATTTCGGTGACAGAAAGTTCTGGAATCTGAGAGGAGCCAAAGATTTCCTTCCACCCAGCGTTCCCCCAAGTCTCCCGATAAAAATGATACCTCACTTGTGTGGGTAGGCCTAGCGGCAGCGACTGGAGTCGCCCCAGAACACAACATGGACACATCCCATTTTTTGAAAGAAAACAGAGCTGTTTTTTGCAAAGTGCCTACCTGTAGATTTTGGCCTCTATCTCAGCCGGCATCTTGGGAAACCATTAAACCTGTGCATTTTTGAAAACTAGAGACCTAGGGGAATCAAAGATGGGGTGACTTGTGGAGCTCTGACCTGGTTCTATTACCCAGAATCCTTTGCAAACCTCAGATTTTGGCTAAAAAAAACACATTTTCCTCACATTTCGGTGACAGAAAGTTCTGGAATCTGAGAGGAGCCACAAATTTACTTCCACCCAGCGTTCCCCCAAGTCTCCCGATAAAAATGATACCACACTTGTTTGGGTAGGCCTAGCGCCCGCAACAGGATATACCCCAAAACACAACGTGGTCACATCACAGAAAACAGAGCTGTTTTTAGCAAAGTACCTACCTGTAGATTTTGGCCTCTAGCTCAGCCGGCACCTAGGGAAACCTACCAAACCTGTGTATTTTTTTAAACTAGACACCTAGGGGAATCCAAGGTGGGGTGACTTGTGGGGCTCGGACCAGGTTCTGTTACCCAGAATCCTTTGCAAACCTCAGATTTTGGCTAAAAAAACACATTTTCCTCACATTTCGGTGACAGAAAGTTCTGGAATCTGAGAGGAGCCACAAATTTCCTTCCACCCAGCGTTCCCCCAAGTCTCCCGATAAAAATGATACCTCACTTGTGTGGGTAGGCCTAGCTGCCGCGACAGTACATACCCCAGATCACAACGTGGACACATCCCATTTTTTGAAAGAAAACAGAGCTTTTTTTTGCAAAGTGCCTACCTGTAGATTTTGGCCTCTAGCTCAGCCGGCACCTAGGGAAACCTACCAAGCCTGTGCATTTTTAAAAACTAGAGACCTAGGGGAATCCAAGATCGGGTGACTTGTGGGACTCGGACCAGGTTCTGTAACCCAGAATCCTTTGCAAACCTCAAATTTTGGCTAAAAAAACGCATTTTCCTCACATTTCGGTGACAGAAAGTTCTGGAATCTGAGAGGAGCCAAAGATTTCCTTCCACCCAGCGTTCCCCCAAGTCTCCCGATAAAAATGATACCTCACTTGTGTGGGTAGGCCTAGCGGCAGCGACTGGAGTCGCCCCAGAACACAACATGGACACATCCCATTTTTTGAAAGAAAACAGAGCTGTTTTTTGCAAAGTGCCTACCTGTAGATTTTGGCCTCTATCTCAGCCGGCATCTTGGGAAACCATTAAACCTGTGCATTTTTGAAAACTAGAGACCTAGGGGAATCAAAGATGGGGTGACTTGTGGAGCTCTGACCTGGTTCTATTACCCAGAATCCTTTGCAAACCTCAGATTTTGGCTAAAAAAAACACATTTTCCTCACATTTCGGTGACAGAAAGTTCTGGAATCTGAGAGGAGCCACAAATTTACTTCCACCCAGCGTTCCCCCAAGTCTCCCGATAAAAATGATACCACACTTGTTTGGGTAGGCCTAGCGCCCGCAACAGGATATACCCCAAAACACAACGTGGTCACATCACAGAAAACAGAGCTGTTTTTAGCAAAGTACCTACCTGTAGATTTTGGCCTCTAGCTCAGCCGGCACCTAGGGAAACCTACCAAACCTGTGTATTTTTTTAAACTAGACACCTAGGGGAATCCAAGGTGGGGTGACTTGTGGGGCTCGGACCAGGTTCTGTTACCCAGAATCCTTTGCAAACCTCAAATTTTGGCTAAAAACACACATTTTCCTCACATTTCGGTGACAGAAAGTTCTGGAATCTGAGAGGAGCCACACATTTCCTTCCACCCTGCGTTCCCCCAAGTCTCCCGATAAAAATGATACCTCACTTGTGTGGGTAGGCCTGGCGGCCGTGACAGGAGACGCCCCAAAACACAACGTGGACACATCCCATTTTTTGATAGAAAACAGAGCTGTTTTTTGCAAAGTGCCTACCTGTAGATTTTGGCCTCTAGCTCAGCCGGCACCTAGGGAAACCTACCAAACCTGTGCATTTTTGAAAACTAGAGACCTAGGGGAATCCAAGATGGGGTGACTTGTGGAGCTCTGACCGGGTTCTATTACCCAGAATCCTTTGCAAACCTCAGATTTTGGCTAAAAAAAACACATTTTCCTCACATTTCGGTGACAGAAAGTTCTGGAATCTGAGAGGAGCCACAAATTTACTTCCACCCAGCGTTCCCCCAAGTCTCCCGATAAAAATGATACCGCACTTGTTTGGGTAGGCCTAGCGCCCGCAACAGGATATACCCCAAAACACAACGTGGTCACATCACAGAAAACAGAGCTGTTTTTAGCAAAGTGCCTACCTGTAGATTTTGGCCTCTAGCTCAGCCGGCACCTAGGGAAACCTACCAAACCTGTGTATTTTTTAAAACTAGACACCTAGGGGAATCCAAGATGGGGTGACTTGTGGGGCTCTGACCATGTTCTATTACCCAGAATCCTTTGCAAACCTCAAATTTTGGCTAAAAAAACTAATTTTCCTCACATTTCGGTGACAGAAAGTTCTGGAATCTGAGAGGAGCCACACATTTCCTTCCACCCAGTGTTCCCCCATGTCTCCCAATAAAAATGATACCTCACTTGTGTGGGAAGGCCTAGCGCCCGCGACAGGAGTCGCCCCAGAACACAACATGGACACATCCCATTTTTTAAAAAGAAAACAGAGGTGTTTTTTGCAAAGTGCCTACTTGTAGATTTTGGCCTCTATCTCAGCCGGCACCTAGGGAAACCTACTAAACCTGTGCATTTTTGAAAACTAGAGACCTAGCTGAATCCAAGATGGGGTGACTTGTGGGGCTCTGACCAGGTTCTATTACCCAGAATCCTTTGCAAACCTCACATTTTGGCTAAAAAAACACATTCTCCTCACATTTCGGTGACAGAAAGTTCTGGAATCTGAGAGGAGCCACAAATTTACTTCCACCCAGCGTTCCCCCAAGTCTCCCGATAAAAATAATACCACACTTGTTTGGGTAGGCCTAGCGCCCGCGACAGGATATACCCCAAAACACAACGAGGACACGTCACAGAAAACAGAGCTGTTTTTAGCAAAGTGCCTACCTGTAGATTTTGGCCTCTAGCTCAGCCGGCACCTAGGGAAACCTACCAAACCTGTGCATTTTTTAAAACTAGAGACCTAGGGGAATCCAAGATGGGGTGACTTGTGGGGCTCTGACCAGGTTCTGTTACCCAGAATCCTTTGCAAACCTCAGATTTTGGCTAAAAAAACACATTTTCCTCACATTTCGGTGACAGAAAGTTCTGGAATCTGAGAGGAGCCACAAATTTCCTTCCACCCAGCGTTCCCCCAAGTCTCCCGATAAAAATGATACCTCACTTGTGTGGGTAGGCCTAGCGGCCGCGACAGTAGATACCCCAGATCACAACGTGGACACATCCCATTTTTTTAAAGAAAACAGAGCTTTTTTTTGCAAAGTGCCTACCTGTAGATTTTGGCCTCTAGCTCAGCCGGCACCTAGGGAAACCTACCAAGCCTGTGCATTTTTAAAAACTAGAGACCTAGGGGAATCCAAGATCGGGTGACTTGTGGGGCTCGGACCAGGTTCTGTTACCCAGAATCCTTTGCAAACCTCAAATTTTGGCTAAAAAAACGCCTTTTCCTCACATTTCGGTGACAGAAAGTTCTGGAATCTGAGAGGAGCCAAAGATTTCCTTCCACCCAGTGTTCCCCCAAGTCTCCCGATAAAAATGATACCTCACTTGTGTGGGTAGGCCTAGCGGCAGCGACTGGAGTCGCCCCAGAACACAACATGGACACATCCCATTTTTTGAAAGAAAACAGAGCTGTTTTTTGCAAAGTGCCTACCTGTAGATTTTGGCCTCTATCTCAGCCGGCATCTTGGGAAACCATTAAACCTGTGCATTTTTGAAAACTAGAGACCTAGGGGAATCAAAGATGGGGTGACTTGTGGAGCTCTGACCGGGTTCTATTACCCAGAATCCTATGCAAACCTCAGATTTTGGCTAAAAAAAACACATTTTCCTCACATTTCGGTGACAGAAAGTTCTGGAATCTGAGAGGAGCCACAAATTTACTTCCACCCAGCGTTCCCCCAAGTCTCCCGATAAAAATGATACCGCACTTGTTTGTGTAGGCCTAGCGCCCGCAACAGGATATACCCCAAAACACAACGTGGTCACATCACAGAAAACAGAGCTGTTTTTAGCAAAGTGCCTACCTGTAGATTTTGGCCCCTAGCTCAGCCGGCACATAGGGAAACCTACCAAACCTGTGCATTTTTTAAAACTAGAGACCTAGGGGAATCCAAGATGGGGTGACTTGTGGTGCTCTGACCAGGTTCTGTTACCCAGAATTCTTTGCAAACCTCAAATTTTGGCTAAAGAAACACATTTTCCTCACATTTCGGTGACAGAAAGTTCTGGAATCTGAGAGGAGCCAAAGATTTCCTTCCACCCAGCGTTCCCCCAAGTCTCCCGATAAAAATGATACCGCACTTGTGTGGGTAGGCCTAGCGGCAGCGACAGGATACACACCAAAACACAACATGGACACATCCAATTTTTTGAAAGAAAACAGAGCTGTTTTTTGCAAAGTGCCTACCTGTAGATTTTGGCCTCTAGCTCAGCCGGCACCTAGGGAAACCTACTAAACCTGTGCATTTTTGAAAACTAGAGACCTAGAGGAATCGAAGATGGGGTGACTTGTGGAGCTCTGACCAGGTTCTATTACCCAGAATCCTTTGCAAACCTCAAATTTTGGCTAAAAACACACATTTTCCTCACATTTCGGTGACAAAAAGTTCTGGAATCTGAGAGGAGCCACAAATTTCCTTCCACCCTGCGTTCCCCCAAGTCTCCCGATAAAAATGATACCTCACTTGTGTGAGTAGGCCTGGCGGCCGTGACAGGAGACGCCTCAAAACACAACGTGGACACATCCCATTTTTTGAAAGAAAACAGAGCTGTTTTTTGCAAAGTGCCTACCTGTAGATTTTGGCCTCTAGCTCAGCCGGCACCTAGGGAAACCTACCAAACCTGTGCATTTTTGAAAACTAGAGACCTAGGGGAATCCAAGATGGCGTGACTTGTGGGGCTCTGACCAGGTTCTGTTACCCAGAATCCTTTGCAAACCTCAAATTTTGGCTAACAAAACACATTTTCCTCACATTTCGGTGACAGAAAGTTCTGGAATCTGAGAGGAGCCACAAATTTCCTTCCACCCAGCGTTCCCCCAAGTCTCCCGATAAAAATGATACCTCACTTGTGTGGGTAGGCCTAGCGGCCGTGACAGGAGACGCCCCAAAACACAACGTGGACACATCCCATTTTTTGAAAGAAAACAGAGCTGTTTTTTGCAAAGTGCCTACCTGTAGATTTTGGCCTCTAGCTCAGCCGGCACCTAGGGAAACCTACCAAACCTGTGCATTTTTGAAAACTAGAGACCTAAGGGAATCCAAGATGGCGTGACTTGTGGGGCTCTGACCAGGTTCTGTTACCCAGAATCCTTTGCAAACCTCAGATTTTGGCTAAAAAAACACATTTACCTCACATTTCGGTGACAGAAAGTTCTGGAATCTGAGAGGAGCCACAAATTTACTTCCACCCAGCGTTCCCCCAAGTCTCCCGATAAAAATGATACCGCACTTGTTTGGGTAGGCCTAGCGCCCGCAACAGGATATACCCCAAAACACAACGTGGTCACATCACAGAAAACAGAGCTGTTTTTAGCAAAGTGCCTACCTGTAGATTTTGGCCTCTAGCTCAGCCGGCACCTAGGGAAACCTACCAAACCTGTGTATTTTTTCAAACTAGACACCTAGGGGAATCCAAGATGGGGTGACTTGTGGGGCTCTGACCATGTTCTATTACCCAGAATCCTTTGCAAACCTCAAATTTTGTCTAAAAAAACTAATTTTCCTCACATTTCGGTGACAGAAAGTTCTGGAATCTGAGAGGAGCCACAAATTTCCTTCCACCCAGTGTTCCCCCATGTCTCCCGATAAAAATTATACCTCACTTGTGTGGGAAGGCCTAGCGCCCGCGACAGGAGTCGCCCCAGAACACAACATGGACACATCCCATTTTTTTAAAAGAAAACAGAGCTGTTTTTTGCAAAGTGCCTACCTGTAGATTTTGGCCTCTATCTCAGCCGGCACATAGGGAAACCTACTAAACCTGTGCATTTTTTTAAACTAGAGACCTAGCTGAATCCAAAATGGGGTGACTTGTGGGGCTCTGACCAGGTTCTATTACCCAGAATCCTTTGCAAACCTCACATTTTGGCTAAAAAAACACATTTTCCTCACATTTCGGTGACAGAAAGTTCTGGAATCTGAGAGGAGCCACAAATTTACTTCCACCCAGCGTTCCCCCAAGTCTCCCGATAAAAATGATACCGCACTTGTTTGGGTAGGCCTAGCGCCCGCGACAGGATATACCCCAAAACACAACGAGGACACATCACAGAAAACAGAGCTGTTTTTTGCAAAGTGCCTACCTGTAGATTTTGGCCTCTAGCTCAGCCGGCACCTAGGGAAACCTACCAAACCTGTGCTTTTTTGAAAACTAGAGACCTAGGGGAATCCAAGATGGGGTGACTTGTGGGGCTCTGACCAAGTTCTGTTACCCAGAATCCTTGGCAAACCTCAGATTTTGGCTAAAAAAACACATTTTCCTCACATTTCGGTGACAGAAAGTTCTGGAATCTGAGAGGAGCCACAAATTTCCTTCCACCCAGCGTTCCCCCAAGTCTCCCGATAAAAATGATACCTCACTTGTGTGGGTAGGCCTAGCGGCCGCGACAGTAGTTACCCCAGATCACAACGTGGACACATCGCATTTTTTTAAAGAAAACAGAGCTTTTTTTTGCAAAGTGCCTACCTGTAGATTTTGGCCTCTAGCTCAGCCGGCACCTAGGGAAACCTACCAAGCCTGTGCATTTTTAAAAACTAGAGACCTAGGGGAATCCAAGATCGGGTGACTTGTGGGGCTCGGACCAGGTTCTGTTACCCAGAATCCTTTGCAAACCCCAAATTTTGGCTAAAAAAACGCATTTTCCTCACATTTCGGTGACAGAAAGTTCTGGAATCTGAGAGGAGCCAAAGATTTCCTTCCACCCAGCGTTCCCGCAAGTCTCCCGATAAAAATGATACCTCACTTGTGTGGGTAGGCCTAGCGGCAGCGACTGGAGTCGCCCCAGAACACAACATGGACACATCCCATTTTTTTAAAGAAAACAGAGCTGTTTTTTGCAAAGTGCCTACCTGTAGATTTTGGCCTCTATCTCAGCCGGCATCTTGGGAAACCATTAAACCTGTGCATTTTTGAAAACTAGAGACCTAGGGGAATCAAAGATGGGGTGACTTGTGGAGCTCTGACCTGGTTCTATTACCCAGAATCCTTTGCAAACCTCAGATTTTGGCTAAAAAAAACACATTTTCCTCACATTTCGGTGACAGAAAGTTCTGGAATCTGAGAGGAGCCACAAATTTACTTCCACCCAGCGTTCCCCCAAGTCTCCCGATAAAAATGATACCGCACTTGTTTGGGTAGGCCTAGCGCCCGCAACAGGATATACCCCAAAGCACAACGTGGTCACATCACAGAAAACAGAGCTGTTTTTAGCAAAGTGCCTACCTGTAGATTTTGGCCTCTAGCTCAGTCGGCACCTAGGGAAACCTACCAAACCTGTGCTTTTTTGAAAACTAGAGACCTAGGGGAATCCAAGATGGGGTGACTTGTGGGGCTCTGACCAAGTTCTGTTACCCAGAATCCTTTGCAAACCTCAGATTTTGGCTAAAAAAACACATTTTCCTCACATTTCGGTGACAGAAAGTTCTGGAATCTGAGAGGAGCCACAAATTTCCTTCCACCCAGCGTTCCCCCAAGTCTCCCGATAAAAATGATACCTCACTTGTGTGGGTAGGCCTAGCGGCCGCGACAGTAGATACCCCAGATCACAACGTGGACACATCCCATTTTTTGAAAGAAAACAGAGCTTTTTTTTGCAAAGTGCCTACCTGTAGATTTTGGCCTCTAGCTCAGCCGGCACCTATGGAAACCTACCAAGCCTGTGCATTTTTAAAAACTAGAGACCTAGGGGAATCCAAGATCGGGTGACTTGTGGGGCTCGGACCAGGTTCTGTTACCCAGAATCCTTTGCAAACCTCAAATTTTGGCTAAAAAAACGCATTTTCCTCACATTTCGGTGACAGAAAGTTCTGGAATCTGAGAGGAGCCAAAGATTTCCTTCCACCCAGCGTTCCCCCAAGTCTCCCGATAAAAATGATACCTCACTTGTGTGGGTAGGCCTAGCGGCAGCGACTGGAGTCGCCCCAGAACACAACATGGACACATCCCATTTTTTGAAAGAAAACAGAGCTGTTTTTTGCAAAGTGCCTACCTGTAGATTTTGGCCTCTATCTCAGCCGGCATCTTGGGAAACCATTAAACCTGTGCATTTTTGAAAACTAGAGACCTAGGGGAATCAAAGATGGGGTGACTTGTGGAGCTCTGACCTGGTTCTATTACCCAGAATCCTTTGCAAACCTCAGATTTTGGCTAAAAAAAACACATTTTCCTCACATTTCGGTGACAGAAAGTTCTGGAATCTGAGAGGAGCCACAAATTTACTTCCACCCAGCATTCCCCCAAGTCTCCCGATAAAAATGATACCGCACTTGTTTGGGTAGGCCTAGCGCCCGCAACAGGATATACCCCAAAACACAACGTGGTCACATCACAGAAAACAGAGCTGTTTTTAGCAAAGTTCCTACCTGTAGATTTTGGCCTCTAGCTCAGCCGGCACCTAGGGAAACCTACCAAACCTGTGTATTTTTTTAAACTAGACACCTAGGGGAATCCAAGGTGGGGTGACTTGTGGGGCTCGGACCAGGTTCTGTTACCCAGAATCCTTTGCAAACCTCAAATTTTGGCTAAAAACACACATTTTCCTCACATTTCGGTGACAGAAAGTTCTGGAATCTGAGAGGAGCCACACATTTCCTTCCACCCTGCGTTCCCCCAAGTCTCCCGATAAAAATGATACCTCACTTGTGTGGGTAGGCCTGGCGGCCGTGACAGGAGACGCCCCAAAACACAACGTGGACACATCCCATTTTTTGAAAGAAAACAGAGCTGTTTTTTGCAAAGTGCCTACCTGTAGATTTTGGCCTCTAGCTCAGCCGGCACCTAGGGAAACCTACCAAACCTGTGCATTTTTGAAAACTAGAGACCTAGGGGAATCCAAGATGGGGTGACTTGTGGAGCTCTGACCGGGTTCTATTACCCATAATCCTTTGCAAACCTCAGATTTTGGCTAAAAAAACACATTTTCCTCACATTTCGGTGACAGAAAGTTCTGGAATCTGAGAGGAGCCACAAATTTACTTCCACCCAGCGTTCCCCCAAGTCTCCCGATAAAAATGATACCGCACTTGTTTGGGTAGGCCTAGCGCCCGCAACAGGATATACCCCAAAACACAACGTGGTCACATCACAGAAAACAGAGCTGTTTTTAGCAAAGTGCCTACCTGTAGATTTTGGCCTCTAGCTCAGCCGGCACATAGGGAAACCTACCAAACCTGTGTATTTTTTCAAACTAGACACCTAGGGGAATCCAAGATGGGGTGACTTGTGGGGCTCTGACCATGTTCTATTACCCAGAATCCTTTGCAAACCTCAAATTTTGGCTAAAAAAACTAATTTTCCTCACATTTCGGTGACAGAAAGTTCTGGAATCTGAGAGGAGCCACAAATTTCCTTCCACCCAGTGTTCCCCCATGTCTCCCAATAAAAATGATACCTCACTTGTGTGGGAAGGCCTAGCGCCCGCGACAGGAGTCGCCCCAGAACACAACATGGACACATCCCATTTTTTTAAAAGAAAACAGAGCTGTTTTTTGCAAAATGCCTACCTGTAGATTTTGGCCTCTATCTCAGCCGGCACCTAGGGAAACCTACTAAACCTGTGCATTTTTGAAAACTAGAGACCTAGCTGAATCCAAGATGGGGTGACTTGTGGGGCTCTGACCAGGTTCTATTACCCAGAATCCTTTGCAAACCTCACATTTTGGCTAAAAAAACACATTTTCCTCACATTTCGGTGACAGAAAGTTCTGGAATCTGAGAGGAGCCACAAATTTACTTCCACCCAGCGTTCCCCCAAGTCTCCCGATAAAAATAATACCACACTTGTTTGGGTAGGCCTAGCGCCCGCGACAGGATATACCCCAAAACACAACGAGGACACGTCACAGAAAACAGAGCTGTTTTTAGCAAAGTGCCTACCTGTAGATTTTGGCCTCTAGCTCAGCCGGCACCTAGGGAAACCTACCAAACCTGTGCATTTTTGAAAACTAGAGACCTAGGGGAATCCAAGATGGGGTGACTTGTGGGGCTCTGACCAGGTTCTGTTACCCAGAATCCTTTGCAAACCTCAGATTTTGGCTAAAAAAACACATTTTCCTCACATTTCGGTGACAGAAAGTTCTGGAATCTGAGAGGAGCCACAAATTTCCTTCCACCCAACGTTCCCCCAAGTCTCCCGATAAAAATGATACCTCACTTGTGTGGGTAGGCCTAGCGGCCGCGACAGTATATACCCCAGATCACAACGTGGACACATCCCATTTTTTGAAAGAAAACAGAGCTTTTCTTTGCAAAGTGCCTACCTGTAGATTTTGGCCTCTAGCTCAGCCGGCACCTAGGGAAACCTACCAAGCCTGTGCATTTTTAAAAACTAGAGACCTAGGGGAATCCAAGATCGGGTGACTTGTGGGGCTCGGACCAGGTTCTGTTACCCAGAATCCTTTGCAAACCTCAAATTTTGGCTAAAAAAACGCCTTTTCCTCACATTTCGGTGACAGAAAGTTCTGGAATCTGAGAGGAGCCAAAGATTTCTTTCCATCCAGCGTTCCCCCAAGTCTCCCGATAAAAATGATACCTCACTTGTGTGGGTAGGCCTAGCGGCAGCGACTGGAGTCACCCCAGAACACAACATGGACACATCCCATTTTTTGAAAGAAAACAGAGCTGTTTTTTGCAAAGTGCCTACCTGTAGATTTTGGCCTCTATCTCAGCCGGCATCTTGGGAAACCATTAAACCTGTGCATTTTTGAAAACTAGAGACCTAGGGGAATCAAAGATGGGGTGACTTGTGGAGCTCTGACCGGGTTCTATTACCCAGAATCCTATGCAAACCTCAGATTTTGGCTAAAAAAAACACATTTTCCTCACATTTCGGTGACAGAAAGTTCTGGAATCTGAGAGGAGCCACAAATTTACTTCCACCCAGCGTTCCCCCAAGTCTCCCGATAAAAATGATACCGCACTTGTTTGGGTAGGCCTAGCGCCCGCAACAGGATATACCCCAAAACACAACGTGGTCACATCACAGAAAACAGAGCTGTTTTTAGCAAAGTGCCTACCTGTAGATTTTGGCCTCTAGCTCAGCCGGCACCTAGGGAAACCTACCAAACCTTTGTATTTTTTTAAACTAGACACCTAGGGGAATCCAAGGTGGGGTGACTTGTGGGGCTCTGACCAGGTTCTATTACCCAGAATCCTTTGCAAACCTCAAATTTTGGCTAAAAAAACAAATTTTCCTCACATTTCGGTGACAGAAAGTTCTGGAATCTGAGAGGAGCCAAAGATTTCCTTCCACCCAGCGTTCCCCCAAGTCTCCCGATAAAAATGATACCGCACTTGTGTGGGTAGGCCTAGCGGCAGCGACAGGAAACACCCCAAAACACAACATGGACACATCCCATTTTTTGAAAGAAAACAGAGCTGTTTTTTGCAAAGTGCCTACCTGTAGATTTTGGCCTCTAGCTCAGCCGGCACCTAGGGAAACCTACTAAACCTGTTCATTTTTGAAAACTAGAGACCTAGAGGAATCGAAGATGGGGTGACTTGTGGAGCTCTGACCAGGTTCTATTACCCAGAATCCTTTGCAAACCTCAAATTTTGGCTAAAAACACACATTTTCCTCACATTTCGGTGACAAAAAGTTCTGGAATCTGAGAGGAGCCACAAATTTACTTCCACCCTGCGTTCCCCCAAGTCTCCCGATAAAAATGATACCTCACTTGTGTGGGTAGGCCTGGCGGCCGTGACAGGAGACGCCTCAAAACACAACGTGGACACATCCCATTTTTTGAAAGAAAACAGAGCTGTTTTTTGCAAAGTGCCTACCTGTAGATTTTGGCCTCTAGCTCAGCCGGCACCTAGGGAAACCTACCAAACCTGTGCATTTTTGAAAACTAGAGACCTAGGGGAATCCAAGATGGCGTGACTTGTGGGGCTCTGACCAGGTTCTGTTACCCAGAATCCTTTGCAAACCTCAAATTTTGGCTAAAAAAACACATTTTCCTCACATTTCGGTGACAGAAAGTTCTGGAATCTGAGAGGAGCCACAAATTTCCTTCCACCCAGCGTTCCCCCAAGTCTCCCGATAAAAATGATACCTCACTTGTGTGGGTAGGCCTAGCGGCCGCGACAGTATATACCCCAGATCACAACGTGGACACATCCCATTTTTTGAAAGAAAACAGAGCTTTTCTTTGCAAAGTGCCTACCTGTAGATTTTGGCCTCTAGCTCAGCCGGCACCTAGGGAAACCTACCAAGCCTGTGCATTTTTAAAAACTAGAGACCTAGGGGAATCCAAGATCGGGTGACTTGTGGGGCTCGGACCAGGTTCTGTTACCCAGAATCCTTTGCAAACCTCAAATTTTGGCTAAAAAAACGCCTTTTCCTCACATTTCGGTGACAGAAAGTTCTGGAATCTGAGAGGAGCCAAAGATTTCTTTCCATCCAGCGTTCCCCCAAGTCTCCCGATAAAAATGATACCTCACTTGTGTGGGTAGGCCTAGCGGCAGCGACTGGAGTCACCCCAGAACACAACATGGACACATCCCATTTTTTGAAAGAAAACAGAGCTGTTTTTTGCAAAGTGCCTACCTGTAGATTTTGGCCTCTATCTCAGCCGGCATCTTGGGAAACCATTAAACCTGTGCATTTTTGAAAACTAGAGACCTAGGGGAATTAAAGATGGGGTGACTTGTGGAGCTCTGACCGGGTTCTATTACCCAGAATCCTATGCAAACCTCAGATTTTGGCTAAAAAAAACACATTTTCCTCACATTTCGGTGACAGAAAGTTCTGGAATCTGAGAGGAGCCACAAATTTACTTCCACCCAGCGTTCCCCCAAGTCTCCCGATAAAAATGATACCGCACTTGTTTGGGTAGGCCTAGCGCCCGCAACAGGATATACCCCAAAACACAACGTGGTCACATCACAGAAAACAGAGCTGTTTTTAGCAAAGTGCCTACCTGTAGATTTTGGCCTCTAGCTCAGCCGGCACCTAGGGAAACCTACCAAGCCTTTGTATTTTTTTAAACTAGACACCTAGGGGAATCCAAGGTGGGGTGACTTGTGGGGCTCTGACCAGGTTCTATTACCCAGAATCCTTTGCAAACCTCAAATTTTGGCTAAAAAAACAAATTTTCCTCACATTTCGGTGACAGAAAGTTCTGGAATCTGAGAGGAGCCAAAGATTTCCTTCCACCCAGCGTTCCCCCAAGTCTCCCGATAAAAATGATACCGCACTTGTGTGGGTAGGCCTAGCGGCAGCGACAGGAAACACCCCGAAACACAACATGGACACATCCCATTTTTTGAAAGAAAACAGAGCTGTTTTTTGCAAAGTGCCTACCTGTAGATTTTGGCCTCTAGCTCAGCCGGCACCTAGGGAAACCTACTAAACCTGTTCATTTTTGAAAACTAGAGACCTAGAGGAATCGAAGATGGGGTGACTTGTGGAGCTCTGACCAGGTTCTATTACCCAGAATCCTTTGCAAACCTCAAATTTTGGCTAAAAACACACATTTTCCTCACATTTCGGTGACAAAAAGTTCTGGAATCTGAGAGGAGCCACAAATTTACTTCCACCCTGCGTTCCCCCAAGTCTCCCGATAAAAATGATACCTCACTTGTGTGGGTAGGCCTGGCGGCCGTGACAGGAGACGCCTCAAAACACAACGTGGACACATCCCATTTTTTGAAAGAAAACAGAGCTGTTTTTTGCAAAGTGCCTACCTGTAGATTTTGGCCTCTAGCTCAGCCGGCACCTAGGGAAACCTACCAAACCTGTGCATTTTTGAAAACTAGAGACCTAGGGGAATCCAAGATGGCGTGACTTGTGGGGCTCTGACCAGGTTCTGTTACCCAGAATCCTTTGCAAACCTCAAATTTTGGCTAAAAAAACACATTTTCCTCACATTTCGGTGACAGAAAGTTCTGGAATCTGAGAGGAGCCACAAATTTCCTTCCACCCAGCGTTCCCCCAAGTCTCCCGATAAAAATGATACCTCACTTGTGTGGGTAGGCCTAGCGGCCGTGACAGGAGACGCCCCAAAACACAACGTGGACACATCCCATTTTTTGAAAGAAAACAGAGCTGTTTTTTGCAAAGTGCCTACCTGTAGATTTTGGCCTCTAGCTCAGCCGGCACCTAGGGAAACCTACCAAACCTGTGCATTTTTGAAAACTAGAGACCTAAGGGAATCCAAGATGGCGTGACTTGTGGGGCTCTGACCAGGTTCTGTTACCCAGAATCCTTTGCAAACCTCAGATTTTGGCTAAAAAAACACATTTTCCTCACATTTCGGTGACAGAAAGTTCTGGAATCTGAGAGGAGCCACAAATTTACTTCCACCCAGCGTTCCCCCAAGTCTCCCGATAAAAATGATACCGCACTTGTTTGGGTAGGCCTAGCGCCCGCAACAGGATATACCCCAAAACACAACGTGGTCACATCACAGAAAACAGAGCTGTTTTTAGCAAAGTGCCTACCTGTAGATTTTGGCCTCTAGCTCAGCCGGCACCTAGGGAAACCTACCAAACCTGTGTATTTTTTCAAACTAGACACCTAGGGGAATCTAAGATGGGGTGACTTGTGGGGCTCTGACCATGTTCTATTACCCAGAATCCTTTGCAAACCTCAAATTTTGGCAAAAAAACTAATTTTCCTCACATTTCGGTGACAGAAAGTTCTGGAATCTGAGAGGAGCCACAAATTTCCTTCCACCCAGTGTTCCCCCATGTCTCCCGATAAAAATGATACCTCACTTGTGTGGGAAGGCCTAGCGCCCGCGACAGGAGTCGCCCCAGAACACAACATGGACACATCCCATTTTTTTAAAAGAAAACAGAGCTGTTTTTTGCAAAGTGCCTACATGTAGATTTTGGCCTCTATCTCAGCCGGCACATAGGGAAACCTACTAAACCTGTGCATTTTTTTAAACTAGAGACCTAGCTGAATCCAAGATGGGGTGACTTGTGGGGCTCTGACCAGGTTCTATTACCCAGAATCCTTTGCAAACCTCACATTTTGGCTAAAAAAACACATTTTCCTCACATTTCGGTGACAGAAAGTTCTGGAATCTGAGAGGAGCCACAAATTTACTTCCACCCAGCGTTCCCCCAAGTCTCCCGATAAAAATGATACCGCACTTGTTTGGGTAGGCCTAGCGCCCGCGACAGGATATACCCCAAAACACAACGAGGACACATCACAGAAAACAGAGCTGTTTTTAGCAAAGTGCCTACCTGTAGATTTTGGCCTCTAGCTCAGCCGGCACCTAGGGAAACCTACCAAACCTGTGCTTTTTTGAAAACTAGAGACCTAGGGGAATCCAAGATGGGGTGACTTGTGGGGCTCTGACCAAGTTCTGTTACCCAGAATCCTTTGCAAACCTCAGATTTTGGCTAAAAAAACACATTTTCCTCACATTTCGGTGACAGAAAGTTCTGGAATCTGAGAGGAGCCACAAATTTCCTTCCACCCAGCGTTCCCCCAAGTCTCCTGATAAAAATGATACCTCACTTGTGTGGGTAGGCCTAGCGGCCACGACAGTAGATACCCCAGATCACAACGTGGACACATCCCATTTTTTGAAAGAAAACAGAGCTTTTTTTTGCAAAGTGCCTACCTGTAGATTTTGGCCTCTAGCTCAGCCGGCACCTAGGGAAACCTACCAAGCCTGTGCATTTTTAAAAACTAGAGACCTAGGGGAATCCAAGATAGGGTGACTTGTGGGGCTCGGACCAGGTTCTGTTACCCAGAATCCTTTGCAAACCTCAAATTTTGGCTAAAAAAACGCATTTTCCTCACATTTCGGTGACAGAAAGTTCTGGAATCTGAGAGGAGCCAAAGATTTCCTTCCACCCAGCGTTCCCCCAAGTCTCCCGATAAAAATTATACCTCACTTGTGTGGGTAGGCCTAGCGGCAGCGACTGGAGTCACCCCAGAACACAACATGGACACATCCCATTTTTTGAAAGAAAACAGAGCTGTTTTTTGCAAAGTGCCTACCTGTAGATTTTGGCCTCTATCTCAGCCGGCATCTTGGGAAACCATTAAACCTGTGCATTTTTGAAAACTAGAGACCTAGGGGAATCAAAGATGGGGTGACTTGTGGAGCTCTGACCTGGTTCTATTACCCAGAATCCTTTGCAAACCTCAGATTTTGGCTAAAAAAAACACATTTTCCTCACATTTCGGTGACAGAAAGTTCTGGAATCTGAGAGGAGCCACAAATTTACTTCCACCCAGCGTTCCCCCAAGTCTCCCGATAAAAATGATACCGCACTTGTTTGGGTAGGCCTAGCGCCCGCAACAGGATATACCCCAAAACACAACGTGGTCACATCACAGAAAACAGAGCTGTTTTTAGCAAAGTGCCTACCTGTAGATTTTGGCCTCTAGCTCAGCCGGCACCTAGGGAAACCTACCAAACCTGTGTATTTTTTTAAACTAGACACCTAGGGGAATCCAAGGTGGGGTGACTTGTGGGGCTCGGACCAAGTTCTGTTACCCAGAATCCTTTGCAAACCTCAAATTTTGGCTAAAAACACACATTTTCCTCACATTTCGGTGACAGAAAGTTCTGAAATCTGAGAGGAGCCACACATTTCCTTCCACCCTGCGTTCCCCCAAGTCTCCCGATAAAAATGATACCTCACTTGTGTGGGTAGGCCTGGCGGCCGTGACAGGAGACGCCCCAAAACACAACGTGGACACATCCCATTTTTTGAAAGAAAACAGAGCTGTTTTTTGCAAAGTGCCTACCTGTAGATTTTGGCCTCTAGCTCAGCCGGCACCTAGGGAAACCTACCAAACCTGTGCATTTTTGAAAACTAGAGACCTAGGGGAATCCAAGATGGGGTGACTTGTGGAGCTCTGACCGGGTTCTATTACCCAGAATCCTTTGCAAACCTCAGATTTTGGCTAAAAAAACACATTTTCCTCACATTTCGGAGACAGAAAGTTCTGGAATCTGAGAGGAGCCACAAATTTACTTCCACCCAGCGTTCCCCCAAGTCTCCCGATAAAAATGATACCGCACTTGTTTGGGTAGGCCTAGTGCCCGCAACAGGATATACCCCAAAACACAACGTGGTCACATCACAGAAAACAGAGCTGTTTTTAGCAAAGTGCCTACCTGTAGATTTTGGCCTCTAGCTCAGCCGGCACCTAGGGAAACCTACCAAACCTGTGTATTTTTTAAAACTAGACACCTAGGGGAATCCAAGATGGGGTGACTTGTGGGACTCTGACCATGTTCTATTACCCAGAATCCTTTGCAAACCTCAAATTTTGGCTAAAAAAACTAATTTTCCTCACATTTCGGTGACAGAAAGTTCTGGGATCTGAGAGGAGCCACAAATTTCCTTCCACCCAGTGTTCCCCCATGTCTCCCAATAAAAATGATACCTCACTTGTGTGGGAAGGCCTAGCGCCCGCGACAGGAGTCGCCCCAGAACACAACATGGACACATCCCATTTTTTTAAAAGAAAACAGAGCTGTTTTTTGCAAAGTGCCTACATGTAGATTTTGGCCTCTAGCTCAGCCGGCACCTAGGGAAACCTACCAAACCTGTGTATTTTTTAAAACTAGAGACCTAGGGGAATCCAAGATGGGGTGACTTGTGCGTCTCTGACCAGGTTCTGTTACCCAGAATCCTTGGCAAACCTCAAATTTTGGCTAAAAAAACGCATTTTCCTCACATTTCGGTGACAGAAAGTTCTGGAATCTGAGAGAAGCCACAAATTTCCTTCCACCCAGCGTTCCCGCAAGTCTCCCGATAAAAATGATACCTCACTTGTTTGGGTAGGCCTAGCGCCCGCGACAGGATATACCCCAAAACACAACGTGTACACATCACAGAAAACAGAGCTGTTTTTAGCAAAGTGCCTACATGTAGATTTTGGCCTCTAGCTCAGCCGGCACCTAGGGAAACCTACCAAACCTGTGTATTTTTTAAAACTAGACACCTAGGGGAATCCAAGACGGGGTGACTTGTGGGGCTCTGACCAGGTTCTGTTACCCAGAATCCTTGGCAAACCTCAAATTTTGGCTAAAAACACACATTTTCCTCACATTTCGGTGACAGAAAGTTCTGAAATCTGAGAGGAGCCACACATTTCCTTCCACCCTGCGTTCCCCCAAGTCTCCCGATAAAAATGATACCTCACTTGTGTGGGTAGGCCTGGCGGCCGTGACAGGAGACGCCCCAAAACACAACGTGGACACATCCCATTTTTTGAAAGAAAACAGAGCTGTTTTTTGCAAAGTGCCTACCTGTAGATTTTGGCCTCTAGCTCAGCCGGCACCTAGGGAAACCTACCAAACCTGTGCATTTTTGAAAACTAGAGACCTAGGGGAATCCAAGATGGGGTGACTTGTGGAGCTCTGACCGGGTTCTATTACCCAGAATCCTTTGCAAACCTCAGATTTTGGCTAAAAAAACACATTTTCCTCACATTTCGGAGACAGAAAGTTCTGGAATCTGAGAGGAGCCACAAATTTACTTCCACCCAGCGTTCCCCCAAGTCTCCCGATAAAAATGATACCGCACTTGTTTGGGTAGGCCTAGTGCCCGCAACAGGATATACCCCAAAACACAACGTGGTCACATCACAGAAAACAGAGCTGTTTTTAGCAAAGTGCCTACCTGTAGATTTTGGCCTCTAGCTCAGCCGGCACCTAGGGAAACCTACCAAACCTGTGTATTTTTTAAAACTAGACACCTAGGGGAATCCAAGATGGGGTGACTTGTGGGACTCTGACCATGTTCTATTACCCAGAATCCTTTGCAAACCTCAAATTTTGGCTAAAAAAACTAATTTTCCTCACATTTCGGTGACAGAAAGTTCTGGGATCTGAGAGGAGCCACAAATTTCCTTCCACCCAGTGTTCCCCCATGTCTCCCAATAAAAATGATACCTCACTTGTGTGGGAAGGCCTAGCGCCCGCGACAGGAGTCGCCCCAGAACACAACATGGACACATCCCATTTTTTTAAAAGAAAACAGAGCTGTTTTTTGCAAAGTGCCTACATGTAGATTTTGGCCTCTAGCTCAGCCGGCACCTAGGGAAACCTACCAAACCTGTGTATTTTTTAAAACTAGAGACCTAGGGGAATCCAAGATGGGGTGACTTGTGCGTCTCTGACCAGGTTCTGTTACCCAGAATCCTTGGCAAACCTCAAATTTTGGCTAAAAAAACACATTTTCCTCTCATTTCGGTGACAGAAAGTTCTGGAATCTGAGAGAAGCCACAAATTTCCTTCCACCCAGCGTTCCCCCAAGTCTCCCGATAAAAATGATACCTCACTTGTTTGGGTAGGCCTAGCGCCCGCGACAGGATATACCCCAAAACACAACGTGTACACATCACAGAAAACAGAGCTGTTTTTAGCAAAGTGCCTACCTGTAGATTTTGGCCTCTAGCTCAGCCGGCACCTAGGGAAACCTACCAAACCTGTGTATTTTTTAAAACTAGACACCTAGGGGAATCCAAGATGGGGTGACTTGTGGGGCTCTGACCAGGTTCTGTTACCCAGAATCCTTTGCAAACCTCAGATTTTGGCTAAAAAAACACATTTTCCTCACATTTCGGTTGCAGAAAGTTCTGGAATCTGAGAGGAGCCACAAATTTCCTTCCACCCAGCGTTCCCCCATGTCTCCCGATAAAAATGATACCTCACTTGTGTGGGTAGGCCTAGCGCCCTCGACAGGATATACCCCAAAACACAACGTGGACACATCACAGAAAACAGAGCTGTTTTTAGCAAAGTGCCTACCTGTAGACTTTGGCCTCTAGCTCAGCCGACACCTAGGGAAACCTACCAAACCTGTGCATTTTTTAAAACTAGAGACCTAGGGGAATCCAAGATGGGGTGACTTGTGGGGCTCTGACCAGGTTATGTTACCCAGAATCCTTGGCAAACCTCAAATTTTGGATAAAAAAACGCATTTTCCTCACATTTCGGTGACAGAAAGTTCTGGAATCTGAGAGAAGCCACAAATTTCCTTCCACCCAGCGTTCCCCCAAGTCTCCCGATAAAAATGATACCTCACTTGTTTGGGTAGGCCTAGCGCCCGCGACAGGATATACCCCAAAACACAACGTGTACACATCACAGAAAACAGAGCTGTTTTTAGCAAAATGCCTACCTGTAGATTTTGGCCTCTAGCTCAGCCGGCACCTAGGGAAACCTACCAAACCTGTGCATTTTTGAAAACTAGAGACCTAGGGGAATCCAAGATGGGGTGACTTGTGGAGCTCTGACCGGGTTCTATTACCCAGAATCCTTTGCAAACCTCAGATTTTGGCTAAAAAAACACATTTTCCTCACATTTCGGAGACAGAAAGTTCTGGAATCTGAGAGGAGCCACAAATTTACTTCCACCCAGCGTTCCCCCAAGTCTCCCGATAAAAATGATACCGCACTTGTTTGGGTAGGCCTAGTGCCCGCAACAGGATATACCCCAAAACACAACGTGGTCACATCACAGAAAACAGAGCTGTTTTTAGCAAAGTGCCTACCTGTAGATTTTGGCCTCTAGCTCAGCCGGCACCTAGGGAAACCTACCAAACCTGTGTATTTTTTAAAACTAGACACCTAGGGGAATCCAAGATGGGGTGACTTGTGGGACTCTGACCATGTTCTATTACCCAGAATCCTTTGCAAACCTCAAATTTTGGCTAAAAAAACTAATTTTCCTCACATTTCGGTGACAGAAAGTTCTGGGATCTGAGAGGAGCCACAAATTTCCTTCCACCCAGTGTTCCCCCATGTCTCCCAATAAAAATGATACCTCACTTGTGTGGGAAGGCCTAGCGCCCGCGACAGGAGTCGCCCCAGAACACAACATGGACACATCCCATTTTTTTTAAAGAAAACAGAGCTGTTTTTTGCAAAGTGCCTACATGTAGATTTTGGCCTCTAGCTCAGCCGGCACCTAGGGAAACCTACCAAACCTGTGTATTTTTTAAAACTAGAGACCTAGGGGAATCCAAGATGGGGTGACTTGTGGGTCTCTGACCAGGTTCTGTTACCCAGAATCCTTGGCAAACCTCAAATTTTGGCTAAAAAAACGCATTTTCCTCACATTTCGGTGACAGAAAGTTCTGGAATCTGGGAGAAGCCACAAATTTCCTTCCACCCAGCGTTCCCGCAAGTCTCCCGATAAAAATGATACCTCACTTGTTTGGGTAGGCCTAGCGCCCGCGACAGGATATACCCCAAAACACAACGTGTACACATCACAGAAAACAGAGCTGTTTTTAGCAAAGTGCCTACCTGTAGATTTTGGCCTCTAGCTCAGCCGGCACCTAGGGAAACCTACCAAACCTGTGCATTTTTGAAAACTAGAGACCTAGGGGAATCCAAGATGGGGTGACTTGTGGAGCTCTGACCGGGTTCTATTACCCAGAATCCTTTGCAAACCTCAGATTTTGGCTAAAAAAACACATTTTCCTCACATTTCGGAGACAGAAAGTTCTGGAATCTGAGAGGAGCCACAAATTTACTTCCACCCAGCGTTCCCCCAAGTCTCCCGATAAAAATGATACCGCACTTGTTTGGGTAGGCCTAGTGCCCGCAACAGGATATACCCCAAAACACAACGTGGTCACATCACAGAAAACAGAGCTGTTTTTAGCAAAGTGCCTACCTGTAGATTTTGGCCTCTAGCTCAGCCGGCACCTAGGGAAACCTACCAAACCTGTGTATTTTTTAAAACTAGACACCTAGGGGAATCCAAGATGGGGTGACTTGTGGGACTCTGACCATGTTCTATTACCCAGAATCCTTTGCAAACCTCAAATTTTGGCTAAAAAAACTAATTTTCCTCACATTTCGGTGACAGAAAGTTCTGGGATCTGAGAGGAGCCACAAATTTCCTTCCACCCAGTGTTCCCCCATGTCTCCCAATAAAAATGATACCTCACTTGTGTGTGAAGGCCTAGCGCCCGCGACAGGAGTCGCCCCAGAACACAACATGGACACATCCCATTTTTTTTAAAGAAAACAGAGCTGTTTTTTGCAAAGTGCCTACATGTAGATTTTGGCCTCTAGCTCAGCCGGCACCTAGGGAAACCTACCAAACCTGTGTATTTTTTAAAACTAGAGACCTAGGGGAATCCAAGATGGGGTGACTTGTGGGTCTCTGACCAGGTTCTGTTACCCAGAATCCTTGGCAAACCTCAAATTTTGGCTAAAAAAACGCATTTTCCTCACATTTCGGTGACAGAAAGTTCTGGAATCTGAGAGAAGCCACAAATTTCCTTCCACCCAGCGTTCCCGCAAGTCTCCCGATAAAAATGATACCTCACTTGTTTGGGTAGGCCTAGCGCCCGCGACAGGATATACCCCAAAACACAACGTGTACACATCACAGAAAACAGAGCTGTTTTTAGCAAAGTGCCTACCTGTAGATTTTGGCCTCTAGCTCAGCCGGCACCTAGGGAAACCTACCAAACCTGTGTATTTTTTAAAACTAGACACCTAGGGGAATCCAAGATGGGGTGACTTGTGGGGCTCTGACCAGGTTCTATTACCCAGAATCCTTTGCAAACCTCAAATTTTGGCTAAAAAAACAAATTTTCCTCACATTTCGGTGACAGAAAGTTCTGGAATCTGAGAGAAGCCACAAATTTCCTTCCACCCAGCGTTCCCCCATGTCTCCCGATAAAAATGATACCTTACTTGTGGGTAGGCCTAGCACCCGCGACAGGATATACCCCAAAACACAACGTGTACACATCACAGAAAACAGAGCTGTTTTTAGCAAAGTGCCTACCTGTAGATTTTGGCCTCTAGCTCAGCCGGCACCTAGGGAAACCTACCAAACCTGTGCATTTTTAAAAACTAGAGACCTAGGGGAATCCAAGATGGGGTGACTTGTGGAGCTCTGACCAGGTTCTGTTACCCAGAATCCTTTGCAAACCTCAAATTTTGGCTAATAAAACGCATTTTCCTCACATTTCGGTGACAGAAAGTTCTGGAATCTGAGAGGAGCCAAAGATTTCCTTCCACACAGCGTTCCCCCAAGTCTCCCGATAAAAATGATACCTCACTTGTGTGGGTAGGCCTAGCGGCAGCGACAGGAGACGCCCCAAAACACAACATGGACACATCCCATTTTTTGAAAGAAAACAGAGCTTTTTTTTGCAAAGTGCCAACCTGTAGATTTTGGCCTCTAGCTCAGCCGGCACCTAGGGAAACCTACTAAACCTGTGCATTTTTGAAAACTAGACACCTAGGGGAATCCAAGATGGGGTGACTTGTGGGGCTCTGACCAGGTTCTATTACCCAGAATCCTTTGCAAACCTCAAATTTTGGCTAAAAAAACAAATTTTCCTCACATTTCGGTGACAGAAAGTTCTGGAATCTGAGAGAAGCCACAAATTTCCTTCCACCCAGCGTTCCCCTATGTCTCCCGATAAAAATGATACCTCACTTGTGTGGGTAGGCCTAGTGCCCACGACAGGATATACCCCAAAACACAACGTGTACACATCACAGAAAACAGAGCTGTTTTTAGGAAAGTGCCTACCTGTATATTTTGGCCTCTAGCACAGCCGGCACCTAGGGAAACCTACCAAACCTGTGCATTTTTGAAAACTAGAGACCTAGAGGAATCGAAGATGGGGTGACTTGTGGAGCTCTGACCAGGTTCTATTACCCAGAATCCTTTGCAAACCTCAAATTTTGGCTAAAAACACACATTTTCCTCACATTTCGGTGACAGAAAGTTCTGGAATCTGAGAGGAGCCACAAATTTCCTTCCACCCTGCGTTCCCCCAAGTCTCCCGATAAAAATGATACCTCACTTGTGTGGGTAGGCCTGGCGGCCGTGACAGGAGACGCCCCAAAACACAACGTGGACACATCCCATTTTTTGAAAGAAAACAGAGCTGTTTTTTGCAACTGCCTACCTGTAGATTTTGGCATCTAGCTCAGCCGGCACCTAGGGAAACCTACCAAACCTGTGCATTTTTGAAAACTAGAGACCTAGGGGAATCCAAGATGGCGTGACTTGTGGGGCTCTGACCAGGTTCTGTTACCCAGAATCCTTTGCAAACCTCAAATTTTGGGTAAAAAAACACATTTTCCTCACATTTCGGTGACAGAAAGTTCTGGAATCTGAGAGGAGCCACGAATTTCTTTCCACCCAGCGTTCCCCCAAGTCTCCCGATAAAAATGATACCTCACTTGTGTGGGTAGGCCTAGCGGCCGTGACAGGAGACGCCCCAAAACACAACGTGGACACATCCCATTTTTTTAAAGAAAACAGAGCTGTTTTTTGCAAAGTGCCTACCTGTAGATTTTGGCCTCTAGCTCAGCCGGCACCTAGGGAAACCTACCAAACCTGTGCATTTTTGAAAACTAGAGACCTAAGGGAATCCAAGATGGCGTGACTTGTGGGGCTCTGACCAGGTTCTGTTACCCAGAATCCTTTGCAAACCTCAGATTTTGGCTAAAAAAACACATTTTCCTCACATTTCGGTTGCAGAAAGTTCTGGAATCTGAGAGGAGCCACAAATTTCCTTCCACCCAGCGTTCCCCCATGTCTCCCGATAAAAATGATACCTCACTTGTGTGGGTAGGCCTAGCGCCCTCGACAGGATATACCCCAAAACACAACGTGGACACATCACAGAAAACAGAGCTGTTTTTAGCAAAGTGCCTACCTGTAGATTTTGGCCTCTAGCTCAGCCGACACCTAGGGAAACCTACCAAACCTGTGCATTTTTGAAAACTAGAGACCTAGGGGAATCCAAGATGGGGTGACTTGTGGGGCTCTGACCAGGTTATGTTACCCAGAATCCTTGGCAAACCTCAAATTTTGGCTAAAAAAACGCATTTTCCTCACATTTCGGTGACAGAAAGTTCTGGAATCTGACAGAAGCCACAAATTTCCTTCCACCCAGCGTTCCCCCAAGTCTCCCGATAAAAATGATACCTCACTTGTTTGGGTAGGCCTAGCGCCCGCGACAGGATATACCCCAAAACACAACGTGGACACATCACAGAAAACAGAGCTGTTTTTAGCAAAGTGCCTACATGTAGATTTTGGCCTCTAGCTCAGCCGGCACCTAGGGAAACCTACCAAACCTGTGTATTTTTTAAAACTAGACACCTAGGGGAATCCAAGATGGGGTGACTTGTGGGGCTCTGACCAGGTTCTGTTACCCAGAATCCTTGGCAAACCTCAAATTTTGGCTAAAAAAACACATTTTCCTCACATTTCGGTGACAGAAAGTTCTGGAATCTGAGAGAAGCCACAAATTTCCTTCCACCCAGCGTTCCCCCAAGTCTCCCGATAAAAATGATACCTCACTTGTTTGGGTAGGCCTAGCGCCCGCGACAGGATATACCCCAAAACACAACGTGTACACATCACAGAAAACAGAGCTGTTTTTAGCAAAGTGCCTACCTGTAGATTTTGGCCTCTAGCTCAGCCGGCAACTAGGGAAACCTACCAAACCTGTGTATTTTTTAAAACTAGACACCTAGGGGAATCCAAGATGGGGTGACTTGTGGGGCTCTGACCAGGTTCTATTACCCAGAATCCTTTGCAAACCTCAAATTTTGCCTAAAAAAAAAAAATTTCCTCACATTTCGGTGACAGAAAGTTCTGGAATCTGAGAGAAGCCACAAATTTCCTTCCACCCAGCGTTCCCCCATGTCTCCCGATAAAAATGATACCTTACTTGTGGGTAGGCCTAGCACCCGCGACAGGATATACCCCAAAACACAACGTGTACACATCACAGAAAACAGAGCTGTTTTTAGCAAAGTGCCTACCTGTAGAATTTGGCCTCTAGCTCAGCCGGCACCTAGGGAAACCTACCAAACCTGTGCATTTTTAAAAACTAGAGACCTAGGGGAATCCAAGATGGGGTGACTTGTGGGGCTCTGACCAGGTTCTGTTACCCAGAATCCTTTGCAAACCTCAAATTTTGTCTAAAAAAACTAATTTTCCTCACATTTCGGTGACAGAAAGTTCTGGGATCTGAGAGGAGCCACAAATTTCCTTCCACCCAGTGTTCCCCCATGTCTCCCAATAAAAATGATACCTCACTTGTGTGGGAAGGCCTAGCGCCCGCGACAGGAGTCGCCCCAGAACACAACATGGACACATCCCATTTTTTTAAAAGAAAACAGAGCTGTTTTTTGCAAAGTGCCTACATGTAGATTTTGGCCTCTAGCTCAGCCGGCACCTAGGGAAACCTACCAAACCTGTGTATTTTTTAAAACTAGAGACCTAGGGGAATCCAAGATGGGGTGACTTGTGCGTCTCTGACCAGGTTCTGTTACCCAGAATCCTTGGCAAACCTCAAATTTTGGCTAATAAAACGCATTTTCCTCACATTTCGGTGACAGAAAGTTCTGGAATCTGAGAGAAGCCACAAATTTCCTTCCACCCAGCGTTCCCGCAAGTCTCCCGATAAAAATGATACCTCACTTGTTTGGGTAGGCCTAGCGCCCGCGACAGGATATACCCCAAAACACAACGTGTACACATCACAGAAAACAGAGCTGTTTTTAGCAAAGTGCCTACATGTAGATTTTGGCCTCTAGCTCAGCCGGCACCTAGGGAAACCTACCAAACCTGTGTATTTTTTAAAACTAGACACCTAGGGGAATCCAAGACGGGGTGACTTGTGGGGCTCTGACCAGGTTCTGTTACCCAGAATCCTTGGCAAACCTCAAATTTTGGCTAAAAAAACACATTTTCCTCTCATTTCGGTGACAGAAAGTTCTGGAATCTGAGAGAAGCCACAAATTTCCTTCCACCCAGCGTTCCCCCAAGTCTCCCGATAAAAATGATACCTCACTTGTTTGGGTAGGCCTAGCGCCCGCGACAGGATATACCCCAAAACACAACGTGTACACATCACAGAAAACAGAGCTGTTTTTAGCAAAGTGCCTACCTGTAGATTTTGGCCTCTAGCTCAGCCGGCACCTAGGGAAACCTACCAAACCTGTGTATTTTTTAAAACTAGACACCTAGGGGAATCCAAGATGGGGTGACTTGTGGGGCTCTGACCAGGTTCTGTTACCCAGAATCCTTTGCAAACCTCAGATTTTGGCTAAAAAAACACATTTTCCTCACATTTCGGTTGCAGAAAGTTCTGGAATCTGAGAGGAGCCACAAATTTCCTTCCACCCAGCGTTCCCCCATGTCTCCCGATAAAAATGATACCTCACTTGTGTGGGTAGGCCTAGCGCCCTCGACAGGATATACCCCAAAACACAACGTGGACACATCACAGAAAACAGAGCTGTTTTTAGCAAAGTGCCTACCTGTAGACTTTGGCCTCTAGCTCAGCCGACACCTAGGGAAACCTACCAAACCTGTGCATTTTTTAAAACTAGAGACCTAGGGGAATCCAAGATGGGGTGACTTGTGGGGCTCTGACCAGGTTATGTTACCCAGAATCCTTGGCAAACCTCAAATTTTGGATAAAAAAACGCATTTTCCTCACATTTCGGTGACAGAAAGTTCTGGAATCTGAGAGAAGCCACAAATTTCCTTCCACCCAGCGTTCCCCCAAGTCTCCCGATAAAAATGATACCTCACTTGTTTGGGTAGGCCTAGCGCCCGCGACAGGATATACCCCAAAACACAACGTGTACACATCACAGAAAACAGAGCTGTTTTTAGCAAAGTGCCTACCTGTAGATTTTGGCCTCTAGCTCAGCCGGCACCTAGGGAAACCTACCAAACCTGTGCATTTTTGAAAACTAGAGACCTAGGGGAATCCAAGATGGGGTGACTTGTGGAGCTCTGACCGGGTTCTATTACCCAGAATCCTTTGCAAACCTCAGATTTTGGCTAAAAAAACACATTTTCCTCACATTTCGGAGACAGAAAGTTCTGGAATCTGAGAGGAGCCACAAATTTACTTCCACCCAGCGTTCCCCCAAGTCTCCCGATAAAAATGATACCGCACTTGTTTGGGTAGGCCTAGTGCCCGCAACAGGATATACCCCAAAACACAACGTGGTCACATCACAGAAAACAGAGCTGTTTTTAGCAAAGTGCCTACCTGTAGATTTTGGCCTCTAGCTCAGCCGGCACCTAGGGAAACCTACCAAACCTGTGTATTTTTTAAAACTAGACACCTAGGGGAATCCAAGATGGGGTGACTTGTGGGACTCTGACCATGTTCTATTACCCAGAATCCTTTGCAAACCTCAAATTTTGGCTAAAAAAACTAATTTTCCTCACATTTCGGTGACAGAAAGTTCTGGGATCTGAGAGGAGCCACAAATTTCCTTCCACCCAGTGTTCCCCCATGTCTCCCAATAAAAATGATACCTCACTTGTGTGGGAAGGCCTAGCGCCCGCGACAGGAGTCGCCCCAGAACACAACATGGACACATCCCATTTTTTTTAAAGAAAACAGAGCTGTTTTTTGCAAAGTGCCTACATGTAGATTTTGGCCTCTAGCTCAGCCGGCACCTAGGGAAACCTACCAAACCTGTGTATTTTTTAAAACTAGAGACCTAGGGGAATCCAAGATGGGGTGACTTGTGGGTCTCTGACCAGGTTCTGTTACCCAGAATCCTTGGCAAACCTCAAATTTTGGCTAAAAAAACGCATTTTCCTCACATTTCGGTGACAGAAAGTTCTGGAATCTGAGAGAAGCCACAAATTTCCTTCCACCCAGCGTTCCCGCAAGTCTCCCGATAAAAATGATACCTCACTTGTTTGGGTAGGCCTAGCGCCCGCGACAGGATATACCCCAAAACACAACGTGTACACATCACAGAAAACAGAGCTGTTTTTAGCAAAGTGCCTACCTGTAGATTTTGGCCTCTAGCTCAGCCGGCACCTAGGGAAACCTACCAAACCTGTGCATTTTTGAAAACTAGAGACCTAGGGGAATCCAAGATGGGGTGACTTGTCGAGCTCTGACCGGGTTCTATTACCCAGAATCCTTTGCAAACCTCAGATTTTGGCTAAAAAAACACATTTTCCTCACATTTCGGAGACAGAAAGTTCTGGAATCTGAGAGGAGCCACAAATTTACTTCCACCCAGCGTTCCCCCAAGTCTCCCGATAAAAATGATACCGCACTTGTTTGGGTAGGCCTAGTGCCCGCAACAGGATATACCCCAAAACACAACGTGGTCACATCACAGAAAACAGAGCTGTTTTTAGCAAAGTGCCTACCTGTAGATTTTGGCCTCTAGCTCAGCCGGCACCTAGGGAAACCTACCAAACCTGTGTATTTTTTAAAACTAGACACCTAGGGGAATCCAAGATGGGGTGACTTGTGGGACTCTGACCATGTTCTATTACCCAGAATCCTTTGCAAACCTCAAATTTTGGCTAAAAAAACTAATTTTCCTCACATTTCGGTGACAGAAAGTTCTGGGATCTGAGAGGAGCCACAAATTTCCTTCCACCCAGTGTTCCCCCATGTCTCCCAATAAAAATGATACCTCACTTGTGTGGGAAGGCCTAGCGCCCGCGACAGGAGTCGCCCCAGAACACAACATGGACACATCCCATTTTTTTTAAAGAAAACAGAGCTGTTTTTTGCAAAGTGCCTACATGTAGATTTTGGCCTCTAGCTCAGCCGGCACCTAGGGAAACCTACCAAACCTGTGTATTTTTTAAAACTAGAGACCTAGGGGAATCCAAGATGGGGTGACTTGTGGGTCTCTGACCAGGTTCTGTTACCCAGAATCCTTGGCAAACCTCAAATTTTGGCTAAAAAAACGCATTTTCCTCACATTTCGGTGACAGAAAGTTCTGGAATCTGAGAGAAGCCACAAATTTCCTTCCACCCAGCGTTCCCGCAAGTCTCCCGATAAAAATGATACCTCACTTGTTTGGGTAGGCCTAGCGCCCGCGACAGGATATACCCCAAAACACAACGTGTACACATCACAGAAAACAGAGCTGTTTTTAGCAAAGTGCCTACCTGTAGATTTTGGCCTCTAGCTCAGCCGGCACCTAGGGAAACCTACCAAACCTGTGTATTTTTTAAAACTAGACACCTAGGGGAATCCAAGATGGGGTGACTTGTGGGGCTCTGACCAGGTTCTATTACCCAGAATCCTTTGCAAACCTCAAATTTTGGCTAAAAAAACAAATTTTCCTCACATTTCGGTGACAGAAAGTTCTGGAATCTGAGAGAAGCCACAAATTTCCTTCCACCCAGCGTTCCCCCATGTCTCCCGATAAAAATGATACCTTACTTGTGGGTAGGCCTAGCACCCGCGACAGGATATACCCCAAAACACAACGTGTACACATCACAGAAAACAGAGCTGTTTTTAGCAAAGTGCCTACCTGTAGATTTTGGCCTCTAGCTCAGCCGGCACCTAGGGAAACCTACCAAACCTGTGCATTTTTAAAAACTAGAGACCTAGGGGAATCCAAGATGGGGTGACTTGTGGAGCTCTGACCAGGTTCTGTTACCCAGAATCCTTTGCAAACCTCAAATTTTGGCTAATAAAACGCATTTTCCTCACATTTCGGTGACAGAAAGTTCTGGAATCTGAGAGGAGCCAAAGATTTCCTTCCACACAGCGTTCCCCCAAGTCTCCCGATAAAAATGATACCTCACTTGTGTGGGTAGGCCTAGCGGCAGCGACAGGAGACGCCCCAAAACACAACATGGACACATCACAGAAAACAGAGCTGTTTTTAGCAAAGTGCCTACCTGTAGATTTTGGCCTCTAGCTCAGCCGGCAACTAGGGAAACCTACCAAACCTGTGTATTTTTTAAAACTAGACACCTAGGGGAATCCAAGATGGGGTGACTTGTGGGGCTCTGACCAGGTTCTATTACCCAGAATCCTTTGCAAACCTCAAATTTTGCCTAAAAAAAAAAAATTTCCTCACATTTCGGTGACAGAAAGTTCTGGAATCTGAGAGAAGCCACAAATTTCCTTCCACCCAGCGTTCCCCCATGTCTCCCGATAAAAATGATACCTTACTTGTGGGTAGGCCTAGCACCCGCGACAGGATATACCCCAAAACACAACGTGTACACATCACAGAAAACAGAGCTGTTTTTAGCAAAGTGCCTACATGTAGATTTTGGCCTCTAGCTCAGCCGGCACCTAGGGAAACCTACCAAACCTGTGTATTTTTTAAAACTAGACACCTAGGGGAATCCAAGATGGGGTGACTTGTGGGGCTCTGACCAGGTTCTGTTACCCAGAATCCTTGGCAAACCTCAAATTTTGGCTAAAAAAACACATTTTCCTCACATTTCGGTGACAGAAAGTTCTGGAATCTGAGAGAAGCCACAAATTTCCTTCCACCCAGCGTTCCCCCAAGTCTCCCGATAAAAATGATACCTCACTTGTTTGGGTAGGCCTAGCGCCCGCGACAGGATATACCCCAAAACACAACGTGTACACATCACAGAAAACAGAGCTGTTTTTAGCAAAGTGCCTACCTGTAGATTTTGGCCTCTAGCTCAGCCGGCAACTAGGGAAACCTACCAAACCTGTGTATTTTTTAAAACTAGACACCTAGGGGAATCCAAGATGGGGTGACTTGTGGGGCTCTGACCAGGTTCTATTACCCAGAATCCTTTGCAAACCTCAAATTTTGCCTAAAAAAAAAAAATTTCCTCACATTTCGGTGACAGAAAGTTCTGGAATCTGAGAGAAGCCACAAATTTCCTTCCACCCAGCGTTCCCCCATGTCTCCCGATAAAAATGATACCTTACTTGTGGGTAGGCCTAGCACCCGCGACAGGATATACCCCAAAACACAACGTGTACACATCACAGAAAACAGAGCTGTTTTTAGCAAAGTGCCTACCTGTAGAATTTGGCCTCTAGCTCAGCCGGCACCTAGGGAAACCTACCAAACCTGTGCATTTTTAAAAACTAGAGACCTAGGGGAATCCAAGATGGGGTGACTTGTGGGGCTCTGACCAGGTTCTGTTACCCAGAATCCTTTGCAAACCTCAAATTTTGTCTAAAAAAACTAATTTTCCTCACATTTCGGTGACAGAAAGTTCTGGGATCTGAGAGGAGCCACAAATTTCCTTCCACCCAGTGTTCCCCCATGTCTCCCAATAAAAATGATACCTCACTTGTGTGGGAAGGCCTAGCGCCCGCGACAGGAGTCGCCCCAGAACACAACATGGACACATCCCATTTTTTTAAAAGAAAACAGAGCTGTTTTTTGCAAAGTGCCTACATGTAGATTTTGGCCTCTAGCTCAGCCGGCACCTAGGGAAACCTACCAAACCTGTGTATTTTTTAAAACTAGAGACCTAGGGGAATCCAAGATGGGGTGACTTGTGCGTCTCTGACCAGGTTCTGTTACCCAGAATCCTTGGCAAACCTCAAATTTTGGCTAATAAAACGCATTTTCCTCACATTTCGGTGACAGAAAGTTCTGGAATCTGAGAGAAGCCACAAATTTCCTTCCACCCAGCGTTCCCGCAAGTCTCCCGATAAAAATGATACCTCACTTGTTTGGGTAGGCCTAGCGCCCGCGACAGGATATACCCCAAAACACAACGTGTACACATCACAGAAAACAGAGCTGTTTTTAGCAAAGTGCCTACATGTAGATTTTGGCCTCTAGCTCAGCCGGCACCTAGGGAAACCTACCAAACCTGTGTATTTTTTAAAACTAGACACCTAGGGGAATCCAAGACGGGGTGACTTGTGGGGCTCTGACCAGGTTCTGTTACCCAGAATCCTTGGCAAACCTCAAATTTTGGCTAAAAAAACACATTTTCCTCTCATTTCGGTGACAGAAAGTTCTGGAATCTGAGAGAAGCCACAAATTTCCTTCCACCCAGCGTTCCCCCAAGTCTCCCGATAAAAATGATACCTCACTTGTTTGGGTAGGCCTAGCGCCCGCGACAGGATATACCCCAAAACACAACGTGTACACATCACAGAAAACAGAGCTGTTTTTAGCAAAGTGCCTACCTGTAGATTTTGGCCTCTAGCTCAGCCGGCACCTAGGGAAACCTACCAAACCTGTGTATTTTTTAAAACTAGACACCTAGGGGAATCCAAGATGGGGTGACTTGTGGGGCTCTGACCAGGTTCTGTTACCCAGAATCCTTTGCAAACCTCAGATTTTGGCTAAAAAAACACATTTTCCTCACATTTCGGTTGCAGAAAGTTCTGGAATCTGAGAGGAGCCACAAATTTCCTTCCACCCAGCGTTCCCCCATGTCTCCCGATAAAAATGATACCTCACTTGTGTGGGTAGGCCTAGCGCCCTCGACAGGATATACCCCAAAACACAACGTGGACACATCACAGAAAACAGAGCTGTTTTTAGCAAAGTGCCTACCTGTAGACTTTGGCCTCTAGCTCAGCCGACACCTAGGGAAACCTACCAAACCTGTGCATTTTTTAAAACTAGAGACCTAGGGGAATCCAAGATGGGGTGACTTGTGGGGCTCTGACCAGGTTATGTTACCCAGAATCCTTGGCAAACCTCAAATTTTGGATAAAAAAACGCATTTTCCTCACATTTCGGTGACAGAAAGTTCTGGAATCTGAGAGAAGCCACAAATTTCCTTCCACCCAGCGTTCCCCCAAGTCTCCCGATAAAAATGATACCTCACTTGTTTGGGTAGGCCTAGCGCCCGCGACAGGATATACCCCAAAACACAACGTGTACACATCACAGAAAACAGAGCTGTTTTTAGCAAAGTGCCTACCTGTAGATTTTGGCCTCTAGCTCAGCCGGCACCTAGGGAAACCTACCAAACCTGTGCATTTTTGAAAACTAGAGACCTAGGGGAATCCAAGATGGGGTGACTTGTGGAGCTCTGACCGGGTTCTATTACCCAGAATCCTTTGCAAACCTCAGATTTTGGCTAAAAAAACACATTTTCCTCACATTTCGGAGACAGAAAGTTCTGGAATCTGAGAGGAGCCACAAATTTACTTCCACCCAGCGTTCCCCCAAGTCTCCCGATAAAAATGATACCGCACTTGTTTGGGTAGGCCTAGTGCCCGCAACAGGATATACCCCAAAACACAACGTGGTCACATCACAGAAAACAGAGCTGTTTTTAGCAAAGTGCCTACCTGTAGATTTTGGCCTCTAGCTCAGCCGGCACCTAGGGAAACCTACCAAACCTGTGTATTTTTTAAAACTAGACACCTAGGGGAATCCAAGATGGGGTGACTTGTGGGACTCTGACCATGTTCTATTACCCAGAATCCTTTGCAAACCTCAAATTTTGGCTAAAAAAACTAATTTTCCTCACATTTCGGTGACAGAAAGTTCTGGGATCTGAGAGGAGCCACAAATTTCCTTCCACCCAGTGTTCCCCCATGTCTCCCAATAAAAATGATACCTCACTTGTGTGGGAAGGCCTAGCGCCCGCGACAGGAGTCGCCCCAGAACACAACATGGACACATCCCATTTTTTTTAAAGAAAACAGAGCTGTTTTTTGCAAAGTGCCTACATGTAGATTTTGGCCTCTAGCTCAGCCGGCACCTAGGGAAACCTACCAAACCTGTGTATTTTTTAAAACTAGAGACCTAGGGGAATCCAAGATGGGGTGACTTGTGGGTCTCTGACCAGGTTCTGTTACCCAGAATCCTTGGCAAACCTCAAATTTTGGCTAAAAAAACGCATTTTCCTCACATTTCGGTGACAGAAAGTTCTGGAATCTGAGAGAAGCCACAAATTTCCTTCCACCCAGCGTTCCCGCAAGTCTCCCGATAAAAATGATACCTCACTTGTTTGGGTAGGCCTAGCGCCCGCGACAGGATATACCCCAAAACACAACGTGTACACATCACAGAAAACAGAGCTGTTTTTAGCAAAGTGCCTACCTGTAGATTTTGGCCTCTAGCTCAGCCGGCACCTAGGGAAACCTACCAAACCTGTGCATTTTTGAAAACTAGAGACCTAGGGGAATCCAAGATGGGGTGACTTGTCGAGCTCTGACCGGGTTCTATTACCCAGAATCCTTTGCAAACCTCAGATTTTGGCTAAAAAAACACATTTTCCTCACATTTCGGAGACAGAAAGTTCTGGAATCTGAGAGGAGCCACAAATTTACTTCCACCCAGCGTTCCCCCAAGTCTCCCGATAAAAATGATACCGCACTTGTTTGGGTAGGCCTAGTGCCCGCAACAGGATATACCCCAAAACACAACGTGGTCACATCACAGAAAACAGAGCTGTTTTTAGCAAAGTGCCTACCTGTAGATTTTGGCCTCTAGCTCAGCCGGCACCTAGGGAAACCTACCAAACCTGTGTATTTTTTAAAACTAGACACCTAGGGGAATCCAAGATGGGGTGACTTGTGGGACTCTGACCATGTTCTATTACCCAGAATCCTTTGCAAACCTCAAATTTTGGCTAAAAAAACTAATTTTCCTCACATTTCGGTGACAGAAAGTTCTGGGATCTGAGAGGAGCCACAAATTTCCTTCCACCCAGTGTTCCCCCATGTCTCCCAATAAAAATGATACCTCACTTGTGTGGGAAGGCCTAGCGCCCGCGACAGGAGTCGCCCCAGAACACAACATGGACACATCCCATTTTTTTTAAAGAAAACAGAGCTGTTTTTTGCAAAGTGCCTACATGTAGATTTTGGCCTCTAGCTCAGCCGGCACCTAGGGAAACCTACCAAACCTGTGTATTTTTTAAAACTAGAGACCTAGGGGAATCCAAGATGGGGTGACTTGTGGGTCTCTGACCAGGTTCTGTTACCCAGAATCCTTGGCAAACCTCAAATTTTGGCTAAAAAAACGCATTTTCCTCACATTTCGGTGACAGAAAGTTCTGGAATCTGAGAGAAGCCACAAATTTCCTTCCACCCAGCGTTCCCGCAAGTCTCCCGATAAAAATGATACCTCACTTGTTTGGGTAGGCCTAGCGCCCGCGACAGGATATACCCCAAAACACAACGTGTACACATCACAGAAAACAGAGCTGTTTTTAGCAAAGTGCCTACCTGTAGATTTTGGCCTCTAGCTCAGCCGGCACCTAGGGAAACCTACCAAACCTGTGTATTTTTTAAAACTAGACACCTAGGGGAATCCAAGATGGGGTGACTTGTGGGGCTCTGACCAGGTTCTATTACCCAGAATCCTTTGCAAACCTCAAATTTTGGCTAAAAAAACAAATTTTCCTCACATTTCGGTGACAGAAAGTTCTGGAATCTGAGAGAAGCCACAAATTTCCTTCCACCCAGCGTTCCCCCATGTCTCCCGATAAAAATGATACCTTACTTGTGGGTAGGCCTAGCACCCGCGACAGGATATACCCCAAAACACAACGTGTACACATCACAGAAAACAGAGCTGTTTTTAGCAAAGTGCCTACCTGTAGATTTTGGCCTCTAGCTCAGCCGGCACCTAGGGAAACCTACCAAACCTGTGCATTTTTAAAAACTAGAGACCTAGGGGAATCCAAGATGGGGTGACTTGTGGAGCTCTGACCAGGTTCTGTTACCCAGAATCCTTTGCAAACCTCAAATTTTGGCTAATAAAACGCATTTTCCTCACATTTCGGTGACAGAAAGTTCTGGAATCTGAGAGGAGCCAAAGATTTCCTTCCACACAGCGTTCCCCCAAGTCTCCCGATAAAAATGATACCTCACTTGTGTGGGTAGGCCTAGCGGCAGCGACAGGAGACGCCCCAAAACACAACATGGACACATCCCATTTTTTGAAAGAAAACAGAGCTTTTTTTTGCAAAGTGCCAACCTGTAGATTTTGGCCTCTAGCTCAGCCGGCACCTAGGGAAACCTACTAAACCTGTGCATTTTTGAAAACTAGACACCTAGGGGAATCCAAGATGGGGTGACTTGTGGGGCTCTGACCAGGTTCTATTACCCAGAATCCTTTGCAAACCTCAAATTTTGGCTAAAAAAACAAATTTTCCTCACATTTCGGTGACAGAAAGTTCTGGAATCTGAGAGAAGCCACAAATTTCCTTCCACCCAGCGTTCCCCTATGTCTCCTGATAAAAATGATACCTCACTTGTGTGGGTAGGCCTAGTGCCCACGACAGGATATACCCCAAAACACAACGTGTACACATCACAGAAAACAGAGCTGTTTTTAGGAAAGTGCCTACCTGTATATTTTGGCCTCTAGCACAGCCGGCACCTAGGGAAACCTACCAAACCTGTGCATTTTTGAAAACTAGAGACCTAGAGGAATCGAAGATGGGGTGACTTGTGGAGCTCTGACCAGGTTCTATTACCCAGAATCCTTTGCAAACCTCAAATTTTGGCTAAAAACACACATTTTCCTCACATTTCGGTGACAGAAAGTTCTGGAATCTGAGAGGAGCCACAAATTTCCTTCCACCCTGCGTTCCCCCAAGTCTCCCGATAAAAATGATACCTCACTTGTGTGGGTAGGCCTGGCGGCCGTGACAGGAGACGCCCCAAAACACAACGTGGACACATCCCATTTTTTGAAAGAAAACAGAGCTGTTTTTTGCAACTGCCTACCTGTAGATTTTGGCATCTAGCTCAGCCGGCACCTAGGGAAACCTACCAAACCTGTGCATTTTTGAAAACTAGAGACCTAGGGGAATCCAAGATGGCGTGACTTGTGGGGCTCTGACCAGGTTCTGTTACCCAGAATCCTTTGCAAACCTCAAATTTTGGGTAAAAAAACACATTTTCCTCACATTTCGGTGACAGAAAGTTCTGGAATCTGAGAGGAGCCACGAATTTCTTTCCACCCAGCGTTCCCCCAAGTCTCCCGATAAAAATGATACCTCACTTGTGTGGGTAGGCCTAGCGGCCGTGACAGGAGACGCCCCAAAACACAACGTGGACACATCCCATTTTTTTAAAGAAAACAGAGCTGTTTTTTGCAAAGTGCCTACCTGTAGATTTTGGCCTCTAGCTCAGCCGGCACCTAGGGAAACCTACCAAACCTGTGCATTTTTGAAAACTAGAGACCTAAGGGAATCCAAGATGGCGTGACTTGTGGGGCTCTGACCAGGTTCTGTTACCCAGAATCCTTTGCAAACCTCAGATTTTGGCTAAAAAAACACATTTTCCTCACATTTCGGTTGCAGAAAGTTCTGGAATCTGAGAGGAGCCACAAATTTCCTTCCACCCAGCGTTCCCCCATGTCTCCCGATAAAAATGATACCTCACTTGTGTGGGTAGGCCTAGCGCCCTCGACAGGATATACCCCAAAACACAACGTGGACACATCACAGAAAACAGAGCTGTTTTTAGCAAAGTGCCTACCTGTAGATTTTGGCCTCTAGCTCAGCCGACACCTAGGGAAACCTACCAAACCTGTGCATTTTTGAAAACTAGAGACCTAGGGGAATCCAAGATGGGGTGACTTGTGGGGCTCTGACCAGGTTATGTTACCCAGAATCCTTGGCAAACCTCAAATTTTGGCTAAAAAAACGCATTTTCCTCACATTTCGGTGACAGAAAGTTCTGGAATCTGACAGAAGCCACAAATTTCCTTCCACCCAGCGTTCCCCCAAGTCTCCCGATAAAAATGATACCTCACTTGTTTGGGTAGGCCTAGCGCCCGCGACAGGATATACCCCAAAACACAACGTGGACACATCACAGAAAACAGAGCTGTTTTTAGCAAAGTGCCTACATGTAGATTTTGGCCTCTAGCTCAGCCGGCACCTAGGGAAACCTACCAAACCTGTGTATTTTTTAAAACTAGACACCTAGGGGAATCCAAGATGGGGTGACTTGTGGGGCTCTGACCAGGTTCTGTTACCCAGAATCCTTGGCAAACCTCAAATTTTGGCTAAAAAAACACATTTTCCTCACATTTCGGTGACAGAAAGTTCTGGAATCTGAGAGAAGCCACAAATTTCCTTCCACCCAGCGTTCCCCCAAGTCTCCCGATAAAAATGATACCTCACTTGTTTGGGTAGGCCTAGCGCCCGCGACAGGATATACCCCAAAACACAACGTGTACACATCACAGAAAACAGAGCTGTTTTTAGCAAAGTGCCTACCTGTAGATTTTGGCCTCTAGCTCAGCCGGCAACTAGGGAAACCTACCAAACCTGTGTATTTTTTAAAACTAGACACCTAGGGGAATCCAAGATGGGGTGACTTGTGGGGCTCTGACCAGGTTCTATTACCCAGAATCCTTTGCAAACCTCAAATTTTGCCTAAAAAAAAAAAATTTCCTCACATTTCGGTGACAGAAAGTTCTGGAATCTGAGAGAAGCCACAAATTTCCTTCCACCCAGCGTTCCCCCATGTCTCCCGATAAAAATGATACCTTACTTGTGGGTAGGCCTAGCACCCGCGACAGGATATACCCCAAAACACAACGTGTACACATCACAGAAAACAGAGCTGTTTTTAGCAAAGTGCCTACCTGTAGAATTTGGCCTCTAGCTCAGCCGGCACCTAGGGAAACCTACCAAACCTGTGCATTTTTAAAAACTAGAGACCTAGGGGAATCCAAGATGGGGTGACTTGTGGGGCTCTGACCAGGTTCTGTTACCCAGAATCCTTTGCAAACCTCAAATTTTGGCTAATAAAACGCATTTTCCTCACATTTCGGTGACAGAAACTTCTGGAATCTGGGAGGAGCCAAAGATTTCCTTCCACACAGCGTTCCCCCAAGTCTCCCGATAAAAATGATACCTCACTTGTGTGGGTAGGCCTAGCGGCAGCGACAGGAGACGCCCCAATGCACAACATGGACACATCCCATTTTTTGAAAGAAAACAGAGCTTTTTTTTGCAAAGTGCCTACCTGTAGATTTTGGCCTCTAGCTCAGCCGGCACCTAGGGAAACCTACTAAACCTGTGCATTTTTTAAAACTAGACACCTAGGGGAATCCAAGATGGGGTGACTTGTGGGGCTCTGACCAGGTTCTATCACCCAGAATCCTTTGCAAACCTCAAATTTTGGCTAAAAAAACACATTTTCCTCACATTTCGGTGACAGAAAGTTCTGGAATCTGAGAGAAGCCACAAATTTCCTTCCACCCAGCGTTCCCCTATGTCTCCCGATAAAAATGATACCTCACTTGTGTGGGTAGGCCTAGTGCCCACGACAGGATATACCCCAAAACACAACGTGTACACATCACAGAAAACAGAGCTGTTTTTAGGAAAGTGCCTACCTGTAGATTTTGGCCTCTAGCACAGCCGGCACCTAGGGAAACCTACCAAACCTGTGCATTTTTAAAAACTAGAGACCTAGGGGAATCCAAGATGGGGTGACTTGTGGGGCTCTGACCAGGTTCTGTTACCCAGAATCCTTTGCAAACCTCAAATTTTGGCTAATAAAACGCATTTTCCTCACATTTCGGTGACAGAAAGTTCTGGAATCTGAGAGGAGCCAAAGATTTCCTTCCACACAGCGTTCCCCCAAGTCTCCCGATAAAAATGATACCTCACTTGTGTGGGTAGTCCTAGTGGCAGCGACAGGAGATGCCCCAAAACACAACATGGACACATCCCATTTTTTGAAAGAAAACAGAGCTGTTTTTTGCAAAGTGCCTACCTGTAGATTTTGGCCTCTAGCTCAGCCGGCACCTAGGGAAACCTACTAAACCTGTCCATTTTTTAAAACTAGAGACCTAGGGGAGTTCAAGATGGGGTGACTTGTGGAGCTCTGACCAGGTTCTGTTACCCAGAATCCTTTGCAAACCTCAAATTTTGGCTAATAAAACGCATTTTCCTCACATTTCGGTGACAGAAAGTTCTGGAATCTGAGAGGAGCCAAAGATTTCCTTCCACACAGCGTTCCCCCAAGTCTCCCGATAAAAATGATACCTCACTTGTGTGGGTAGGCCTAGCGGCAGCGACAGGAGACGCCCCAAAACACAACATGGACACATCCCATTTTTTTAAAGAAAACAGAGCTTTTTTTTGCAAAGTGCCAACCTGTAGATTTTGGCCTCTAGCTCAGCCGGCACCTAGGGAAACCTACTAAACCTGTGCATTTTTGAAAACTAGAGACCTAAGGGAATCCAAGATGGCGTGACTTGTGGGGCTCTGACCAGGTTCTGTTACCCAGAATCCTTTGCAAACCTCAGATTTTGGCTAAAAAAACACATTTTCCTCACATTTCGGTTGCAGAAAGTTCTGGAATCTGAGAGGAGCCACAAATTTCCTTCCACCCAGCGTTCCCCCATGTCTCCCGATAAAAATGATACCTCACTTGTGTGGGTAGGCCTAGCGCCCTCGACAGGATATACCCCAAAACACAACGTGGACACATCACAGAAAACAGCTGTTTTTAGCAAAGTGCCTACCTGTAGATTTTGGCCTCTAGCTCAGCCGACACCTAGGGAAACCTACCAAACCTGTGCATTTTTGAAAACTAGAGACCTAGGGGAATCCAAGATGGGGTGACTTGTGGGGCTCTGACCAAGTTCTGTTACCCAGAATCCTTTGCAAACCTCAGATTTTGGCTAAAAAAAATCAAATTTTCCTCACATTTCGGTTGCAGAAAGTTCTGGAATCTGAGAGGAGCCACAAATTTCCTTCCACCCAGCGTTCCCCCATGTCTCCCGATAAAAATGATACCTCACTTGTGTGGGTAGGCCTAGCGCCCTCGACAGGATATACCCCAAAACACAACGTGGACACATCACAGAAAACAGAGCTGTTTTTAGCAAAGTGCCTACCTGTAGATTTTGGCCTCTAGCTCAGCCGGCACCTAGGGAAACCTACTAAACCTGTCCATTTTTTAAAACTAGAGACCTAGGGGAGTTCAAGATAGGGTGACTTGTGGAGCTCTGACCAGGTTCTGTTACCCAGAATCCTTTGCAAACCTCAAATTTTGGCTAATAAAACGCATTTTCCTCACATTTCGGTGACAGAAAGTTCTGGAATCTGAGAGGAGCCAAAGATTTCCTTCCACACAGCGTTCCCCCAAGTCTCCCGATAAAAATGATACCTCACTTGTGTGGGTAGGCCTAGCGGCAGCGACATGTAACGCCCCAAAACACAACATGGACACATCCCATTTTTTGAATGAAAACAGAGCTTTTTTTTGCAAAGTGCCAACCTGTAGATTTTGGCCTCTAGCTCAGCCGGCACCTAGGGAAACTTACTAAACCTGTGCATTTTTGAAAACTAGACACCTAGGGGAATCCAAGATGGGGTGACTTGTGGGGCTCTGACCAGCTTCTATTACCCAGAATCCTATGCAAACCTCAAATTTTGGCTAAAAAAACAAATTTTCCTCATATTTCGGTGACAGAAAGTTCTGGAATCTGAGAGAAGCCACAAATTTCCTTCCACCCAGCGTTCCCCTATGTCTCCCGATAAAAATGATACCTCACTTGTGTGGGTAGGCCTAGTGCCCACGACAGGATATACCCCAAAACACAACGTGTACACATCACAGAAAACAGAGCTGTTTTTAGGAAAGTGCCTACCTGTATATTTTGGACTCTAGCATAGCCGGCACCTAGGGAAACCTACCAAACCTGTGCATTTTTGAAAACTAGAGACCTAGAGGAATCGAAGATGGTGTGACTTGTGGAGCTCTGACCAGGTTCTATTACCCAGAATCCTTTGCAAACCTCAAATTTTGGCTAAAAACACACATTTTCCTCACATTTCGGTGACAGAAAGTTCTGGAATCTGAGAGGAGCCACAAATTTCCTTCCACCCTGCGTTCCCCCAAGTCTCCCGATAAAAATTATACCTCACTTGTGTGGGTAGGCCTGGCGGCCGTGACAGGAGACGCCCCAAAACACAACGTGGACACATCCCATTTTTTTAAAGAAAACAGAGCTGTTTTTTGCAAAGTGCCTACCTGTAGATTTTGGCATCTAGCTCAGCCGGCACCTAGGGAAACCTACCAAACCTGTGCATTTTTGAAAACTAGAGACCTAGGGGAATCCAAGATGGCGTGACTTGTGGGGCTCTGACCAGGTTCTGTTACCCAGAATCCTTTGCAAACCTCAAATTTTGGATAAAAAAACACATTTTCCTCACATTTCGGTGACAGAAAGTTCTGGAATCTGAGAGGAGCCACAAATTTCCTTCCACCCAGCGTTCCCCCAAGTCTCCCGATAAAAATGATACCTCACTTGTGTGGGTAGGCCTAGCGGCCGTGACAGGAGACGCCCCAAAACACAACGTGGACACATCCCATTTTTTGAAAGAAAACAGAGCTGTTTTTTGCAAAGTGCCTACCTGTAGATTTTGGCCTCTAGCTCAGCCGGCACCTAGGGAAACCTACCAAACCTGTGCATTTTTTAAAACTAGAGACCTAAGGGAATCCAAGATGGCGTGACTTGTGGGGCTCTGACCAGGTTCTGTTACCCAGAATCCTTTGCAAACCTCAGATTTTGGCTAAAAAAACACATTTTCCTCACATTTCGGTTGCAGAAAGTTCTGGAATCTGAGAGAAGCCACAAATTTCCTTCCACCCAGCGTTCCCCCATGTCTCCCGATAAAAATGATACCTTACTTGTGGGTAGGCCTAGCACCCGCGACAGGATAAACCCCAAAACACAACGTGTACACATCACAGAAAACAGAGCTGTTTTTAGCAAAGTGCCTACCTGTAGATTTTGGCCTCTAGCTCAGCCGGCACCTAGGGAAACCTACCAAACCTGTGCATTTTTAAAAACTAGAGACCTAGGGGAATCCAAGATGGGTTGACTTGTGGGGCTCTGACCAGGTTCTGTTACCCAGAATCCTTTGCAAACCTCAAATTTTGGCTAATAAAACGCATTTTCCTCACATTTCGGTGACAGAAAGTTCTGGAATCTGGGAGGAGCCAAAGATTTCCTTCCACACAGCGTTCCCCCAAGTCTCCCGATAAAAATGATACCTCACTTGTGTGGGTAGGCCTAGCGGCAGCGACAGGAGACGCCCCAAAACACAACATGGACACATCCTATTTTTTGAAAGAAAACAGAGCTTTTTTTTGCAAAGTGCCTACCTGTAGATTTTGGCCTCTAGCTCAGCCGGCACCTAGGGAAACCTACTAAACCTGTGCATTTTTGAAAACTAGACACCTAGGGGAATCCAAGATGGGGTGACTTGTGGGGCTCTGACCAGGTTCTATCAACCAGAATCCTTTGCAAACCTCAAATTTTGGCTAAAAAAACACATTTTCCTCACATTTCGGTGACAGAAAGTTCTGGAATCTGAGAGGAGCCACGAATTTCTTTCCACCCAGCGTTCCCCCAAGTCTCCCGATAAAAATGATACCTCACTTGTGTGGGTAGGCCTAGCGGCCGTGACAGGAGACGCCCCAAAACACAACGTGGACACATCCCATTTTTTTAAAGAAAACAGAGCTGTTTTTTGCAAAGTGCCTACCTGTAGATTTTGGCCTCTAGCTCAGCCGGCACCTAGGGAAACCTACCAAACCTGTGCATTTTTGAAAACTAGAGACCTAAGGGAATCCAAGATGGCGTGACTTGTGGGGCTCTGACCAGGTTCTGTTACCCAGAATCCTTTGCAAACCTCAGATTTTGGCTAAAAAAACACATTTTCCTCACATTTCGGTTGCAGAAAGTTCTGGAATCTGAGAGGAGCCACAAATTTCCTTCCACCCAGCGTTCCCCCATGTCTCCCGATAAAAATGATACCTCACTTGTGTGGGTAGGCCTAGCGCCCTCGACAGGATATACCCCAAAACACAACGTGGACACATCACAGAAAACAGAGCTGTTTTTAGCAAAGTGCCTACCTGTAGATTTTGGCCTCTAGCTCAGCCGACACCTAGGGAAACCTACCAAACCTGTGCATTTTTGAAAACTAGAGACCTAGGGGAATCCAAGATGGGGTGACTTGTGGGGCTCTGACCAGGTTATGTTACCCAGAATCCTTGGCAAACCTCAAATTTTGGCTAAAAAAACGCATTTTCCTCACATTTCGGTGACAGAAAGTTCTGGAATCTGACAGAAGCCACAAATTTCCTTCCACCCAGCGTTCCCCCAAGTCTCCCGATAAAAATGATACCTCACTTGTTTGGGTAGGCCTAGCGCCCGCGACAGGATATACCCCAAAACACAACGTGGACACATCACAGAAAACAGAGCTGTTTTTAGCAAAGTGCCTACATGTAGATTTTGGCCTCTAGCTCAGCCGGCACCTAGGGAAACCTACCAAACCTGTGTATTTTTTAAAACTAGACACCTAGGGGAATCCAAGATGGGGTGACTTGTGGGGCTCTGACCAGGTTCTGTTACCCAGAATCCTTGGCAAACCTCAAATTTTGGCTAAAAAAACACATTTTCCTCACATTTCGGTGACAGAAAGTTCTGGAATCTGAGAGAAGCCACAAATTTCCTTCCACCCAGCGTTCCCCCAAGTCTCCCGATAAAAATGATACCTCACTTGTTTGGGTAGGCCTAGCGCCCGCGACAGGATATACCCCAAAACACAACGTGTACACATCACAGAAAACAGAGCTGTTTTTAGCAAAGTGCCTACCTGTAGATTTTGGCCTCTAGCTCAGCCGGCAACTAGGGAAACCTACCAAACCTGTGTATTTTTTAAAACTAGACACCTAGGGGAATCCAAGATGGGGTGACTTGTGGGGCTCTGACCAGGTTCTATTACCCAGAATCCTTTGCAAACCTCAAATTTTGCCTAAAAAAAAAAAATTTCCTCACATTTCGGTGACAGAAAGTTCTGGAATCTGAGAGAAGCCACAAATTTCCTTCCACCCAGCGTTCCCCCATGTCTCCCGATAAAAATGATACCTTATTTGTGGGTAGGCCTAGCACCCGCGACAGGATATACCCCAAAACACAACGTGTACACATCACAGAAAACAGAGCTGTTTTTAGCAAAGTGCCTACCTGTAGAATTTGGCCTCTAGCTCAGCCGGCACCTAGGGAAACCTACCAAACCTGTGCATTTTTAAAAACTAGAGACCTAGGGGAATCCAAGATGGGGTGACTTGTGGGGCTCTGACCAGGTTCTGTTACCCAGAATCCTTTGCAAACCTCAAATTTTGGCTAATAAAACGCATTTTCCTCACATTTCGGTGACAGAAACTTCTGGAATCTGGGAGGAGCCAAAGATTTCCTTCCACACAGCGTTCCCCCAAGTCTCCCGATAAAAATGATACCTCACTTGTGTGGGTAGGCCTAGTGCCCACGACAGGATATACCCCAAAACACAACGTGTACACATCACAGAAAACAGAGCTGTTTTTAGGAAAGTGCCTACCTGTAGATTTTGGCCTCTAGCACAGCCGGCACCTAGGGAAACCTACCAAACCTGTGCATTTTTAAAAACTAGAGACCTAGGGGAGTTCAAGATGGGGTGACTTGTGGAGCTCTGACCAGGTTCTGTTACCCAGAATCCTTTGCAAACCTCAAATTTTGGCTAATAAAACGCATTTTCCTCACATTTCGGTGACAGAAAGTTCTGGAATCTGAGAGGAGCCAAAGATTTCCTTCCACACAGCGTTCCCCCAAGTCTCCCGATAAAAATGATACCTCACTTGTGTGGGTAGGCCTAGCGGCAGCGACAGGAGACGCCCCAAAACACAACATGGACACATCCCATTTTTTTAAAGAAAACAGAGCTTTTTTTTGCAAAGTGCCAACCTGTAGATTTTGGCCTCTAGCTCAGCCGGCACCTAGGGAAACCTACTAAACCTGTGCATTTTTGAAAACTAGAGACCCAAGGGAATCCAAGATGGCGTGACTTGTGGGGCTCTGACCAGGTTCTGTTACCCAGAATCCTTTGCAAACCTCAGATTTTGGCTAAAAAGACACATTTTCCTCACATTTCGGTTGCAGAAAGTTCTGGAATCTGAGAGGAGCCACAAATTTCCTTCCACCCAGCGTTCCCCCATGTCTCCCGATAAAAATGATACCTCACTTGTGTGGGTAGGCCTAGCGCCCTCGACAGGATATACCCCAAAACACAACGTGGACACATCACAGAAAACAGAGCTGTTTTTAGCAAAGTGCCTACCTGTAGATTTTGGCCTCTAGCTCAGCCGACACCTAGGGAAACCTACCAAACCTGTGCATTTTTGAAAACTAGAGACCAGGGGAATCCAAGATGGGGTGACTTGTGGGGCTCTGACCAGGTTATGTTACCCAGAATCCTTGGCAAACCTCAAATTTTGGATAAAAAAAACGCATTTTCCTCACATTTCGGTGACAGAAAGTTCTGGAATCTGAGAGAAGCCACAAATTTCCTTCCACCCAGCGTTCCCCCAAGTCTCCCGATAAAAATGATACCTCACTTGTTTGGGTAGGCCTAGCGCCCGCAACAGGATATACCCCAAAACACAACGTGGACACATCACAGAAAACAGAGCTGTTTTTAGCAAAGTGCCTACATGTAGATTTTGGCCTCTAGCTCAGCCGGCACCTAGGGAAACCTACCAAACCTGTGTATTTTTTAAAACTAGACACCTAGGGGAATCCAAGATGGGGTGACTTGTGGGGCTCTGACCAGGTTCTGTTACTCAGAATCCTTGGCAAACCTCAAATTTTGGCTAAAAAAACGCATTTTCCTCACATTTCGGTGACAGAAAGTTCTGGAATCTGAGAGAAGCCACAAATTTCCTTCCACCCAGCGTTCCCCCAAGTCTCCCGATAAAAATGATACCTCACTTGTTTGGGTAGGCCTAGCGCCCGCGACAGGATATACCCCAAAACACAACGTGTACACATCACAGAAAACAGAGCTGTTTTTAGCAAAGTGCCTACCTGTAGATTTTGGCCTCTAGCTCAGCCGGCACCTAGGGAAACCTACCAAACCTGTGTATTTTTTAAAACTAGACACCTAGGGGAATCCAAGATGGGGTGACTTGTGGGGCTCTGACCAGGTTCTATTACCCAGAATCCTTTGCAAACCTCAAATTTTGCCTAAAAAAACAAATTTTCCTCACATTTCGGTGACAGAAAGTTCTGGAATCTGAGAGAAGCCACAAATTTCCTTCCACCCAGCGTTCCCCCATGTCTCCCGATAAAAATGATACCTCACTTGTGTGGGTAGGCCTAGCGCCCTCGACAGGATATACCCCAAAACACAACGTGGACACATCACAGAAAACAGAGCTGTTTTTAGCAAAGTGCCTACCTGTAGATTTTGGCCTCTAGCTCAGCCGGCACCTACGGAAACCTACCAAACCTGTGCATTTTTAAAAACTAGAGACCTAGGGGAATCCAAGATGGCGTGACTTGTGGGGCTCTGACCAGGTTCTGTTACCCAGAATCATTTGCAAACCTCAAATTTTGGCTAATAAAACGCATTTTCCTCACATTTCGGTGACAGAAAGTTCTGGAATCTGGGAGGAGCCAAAGATTTCCTTCCACACAGCATTCCCCCAAGTCTCCCGATAAAAATGATACCTCACTTGTGTGGGTAGGCCTAGCGGCAGCGACAGGAGACGCCCCAAAACACAACATGGACACATCCCATTTTTTTAAAGAAAACAGAGCTTTTTTTTGCAAAGTGCCTACCTGTAGATTTTGGCCTCTAGCTCAGCCGGCACCTAGGGAAACCTACTAAACCTGTGCAGTTTTGAAAACTAGACACCTAGGGGAATCCAAGATGGGGTGACTTGTGGGGCTCTGACCAGGTTCTATCACCCAGAATCCTTTGCAAACCTAAAATTTTGGCTAAAAAAACAAATTTTCCTCACATTTCGGAGACAGAAAGTTCTGGAATCTGAGAGAAGCCACAAATTTCCTTCCACCCAGCGTTCCCCTATGTCTCCCGATAAAAATGATACCTCACTTGTGTGGGTAGGCCTAGTGCCCACGACAGGATATACCCCAAAACACAACGTGTACACATCACAGAAAACAGAGCTGTTTTTAGGAAAGTGCCTACCTGTAGATTTTGGCCTCTAGCACAGCCGGCACCTAGGGAAACCTACCAATCCTGTGCATTTTTAAAAACTAGAGACCTAGGGGAATCCAAGATGGGGTGACTTGTGGGGCTCTGACCAGGTTCTGTTACCCAGAATCCTTTGCAAACCTCAAATTTTGGCTAATAAAACGCATTTTCCTCACATTTCGGCGACAGAAAGTTCTGGAATCTGAGAGGAGCCAAAGATTTCCTTCCACACAGCGTTCCCCCAAGTCTCCCGATAAAAATGATACCTCACTTGTGTGGGTAGTCCTAGTGGCAGCGACAGGAGATGCCCCAAAACACAACATGGACACATCCCATTTTTTGAAAGAAAACAGAGCTGTTTTTTGCAAAGTGCCTACCTGTAGATTTTGGCCTCTAGCTCAGCCGGCACCTAGGGAAACCTACTAAACCTGTCCATTTTTTAAAACTAGAGACCTAGGGGAGTTCAAGATGGGGTGACTTGTGGGGCTCTGACCAGGTTCTATTACCCAGAATCCTTTGCAAATCTCACATTTTGGCAAAAAAAAACACATTTTCCTCACATTTCGGTGACAGAAAGTTCTGGAATCTGAGAGTAGCCACAAATTTCCTTCCACCCAGCGTTCTCCCAAGTCTCCCGATAAAAATGATACTGCACTTGTTTGGGTAGGCCTAGCGCCCGCAACAGGATATACCCCAAAACACAACGTGGACACATCACAGAAAACAGAGCTGTTTTTAGCAAAGTGCCTACCTGTAGATTTTGGCCTCTAGCTCAGCCGGCACCTAGGGAAACCTACTAAACCTGTGCATTTTTGAAAACTAGACACCTAGGGGAATCCAAGATGGGGTGACTTGTGGGGATCTGACCAGGTTCTGTTACCCAGAATCCTTTGCAAACCTCAAATTTTGGCTAATAAAACGCATTTTCCTCACATTTCGGTGACAGAAAGTTCTGGAATCTGAGAGGAGCCAAAGATTTCCTTCCACACAGCGTTCCCCCAAGTCTCCCGATAAAAATGATACCTCACTTGTGTGGGTAGGCCTAGCGGCAGCGACAGGAGACGCCCCAAAACACAACATGGACACATCCCATTTTTTTAAAGAAAACAGAGCTTTTTTTTGCAAAGTGCCAACCTGTAGATTTTGGCCTCTAGCTCAGCCGGCACCTAGGGAAACCTACTAAACCTGTGCATTTTTGAAAACTAGAGACCCAAGGGAATCCAAGATGGCGTGACTTGTGGGGCTCTGACCAGGTTCTGTTACCCAGAATCCTTTGCAAACCTCAGATTTTGGCTAAAAAGACACATTTTCCTCACATTTCGGTTGCAGAAAGTTCTGGAATCTGAGAGGAGCCACAAATTTCCTTCCACCCAGCGTTCCCCCATGTCTCCCGATAAAAATGATACCTCACTTGTGTGGGTAGGCCTAGCGCCCTCGACAGGATATACCCCAAAACACAACGTGGACACATCACAGAAAACAGAGCTGTTTTTAGCAAAGTGCCTACCTGTAGATTTTGGCCTCTAGCTCAGCCGACACCTAGGGAAACCTACCAAACCTGTGCATTTTTGAAAACTAGAGACCAGGGGAATCCAAGATGGGGTGACTTGTGGGGCTCTGACCAGGTTATGTTACCCAGAATCCTTGGCAAACCTCAAATTTTGGATAAAAAAACGCATTTTCCTCACATTTCGGTGACAGAAAGTTCTGGAATCTGAGAGAAGCCACAAATTTCCTTCCACCCAGCGTTCCCCCAAGTCTCCCGATAAAAATGATACCTCACTTGTTTGGGTAGGCCTAGCGCCCGCAACAGGATATACCCCAAAACACAACGTGGACACATCACAGAAAACAGAGCTGTTTTTAGCAAAGTGCCTACATGTAGATTTTGGCCTCTAGCTCAGCCGGCACCTAGGGAAACCTACCAAACCTGTGTATTTTTTAAAACTAGACACCTAGGGGAATCCAAGATGGGGTGACTTGTGGGGCTCTGACCAGGTTCTGTTACTCAGAATCCTTGGCAAACCTCAAATTTTGGCTAAAAAAACGCATTTTCCTCACATTTCGGTGACAGAAAGTTCTGGAATCTGAGAGAAGCCACAAATTTCCTTCCACCCAGCGTTCCCCCAAGTCTCCCGATAAAAATGATACCTCACTTGTTTGGGTAGGCCTAGCGCCCGCGACAGGATATACCCCAAAACACAACGTGTACACATCACAGAAAACAGAGCTGTTTTTAGCAAAGTGCCTACCTGTAGATTTTGGCCTCTAGCTCAGCCGGCACCTAGGGAAACCTACCAAACCTGTGTATTTTTTAAAACTAGACACCTAGGGGAATCCAAGATGGGGTGACTTGTGGGGCTCTGACCAGGTTCTATTACCCAGAATCCTTTGCAAACCTCAAATTTTGCCTAAAAAAACAAATTTTCCTCACATTTCGGTGACAGAAAGTTCTGGAATCTGAGAGAAGCCACAAATTTCCTTCCACCCAGCGTTCCCCCATGTCTCCCGATAAAAATGATACCTCACTTGTGTGGGTAGGCCTAGCGCCCTCGACAGGATATACCCCAAAACACAACGTGGACACATCACAGAAAACAGAGCTGTTTTTAGCAAAGTGCCTACCTGTAGATTTTGGCCTCTAGCTCAGCCGGCACCTACGGAAACCTACCAAACCTGTGCATTTTTAAAAACTAGAGACCTAGGGGAATCCAAGATGGCGTGACTTGTGGGGCTCTGACCAGGTTCTGTTACCCAGAATCATTTGCAAACCTCAAATTTTGGCTAATAAAACGCATTTTCCTCACATTTCGGTGACAGAAAGTTCTGGAATCTGGGAGGAGCCAAAGATTTCCTTCCACACAGCATTCCCCCAAGTCTCCCGATAAAAATGATACCTCACTTGTGTGGGTAGGCCTAGCGGCAGCGACAGGAGACGCCCCAAAACACAACATGGACACATCCCATTTTTTTAAAGAAAACAGAGCTTTTTTTTGCAAAGTGCCTACCTGTAGATTTTGGCCTCTAGCTCAGCCGGCACCTAGGGAAACCTACTAAACCTGTGCAGTTTTGAAAACTAGACACCTAGGGGAATCCAAGATGGGGTGACTTGTGGGGCTCTGACCAGGTTCTATCACCCAGAATCCTTTGCAAACCTAAAATTTTGGCTAAAAAAACAAATTTTCCTCACATTTCGGAGACAGAAAGTTCTGGAATCTGAGAGAAGCCACAAATTTCCTTCCACCCAGCGTTCCCCTATGTCTCCCGATAAAAATGATACCTCACTTGTGTGGGTAGGCCTAGTGCCCACGACAGGATATACCCCAAAACACAACGTGTACACATCACAGAAAACAGAGCTGTTTTTAGGAAAGTGCCTACCTGTAGATTTTGGCCTCTAGCACAGCCGGCACCTAGGGAAACCTACCAATCCTGTGCATTTTTAAAAACTAGAGACCTAGGGGAATCCAAGATGGGGTGACTTGTGGGGCTCTGACCAGGTTCTGTTACCCAGAATCCTTTGCAAACCTCAAATTTTGGCTAATAAAACGCATTTTCCTCACATTTCGGCGACAGAAAGTTCTGGAATCTGAGAGGAGCCAAAGATTTCCTTCCACACAGCGTTCCCCCAAGTCTCCCGATAAAAATGATACCTCACTTGTGTGGGTAGTCCTAGTGGCAGCGACAGGAGATGCCCCAAAACACAACATGGACACATCCCATTTTTTGAAAGAAAACAGAGCTGTTTTTTGCAAAGTGCCTACCTGTAGATTTTGGCCTCTAGCTCAGCCGGCACCTAGGGAAACCTACTAAACCTGTCCATTTTTTAAAACTAGAGACCTAGGGGAGTTCAAGATGGGGTGACTTGTGGGGCTCTGACCAGGTTCTATTACCCAGAATCCTTTGCAAATCTCACATTTTGGCAAAAAAAACACATTTTCCTCACATTTCGGTGACAGAAAGTTCTGGAATCTGAGAGTAGCCACAAATTTCCTTCCACCCAGCGTTCTCCCAAGTCTCCCGATAAAAATGATACTGCACTTGTTTGGGTAGGCCTAGCGCCCGCAACAGGATATACCCCAAAACACAACGTGGACACATCACAGAAAACAGAGCTGTTTTTAGCAAAGTGCCTACCTGTAGATTTTGGCCTCTAGCTCAGCCGGCACCTAGGGAAACCTACTAAACCTGTGCATTTTTGAAAACTAGACACCTAGGGGAATCCAAGATGGGGTGACTTGTGGGGATCTGACCAGGTTCTATTACCCAGAATCCTTTGCAAACCTCAAATTTTGGCTAAAAAAACAAATTTTCCTCACATTTCGGTGACAGAAAGTTCTGGAATCTGAGAGAAGCCACAAATTTCCTTCCACCCAGCGTTCCCCTATGTCTCCCGATAAAAATGATACCTCACTTGTGTGGGTAGGCCTAGTGCCCACGACAGGATATACCCCAAAACACAACGTGTACACATCACAAAAAACAGAGCTGTTTTTAGGAAAGTGCCTACCTGTAGATTTTGGCCTCTAGCACAGCCGGCACCTAGGGAAACCTACCAAACCTGTGCATTTTTAAAAACTAGAGACCTAGGGGAATCCAAGATGGGGTGACTTGTGGGGCTCTGACCAGGTTCTGTTACCCAGAATCATTTGCAAACCTCAAATTTTGGCTAATAAAACGCATTTTCCTCACATTTCGGTGACAGAAAGTTCTGGAATCTGAGAGGAGCCAAAGATTTCCTTCCACACAGCGTTCCCCCAAGTCTCCCGATAAAAATGATACCTCACTTGTGTGGGTAGTCCTAGTGGCAGCGACAGGAGATGCCCCAAAACACTACATGGACACATCCCATTTTTTTAAAGAAAACAGAGCTGTTTTTTGCAAAGTGCCTACCTGTAGATTTTGGCCTCTAGCTCAGCCGGCACCTAGGGAAACCTACTAAACCTGTCCATTTTTTAAAACTAGAGACCTAGGGGAGTTCAAGATGGGGTGACTTGTGGGGCTCTGACCAGGTTCTATTACCCAGAATCCTTTGCAAACCTCACATTTTGGCTAAAAAAATGCATTTTCCTCACATTTCGGTGACAGAAAGTTCTGGAATCTGAGAGGAGCCACAAATTTCTTTCCACCCAGCGTTCCTCCAAGTCTCCCGATAAAAATGATACCTCACTTGTTTGGGTAGGCATAGCGCCCGCGACAGGATATACCCCAAAACACAACGAGGACACATCACAGAAAACAGAGCTCTTTTCAGCAAAATGCCTACCTGTAGATTTTGGCCTCTAGCTCAGCAGGCACCTAGGGAAACCTACCAAACCTGTGCATTTTTGAAAACTAGAGACCTAGGGGAATCCAAGATGGGGTGACTTGTGGGGCTCTGACAGGTTCTGTTACCCAGAATCCTTAGCAAACCTCAGATTTTGGCAAAAAAAACACATTTTCCTCACATTTTGGTGACAGAAAGTTCTGGAATCTGAGAGGAGCCACAAATTTCCTTCCACCCAGCGTTCTCCCAAGTCTCCCGATAAAAATGATACTGCACTTGTTTGGGTAGGCCTAGCGCCCGCAACAGGATATACCCCAAAACACAACGTGGACACATCACAGAAAACAGAGCTGTTTTTAGCAAAGTGCCTACCTGTAGATTTTGGCCTCTAGCTCAGCCGGCACCTAGGGAAACCTACCAAACCTGTGTATTTTTTAAAACTAGACACCTAGGGGAATCCAAGATGGGGTGACTTGTGGGGCTCTGAACATGTTCTATTACCCAGAATCCTTTGCAAACCTCAAATTTTGGCTAAAAAAACTCATTTTCCTCACATTTCGGTGACAGAAAGTTCTGGAATCTGAGAGGAGCCACAAATTTCCTTCCACCCAGCGTTCCCCCATGTCTCCCGATAAAAATGATACCTCACTTGTGTGGGAAGGCCTAGCGCCCGCGACAGGAGTCGCCCCAGAACACAACATGGACACATCCCAATTTTTGAAAGAAAACAGAGCTGTTTTTTGCAAAGTGCCTACATGTAGATTTTGGCCTCTATCTCAGCCGGCACCTAGGGAAACCTACTAAACCTGTGCATTTTTTAAAACTAGAGACCTAGCTGAATCCAAGATGGGGTGACTTGTGGGGCTCTGACCAGGTTCTATTACCCAGAATCCTTTGCAAACCTCACATTTTGGCTAAAAAAATGCATTTTCCTCACATTTCGGTGACAGAAAGTTCTGGAATCTGAGAGGAGCCACAAATTTCCTTCCACCCAGCGTTCCACCAAGTCTCCCGATAAAAATGATACCTCACTTGTTTGGGTAGGCCTAGCGCCCGCGACAGGATATACCCCAAAACACAACGAGGACACATCACAGAAAACAGAGCTGTTTTTAGCAAAGTGCCTACCTGTAGATTTTGGCCTCTAGCTCAGCCGGCACCTAGGGAAACCTACCAAACCTGTGCATTTTTGAAAACTAGAAACCTAGGGGAATCCAAGATGGGGTGACTTGTGGGGCTCTGACCAGGTTCTGTTACCCAGAATCCTTTGCAAACCTCGGATTTTGGCTAAAAAAACAAATTTTCCTCACATTTCGGTGACAGAAAGTTCTGGAAACTGAGAGGAGCCACAAATTTCCTTCCACCCAGCGTTCCCCCAAGTCTCCCGATAAAAATGATACCTCACTTGTGTGGGTAGGCCTAGCGGCCGCGACACTAAATACCCCAGATCACAACGTGGACACATCCCATATTTTGAAAGAAAACAGAGCTTTTTTTTGCAAAGTGCCTACCTGTAGATTTTGGCCTCTAGCTCAGCCGGCACCTAGGGAAACATACCAAGCCTGTGCATTTTTAAAAACTAGAGACCAGGGGAATCCAAGATCGGGTGACTTGTGGGGCTCTGACCAGGTTCTATTACCCAGAATCCTTTGCAAACCTCAAATTTTGGCTAAAAAAAACAAATTTTCCTCACATTTTGGTGACAGAAAGTTCTGGAATCTGAGAGGAGCCACAAATTTCCTTCCACCCAGCGTTCTCCCAAGTCTCCAGATAAAAATGATACTGCACTTGTTTGCTTAGGCCTAGCGCCCGCAACAGGATATACCCCAAAACACAACGTGGACACATTACAGAAAACAGAGCTGTTTTTAGCAAAGTGCCTACCTGTAGATTTTGGCCTCTACCTCAGCCGGCACCTAGGGAAACCTACCAAACCTGTGTATTTTTTTAAACTAGACACCTAGGGGAATCCAAGATGGGGTGACTTGTGGGGCTCTGAACATGTTCTATTACCCAGAATCCTTTGCAAACCTCAAATTTTGGCTAAAAAAACTAATTTTCCTCACATTTCGGTGACAGAAAGTTCTGGAATCTGAGAGGAGCCACAAATTTCCTTCCACCCAGCGTTCCCCCATGTCTCCCGATAAAAATGATACCTCACTTGTGTGGGAAGGCCTAGCGCCCGCGACAGGAGTCGCCCCAGAACACAACATGTACACATCCCATTTTTTGAAAGAAAACAAAGCTGTTTTTTGCAAAGTGCCTACCTGTAGATTTTGGCCTCTATCTCAGCCGGCACCTAAGGAAACCTACTAAACCTGTGCATTTTTGAAAACTAGAGACCTAGCTGAATCCAAGATGGGGTGACTTGTGGGCTCTGACCAGGTTCTATTACCCAGAATCCTTTGCAAACCTCACATTTTGGCTAAAAAAATGCATTTTCCTCACATTTCGGTGACAGAAAGTTCTGGAATCTGAGAGGAGCCACAAATTTCCTTCCACCCAGCGTTCCCCCAAGTCTCCCGATAAATATGATACCTCACTTGTTTGGGTAGGCCTAGCGCCCGCGACAGGATATACCCCAAAACACAACGAGGACACATCACAGAAAACAGAGCTGTTTTTAGCAAAGTGCCTACCTGTAGATTTTGGCCTCTAGCTCAGCCGGCACCTAGGGAAACCTACCAAACCTGTGCAATTTTGAAAACTAGAGACCTAGGGGAATCCAAGATGGGGTGACTTGTGGGGCTCTGACCAGGTTCTGTTACCCAGAATCCTTTGCAAACCTCTGATTTTGGCAAAAAAAAACACATTTTCCTCACATTTTGGTGACAGAAAGTTCTGGAATCTGAGAGGAGCCACAAATTTCCTTCCACCCAGCGTTCCCCCAAGTCTCCCGATAAAAATGATACCTCACTTGTGTGGGTAGGCCTAGCGGCCGCGACACTAAGTACCCCAGATCACAACGTGGACACATCCCATTTTTTGAAAGAAAACAGAGCTTTTTTTTGCAAAGTGCCTACCTGTAGATTTTGGCCTCTAGCTCAGCCGGCACCTAGGGAAACCTACCAAGCCTGTGCATTTTTAAAAACTAGAGACCTAGCGGAATCCAAGATCGGGTGACTTGTGGGGCTCGGACCAGGTTCTGTTACCCAGAATCCTTTGCAAACCTCAAATTTTGGCTAAAAAAACGCATTTTCCTCACATTTCGGTGACAGAAAGTTCTGGAATCTGAGAGGAGCCAAAGATTACCTTCCACCCAGCGTTCCCCCAAGTCTCCCGATAAAAATGATACCGCACTTGTGTGGGTAGGCCTAGCGGCAGGGACAGGAAAAACCCCAAAACACAACATGGACACATCACATTTTTTGAAAGAAAACAGAGCTGTTTTTTGCAAAGTGCCTACCTGTAGATTTTGGCCTCTAGCTCAGCAGGCACCTAGGGAAACCTACTAAACCTGTGCATTTTTGAAAACTAGAGACCTAGAGGAATCGAAGATGGGGTGACTTGTGGAGCTCTGACCAGGTTCTATTACCCAGAATCCTTTGCAAACCTCAAATTCTGGCTAAAAAAACACATTTTCCTCACATTTCGGTGACAGTTCTGGAATCTGAGAGGAGCCATAAATTTCCTTCAACCTGCGTTCCCCCAAGTCTCCCGATAAAAATGATACCTCACTTGTGTGGGTAGGCCTAGCGGCCGTGACAGGAGACGCCCCAAAACACAACGTGGACACATCCCATTTTTTGAAAGAAAACAGAGCTGTTTTTTGCAAAGTGCCTACCTGTAGATTTTGGCCTCTAGCTCAGCCGGCACCTAGGGAAACCTACCAAACCTGTGCATTTTTGAAAACTAGAGACCTAGGGGAATCCAAGATGGCGTGACTTGTTGGGCTCTGACCATGTTCTGTTACCCAGAATCCTTTGCAAACCTCAAATTTTGGATAAAAAAACAAATTTTCCTCACATTTTGGTGACAGAAAGTTCTGGAATCTGAGAGGAGCCACAAATTTCCTTCCACCCTGCGTTCCCCCAAGTCTCCCGATAAAAATGATACCTCACTTGTGTGGGTAGGCCTAGCGGCCGTGACAGGAAACGCCCCAAAACACAATGTGGACACATCGCATTTTTTGAAAGAAAACAGAGCTGTTTTTTGCAAAGTGCCTACCTGTAGATTTTGGCCTCTAGCTCAGCCGGCACCTAGGGAAACCTACCAAACCTGTGCATTTTCGAAAACTAGAGACCTAGGGGAATCCAAGATGGCGTGACTTGTGGGGCTCTGACCAGGTTCTGTTACCCAAATCCCTTTGCAAACCTCAGATTTTGGCTAAAAAAACACATTTTCCTCACATTTCGGTTGCAGAAAGTTCTGGAATCTGAGAGGAGCCACAAATTTCCTTCCACCCAGCGCTCCCCCATGTCTCCCGATAAAAATGATACCTCACTTGTGTGGGAAGGCCTAGCGCCCGCGACAGGAGTCGCCCCAGAACACAACATGGACACATCCCAATTTTTGAAAGAAAACAGAGCTGTTTTTTGCAAAGTGCCTACCTGTAGATTTTGGCCTCTATCTCAGCCGGCACCTAGGGAAACCTACTAAACCTGTGCATTTTTTAAAACTAGAGACCTAGCTGAATCCAAGATGGGGTGACTTGTGGGGCTCTGACCAGGTTCTATTACCCAGAATACTTTGCAAACCTCACATTTTGGCTAAAAAAATGCATTTTCCTCACATTTCGGTGACAGAAAGTTCTGGAATCTGAGAGGAGCCACAAATTTCCTAGCACCCAGCGTTCCACCAAGTCTCCCGATAAAAATGATACCTCACTTGTTTGGGTAGGCCTAGCGCCCGCGACAGGATATACCCCAAAACACAACGAGGACACATCACAGAAAACAGAGCTGTTTTTAGCAAAGTGCCTACCTGTAGATTTTGGCCTCTAGCTCAGCCGGCACCTAGGGAAACCTACCAAACCTGTGCATTTTTGAAAACTAGAGACCTAGGGGAATCCAAGATGGGGTGACTTGTGGGGCTCTGACCAGGTTCTGTTACCCAGAATCCTTTGCAAACCTCGGATTTTGGCTAAAAAAACAAATTTTCCTCACATTTCGGTGACAGAAAGTTCTGGAATCTGAGAGGAGCCACAACTTTCCTTCCACCCAGCGTTCCCCCAAGTCTCCCGATAAAAATGATACCTCACTTGTGTGGGTAGGCCTAGCGGCCGCGACAATAAATACCCCAGATCACAACGTCGACACATCCCATATTTTAAAAGAAAACAGAGCTTTTTTTTGCAAAGTGCCTACCTGTAGATTTTGGCCTCTAGCTCAGCCGGCACCTAGGGAAACCTACCAAGCCTGTGCATTTTTAAAAACTAGAGACCAGGGTGTATTTTTTAAAACTAGACACCTAGGGGAATCCAAGATGGGGTGACTTGTGGGGCTCTGACCAGGTTCTATTACCCAGAATCCTTTGCAAACCTCAAATTTTGGCTAAAAAAACAAATTTTCCTCACATTTCGGTGACAGCAAGTTCTGGAATCTGAGAGGAGCCACAAATTTCCTTCCACCCGCGTTCCCCCATGTCTCCCGATAAAAATGATACCTCACTTGTGAGGGTAGGCCTAGCGCCCGCGACAGGATATAGCCCAAAACACAACGTGGACACATCACAGAAAACAGAGCTGTTTTTAGCAAAGTGCCTACCTGTAGATTTTGGCCTCTACCTCAGCCGGCACCTAGGGAAACCTACCAAACCTGTGCATTTCTGAAAACTAGAGACCTAGGGGAATCCAAGATAGGGTGACTTGTGGGGCTCTGACCAGGTTCTGTTACCCAGAATCCTTTGCAAACGTAAAATTTTGGCTAAAAAAACGCATTTTCCTCACATTTCGGTGACAGAAAGTTCTGGAATCTGAGAGGAGCCAAAGATTTCCTTCCACCCAGCGTTCCCCAAGACTCCCCATAAAAATGACACCTCACTTGTGTGGGTAGGCCTAGCGGCCGTGACAGGAGACGCCCCAAAACACAACGTGGACACATCCCATTTTTTGAAAGAAAACAGAGCTTTTTTTTGCAAAGTGCCTACCTGTAGATTTTTGCCTCTAGCTCAGCCGGCACCTAGGGAAACCTACTAAACCTGTGTATTTTTTAAAACTAGACACCTAGGGGAATCCAAGATGGGGTGACTTGTGGGGCTCTGACCAGGTTCTATTACCCAGAATCCTTTGCAAACGTCAAATTTTGGCTAAAAAAACAAATTTTCCTCACATTTCGGTGACAGAAAGTTCTGGAATCTGAGAGGAGCCACAAATTTCCTTCCACCCAGCGTTCCCCCATGTCTCCCGATAAAAATTATACCTCACTTGTGTGGGTAGGCCTAGCGGCCGTGACAGGAGACGCCCCAAAACACAACGTGGACACATCCCATTTTTTGAAAGAAAACAGAGCTTTTTTTTGCAAAGTGACTACCTGTAGATTTTGGCCTCTAGCTCAGCCGGCACCTAGGGAAACCTACTAAACCTGTGTATTTTTTAAAACTAGACACCTAGGGGAATCCAAGATGGGGTGACTTGTGGGGCTCTGACCAGGTTCTATTACCCAGAATCCATCGCAAACCTCAAATTTTGGCTAAAAAAACAAATTTTCCTCACATTTCGGTGACAGAAAGTTCTGGAATCTGAGAGAAGCCACAAATTTCCTTCCACCCAGCGTTCCCCTATGTCTCCCGATAAAAATGATACCTCACTTGTGTGGGTAGGCCTAGCGCCCGCGACAGGATTTACCCCAAAACACAACGTGTACACATCACAGAAAACAGAGCTGTTTTTAGCAAAGTGCCTACCTGTAGATTTTGGCCTCTAGCTCAGCCGGCACCTAGGGAAACCTACCAAACCTGTGCATTTTTAAAAACTAGAGACCTAGGGGAATCCAAGATGGGGTGACTTGTGGGGCTCTGACCCGGTTCTGTTACCCAGAATCCTTTGCAAACCTCAAATTTTGGCTAATAAAACGCATTTTCCTCACATTTCGGTGACAGAAAGTTCTGGAATCTGAGAGGAGCCACAAATTTCCTTCCACCCAGCGGTCCCCCATGTCTCCCGATAAAAATGATACCTCATTTGTGTGGGTAGGCCTAGCGGCCGTGACAGGAGACGCCCCAAAACACAACGTGGACACATCCCATTTTTTGAAAGAAAACAGAGCTTTTTTTTGCAAAGTGCCTACCTGTAGATTTTGGCCTCTAGCTCAGCCGGCACCTGGGCAAACCTACCAAACCTGTGTATTTTTTAAAACTAGACACCTAGGGGATTCCAAGATGGGGTGACTTGTGGGGCTCTGACCAGGTTCTATTACCCAGAATCCTTTGCAAACCTCAAATTTTGGCTAAAAAAAAAAATTTTCCTCACATTTCGGTGACAGAAAGTTCTGGAATCTGAGAGGAGCCACAAATTTCCTTCCACCCAGCGTTCCCCCATGTCTCCCGATAAAAAAGAAACCTCACTTGTGAGGGTAGGCCTAGCGCCTGCGACAGGATATAGCCCAAAACACAACGTGGACACATCACAGAAAACAGAGCTGTTTTTAGCAAAGTGCCTACCTGTAGATTTTGGCCTCTAGCTCAGCCGGCACCCAGGGAAACCTACCAAACCTGTGCATTTTTGAAAACTAGAGACTTGGGGGAATCCAAGATGGGGTGACTTGTGGGGCTCTGACCAGGTTCTGTTACCCAGAATCCTTTGCAAACCTCAAATTTTGGCTAAAAAAATGCATTTTCCTCACATTTTGGTGACAGAAAGTTCTGGAATCTGAGAGGAGCCAAAGATTTCCTTCCACCCAGCGTTCCCCAAGACTCCCCATAAAAATGACACCTCACTTGTGTGGGTAGGCCTAGCGGCCGTGACAGGAGACGCCCCAGAACACAACGTGGACACATCCCATTTTTTGAAAGAAAACAGAGCTTTTTTTTGCAAAGTGCCTACCTGTAGATTTTGGCCTCTAGCTCAGCCGGCACCTAGGGAAACCTACTAAACCTGTGTATTTTTTAAAACTAGACACCTAGGGGAATCCAGGATGGGGTGACTTGTGGGGCTCTGACCAGGTTCTATTACCCAGAATCCTTTGCAAACCTCAAATTTTGGCTAATAAAACGCATTTTCCTCACATTTCGGTGACAGAAAGTTCTGGAATCTGAGAGGAGCCAAAGATTTCCTTCTACACAGCGTTCCCCCAAGTCTCCCGATAAAAATGATACCTCACTTGTGTGGGTAGTCCTAGTGGCAGCGACAGGAGATGCCCCAAAACACAACATGGACACATCCCATTTTTTTAAAGAAAACAGAGCTTTTTTTTTGCAAAGTGCCTACCTGTAGATTTTGGCCTCTAGCTCAGCCGGCACCTAGGGAAACCTACTAAACCTGTGTATTTTTTAAAACTAGACACCTAGGGGAATCCAAGATGGGGTGACTTGTGGGGCTCTGACCAGGTTCTATTACCCAGAATCCTTTGCAAACCTCAAATTTTGGCTAAAAAAACTAATTTTCCTCACATTTCGGTGACAGAAAGTTCTGGAATCTGAGAGAAGCCACAAATGTCCTTCCACTCAGCGTTCCCCTATGTCTCCCGATAAAAATGATACCTCACTTGTGTGGGTAGGCCTAGCGCCCGCGACAGGATATACCCCAAAACACAACGTGTACACATCACAGAAAACAGAGCTGTTTTTCGCAAAGTGCTTACCTGTAGATTTTGGCCTCTAGCTCAGCCGGCACCTGGGGAAACCTACTAAACCTGTGTATTTTTTAAAACTAGACACCTAGGGGAATCCAAGATGGGGTGACTTGTTGGGCTCTGACCAGGTTCTATTACACAGAATCCTTTGCAAACCTCAAATTTTGGCTAAAAAAACAAATTTTCCTCACATTTCGGTGACAGAAAGTTCTGGAATCTGAGAGAAGCCACAAATTTCCTTCCACCCAGCGTTCCCCTATGTCTCCCGATAAAAATGATACCTCACTTGTGTGGGTAGGCTTAGCGCCCGCGACAGGATATACCCCAAAACACAACGTGTACACATCACAGAAAACAGAGCTGTTTTTAGCAAAGTGCTTACCTGTAGATTTTGGCCTCTAGCTCAGCCGGCACCTAGGGAAACCTACTAAACCTGTGTATTTTTTTAAACTAGACACCTAGGGGAATCCAAGATGGGGTGACTTGTGGGGCTCTGACCAGGCTCTATTACCCAGAATCCTTTGCAAACCTCAAATTTTGGCTAAAAAAACAACTTTTCCTCACATTTCGGTGACAGAAAGTTCTGGAATCTGAGAGGAGCCACAAATTTCCTTCCACCCACCGTTCCCCCATGTCTCCCGATAAAAATGATACCTCACTTGTGAGGGTAGGCCTAGCGCCCGCGACAGGATATAGCCCAAAACACAACGTGGACACATCACAGAAAACAGAGCTGTTTTTAGCAAAGTGCCTACCTGTAGATTTTGGCCTCTAGCTGAGCCGGCACCTAGGGAAACCAACCAAACCTGTACATTTTTGAAAACTAGAGACCTAGGGGAATCCAAGATGGGGTGACTTGTGGGCCTCTGACCAGGTTCTGTTACCCAGAATCCTTTGCAAACGTCAAATTTTGGCTAAAAAAACGCAGGCCCGTATTTATACTTTTTGACGCTAAACTGCGCTAACGCAGTTTAGCGTCAAAAATTGTTGCGCCGGCTAACGCCATTCTGAAACGCCTTGCGGGCGCCGTATTTATTGAATGGCGTTAGCCGGCGCAAGCACACCGGCGCTGCCTGGTGTGCGTGGAAAAAAAAACACGTACACCAGGCAGCGCCGGCGTAGGGGAAAATGGCGTTAGGGCGTCTTAAAAATGGTGCAAGTCAGGTTGACGCAAAAAAATCGCCTCCACCCGATTTGCGCCATTTTTAACGACGCCCAGACGCCATTTACATGACTCCTGTCTTAGTAAAGACAGGAGTCATGCCCCCTTGCCCAATGGCCATGCCCAGGGGACTTATGTCCCCTGGGCATGGTCATTGGGCATTGAGGCATGTAGGGGGACACAAATCAGGCCCCCCTATGCCAAAAAAAAATATTAAAAAAATAAAAATGTATACTTACCTGAACTTACCTGAATGTCCCTGGGATGGGTCCCTCCATCCTTGGGTGTCCTCCTGGGGTGGGCAAGGGTGGCAGGGGGGGTCCCTGGGGGCATGGGAGGGCAGCTGTGGGCTCATTTTGAGCCCACAGGTCCCTTAACGCCTGCCCTGACCCAGGCGTTAAAAAGAGGTGCAAATGTGGGGTTTTTTGCCCCGCCCACTCCCGGGCGTGATTTTTGCCCGGGAGTATAAATACGACGCATTTGTGTCGCAGTCATTTTTTTAGACGGGAACGCCTACCTTGCATCTCATTAACGCAAGGAAGGCGTTCACGCAAAAAAATGACGCTCATTCCTCATACTTTGGCGCTAGACGCGTCTAACGCCAAAGTATAAATATGGCGTTAATTTTGCGCCGAATTTGCGTCGAAAAAAATGACGCTAATTCGGCGCAAACGGAGTATAAATATGCCCCGCATTTTCCTTACATTTCGGTGACAGAAAGTTCTGGAATCTGAGAGGAGCCAAAGATTTCCTTCCACCCAGCGTTCCCCAAGACTCCCGATAAAAATGACACCTCACTTGTGTGGGTAGGCCTAGCGGCCGTGACAGGAGACGCCCCAAAACACAACGTGGACACATCCCATTTTTTGAAAGAAAACAGAGCTTTTTTTTGCAAAGTGCCTACCTGTAGATTTTGGCCTCTAGCTCAGCCGGCACCTAGGGAAACCTACTAAACCTGTGTATTTTTTAAAACTAGACACCTAGGGGAATCCAAGATGGGGTGACTTGTGGGGCTCTGACCAGGTTCTATTACCCAGAATCCTTTGCAAACCTCAAATTTTGGCTAAAAAAACAAATTTTCCTCACATTTCGGTGACAGAAAGTTCTGGAATCTGAGAGGAGCCACAAATTTCCTTCCACCCAGCGTTCCCCCATGTCTCCCAATAAAAATGATACCTCACTTGTGAGGGTAGGCCTAGCGCCCGCGACAGGATATAGCCCAAAACACAACGTGGACACATCACAGAAAACAGAGCTGTTTTTAGCAAAGTGCCTACCTGTAGATTTTGGCCTCTAGCTCAGCCGGCACCTAGGGAAACCTACTAAACCTGTGTATTTTTTAAAACTAGACACCTAGGGGAATCCAAGATGGGGTGACTTGTTGGGCTCTGACCAGGTTCTATTACACAGAATCCTTTGCAAACCTCAAATTTTGGCTAAAAAAACGCATTTTCCTCACATTTCGGTGACAGAAAGTTCTGGAATCTGAGAGGAGCCAAAGATTTCCTTCCACCCAGCGTTCCCCAAGACTCCCGATAAAAATGACACCTCACTTTTGTGGGTAGGCCTAGCGGCCGTGACAGGAGACGCCCCAAAAACAGAACGTGGACACATCCCTTTTTTTGAAAGAAAACAGAGCTTTTTTTTGCAAAGTGCCTACCTGTAGATTTTGGCCTCTAGCTCAGCCGGCACCAAGGGAAACCTACTAAACCTGTGTATTTTTTAAAACTAGACACCTAGGGGAATCCAAGATGGGGTGACTTGTTGGGCTCTGACCAGGTTCTATTACACAGAATCCTTTGCAAACCTCAAATTTTGGCTAAAAAAACGCATTTTCCTCACATTTCGGTGACAGAAAGTTCTGGAATCTGAGAGGAGCCAAAGATTTCCTTCCACCCAGCGTTCCCCAAGACTCCCGATAAAAATGACACCTCACTTGTGTGGGTAGGCCTAGCGGCCGTGACAGGAGACGCCCCAAAAACACAACGTGGACACATCCCTTTTTTTGAAAGAAAACAGAGCTTTTTTTTGCAAAGTGCCTACCTGTAGATTTTGGCCTCTAGCTCAGCCGGCACCAAGGGAAACCTACTAAACCTGTGTATTTTTTAAAACTAGACACCTAGGGGAATCCAAGATGGGGTGACTTGTGGGGCTCTGACCAGGTTCTATTACCCAGAATCCTTTGCAAACCACAAATTTTGGCTAAAAAAACAAATTTTCCTCACATTTCGGTGACAGAAAGTTCTGGAATCTGAGAGGAGCCACAAATTTCCTTCCACCCAGCGTTCCCCCATGTCTCCCGATAAAAATTATACCTCACTTGTGTGGGTAGGCCTAGCGGCCGTGACAGGAGACGCTCCAAAACACAACGTGGACACATCCCTTTTTTTGAAAGAAAACAGAGCTTTTTTTTGCAAAGTGCCTACCTGTAGATTTTGGCCTTTAGCTCAGCCGGCACCAAGGGAAACCTACTAAACCTGTGTATTTTTTAAAACTAGACACCTAGGGGAATCCAAGATGGGGTGACTTGTGGGGCTCTGACCAGGTTCTATTACCCAGAATCCTTTGCAAACCTAAAATTTTGGCTAAAAAAACAAATTTTCCTCACATTTCGGTGACAGAAAGTTCTGGAATCTGAGAGGAGCCACAAATTTCCTTCCACCCAGCGTTCCTCCATGTCTCCCGATAAAAATGATACCTCACTTGTGAGGGTAGGCCTAGCGCCCGCGACAGGATATAGCCCAAAACACAACGTGGACACATCACAGAAAACAGAGCTGTTTTTAGCAAAGTGCCTACCTGTAGATTTTGGCCTCTAGCTGAGCCGGCACCTAGGGAAACCAACCAAACCTGTACATTTTTGAAAACTAGAGACCTAGGGGAATCCAAGATGGGGTGACTTGTGGGCCTCTGACCAGGTTCTGTTACCCAGAATCCTTTGCAAACGTCAAATTTTGGCTAAAAAAACGCAGGCCCGTATTTATACTTTTTGACGCTAAACTGCGCTAACGCAGTTTAGCGTCAAAAATTGTTGCGCCGGCTAACGCCATTCTGAAACGCCTTGCGGGCGCCGTATTTATTGAATGGCGTTAGCCGGCGCAAGCACACCGGCGCTGCCTGGTGTGCGTGGAAAAAAAACACGTACACCAGGCAGCGCCGGCGTAGGGGAAAATGGCGTTAGGGCGTCTTAAAAATGGTGCAAGTCAGGTTGACGCAAAAAAATCGCCTCCACCCGATTTGCGCCATTTTTAACGACGCCCAGACGCCATTTACATGACTCCTGTCTTAGTAAAGACAGGAGTCATGCCCCCTTGCCCAATGGCCATGCCCAGGGGACTTATGTCCCCTGGGCATGGTCATTGGGCATTGAGGCATGTAGGGGGACACAAATCAGGCCCCCCTATGCCAAAAAAAAATATTAAAAAAATAAAAATGTATACTTACCTGAACTTACCTGAATGTCCCTGGGATGGGTCCCTCCATCCTTGGGTGTCCTCCTGGGGTGGGCAAGGGTGGCAGGGGGGGTCCCTGGGGGCATGGGAGGGCAGCTGTGGGCTCATTTTGAGCCCACAGGTCCCTTAACGCCTGCCCTGACCCAGGCGTTAAAAAGAGGTGCAAATGTGGGGTTTTTTGCCCCGCCCACTCCCGGGCGTGATTTTTGCCCGGGAGTATAAATACGACGCATTTGTGTCGCAGTCATTTTTTTAGACGGGAACGCCTACCTTGCATCTCATTAACGCAAGGAAGGCGTTCACGCAAAAAAATGACGCTCATTCCTCATACTTTGGCGCTAGACGCGTCTAACGCCAAAGTATAAATATGGCGTTAATTTTGCGCCGAATTTGCGTCGAAAAAAATGACGCTAATTCGGCGCAAACGGAGTATAAATATGCCCCGCATTTTCCTTACATTTCGGTGACAGAAAGTTCTGGAATCTGAGAGGAGCCAAAGATTTCCTTCCACCCAGCGTTCCCCAAGACTCCCGATAAAAATGACACCTCACTTGTGTGGGTAGGCCTAGCGGCCGTGACAGGAGACGCCCCAAAACACAACGTGGACACATCCCATTTTTTGAAAGAAAACAGAGCTTTTTTTTGCAAAGTGCCTACCTGTAGATTTTGGCCTCTAGCTCAGCCGGCACCTAGGGAAACCTACTAAACCTGTGTATTTTTTAAAACTAGACACCTAGGGGAATCCAAGATGGGGTGACTTGTGGGGCTCTGACCAGGTTCTATTACCCAGAATCCTTTGCAAACCTCAAATTTTGGCTAAAAAAACAAATTTTCCTCACATTTCGGTGACAGAAAGTTCTGGAATCTGAGAGGAGCCACAAATTTCCTTCCACCCAGCGTTCCCCCATGTCTCCCAATAAAAATGATACCTCACTTGTGAGGGTAGGCCTAGCGCCCGCGACAGGATATAGCCCAAAACACAACGTGGACACATCACAGAAAACAGAGCTGTTTTTAGCAAAGTGCCTACCTGTAGATTTTGGCCTCTAGCTCAGCCGGCACCTAGGGAAACCTACTAAACCTGTGTATTTTTTAAAACTAGACACCTAGGGGAATCCAAGATGGGGTGACTTGTTGGGCTCTGACCAGGTTCTATTACACAGAATCCTTTGCAAACCTCAAATTTTGGCTAAAAAAACGCATTTTCCTCACATTTCGGTGACAGAAAGTTCTGGAATCTGAGAGGAGCCAAAGATTTCCTTCCACCCAGCGTTCCCCAAGACTCCCGATAAAAATGACACCTCACTTTTGTGGGTAGGCCTAGCGGCCGTGACAGGAGACGCCCCAAAAACAGAACGTGGACACATCCCTTTTTTTGAAAGAAAACAGAGCTTTTTTTTGCAAAGTGCCTACCTGTAGATTTTGGCCTCTAGCTCAGCCGGCACCAAGGGAAACCTACTAAACCTGTGTATTTTTTAAAACTAGACACCTAGGGGAATCCAAGATGGGGTGACTTGTTGGGCTCTGACCAGGTTCTATTACACAGAATCCTTTGCAAACCTCAAATTTTGGCTAAAAAAACGCATTTTCCTCACATTTCGGTGACAGAAAGTTCTGGAATCTGAGAGGAGCCAAAGATTTCCTTCCACCCAGCGTTCCCCAAGACTCCCGATAAAAATGACACCTCACTTGTGTGGGTAGGCCTAGCGGCCGTGACAGGAGACGCCCCAAAAACACAACGTGGACACATCCCTTTTTTTGAAAGAAAACAGAGCTTTTTTTTGCAAAGTGCCTACCTGTAGATTTTGGCCTCTAGCTCAGCCGGCACCAAGGGAAACCTACTAAACCTGTGTATTTTTTAAAACTAGACACCTAGGGGAATCCAAGATGGGGTGACTTGTGGGGCTCTGACCAGGTTCTATTACCCAGAATCCTTTGCAAACCACAAATTTTGGCTAAAAAAACAAATTTTCCTCACATTTCGGTGACAGAAAGTTCTGGAATCTGAGAGGAGCCACAAATTTCCTTCCACCCAGCGTTCCCCCATGTCTCCCGATAAAAATTATACCTCACTTGTGTGGGTAGGCCTAGCGGCCGTGACAGGAGACGCTCCAAAACACAACGTGGACACATCCCTTTTTTTGAAAGAAAACAGAGCTTTTTTTTGCAAAGTGCCTACCTGTAGATTTTGGCCTTTAGCTCAGCCGGCACCAAGGGAAACCTACTAAACCTGTGTATTTTTTAAAACTAGACACCTAGGGGAATCCAAGATGGGGTGACTTGTGGGGCTCTGACCAGGTTCTATTACCCAGAATCCTTTGCAAACCTAAAATTTTGGCTAAAAAAACAAATTTTCCTCACATTTCGGTGACAGAAAGTTCTGGAATCTGAGAGGAGCCACAAATTTCCTTCCACCCAGCGTTCCTCCATGTCTCCCGATAAAAATGATACCTCACTTGTGAGGGTAGGCCTAGCGCCCGCGACAGGATATAGCCCAAAACACAACGTGGACACATCACAGAAAACAGAGCTGTTTTTAGCAAAGTGCCTACCTGTAGATTTTGGCCTCTAGCTGAGCCGGCACCTAGGGAAACCTACCAAACCTGTGCCTTTTTTAAAACTTGAGACCTAGGGGAATCCAAGATGGGGTGACTTGTGGGCCTCTGACCAGGTTCTGTTACCCAGAATCCTTTGCAAACGTCAAATTTTGGCTAAAAAAACGCAGGCCCGTATTTATACTTTTTGACGCTAAACTGCGCTAACGCAGTTTACCGTCAAAAATGTTTGCGCCGGCTAACGCCATTCTGAAACGCCTTGCGGGCGCCGTATTTATTGAATGGCGTTAGCCGGCGCAAGCTCACCGGCGCTGCCTGGTGTGCGTGGAAAAAAACCACGTACACCAGGCAGCGCCAGCGTAGGGGAAAATGGCGTTAGGGCGTCTTAAAAATGGTGCAAGTCAGGTTGACGCTAAAAAATCGCCTCCACCCGATTTGCGCCATTTTTAACGATGCCCAGACGCCATTTACATGACTCCTGTCTTAGTAAAGACAGGAGTCATGCCCCCTTGCCCAATGGCCATGCCCAGGGGACTTATGTCCCCTGGGCATGGTCATTGGGCATTGAGGCATGTAGGGGGGCACAAATCAGGCCCCCCTATGCCAAAAAAAAAATATAAAAAAAATAAAAATGTATACTTACCTGAACTTACCTGAATGTCCCTGGGATGGGTCCCTCCATCCTTGGGTGTCCTCCTGGGGTGGGCAAGGGTGGCAGGGGGGGTCCCTGGGGGCATGGGAGGGCAGCTGTGGGCTCATTTTGAGCCCACAGGTCCCTTAACGCCTGCCCTGACCCAGGCGTTAAAAAGAGGCGCAAATGCGGGGTTTTTTGCCCCGCCCACTCCCGGGCGTGATTTTTGCCCGGGAGTATAAATACGACGCATTTGCGTCGCAGTCATTTTTTTAGACGGGAACACCTACCTTGCATCTCATTAACGCAAGGAAGGCGTTCACGCAAAAAAATGACGCTCATTCCTCATACTTTGGCGATAGACGTGTCTAACGCCAAAGTATAAATATGGCGTTAATTTTGCGCCGAATTTGCGTCGAAAAAAATGACGCTAATTCGGCGCAAACGGAGTATAAATATGCCCCGCATTTTCCTCACATTTCCGGTGACATAAAGTTCTGGAATCTGAGAGGAGCCAAAGATTTCCTTCCACCCAGCGTTCCCCAAGACTCCCGATAAAAATGACACCTCACTTGTGTGGGTAGGCCTAGCGGCCGTGACAGGAGATGCCCCAAAACACAACGTGGACACATCCCATTTTTTGAAAGAAAACAGAGCTTTTTTTTGCAAAGTGCCTACCTGTAGATTTTGGCCTCTAGCTCAGCCGGCACCTAGGGAAACCTACTAAACCTGTGTATTTTTTAAAACTAGACACCTAGGGGAATCCAAGATGGGGTGACTTGTGGGGCTCTGACCAGGTTCTATTACCCAGAATCCTTTGCAAACCTCAAATTTTGGCTAAAAAAACAAATTTTCCTCACATTTCGGTGGCAGCAAGTTCTGGAATCTGAGAGGAGCCACAAATTTCCTTCCACCCAGCGTTCCCCCATGTCTCCCGATAAAAATGATACCTCACTTGTGAGGGTAGGCCTAGCGCCCGCGACAGGATATAGCCCAAAACACAACGTGGACACATCACAGAAAACAGAGCTGTTTTTAGCAAAGTGCCTACCTGTAGATTTTGGCCTCTACCTCAGCCGGCACCTAGGGAAACCTACCAAACCTGTGCATTTCTGAAAACTAGAGACCTAGGGGAATCCAAGATAGGGTGACTTGTGGGGCTCTGACCAGGTTCTGTTACCCAGAATCCTTTGCAAACGTAAAATTTTGGCTAAAAAAACGCATTTTCCTCACATTTCGGTGACAGAAAGTTCTGGAATCTGAGAGGAGCCAAAGATTTCCTTCCACCCAGCGTTCCCCAAGACTCCCCATAAAAATGACACCTCACTTGTGTGGGTAGGCCTAGCGGCCGTGACAGGAGACACCCCAAAACACAACGTGGACACATCCCATTTTTTGAAAGAAAACAGAGCTTTTTTTTGCAAAGTGCCTACCTGTAGATTTTGGCCTCTAGCTCAGCCGGCACCTAGGGAAACCTACTAAACCTGTGTATTTTTTAAAACTAGACACCTAGGGGAATCCAAGATGGGGTGACTTGTGGGGCTCTGACCAGGTTCTATTACCCAGAATCCTTTGCAAACCTCAAATTTTGGCTAAAAAAACAAATTTTCCTCACATTTCGGTGACAGAAAGTTCTGGAATCTGAGAGGAGCCACAAATTTCCTTCCACCCAGCGTTCCCCCATGTCTCCCGATAAAAATTATACCTCACTTGTGTGGGTAGGCCTAGCGGCCGTGACAGGAGACGCCCCAAAACACAACGTGGACACATCCCATTTTTTGAAAGAAAACAGAGCTTTTTTTTGCAAAGTGACTACCTGTAGATTTTGGCCTCTAGCTCAGCCGGCACCTAGGGAAACGTACTAAACCTGTGTATTTTTTAAAACTAGACACCTAGGGGAATCCAAGATGGGGTGACTTGTGGGGCTCTGACCAGGTTCTATTACCCAGAATCCATTGCAAACCTCAAGTTTTGGCTAAAAAAACAAATTTTCCTCACATTTCGGTGACAGAAAGTTCTGGAATCTGAGAGAAGCCACAAATTTCCTTCCACCCAGCGTTCCCCTATGTCTCCCGATAAAAATGATACCTCACTTGTGTGGGTAGGCCTAGCGCCCGCGACAGGATTTACCCCAAAACACAACGTGTACACATCACAGAAAACAGAGCTGTTTTTAGCAAAGTGCCTACCTGTAGATTTTGGCCTCTAGCTCAGCCGGCACCTAGGGAAACCTACCAAACCTGTGCATTTTTAAAAACTAGAGACCTAGGGGAATCCAAGATGGGGTGACTTGTGGGGCTCTGACCCGGTTCTGTTACCCAGAATCCTTTGCAAACCTCAAATTTTGGCTAATAAAACGCATTTTCCTCACATTTCGGTGACAGAAAGTTCTGGAATCTGAGAGGAGCCACAAATTTCCTTCCACCCAGCGTTCCCCCATGTCTCCCGATAAAAATGATACCTCATTTGTGTGGGTAGGCCTAGCGGCCGTGACAGGAGACGCCCCAAAACACAACGTGGACACATCCCATTTTTTGAAAGAAAACAGAGCTTTTTTTTGCAAAGTGCCTACCTGTAGATTTTGGCCTCTAGCTCAGCCGGCACCTGGGCAAACCTACCAAACCTGTGTATTTTTTAAAACTAGACACCTAGGGGAATCCAAGATGGGGTGACTTGTGGGGCTCTGACCAGGTTCTATTACCCAGAATCCTTTGCAAACCTCAAATTTTGGCTAAAAAAACAAATTTTCCTCACATTTCGGTGACAGAAAGTTCTGGAATCTGAGAGGAGCCACAAATTTCCTTCCACCCAGCGTTCCCCCATGTCTCCCGATAAAAAAGAAACCTCACTTGTGAGGGTAGGCCTAGCGCCCGCGACAGGATATAGCCCAAAACACAACGTGGACACATCACAGAAAACAGAGCTGTTTTTAGCAAAGTGCCTACCTGTAGATTTTGGCCTCTAGCTCAGCCGGCACCCAGGGAAACCTACCAAACCTGTGCATTTTTGAAAACTAGAGACTTGGGGGAATCCAAGATGGGGTGACTTGTGGGGCTCTGACCAGGTTCTGTTACCCAGAATCCTTTGCAAACCTCAAATTTTGGCTAAAAAAATGCATTTTCCTCACATTTTGGTGACAGAAAGTTCTGGAATCTGAGAGGAGCCAAAGATTTCCTTCCACCCAGCGTTCCCCAAGACTCCCCATAAAAATGACACCTCACTTGTGTGGGTAGGCCTAGCGGCCGTGACAGGAGACGCCCCAAAACACAACGTGGACACATCCCATTTTTTGAAAGAAAACAGAGCTTTTTTTTGCAAAGTGCCTACCTGTAGATTTTGGCCTCTAGCTCAGCCGGCACCTGGGCAAACCTACCAAACCTGTGTATTTTTTAAAACTAGACACCTAGGGGAATCCAAGATGGGGTGACTTGTGGGGCTCTGACCAGGTTCTATTACCCAGAATCCTTTGCAAACCTCAAATTTTGGCTAAAAAAACAAATTTTCCTCACATTTCGGTGACAGAAAGTTCTGGAATCTTAGAGGAGCCACAAATTTCCTTCCACCCAGCGTTCCCCCATGTCTCCCGATAAAAAAGAAACCTCACTTGTGAGGGTAGGCCTAGCGCCCGCGACAGGATATAGCCCAAAACACAACGTGGACACATCACAGAAAACAGAGCTGTTTTTAGCAAAGTGCCTACCTGTAGATTTTGGCCTCTAGCTCAGCCGGCACCCAGGGAAACCTACCAAACCTGTGCATTTTTGAAAACTAGAGACTTGGAGGAATCCAAGATGGGGTGACTTGTGGGGCTCTGACCAGGTTCTGTTACCCAGAATCCTTTGCAAACCTCAAATTTTGGCTAAAAAAATGCATTTTCCTCACATTTTGGTGACAGAAAGTTCTGGAATCTGAGAGGAGCCAAAGATTTCCTTCCACCCAGCGTTCCCCAAGACTCCCCATAAAAATGACACCTCACTTGTGTGGGTAGGCCTAGCGGCCGTGACAGGAGACGCCCCAAAACACAACGTGGACACATCCCATTTTTTGAAAGAAAACAGAGCTTTTTTTTGCAAAGTGCCTACCTGTAGATTTTGGCCTCTAGCTCAGCCGGCACCTAGGGAAACCTACTAAACCTGTGTATTTTTTAAAACTAGACACCTAGGGGAATCCAGGATGGGGTGACTTGTGGGGCTCTGACCAGGTTCTATTACCCAGAATCCTTTGCAAACCTCAAATTTTGGCTAATAAAACGCATTTTCCTCACATTTCGGTGACAGAAAGTTCTGGAATCTGAGAGGAGCCAAAGATTTCCTTCTACACAGCGTTCCCCCAAGTCTCCCGATAAAAATGATACCTCACTTGTGTGGGTAGTCCTAGTGGCAGCGACAGGAGATGCCCCAAAACACAACATGGACACATCCCATTTTTTTAAAGAAAACAGAGCTTTTTTTTGCAAAGTGCCTACCTGTAGATTTTGGCCTCTAGCTCAGCCGGCACCTAGGGAAACCTACTAAACCTGTGTATTTTTTAAAACTAGACACCTAGGGGAATCCAAGATGGGGTGACTTGTGGGGCTCTGACCAGGTTCTATTACCCAGAATCCTTTGCAAACCTCAAATTTTGGCTAAAAAAACTAATTTTCCTCACATTTCGGTGACAGAAAGTTCTGGAATCTGAGAGAAGCCACAAATGTCCTTCCACTCAGCGTTCCCCTATGTCTCCCGATAAAAATGATACCTCACTTGTGTGGGTAGGCCTAGCGCCCGCGACAGGATATACCCCAAAACACAACGTGTACACATCACAGAAAACAGATCTGTTTTTAGCAAAGTGCTTACCTGTAGATTTTGGCCTCTAGCTCAGCCGGCACCTAGGGAAACCTACTAAACCTGTGTATTTTTTAAAACTAGACACCTAGGGGAATCCAAGATGGGGTGACTTGTTGGGCTCTGACCAGGTTCTATTACACAGAATCCTTTGCAAACCTCAAATTTTGGCTAAAAAAACAAATTTTCCTCACATTTCGGTGACAGAAAGTTCTGGAATCTGAGAGAAGCCACAAATTTCCTTCCACCCAGCGTTCCCCTATGTCTCCCGATAAAAATGATACCTCACTTGTGTGGGTAGGCTTAGCGCCCGCGACAGGATATACCCCAAAACACAACGTGTACACATCACAGAAAACAGAGCTGTTTTTAGCAAAGTGCTTACCTGTAGATTTTGGCCTCTAGCTCAGCCGGCACCTAGGGAAACCTACTAAACCTGTGTATTTTTTTAAACTAGACACCTAGGGGAATCCAAGATGGGGTGACTTGTGGGGCTCTGACCAGGCTCTATTACCCAGAATCCTTTGCAAACCTCAAATTTTGGCTAAAAAAACAACTTTTCCTCACATTTCGGTGACAGAAAGTTCTGGAATCTGAGAGGAGCCACAAATTTCCTTCCACCCACCGTTCCCCCATGTCTCCCGATAAAAATGATACCTCACTTGTGAGGCGAGGCCTAGCGCCCGCGACAGGATATAGCCCAAAACACAACGTGGACACATCACAGAAAACAGAGCTGTTTTTAGCAAAGTGCCTACCTGTAGATTTTGGCCTCTAGCTGAGCCGGCACCTAGGGAAACCTACCAAACCTGTGCATTTTTGAAAACTAGAGACCTAGGGGAATCCAAGATGGGGTGACTTGTGGGGCTCTGACCAGGTTCTATTACCCAGAATCCTTTGCAAACCTCACATTTTGGCTAAAAAAATGCATTTTCCTCACATTTCGGTGACAGAAAGTTTTGGAATCTGAGAGGAGCCACAAATTTCCTTCCACCCAGCGTTCCCCCAAGTCTCCCGATAAAACTGATACCTCACTTGTTTGGATAGGCCTAGCGCCCGCGACAGGATATACCCCAAAACACAACGTGGACACATCACAGAAAACAGAGCTGTTTTTAGCAAAGTGCCTACGTGTAGATTTTGGCCTCTAGCTCAGCCGGCACCTAGGGAAACCTACTAAACCTGTGTATTTTTTAAAACTAGACACCTAGGGGAATCCAAGATGGGGTGACTTGTTGGGCTCTGACCAGGTTCTATTACACAGAATCCTTTGCAAACCTCAAATTTTGGCTAAAAAAACGCATTTTCCTCACATTTCGGTGACAGAAAGTTCTGGAATCTGAGAGGAGCCAAAGATTTCCTTCCACCCAGCGTTCCCCAAGACTCCCGATAAAAATGACACCTCACTTTTGTGGGTAGGCCTAGCGGCCGTGACAGGAGACGCCCCAAAAACACAACGTGGACACATCCCTTTTTTTGAAAGAAAACAGAGCTTTTTTTTGCAAAGTGCCTACCTGTAGATTTTGGCCTCTAGCTCAGCCGGCACCAAGTGAAACCTACTAAACCTGTGTATTTTTTAAAACTAGACACCTAGGGGAATCCAAGATGGGGTGACTTGTTGGGCTCTGACCAGGTTCTATTACACAGAATCCTTTGCAAACCTCAAATTTTGGCTAAAAAAACGCATTTTCCTCACATTTCGGTGACAGAAAGTTCTGGAATCTGAGAGGAGCCAAAGATTTCCTTCCACCCAGCGTTCCCCAAGACTCCCGATAAAAATGACACCTCACTTGTGTGGGTAGGCCTAGCGGCCGTGACAGGAGACGCCCCAAAAACACAACGTGGACACATCCCTTTTTTTGAAAGAAAACAGAGCTTTTTTTTGCAAAGTGCCTACCTGTAGATTTTGGCCTCTAGCTCAGCCGGCACCAAGGGAAACCTACTAAACCTGTGTATTTTTTAAAACTAGACACCTAGGGGAATCCAAGATGGGGTGACTTGTGGGGCTCTGACCAGGTTCTATTACCCAGAATCCTTTGCAAACCTCAAATTTTGGCTAAAAAAACAAATTTTCCTCACATTTCGGTGACAGAAAGTTCTGGAATCTGAGAGGAGCCACAAATTTCCTTCCACCCAGCGTTCCCCCATGTCTCCCGATAAAAATTATACCTCACTTGTGTGGGTAGGCCTAGCGGCCGTGACAGGAGACGCTCCAAAACACAACGTGGACACATCCCTTTTTTTGAAAGAAAACAGAGCTTTTTTTTGCAAAGTGCCTACCTGTAGATTTTGGCCTGTAGCTCAGCCGGCACCAAGGGAAACCTACTAAACCTGTGTATTTTTTAAAACTAGACACCTAGGGGAATCCAAGATGGGGTGACTTGTGGGGCTCTGACCAGGTTCTATTACCCAGAATCCTTTGCAAACCTAAAATTTTGGCTAAAAAAACAAATTTTCCTCACATTTCGGTGACAGAAAGTTCTGGAATCTGAGAGGAGCCACAAATTTCCTTCCACCCAGCGTTCCTCCATGTCTCCCGATAAAAATGATACCTCACTTGTGAGGGTAGGCCTAGCGCCCGCGACAGGATATAGCCCAAAACACAACGTGGACACATCACAGAAAACAGAGCTGTTTTTAGCAAAGTGCCTACCTGTAGATTTTGGCCTCTAGCTGAGCCGGCACCTTGGGAAACCTACCAAACCTGTGCATTTTTTAAAACTTGAGACCTAGGGGAATCCAAGATGGGGTGACTTGTGGGCCTCTGACCAGGTTCTGTTACCCAGAATCCTTTGCAAACGTCAAATTTTGGCTAAAAAAACGCAGGCCCGTATTTATACTTTTTGACGCTAAACTGCGCTAACGCAGTTTAGCGTCAAAAATGTTTGCGCCGGCTAACGCCATTCTGAAACGCCTTGCGGGCGCCGTATTTATTGAATGGCGTTAGCCGGCGCAAGCTCACCGGCGCTGCCTGGTGTGCGTGGAAAAAAACCACGTACACCAGGCAGCGCCGGCGTAGGGGAAAATGGCATTAGGGCGTCTTAAAAATGGTGCAAGTCAGGTTGACGCTAAAAAATCACCTCCACCCGATTTGCGCCATTTTTAACGACGCCCAGATGCCATTTACATGACTCCTGTCTTAGTAAAGACAGGAGTCATGCCCCCTTGCCCAATGGCCATGCCCAGGGGACTTATGTCCCCTGGGCATGGTTATTGGGCATTGAGGCATGTAGGGGGGCACAAATCATGCCCCCCTATGCCAAAAAAAAATATTAAAAAAATAAAAATGTATACTTACCTGAACTTACCTGAATGTCCCTGGGATGGGTCCCTCCATCCTTGGGTGTCCTCCTGGGGTGGGCAAGGGTGGGCAGGGGGGGTCCCCTGGGGGCATGGGAGGGCAGCTGTGGGCTCATTTTGAGCCCACAGGTCCCTTAACGCCTGCCCTGACCCAGGCGTTAAAAAGAGGCGCAAATGCGGGGTTTTTTTGCCCCCGCCCACTCCCGGGCGTGATTTTTGCCCGGGAGTATAAATACGACGCATTTGCGTCGCAGTCATTTTTTTAGACGGGAACGCCTACCTTGCATCTCATTAACGCAAGGAAGGCGTTCACGCAAAAAAATGACGCTCATTCCTCATACTTTGGCGCTAGACGTGTCTAACGCCAAAGTATAAATATGGCGTTAATTTTGCGCCGAATTTGCGTCGAAAAAAATGACGCTAATTCGGAGCAAACGGAGTATAAATATGCCCCGCATTTTCCTCACATTTCGGTGACAGAAAGTTCTGGAATCTGAGAGGAGCCAAAGATTTCCTTCCACCCAGCGTTCCCCAAGACTCCCGATAAAAATGACACCTCACTTGTGTGGGTAGGCCTAGCGGCCGTGACAGGAGACGCCCCAAAACACAACGTGGACACATCCCATTTTTTGAAAGAAAACAGAGCTTTTTTTTGCAAAGTGCCTACCTGTAGATTTTGGCCTCTAGCTCAGCCGGCACCTAGGGAAACCTACTAAACCTGTGTATTTTTTAAAACTAGACACCTAGGGGAATCCAAGATGGGGTGACTTGTGGGGCTCTGACCAGGTTCTATTACCCAGAATCCTTTGCAAACCTCAAATTTTGGCTAAAAAAACAAATTTTCCTCACATGTCGGTGACAGAAAGTTCTGGAATCTGAGAGAAGCCACAAATTTCCTTCCACCCAGCGTTCCCCTCTGTCTCCCGATAAAAATGATACCTCACTTGTGTGGGTAGGCCTAGCGCCCGCGACAGGATTTACCCCAAAACACAACGTGTACACATCACAGAAAACAGAGCTGTTTTTAGCAAAGTGCCTACCTGTAGATTTTGGCATCTAGCTCAGCCGGCACCTAGGGAAACCTACCAAACCTGTGCATTTTTAAAAACTAGAGACCTAGGGGAATCCAAGATGGGGTGACTTGTGGGGCTCTGGCCAGGTTCTGTTACCCAGAATCCTTTGCAAACCTCAACTTTTGGCTAATAAAACGCATTTTCCTCACATTTCGGTGACAGAAAGTTCTGGAATCTGAGAGGAGCCACAAATTTCCTTCCACCCAGCGTTCCCCCATGTCTCCCGATAAAAATTATACCTCATTTGTGTGGGTAGGCCTAGCGGCCGTGACAGGAGACGCCCCAAAACACAACATGGACACATCCCATTTTTTGAAAGAAAACAGAGCTTTTTTTTGCAAAGTGCCTACCTGTAGATTTTGGCCTCTAGCTCAGCCGGCACCTAGGCAAACCTACCAAACCTGTGTATTTTTTAAAACTAGACACCTAGGGGAATCCAAGATGGGGTGACTTGTGGGGCTCTGACCAGGTTCTATTACCCAGAATCCTTTGCAAACCTCAAATTTTGGCTAAAAAAACAAATTTTCCTCACATTTCGGTGACAGAAAGTTCTGGAATCTGAGAGGAGCCACAAATTTCCTTCCACCCAGCGTTCCCCCATGTCTCCCGATAAAAATGATACCTCACTTGTGTGGGTAGGCCTAGCGCCCGCGACAGGATATAGTCCAAAACACAACGTGGACACATCACAGAAAACAGAGCTGTTTTTAGCAAAGTGCCTACCTGTAGATTTTGGCCTCTAGCTCAGCCGGCACCTAGGGAAACCTACCAAACCTGTGCATTTTTGAAAACTAGAGACCTAGGGGAATCGAAGATGGGGTGACTTGTGGGGCTCTGACCAGGTTCTGTTACCCAGAATCCTTTGCAAACGTCAAATTTTGGCTAAAAAAACGCATTTTCCTCACATTTCGGTGACAGAAAGTTCTGGAATCTGAGAGGAGCCAAAGATTTCCTTCCACCCAGCGTTCCCCAAGACTCCCCATAAAAATGACACCTCACTTGTGTGGGTAGGCCTAGCGGCCGTGACAGGAGACGCCCCAAAACACAACGTGGACACATCCCATTTTTTGAAAGAAAACAGAGCTGTTTTTTGCAAAGTGCCTACCTGTGGATTTTGGCCTCTAGCTCAGCCGGCACCTAGGGAAACCTACTAAACCTGTGAATTTTTTAAAACTAGAGACCTAGGGGAATCCAAGATGGGGTGACTTGTGGGGCTCTGAACAGGTTCTGTTACCCAGAATCCTTCGCAAACCTCAAATTTTGGCTAAAAAAACAAATTTTTCTCACATTTCGGTGACAGAAAGTTCTGGAATCTGAGAGAAGCCACAAATTTCCTTCCACCCAGCGTTCCCCTATGTCTCCCGATAAAAATGATACCTCACTTCTGTGGGTAGGCCTAGCGCCCGCGACAGGATTTACCCCAAAACACAACGTGTACACATCACAGAAAACAGAGCTGTTTTTTGCAAAGTGCCTACCTGTAGATTTTGGCCTCTAGCTCAGCCGGCACCTAGGGAAACCTACCAAACCTGTGCATTTTTAAAAACTAGAGACCTTCTGGAATCTGAGAGGAGCCAAAGATTTCCTTCTACACAGCGTTCCCCCAAGTCTCCCGATAAAAATGATACCTCACTTGTGTGGGTAGTCCTAGTGGCAGCGACAGGAGATGCCCCAAAACACAACATGGACACATCCCATTTTTTTAAAGAAAACAGAGCTGTCTTTTGCAAAGTGCCTACCTGTGGATTTTGGCCTCTAGCTCAGCCGGCACCTAGGGAAACCTACTAAACCTGTGAATTTTTTAAAACTAGAGACCTAGGGGAATCCAAGATGGGGTGACTTGTGGGGCTCTGAACAGGTTCTATTACCCAGAATCCTTTGCAAACCTCAAATTTTGGCAAAAAAAAAACATTTTCCTCACATTTCGGTGACAGAAAGTTCTGGAATCTGAGAGAAGCCACAAATTTCCTTCCACCTCGTGTTCCCCTATGTCTCCCGATAAAAATGACACCTCACTTGTGTGGGTAGGCCTAGCGGCCGTGACAGGAGACGCCCCAAAACACAACTTGGACACATCCCATTTTTTGAAAGAAAACAGAGCTTTTTTTTGCAAAGTGCCTACCTGTAGATTTTGGCCTCTAGCTCAGCCGGCACCTAGGGAAACCTACTAAACATGTGTATTTTTTAAAACTAGACATCTAGGGGAATCCAAGATGGGGTGACTTGTGGGGCTCTGACCAGGTTCTATTACCCAGAATCCTTTGCAAACCTCAAATTTTGGCTAAAAAAAACAAATTTTCCTCACATTTCGGTGACAGAAAGTTCTGGAATCTGAGAGAAGCCACAAATTTCCTTCCACCTCGTGTTCCCCTATGTCTCCCGATGAAAATGATACCTCACTTGTGTGGGTAGGCCTAGCGCCCGCGACAGGATATACCCCAAAACACAACGTGTACACATCACAGAAAACAGAGCTGTTTTTAGCAAAGTACCTACCTGTAGATTTTGGCCTCTAGCTCAGCCGGCACCTAGGGAAACCTACTAAACCTGTGTATTTTTTAAAACTAGACACCTAGGGGAATCCAAGATGGGGTGACTTGTGGGGCTCTGACCAGGTTCTATTACACAGAATCCTTTGCAAACCTCAAATTTTGGCTAAAATAACAAATTTTCATCACATTTCGGTGACAGAAAGTTCTGGAATCTGAGAGAAGCCACAAATTTCCTTCCACCCAGCGTTCCCCTATGTCTCCCGATAAAAATGATACCTCACTTGTGTGGGTAGGCCTAGCGCCCGTGACAGGATATACCCCAAAACACAACGTGTAGACATCACAGAAAACAGAGCTGTTTTTAGCAAAGTGCCTACCTGTAGATTTTGGCCTCTAGCTCAGCCGGCACCTAGGGAAATCTACCAAACCTGTGCATTTTTAAAAACTAGAGACCTAGGGGAATCCAAGATGGGGTGACTTGTGGGGCTCTGACCAGGTTCTGTTACCCAGAATCCTTTGCAAACCTCAAATTTTGGCTAATAAAACGCATTTTCCTCACATTTCGGTGACAGAAAGTTCTGGAATCTGAGAGGAGCCACAAATTTCCTTCCACCCAGCGTTCCACCATGTCTCCCGATAAAAATTATACCTCACTTGTGTGGGTAGGCCTAGCGGCCGTGACAGGAAACGCCTCAAAACACAACGTGGACACATCCCATTTTTTGAAAGAAAACAGAGCTTTTTTTTGCAAAGTGCCTACCTGTAGATTTTGGCCTCTAGCTCAGCCGGCACCTGGGCAAACCTACCAAACCTGTGTATTTTTTAAAACTAGACACCTAGGGGAATCCAAGATGGGGTGACTTGTGGGGCTCTGACCAGGTTCTATTACCCAGAATCCTTTGCAAACCTCAAATTTTGGCTAAAAAAACAAATTTTTCTCACATTTCGGTGACAGAAAGTTCTGGAATCTGAGAGGAGCCAAAGATTTCCTTCCACCCAGCGTTCCCCAAGACTCCCGATAAAAATGACACCTCACTTGTGTGGGTAGGCCTAGCGGCCGTGACAGGAGACGCCCCAAAACACAACGTGGACACATCCCATTTTTTGAAAGAAAACAGAGCTTTTTTTTGCAAAGTGCCTACCTGTAGATTTTGGCCTCTAGCTCAGCCGGCACCTAGGGAAACCTACTAAACCTGTGTATTTTTAAAACTAGACACCTAGGGGAATCCAAGATGGGGTGACTTGTGGGGCTCTGACCAGGTTCTATTACCCAGAATCCTTTGCAAACCTCAAATTTTGGCTAAAAAAACGCAGGCCCGTATTTATACTTTTTGACGCTAAACTGCGCTAACGCAGTTTAGCGTCAAAAATTTTTGCGCCGGCTAACACCATTCTGAAACGCCTTGCGGGCGCCGTATTTATTGAATGGCGTTAGCCGGCGCAAGCACACCGGCGCTGCCTGGTGTGCGTGGAAAAAAACCACGTACACCAGGCAGCGCCGGCGTAGGGGAAAATGGCGTTAGGGCGTCTTAAAAATGGTGCAAGTCAGGTTGACGCTAAAAAATCGCCTCCACCCGATTTGCGCCATTTTTAACGACGCCCAGACGCCATTTACATGACTCCTGTCTTAGTAAAGACAGGAGTCATGCCCCCTTGCCCAATGGCCATGCCCAGGGGACTTATGTCCCCTGGGCATGGTCATTGGGCATTGAGGCATGTAGGGGGGCACAAATCAGGCCCCCCTATGCCAAAAAAAAATATAAAAAAAATAAAAATTTATACTTACCTGAACTTACCTGAATGTCCCTGGGATGGGTCCCTCCATCCTTGGGTGTCCTCCTGGGGTGGGCAAGGGTGGCGGGAGGGTCCCTGGGGGCATGGGAGGGCAGCTGTGGGCTCATTTTGAGCACACAGGTCCCTTAACGCCTGCCCTGACCCAGGCGTTAAAAAGAGGCGCAAATGCGGGGTTTTTTGCCCCGCCCACTCCCGGGCGTGATTTTTGCCCGGGAGTATAAATACGACGCATTTGCGTCGCAGTCATTTTTTTAGACGGGAACGCCTACCTTGCATCTCATTAACGCAAAGAAGGCGTTCACGCAAAAAAATGACGCTCATTCCTCATACTTTGGCGCTAGACGCGTCTAACGCCAAAGTATAAGTATGGCGTTAATTTTGCGCCGAATTTGCGTAAAAAAAAATGATGCTAATTCGGCGCAAACGGAGTATAAATATGCCCCGCATTTTCCTTACATTTCGGTGACAGAAAGTTCTGGAATCTGAGAGGAGCCAAAGATTTCCTTCCACCCAGCGTTCCACCATGTCTCCCGATAAAAATGACACCTCACTTGTGTGGGTAGGCCTAGCGGCCGTGACAGGAGACGCCCCAAAACACAACGTGGACACATCCCATTTTTTGAAAGAAAACAGAGCTTTTTTTTTGCAAAGTGCCTACCTGTAGATTTTGGCCTCTAGCTCAGCCGGCACCTAGGGAAACCTACTAAACCTGTGTATTTTTTAAAACTAGACACCTAGGGGAATCCAAGATGGGGTGACTTGTGGGGCACTGACCAGGTTCTATTACCCAGAATCCTTTGCAAACCTCAAATTTTGGCTAAAAAAACAAATTTTCCTCACATTTCGGTGACAGAAAGTTCTGGAATCTGAGAGGAGCCACAAATTTCCTTCCACCCAGCATTCCCCCATGTCTCCCGATAAAAATGATACCTCACTTGTGAGGGTAGGCCTAGCGCCCGCGACAGGATATAGCCCAAAACACAACGTGGACACATCACAGAAAACAGAGCTGTTTTTAGCAAAGTGCCTACCTGTAGATTTTGGCCTCTAGCTCAGCCGGCACCTAGGGAAACCTACCAAACCTGTGCATTTTTAAAAACTAGAGACCTAGGGGAATCCAAGATGGGGTGACTTGTGGGGCTCTGACCAGGTTCTGTTACCCAGAATCCTTTGCAAACCTCAAATTTTGGCTAAAAAAAACGCATTTTCCTCACATTTCGGTGACAGAAAGTTCTGGAATCTGAGAGGAGCCAAAGATTTCCTTCCACCCAGCGTTCCCCAAGACTCCCGATAAAAATGACAACTCACTTGTGTGGGTAGGCCTAGCGGCCGTGACAGGAGACGCCCCAAAAACACAACGTGGACACATCCCTTTTTTTGAAAGAAAACAGAGCTTTTTTTTGCAAAGTGCCTACCTGTAGATTTTGGCCTCTAGCTCAGCCGGCACCAAGGGAAACCTACTAAACCTGTGTATTTTTTAAAACTAGACACCTAGGGGAATCCAAGATGGGGTGACTTGTGGGGCTCTGACCAGGTTCTATTACCCAGAATCCTTTGCAAACCTCAAATTTTGGCTAAAAAAACAAATTTTCCTCACATTTCGGTGACAGAAAGTTCTGGAATCTGAGAGGAGCCACAAATTTCCTTCCACCCAGCGTTCCCCCATGTCTCCCGATAAAAATGATACCTCAATTGTGTGGGTAGGCCTAGCGGCCGTGACAGGAGACGCCCCAAAACACAACGTGGACACATCCCATTTTTTGAAAGAAAACAGAGCTTTTTTTTGCAAAGTGCCTACCTGTAGATTTTCGCCTCTAGCTCAGCCGGCACCTGGGCAAACCTACCAAACCTGTGTATTTTTTTAAACTAGACACCTAGGGGAATCCAAGATGGGGTGACTTGTGGGGCTCTGACCAGGCTCTATTACCCAGAATCCTTTGCAAACCTCAAATTTTGGCTAAAAAAAACAACTTTTCCTCACATTTCGGTGACAGAAAGTTCTGGAATCTGAGAGGAGCCACAAATTTCCTTCCACCCAGCGTTCCTCCATGTCTCCCGATAAAAATGATACCTCACTTGTGAGGGTAGGCCTAGCGCCCGCGACAGGATATAGCCCAAAACACAACGTGGACACATCACAGAAAAGAGAGCTGTTTTTAGCAAAGTGCCTACCTGTAGATTTTGGCCTCTAGCTGAGCCGGCACCTAGGGAAACCTACCAAACCTGTGCATTTTTTAAAACTTGAGACCTAGGGGAATCCAAGATGGGGTGACTTGTGGGCCTCTGACCAGGTTCTGTTACCCAGAATCCTTTGCAAACATCAAATTTTGGCTAAAAAAACGCAGGCCCGTATTTATACTTTTTGACGCTAAACTGCGCTAACGCAGTTTAGCGTCAAAAATGTTTGCGCCGGCTAACGCCATTCTGAAACGCCTTGAGGGCGCCGTATTTATTGAATGGCGTTAGCCGGCGCAAGCTCACCGGCGCTGCCTGGTGTGCGTGGAAAAAAACCACGTACACCAGGCAGCGCCGGCGTAGGGGAAAATGGCGTTAGGGCGTCTTAAAAATGGTGCAAGTCAGGTTGATGCCAAAAAATCGCCTCCACCCGATTTGCGCCATTTTTAACGACGCCCAGACGCCATTTACATGACTCCTGTCTTAGTAAAGACAGGAGTCATGCCCCCTTGCCCAATGGCCATGCCCAGGGGACTTATGTCCCCTGGGCATGGTCATTGGGCATTGAGGCATGTAGGGGGGCACAAATCAGGCCCCCCTATGCCAAAAGAAATATAAAAAAAATAAAAATGTATACTTACCTGAACTTACCTGAATGTCCCTGGGATGGGTCCCTCCATCCTTGGGTGTCCTCCTGGGGTGGGCAAGGGTGGCAGGGGGGGTCCCTGGGGGCATGGGAGGGCAGCTGTGGGCTCATTTTGAGCCCACAGGTCCCTTAACGCCTGCCCTGACCCAGGCGTTAAAAAGAGGCGCAAATGCGGGGTTTTTTGCCCCGCACACTCCCGGGCGTGATTTTTGCCCGGGAGTATAAATACGACGCATTTGCGTCGCAGTCATTTTTTTAGACGGGAACGCCTACCTTGCATCTCATTAACGCAAGGAAGGCGTTCACGCAAAAAAATGACGCTCATTCCTCATACTTTGGCGCTAGACGTGTCTAACGCCAAAGTATAAATATGGCGTTAATTTTGCGCCGAATTTGCGTCGAAAAAAATGACGCTAATTCGGCGCAAACGGAGTATAAATATGCCCCGCATTTTCCTCACATTTCGGTGACAGAAAGTTCTGGAATCTGAGAGGAGCCAAAGATTTCCTTCCACCCAGCGTTCCCCAAGACTCCCGATAAAAATGACACCTCACTTGTGTGGGTAGGCCTAGCGGCCGTGACAGGAGACGCCCCAAAACACAACGTGGACACATCCCATTTTTTGAAAGAAAACAGAGCTTTTTTTTGCAAAGTGCCTACCTGTAGATTTTGGCCTCTAGCTCAGCCGGCACCTAGGGAAACCTACTAAACCTGTGTATTTTTTAAAACTAGACACCTAGGGGAATCCAAGATGGGGTGACTTGTGGGGCTGTGACCAGGTTCTGTTAGCCAGAATCCTTTGCAAACCTCAAATTTTGGCTAAAAAAACAAATTTTCCTCACATTTCGGTGACAGCAAGTTCTGGAATCTGAGAGGACCCACAAATTTCCTTCCACCCAGCGTTCCCCCATGTCTCCCGATAAAAATGATACCTCACTTGTGAGGGTAGGCCTAGCGCCCGCGACAGGATATAGCCCAAAACACAACGTGGACTCATCACAGAAAACAGAGCTGTTTTTAGCAAAGTGCCTACCTGTAGATTTTGGCCTCTACCTCAGCCGGCACCTAGGGAAACCTACCAAACCTGTGCATTTCTGAAAACTAGAGACCTAGGGGAATCCAAGATAGGGTGACTTGTGGGGCTCTGACCAGGTTCTGTTACCCAGAATCCTTTGCAAACGTAAAATTTTGGCTAAAAAACACATTTTCCTCACATTTCGGTGACAGAAAGTTCTGGAATCTGAGAGGAGCCAAAGATTTCCTTCCTACCACCGTTCCCCAAGACTCCCGATAAAAATGACACCTCACTTGTGTGGGTAGGCCTAGCGGCCATGACAGGAGACGCCCCAAAACACAACGTGGACACATTCCATTTTTTGAAAGAAAACAGAGCTTTTTTTTTGCAAAGTGCCTACCTGTAGATTTTGGCCTCTAGCTCAGCCGGCACCTAGGGAAACCTACTAAACCTGTGTATTTTTTAAAACTAGACACCTAGGGGAATCCAAGATGGGGTGACTTGTGGGGCTCTGACCAGGTTCTATTACCCAGAATCCTTTGCAAACCTCAAATTTTGGCTAAAAAACAAATTTTCCTCACATTTCGGTGACAGAAAGTTCTGGAATCTGAGAGGAGCCAAAGATTTCCTTCCACCCAGCGTTCCCCAAGACTCCCGATAAAAATGACACCTCACTTGTGTGGGTAGGCCTAGCGGCTGTGACAGGAGACACCCCAAAACACAACGTGGACACATCCCATTTTTTGAAAGAAAACAGAGCTTTTTTTTGCAAAGTGCCTACCTGTAGATTTTGGCCTCTAGCTCAGCCGGCACCTAGGGAAACCTACTAAACCTGTGTATTTTTTAAAACTAGACACCTAGGGGAATCCAAGATGGGGTGACTTGTGGGGCTCTGACCAGGTTCTATTACCCAGAATCCTTTGCAAACCTCAAATTTTGGCTAAAAAAACAAATTTTCCTCACATTTCGGTGACAGAAAGTTCTGGAATCTGAGAGGAGCCACAAATTTCCTTCCACCCAGCGTTCCCCCATGTCTCCCGATAAAAATGATACCTCACTTGTGAGGGTAGGCCTAGCGCCCGCGACAGGATATAGCCCAAAACACAACGTGGACACATCACAGAAAACAGAGCTGTTTTTAGCAAAGTGCCTACCTGTAGATTTTGGCCTCTAGCTCAGCCGGCACCTAGGGAAACCTACCAAACCTGTGCATTTTTGAAAACTAGAGACCTAGGGGAATCCAAGATGGGGTGACTTGTGGGGCTCTGACCAGGTTCTGTTACCCAGAATCCTTTGCAAACCTCAAATTTTGGCTAAAAAAGCGCATTTTCCTAACATTTCGGTGACAGAAAGTTCTGGAATCTGAGAGGAGCCAAAGATTTCCTTCCACCCAGCGTTCCCCAAGACTCCCGATAAAAATGACACCTCACTTGTGTGGGTAGGCCTAGCGGCCGTGACAGGAGACGCCCCAAAAACACAACGTGGACACATCCCTTTTTTTGAAAGAAAACAGAGCTTTTTTTTGCAAAGTGCCTACCTGTAGATTTTGGCCTCTAGCTCAGCCGGCACCAAGGGAAACCTACTAAACCTGTGTATTTTTTAAAACTAGACACCTAGGGGAATCCAAGATGGGGTGACTTGTGGGGCTCTGACCAGGCTCTATTACCCAGAATCCTTTGCAAACCTCAAATTTTGGCTAAAAAAACAACTTTTCCTCACATTTCGGTGACAGAAAGTTCTGGAATCTGAGCAGAGCCACAAATTTCCTTCCACCCAGCGTTCCTCCATGTCTCCCGATAAAAATGATACCTCACTTGTGAGGGTAGGCCTAGCGGCCGTGACAGGAGACGCCCCAAAACACAACGTGGACACATCCCATTTTTTGAAAGAAAACAGAGCTTTTTTTTGCAAAGTGCCTACCTGTAGATTTTCGCCTCTAGCTCAGCCGGCATCTGGGCAAACCTACCAAACATGTGTATTTTTTTAAACTAGACACCTAAGGGAATCCAAGATGTGGTGACTTGTGGGGCTCTGACCAGGATCTATTACCCAGAATCCTTTGCAAACCTCAAATTTTGGCTAAAAAAACAACTTTTCCTCACATTTCGGTGACAGAAAGTTCTGGAATCTGAGAGGAGCCACAAATTTCCTTCCACCCAGCGTTCCCCCATGTCTCCCGATAAAAATTATACCTCACTTGTGAGGGTAGGCCTAGCGCCCGCGACAGGATATAGCCCAAAACATAACGTGGACACATCACAGAAAACAGAGCTGTTTTTAGCAAAGTGCCTACCTGTAGATTTTGGCCTCTAGCTCAGCCGGCACCTAGGGAAACCTACCAAACCTGTGCATTTTTGAAAACTAGAGACCTAGGGGAATCCAAGATGGGGTGACTTGTGGGGCTCTGACCAGGTTCTGTTACCCAGAATCCTTTGCAAACCTCAAATTTTGGCTAAAAAAACGCATTTTCCTCACATTTCGGTGACAGAAAGTTCTGGAATCTGAGAGGAGCCAAAGATTTCCTTCCACCCAGCGTTCCCCAAGACTCCCGATAAAAATGACACCTCACTTGTGTGGGTAGGCCTAGCGGCCGTGACGGGAGACGCCCCAAAAACACAACGTGGACACATCCCTTTTTTTGAAAGAAAACAGAGCTTTTTTTTGCAAAGTGCCTACCTGTAGATTTTGGCCTCTAGCTCAGCCGGCACCAAGGGAAACCTACTAAACCTGTGTATTTTTTAAAACTAGACACCTAGGGGAATCCAAGATGGGGTTTCTTGTGGGGCTCTGACCAGGCTCTATTACCCAGAATCCTTTGCAAACCTCAAATTTTGGCTAAAAAAACAACTTTTCCTCACATTTCGGTGACAGAAAGTTCTGGAATCTGAGAGGAGCCACAAATTTCCTTCCACCCAGCGTTCCTCCATGTCTCCCGATAAAAATGATACCTCACTTGTGAGGGTAGGCCTAGCGGCCGTGACAGGAGACGCCCCAAAACACAACGTGGACACATCCCATTTTTTGAAAGAAAACAGAGCTTTTTTTTGCAAAGTGCCTACCTGTAGATTTTCGCCTCTAGCTCAGCCGGCACCTGGGCAAACCTACCAAACCTGTGTATTTTTTTAAACTAGACACCTAGGGGAATCCAAGATGGGGTGACTTGTGGGGCTCTGACCAGGCTCTATTACCCAGAATCCTTTGCAAACCTCAAATTTTGGCTAAAAAAAACAACTTTTCCTCACATTTCGGTGACAGAAAGTTCTGGAATCTGAGAGGAGCCACAAATTTCCTTCCACCCAGCGTTCCTCCATGTCTCCCGATAAAAATGATACCTCACTTGTGAGGGTAGGCCTAGCGCCCGCGACAGGATATAGCCCAAAACACAACGTGGACACATCACAGAAAACAGAGCTGTTTTTAGCAAAGTGCCTACCTGTAGATTTTGGCCTCTAGCTGAGCCGGCACCTAGGGAAACCTACCAAACCTGTGCATTTTTTAAAACTAGAGACCTAGGGGAATCCAAGATGGGGTGACTTGTGGGCCTCTGACCAGGTTCTGTTACCCAGAATCCTTTCCAAACGTCAAATTTTGGCTAAAAAAACGCAGGCCCGTATTTATACTTTTTGACGCTAAACTGCGCTAACGCAGTTTAGCGTCAAAAATGTTTGCGCCGGCTAACGCCATTCTGAAACGCCTTGCGGGCGCGGTATTTATTGAATGGCGTTAGCCGGCGCAAGCTCACCGGCGCTGCCTGGTGTGCGTGGAAAAAAACCACGTGCACCAGGCAGCGCCGGCATAGGGGAAAATGGCGTTAGGGCGTCTTAAAAATGGTGCAAGTCAGGTTGACGCTAAAAAATCGCCTCTGCCCGATTTGCGCCATTTTTAACGACGCCCAGACGCCATTTACATGACTCCTGTCTTAGTAAAGACAGGAGTCATGCCCCCTTGCCCAATGGCCATGCCCAGGGGACTTACGTCCCCTGGCATGGTCATTGGGCATTGAGGCATGTAGGGGGGCACAAATCAGGCCCCCCTATGCCAAAAAAAAATATAAAAAAAATAAAAATTTATACTTACCTGAACTTACCTGAATGTCCCTGGGATGGGTCCCTCCATCCTTGGGTGTCCTCCTGGGGTGGGCAAGGGTGGCAGGGGGGGTCCATGGGGGCATGGGAGGGCAGCTGTGGGCTCATTTTGAGCCCACAGGTCCCTTAACGCCTGCCCTGACCCAGGCGTTAAAAAGAGGCGCAAATGCGGGGTTTTTTGCCCCGCCCACTCCCGGGCGTGATTTTTGCCCGGGAGTATAAATACGACGCATTTGCGTCGCAGTCATTTTTTTAGACAGGAACGCCTACCTTGCATCTCATTAACGCAAGGAAGGCGTTCACGCAAAAAAATGACGCTCATTCCTCATACTTTGGCGCTAGACGTGTCTAATGCCAAAGTATAAATATGGCGTTAATTTTGCGCCGAATTTGCGTCGAAAAAAATGACGCTAATTCGGAGCAAACGGAGTATAAATATGCCCCGCATTTTCCTCACATTTCGGTGACAGAAAGTTCTGGAATCTGAGAGGAGCCAAAGATTTCCTTCCACCCAGCGTTCCCCAAGACTCCCGATAAAAATGACATCTCCCTTGTGTGGGTAGGCCTAGCGGCCGTGACAGGAGACGCCCCAGAACACAACGTGGACACATCCCATTTTTTGAAAGAAAACAGAGCTTTTTTTTGCAAAGTGCCTACCTGTAGATTTTGGCCTCTAGCTCAGCCGGCACCTAGGGAAACCTACTAAACCTGTGTATTTTTTAAAACTAGACACCTAGGGGAATCCAAGATGGGGTGACTTGTGGGGCTCTGACCAGGTTCTATTACCCAGAATCCTTTGCAAACCTCAAATTTTGGCTAATAAAACGCATTTTCCTCACATTTCGGTGACAGAAAGTTCTGGAATCTGAGAGGAGCCAAAGATTTCCTTCTACACAGCGTTCCCCCAAGTCTCCCGATAAAAATGATACCTCACTTGTGTGGGTAGTCCTAGTGGCAGCGACAGGAGATGCCCCAAAACACAACATGGACACATCCCATTTTTTTAAAGAAAACAGAGCTGTCTTTTGCAAAGTGCCTACCTGTGGATTTTGGCCTCTAGCTCAGCCGGCACCTAGGGAAACCTACTAAACCTGTGAATTTTTTAAAACTAGAGACCTAGGGGAATCCAAGATGGGGTGACTTGTGGGGCTCTGAACAGGTTCTGTTACCCAGAATCCTTAGCAAACCTCAGATTTTGGCAAAAAAAACACATTTTCCTCACATTTCGGTGACAGAAAGTTCTGGAATCTGAGAGGAGCCAAAGATTTCCTTCCACCCAGCGTTCCCCAAGACTCCCGATAAAAATGACATCTCCCTTGTGTGGGTAGGCCTAGCGGCCGTGACAGGAGACGCCCCAGAACACAACGTGGACACATCCCATTTTTTTAAAGAAAACAGAGCTTTTTTTTGCAAAGTGCCTACCTGTAGATTTTGGCCTCTAGCTCAGCCGGCACCTAGGGAAACCTACTAAACCTGTGTATTTTTCAAAACTAGACACCTAGGGGAATCCAAGATGGGGTGACTTGTGGGGCTCTGACCAGGTTCTATTACCCAGAATCCTTTGCAAACCTCAAATTTTGGCTAAAAAAACAGATTTTCCTCACATTTCGGTGACAGAAAGTTCTGGAATCTGAGAGGAGCCACAAATTTCCTTCCACCCAGCGTTCCCCCATGTCTCCCGATAAAAATGATACCTCACTTGTGAGGGTAGGCCTAGCGCCCGCGACAGGATATAGCCCAGAACACAACGTGGACACATCACAGAAAACAGAGCTGTTTTTAGCAAAGTGCCTACCTGTAGATTTTGGCCTCTAGCTCAGCCGGCACCTAGGTAAACCTACCAAACCTGTGCATTTTTGAAAACTAGAGACCTAGGGGAATCCAAGATGGGGTGACTTGTGGGGCTCTGACCAGGTTCTGTTAACCAGAATCCTTTGCAAACGTCAAATTTTGGCTAAAAAAACGCATTTTCCTCACATTTCGGTGACAGAAAGTTCTGGAATCTGAGAGGAGCCAAAGATTTCCTTCCACCCAGCGTTCCCCAAGACTCCCGATAAAAATGACACCTCACTTGTGTGGGTAGGCCTAGCGGCCGTGACAGGAGACGCCCCAAAAACACAACGTGGACACATCCCTTTTTTTGAAAGAAAACAGAGCTTTTTTTTGCAAAGTGCCTACCTGTAGATTTTGGCCTCTAGCTCAGCCGGCACCAAGGGAAACCTACTAAACCTGTGTATTTTTTAAAACTAGACACCTAGGGGAATCCAAGATGGGGTGACTTGTGGGGCTCTGACCAGGTTCTATTACCCAGAATCCTTTGCAAACCTCAAATTTTGGCTAAAAAAACAAATTTTCCTCACATTTCGGTGACAGAAAGTTCTGGAATCTGAGAGGAGCCACAAATTTCCTTCCACCCAGCGTTCCCCCATGTCTCCCGATAAAAATTATACCTCACTTGTGTGGGTAGGCCTAGCGGCCGTGACAGGAGACGCCCCAAAACACAACGTGGACACATCCCATTTTTTGAAAGAAAACAGAGCTTTTTTTTGCAAAGTGCCTACCTGTAGATTTTCGCCTCTAGCTCAGCCGGCACCTGGGCAAACCTACCAAACCTGTGTATTTTTTTAAACTAGACACCTAGGGGAATCCAAGATGGGGTGACTTGTGGGGCTCTGACCAGGCTCTATTACCCAGAATCCTTTGCAAACCTCAAATTTTGGCTAAAAAAACAACTTTTCCTCACATTTCGGTGACAGAAAGTTCTGGAATCTGAGAGGAGCCACAAATTTCCTTCCACCCAGCGTTCCTCCATGTCTCCCGATAAAAATGATACCTCACTTGTGAGGGTAGGCCTAGCGCCCGCGACAGGATATAGCCCAAAACACAACGTGGACACATCGCAGAAAAGAGAGCTGTTTTTAGCAAAGTGCCTACCTGTAGATTTTGGCCTCTAGCTGAGCCGGCACCTAGGGAAACCTACCAAACCTGTGCATTTTTTAAAACTTGAGACCTAGGGGAATCCAAGATGGGGTGACTTGTGGGCCTCTGACCAGGTTCTGTTACCCAGAATCCTTTGCAAACATCAAATTTTGGCTAAAAAAACGCAGGCCCGTATTTATACTTTTTGACGCTAAACTGCGCTAACGCAGTTTAGCGTCAAAAATGTTTGCGCCGGCTAACGCCATTCTGAAACGCCTTGAGGGCGCCGTATTTATTGAATGGCGTTAGCCGGCGCAAGCTCACCGGCGCTGCCTGGTGTGCGTGGAAAAAAACCACGTACACCAGGCAGCGCCGGCGTAGGGGAAAATGGCGTTAGGGCGTCTTAAAAATGGTGCAAGTCAGGTTGACGCTAAAAAATCGCCTCCACCCGATTTGCGCCATTTTTAACGACGCCCAGACGCCATTTACATGACTCCTGTCTTAGTAAAGACAGGAGTCATGCCCCCTTGCCCAATGGCCATGCCCAGGGGACTTATGTCCCCTGGGCATGGTCATTGGGCATTGAGGCATGTAGGGGGGCACAAATCAGGCCCCCCTATGCCAAAAGAAATATAAAAAAAATAAAAATGTATACTTACCTGAACTTACCTGAATGTCCCTGGGATGGGTCCCTCCATCCTTGGGTGTCCTCCTGGGGTGGGCAAGGGTGGCAGGGGGGGTCCCTGGGGGCATGGGAGGGCAGCTGTGGGCTCATTTTGAGCCCACAGGTCCCTTAACGCCTGCCCTGACCCAGGCGTTAAAAAGAGGCGCAAATGCGGGGTTTTTTGCCCCGCACACTCCCGGGCGTGATTTTTGCCCGGGAGTATAAATACGACGCATTTGCGTCGCAGTCATTTTTTTAGACGGGAACGCCTACCTTGCATCTCATTAACGCAAGGAAGGCGTTCACGCAAAAAAATGACGCTCATTCCTCATACTTTGGCGCTAGACGTGTCTAACGCCAAAGTATAAATATGGCGTTAATTTTGCGCCGAATTTGCGTCGAAAAAAATGACGCTAATTCGGCGCAAACGGAGTATAAATATGCCCCGCATTTTCCTCACATTTCGGTGACAGAAAGTTCTGGAATCTGAGAGGAGCCAAAGATTTCCTTCCACCCAGCGTTCCCCAAGACTCCCGATAAAAATGACACCTCACTTGTGTGGGTAGGCCTAGCGGCCGTGACAGGAGACGCCCCAAAACACAACGTGGACACATCCCATTTTTTGAAAGAAAACAGAGCTTTTTTTTGCAAAGTGCCTACCTGTAGATTTTGGCCTCTAGCTCAGCCGGCACCTAGGGAAACCTACTAAACCTGTGTATTTTTTAAAACTAGACACCTAGGGGAATCCAAGATGGGGTGACTTGTGGGGCTGTGACCAGGTTCTGTTAGCCAGAATCCTTTGCAAACCTCAAATTTTGGCTAAAAAAACAAATTTTCCTCACATTTCGGTGACAGCAAGTTCTGGAATCTGAGAGGAACCACAAATTTCCTTCCACCCAGCGTTCCCCCATGTCTCCCGATAAAAATGATACCTCACTTGTGAGGGTAGGCCTAGCGCCAGCGACAGGATATAGCCCAAAACACAACGTGGACTCATCACAGAAAACAGAGCTGTTTTTAGCAAAGTGCCTACCTGTAGATTTTGGCCTCTACCTCAGCCGGCACCTAGGGAAACCTACCAAACCTGTGCATTTCTGAAAACTAGAGACCTAGGGGAATCCAAGATAGGGTGACTTGTGGGGCTCTGACCAGGTTCTGTTACCCAGAATCCTTTGCAAACGTAAAATTTTGGCTAAAAAACACATTTTCCTCACATTTCGGTGACAGAAAGTTCTGGAATCTGAGAGGAGCCAAAGATTTCCTTCCTACCAGCGTTCCCCAAGACTCCCGATAAAAATGACACCTCACTTGTGTGGGTAGGCCTAGCGGCCATGACAGGAGACGCCCCAAAACACAACGTGGACACATTCCATTTTTTGAAAGAAAACAGAGCTTTTTTTTTGCAAAGTGCCTACCTGTAGATTTTGGCCTCTAGCTCAGCCGGCACCTAGGGAAACCTACTAAACCTGTGTATTTTTTAAAACTAGACACCTAGGGGAATCCAAGATGGGGTGACTTGTGGGGCTCTGACCAGGTTCTATTACCCAGAATCCTTTGCAAACCTCAAATTTTGGCTAAAAAACAAATTTTCCTCACATTTCGGTGACAGAAAGTTCTGGAATCTGAGAGGAGCCAAAGATTTCCTTCCACCCAGCGTTCCCCAAGACTCCCGATAAAAATGACACCTCACTTGTGTGGGTAGGCCTAGCGGCTGTGACAGGAGACACCCCAAAACACAACGTGGACACATCCCATTTTTTGAAAGAAAACAGAGCTTTTTTTTGCAAAGTGCCTACCTGTAGATTTTGGCCTCTAGCTCAGCCGGCACCTAGGGAAACCTACTAAACCTGTGTATTTTTTAAAACTAGACACCTAGGGGAATCCAAGATGGGGTGACTTGTGGGGCTCTGACCAGGTTCTATTACCCAGAATCCTTTGCAAACCTCATTTTCCTCACATTTCGGTGACAGAAAGTTCTGGAATCTGAGAGGAGCCACAAATTTCCTTCCACCCAGCGTTCCCCCATGTCTCCCGATAAAAATGATACCTCACTTGTGAGGGTAGGCCTAGCGCCCGCGACAGGATATAGCCCAAAACACAACGTGGACACATCACAGAAAACAGAGCTGTTTTTAGCAAAGTGCCTACCTGTAGATTTTGGCCTCTAGCTCAGCCGGCACCTAGGGAAACCTACCAAACCTGTGCATTTTTGAAAACTAGAGACCTAGGGGAATCCAAGATGGGGTGACTTGTGGGGCTCTGACCAGGTTCTGTTACCCAGAATCCTTTGCAAACCTCAAATTTTGGCTAAAAAAGCGCATTTTCCTAACATTTCGGTGACAGAAAGTTCTGGAATCTGAGAGGAGCCAAAGATTTCCTTCCACCCAGCGTTCCCCAAGACTCCCGATAAAAATGACACCTCACTTGTGTGGGTAGGCCTAGCGGCCGTGACAGGAGACGCCCCAAAAACACAACGTGGACACATCCCTTTTTTTGAAAGAAAACAGAGCTTTTTTTTGCAAAGTGCCTACCTGTAGATTTTGGCCTCTAGCTCAGCCGGCACCTAGGGAAACCTACTAAACCTGTGTATTTTTTAAAACTAGACACCTAGGGGAATCCAAGATGGGGTGACTTGTGGGGCTCTGACCAGGTTCTATTACCCAGAATCCTTTGCAAACCTCAAATTTTGGCTAATAAAACGCATTTTCCTCACATTTCGGTGACAGAAAGTTCTGGAATCTGAGAGGAGCCAAAGATTTCCTTCTACACAGCGTTCCCCCAAGTCTCCCGATAAAAATGATACCTCACTTGTGTGGGTAGTCCTAGTGGCAGCGACAGGAGATGCCCCAAAACACAACATGGACACATCCCATTTTTTTAAAGAAAACAGAGCTGTCTTTTGCAAAGTGCCTACCTGTGGATTTTGGCCTCTAGCTCAGCCGGCACCTAGGGAAACCTACTAAACCTGTGAATTTTTTAAAACTAGAGACCTAGGGGAATCCAAGATGGGGTGACTTGTGGGGCTCTGAACAGGTTCTGTTACCCAGAATCCTTAGCAAACCTCAGATTTTGGCAAAAAAAACACATTTTCCTCACATTTCGGTGACAGAAAGTTCTGGAATCTGAGAGGAGCCAAAGATTTCCTTCCACCCAGCGTTCCCCAAGACTCCCGATAAAAATGACATCTCCCTTGTGTGGGTAGGCCTAGCGGCCGTGACAGGAGACGCCCCAGAACACAACGTGGACACATCCCATTTTTTTAAAGAAAACAGAGCTTTTTTTTGCAAAGTGCCTACCTGTAGATTTTGGCCTCTAGCTCAGCCGGCACCTAGGGAAACCTACTAAACCTGTGTATTTTTCAAAACTAGACACCTAGGGGAATCCAAGATGGGGTGACTTGTGGGGCTCTGACCAGGTTCTATTACCCAGAATCCTTTGCAAACCTCAAATTTTGGCTAAAAAAACAGATTTTCCTCACATTTCGGTGACAGAAAGTTCTGGAATCTGAGAGGAGCCACAAATTTCCTTCCACCCAGCGTTCCCCCATGTCTCCCGATAAAAATGATACCTCACTTGTGAGGGTAGGCCTAGCGCCCGCGACAGGATATAGCCCAGAACACAACGTGGACACATCACAGAAAACAGAGCTGTTTTTAGCAAAGTGCCTACCTGTAGATTTTGGCCTCTAGCTCAGCCGGCACCTAGGTAAACCTACCAAACCTGTGCATTTTTGAAAACTAGAGACCTAGGGGAATCCAAGATGGGGTGACTTGTGGGGCTCTGACCAGGTTCTGTTAACCAGAATCCTTTGCAAACGTCAAATTTTGGCTAAAAAAACGCATTTTCCTCACATTTCGGTGACAGAAAGTTCTGGAATCTGAGAGGAGCCAAAGATTTCCTTCCACCCAGCGTTCCCCAAGACTCCCGATAAAAATGACACCTCACTTGTGTGGGTAGGCCTAGCGGCCGTGACAGGAGACGCCCCAAAAACACAACGTGGACACATCCCTTTTTTTGAAAGAAAACAGAGCTTTTTTTTGCAAAGTGCCTACCTGTAGATTTTGGCCTCTAGCTCAGCCGGCACCAAGGGAAACCTACTAAACCTGTGTATTTTTTAAAACTAGACACCTAGGGGAATCCAAGATGGGGTGACTTGTGGGGCTCTGACCAGGTTCTATTACCCAGAATCCTTTGCAAACCTCAAATTTTGGCTAAAAAAACAAATTTTCCTCACATTTCGGTGACAGAAAGTTCTGGAATCTGAGAGGAGCCACAAATTTCCTTCCACCCAGCGTTCCCCCATGTCTCCCGATAAAAATTATACCTCACTTGTGTGGGTAGGCCTAGCGGCCGTGACAGGAGACGCCCCAAAACACAACGTGGACACATCCCATTTTTTGAAAGAAAACAGAGCTTTTTTTTGCAAAGTGCCTACCTGTAGATTTTCGCCTCTAGCTCAGCCGGCACCTGGGCAAACCTACCAAACCTGTGTATTTTTTTAAACTAGACACCTAGGGGAATCCAAGATGGGGTGACTTGTGGGGCTCTGACCAGGCTCTATTACCCAGAATCCTTTGCAAACCTCAAATTTTGGCTAAAAAAACAACTTTTCCTCACATTTCGGTGACAGAAAGTTCTGGAATCTGAGAGGAGCCACAAATTTCCTTCCACCCAGCGTTCCTCCATGTCTCCCGATAAAAATGATACCTCACTTGTGAGGGTAGGCCTAGCGCCCGCGACAGGATATAGCCCAAAACACAACGTGGACACATCACAGAAAAGAGAGCTGTTTTTAGCAAAGTGCCTACCTGTAGATTTTGGCCTCTAGCTGAGCCGGCACCTAGGGAAACCTACCAAACCTGTGCATTTTTTAAAACTTGAGACCTAGGGGAATCCAAGATGGGGTGACTTGTGGGCCTCTGACCAGGTTCTGTTACCCAGAATCCTTTGCAAACATCAAATTTTGGCTAAAAAAACGCAGGCCCGTATTTATACTTTTTGACGCTAAACTGCGCTAACGCAGTTTAGCGTCAAAAATGTTTGCGCCGGCTAACGCCATTCTGAAACGCCTTGAGGGCGCCGTATTTATTGAATGGCGTTAGCCGGCGCAAGCTCACCGGCGCTGCCTGGTGTGCGTGGAAAAAAACCACGTACACCAGGCAGCGCCGGCGTAGGGGAAAATGGCATTAGGGCGTCTTAAAAATGGTGCAAGTCAGGTTGACGCTAAAAAATCGCCTCCACCCGATTTGCGCCATTTTTAACGACGCCCAGACGCCATTTACATGACTCCTGTCTTAGTAAAGACAGGAGTCATGCCCCCTTGCCCAATGGCCATGCCCAGGGGACTTATGTCCCCTGGGCATGGTCATTGGGCATTGAGGCATGTAGGGGGGCACAAATCAGGCCCCCCTATGCCAAAAGAAATATAAAAAAAATAAAAATGTATACTTACCTGAACTTACCTGAATGTCCCTGGGATGGGTCCCTCCATCCTTGGGTGTCCTCCTGGGGTGGGCAAGGGTGGCAGGGGGGGTCCCTGGGGGCATGGGAGGGCAGCTGTGGGCTCATTTTGAGCCCACAGGTCCCTTAACGCCTGCCCTGACCCAGGCGTTAAAAAGAGGCGCAAATGCGGGGTTTTTTGCCCCGCACACTCCCGGGCGTGATTTTTGCCCGGGAGTATAAATACGACGCATTTGCGTCGCAGTCATTTTTTTAGACGGGAACGCCTACCTTGCATCTCATTAACGCAAGGAAGGCGTTCACGCAAAAAAATGACGCTCATTCCTCATACTTTGGCGCTAGACGTGTCTAACGCCAAAGTATAAATATGGCGTTAATTTTGCGCCGAATTTGCGTCGAAAAAAATGACGCTAATTCGGCGCAAACGGAGTATAAATATGCCCCGCATTTTCCTCACATTTCGGTGACAGAAAGTTCTGGAATCTGAGAGGAGCCAAAGATTTCCTTCCACCCAGCGTTCCCCAAGACTCCCGATAAAAATGACACCTCACTTGTGTGGGTAGGCCTAGCGGCCGTGACAGGAGACGCCCCAAAACACAACGTGGACACATCCCATTTTTTGAAAGAAAACAGAGCTTTTTTTTGCAAAGTGCCTACCTGTAGATTTTGGCCTCTAGCTCAGCCGGCACCTAGGGAAACCTACTAAACCTGTGTATTTTTTAAAACTAGACACCTAGGGGAATCCAAGATGGGGTGACTTGTGGGGCTGTGACCAGGTTCTGTTAGCCAGAATCCTTTGCAAACCTCAAATTTTGGCTAAAAAAACAAATTTTCCTCACATTTCGGTGACAGCAAGTTCTGGAATCTGAGAGGAACCACAAATTTCCTTCCACCCAGCGTTCCCCCATGTCTCCCGATAAAAATGATACCTCACTTGTGAGGGTAGGCCTAGCGCCAGCGACAGGATATAGCCCAAAACACAACGTGGACTCATCACAGAAAACAGAGCTGTTTTTAGCAAAGTGCCTACCTGTAGATTTTGGCCTCTACCTCAGCCGGCACCTAGGGAAACCTACCAAACCTGTGCATTTCTGAAAACTAGAGACCTAGGGGAATCCAAGATAGGGTGACTTGTGGGGCTCTGACCAGGTTCTGTTACCCAGAATCCTTTGCAAACGTAAAATTTTGGCTAAAAAACACATTTTCCTCACATTTCGGTGACAGAAAGTTCTGGAATCTGAGAGGAGCCAAAGATTTCCTTCCTACCAGCGTTCCCCAAGACTCCCGATAAAAATGACACCTCACTTGTGTGGGTAGGCCTAGCGGCCATGACAGGAGACGCCCCAAAACACAACGTGGACACATTCCATTTTTTGAAAGAAAACAGAGCTTTTTTTTTGCAAAGTGCCTACCTGTAGATTTTGGCCTCTAGCTCAGCCGGCACCTAGGGAAACCTACTAAACCTGTGTATTTTTTAAAACTAGACACCTAGGGGAATCCAAGATGGGGTGACTTGTGGGGCTCTGACCAGGTTCTATTACCCAGAATCCTTTGCAAACCTCAAATTTTGGCTAAAAAACAAATTTTCCTCACATTTCGGTGACAGAAAGTTCTGGAATCTGAGAGGAGCCAAAGATTTCCTTCCACCCAGCGTTCCCCAAGACTCCCGATAAAAATGACACCTCACTTGTGTGGGTAGGCCTAGCGGCTGTGACAGGAGACACCCCAAAACACAACGTGGACACATCCCATTTTTTGAAAGAAAACAGAGCTTTTTTTTGCAAAGTGCCTACCTGTAGATTTTGGCCTCTAGCTCAGCCGGCACCTAGGGAAACCTACTAAACCTGTGTATTTTTTAAAACTAGACACCTAGGGGAATCCAAGATGGGGTGACTTGTGGGGCTCTGACCAGGTTCTATTACCCAGAATCCTTTGCAAACCTCATTTTCCTCACATTTCGGTGACAGAAAGTTCTGGAATCTGAGAGGAGCCACAAATTTCCTTCCACCCAGCGTTCCCCCATGTCTCCCGATAAAAATGATACCTCACTTGTGAGGGTAGGCCTAGCGCCCGCGACAGGATATAGCCCAAAACACAACGTGGACACATCACAGAAAACAGAGCTGTTTTTAGCAAAGTGCCTACCTGTAGATTTTGGCCTCTAGCTCAGCCGGCACCTAGGGAAACCTACCAAACCTGTGCATTTTTGAAAACTAGAGACCTAGGGGAATCCAAGATGGGGTGACTTGTGGGGCTCTGACCAGGTTCTGTTACCCAGAATCCTTTGCAAACCTCAAATTTTGGCTAAAAAAGCGCATTTTCCTAACATTTCGGTGACAGAAAGTTCTGGAATCTGAGAGGAGCCAAAGATTTCCTTCCACCCAGCGTTCCCCAAGACTCCCGATAAAAATGACACCTCACTTGTGTGGGTAGGCCTAGCGGCCGTGACAGGAGACGCCCCAAAAACACAACGTGGACACATCCCTTTTTTTGAAAGAAAACAGAGCTTTTTTTTGCAAAGTGCCTACCTGTAGATTTTGGCCTCTAGCTCAGCCGGCACCTAGGGAAACCTACTAAACCTGTGTATTTTTTAAAACTAGACACCTAGGGGAATCCAAGATGGGGTGACTTGTGGGGCTCTGACCAGGTTCTATTACCCAGAATCCTTTGCAAACCTCAAATTTTGGCTAATAAAACGCATTTTCCTCACATTTCGGTGACAGAAAGTTCTGGAATCTGAGAGGAGCCAAAGATTTCCTTCTACACAGCGTTCCCCCAAGTCTCCCGATAAAAATGATACCTCACTTGTGTGGGTAGTCCTAGTGGCAGCGACAGGAGATGCCCCAAAACACAACATGGACACATCCCATTTTTTTAAAGAAAACAGAGCTGTCTTTTGCAAAGTGCCTACCTGTGGATTTTGGCCTCTAGCTCAGCCGGCACCTAGGGAAACCTACTAAACCTGTGAATTTTTTAAAACTAGAGACCTAGGGGAATCCAAGATGGGGTGACTTGTGGGGCTCTGAACAGGTTCTGTTACCCAGAATCCTTAGCAAACCTCAGATTTTGGCAAAAAAAACACATTTTCCTCACATTTCGGTGACAGAAAGTTCTGGAATCTGAGAGGAGCCAAAGATTTCCTTCCACCCAGCGTTCCCCAAGACTCCCGATAAAAATGACATCTCCCTTGTGTGGGTAGGCCTAGCGGCCGTGACAGGAGACGCCCCAGAACACAACGTGGACACATCCCATTTTTTTAAAGAAAACAGAGCTTTTTTTTGCAAAGTGCCTACCTGTAGATTTTGGCCTCTAGCTCAGCCGGCACCTAGGGAAACCTACTAAACCTGTGTATTTTTCAAAACTAGACACCTAGGGGAATCCAAGATGGGGTGACTTGTGGGGCTCTGACCAGGTTCTATTACCCAGAATCCTTTGCAAACCTCAAATTTTGGCTAAAAAAACAGATTTTCCTCACATTTCGGTGACAGAAAGTTCTGGAATCTGAGAGGAGCCACAAATTTCCTTCCACCCAGCGTTCCCCCATGTCTCCCGATAAAAATGATACCTCACTTGTGAGGGTAGGCCTAGCGCCCGCGACAGGATATAGCCCAGAACACAACGTGGACACATCACAGAAAACAGAGCTGTTTTTAGCAAAGTGCCTACCTGTAGATTTTGGCCTCTAGCTCAGCCGGCACCTAGGTAAACCTACCAAACCTGTGCATTTTTGAAAACTAGAGACCTAGGGGAATCCAAGATGGGGTGACTTGTGGGGCTCTGACCAGGTTCTGTTAACCAGAATCCTTTGCAAACGTCAAATTTTGGCTAAAAAAACGCATTTTCCTCACATTTCGGTGACAGAAAGTTCTGGAATCTGAGAGGAGCCAAAGATTTCCTTCCACCCAGCGTTCCCCAAGACTCCCGATAAAAATGACACCTCACTTGTGTGGGTAGGCCTAGCGGCCGTGACAGGAGACGCCCCAAAAACACAACGTGGACACATCCCTTTTTTTGAAAGAAAACAGAGCTTTTTTTTGCAAAGTGCCTACCTGTAGATTTTGGCCTCTAGCTCAGCCGGCACCAAGGGAAACCTACTAAACCTGTGTATTTTTTAAAACTAGACACCTAGGGGAATCCAAGATGGGGTGACTTGTGGGGCTCTGACCAGGTTCTATTACCCAGAATCCTTTGCAAACCTCAAATTTTGGCTAAAAAAACAAATTTTCCTCACATTTCGGTGACAGAAAGTTCTGGAATCTGAGAGGAGCCACAAATTTCCTTCCACCCAGCGTTCCCCCATGTCTCCCGATAAAAATTATACCTCACTTGTGTGGGTAGGCCTAGCGGCCGTGACAGGAGACGCCCCAAAACACAACGTGGACACATCCCATTTTTTGAAAGAAAACAGAGCTTTTTTTTGCAAAGTGCCTACCTGTAGATTTTCGCCTCTAGCTCAGCCGGCACCTGGGCAAACCTACCAAACCTGTGTATTTTTTTAAACTAGACACCTAGGGGAATCCAAGATGGGGTGACTTGTGGGGCTCTGACCAGGCTCTATTACCCAGAATCCTTTGCAAACCTCAAATTTTGGCTAAAAAAACAACTTTTCCTCACATTTCGGTGACAGAAAGTTCTGGAATCTGAGAGGAGCCACAAATTTCCTTCCACCCAGCGTTCCTCCATGTCTCCCGATAAAAATGATACCTCACTTGTGAGGGTAGGCCTAGCGCCCGCGACAGGATATAGCCCAAAACACAACGTGGACACATCACAGAAAAGAGAGCTGTTTTTAGCAAAGTGCCTACCTGTAGATTTTGGCCTCTAGCTGAGCCGGCACCTAGGGAAACCTACCAAACCTGTGCATTTTTTAAAACTTGAGACCTAGGGGAATCCAAGATGGGGTGACTTGTGGGCCTCTGACCAGGTTCTGTTACCCAGAATCCTTTGCAAACATCAAATTTTGGCTAAAAAAACGCAGGCCCGTATTTATACTTTTTGACGCTAAACTGCGCTAACGCAGTTTAGCGTCAAAAATGTTTGCGCCGGCTAACGCCATTCTGAAACGCCTTGAGGGCGCCGTATTTATTGAATGGCGTTAGCCGGCGCAAGCTCACCGGCGCTGCCTGGTGTGCGTGGAAAAAAACCACGTACACCAGGCAGCGCCGGCGTAGGGGAAAATGGCGTTAGGGCGTCTTAAAAATGGTGCAAGTCAGGTTGACGCTAAAAAATCGCCTCCACCCGATTTGCGCCATTTTTAACGACGCCCAGACGCCATTTACATGACTCCTGTCTTAGTAAAGACAGGAGTCATGCCCCCTTGCCCAATGGCCATGCCCAGGGGACTTATGTCCCCTGGGCATGGTCATTGGGCATTGAGGCATGTAGGGGGGCACAAATCAGGCCCCCCTATGCCAAAAGAAATATAAAAAAAATAAAAATGTATACTTACCTGAACTTACCTGAATGTCCCTGGGATGGGTCCCTCCATCCTTGGGTGTCCTCCTGGGGTGGGCAAGGGTGGCAGGGGGGGTCCCTGGGGGCATGGGAGGGCAGCTGTGGGCTCATTTTGAGCCCACAGGTCCCTTAACGCCTGCCCTGACCCAGGCGTTAAAAAGAGGCGCAAATGCGGGGTTTTTTGCCCCGCACACTCCCGGGCGTGATTTTTGCCCGGGAGTATAAATACGACGCATTTGCGTCGCAGTCATTTTTTTAGACGGGAACGCCTACCTTGCATCTCATTAACGCAAGGAAGGCGTTCACGCAAAAAAATGACGCTCATTCCTCATACTTTGGCGCTAGACGTGTCTAACGCCAAAGTATAAATATGGCGTTAATTTTGCGCCGAATTTGCGTCGAAAAAAATGACGCTAATTCGGCGCAAACGGAGTATAAATATGCCCCGCATTTTCCTCACATTTCGGTGACAGAAAGTTCTGGAATCTGAGAGGAGCCAAAGATTTCCTTCCACCCAGCGTTCCCCAAGACTCCCGATAAAAATGACACCTCACTTGTGTGGGTAGGCCTAGCGGCCGTGACAGGAGACGCCCCAAAACACAACGTGGACACATCCCATTTTTTGAAAGAAAACAGAGCTTTTTTTTGCAAAGTGCCTACCTGTAGATTTTGGCCTCTAGCTCAGCCGGCACCTAGGGAAACCTACTAAACCTGTGTATTTTTTAAAACTAGACACCTAGGGGAATCCAAGATGGGGTGACTTGTGGGGCTGTGACCAGGTTCTGTTAGCCAGAATCCTTTGCAAACCTCAAATTTTGGCTAAAAAAACAAATTTTCCTCACATTTCGGTGACAGCAAGTTCTGGAATCTGAGAGGAACCACAAATTTCCTTCCACCCAGCGTTCCCCCATGTCTCCCGATAAAAATGATACCTCACTTGTGAGGGTAGGCCTAGCGCCAGCGACAGGATATAGCCCAAAACACAACGTGGACTCATCACAGAAAACAGAGCTGTTTTTAGCAAAGTGCCTACCTGTAGATTTTGGCCTCTACCTCAGCCGGCACCTAGGGAAACCTACCAAATCTGTGCATTTCTGAAAACTAGAGACCTAGGGGAATCCAAGATAGGGTGACTTGTGGGGCTCTGACCAGGTTCTGTTACCCAGAATCCTTTGCAAACGTAAAATTTTGGCTAAAAAACACATTTTCCTCACATTTCGGTGACAGAAAGTTCTGGAATCTGAGAGGAGCCAAAGATTTCCTTCCTACCAGCGTTCCCCAAGACTCCCGATAAAAATGACACCTCACTTGTGTGGGTAGGCCTAGCGGCCATGACAGGAGACGCCCCAAAACACAACGTGGACACATTCCATTTTTTGAAAGAAAACAGAGCTTTTTTTTTGCAAAGTGCCTACCTGTAGATTTTGGCCTCTAGCTCAGCCGGCACCTAGGGAAACCTACTAAACCTGTGTATTTTTTAAAACTAGACACCTAGGGGAATCCAAGATGGGGTGACTTGTGGGGCTCTGACCAGGTTCTATTACCCAGAATCCTTTGCAAACCTCAAATTTTGGCTAAAAAACAAATTTTCCTCACATTTCGGTGACAGAAAGTTCTGGAATCTGAGAGGAGCCAAAGATTTCCTTCCACCCAGCGTTCCCCAAGACTCCCGATAAAAATGACACCTCACTTGTGTGGGTAGGCCTAGCGGCTGTGACAGGAGACACCCCAAAACACAACGTGGACACATCCCATTTTTTGAAAGAAAACAGAGCTTTTTTTTGCAAAGTGCCTACCTGTAGATTTTGGCCTCTAGCTCAGCCGGCACCTAGGGAAACCTACTAAACCTGTGTATTTTTTAAAACTAGACACCTAGGGGAATCCAAGATGGGGTGACTTGTGGGGCTCTGACCAGGTTCTATTACCCAGAATCCTTTGCAAACCTCAAATTTTGGCTAAAAAAACAAATTTTCCTCACATTTCGGTGACAGAAAGTTCTGGAATCTGAGAGGAGCCACAAATTTCCTTCCACCCAGCGTTCCCCCATGTCTCCCGATAAAAATGATACCTCACTTGTGAGGGTAGGCCTAGCGCCCGCGACAGGATATAGCCCAAAACACAACGTGGACACATCACAGAAAACAGAGCTGTTTTTAGCAAAGTGCCTACCTGTAGATTTTGGCCTCTAGCTCAGCCGGCACCTAGGGAAACCTACCAAACCTGTGCATTTTTGAAAACTAGAGACCTAGGGGAATCCAAGATGGGGTGACTTGTGGGGCTCTGACCAGGTTCTGTTACCCAGAATCCTTTGCAAACCTCAAATTTTGGCTAAAAAAGCGCATTTTCCTAACATTTCGGTGACAGAAAGTTCTGGAATCTGAGAGGAGCCAAAGATTTCCTTCCACCCAGCGTTCCCCAAGACTCCCGATAAAAATGACACCGCACTTGTGTGGGTAGGCCTAGCGGCCGTGACAGGAGACGCCCCAAAAACACAACGTGGACACATCCCTTTTTTTGAAAGAAAACAGAGCTTTTTTTTGCAAAGTGCCTACCTGTAGATTTTGGCCTCTAGCTCAGCCGGCACCAAGGGAAACCTACTAAACCTGTGTATTTTTTAAAACTAGACACCTAGGGGAATCCAAGATGGGGTGACTTGTGGGGCTCTGACCAGGCTCTATTACCCAGAATCCTTTGCAAACCTCAAATTTTGGCTAAAAAAACAACTTTTCCTCACATTTCGGTGACAGAAAGTTCTGGAATCTGAGCAGAGCCACAAATTTCCTTCCACCCAGCGTTCCTCCATGTCTCCCGATAAAAATGATACCTCACTTGTGAGGGTAGGCCTAGCGGCCGTGACAGGAGACGCCCCAAAACACAACGTGGACACATCCCATTTTTTGAAAGAAAACAGAGCTTTTTTTTGCAAAGTGCCTACCTGTAGATTTTCGCCTCTAGCTCAGCCGGCATCTGGGCAAACCTACCAAACCTGTGTATTTTTTTAAACTAGACACCTAGGGGAATCCAAGATGGGGTGACTTGTGGGGCTCTGACCAGGCTCTATTACCCAGAATCCTTTGCAAACCTCAAATTTTGGCTAAAAAAACAACTTTTCCTCACATTTCGGTGACAGAAAGTTCTGGAATCTGAGAGGAGCCACAAATTTCCTTCCACCCAGCGTTCCCCCATGTCTCCCGATAAAAATTATACCTCACTTGTGAGGGTAGGCCTAGCGCCCGCGACAGGATATAGCCCAAAACATAACGTGGACACATCACAGAAAACAGAGCTGTTTTTAGCAAAGTGCCTACCTGTAGATTTTGGCCTCTAGCTCAGCCGGCACCTAGGGAAACCTACCAAACCTGTGCATTTTTGAAAACTAGAGACCTAGGGGAATCCAAGATGGGGTGACTTGTGGGGCTCTGACCAGGTTCTGTTACCCAGAATCCTTTGCAAACCTCAAATTTTGGCTAAAAAAACGCATTTTCCTCACATTTCGGTGACAGAAAGTTCTGGAATCTGAGAGGAGCCAAAGATTTCCTTCCACCCAGCGTTCCCCAAGACTCCCGATAAAAATGACACCTCACTTGTGTGGGTAGGCCTAGCGGCCGTGACGGGAGACGCCCCAAAAACACAACGTGGACACATCCCTTTTTTTGAAAGAAAACAGAGCTTTTTTTTGCAAAGTGCCTACCTGTAGATTTTGGCCTCTAGCTCAGCCGGCACCAAGGGAAACCTACTAAACCTGTGTATTTTTTAAAACTAGACACCTAGGGGAATCCAAGATGGGGTTTCTTGTGGGGCTCTGACCAGACTCTATTACCCAGAATCCTTTGCAAACCTCAAATTTTGGCTAAAAAAACAACTTTTCCTCACATTTCGGTGACAGAAAGTTCTGGAATCTGAGAGGAGCCACAAATTTCCTTCCACCCAGCGTTCCTCCATGTCTCCCGATAAAAATGATACCTCACTTGTGAGGGTAGGCCTAGCGGCCGTGACAGGAGACGCCCCAAAACACAACGTGGACACATCCCATTTTTTGAAAGAAAACAGAGCTTTTTTTTGCAAAGTGCCTACCTGTAGATTTTCGCCTCTAGCTCAGCCGGCACCTGGGCAAACCTACCAAACCTGTGTATTTTTTTAAACTAGACACCTAGGGGAATCCAAGATGGGGTGACTTGTGGGGCTCTGACCAGGCTCTATTACCCAGAATCCTTTGCAAACCTCAAATTTTGGCTAAAAAAACAACTTTTCCTCACATTTCGGTGACAGAAAGTTCTGGAATCTGAGAGGAGCCACAAATTTCCTTCCACCCAGCGTTCCTCCATGTCTCCCGATAAAAATGATACCTCACTTGTGAGGGTAGGCCTAGCGCCCGCGACAGGATATAGCCCAAAACACAACGTGGACACATCACAGAAAACAGAGCTGTTTTTAGCAAAGTGCCTACCTGTAGATTTTGGCCTCTAGCTGAGCCGGCACCTAGGGAAACCTACCAAACCTGTGCATTTTTTAAAACTAGAGACCTAGGGGAATCCAAGATGGGGTGACTTGTGGGCCTCTGACCAGGTTCTGTTACCCAGAATCCTTTGCAAACGTCAAATTTTGGCTAAAAAAACGCAGGCCCGTATTTATACTTTTTGACGCTAAACTGCGCTAACGCAGTTTAGCGTCAAAAATGTTTGCGCCGGCTAACGCCATTCTGAAACGCCTTGCGGGCGCGGTATTTATTGAATGGCGTTAGCCGGCGCAAGCTCACCGGCGCTGCCTGGTGTGCGTGGAAAAAAACCACGTGCACCAGGCAGCGCCGGCATAGGGGAAAATGGCGTTAGGGCGTCTTAAAAATGGTGCAAGTCAGGTTGACGCTAAAAAATCGCCTCTGCCCGATTTGCGCCATTTTTAACGACGCCCAGACGCCATTTACATGACTCCTGTCTTAGTAAAGACAGGAGTCATGCCCCCTTGCCCAATGGCCATGCCCAGGGGACTTACGTCCCCTGGCATGGTCATTGGGCATTGAGGCATGTAGGGGGGCACAAATCAGGCCCCCCTATGCCAAAAAAAAATATAAAAAAAATAAAAATGTATACTTACCTGAACTTACCTGAATGTCCCTGGGATGGGTCCCTCCATCCTTGGGTGTCCTCCTGGGGTGGGCAAGGGTGGCAGGGGGGGTCCATGGGGGCATGGGAGGGCAGCTGTGGGCTCATTTTGAGCCCACAGGTCCCTTAACGCCTGCCCTGACCCAGGCGTTAAAAAGAGGCGCAAATGCGGGGTTTTTTGCCCCGCCCACTCCCGGGCGTGATTTTTGCCCGGGAGTATAAATACGACGCATTTGCGTCGCAGTCATTTTTTTAGACAGGAACGCCTACCTTGCATCTCATTAACGCAAGGAAGGCGTTCACGCAAAAAAATGACGCTCATTCCTCATACTTTGGCGCTAGACGTGTCTAATGCCAAAGTATAAATATGGCGTTAATTTTGCGCCGAATTTGCGTCGAAAAAAATGACGCTAATTCGGAGCAAACGGAGTATAAATATGCCCCGCATTTTCCTCACATTTCGGTGACAGAAAGTTCTGGAATCTGAGAGGAGCCAAAGATTTCCTTCCACCCAGCGTTCCCCAAGACTCCCGATAAAAATGACATCTCCCTTGTGTGGGTAGGCCTAGCGGCCGTGACAGGAGACGCCCCAGAACACAACGTGGACACATCCCATTTTTTGAAAGAAAACAGAGCTTTTTTTTGCAAAGTGCCTACCTGTAGATTTTGGCCTCTAGCTCAGCCGGCACCTAGGGAAACCTACTAAACCTGTGTATTTTTTAAAACTAGACACCTAGGGGAATCCAAGATGGGGTGACTTGTGGGGCTCTGACCAGGTTCTATTACCCAGAATCCTTTGCAAACCTCAAATTTTGGCTAATAAAACGCATTTTCCTCACATTTCGGTGACAGAAAGTTCTGGAATCTGAGAGGAGCCAAAGATTTCCTTCTACACAGCGTTCCCCCAAGTCTCCCGATAAAAATGATACCTCACTTGTGTGGGTAGTCCTAGTGGCAGCGACAGGAGATGCCCCAAAACACAACATGGACACATCCCATTTTTTTAAAGAAAACAGAGCTGTCTTTTGCAAAGTGCCTACCTGTGGATTTTGGCCTCCAGCTCAGCCGGCACCTAGGGAAACCTACTAAACCTGTGAATTTTTTAAAACTAGAGACCTAGGGGAATCCAAGATGGGGTGACTTGTGGGGCTCTGAACAGGTTCTGTTACCCAGAATCCTTAGCAAACCTCAGATTTTGGCAAAAAAAACACATTTTCCTCACATTTCGGTGACAGAAAGTTCTGGAATCTGAGAGGAGCCAAAGATTTCCTTCCACCCAGCGTTCCCCAAGACTCCCGATAAAAATGACATCTCCCTTGTGTGGGTAGGCCTAGCGGCCGTGACAGGAGACGCCCCAGAACACAACGTGGACACATCCCATTTTTTTAAAGAAAACAGAGCTTTTTTTTGCAAAGTGCCTACCTGTAGATTTTGGCCTCTAGCTCAGCCGGCACCTAGGGAAACCTACTAAACCTGTGTATTTTTCAAAACTAGACACCTAGGGGAATCCAAGATGGGGTGACTTGTGGGGCTCTGACCAGGTTCTATTACCCAGAATCCTTTGCAAACCTCAAATTTTGGCTAAAAAAACAGATTTTCCTCACATTTCGGTGACAGAAAGTTCTGGAATCTGAGAGGAGCCACAAATTTCCTTCCACCCAGCGTTCCCCCATGTCTCCCGATAAAAATGATACCTCACTTGTGAGGGTAGGCCTAGCGCCCGCGACAGGATATAGCCCAGAACACAACGTGGACACATCACAGAAAACAGAGCTGTTTTTAGCAAAGTTCCTACCTGTAGATTTTGGCCTCTAGCTCAGCCGGCACCTAGGTAAACCTACCAAACCTGTGCATTTTTGAAAACTAGAGACCTAGGGGAATCCAAGATGGGGTGACTTGTGGGGCTCTGACCAGGTTCTGTTAACCAGAATCCTTTGCAAACGTCAAATTTTGGCTAAAAAAACGCATTTTCCTCACATTTCGGTGACAGAAAGTTCTGGAATCTGAGAGGAGCCAAAGATTTCCTTCCACCCAGCGTTCCCCAAGACTCCCGATAAAAATGACACCTCACTTGTGTGGGTAGGCCTAGCGGCCGTGACAGGAGACGCCCCAAAAACACAACGTGGACACATCCCTTTTTTTGAAAGAAAACAGAGCTTTTTTTTGCAAAGTGCCTACCTGTAGATTTTGGCCTCTAGCTCAGCCGGCACCAAGGGAAACCTACTAAACCTGTGTATTTTTTAAAACTAGACACCTAGGGGAATCCAAGATGGGGTGACTTGTGGGGCTCTGACCAGGTTCTATTACCCAGAATCCTTTGCAAACCTCAAATTTTGGCTAAAAAAACAAATTTTCCTCACATTTCGGTGACAGAAAGTTCTGGAATCTGAGAGGAGCCACAAATTTCCTTCCACCCAGCGTTCCCCCATGTCTCCCGATAAAAATTATACCTCACTTGTGTGGGTAGGCCTAGCGGCCGTGACAGGAGACGCCCCAAAACACAACGTGGACACATCCCATTTTTTGAAAGAAAACAGAGCTTTTTTTTGCAAAGTGCCTACCTGTAGATTTTCACCTCTAGCTCAGCCGGCACCTGGGCAAACCTACCAAACCTGTGTATTTTTTTAAACTAGACACCTAGGGGAATCCAAGATGGGGTGACTTGTGGGGCTCTGACCAGGCTCTATTACCCAGAATCCTTTGCAAACCTCAAATTTTGGCTAAAAAAACAACTTTTCCTCACATTTCGGTGACAGAAAGTTCTGGAATCTGAGAGGAGCCACAAATTTCCTTCCACCCAGCGTTCCTCCATGTCTCCCGATAAAAATGATACCTCACTTGTGAGGGTAGGCCTAGCGCCCGCGACAGGATATAGCCCAAAACACAACGTGGACACATCACAGAAAACAGAGCTGTTTTTAGCAAAGTGCCTACCTGTAGATTTTGGCCTCTAGCTGAGCCGGCACCTAGGGAAACCTACCAAACCTGTGCATTTTTTAAAACTTGAGACCTAGGGGAATCCAAGATGGGGTGACTTGTGGGCCTCTGACCAGGTTCTGTTACCCAGAATCCTTTGCAAACGTCAAATTTTGGCTAAAACAACGCAGGCCCGTATTTATACTTTTTGACGCTAAACTGCGCTAACGCAGTTTAGCGTCAAAAATGTTTGCGCCGGCTAACACCATTCTGAAACGCCTTGCGGGCGCCGTATTTATTGAATGGCGTTAGCCAGCGCAAGCTCACCGGCGCTGCCTGGTGTGCGTGGAAAAAAACCACGTACACCAGGCAGCGCCGGCGTAGGGGAAAATGGCGTTAGGGCGTCTTAAAAATGGTGCAAGTCAGGTTGACGCTAAAAAATCGCCTCCACCTGATTTGCGCCATTTTTAACGACGCCCAGACGCCATTTACATGACTCCTGTCTTAGTAAAGACAGGAGTCATGCCCCCTTGCCCAATGGCCATGCCCAGGGGACTTATGTCCCCTGGGCATGGTCATTGGGCATTGAGGCATGTAGGGGGGCACAAATCAGGCCCCCCTATGCCAAAAAAAAATATTAAAAAAATAAAAATGTATACTTACCTGAACTTACCTGAATGTCCCTGGGATGGGTCCCTCCATCCTTGGGTGTCCTCCTGGGGTGGGCAAGGGTGGCAGGGGGGGTCCCTGGGGGCATGGGAGGGCAGCTGTGGGCTCATTTTGAGCCCACAGGTCCCTTAACGCCTGCCCTGACCCAGGCGTTAAAAAGAGGCGCAAATGCGGGGTTTTTTGCCCCGCCCACTCCCGGGCGTGATTTTTGCCCGGGAGTATAAATACGACGCATTTGCGTCACAGTCATTTTTTTAGACGGGAACACCTACCTTGCATCTCATTAACGCAAGGAAGGCGTTCACGCAAAAAAATGACGCTCATTCCTCATACTTTGGCGCTAGACGTGTCTAACGCCAAAGTATAAATATGGCGTTAATTTTGCGCCGAATTTGTGTCGAAAAAAATGACGCTAATTCGGCGCAAACGGAGTATAAATATGCCCCGCATTTTCCTCACATTTCGGTGACAGAAAGTTCTGGAATCTGAGAGGAGCCAAAGATTTCCTTCCACCCAGCGTTCCCCAAGACTCCCGATAAAAATGACACCTCACTTGTGTGGGTAGGCCTAGCGGCCGTGACAGGAGATGCCCCAAAACACAACGTGGACACATCCCATTTTTTGAAAGAAAACAGAGCTTTTTTTTGCAAAGTGCCTACCTGTAGATTTTGGCCTCTAGCTCAGCCGGCACCTAGGGAAACCTACTAAACCTGTGTATTTTTTAAAACTAGACACCTAGGGGAATCCAAGATGGGGTGACTTGTGGGGCTCTGACCAGGTTCTATTACCCAGAATCCTTTGCAAACCTCAAATTTTGGCTAAAAAAACAAATTTTCCTCACATTTCGGTGACAGCAAGTTCTGGAATCTGAGAGGAGCCACAAATTTCCTTCCACCCAGCGTTCCCCCATGTCTCCCGATAAAAATGATACCTCACTTGTGAGGGTAGGCCTAGCGCCCGCGACAGGATATAGCCCAAAACACAACGTGGACACATCACAGAAAACAGAGCTGTTTTTAGCAAAGTGCCTACCTGTAGATTTTGGCCTCTACCTCAGCCGGCACCTAGGGAAACCTACCAAACCTGTGCATTTCTGAAAACTAGAGACCTAGGGGAATCCAAGATAGGGTGACTTGTGGGGCTCTGACCAGGTTCTGTTACCCAGAATCCTTTGCAAACGTAAAATTTTGGCTAAAAAAACGCATTTTCCTCACATTTCGGTGACAGAAAGTTCTGGAATTTGAGAGGAGCCAAAGATTTCCTTCCACCCAGCGTTCCCCAAGACTCCCCATAAAAATGACACCTCACTTGTGTGGGTAGGCCTAGCGGCCGTGACAGGAGACGCCCCAAAACACAACGTGGACACATCCCATTTTTTGAAAGAAAACAGAGCTTTTTTTTGCAAAGTGCCTACCTGTAGATTTTGGCCTCTAGCTCAGCCGGCACCTAGGGAAACCTACTAAACCTGTGTATTTTTTAAAACTAGACACCTAGGGGAATCCAAGATGGGGTGACTTGTGGGGCTCTGACCAGGTTCTATTACCCAGAATCCTTTGCAAACCTCAAATTTTGGCTAAAAAAACAAATTTTCCTCACATTTCGGTGACAGAAAGTTCTGGAATCTGAGAGGAGCCACAAATTTCCTTCCACCCAGCGTTCCCCCATGTCTCTCGATAAAAATTATACCTCACTTGTGTGGGTAGGCCTAGCGGCCGTGACAGGAGACGCCCCAAAACACAACGTGGACACATCCCATTTTTTGAAAGAAAACAGAGCTTTTTTTTGCAAAGTGCCTACCTGTAGATTTTGGCCTCTAGCTCAGCCGGCACCTAAGGAAACCTACTAAACCTGTGTATTTTTTAAAACTAGACACCTAGGGGAATCCAAGATGGGGTGACTTGTGGGGCTCTGACCAGGTTCTATTACCCAGAATCCATCGCAAACCTCAAATTTTGGCTAAAAAAACAAATTTTCCTCACATTTCGGTGACAGAAAGTTCTGGAATCTGAGAGAAGCCACAAATTTCCTTCCACCCAGCGTTCCCCTATGTCTCCCGATAAAAATGATACCTCACTTGTGTGGGTAGGCCTAGCGCCCGCGACAGGATTTACCCCAAAACACAACGTGTACACATCACAGAAAACAGAGCTGTTTTTAGCAAAGTGCCTACCTGTAGATTTTGGCCTCTAGCTCAGCCGGCACCTAGGGAAACCTACCAAACCTGTGCATTTTTAAAAACTAGAGACCTAGGGGAATCCAAGATGGGGTGACTTGTGGGGCTCTGACCCGGTTCTGTTACCCAGAATCCTTTGCAAACCTCAAATTTTGGCTAATAAAACGCATTTTCCTCACATTTCGGTGACAGAAAGTTCTGGAATCTGAGAGGAGCCACAAATTTCCTTCCACCCAGCGTTCCCCCATGTCTCCCGATAAAAATTATACCTCATTTGTGTGGGTAGGCCTAGCGGCCGTGACAGGAGACGCCCCAAAACACAACGTGGACACATCCCATTTTTTGAAAGAAAACAGAGCTTTTTTTTGCAAAGTGCCTACCTGTAGATTTTGGCCTCTAGCTCAGCCGGCACCTGGGCAAACCTACCAAACCTGTGTATTTTTTAAAACTAGACACCTAGGGGAATCCAAGATGGGGTGACTTGTGGGGCTCTGACCAGGTTCTATTACCCAGAATCCTTTGCAAACCTCAAATTTTGGCTAAAAAAACAAATTTTCCTCACATTTCGGTGACAGAAAGTTCTGGAATCTGAGAGGAGCCACAAATTTCCTTCCACCCAGCGTTCCCCCATGTCTCCCGATAAAAAAGAAACCTCACTTGTGAGGGTAGGCCTAGCGCCCGCGACAGGATATAGCCCAAAACACAACGTGGACACATCACAGAAAACAGAGCTGTTTTTAGCAAAGTGCCTACCTGTAGATTATGGCCTCTAGCTCAGCCGGCACCCAGGGAAACCTACCAAACCTGTGCATTTTTGAAAACTAGAGACTTGGGGGAATCCAAGATGGGGTGACTTGTGGGGCTCTGACCAGGTTCTGTTACCCAGAATCCTTTGCAAACCTCAAATTTTGGCTAAAAAAATGCATTTTCCTCACATTTTGGTGACAGAAAGTTCTGGAATCTGAGAGGAGCCAAAGATTTCCTTCCACCCAGCGTTCCCCAAGACTCCCCATAAAAATGACACCTCACTTGTGTGGGTAGGCCTAGCGGCCGTGACAGGAGACGCCCCAAAACACAACGTGGACACATCCCATTTTTTGAAAGAAAACAGAGCTTTTTTTTGCAAAGTGCCTACCTGTAGATTTTGGCCTCTAGCTCAGCCGGCACCTAGGGAAACCTACTAAACCTGTGTATTTTTTAAAACTAGACACCTAGGGGAATCCAGGATGGGGTGACTTGTGGGGCTCTGACCAGGTTCTATTACGCAGAATCCTTTGCAAACCTCAAATTTTGGCTAATAAAACGCATTTTCCTCACATTTCGGTGACAGAAAGTTCTGGAATCTGAGAGGAGCCAAAGATTTCCTTCTACACAGCGTTCCCCCAAGTCTCCCGATAAAAATGATACCTCACTTGTGTGGGTAGTCCTAGTGGCAGCGACAGGAGATGCCCCAAAACACAACATGGACACATCCCATTTTTTTAAAGAAAACAGAGCTTTTTTTTGCAAAGTGCCTACCTGTAGATTTTGGCCTCTAGCTCAGCCGGCACCTAGGGAAACCTACTAAACCTGTGTATTTTTTAAAACTAGACACCTAGGGGAATCCAAGATGGGGTGACTTGTGGGGCTCTGACCAGGTTCTATTACCCAGAATCCTTTGCAAACCTCAAATTTTGGCTAAAAAAACAAATTTTCCTCACATTTCGGTGACAGAAAGTTCTGGAATCTGAGAGAAGCCACAAATTTCCTTCCACTCAGCGTTCCCCTATGTCTCCCGATAAAAATGATACCTCACTTGTGTGGGTAGGCCTAGCGCCCGCAACAGGATATACCCCAAAACACAACGTGTACACATCACAGAAAACAGAGCTGTTTTTAGCAAAGTGCTTACCTGTAGATTTTGGCCTCTAGCTCAGCCGGCACCTAGGGAAACCTACTAAACCTGTGTATTTTTTAAAACTAGACACCTAGGGGAATCCAAGATGGGGTGACTTGTTGGGCTCTGACCAGGTTCTATTACACAGAATCCTTTGCAAACCTCAAATTTTGGCTAAAAAAACAAATTTTCCTCACATTTCGGTGACAGAAAGTTCTGGAATCTGAGAGAAGCCACAAATTTCCTTCCACCCAGCGTTCCCCTATGTCTCCCGATAAAAATGATACCTCACTTGTGTGGGTAGGCTTAGCGCCCGCGACAGGATATACCCCAAAACACAACGTGTACACATCACAGAAAACAGAGCTGTTTTTAGCAAAGTGCTTACCTGTAGATTTTGGCCTCTAGCTCAGCCGGCACCTAGGGAAACCTACTAAACCTGTGTATTTTTTTAAACTAGACACCTAGGGGAATCCAAGATGGGGTGACTTGTGGGGCTCTGACCAGGCTCTATTACCCAGAATCCTTTGCAAACCTCAAATTTTGGCTAAAAAAACAACTTTTCCTCACATTTCGGTGACAGAAAGTTCTGGAATCTGAGAGGAGCCACAAATTTCCTTCCACCCAGCGTTCCTCCATGTCTCCCGATAAAAATGATACCTCACTTGTGAGGGTAGGCCTAGCGCCCGCGACAGGATATAGCCCAAAACACAACGTGGACACATCACAGAAAACAGAGCTGTTTTTAGCAAAGTGCCTACCTGTAGATTTTGGCCTCTAGCTGAGCCGGCACCTAGGGAAACCTACCAAACCTGTGCATTTTTTAAAACTTGAGACCTAGGGGAATCCAAGATGGGGTGACTTGTGGGCCTCTGACCAGGTTCTGTTACCCAGAATCCTTTGCAAACGTCAAATTTTGGCTAAAAAAACGCAGGCCCGTATTTATACTTTTTGACGCTAAACTGCGCTAACGCAGTTTAGCGTCAAAAATGTTTGCGCCGGCTAACGCCATTCTGAAACGCCTTGCGGGCGCCGTATTTATTGAATGGCGTTAGCCAGCGCAAGCTCACCGGCGCTGCCTGGTGTGCGTGGAAAAAAAACACGTACACCAGGCAGTGCCGGCGTAGGGGAAAATGGCGTTAGGGCGTCTTAAAAATGGTGCAAGTCAGGTTTACGCTAAAAAATCGCCTCCACCCGATTTGCGCCATTTTTAACGACGCCCAGACGCCATTTACATGACTCCTGTCTTAGTAAAGACAGGAGTCATGCCCCCTTGCCCAATGGCCATGCCCAGGGGACTTATGTCCCCTGGGCATGGTCATTGGGCATTGAAGCATGTAGGGGGGCACAAATCAGGCCCCCCTATGCCAAAAAAAAATATAAAAAAAATAAAAATGTATACTTACCTGAACTTACCTGAATGTCCCTGGGATGGGTCCCTCCATCCTTGGGTGTCCTCCTGGGGTGGGCAAGGGTGGCAGGGGGGGTCCCTGGGGGCATGGGAGGGCAGCTGTGGGCTCATTTTGAGCCCACAGGTCCCTTAACGCCTGCCCTGACCCAGGCGTTAAAAAGAGGCGCAAATGCGGGGTTTTTTGCCCCGCCCACTCCCGGGCGTGATTTTTGCCCGGGAGTATAAATACGACGCATTTGCATCGCAGTCATTTTTTTAGACGGGAACACCTACCTTGCATCTCATTAACGCAAGGAAGGCGTTCACGCAAAAAAATGACGCTCATTCCTCATACTTTGGCGCTAGACGTGTCTAACGCCAAAGTATAAATATGGCGTTAATTTTGCGCCGAATTTGCGTCGAAAAAAATGACGCTAATTCGGCGCAAACGGAGTATAAATATGCCCCGCATTTTCCTCACATTTCGGTGACAGAAAGTTCTGGAATCTGAGAGGAGCCAAAGATTTCCTTCCACCCAGCGTTCCCCAAGACTCCCCATAAAAATGACACCTCACTTGTGTGGGTAGGCCTAGCGGCCGTGACAGGAGATGCCCCAAAACACAACGTGGACACATCCCATTTTTTGAAAGAAAACAGAGCTTTTTTTTGCAAAGTGCCTACCTGTAGATTTTGGCCTCTAGCTCAGCCGGCACCTAGGGAAACCTACTAAACCTGTGTATTTTTTAAAACTAGACACCTAGGGGAATCCAAGATGGGGTGACTTGTGGGGCTCTGACCAGGTTCTATTACCCAGAATCCTTTGCAAACCTCAAATTTTGGCTAAAAAAACAAATTTTCCTCACATTTCGGTGACAGCAAGTTCTGGAATCTGAGAGGAGCCACAAATTTCCTCCACCCAGCGTTCCCCCATGTCTCCCGATAAAAATGATACCTCACTTGTGAGGGTAGGCCTAGCGCCCGTGACAGGATATAGCCCAAAACACAACGTGGACACATCACAGAAAACAGAGCTGTTTTTAGCAAAGTGCCTACCTGTAGATTTTGGCCTCTACCTCAGCCGGCACCTAGGGAAACCTACCAAACCTGTGCATTTCTGAAAACTAGAGACCTAGGGGAATCCAAGATAGGGTGACTTGTGGGGCTCTGACCAGGTTCTGTTACCCAGAATCCTTTGCAAACGTAAAATTTTGGCTAAAAAAACGCATTTTCCTCACATTTCGGAGACAGAAAGTTCTGGAATCTGAGAGGAGCCAAAGATTTCCTTCCACCCAGCGTTCCCCAAGACTCCCCATAAAAATGACACCTCACTTGTGTGGGTAGGCCTAGCGGCCGTGACAGGAGACGCCCCAAAACACAACGTGGACACATCCCATTTTTTGAAAGAAAACAGAGCTTTTTTTTGCAAAGTGCCTACCTGTAGATTTTGGCCTCTAGCTCAGCCGGCACCTAGGGAAACCTACTAAACCTGTGTATTTTTTAAAACTAGACACCTAGGGGAATCCAAGATGGGGTGACTTGTGGGGCTCTGACCAGGTTCTATTACCCAGAATCCTTTGCAAACCTCAAATTTTGGCTAAAAAAACAAATTTTCCTCACATTTCGGTGACAGAAAGTTCTGGAATCTGAGAGGAGCCACAAATTTCCTTCCACCCAGCGTTCCCCCATGTCTCTCGATAAAAATTATACCTCACTTGTGTGGGTAGGCCTAGCGGCCGTGACAGGAGACGCCCCAAAACACAACGTGGACACACCCCATTTTTTGAAAGAAAACAGAGCTTTTTTTTGCAAAGTGCCTACCTGTAGATTTTGGCCTCTAGCTCAGCCGGCACCTAGGGAAACCTACTAAACCTGTGTATTTTTTAAAACTAGACACCTAGGGGAATCCAAGATGGGGTGACTTGTGGGGCTCTGACCAGGTTCTATTACCCAGAATCCATCGCAAACCTCAAATTTTGGCTAAAAAAACAAATTTTCCTCACATTTCGGTGACAGAAAGTTCTGGAATCTGAGAGAAGCCACAAATTTCCTTCCACCCAGCGTTCCCCTATGTCTCCTGATAAAAATGATACCTCACTTGTGTGGGTAGGCCTAGCGCCCGCGACAGGATTTACCCCAAAACACAACGTGTGCACATCACAGAAAACAGAGCTGTTTTTAGCAAAGTGCCTACCTGTAGATTTTGGCCTCTAGCTCAGCCGGCACCTAGGGAAACCTACCAAACCTGTGCATTTTTAAAAACTAGAGACCTAGGGGAATCCAAGATGGGGTGACTTGTGGGGCTCTGACCCGGTTCTGTTACCCAGAATCCTTTGCAAACCTCAAATTTTGGCTAATAAAACGCATTTTCCTCACATTTCGGTGACAGAAAGTTCTGGAATCTGAGAGGAGCCACAAATTTCCTTCCACCCAGCGTTCCCCCATGTCTCCCGATAAAAATTATACCTCATTTGTGTGGGTAGGCCTTGCGGCCGTGACAGGAGACGCCCCAAAACACAACGTGGACACATCCCATTTTTTGAAAGAAAACAGAGCTTTTTTTTGCAAAGTGCCTACCTGTAGATTTTGGCCTCTAGCTCAGCCGGCACCTGGGCAAACCTACCAAACCTGTGTATTTTTTAAAACTAGACACCTAGGGGAATCCAAGATGGGGTGACTTGTGGGGCTCTGACCAGGTTCTATTACCCAGAATCCTTTGCAAACCTCAAATTTTGGCTAAAAAAACAAATTTTCCTCACATTTCGGTGACAGAAAGTTCTGGAATCTGAGAGAAGCCACAAATTTCCTTCCACCCAGCGTTCCCCCATGTCTCCCGATAAAAAAGAAACCTCACTTGTGAGGGTAGGCCAGCGCCCGCGACAGGATATAGCCCAAAACACAACGTGGACACATCACAGAAAACAGAGCTGTTTTTAGCAAAGTGCCTACCTGTAGATTTTGGCCTCTAGCTCAGCCGGCACCCAGGGAAACCTACCAAACCTGTGCATTTTTGAAAACTAGAGACTTGGGGGAATCCAAGATGGGGTGACTTGTGGGGCTCTGACCAGGTTCTGTTACCCAGAATCCTTTGCAAACCTCAAATTTTGGCTAAAAAAATGCATTTTCCTCACATTTTGGTGACAGAAAGTTCTGGAATCTGAGAGGAGCCAAAGATTTCCTTCCACCCAGCGTTCCCCAAGACTCCCCATAAAAATGACACCTCACTTGTGTGGGTAGGCCTAGCGGCCGTGACAGGAGACGCCCCAAAACACAACGTGGACACATCCCATTTTTTGAAAGAAAACAGAGCTTTTTTTTGCAAAGTGCCTACCTGTAGATTTTGGCCTCTAGCTCAGCCGGCACCTAGGGAAACCTACTAAACCTGTGTATTTTTTAAAACTAGACACCTAGGGGAATCCAGGATGGGGTGACTTGTGGGGCTCTGACCAGGTTCTATTACGCAGAATCCTTTGCAAACCTCAAATTTTGGCTAATAAAACGCATTTTCCTCACATTTCGGTGACAGAAAGTTCTGGAATCTGAGAGGAGCCAAAGATTTCCTTCTACACAGCGTTCCCCCAAGTCTCCCGATAAAAATGATACCTCACTTGTGTGGGTAGTCCTAGTGGCAGCGACAGGAGATGCCCCAAAACACAACATGGACACATCCCATTTTTTTAAAGAAAACAGAGCTTTTTTTTGCAAAGTGCCTACCTGTAGATTTTGGCCTCTAGCTCAGCCGGCACCTAGGGAAACCTACTAAACCTGTGTATTTTTTAAAACTAGACACCTAGGGGAATCCAAGATGGGGTGACTTGTGGGGCTCTGACCAGGTTCTATTACCCAGAATCCTTTGCAAACCTCAAATTTTGGCTAAAAAAACAAATTTTCCTCACATTTCGGTGACAGAAAGTTCTGGAATCTGAGAGAAGCCACAAATTTCCTTCCACTCAGCGTTCCCCTATGTCTCCCGATAAAAATGATACCTCACTTGTGTGGGTAGGCCTAGCGCCCGCGACAGGATATACCCCAAAACACAACGTGTACACATCACAGAAAACAGAGCTGTTTTTAGCAAAGTGCTTACCTGTAGATTTTGGCCTCTAGCTCAGCCGGCACCTAGGGAAACCTACTAAACCTGTGTATTTTTTAAAACTAGACACCTAGGGGAATCCAAGATGGGGTGACTTGTTGGGCTCTGACCAGGTTCTATTACACAGAATCCTTTGCAAACCTCAAATTTTGGCTAAAAAAACAAATTTTCCTCACATTTCGGTGACAGAAAGTTCTGGAATCTGAGAGAAGCCACAAATTTCCTTCCACCCAGCGTTCCCCTATGTCTCCCGATAAAAATGATACCTCACTTGTGTGGGTAGGCTTAGCGCCCGCGACAGGATATACCCCAAAACACAACGTGTACACATCACAGAAAACAGAGCTGTTTTTAGCAAAGTGCTTACCTGTAGATTTTGGCCTCTAGCTCAGCCGGCACCTAGGGAAACCTACTAAACCTGTGTATTTTTTTAAACTAGACACCTAGGGGAATCCAAGATGGGGTGACTTGTGGGGCTCTGACCAGGCTCTATTACCCAGAATCCTTTGCAAACCTCAAATTTTGGCTAAAAAAACAACTTTTCCTCACATTTCGGTGACAGAAAGTTCTGGAATCTGAGAGGAGCCACAAATTTCCTTCCACCCACCTTTCCCCCATGTCTCCCGATAAAAATGATACCTCACTTGTGAGGGTAGGCCTAGCGCCCGCGACAGGATATAGCCCAAAACACAACGTGGACACATCACAGAAAACAGAGCTGTTTTTAGCAAAGTGCCTACCTGTAGATTTTGGCCTCTAGCTGAGCCGGCACCTAGGGAAACCTACCAAACCTGTGCATTTTTGAAAACTAGAGACCTAGGGGAATCCAAGATGGGGTGACTTGTGGGCCTCTGACCAGGTTCTGTTACCCAGAATCCTTTGCAAACGTCAAATTTTGGCTAAAAAAACGCAGGCCCGTATTTATACTTTTTGACGCTAAACTGCGCTAACGCAGTTTAGCGTCAAAAATTGTTGCGCCGGCTAACGCCATTCTGAAACGCCTTGCGGGCGCCGTATTTATTGAATGGCGTTAGCCGGCGCAAGCACACCGGCGCTGCCTGGTGTGCGTGGAAAAAAAACACGTACACCAGGCAGCGCCGGCGTAGGGGAAAATGGCGTTAGGGCGTCTTAAAAATGGTGCAAGTCAGGTTGACGCTAAAAAATCGCCTCCACCCGATTTGCGCCATTTTTAACGACGCCCAGACGCCATTTACATGACTCCTGTCTTAGTAAAGACAGGAGTCATGCCCCCTTGCCCAATGGCCATGCCCAGGGGACTTATGTCCCCTGGGCATGGTCATTGGGCATTGAGGCATGTAGGGGGGCACAAATCAGGCCCCCCTATGCCAAAAAAAAATATAAAAAAAATAAAAATTTATACTTACCTGAACTTACCTGAATGTCCCTGGGATGGGTCCCTCCATCCTTGGGTGTCCTCCTGGGGTGGGCAAGGGTGGCAGGGGGGGTCCCTGGGGGCATGGGAGGGCAGCTGTGGGCTCATTTTGAGCCCACAGGTCCCTTAACGCCTGCCCTGACCCAGGCGTTAAAAAGAGGCGCAAATGCGGGGTTTTTTGCCCCGCCCACTCCCGGGCGTGATTTTTGCCCGGGAGTATAAATACGACGCATTTGCGTCGCAGTCATTTTTTTAGACGGGAACGCCTACCTTGCATCTCATTAACGCAAGGAAGGCGTTCACGCAAAAAAATGACGCTCATTCCTCATACTTTGGCGCTAGACGCGTCTAACGCCAAAGTATAAATATGGCGTTAATTTTGCGCCGAATTTGCGTCGAAAAAAATGACGCTAATTCGGCGCAAACGGAGTATAAATATGCCCCGCATTTTCCTTACATTTCGGTGACAGAAAGTTCTGGAATCTGAGAGGAGCCAAAGATTTCCTTCCACCCAGCGTTCCCCAAGAATCCCGATAAAAATGACACCTCACTTGTGTGGGTAGGCCTAGCGGCCGTGACAGGAGACGCCCCAAAACACAACGTGGACACATCCCATTTTTTGAAAGAAAACAGAGCTTTTTTTTGCAAAGTGCCTACCTGTAGATTTTGGCCTCTAGCTCAGCCGGCACCTAGGGAAACCTACTAAACCTGTGTATTTTTTAAAACTAGACACCTAGGGGAATCCAAGATGGGGTGACTTGTGGGGCTCTGACCAGGTTCTATTACCCAGAATCCTTTGCAAACCTCAAATTTTGGCTAAAAAAACAAATTTTCCTCACATTTCGGTGACAGAAAGTTCTGGAATCTGAGAGGAGCCACAAATTTCCTTCCACCCAGCGTTCCCCCATGTCTCCCGATAAAAATGATACCTCACTTGTGAGGGTAGGCCTAGCGCCCGCGACAGGATATAGCCCAAAACACAACGTGGACACATCACAGAAAACAGAGCTGTTTTTAGCAAAGTGCCTACCTGTAGATTTTGGCCTCTAGCTCAGCCGGCACCTAGGGAAACCTACCAAACCTGTGCATTTTTAAAAACTAGAGACCTAGGGGAATCCAAGATGGGGTGACTTGTGGGGCTCTGACCAGGTTCTGTTACCCAGAATCCTTTGCAAACCTCAAATTTTGGCTAAAAAAACGCATTTTCCTCACATTTCGGTGACAGAAAGTTCTGGAATCTGAGAGGAGCCAAAGATTTCCTTCCACCCAGCGTTCCCCAAGACTCCCGATAAAAATGACACCTCACTTGTGTGGGTAGGCCTAGCGGCCGTGACAGGAGACGCCCCAAAAACACAACGTGGACACATCCCTTTTTTTGAAAGAAAACAGAGCTTTTTTTTGCAAAGTGCCTACCTGTAGATTTTGGCCTCTAGCTCAGCCGGCACCAAGGGAAACCTACTAAACCTGTGTATTTTTTAAAACTAGACACCTAGGGGAATCCAAGATGGGGTGACTTGTGGGGCTCTGACCAGGTTCTATTACCCAGAATCCTTTGCAAACCTCAAATTTTGGCTAAAAAAACAAATTTTCCTCACATTTCGGTGACAGAAAGTTCTGGAATCTGAGAGGAGCCACAAATTTCCTTCCACCCAGCGTTCCCCCATGTCTCTCGATAAAAATTATACCTCACTTGTGTGGGTAGGCCTAGCGGCCGTGACAGGAGACGCCCCAAAACACAACGTGGACACATCCCATTTTTTGAAAGAAAACAGAGCTTTTTTTTGCAAAGTGCCTACCTGTAGATTTTGGCCTCTAGCTCAGCCGGCACCTAGGGAAACCTACTAAACCTGTGTATTTTTTAAAACTAGACACCTAGGGGAATCCAAGATGGGGTGACTTGTGGGGCTCTGACCAGGTTCTATTACCCAGAATCCATCGCAAACCTCAAATTTTGGCTAAAAAAACAAATTTTCCTCACATTTCGGTGACAGAAAGTTCTGGAATCTGAGAGAAGCCACAAATTTCCTTCCACCCAGCGTTCCCCTATGTCTCCCGATAAAAATGATACCTCACTTGTGTGGGTAGGCCTAGCGCCCGCGACAGGATTTACCCCAAAACACAACGTGTACACATCACAGAAAACAGAGCTGTTTTTAGCAAAGTGCCTACCTGTAGATTTTGGCCTCTAGCTCAGCCGGCACCTAGGGAAACCTACCAAACCTGTGCATTTTTAAAAACTAGAGACCTAGGGGAATCCAAGATGGGGTGACTTGTGGGGCTCTGACCCGGTTCTGTTACCCAGAATCCTTTGCAAACCTCAAATTTTGGCTAATAAAACGCATTTTCCTCACATTTCGGTGACAGAAAGTTCTGGAATCTGAGAGGAGCCACAAATTTCCTTCCACCCAGCGTTCCCCCATGTCTCCCGATAAAAATTATACCTCATTTGTGTGGGTAGGCCTTGCGGCCGTGACAGGAGACGCCCCAAAACACAACGTGGACACATCCCATTTTTTGAAAGAAAACAGAGCTTTTTTTTGCAAAGTGCCTACCTGTAGATTTTGGCCTCTAGCTCAGCCGGCACCTGGGCAAACCTACCAAACCTGTGTATTTTTTAAAACTAGACACCTAGGGGAATCCAAGATGGGGTGACTTGTGGGGCTCTGACCAGGTTCTATTACCCAGAATCCTTTGCAAACCTCAAATTTTGGCTAAAAAAACAAATTTTCCTCACATTTCGGTGACAGAAAGTTCTGGAATCTGAGAGGAGCCACAAATTTCCTTCCACCCAGCGTTCCCCCATGTCTCCCGATAAAAAAGAAACCTCACTTGTGAGGGTAGGCCAGCGCCCGCGACAGGATATAGCCCAAAACACAACGTGGACACATCACAGAAAACAGAGCTGTTTTTAGCAAAGTGCCTACCTGTAGATTTTGGCCTCTAGCTCAGCCGGCACCCAGGGAAACCTACCAAACCTGTGCATTTTTGAAAACTAGAGACTTGGGGGAATCCAAGATGGGGTGACTTGTGGGGCTCTGACCAGGTTCTGTTACCCAGAATCCTTTGCAAACCTCAAATTTTGGCTAAAAAAATGCATTTTCCTCACATTTTGGTGACAGAAAGTTCTGGAATCTGAGAGGAGCCAAAGATTTCCTTCCACCCAGCGTTCCCCAAGACTCCCCATAAAAATGACACCTCACTTGTGTGGGTAGGCCTAGCGGCCGTGACAGGAGACGCCCCAAAACACAACGTGGACACATCCCATTTTTTGAAAGAAAACAGAGCTTTTTTTTGCAAAGTGCCTACCTGTAGATTTTGGCCTCTAGCTCAGCCGGCACCTAGGGAAACCTACTAAACCTGTGTATTTTTTAAAACTAGACACCTAGGGGAATCCAGGATGGGGTGACTTGTGGGGCTCTGACCAGGTTCTATTACGCAGAATCCTTTGCAAACCTCAAATTTTGGCTAATAAAACGCATTTTCCTCACATTTCGGTGACAGAAAGTTCTGGAATCTGAGAGGAGCCAAAGATTTCCTTCTACACAGCGTTCCCCCAAGTCTCCCGATAAAAATGATACCTCACTTGTGTGGGTAGTCCTAGTGGCAGCGACAGGAGATGCCCCAAAACACAACATGGACACATCCCATTTTTTTAAAGAAAACAGAGCTTTTTTTTGCAAAGTGCCTACCTGTAGATTTTGGCCTCTAGCTCAGCCGGCACCTAGGGAAACCTACTAAACCTGTGTATTTTTTAAAACTAGACACCTAGGGGAATCCAAGATGGGGTGACTTGTTGGGCTCTGACCAGGTTCTATTACCCAGAATCCTTTGCAAACCTCAAATTTTGGCTAAAAAAACAAATTTTCCTCACATTTCGGTGACAGAAAGTTCTGGAATCTGAGAGAAGCCACAAATTTCCTTCCACTCAGCGTTCCCCTATGTCTCCCGATAAAAATGATACCTCACTTGTGTGGGTAGGCCTAGCGCCCGCGACAGGATATACCCCAAAACACAACGTGTACACATCACAGAAAACAGAGCTGTTTTTAGCAAAGTGCTTACCTGTAGATTTTGGCCTCTAGCTCAGCCGGCACCTAGGGAAACCTACTAAACCTGTGTATTTTTTAAAACTAGACACCTAGGGGAATCCAAGATGGGGTGACTTGTTGGGCTCTGACCAGGTTCTATTACACAGAATCCTTTGCAAACCTCAAATTTTGGCTAAAAAAACAAATTTTCCTCACATTTCGGTGACAGAAAGTTCTGGAATCTGAGAGAAGCCACAAATTTCCTTCCACCCAGCGTTCCCCTATGTCTCCCGATAAAAATGATACCTCACTTGTGTGGGTAGGCTTAGCGCCCGCGACAGGATATACCCCAAAACACAACGTGTACACATCACAGAAAACAGAGCTGTTTTTAGCAAAGTGCTTACCTGTAGATTTTGGCCTCTAGCTCAGCCGGCACCTAGGGAAACCTACTAAACCTGTGTATTTTTTTAAACTAGACACCTAGGGGAATCCAAGATGGGGTGACTTGTGGGGCTCTGACCAGGCTCTATTACCCAGAATCCTTTGCAAACCTCAAATTTTGGCTAAAAAAACAACTTTTCCTCACATTTCGGTGACAGAAAGTTCTGGAATCTGAGAGGAGCCACAAATTTCCTTCCACCCACCTTTCCCCCATGTCTCCCGATAAAAATGATACCTCACTTGTGAGGGTAGGCCTAGCGCCCGCGACAGGATATAGCCCAAAACACAACGTGGACACATCACAGAAAACAGAGCTGTTTTTAGCAAAGTGCCTACCTGTAGATTTTGGCCTCTAGCTGAGCCGGCACCTAGGGAAACCTACCAAACCTGTGCATTTTTGAAAACTAGAGACCTAGGGGAATCCAAGATGGGGTGACTTGTGGGCCTCTGACCAGGTTCTGTTACCCAGAATCCTTTGCAAACGTCAAATTTTGGCTAAAAAAACGCAGGCCCGTATTTATACTTTTTGACGCTAAACTGCGCTAACGCAGTTTAGCGTCAAAAATTGTTGCGCCGGCTAACGCCATTCTGAAACGCCTTGCGGGCGCCGTATTTATTGAATGGCGTTAGCCGGCGCAAGCACACCGGCGCTGCCTGGTGTGCGTGGAAAAAAACCACGTACACCAGGCAGCGCCGGCGTAGGGGAAAATGGCGTTAGGGCGTCTTAAAAATGGTGCAAGTCAGGTTGACGCTAAAAAATCGCCTCCACCCGATTTGCGCCATTTTTAACGACGCCCAGACGCCATTTACATGACTCCTGTCTTAGTAAAGACAGGAGTCATGCCCCCTTGCCCAATGGCCATGCCCAGGGGACTTATGTCCCCTGGGCATGGTCATTGGGCATTGAGGCATGTAGGGGGGCACAAATCAGGCCCCCCTATGCCAAAAAAAAATATAAAAAAAATAAAAATTTATACTTACCTGAACTTACCTGAATGTCCCTGGGATGGGTCCCTCCATCCTTGGGTGTCCTCCTGGGGTGGGCAAGGGTGGCAGGGGGGGTCCCTGGGGGCATGGGAGGGCAGCTGTGGGCTCATTTTGAGCCCACAGGTCCCTTAACGCCTGCCCTGACCCAGGCGTTAAAAAGAGGCGCAAATGCGGGGTTTTTTGCCCCGCCCACTCCCGGGCGTGATTTTTGCCCGGGAGTATAAATACGACGCATTTGCGTCGCAGTCATTTTTTTAGACGGGAACGCCTACCTTGCATCTCATTAACGCAAGGAAGGCGTTCACGCAAAAAAATGACGCTCATTCCTCATACTTTGGCGCTAGACGCGTCTAACGCCAAAGTATAAATATGGCGTTAATTTTGCGCCGAATTTGCGTCGAAAAAAATGACGCTAATTCGGCGCAAACGGAGTATAAATATGCCCCGCATTTTCCTTACATTTCGGTGACAGAAAGTTCTGGAATCTGAGAGGAGCCAAAGATTTCCTTCCACCCAGCGTTCCCCAAGAATCCCGATAAAAATGACACCTCACTTGTGTGGGTAGGCCTAGCGGCCGTGACAGGAGACGCCCCAAAACACAACGTGGACACATCCCATTTTTTGAAAGAAAACAGAGCTTTTTTTTGCAAAGTGCCTACCTGTAGATTTTGGCCTCTAGCTCAGCCGGCACCTAGGGAAACCTACTAAACCTGTGTATTTTTTAAAACTAGACACCTAGGGGAATCCAAGATGGGGTGACTTGTGGGGCTCTGACCAGGTTCTATTACCCAGAATCCTTTGCAAACCTCAAATTTTGGCTAAAAAAACAAATTTTCCTCACATTTCGGTGACAGAAAGTTCTGGAATCTGAGAGGAGCCACAAATTTCCTTCCACCCAGCGTTCCCCCATGTCTCCCGATAAAAATGATACCTCACTTGTGAGGGTAGGCCTAGCGCCCGCGACAGGATATAGCCCAAAACACAACGTGGACACATCACAGAAAACAGAGCTGTTTTTAGCAAAGTGCCTACCTGTAGATTTTGGCCTCTAGCTCAGCCGGCACCTAGGGAAACCTACCAAACCTGTGCATTTTTAAAAACTAGAGACCTAGGGGAATCCAAGATGGGGTGACTTGTGGGGCTCTGACCAGGTTCTGTTACCCAGAATCCTTTGCAAACCTCAAATTTTGGCTAAAAAAACGCATTTTCCTCACATTTCGGTGACAGAAAGTTCTGGAATCTGAGAGGAGCCAAAGATTTCCTTCCACCCAGCGTTCCCCAAGACTCCCGATAAAAATGACACCTCACTTGTGTGGGTAGGCCTAGCGGCCGTGACAGGAGACGCCCCAAAAACACAACGTGGACACATCCCTTTTTTTGAAAGAAAACAGAGCTTTTTTTTGCAAAGTGCCTACCTGTAGATTTTGGCCTCTAGCTCAGCCGGCACCAAGGGAAACCTACTAAACCTGTGTATTTTTTAAAACTAGACACCTAGGGGAATCCAAGATGGGGTGACTTGTGGGGCTCTGAACAGGTTCTATTACCCAGAATCCTTTGCAAACCTCAAATTTTGGCTAAAAAAACAAATTTTCCTCACATTTCGGTGACAGAAAGTTCTGGAATCTGAGAGGAGCCACAAATTTCCTTCCACCCAGCGTTCCCCCATGTCTCCCGATAAAAATTATACCTCACTTGTGTGGGTAGGCCTAGCGGCCGTGACAGGAGACGCTCCAAAACACAACGTGGACACATCCCTTTTTTTGAAAGAAAACAGAGCTTTTTTTTGCAAAGTGCCTACCTGTAGATTTTGGCCTCTAGCTCAGCCGGCACCAAGGGAAACCTACTAAACCTGTGTATTTTTTAAAACTAGACACCTAGGGGAATCCAAGATGGGGTGACTTGTGGGGCTCTGACCAGGTTCTATTACCCAGAATCCTTTGCAAACCTAAAATTTTGGCTAAAAAAACAAATTTTCCTCACATTTCGGTGACAGAAAGTTCTGGAATCTGAGAGGAGCCACAAATTTCCTTCCACCCAGCGTTCCTCCATGTCTCCCGATAAAAATGATACCTCACTTGTGAGGGTAGGCCTAGCGCCCGCGACAGAATATAGCCCAAAACACAACGTGGACACATCACAGAAAACAGAGCTGTTTTTAGCAAAGTGCCTACCTGTAGATTTTGGCCTCTAGCTGAGCCGGCACCTAGGGAAACCTACCAAACCTGTGCATTTTTTTAAACTTGAGACCTAGGGGAATCCAAGATGGGGTGACTTGTGGGCCTCTGACCAGGTTCTGTTACCCAGAATCCTTTGCAATCGTCAAATTTTGGCTAAAAAAACGCAGGCCCGTATTTATACTTTTTGACGCTAAACTGCGCTAACGCAGTTTAGCGTCAAAAATGTTTGCGCCGGCTAACGCCATTCTGAAACGCCTTGCGGGCGCCGTATTTATTGAATGGCGTTAGCCGGCGCAAGCTCACCGGCGCTGCCTGGTGTGCGTGGAAAAAAACCACGTACACCAGGCAGCGCCGGCGTAGGGGAAAATGGCATTAGGGCGTCTTAAAAATGGTGCAAGTCAGGTTGACGCTAAAAAATCGCCTCCACCCGATTTGCGCCATTTTTAACGACGCCCAGATGCCATTTACATGACTCCTGTCTTAGTAAAGACAGGAGTCATGCCCCCTTGCCCAATGGCCATGCCCAGGGGACTTATGTCCCCTGGGCATGGTCATTGGGCATTGAGGCATGTAGGGGGGCACAAATCAGGCCCCCCTATGCCAAAAAAAAATATAAAAAAAATAAAAATGTATACTTACCTGAACTTACCTGAATGTCCCTGGGATGGGTCCCTCCATCCTTGGGTGTCCTCCTGGGGTGGGCAAGGGTGGCAGGGGGGGTCCCTGGGGGCATGGGAGGGCAGCTGTGGGCTCATTTTGAGCCCACAGGTCCCTTAACGCCTGCCCTGACCCAGGCGTTAAAAAGAGGCGCAAATGTGGGGTTTTTTGCCCCGCCCACTCCCGGGCGTGATTTTTGCCCGGGAGTATAAATACGACGCATTTGCGTCGCAGTCATTTTTTTAGACGGGAACGCCTACCTTGCATCTCATTAACGCAAGGAAGGCGTTCACTCAAAAAAATGACGCTCATTCCTCATACTTTGGCGCTAGACGTGTCTAACGCCAAAGTATAAATATGGCGTTAATTTTGCGCCGAATTTGCGTCGAAAAAAATGACGCTAATTCGGAGCAAACGGAGTATAAATATGCCCCGCATTTTCCTCACATTTCGGTGACAGAAAGTTCTGGAATCTGAGAGGAGCCAAAGATTTCCTTCCACCCAGCGTTCCCCAAGACTCCCGATAAAAATGACACCTCACTTGTGTGGGTAGGCCTAGCGGCCGTGACAGGAGATGCCCCAAAACACAACGTGGACACATCCCATTTTTTGAAAGAAAACAGAGCTTTTTTTTGCAAAGTGCCTACCTGTAGATTTTGGCCTCTAGCTCAGCCGGCACCTAGGGAAACCTACTAAACCTGTGTATTTTTTAAAACTAGACACCTAGGGGAATCCAAGATAGGGTGACTTGTGGGGCTCTGACCAGGTTCTATTACCCAGAATCCTTTGCAAACCTCAAATTTTGGCTAAAAAAACAAATTTTTCTCACATGTCGGTGACAGAAAGTTCTGGAATCTGAGAGAAGCCACAAATTTCCTTCCACCCAGCGTTCCCCTATGTCTCCCGATAAAAATGATACCTCACTTGTGTGGGTAGGCCTAGCGCCCGCGACAGGATTTACCCCAAAACACAACGTGTACACATCACAGAAAACAGAGCTGTTTTTAGCAAAGTGCCTACCTGTAGATTTTGGCCTCTAGCTCAGCCGGCACCTAGGGAAACCTACCAAACCTGTGCATTTTTAAAAACTAGAGACCTAGGGGAATCCAAGATGGGGTGACTTGTGGGGCTCTGGCCAGGTTCTGTTACCCAGAATCCTTTGCAAACCTCAACTTTTGGCTAATAAAACACATTTTCCTCACATTTCGGTGACAGAAAGTTCTGGAATCTGAGAGGAGCCAAAGATTTCCTTCCACCCAGCGTTCCCCAAGACTCCCCATAAAAATGACACCTCACTTGTGTGGGTAGGCCTAGCGGCCGTGACAGGAGACGCCCCAAAACACAACGTGGACACATCCCATTTTTTGAAAGAAAACAGAGCTTTTTTTTGCAAAGTGTCTACCTGTAGATTTTAGCCTCTAGCTCAGCCGGCACCTAGGGAAACCTACTAAACCTGTGTATTTTTTAAAACTAGACACCTAGGGGAATCCAAGATGGGGTGACTTGTGGGGCTCTGACCACGTTCTATTACCCAGAATCCTTTGCAAACCTAAAATTTTGGCTAATAAAATGCATTTTCCTTACATTTCGGTGACAGAAAGTTCTGGAATCTGATAGGAGCCAAAGATTTCCTTCTACACAGCGTTCCCCCAAGTCTCCCGATAAAAATGATACCTCACTTGTGTGGGTAGTCCTAGTGGCAGCGGCAGGAGATGCCCCAAAACACAACATGGACACATCCCATTTTTTTAAAGAAAACAGAGCTGTTTTTTGCAAAGTGCCTACCTGTGGATTTTGGCCTCTAGCTCAGCCGGCACCTAGGGAAACCTACTAAACCTGTGTATTTTTTAAAACTAGACACCTAGGGGAATCCAAGATGGGGTGACTTGTGGGGCTCTGACCAGGTTCTATTACCCAGAATCCTTTGCAAACCTCAAATTTTGGCTAAAAAAACAAATTTTTCTCACATGTCGGTGACAGAAAGTTCTGGAATCTGAGAGAAGCCACAAATTTCCTTCCACCCAGCGTTCCCCTATGTCTCCCGATAAAAATGATACCTCACTTGTGTGGGTAGGCCTAGCGCCCGCGACAGGATTTACCCCAAAACACAACGTGTACACATCACAGAAAACAGAGCTGTTTTTAGCAAAGTGCCTACCTGTAGATTTTGGCCTCTAGCTCAGCCGGCACCTAGGGAAACCTACCAAACCTGTGCATTTTTAAAAACTAGAGACCTAGGAGAATCCAAGATGGGGTGACTTGTGGGGCTCTGGCCAGGTTCTGTTACCCAGAATCCTTTGCAAACCTCAACTTTTGGCTAATAAAACGCATTTTCCTCACATTTCGGTGACAGAAAGTTCTGGAATCTGAGAGGAGCCACAAATTTCCTTCCACCCAGCGTTCCCCCATGTCTCCCGATAAAAATGATACCTCATTTGTGTGGGTAGGCCTAGCGGCCGTGACAGGAGACGCCCCAAAACACAACGTGGACACATCCCATTTTTTGAAAGAAAACAGAGCTTTTTTTTGCAAAGTGCCTACCTGTAGATTTTGGCCTCTAGCTCAGCCGGCACCTGGGCAAACCTACCAAACCTGTGTATTTTTTAAAACTAGACACCTAGGGGAATCCAAGATGGGGTGACTTGTGGGGCTCTGACCAGGTTCTATTACCCAGAATCCTTTGCAAACCTCAAATTTTGGCTAAAAAAACAAATTTTCCTCACATTTCGGTGACAGAAAGTTCTGGAATCTGAGAGGAGCCACAAATTTCCTTCCACCCAGCGTTCCCCCATGTCTCCCGATAAAAATGATACCTCACTTGTGTGGGTAGGCCTAGCGCCCGCGACAGGATATAGTCCAAAACACAACGTGGACACATCACAGAAAACAGAGCTGTTTTTAGCAAAGTGCCTACCTGTAGATTTTGGCCTCTAGCTCAGCCGGCACCTAGGGAAACCTACCAAACCTGTGCATTTTTGAAAACTAGAGACCTAGGGGAATCCAAGATGGGGTGACTTGTGGGGCTCTGACCAGGTTCTGTTACCCAGAATCCTTTGCAAACCTCAAATTTTGGCTAAAAAAACGCATTTTCCTCACATTTCGGTGACAGAAAGTTCTGGAATCTGAGAGGAGCCAAAGATTTCCTTCCACCCAGCGTTCCCCAAGACTCCCCATAAAAATGACACCTCACTTGTGTGGGTAGGCCTAGCGGCCGTGACAGGAGACGCCCCAAAACACAACGTGGACACATCCCATTTTTTGAAAGAAAACAGAGCTTTTTTTTGCAAAGTGTCTACCTGTAGATTTTAGCCTCTAGCTCAGCCGGCACCTAGGGAAACCTACTAAACCTGTGTATTTTTTAAAACTAGACACCTAGGGGAATCCAAGATGGGGTGACTTGTGGGGCTCTGACCAGGTTCTATTACCCAGAATCCTTTGCAAACCTAAAATTTTGGCTAATAAAATGCATTTTCCTTACATTTCGGTGACAGAAAGTTCTGGAATCTGAGAGAAGCCACAAATTTCCTTCCACCCAGCGTTCCCCTATGTCTCCCGATAAAAATGATACCTCACTTGTGTGGGTAGGCCTAGCGCCCGCGACAGGATTTACCCCAAAACACAACGTGTACACATCACAGAAAACAGAGCTGTTTTTAGCAAAGTGCCTACCTGTAGATTTTGGCCTCTAGCTCAGCCGGCACCTAGGGAAACCTACCAAACCTGTGCATTTTTAAAAACTTGAGACCTAGGGGAATCCAAGATGGGGTGACTTGTGGGGCTCTGGCCAGGTTCTGTTACCCAGAATCCTTTGCAAACCTCAACTTTTGGCTAATAAAACACATTTTCCTCACATTTCGGTGACAGAAAGTTCTGGAATCTGAGAGGAGCCAAAGATTTCCTTCCACCCAGCGTTCCCCAAGACTCCCCATAAAAATGACACCTCACTTGTGTGGGTAGGCCTAGCGGCCGTGACAGGAGACGCCCCAAAACACAACGTGGACACATCCCATTTTTTGAAAGAAAACAGAGCTTTTTTTTGCAAAGTGTCTACCTGTAGATTTTAGCCTCTAGCTCAGCCGGCACCTAGGGAAACCTACTAAACCTGTGTATTTTTTAAAACTAGACACCTAGGGGAATCCAAGATGGGGTGACTTGTGGGGCTCTGACCAGGTTCTATTACCCAGAATCCTTTGCAAACCTAAAATTTTGGCTAATAAAATGCATTTTCCTTACATTTCGGTGACAGAAAGTTCTGGAATCTGATAGGAGCCAAAGATTTCCTTCTACACAGCGTTCCCCCAAGTCTCCCGATAAAAATGATACCTCACTTGTGTGGGTAGTCCTAGTGGCAGCGACAGGAGATGCCCCAAAACACAACATGGACACATCCCATTTTTTTAAAGAAAACAGAGCTGTTTTTTGCAAAGTGCCTACCTGTGGATTTTGGCCTCTAGCTCAGCCGGCACCTAGGGAAACCTACTAAACCTGTGTATTTTTTAAAACTAGACACCTAGGGGAATCCAAGATGGGGTGACTTGTGGGGCTCTGACCAGGTTCTATTACCCAGAATCCTTTGCAAACCTCAAATTTTGGCTAAAAAAACACATTTTTCTCACATGTCGGTGACAGAAAGTTCTGGAATCTGAGAGAAGCCACAAATTTCCTTCCACCCAGCGTTCCCCTATGTCTCCCGATAAAAATGATACCTCACTTGTGTGGGTAGGCCTAGCGCCCGCGACAGGATTTACCCCAAAACACAACGTGTACACATCACAGAAAACAGAGCTGTTTTTAGCAAAGTGCCTACCTGTAGATTTTGGCCTCTAGCTCAGCCGGCACCTAGGGAAACCTACCAAACCTGTGCATTTTTAAAAACTAGAGACCTAGGGGAATCCAAGATGGGGTGACTTGTGGGGCTCTGGCCAGGTTCTGTTACCCAGAATCCTTTGCAAACCTCAAATTTTGGCTAAAAAAACAAATTTTCCTCACATTTCGGTGACAGAAAGTTCTGGAATCTGAGAGGAGCCACAAATTTCCTTCCACCCAGCGTTCCCCCATGTCTCCCGATAAAAATGATACCTCACTTGTGTGGGTAGGCCTAGCGCCCGCGACAGGATATAGTCCAAAACACAACGTGGACACATCACAGAAAACAGAGCTGTTTTTAGCAAAGTGCCTACCTGTAGATTTTGGCCTCTAGCTCAGCCGGCACCTAGGGAAACCTACCAAACCTGTGCATTTTTGAAAACTAGAGACCTAGGGGAATCCAAGATGGGGTGACTTGTGGGGCTCTGACCAGGTTCTGTTACCCAGAATCCTTTGCAAACCTCAAATTTTGGCTAAAAAAACGCATTTTCCTCACATTTCGGTGACAGAAAGTTCTGGAATCTGAGAGGAGCCAAAGATTTCCTTCCACCCAGCGTTCCCCAAGACTCCCCATAAAAATGACACCTCACTTGTGTGGGTAGGCCTAGCGGCCGTGACAGGAGACGCCCCAAAACACAACGTGGACACATCCCATTTTTTGAAAGAAAACAGAGCTTTTTTTTGCAAAGTGTCTACCTGTAGATTTTAGCCTCTAGCTCAGCCGGCACCTAGGGAAACCTACTAAACCTGTGTATTTTTTAAAACTAGACACCTAGGGGAATCCAAGATGGGGTGACTTGTGGGGCTCTGACCAGGTTCTATTACCCAGAATCCTTTGCAAACCTAAAATTTTGGCTAATAAAATGCATTTTCCTTACATTTCGGTGACAGAAAGTTCTGGAATCTGAGAGAAGCCACAAATTTCCTTCCACCCAGCGTTCCCCTATGTCTCCCGATAAAAATGATACCTCACTTGTGTGGGTAGGCCTAGCGCCCGCGACAGGATTTACCCCAAAACACAACGTGTACACATCACAGAAAACAGAGCTGTTTTTAGCAAAGTGCCTACCTGTAGATTTTGGCCTCTAGCTCAGCCGGCACCTAGGGAAACCTACCAAACCTGTGCATTTTTAAAAACTAGAGACCTAGGGGAATCCAAGATGGGGTGACTTGTGGGGCTCTGGCCAGGTTCTGTTACCCAGAATCCTTTGCAAACCTCAACTTTTGGCTAATAAAACACATTTTCCTCACATTTCGGTGACAGAAAGTTCTGGAATCTGAGAGGAGCCAAAGATTTCCTTCCACCCAGCGTTCCCCAAGACTCCCCATAAAAATGACACCTCACTTGTGTGGGTAGGCCTAGCGGCCGTGACAGGAGACGCCCCAAAACACAACGTGGACACATCCCATTTTTTGAAAGAAAACAGAGCTTTTTTTTGCAAAGTGTCTACCTGTAGATTTTAGCCTCTAGCTCAGCCGGCACCTAGGGAAACCTACTAAACCTGTGTATTTTTTAAAACTAGACACCTAGGGGAATCCAAGATGGGGTGACTTGTGGGGCTCTGACCAGGTTCTATTACCCAGAATCCTTTGCAAACCTAAAATTTTGGCTAATAAAATGCATTTTCCTTACATTTCGGTGACAGAAAGTTCTGGAATCTGATAGGAGCCAAAGATTTCCTTCTACACAGCGTTCCCCCAAGTCTCCCGATAAAAATGATACCTCACTTGTGTGGGTAGTCCTAGTGGCAGCGACAGGAGATGCCCCAAAACACAACATGGACACATCCCATTTTTTTAAAGAAAACAGAGCTGTTTTTTGCAAAGTGCCTACCTGTGGATTTTGGCCTCTAGCTCAGCCGGCACCTAGGGAAACCTACTAAACCTGTGTATTTTTTAAAACTAGACACCTAGGGGAATCCAAGATGGGGTGACTTGTGGGGCTCTGACCAGGTTCTATTACCCAGAATCCTTTGCAAACCTCAAATTTTGGCTAAAAAAACACATTTTTCTCACATGTCGGTGACAGAAAGTTCTGGAATCTGAGAGAAGCCACAAATTTCCTTCCACCCAGCGTTCCCCTATGTCTCCCGATAAAAATGATACCTCACTTGTGTGGGTAGGCCTAGCGCCCGCGACAGGATTTACCCCAAAACACAACGTGTACACATCACAGAAAACAGAGCTGTTTTTAGCAAAGTGCCTACCTGTAGATTTTGGCCTCTAGCTCAGCCGGCACCTAGGGAAACCTACCAAACCTGTGCATTTTTAAAAACTAGAGACCTAGGGGAATCCAAGATGGGGTGACTTGTGGGGCTCTGGCCAGGTTCTGTTACCCAGAATCCTTTGCAAACCTCAACTTTTGGCTAATAAAACGCATTTTCCTCACATTTCGGTGACAGAAAGTTCTGGAATCTGAGAGGAGCCACAAATTTCCTTCCACCCAGCGTTCCCCCCATGTCTCCCGATAAAAATGATACCTCATTTGTGTGGGTAGGCCTAGCGGCCGTGACAGGAGACGCCCCAAAACACAACGTGGACACATCCCATTTTTTGAAAGAAAACAGAGCTTTTTTTTGCAAAGTGCCTACCTGTAGATTTTGGCCTCTAGCTCAGCCGGCACCTGGGCAAACCTACCAAACCTGTGTATTTTTTAAAACTAGACACCTAGGGGAATCCAAGATGGGGTGACTTGTGGGGCTCTGACCAGGTTCTATTACCCAGAATCCTTTGCAAACCTCAAATTTTGGCTAAAAAAACAAATTTTCCTCACATTTCGGTGACAGAAAGTTCTGGAATCTGAGAGGAGCCACAAATTTCCTTCCACCCAGCGTTCCCCCATGTCTCCCGATAAAAATGATACCTCACTTGTGTGGGTAGGCCTAGCGCCCGCGACAGGATATAGTCCAAAACACAACGTGGACACATCACAGAAAACAGAGCTGTTTTTAGCAAAGTGCCTACCTGTAGATTTTGGCCTCTAGCTCAGCCGGCACCTAGGGAAACCTACCAAACCTGTGCATTTTTGAAAACTAGAGACCTAGGGGAATCCAAGATGGGGTGACTTGTGGGGCTCTGACCAGGTTCTGTTACCCAGAATCCTTTGCAAACCTCAAATTTTGGCTAAAAAAACGCATTTTCCTCACATTTCGGTGACAGAAAGTTCTGGAATCTGAGAGGAGCCAAAGATTTCCTTCCACCCAGCGTTCCCCAAGACTCCCCATAAAAATGACACCTCACTTGTGTGGGTAGGCCTAGCGGCCGTGACAGGAGACGCCCCAAAACACAACGTGGACACATCCCATTTTTTGAAAGAAAACAGAGCTTTTTTTTGCAAAGTGTCTACCTGTAGATTTTAGCCTCTAGCTCAGCCGGCACCTAGGGAAACCTACTAAACCTGTGTATTTTTTAAAACTAGACACCTAGGGGAATCCAAGATGGGGTGACTTGTGGGGCTCTGACCAGGTTCTATTACCCAGAATCCTTTGCAAACCTAAAATTTTGGCTAATAAAATGCATTTTCCTTACATTTCGGTGACAGAAAGTTCTGGAATCTGAGAGGAGCCAAAGATTTCCTTCTACAGAGCGTTCCCCCAAGTCTCCCGATAAAAATGATACCTCACTTGTGTGGGTAGTCCTAGTGGCAGCGACAGGAGATGCCCCAAAACACAACATGGACACATCCCATTTTTTTAAAGAAAACAGAGCTGTTTTTTGCAAAGTGCCTACCTGTGGATTTTGGCCTCTAGCTCAGCCGGCACCTAGGGAAACCTACTAAACCTGTGAATTTTTTAAAACTAGAGACCTAGGGGAATCCAAGATGGGGTGACTTGTGGGGCTCTGAACAGGTTCTGTTACCCAGAATCCTTAGCAAACCTCAGATTTTGGCAAAAAAAACACATTTTCCTCACATTTCGGTGACAGAAAGTTCTGGAATCTGAGAGGAGCCAAAGATTTCCTTCCACCCAGCGTTCCCCAAGACTCCCGATAAAAATGACACCTCACTTGTGTGGGTAGGCCTAGCGGCCGTGACAGGAGACGCCACAAAACACAACGTGGACACATCCCATTTTTTGAAAGAAAACAGAGCTTTTTTTTGCAAAGTGCCTACCTGTAGATTTTGGCCTCTAGCTCAGCCGGCACCTAGGGAAACCTACTAAACATGTGTATTTTTTAAAACTAGACACCTAGGGGAATCCAAGATGGGGTGACTTGTGGGGTTCTGACCAGGTTCTATTACCCAGAATCCTTTGCAAACCTCAAATTTTGGCTAAAAAAAACAAATTTTCCTCACATTTCGGTGACAGAAAGTTCTGGAATCTGAGAGAAGCCACAAATTTCCTTCCACCCTCGTGTTCCCCTATGTCTCCCGATGAAAATGATACCTCACTTGTGTGGGTAGGCCTAGCGCCCGCGACAGGATATACCCCAAAACACAACGTGTACACATCACAGAAAACAGAGCTGTTTTTAGCAAAGTACCTACCTGTAGATTTTGGCCTCTAGCTCAGCCGGCACCTAGGGAAACCTACTAAACCTGTGTATTTTTTAAAACTAGACACCTAGGGGAATCCAAGATGGGGTGACTTGTGGGGCTCTGACCAGGTTCTATTACACAGAATCCTTTGCAAACCTCAAATTTTGGCTAAAATAAAAAATTTTCATCACATTTCGGTGACAGAAAGTTCTGGAATCTGAGAGAAGCCACAAATTTCCTTCCACCCAGCGTTCCCCTATGTCTCCCGATAAAAATGATACCTCACTTGTGTGGGTAGGCCTAGCGCCCGTGACAGGATATACCCCAAAACACAACGTGTAGACATCACAGAAAACAGAGCTGTTTTTAGCAAAGTGCCTACCTGTAGATTTTGGCCTCTAGCTCAGCCGGCACCTAGGGAAATCTACCAAACCTGTGCATTTTTAAAAACTAGAGACCTAGGGGAATCCAAGATGGGGTGACTTGTGGGGCTCTGACCAGGTTCTGTTACCCAGAATCCTTTGCAAACCTCAAATTTTGGCTAATAAAACGCATTTTCCTCACATTTCGGTGACAGAAAGTTCTGGAATCTGAGAGGAGCCACAAATTTCCTTCCACCCAGCGTTCCCCCATGTCTCCCGATAAAAATTATACCTCACTTGTGTGGGTAGGCCTAGCGGCCGTGACAGGAAACGCCCCAAAACACAACGTGGACACATCCCATTTTTTGAAAGAAAACAGAGCTTTTTTTTGCAAAGTGCCTACCTGTAGATTTTGGCCTCTAGCTCAGCCGGCACCTGGGCAAACCTACCAAACCTGTGTATTTTTTAAAACTAGACACCTAGGGGAATCCAAGATGGGGTGACTTGTGGGGCTCTGACCAGGTTCTATTACCCAGAATCCTTTGCAAACCTCAAATTTTGGCTAAAAAAAACAAATTTTTCTCACATTTCGGTGACAGAAAGTTCTGGAATCTGAGAGGAGCCAAAGATTTCCTTCCACCCAGCGTTCCCCAAGACTCCCGATAAAAATGACACCTCACTTGTGTGGGTAGGCCTAGCGGCCGTGACAGGAGACGCCCCAAAACACAACGTGGACACATCCCATTTTTTTAAAGAAAACAGAGCTTTTTTTTGCAAAGTGCCTACCTGTAGATTTTGGCCTCTAGCTCAGCCGGCACCTAGGGAAACCTACTAAACCTGTGTATTTTTTAAAACTAGACACCTAGGGGAATCCAAGATGGGGTGACTTGTGGGGCTCTGACCAGGTTCTATTACCCAGAATCCTTTGCAAACCTCAAATTTTGGCTAAAAAAAACAAATTTTCCTCACATTTCGGTGACAGAAAGTTCTGGAATCTGAGAGGAGCCACAAATTTCCTTCCACCCAGCGTTCCCCCATGTCTCCCGATAAAAATTATACCTCACTTGTGTGGGTAGGCCTAGCGGCCGTGACAGGAGACGCCCCAAAACACAACGTGGACACATCCCATTTTTTGAAAGAAAACAGATCTTTTTTTTGCAAAGTGCCTACCTGTAGATTTTGGCCTCTAGCTCAGCCGGCACCTAGGGAAACCTACTTAACCTGTGTCTTTTTTAAAACTAGACACCTAGGGGAATCCAAGATGGGGTGACTTGTGGGGCTCTGACCAGGTTCTATTACCCAGAATCCTTCGCAAACCTCAAATTTTGGCTAAAAAAAACAAATTTTCCTCACATTTCGGTGACAGAAAGTTCTGGAATCTGAGAGAAGCCACAAATTTCCTTCCACCCAGCGTTCCCCTATGTCTCCCGATAAAAATGATACCTCACTTCTGTGGGTAGGCCTAGCGCCCGCGACAGGATTTACCCCAAAACACAACGTGTACACATCACAGAAAACAGAGCTGTTTTTAGCAAAGTGCCTACCTGTAGATTTTGGCCTCTAGCTCAGCCGGCACCTACGGAAACCTACCAAACCTGTGCATTTTTAAAAACTAGAGACCTAGGGGAATCCAAGATGGGGTGACTTGTGGGGCTCTGACCAGGTTCTGTTACCCAGAATCCTTTGCAAACCTCAAATTTTGGCTAATAAAACGCATTTTCCTCACATTTCGGTGACAGAAAGTTCTGGAATCTGAGAGGAGCCACAAATTTCCTTCCACCCAGCGTTCCCCCATGTCTCCCGATAAAAATTATACCTCACTTGTGTGGGTAGGCCTAGCGGCCGTGACAGGAGACGCCCCAAAACACAACGTGGACACATCCCATTTTTTTAAAGAAAACAGAGCTTTTTTTTGCAAAGTGCCTACCTGTAGATTTTGGCCTCTAGCTCAGCCGGCACCTGGGCAAACCTACCAAACCTGTGTATTTTTTAAAACTAGACACCTAGGGGAATCCAAGATGGGGTGACTTGTGGGGCTCTGACCAGGTTCTATTACCCAGAATCCTTTGCAAACCTCAAATTTTGGCTAAAAAAACAAATTTTTCTCACATTTCGGTGACAGAAAGTTCTGGAATCTGAGAGGAGCCAAAGATTTCCTTCCACCCAGCGTTCCCCAAGACTCCCGATAAAAATGACACCTCACTTGTGTGGGTAGGCCTAGCGGCCGTGACAGGAGACGCCCCAAAACACAACGTGGACACATCCCATTTTTTGAAAGAAAACAGAGCTTTTTTTTGCAAAGTGCCTACCTGTAGATTTTGGCCTCTAGCTCAGCCGGCACCTAGGGAAACCTACTAAACCTGTGTCTTTTTTAAAACTAGACACCTAGGGGAATCCAAGATGGGGTGACTTGTGGGGCTCTGACCAGGTTCTATTACCCAGAATCCTTCGCAAACCTCAAATTTTGGCTAAAAAAACAAATTTTCCTCACATTTCGGTGACAGAAAGTTCTGGAATCTGAGAGAAGCCACAAATTTCCTTCCACCCAGCGTTCCCCTATGTCTCCCGATAAAAATGATACCTCACTTCTGTGGGTAGGCCTAGCGCCCGCGACAGGATTTACCCCAAAACACAACGTGTACACATCACAGAAAACAGAGCTGTTTTTAGCAAAGTGCCTACCTGTAGATTTTGGCCTCTAGCTCAGCCGGCACCTAGGGAAACCTACTAAACCTGTGTATTTTTTAAAACTAGACACCCAGGGGAATCCAAGATGGGGTGACTTGTGGGGCTCTGACCAGGTTCTATTACCCAGAATCCTTCGCAAACCTCAAATTTTGGCTAAAAAAACAAATTTTCCTCACATTTCGGTGACAGAAAGTTCTGGAATCTGAGAGAAGCCACAAATTTCCTTCCACCCAGCGTTCCCCGATGTCTCCCGATAAAAATGATACCTCACTTGTGTGGGTAGGCCTAGCACCCGCGACAGGATTTACCCCAAAACACAACGTGTACACATCACAGAAAACAGAGCTTTTTTTTGCAAAGTGCCTACCTGTAGATTTTGGCCTCTAGCTCAGCCGGCACCTTGGGAAACCTACCAAACCTGTGCATTTTTAAAAACTAGAGACCTAGGGGAATCCAAGATGGGGTGACTTGTGGGGCTCTGACCAGGTTCTGTTACCCAGAATCCTTTGCAAACCTCAAATTTTGGCTAATAAAACGCATTTTCCTCACATTTCGGTGACAGAAAGTTCTGGAATCTGAGAGGAGCCACAAATTTCCTTCCACCCAGCGTTCCCCCATGTCTCCCGATAAAAATTATACCTCACTTGTGTGGGTAGGCCTAGCGGCCGTGACAGGAGACGCCCCAAAACACAACGTGGACACATCCCATTTTTTGAAAGAAAACAGAGCTTTTTTTTGCAAAGTGCCTACCTGTAGATTTTGGCCTCTAGCTCAGCCGGCACCTGGGCAAACCTACCAAACCTGTGTATTTTTTAAAACTAGACACCTAGGGGAATCCAAGATGGGGTGACTTGTGGGGCTCTGACCAGGTTCTATTACCCAGAATCCTTTCCAAACCTCAAATTTTGGCTAAAAAAACAAATTTTCCTCACATTTCGGTGACAGAAAGTTCTGGAATCTGAGAGGAGCCAAAGATTTCCTTCTACACAGCGTTCCCCCAAGTCTCCCGATAAAAATGATACCTCACTTGTGTGGGTAGTCCTAGTGGCAGCGACAGGAGATGCCCCAAAACACAACATGGACACATCCCATTTTTTTAAAGAAAAAAGAGCTGTCTTTTGCAAAGTGCCTACCTGTGGATTTTGGCCTCTAGCTCAGCCGGCACCTAGGGAAACCTACTAAACCTGTGTATTTTTTAAAACTAGACACCTAGGGGAATCCAAGATGGGGTGACTTGTGGGGCTCTGACCAGGTTCTATTACCCAGAATCCTTTGCAAACCTCAAATTTTGGCTAAAAAAACAAATTTTCCTCACATTTCGGTGACAGAAAGTTCTGGAATCTGAGAGGAGCCACAAATTTCCTTCCACCCAGCGTTCCCCCATGTCTCCCGATAAAAATTATACCTCACTTGTGTGGGTAGGCCTAGCGGCCGTGACAGGAGACGCCCCAAAACACAACGTGGACACATCCCATTTTTTGAAAGAAAACAGATCTTTTTTTTGCAAAGTGCCTACCTGTAGATTTTGGCCTCTAGCTCAGCCGGCACCTAGGGAAACCTACTTAACCTGTGTCTTTTTTAAAACTAGACACCTAGGGGAATCCAAGATGGGGTGACTTGTGGGGCTCTGACCAGGTTCTATTACCCAGAATCCTTCGCAAACCTCAAATTTTGGCTAAAAAAACAAATTTTCCTCACATTTCGGTGACAGAAAGTTCTGGAATCTGAGAGAAGCCACAAATTTCCTTCCACCCAGCGTTCCCCTATGTCTCCCGATAAAAATGATACCTCACTTCTGTGGGTAGGCCTAGCGCCCGCGACAGGATTTACCCCAAAACACAACGTGTACACATCACAGAAAACAGAGCTGTTTTTAGCAAAGTGCCTACCTGTAGATTTTGGCCTCTAGCTCAGCCGGCACCTACGGAAACCTACCAAACCTGTGCATTTTTAAAAACTAGAGACCTAGGGGAATCCAAGATGGGGTGACTTGTGGGGCTCTGACCAGGTTCTGTTACCCAGAATCCTTTGCAAACCTCAAATTTTGGCTAATAAAACGCATTTTCCTCACATTTCGGTGACAGAAAGTTCTGGAATCTGAGAGGAGCCACAAATTTCCTTCCACCCAGCGTTCCCCCATGTCTCCCGATAAAAATTATACCTCACTTGTGTGGGTAGGCCTAGCGGCCGTGACAGGAGACGCCCCAAAACACAACGTGGACACATCCCATTTTTTTAAAGAAAACAGAGCTTTTTTTTGCAAAGTGCCTACCTGTAGATTTTGGCCTCTAGCTCAGCCGGCACCTGGGCAAACCTACCAAACCTGTGTATTTTTTAAAACTAGACACCTAGGGGAATCCAAGATGGGGTGACTTGTGGGGCTCTGACCAGGTTCTATTACCCAGAATCCTTTGCAAACCTCAAATTTTGGCTAAAAAAACAAATTTTTCTCACATTTCGGTGACAGAAAGTTCTGGAATCTGAGAGGAGCCAAAGATTTCCTTCCACCCAGCGTTCCCCAAGACTCCCGATAAAAATGACACCTCACTTGTGTGGGTAGGCCTAGCGGCCGTGACAGGAGACGCCCCAAAACACAACGTGGACACATCCCATTTTTTGAAAGAAAACAGAGCTTTTTTTTGCAAAGTGCCTACCTGTAGATTTTGGCCTCTAGCTCAGCCGGCACCTAGGGAAACCTACTAAACCTGTGTCTTTTTTAAAACTAGACACCTAGGGGAATCCAAGATGGGGTGACTTGTGGGGCTCTGACCAGGTTCTATTACCCAGAATCCTTCGCAAACCTCAAATTTTGGCTAAAAAAACAAATTTTCCTCACATTTCGGTGACAGAAAGTTCTGGAATCTGAGAGAAGCCACAAATTTCCTTCCACCCAGCGTTCCCCTATGTCTCCCGATAAAAATGATACCTCACTTCTGTGGGTAGGCCTAGCGCCCGCGACAGGATTTACCCCAAAACACAACGTGTACACATCACAGAAAACAGAGCTGTTTTTAGCAAAGTGCCTACCTGTAGATTTTGGCCTCTAGCTCAGCCGGCACCTAGGGAAACCTACTAAACCTGTGTATTTTTTAAAACTAGACACCCAGGGGAATCCAAGATGGGGTGACTTGTGGGGCTCTGACCAGGTTCTATTACCCAGAATCCTTCGCAAACCTCAAATTTTGGCTAAAAAAAACAAATTTTCCTCACATTTCGGTGACAGAAAGTTCTGGAATCTGAGAGAAGCCACAAATTTCCTTCCACCCAGCGTTCCCCGATGTCTCCCGATAAAAATGATACCTCACTTGTGTGGGTAGGCCTAGCACCCGCGACAGGATTTACCCCAAAACACAACGTGTACACATCACAGAAAACAGAGCTTTTTTTTGCAAAGTGCCTACCTGTAGATTTTGGCCTCTAGCTCAGCCGGCACCTTGGGAAACCTACCAAACCTGTGCATTTTTAAAAACTAGAGACCTAGGGGAATCCAAGATGGGGTGACTTGTGGGGCTCTGACCAGGTTCTGTTACCCAGAATCCTTTGCAAACCTCAAATTTTGGCTAATAAAACGCATTTTCCTCACATTTCGGTGACAGAAAGTTCTGGAATCTGAGAGGAGCCACAAATTTCCTTCCACCCAGCGTTCCCCCATGTCTCCCGATAAAAATTATACCTCACTTGTGTGGGTAGGCCTAGCGGCCGTGACAGGAGACGCCCCAAAACACAACGTGGACACATCCCATTTTTTGAAAGAAAACAGAGCTTTTTTTTGCAAAGTGCCTACCTGTAGATTTTGGCCTCTAGCTCAGCCGGCACCTGGGCAAACCTACCAAACCTGTGTATTTTTTAAAACTAGACACCTAGGGGAATCCAAGATGGGGTGACTTGTGGGGCTCTGACCAGGTTCTATTACCCAGAATCCTTTCCAAACCTCAAATTTTGGCTAAAAAAACAAATTTTCCTCACATTTCGGTGACAGAAAGTTCTGGAATCTGAGAGGAGCCAAAGATTTCCTTCTACACAGCGTTCCCCCAAGTCTCCCGATAAAAATGATACCTCACTTGTGTGGGTAGTCCTAGTGGCAGCGACAGGAGATGCCCCAAAACACAACATGGACACATCCCATTTTTTTAAAGAAAAAAGAGCTGTCTTTTGCAAAGTGCCTACCTGTGGATTTTGGCCTCTAGCTCAGCCGGCACCTAGGGAAACCTACTAAACCTGTGAATTTTTTAAAACTAGAGACCTAGGGGAATCCAAGATGGGGTGACTTGTGGGGCTCTGAACAGGTTCTGTTACCCAGAATCCTTAGCAAACCTCAGATTTTGGCAAAAAAAACACATTTTCCTCACATTTCGGTGACAGAATGTTCTGGAATCTGAGAGGAGCCAAAGATTTCCTTCCACCCAGCGTTCCCCAAGACTCCCGATAAAAATGATACCTCACTTGTGTGGGTAGGCCTAGCGCCCGCGACAGGATATACCCCAAAATACAACGTGTACACATCACAGAAAACAGAGCTGTTTTTAGCAAAGTGCCTACCTGTAGATTTTGGCCTCTAGCTCAGCCGGCACCTAGGGAAACCTACTAAACCTGTGTATTTTTTAAAACTAGACACCTAGGGGAATCCAAGATGGGGTGACTTGTGGGGCTCTGACCAGGTTCTATTACCCAGAATCCTTTGCAAACCTCATATTTTGGCTAAAAAAACAAATTTTCCTCACATTTCAGTGACAGAAAGTTCTGGAATCTGAGAGAAGCCACAAATTTCCTTCCACCCAGCGTTCCCCTATGTCTCCCGATAAAAATGATACCTCACTTGTGTGGGTAGGCTTAGCGCCCGCGACAGGATATACCCCAAAACACAACGTGTACACATCACAGAAAACAGAGCTGTTTTTAGCAAAGTGCCTACCTGTAGATTTTGGCCTCTAGCTCAGCCGGCACCTAGGGAAATCTACCAAACCTGTGCATTTTTGAAAACTAGAGACCTAGGGGAATCCAAGATGGGGTGACTTGTGGGGCTCTGACCAGGTTCTGTTACCCAGAATCCTTTGCAAACCTCAAATTTTGGCTAATAAAACGCATTTTCCTCACATTTCGGTGACAGAAAGTTCTGGAATCTGAGAGGAGCCACAAATTTCCTTCCACCCAGCGTTCCCCCATGTCTCCCGATAAAAATTATACCTCACTTGTGTGGGTAGGCCTAGCGGCCGTGACAGTAGACGCCCCAAAACACAACGTGGACACATCCCATTTTTTGAAAGAAAACAGAGCTTTTTTTTGCAAAGTGCCTACCTGTAGATTTTGGCCTCTAGTTCAGCCGGCACCTGGACAAACCTACCAAACCTGTGTATTTTTCAAAACTAGACACCTAGGGGAATCCAAGATGGGATGACTTGTGGGGCTCTGACCAGGTTCTATTACCCAGAATCCTTTGCAAACCTCAAATTTTGGCTAAACAAAACAAATTTTCCTCACATTTCGGTGACAGAAAGTTCTGGAATCTGAGAGAAGCCACAAATTTCCTTCCACCCAGCGTTCCCCCATGTCTCCCGATAAAAATGATACCTCACTTGTGTGGGTAGGCCTAGCGCCCGCGACAGGATATACCCCAAAACACAACGTGTACACTTCACAGAAAACAGAGCTGTTTTTAGCAAAGTGCCTACCTGTAGATTTTGGCCTCTAGCTCAGCCGGCACCTGGGCAAACCTACCAAACCTGTGTATTTTTTAAAACTAGACACCTAGGGGAATCCAAGATGGGGTGACTTGTGGGGCTCTGACCAGGTTCTATTACCCAGAATCCTTTGCAAACCTCAAATTTTGGCTAAAAAAACAAATTTTTCTCACATTTCGGTGACAGAAAGTTATGGAATCTGAGAGGAGCCAAAGATTTCCTTCCACCCAGCGTTCCCCAAGACTCCCGATAAAAATGACACCTCACTTGTGTGGGTAGGCCTAGCGGCCGTGACAGGAGACGCCCCAAAACACAACGTGGACACATCCCATTTTTTGAAAGAAAACAGAGCTTTTTTTTGCAAAGTGCCTACCTGTAGATTTTGGCCTCTAGCTCAGCCGGCACCTAGGGAAACCTACTAAACCTGTGTCTTTTTTAAAACTAGACACCTAGGGGAATCCAAGATGGGGTGACTTGTGGGGCTCTGACCAGGTTCTATTACCCAGAATCCTTCGCAAACCTCAAATTTTGGCTAAAAAAACAAATTTTCCTCACATTTCGGTGACAGAAAGTTCTGGAATCTGAGAGGAGCCACAAATTTCCTTCCACCCAGCGTTCCCCCATGTCTCCCGATAAAAATGATACCTCACTTGTGTGGGTAGGCCTAGCGCCCGCGACAGGATATAGTCCAAAACACAACGTGGACACATCACAGAAAACAGAGCTGTTTTTAGCAAAGTGCCTACCTGTAGATTTTGGCCTCTAGCTCAGCCGGCACCTAGGGAAACCTACCAAACCTGTGCATTTTTGAAAACTAGAGACCTAGGGGAATCCAAGATGGGGTGACTTGTGGGGCTCTGACCAGGTTCTGTTACCCAGAATCCTTTGCAAACCTCAAATTTTGGCTAAAAAAACGCATTTTCCTCACATTTCGGTGACAGAAAGTTCTGGAATCTGAGAGGAGCCAAAGATTTCCTTCCACCCAGCGTTCCCCAAGACTCCCCATAAAAATGACACCTCACTTGTGTGGGTAGGCCTAGCGGCCGTGACAGGAGACGCCCCAAAACACAACGTGGACACATCCCATTTTTTGAAAGAAAACAGAGCTTTTTTTTGCAAAGTGTCTACCTGTAGATTTTAGCCTCTAGCTCAGCCGGCACCTAGGGAAACCTACTAAACCTGTGTATTTTTTAAAACTAGACACCTAGGGGAATCCAAGATGGGGTGACTTGTGGGGCTCTGACCAGGTTCTATTACCCAGAATCCTTTGCAAACCTAAAATTTTGGCTAATAAAATGCATTTTCCTTACATTTCGGTGACAGAAAGTTCTGGAATCTGAGAGAAGCCACAAATTTCCTTCCACCCAGCGTTCCCCTATGTCTCCCGATAAAAATGATACCTCACTTGTGTGGGTAGGCCTAGCGCCCGCGACAGGATTTACCCCAAAACACAACGTGTACACATCACAGAAAACAGAGCTGTTTTTAGCAAAGTGCCTACCTGTAGATTTTGGCCTCTAGCTCAGCCGGCACCTAGGGAAACCTACCAAACCTGTGCATTTTTAAAAACTAGAGACCTAGGGGAATCCAAGATGGGGTGACTTGTGGGGCTCTGGCCAGGTTCTGTTACCCAGAATCCTTTGCAAACCTCAACTTTTGGCTAATAAAACACATTTTCCTCACATTTCGGTGACAGAAAGTTCTGGAATCTGAGAGGAGCCAAAGATTTCCTTCCACCCAGCGTTCCCCAAGACTCCCCATAAAAATGACACCTCACTTGTGTGGGTAGGCCTAGCGGCCGTGACAGGAGACGCCCCAAAACACAACGTGGACACATCCCATTTTTTGAAAGAAAACAGAGCTTTTTTTTGCAAAGTGTCTACCTGTAGATTTTAGCCTCTAGCTCAGCCGGCACCTAGGGAAACCTACTAAACCTGTGTATTTTTTAAAACTAGACACCTAGGGGAATCCAAGATGGGGTGACTTGTGGGGCTCTGACCAGGTTCTATTACCCAGAATCCTTTGCAAACCTAAAATTTTGGCTAATAAAATGCATTTTCCTTACATTTCGGTGACAGAAAGTTCTGGAATCTGATAGGAGCCAAAGATTTCCTTCTACACAGCGTTCCCCCCAAGTCTCCCGATAAAAATGATACCTCACTTGTGTGGGTAGTCCTAGTGGCAGCGACAGGAGATGCCCCAAAACACAACATGGACACATCCCATTTTTTTAAAGAAAACAGAGCTGTTTTTTGCAAAGTGCCTACCTGTGGATTTTGGCCTCTAGCTCAGCCGGCACCTAGGGAAACCTACTAAACCTGTGTATTTTTTAAAACTAGACACCTAGGGGAATCCAAGATGGGGTGACTTGTGGGGCTCTGACCAGGTTCTATTACCCAGAATCCTTTGCAAACCTCAAATTTTGGCTAAAAAAACACATTTTTCTCACATGTCGGTGACAGAAAGTTCTGGAATCTGAGAGAAGCCACAAATTTCCTTCCACCCAGCGTTCCCCTATGTCTCCCGATAAAAATGATACCTCACTTGTGTGGGTAGGCCTAGCGCCCGCGACAGGATTTACCCCAAAACACAACGTGTACACATCACAGAAAACAGAGCTGTTTTTAGCAAAGTGCCTACCTGTAGATTTTGGCCTCTAGCTCAGCCGGCACCTAGGGAAACCTACCAAACCTGTGCATTTTTAAAAACTAGAGACCTAGGGGAATCCAAGATGGGGTGACTTGTGGGGCTCTGGCCAGGTTCTGTTACCCAGAATCCTTTGCAAACCTCAACTTTTGGCTAATAAAACGCATTTTCCTCACATTTCGGTGACAGAAAGTTCTGGAATCTGAGAGGAGCCACAAATTTCCTTCCACCCAGCGTTCCCCCATGTCTCCCGATAAAAATGATACCTCATTTGTGTGGGTAGGCCTAGCGGCCGTGACAGGAGACGCCCCAAAACACAACGTGGACACATCCCATTTTTTGAAAGAAAACAGAGCTTTTTTTTGCAAAGTGCCTACCTGTAGATTTTGGCCTCTAGCTCAGCCGGCACCTGGGCAAACCTACCAAACCTGTGTATTTTTTAAAACTAGACACCTAGGGGAATCCAAGATGGGGTGACTTGTGGGGCTCTGACCAGGTTCTATTACCCAGAATCCTTTGCAAACCTCAAATTTTGGCTAAAAAAACAAATTTTCCTCACATTTCGGTGACAGAAAGTTCTGGAATCTGAGAGGAGCCACAAATTTCCTTCCACCCAGCGTTCCCCCATGTCTCCCGATAAAAATGATACCTCACTTGTGTGGGTAGGCCTAGCGCCCGCGACAGGATATAGTCCAAAACACAACGTGGACACATCACAGAAAACAGAGCTGTTTTTAGCAAAGTGCCTACCTGTAGATTTTGGCCTCTAGCTCAGCCGGCACCTAGGGAAACCTACCAAACCTGTGCATTTTTGAAAACTAGAGACCTAGGGGAATCCAAGATGGGGTGACTTGTGGGGCTCTGACCAGGTTCTGTTACCCAGAATCCTTTGCAAACCTCAAATTTTGGCTAAAAAAACGCATTTTCCTCACATTTCGGTGACAGAAAGTTCTGGAATCTGAGAGGAGCCAAAGATTTCCTTCCACCCAGCGTTCCCCAAGACTCCCCATAAAAATGACACCTCACTTGTGTGGGTAGGCCTAGCGGCCGTGACAGGAGACGCCCCAAAACACAACGTGGACACATCCCATTTTTTGAAAGAATACAGAGCTTTTTTTTGCAAAGTGTCTACCTGTAGATTTTAGCCTCTAGCTCAGCCGGCACCTAGGGAAACCTACTAAACCTGTGTATTTTTTAAAACTAGACACCTAGGGGAATCCAAGATGGGGTGACTTGTGGGGCTCTGACCAGGTTCTATTACCCAGAATCCTTTGCAAACCTAAAATTTTGGCTAATAAAATGCATTTTCCTTACATTTCGGTGACAGAAAGTTCTGGAATCTGAGAGGAGCCAAAGATTTCCTTCTACAGAGCGTTCCCCCAAGTCTCCCGATAAAAATGATACCTCACTTGTGTGGGTAGTCCTAGTGGCAGCGACAGGAGATGCCCCAAAACACAACATGGACACATCCCATTTTTTTAAAGAAAACAGAGCTGTTTTTTGCAAAGTGCCTACCTGTGGATTTTGGCCTCTAGCTCAGCCGGCACCTAGGGAAACCTACTAAACCTGTGAATTTTTTAAAACTAGAGACCTAGGGGAATCCAAGATGGGGTGACTTGTGGGGCTCTGAACAGGTTCTGTTACCCAGAATCCTTAGCAAACCTCAGATTTTGGCAAAAAAAACACATTTTCCTCACATTTCGGTGACAGAAAGTTCTGGAATCTGAGAGGAGCCAAAGATTTCCTTCCACCCAGCGTTCCCCAAGACTCCCGATAAAAATGACACCTCACTTGTGTGGGTAGGCCTAGCGGCCGTGACAGGAGACGCCACAAAACACAACGTGGACACATCCCATTTTTTGAAAGAAAACAGAGCTTTTTTTTGCAAAGTGCCTACCTGTAGATTTTGGCCTCTAGCTCAGCCGGCACCTAGGGAAACCTACTAAACATGTGTATTTTTTAAAACTAGACACCTAGGGGAATCCAAGATGGGGTGACTTGTGGGGTTCTGACCAGGTTCTATTACCCAGAATCCTTTGCAAACCTCAAATTTTGGCTAAAAAAACAAATTTTCCTCACATTTCGGTGACAGAAAGTTCTGGAATCTGAGAGAAGCCACAAATTTCCTTCCACCTCGTGTTCCCCTATGTCTCCCGATGAAAATGATACCTCACTTGTGTGGGTAGGCCTAGCGCCCGCGACAGGATATACCCCAAAACACAACGTGTACACATCACAGAAAACAGAGCTGTTTTTAGCAAAGTACCTACCTGTAGATTTTGGCCTCTAGCTCAGCCGGCACCTAGGGAAACCTACTAAACCTGTGTATTTTTTAAAACTAGACACCTAGGGGAATCCAAGATGGGGTGACTTGTGGGGCTCTGACCAGGTTCTATTACACAGAATCCTTTGCAAACCTCAAATTTTGGCTAAAATAAAAAATTTTCATCACATTTCGGTGACAGAAAGTTCTGGAATCTGAGAGAAGCCACAAATTTCCTTCCACCCAGCGTTCCCCTATGTCTCCCGATAAAAATGATACCTCACTTGTGTGGGTAGGCCTAGCGCCCGTGACAGGATATACCCCAAAACACAACGTGTAGACATCACAGAAAACAGAGCTGTTTTTAGCAAAGTGCCTACCTGTAGATTTTGGCCTCTAGCTCAGCCGGCACCTAGGGAAATCTACCAAACCTGTGCATTTTTAAAAACTAGAGACCTAGGGGAATCCAAGATGGGGTGACTTGTGGGGCTCTGACCAGGTTCTGTTACCCAGAATCCTTTGCAAACCTCAAATTTTGGCTAATAAAACGCATTTTCCTCACATTTCGGTGACAGAAAGTTCTGGAATCTGAGAGGAGCCACAAATTTCCTTCCACCCAGCGTTCCCCCATGTCTCCCGATAAAAATTATACCTCACTTGTGTGGGTAGGCCTAGCGGCCGTGACAGGAAACGCCCCAAAACACAACGTGGACACATCCCATTTTTTGAAAGAAAACAGAGCTTTTTTTTGCAAAGTGCCTACCTGTAGATTTTGGCCTCTAGCTCAGCCGGCACCTGGGCAAACCTACCAAACCTGTGTATTTTTTAAAACTAGACACCTAGGGGAATCCAAGATGGGGTGACTTGTGGGGCTCTGACCAGGTTCTATTACCCAGAATCCTTTGCAAACCTCAAATTTTGGCTAAAAAAACAAATTTTTCTCACATTTCGGTGACAGAAAGTTCTGGAATCTGAGAGGAGCCAAAGATTTCCTTCCACCCAGCGTTCCCCAAGACTCCCGATAAAAATGACACCTCACTTGTGTGGGTAGGCCTAGCGGCCGTGACAGGAGACGCCCCAAAACACAACGTGGACACATCCCATTTTTTTAAAGAAAACAGAGCTTTTTTTTGCAAAGTGCCTACCTGTAGATTTTGGCCTCTAGCTCAGCCGGCACCTAGGGAAACCTACTAAACCTGTGTATTTTTTAAAACTAGACACCTAGGGGAATCCAAGATGGGGTGACTTGTGGGGCTCTGACCAGGTTCTATTACCCAGAATCCTTTGCAAACCTCAAATTTTGGCTAAAAAAACAAATTTTCCTCACATTTCGGTGACAGAAAGTTCTGGAATCTGAGAGGAGCCACAAATTTCCTTCCACCCAGCGTTCCCCCATGTCTCCCGATAAAAATTATACCTCACTTGTGTGGGTAGGCCTAGCGGCCGTGACAGGAGACGCCCCAAAACACAACGTGGACACATCCCATTTTTTGAAAGAAAACAGATCTTTTTTTTGCAAAGTGCCTACCTGTAGATTTTGGCCTCTAGCTCAGCCGGCACCTAGGGAAACCTACTTAACCTGTGTCTTTTTTAAAACTAGACACCTAGGGGAATCCAAGATGGGGTGACTTGTGGGGCTCTGACCAGGTTCTATTACCCAGAATCCTTCGCAAACCTCAAATTTTGGCTAAAAAAACAAATTTTCCTCACATTTCGGTGACAGAAAGTTCTGGAATCTGAGAGAAGCCACAAATTTCCTTCCACCCAGCGTTCCCCTATGTCTCCCGATAAAAATGATACCTCACTTCTGTGGGTAGGCCTAGCGCCCGCGACAGGATTTACCCCAAAACACAACGTGTACACATCACAGAAAACAGAGCTGTTTTTAGCAAAGTGCCTACCTGTAGATTTTGGCCTCTAGCTCAGCCGGCACCTACGGAAACCTACCAAACCTGTGCATTTTTAAAAACTAGAGACCTAGGGGAATCCAAGATGGGGTGACTTGTGGGGCTCTGACCAGGTTCTGTTACCCAGAATCCTTTGCAAACCTCAAATTTTGGCTAATAAAACGCATTTTCCTCACATTTCGGTGACAGAAAGTTCTGGAATCTGAGAGGAGCCACAAATTTCCTTCCACCCAGCGTTCCCCCATGTCTCCCGATAAAAATTATACCTCACTTGTGTGGGTAGGCCTAGCGGCCGTGACAGGAGACGCCCCAAAACACAACGTGGACACATCCCATTTTTTTAAAGAAAACAGAGCTTTTTTTTGCAAAGTGCCTACCTGTAGATTTTGGCCTCTAGCTCAGCCGGCACCTGGGCAAACCTACCAAACCTGTGTATTTTTTAAAACTAGACACCTAGGGGAATCCAAGATGGGGTGACTTGTGGGGCTCTGACCAGGTTCTATTACCCAGAATCCTTTGCAAACCTCAAATTTTGGCTAAAAAAACAAATTTTTCTCACATTTCGGTGACAGAAAGTTCTGGAATCTGAGAGGAGCCAAAGATTTCCTTCCACCCAGCGTTCCCCAAGACTCCCGATAAAAATGACACCTCACTTGTGTGGGTAGGCCTAGCGGCCGTGACAGGAGACGCCCCAAAACACAACGTGGACACATCCCATTTTTTGAAAGAAAACAGAGCTTTTTTTTGCAAAGTGCCTACCTGTAGATTTTGGCCTCTAGCTCAGCCGGCACCTAGGGAAACCTACTAAACCTGTGTCTTTTTTAAAACTAGACACCTAGGGGAATCCAAGATGGGGTGACTTGTGGGGCTCTGACCAGGTTCTATTACCCAGAATCCTTCGCAAACCTCAAATTTTGGCTAAAAAAACAAATTTTCCTCACATTTCGGTGACAGAAAGTTCTGGAATCTGAGAGAAGCCACAAATTTCCTTCCACCCAGCGTTCCCCTATGTCTCCCGATAAAAATGATACCTCACTTCTGTGGGTAGGCCTAGCGCCCGCGACAGGATTTACCCCAAAACACAACGTGTACACATCACAGAAAACAGAGCTGTTTTTAGCAAAGTGCCTACCTGTAGATTTTGGCCTCTAGCTCAGCCGGCACCTAGGGAAACCTACTAAACCTGTGTATTTTTTAAAACTAGACACCCAGGGGAATCCAAGATGGGGTGACTTGTGGGGCTCTGACCAGGTTCTATTACCCAGAATCCTTCGCAAACCTCAAATTTTGGCTAAAAAAACAAATTTTCCTCACATTTCGGTGACAGAAAGTTCTGGAATCTGAGAGAAGCCACAAATTTCCTTCCACCCAGCGTTCCCCGATGTCTCCCGATAAAAATGATACCTCACTTGTGTGGGTAGGCCTAGCACCCGCGACAGGATTTACCCCAAAACACAACGTGTACACATCACAGAAAACAGAGCTTTTTTTTGCAAAGTGCCTACCTGTAGATTTTGGCCTCTAGCTCAGCCGGCACCTTGGGAAACCTACCAAACCTGTGCATTTTTAAAAACTAGAGACCTAGGGGAATCCAAGATGGGGTGACTTGTGGGGCTCTGACCAGGTTCTGTTACCCAGAATCCTTTGCAAACCTCAAATTTTGGCTAATAAAACGCATTTTCCTCACATTTCGGTGACAGAAAGTTCTGGAATCTGAGAGGAGCCACAAATTTCCTTCCACCCAGCGTTCCCCCATGTCTCCCGATAAAAATTATACCTCACTTGTGTGGGTAGGCCTAGCGGCCGTGACAGGAGACGCCCCAAAACACAACGTGGACACATCCCATTTTTTGAAAGAAAACAGAGCTTTTTTTTGCAAAGTGCCTACCTGTAGATTTTGGCCTCTAGCTCAGCCGGCACCTGGGCAAACCTACCAAACCTGTGTATTTTTTAAAACTAGACACCTAGGGGAATCCAAGATGGGGTGACTTGTGGGGCTCTGACCAGGTTCTATTACCCAGAATCCTTTCCAAACCTCAAATTTTGGCTAAAAAAACAAATTTTCCTCACATTTCGGTGACAGAAAGTTCTGGAATCTGAGAGGAGCCAAAGATTTCCTTCTACACAGCGTTCCCCCAAGTCTCCCGATAAAAATGATACCTCACTTGTGTGGGTAGTCCTAGTGGCAGCGACAGGAGATGCCCCAAAACACAACATGGACACATCCCATTTTTTTAAAGAAAAAAGAGCTGTCTTTTGCAAAGTGCCTACCTGTGGATTTTGGCCTCTAGCTCAGCCGGCACCTAGGGAAACCTACTAAACCTGTGAATTTTTTAAAACTAGAGACCTAGGGGAATCCAAGATGGGGTGACTTGTGGGGCTCTGAACAGGTTCTGTTACCCAGAATCCTTAGCAAACCTCAGATTTTGGCAAAAAAAACACATTTTCCTCACATTTCGGTGACAGAATGTTCTGGAATCTGAGAGGAGCCAAAGATTTCCTTCCACCCAGCGTTCCCCAAGACTCCCGATAAAAATGATACCTCACTTGTGTGGGTAGGCCTAGCGCCCGCGACAGGATATACCCCAAAATACAACGTGTACACATCACAGAAAACAGAGCTGTTTTTAGCAAAGTGCCTACCTGTAGATTTTGGCCTCTAGCTCAGCCGGCACCTAGGGAAACCTACTAAACCTGTGTATTTTTTAAAACTAGACACCTAGGGGAATCCAAGATGGGGTGACTTGTGGGGCTCTGACCAGGTTCTATTACCCAGAATCCTTTGCAAACCTCATATTTTGGCTAAAAAAACAAATTTTCCTCACATTTCAGTGACAGAAAGTTCTGGAATCTGAGAGAAGCCACAAATTTCCTTCCACCCAGCGTTCCCCTATGTCTCCCGATAAAAATGATACCTCACTTGTGTGGGTAGGCTTAGCGCCCGCGACAGGATATACCCCAAAACACAACGTGTACACATCACAGAAAACAGAGCTGTTTTTAGCAAAGTGCCTACCTGTAGATTTTGGCCTCTAGCTCAGCCGGCACCTAGGGAAATCTACCAAACCTGTGCATTTTTGAAAACTAGAGACCTAGGGGAATCCAAGATGGGGTGACTTGTGGGGCTCTGACCAGGTTCTGTTACCCAGAATCCTTTGCAAACCTCAAATTTTGGCTAATAAAACGCATTTTCCTCACATTTCGGTGACAGAAAGTTCTGGAATCTGAGAGGAGCCACAAATTTACTTCCACCCAGCGTTCCCCCATGTCTCCCGATAAAAATTATACCTCACTTGTGTGGGTAGGCCTAGCGGCCGTGACAGTAGACGCCCCAAAACACAACGTGGACACATCCCATTTTTTGAAAGAAAACAGAGCTTTTTTTTGCAAAGTGCCTACCTGTAGATTTTGGCCTCTAGTTCAGCCGGCACCTGGACAAACCTACCAAACCTGTGTATTTTTCAAAACTAGACACCTAGGGGAATCCAAGATGGGATGACTTGTGGGGCTCTGACCAGGTTCTATTACCCAGAATCCTTTGCAAACCTCAAATTTTGGCTAAACAAAACAAATTTTCCTCACATTTCGGTGACAGAAAGTTCTGGAATCTGAGAGAAGCCACAAATTTCCTTCCACCCAGCGTTCCCCCATGTCTCCCGATAAAAATGATACCTCACTTGTGTGGGTAGGCCTAGCGCCCGCGACAGGATATACCCCAAAACACAACGTGTACACTTCACAGAAAACAGAGCTGTTTTTAGCAAAGTGCCTACCTGTAGATTTTGGCCTCTAGCTCAGCCGGCACCTGGGCAAACCTACCAAACCTGTGTATTTTTTAAAACTAGACACCTAGGGGAATCCAAGATGGGGTGACTTGTGGGGCTCTGACCAGGTTCTATTACCCAGAATCCTTTGCAAACCTCAAATTTTGGCTAAAAAAACAAATTTTTCTCACATTTCGGTGACAGAAAGTTATGGAATCTGAGAGGAGCCAAAGATTTCCTTCCACCCAGCGTTCCCCAAGACTCCCGATAAAAATGACACCTCACTTGTGTGGGTAGGCCTAGCGGCCGTGACAGGAGACGCCCCAAAACACAACGTGGACACATCCCATTTTTTGAAAGAAAACAGAGCTTTTTTTTGCAAAGTGCCTACCTGTAGATTTTGGCCTCTAGCTCAGCCGGCACCTAGGGAAACCTACTAAACCTGTGTCTTTTTTAAAACTAGACACCTAGGGGAATCCAAGATGGGGTGACTTGTGGGGCTCTGACCAGGTTCTATTACCCAGAATCCTTCGCAAACCTCAAATTTTGGCTAAAAAAACAAATTTTCCTCACATTTCGGTGACAGAAAGTTCTGGAATCTGAGAGAAGCCACAAATTTCCTTCCACCCAGCGTTCCCCTATGTCTCCCGATAAAAATGATACCTCACTTCTGTGGGTAGGCCTAGCGCCCGCGACAGGATTTACCCCAAAACACAACGTGTACACATCACAGAAAACAGAGCTGTTTTTAGCAAAGTGCCTACCTGTAGATTTTGGCCTCTAGCTCAGCCGGCACCTAGGGAAACCTACTAAACCTGTGTATTTTTTAAAACTAGACACCTAGGGGAATCCACGATGGGGTGACTTGTGGGGCTCTGACCAGGTTCTATTACCCAGAATCCTTCGCAAACCTCAAATTTTGGCTAAAAAAACAAATTTTCCTCACATTTCGGTGACAGAAAGTTCTGGAATCTGAGAGAAGCCACAAATTTCCTTCCACCCAGCGTTCCCCTATGTCTCCCGATAAAAATGATACCTCACTTGTGTGGGTAGGCCTAGCGCCCGCGACAGGATTTACCCCAAAACACAACGTGTACACATCACAGAAAACAGAGCTTTTTTTTGCAAAGTGCCTACCTGTAGATTTTGGCCTCTAGCTCAGCCGGCACCTTGGGAAACCTACCAAACCTGTGCATTTTTAAAAACTAGAGACCTAGGGGAATCCAAGATGGGGTGACTTGTGGGGCTCTGACCAGGTTCTGTTACCCAGAATCCTTTGCAAACCTCAAATTTTGGCTAATAAAACGCATTTTCCTCACATTTCGGTGACAGAAAGTTCTGGAATCTGAGAGGAGCCACAAATTTCCTTCCACCCAGCGTTCCCCCATGTCTCCCGATAAAAATTATACCTCATTTGTGTGGTTAGGCCTAGCGGCCGTGACAGGAGATGCCCCAAAACACAACGTGGACACATCCCATTTTTTTAAAGAAAACAGAGCTTTTTTTTGCAAAGTGCCTACCTGTAGATTTTGGCCTCTAGCTCAGCCGGCACCTGGGCAAACCTACCAAACCTGTGTATTTTTTAAAACTAGACACCTAGGGGAATCCAAGATGGGGTGACTTGTGGGGCTCTGACCAGGTTCTATTACCCAGAATCCTTTCCAAACCTCAAATTTTGGCTAAAAAAACAAATTTTCCTCACATTTCGGTGACAGAAAGTTCTGGAATCTGAGAGGAGCCACAAATTTCCTTCCACCCAGCGTTCCCCCATGTCTCCCGATAAAAATGATACCTCACTTGTGAGGGTAGGCCTAGCGCCCGCGACAGGATATAGCCCAAAACACAACGTGGACACATCACAGAAAACAGAGCTGTTTTTAGCAAAGTGCCTACCTGTAGATTTTGGCCTCTAGCTCAGCCGGCACCCAGGGAAACCTACCAAACCTGTGCATTTTTGAAAACTAGAGACCTAGGGGAATCCAAGATGGGGTGACTTGTGGGGCTCTGACCAGGTTCTGTTACCCAGAATCCTTTGCAAACCTCAAATTTTGGCTAAAAAAACGCATTTTCCTCACATTTCGGTGACAGAAAGTTCTGGAATCTGAGAGGAGCCAAAGATTTCCTTCCACCGAGCGTTCCCCAAGACTCCCCATAAAAATGACACCTCACTTGTGTGGGTAGGCCTAGCGGCCGTGACAGGAGACGCCCCAAAACACAACGTGGACACATCCCATTTTTTGAAAGAAAACAGAGCTTTTTTTTGCAAAGTGCCTACCTGTAGATTTTGGCCTCTAGCTCAGCCGGCACCTAGGGAAACCTACTAAACCTGTGTATTTTTTAAAACTAGACACCTAGGGGAATCCAAGATGGGGTGACTTGTGGGGCTCTGACCAGGTTCTATTACCCAGAATCCTTTGCAAACCTCAAATTTTGGCTAATAAAACGCATTTTCCTCACATTTCGGTGACAGAAAGTTCTGGAATCTGAGAGGAGCCAAAGATTTCCTTCTACACAGCGTTCCCCCAAGTCTCCCGATAAAAATGATACCTCACTTGTGTGGGTAGTCCTAGTGGCAGCGACAGGAGATGCCCCAAAACACAACATGGACACATCCCATTTTTTTAAAGAAAAAAGAGCTGTCTTTTGCAAAGTGCCTACCTGTGGATTTTGGCCTCTAGCTCAGCCGGCACCTAGGGAAACCTACTAAACCTGTGAATTTTTTAAAACTAGAGACCTAGGGGAATCCAAGATGGGGTGACTTGTGGGGCTCTGAACAGGTTCTGTTACCCAGAATCCTTAGCAAACCTCAGATTTTGGCAAAAAAAAACACATTTTCCTCACATTTCGGTGACAGAAAGTTCTGGAATCTGAGAGGAGCCAAAGATTTCCTTCCACCCAGCGTTCCCCAAGACTCCCGATAAAAATGACACCTCACTTGTGTGGGTAGGCCTAGCAGCCGTGACAGGAGACGCCCCAAAACACAACGTGGACACATCCCATTTTTTGAAAGAAAACAGAGCTTTTTTTTGCAAAGTGCCTACCTGTAGATTTTGACCTCTAGCTCAGCCAGCACCTAGGGAAACCTACTAAACATGTGTATTTTTTAAAACTAGACACCTAGGGGAATCCAAGATGGGGTGACTTGTGGGGCTCTGACCAGGTTCTATTACCCAGAATCCTTTGCAAACCTCAAATTTTGGCTAAAAAAACAAATTTTCCTCACATTTCGGTGACAGAAAGTTCTGGAATCTGAGAGAAGCCACACATTTCCTTCCACTCAGCGTTCCCCTATGTCTCCCGATAAAAATGGTACCTCACTTGTGTGGGTAGGCCTAGCGCCCGTGACAGGATATACCCCAAAACACAACGTGTACACATCACAGAAAACAGAGCTGTTTTTAGCAAAGTGCTTACCTGTAGATTTTGGCCTCTAGCTCAGCCGGCACCTAGGGAAACCTACTAAACCTGTGTATTTTTTAAAACTAGACACCTAGGGGAATCCAGGATGGGGTGACTTGTTGGGCTCTGACCAGGTTCTATTACACAGAATCCTTTGCAAACCTCAAATTTTGGCTAAAAAAACAAATTTTCCTCACATTTCGGTGACAGAAAGTTCTGGAATCTGAGAGAAGCCACAAATTTCCTTCCACCCAGCGTTCCCCTATGTCTCCCGATAAAAATGATACCTCACTTGTGTGGGTAGGCCTAGCGCCCGCGACAGGATATACCCCAAAACACAACGTGTACACATCACAGAAAACAGAGCTGTTTTTAGCAAAGTGCTTACCTGTAGATTTTGGCCTCTAGCTCAGCCGGCACCTAGGGAAACCTACTAAACCTGTGTATTTTTTTAAACTAGACACCTAGGGGAATCCAAGATGGGGTGACTTGTGGGGCTCTGACCAGGCTCTATTACCCAGAATCCTTTGCAAACCTCAACTTTTGGCAAAAAAAACAACTTTTCCTCACATTTTGGTGACAGAAAGTTCTGGAATCTGAGAGGAGCCACAAATTTCCTTCCACCCAGCGTTCCCCCATGTCTCCCGATAAAAATGATACCTCACTTGTGAGGGTAGGCCTAGCGCCCGCGACAGGATATAGCCCAAAACACAACGTGGACACATCACAGAAAACAGAGCTGTTTTTAGCAAAGTGCCTACCTGTAGATTTTGGCCTCTAGCTGAGCCGGCACCTAGGGAAACCTACCAAACCTGTGCATTTTTGAAAACTAGAGACCTAGGGGAATCCAAGATGGGGTGACTTGTGGGCCTCTGACCAGGTTCTGTTACCCAGAATCCTTTGCAAACGTCAAATTTTGGCTAAAAAAACGCAGGCCCGTATTTATACTTTTTGACGCTAAATTGCGCTAACCCAGTTTAGCGTCAAAAATTTTTGCGCCGGCTAACGCCATTCTGAAACGCCATGCGGGCGCCGTATTTATTGAATGGTGTTAGCCGGCGCAAGCAGACCGGCGCTGCCTGGTGTGCGTGGAAAAAAACCACGTACACCAGGCAGCGCCGGGGTAGGGGAAAATGGCGTTAGGGCGTCTTAAAAATGGTGCAAGTCAGGTTGACGCTAAAAAATCGCCTCCACTCGATTTGCGCCATTTTTAACGATGCCCAGACGCCATTTACATGACTCCTGTCTTAGTAAAGACAGGAGTCATGCCCCCTTGCCCAATGGCCATGCCCAGGGGACTTATGTCCCCTGGGCATGGTCATTGGGCATTGAGGCATGTAGGGGGGCACAAATCAGGCCCCCCTATGCCCAAAAAAAATATAAAAAAAATAAAAATTTATACTTACCTGAACTTACCTGAATGTCCCTGGGATGGGTCCCTCCATCCTTGGGTGTCCTCCTGGGGTGGGCAAGGGTGGCAGGGGGGGTCCCTGGGGGCATGGGAGGGCAGCTGTGGGCTCATTTTGAGCCCACAGGTCCCTTAACGCCTGCCCTGACCCAGGCATTAAAAAGAGGCGCAAATGCGGGGTTTTTTGCCCCGCCCACTCCCGGGCGTGATTTTTGCCCGGGAGTATAAATACGACGCATTTGCGTCGCAGTCATTTTTTTAGACGGGAACGCCTACCTTGCATCTCATTAACGCAAAGAAGGCGTTCACGCAAAAAAATGACGCTCATTCCTCATACTTTGGCGCTAGACGCGTCTAACGCCAAAGTATAAATATGGCGTTAATTTTGCGCCTAATTTGCGTCGAAAAAAATGACACTAATTCGGCGCAAACGGAGTATAAATATGCCCCGCATTTTCCTTACATTTCGGTGACAGAAAGTTCTGGAATCTGAGAGGAGCCAAAGATTTCCTTCCACCCAGCGTTCCCCAAGACTCCCGATAAAAATGACACCTCACTTGTGTGGGTAGGCCTAGCGGCCGTGACAGGAGACGCCCCAAAACACAACGTGGACACATCCCATTTTTTGAAAGAAAACAGAGCTTTTTTTTGCAAAGTGCCTACCTGTAGATTTTGGCCTCTAGCTCAGCCGGCACCTAGGGAAACCTACTAAACCTGTGTATTTTTTAAAACTAGACACCTAGGGGAATCCAAGATGGGGTGACTTGTGGGGCTCTGACCAGGTTCTATTACCCAGAATCCTTTGCAAACCTCAAATTTTGGCTAAAAAAACAAAATTTCCTCACATTTCGGTGACAGAAAGTTCTGGAATCTGAGAGGAGCCACAAATTTCCTTCCACCCAGCATTCCCCCATGTCTCCCGATAAAAATGATACCTCACTTGTGAGGGTAGGCCTAGCGCCCGCGACAGGATATAGCCCAAAACACAACGTGGACACATCACAGAAAACAGAGCTGTTTTTAGCAAAGTGCCTACCTGTAGATTTTGGCCTCTAGCTCAGCCGGCACCTAGGGAAACCTACCAAACCTGTGCATTTTTAAAAACTAGAGACCTAGGGGAATCCAAGATGGGGTGACTTGTGGGGCTCTGACCAGGTTCTGTTACCCAGAATCCTTTGCAAACCTCAAATTTTGGCTAAAAAAACACATTTTCCTCACATTTCGGTGACAGAAAGTTCTGGAATCTGAGAGGAGCCAAAGATTTCCTTTCACCCAGCGTTCCCCAAGACTCCCGATAAAAATGACACCTCACTTGTGTGGGTAGGCCTAGCGGCCGTGACAGGAGACGCCCCAAAAACACAACGTGGACACATCCCTTTTTTTTAAAGAAAACAGAGCTTTTTTTTGCAAAGTGCCTACCTGTAGATTTTGGCCTCTAGCTCAGCCGGCACCAAGGGAAACCTACTAAACCTGTGTATTTTTTAAAACTAGACACCTAGGGGAATCCAAGATGGGGTGACTTGTGGGGCTCTGACCAGGTTCTATTACCCAGAATCCTTTGCAAACCTCAAATTTTGGCTAAAAAAACAAATTTTCCTCACATTTCGGTGACAGAAAGTTCTGGAATCTGAGAGGAGCCACAAATTTCCTTCCACCCAGCGTTCCCCCATGTCTCCCGATAAAAATGATACCTCAATTGTGTGGGTAGGCCTAGCGGCCGTGACAGGAGACGCCCCAAAACACAACGTGGACACATCCTATTTTTTGAAAGAAAACAGAGCTTTTTTTTGGAAAGTGCCTACCTGTAGATTTTCGCCTCTAGCTCAGCCGGCACCTGGGCAAACCTACCAAACCTGTGTATTTTTTTAAACTAGACACCTAGGGGAATCCAAGATGGGGAGACTTGTGGGGCTCTGACCAGGCTCTATTACCCAGAATCCTTTGCAAACCTCAAATTTTGGCTAAAAAAACAACTTTTCCTTACATTTCGGTGACAGAAAGTTCTGGAATCTGAGAGGAGCCACAAATTTCCTTCCACCCAGCGTTCCTCCATGTCTCCCGATAAAAATGATACCTCACTTGTGAGGGTAGGCCTAGCGCCCACGACAGGATATAGCCCAAAACACAACGTGGACACATCACAGAAAAGAGAGCTGTTTTTAGCAAAGTGCCTACCTGTAGATTTTGGCCTCTAGCTGAGCCGGCACCTAGGGAAACCTACCAAACCTGTGCATTTTTTAAAACTTGAGACCTAGGGGAATCCAAGATGGGGTGGCTTGTGGGCCTCTGACCAGGTTCTGTTACCCAGAATCCTTTGCAAACATAAAATTTTGGCTAAAAAAACGCAGGCCCGTATTTATACTTTTTGACGCTAAACTGCGCTAACGCAGTTTAGCGTCAAAAATGTTTGCGCCGGCTAACGCCATTCTGAAACGCCTTGCGGGCGCCGTATTTATTGAATGGCGTTAGCCGGCGCAAGCTCACCGGCGCTGCCTGGTGTGCGTGGAAAAAAACCACGTACACCAGGCAGCGCCGGCGTAGGGGAAAATGGCGTTAGGGCGTCTTAAAAATGGTGCAAGTCAGGTTGACGCTAAAAAATCGCCTCCACCCGATTTGCGCCATTTTTAACGACGCCCAGACGCCATTTACATGACTCCTGTCTTAGTAAAGACAGGAGTCATGCCCCCTTGCCCAATGGCCATGCCCAGGGGACTTATGTCCCCTGGGCATGGTCATTGGGCATTGAGGCATGTAGGGGGGCACAAATCAGGCCCCCCTATGCCAAAAAAAAATATAAAAAAAATAAAAATGTATACTTACCTGAACTTACCTGAATGTCCCTGGGATGGGTCCCTCCATCCTTGGGTGTCCTCCTGGGGTGGGCAAGGGTGGCAGGGGGGGTCCCTGGGGGCATGGGAGGGCAGCTGTGGGCTCATTTTGAGCCCACAGGTCCCTTAACGCCTGCCCTGACCCAGGCGTTAAAAAGAGGTGCAAATGCGGGGTTTTTTGCCCCGCCCACTCCCGGGCGTGATTTTTGCCCGGGAGTATAAATACGACGCATTTGCGTCGCAGTCATTTTTTTAGACGGGAACGCCTACCTTGCATCTCATTAACGCAAGGAAGGCGTTCACGCAAAAAAATGACGCTCATTCCTCATACTTTGGCGCTAGACGTGTCTAACGCCAAAGTATAAATATGGCGTTAATTTTGCCCCGAATTTGTGTCGAAAAAAATGACGCTAATTCGGCGCAAACGGAGTATAAATATGCCCCGCATTTTCCTCACATTTCGGTGACAGAAAGTTCTGGAATCTGAGAGGAGCCAAAGATTTCCTTCCACCCAGCGTTCCCCAAGACTCCCGATAAAAATGACACCTCACTTGTGTGGGGAGGCATAGCGGCCGTGACAGGAGACGCCCCAAAATACAACGTGGACACATCCCATTTTTTTAAAGAAAACAGAGCTTTTTTTTGCAAAGTGCCTACCTGTAGATTTTGGCCTCTAGCTCAGCCGGCACCTAGGGAAACCTACTAAACCTGTGTATTTTTTAAAACTAGACACCTAGGGGAATCCAAGATGGGGTGACTTGTGGGGCTCTGACCAGGTTCTATTACCCAGAATCCTTTGCAAACCTCAAATTTTGGCTAAAAAAACAAATTTTCCTCACATTTCGGTGACAGCAAGTTCTGGAATCTGAGAGGAGCCACAAATTTCCTTCCACCCAGCGTTCCCCCATGTCTCCCGATAAAAATGATACCTCACTTGTGAGGGTAGGCCTAGCGCCCGCGACAGGATATAGCCCAAAACACAACGTGGACTCATCACAGAAAACAGAGCTGTTTTTAGCAAAGTGCCTACCTGTAGATTTTGGCCTCTACCTCAGCCGGCACCTAGGGAAACCTACCAAACCTGTGCATTTCTGAAAACTAGAGACCTAGGGGAATCCAAGATAGGGTGACTTGTGGGGCTCTGACCAGGTTCTGTTACCCTGAATCCTTTGCAAACGTAAAATTTTGGCTAAAAAAACACATTTTCCTCACATTTCGGTGACAGAAAGTTCTGGAATCTGAGAGGAGCCAAAGATTTCCTTCCTACCAGCGTTCCCCAAGACTCCCGATAAAAATGACACCTCACTTGTGTGGGTAGGCCTAGTGGCCATGACAGGAGACGCCCCAAAACACAACGTGGACACATTCCATTTTTTGAAAGAAAACAGAGCTTTTTTTTTGCAAAGTGCCTACCTGTAGATTTTGGCCTCTAGCTCAGCCGGCACCTAGGGAAACCTACTAAACCTGTGTATTTTTTAAAACTAGACACCTAGGGGAATCCAAGATGGGGTGACTTGTGGGGCTCTGACCAGGTTCTATTACCCAGAATCCTTTGCAAACCTCAAATTTTGGCTAAAAAACAAATTTTCCTCACATTTCGGTGACAGAAAGTTCTGGAATCTGAGAGGAGCCAAAGATTTCCTTCCACCCAGCGTTCCCCAAGACTCCCGATAAAAATGACACCTCACTTGTGTGGGTAGGCCTAGCGGCTGTGACAGGAGATGCCCCAAAACACAACGTGGACACATCACAGAAAACAGAGCTGTTTTTAGCAAAGTGCCTACCTGTAGATTTTGGCCTCTAGCTCAGCCGGCACCTAGGGAAACCTACCAAACCTGTGCATTTTTGAAAACTAGAGACCTAGGGGAATCCAAGATGGGGTGACTTGTGGGGCTCTGACCAGGTTCTGTTACCCAGAATCCTTTGCAAACCTTAAATTTTGGCTAAAAAAGCGCATTTTCCTAACATTTCGGTGACAGAAAGTTCTGGAATCTGAGAGGAGCCAAAGATTTCCTTCCACCCAGCGTTCCCCAAGACTCCCGATAAAAATGACACCTCACTTGTGTGGGTAGGCCTAGCGGCCGTGACAGGAGACGCCCCAAAAACACAACGTGGACACATCCCTTTTTTTGAAAGAAAACAGAGCTTTTTTTTGCAAAGTGCCTACCTGTAGATTTTGGCCTCTAGCTCAGCCGGCACCAAGGGAAACCTACTAAACCTGTGTATTTTTTAAAACTAGACACCTAGGGGAATCCAAGATGGGGTGACTTGTGGGGCTCTGACCAGGCTCTATTACCCAGAATCCTTTGCAAACCTCAAATTTTGGCTAAAAAAACAACTTTTCCTCACATTTCGGTGACAGAAAGTTCTGGAATCTGAGCAGAGCCACAAATTTCCTTCCACCCAGCGTTCCTCCATGTCTCCCGATAAAAATGATACCTCACTTGTGAGGGTAGGCCTAGCGGCCGTGACAGGAGACGCCCCAAAACACAACGTGGACACATCCCATTTTTTGAAAGAAAACAGAGCTTTTTTTTGCAAAGTGCCTACCTGTAGATTTTCGCCTCTAGCTCAGCCGGCATCTGGGCAAACCTACCAAACCTGTGTATTTTTTTAAACTAGACACCTAGGGGAATCCAAGATGGGGTGACTTGTGGGGCTCTGACCAGGCTCTATTTCCCAGAATCCTTTGCAAACCTCAAATTTTGGCTAAAAAAACAACTTTTCCTCAAATTTCGGTGACAGAAAGTTCTGGAATCTGAGAGGAGCCACAAATTTCCTTCCACCCAGCGTTCCCCCATGTCTCCCGATAAAAATTATACCTCACTTGTGAGGGTAGGCCTAGCGCCCGCGACAGGATATAGCCCAAAACACAACGTGGACACATCACAGAAAACAGAGCTGTTTTTAGCAAAGTGCCTACCTGTAGATTTTGGCCTCCAGCTCAGCCGGCACCTAAGGAAACCTACCAAACCTGTGCATTTTTAAAAACTAGAGACCTAGGGGAATCCAAGATGGGGTGACTTGTGGGGCTCTGACCAGGTTCTGTTACCCAGAATCCTTTGCAAACCTCAAATTTTGGCTAAAAAAATGCATTTTCCTCACATTTCGGTGACAGAAAGTTCTGGAATCTGAGAGGAGCCAAAGATTTCCTTCCACCCAGCGTTCCCCAAGACTCCCGATAAAAATGACACCTCACTTGTGTGGGTAGGCCTAGCGGCCGTGACGGGAGACGCCCCAAAAACACAACGTGGACACATCCCTTTTTTTTAAAGAAAACAGAGCTTTTTTTTGCAAAGTGCCTACCTGTAGATTTTGGCCTCTAGCTCAGCCGGCACCAAGGGAAACCTACTAAACCTGTGTATTTTTTAAAACTAGACACCTAGGGGAATCCAAGATGGGGTTTCTTGTGGGGCTCTGACCAGGCTCTATTACCCAGAATCCTTTGCAAACCTCAAATTTTGGCTAAAAAAACAACTTTTCCTCACATTTCGGTGACAGAAAGTTCTGGAATCTGAGAGGAGCCACAAATTTCCTTCCACCCAGCGTTCCTCCATGTCTCCCGATAAAAATGATACCTCACTTGTGAGGGTAGGCCTAGCGGCTGTGACAGGAGACGCCCCAAAACACAACGTGGACACATCCCATTTTTTGAAAGAAAACAGAGCTTTTTTTTGCAAAGTGCCTACCTGTAGATTTTCGCCTCTAGCTCAGCCGGCACCTGGGCAAACCTACCAAACCTGTGTATTTTTTTAAACTAGACACCTAGGGGAATCCAAGATGGGGTGACTTGTGGGGCTCTGACCAGGCTCTATTACCCAGAATCCTTTGCAAACCTCAAATTTTGGCTAAAAAAACAACTTTTCCTCACATTTCGGTGATAGAAAGTTCTGGAATCTGAGAGGAGCCACAAATTTCCTTCCACCCAGCATTCCTCCATGTCTCCCGATAAAAATGATACCTCACTTGTGAGGGTAGGCCTAGCGCCCGCGACAGGATATAGCCCAAAACACAACGTGGACACATCACAGAAAACAGAGCTGTTTTTAGCAAAGTGCCTACCTGTAGATTTTGGCCTCTAGCTGAGCTGGCACCTAGGGAAACCTACCAAACCTGTGCATTTTTTAAAACTAGAGACCTAGGGGAATCCAAGATGGGGTGACTTGTGGGCCTCTGACCAGGTTCTGTTACCCAGAATCCTTTGCAAACGTCAAATTTTGGCTAAAAAAACGCAGGCCCGTATTTATTCTTTTTGACGCTAAACTGCGCTAACGCAGTTTAGCGTCAAAAATGTTTGCGCCGGCTAACGCCATTCTGAAACGCCTTGCGGGCGCGGTATTTATTGAATGGCGTTAGCCGGCGCAAGCTCACCGGCGCTGCCTGGTGTGCGTGGAAAAAAACCACGTGCACCAGGCAGCGCCGGCATAGGGGAAAATGGCGTTAGGGCGTCTTAAAAATGGTGCAAGTCAGGTTGACGCAAAAAAATCGCCTCCACCCGATTTGCGCCATTTTTAACGACGCCCAGACGCCATTTACATGACTCCTGTCTTAGTAAAGACAGGAGTCATGCCCCCTTGCCCAATGGCCATGCCCAGGGGACTTACGTCCCCTGGCATGGTCATTGGGCATTGAGGCATGTAGGGGGGCACAAATCAGGCCCCCCTATGCAAAAAAAAAATATAAAAAAAATAAAAATGTATACTTACCTGAACTTACCTGAATGTCCCTGGGATGGGTCCCTCCATCCTTGGGTGTCCTCCTGGGGTGGGCAAGGGTGGCAGGGGGGGGTCCCTGGGGGCATGGGAGGGCAGCTGTGGGCTCATTTTGAGCCCACAGGTCCCTTAACGCCTGCCCTGACCCAGGCGTTAAAAAGAGGCGCAAATGCGGGTTTTTTTGCCCCGCCCACTCCCGGGTGTGATTTTTGCCCGGGAGTATAAATACGACGCATTTGCGTCGCAGTCATTTTTTTAGACGGGAACGCCTACCTTGCATCTCATTAACGCAAGGAAGGCGTTCACGCAAAAAAATGACGCTCATTCCTCATACTTTGGCGCTAGACGTGTCTAATGCCAAAGTATAAATATGGCATTAATTTTGCGCCGAATTTGCGTCGAAAAAAATGACGCTAATTCGGCGCAAACGGAGTATAAATATGCCCCGCATTTTCCTCACATTTCGGTGACAGAAAGTTCTGGAATCTGAGAGGAGCCAAAGATTTCCTTCCACCCAGCGTTCCCCAAGACTCCCGATAAAAATGACATCTCCCTTGTGTGGGTAGGCCTAGCGGCCGTGACAGGAGACGCCCCAGAACACAACGTGGACACATCCCATTTTTTGAAAGAAAACAGAGCTTTTTTTTGCAAAGTGCCTACCTGTAGATTTTGGCCTCTAGCTCAGCCGGCACCTAGGGAAACCTACTAAACCTGTGTATTTTTTAAAACTAGACACCTAGGGGAATCCAAGATGGGGTGACTTGTGGGGCTCTGACCAGGTTCTATTACCCAGAATCCTTTGCAAACCTCAAATTTTGGCTAAAAAAACAGATTTTCCTCACATTTCGGTGACAGAAAGTTCTGGAATCTGAGAGGAGCCACAAATTTCCTTCCACCCAGCGTTCCCCCATGTCTCCCGATAAAAATGATACCTCACTTGTGAGGGTAGGCCTAGCGCCCGCGACAGGATATAGCCCAGAACACAACGTGGACACATCACAGAAAACAGAGCTGTTTTTAGCAAAGTGCCTACCTGTAGATTTTGGCCTCTAGCTCAGCCGGCACCTAGGGAAACCTACCAAACCTGTGCATTTTTGAAAACTAGAGACCTAGGGGAATCCAAGATGGGGTGACTTGTGGGGCTCTGACCAGGTTCTGTTAACCAGAATCCTTTGCAAACGTCAAATTTTGGCTAAAAAAACGCATTTTCCTCACATTTCGGTGACAGAAAGTTCTGGAATCTGAGAGGAGCCAAAGATTTCCTTCCACCCAGCGTTCCCCAAGACTCCCGATAAAAATGACACCTCACTTGTGTGGGTAGGCCTAGCGGCCGTGACAGGAGACACCCAAAAACACAACGTGGACACATCCCATTTTTTGAAAGAAAACAGAGCTTTTTTTTGCAAAGTGCCTACCTGTAGATTTTGGCCTCTAGCTCAGCCGGCACCTAGGGAATCCTACTAAACCTGTGTATTTTTTAAAACTAGACACCTAGGGGAATCCAAGATGGGGTGACTTGTGGGGCTCTGACCAGGTTCTATTACCCAGAATCCTTTGCAAACCTCACATTTTGGCTAAAAAAATGCATTTTCCTCACATTTCGGTGACAGAAAGTTCTGGAATCTGAGAGGAGCCACAAATTTCCTTCCACCCAGCGTTCCCCCAAGTCTCCCGATAAAAATGAAACCTCACTTGTTTGGGTAGGCCTAGCGCCCGCGACAGGATATACCCCAAAACACAACGTGGACACATCACAGAAAACAGAGCTCTTTCTAGCAAAGTGCCTACCTGTAGATTTTGGCCTCTAGCTCAGCAGGCACCTAGGGAAACCTACCAAACCTGTGCATTTTTGAAAACTAGAGACCTAGGGGAATCCAAGATGGGGTGACTTGTGGGGCTCTGAACAGGTTCTGTTACCCAGAATCCTTAGCAAACCTCAGATTTTGGCAAAAAAAACACATTTTCCTCACATTTCGGTGACAGAAAGTTCTGGAATCTGAGAGGAGCCAAAGATTTCCTTAAACCCAGCGTTCCCCAAGACTCCCGATAAAAATGACACCTCACTTGTGTGGGTAGGCCTAGCGGCCGTGACAGGATACGCCCCAAAACACAACGTGGACACATCCCATTTTTTGAAAGAAAACAGAGCTTTTTTTTGCAAAGTGCCTACCTGTAGATTTTGGCCTCTAGCTCAGCCGGCACCTAGGGAAACCTACTAAACATGTGTATTTTTTAAAACTAGACACCTAGGGGAATCCAAGATGGGGTGACTTGTGGGGCTCTGACCAGGTTCTATTACCCAGAATCCTTTGCAAACCTCACATTTTGGCTAAAAAAATGCATTTTCCTCACATTTCGGTGACAGAAAGTTCTGGAATCTGAGAGGAGCCACAAATTTCCTTCCACCCAGCGTTCCCCCAAATCTCCCGATAAAAATGATACCTCACTTGTTTGGGTAGGCCTAGCGCCCGCGACAGGATATACCCCAAAACACAACGTGGACACATCACAGAAAACAGAGCTCTTTCTAGCAAAGTGCCTACCTGTAGATTTTGGCCTCTAGCTCAGCAGGCACCTAGGGAAACCTACCAAACCTGTGCATTTTTGAAAACTAGAGACCTAGGGGAATCCAAGATGGGGTGACTTGTGGGGCTCTGAACAGGTTCTGTTACCCAGAATCCTTAGCAAACCTCAGATTTTGGCAAAAAAAACACATTTTCCTCACATTTCGGTGACAGAAAGTTCTGGAATCTGAGAGGAGCCAAAGATTTCCTTAAACCCAGCGTTCCCCAAGACTCCCGATAAAAATGACACCTCACTTGTGTGGGTAGGCCTAGCGGCCGTGACAGGATACGCCCCAAAACACAACGTGGACACATCCCTTTTTTTGAAAGAAAACAGAGCTTTTTTTTGCAAAGTGCCTACCTGTAGATTTTGGCCTCTAGCTCAGCCGGCACCTAGGGAAACCTACTAAACATGTGTATTTTTTAAAACTAGACACCTAGGGGAATCCAAGATGGGGTGACTTGTGGGGCTCTGACCAGGTTCTATTACCCAGAATCCTTTGCAAACCTCAAATTTTGGCTAAAAAAACAAATTTTCCTCACATTTCGGTGACAGAAAGTTCTGGAATCTGAGAGAAGCCACAAATTTCCTTCCACCCAGTGTTCCCCTATGTCTCCCGATAAAAATGATACCTCACTTGTGTGGGTAGGCCTAGCGCCCGCGACAGGATATACCCCAAAACACAACGTGTACACATCACAGAAAACAGAGCTGTTTTTAGCAAAGTGCCTACCTGTAGATTTTGGCCTCTAGCTCAGCCGGCACCTAGGGAAACCTACTAAACCTGTGTATTTTTTAAAACTAGACACCTAGGGGAATCCAAGATGGGGTGACTTGTGGGGCTCTGACCAGGTTCTATTACCCAGAATCCTTTGCAAACCTCATATTTTGGCTAAAAAAACAAATTTTCCTCACATTTCGGTGACAGAAAGTTCTGGAATCTGAGAGAAGCCACAAATTTCCTTCCACCCAGCGTTCCCCTATGTCTCCCGATAAAAATGATACCTCACTTGTGTGGGTAGGCTTAGCGCCCGCGACAGGATATACCCCAAAACACAACGTGTACACATCACAGAAAACAGAGCTGTTTTTAGCAAAGTGCCTACCTGTAGATTTTGGCCTCTAGCTCAGCCGGCACCTAGGGAAATCTACCAAACCTGTGCATTTTTGAAAACTAGAGACCTAGGGGAATCCAAGATGGGGTGACTTGTGGGGCTCTGACCAGGTTCTGTTACCCAGAATCCTTTGCAAACCTCAAATTTTGGCTAATAAAACGCATTTTCCACACATTTCGGTGACAGAAAGTTCTGGAATCTGAGAGGAGCCACAAATTTCCTTCCACCCAGCGTTCCCCCATGTCTCCCGATAAAAATTATACCTCACTTGTGTGGGTAGGCCTAGCGGCCGTGACAGTAGACGCCCCAAAACACAACGTGGACACATCCCATTTTTTGAAAGAAAACAGAGCTTTTTTTTGCAAAGTGCCTACCTGTAGATTTTGGCCTCTAGTTCAGCCGGCACCTGGACAAACCTACCAAACCTGTGTATTTTTTAAAACTAGACACCTAGGGGAATCCAAGATGGGATGACTTGTGGGGCTCTGACCAGGTTCTATTACCCAGAATCCTTTGCAAACCTCAAATTTTGGCTAAACAAAAAAAAATTTCCTCACATTTCGGTGACAGAAAGTTCTGGAATCTGAGAGAAGCCACAAATTTCCTTCCACCCAGCGTTCCCCCATGTCTCCCGATAAAAATGATACCTCACTTGTGTGGGTAGGCCTAGCGCCCGCGACAGGATATACCCCAAAACACAACGTGTACACTTCACAGAAAACAGAGCTGTTTTTAGCAAAGTGCCTACCTGTAGATTTTGGCCTCTAGCTCAGCCGGCACCTAGGGAAACCTACTAAACCTGTGTATTTTTTAAAACTAGACACCTAGGGGAATCCAAGATGGGGTGACTTGTGGGGCTCTGACCAGGTTCTATTACCCAGAATCCTTTGCAAACCTCATATTTTGGCTAAAAAAACAAATTTTCCTCACATTTCGGTGACAGAAAGTTCTGGAATCTGAGAGGAGCCACACATTTCCTTCCACCCAGCGTTCCCCCATGTCTCCCGATAAAAATGACACCTCACTTGTGTGGGTAGGCCTAGCGGCCGTGACAGTAGACACCCCAAAACACAACGTGGACACATCCCATTTTTTGAAAGAAAACAGAGCTTTTTTTTGCAAAGTGCCTACCTGTAGATTTTGGCCTCTAGTTCAGCCGGCACCTGGACAAACCTACCAAACCTGTGTATTTTTTAAAACTAGACACCTAGGGGAATCCAAGATGGGATGACTTGTGGGGCTCTGACCAGGTTCTATTACCCAGAATCCTTTGCAAACCTCAAATTTTGGCTAAACAAAACAAATTTTCCTCACATTTCGGTGACAGAAAGTTCTGGAATCTGAGGGGAGCCACAAATTTCCTCCCACCCAGCGTTCCCCCATGTCTCCCGATAAAAATGATACCTCACTTGTGAGGGTAGGCCTAGCGCCCGCGACAGGATATAGCCCAAAACACATCGTGGACACATCACAGAAAACAGAGCTGTTTTTAGCAAAGTGCCTACCTGTAGATTTTGGCCTCTAGCTCAGCCGGCACCTAGGGAACCTACCAAACCTGTGCATTTTTGAAAACTAGAGACCTAGGGGAATCCAAGATGGGGTGACTTGTGGGGCTCTGACCAGGTTCTGTTACCCAGAATCCTTTGCAAACCTCAAATTTTGGCTAAAAAAACGCATTTTCCTAACATTTCGGTGACAGAAAGTTCTGGAATCTGAGAGGAGCCAAAGATTTCCTTCCACCCAGCGTTCCCCAAGACTCCCGATAAAAATGACACCTCACTTGTGTGGATAGGCCTAGCGGCCGTGACAGGAGACGCCCCAAAAACACAACGTGGACACATCCCTTTTTTTGAAAGAAAACAGAGCTTTTTTTTGCAAAGTACCTACCTGTAGATTTTGGCCTCTAGCTCAGCCGGCACCAAGGGAAACCTACTAAACCTGTGTATTTTTTAAAACGAGACACCTAGGGGAATCCAAGATGGGGTGACTTGTGGGGCTCTGACCAGGTTCTATTACCCAGAATCCTTTGCAAACCTCAAATTTTGGCTAAAAAAACAAATTTTCCTCACATTTCGGTGACAGAAAGTACTGGAATCTGAGAGGAGCCACAAATTTCCTTCCACCCAGCGTTCCCCCATGTCTCCCGATAAAAATTATACCTCACTTGTGTGGGTAGGCCTAGCGGCCGTGACAGGAGACGCCCCAAAACACAACGTGGACACATCCCATTTTTTGAAAGAAAACAGAGCTTTTTTTTGCAAAGTGCCTACCTGTAGATTTTGGCCTCTAGCTCAGCCGGCACCTGGGCAAACCTACCAAACCTGTGTATTTTTTAAAACTAGACACCTAGGGGAATCCAAGATGGGGTGACTTGTGGGGCTCTGACCAGGCTCTATTACCCAGAATCCTTTTCAAACCTCAAATTTTGGCTAAAAAAACAACTTTTACTCACATTTCGGTGACAGAAAGTTCTGGAATCTGAGAGGAGCCACAAATTTCCTTCCACCCAGCGTTCCCCCATGTCTCCCGATAAAAATGATACCTCACTTGTGAGGGTAGGCCTAGCGCCCGCGACAGGATATAGCCCAAAACACAACGTGGACACATCACAGAAAACAGAGCTGTTTTTAGCAAATTGCCTACCTGTAGATTTTGGCCTCTAGCTCAGCCGGCACCTAGGGAAACCTACCAAACCTGTGCATTTTTTAAAACTAGAGACCTAGGGGAATCCAAGATGGGGTGACTTGTGGGCCTCTGACCAGGTTCTGTTACCCAGAATCCTTTGCAAACGTCAAATTTTGGCTAAAAAAACGCAGGCCCCGTATTTATTCTTTTTGACGCTAAACTGCGCTAACGCAGTTTAGCGTCAAAAATGTTTTGCGCCGGCTAACGCCATTCTGAAACGCCTTGCGGGCGCGGTATTTATTGAATGGCGTTAGCCGGCGCAAGCTCACCCGGCGCTGCCTGGTGTGCGTGGAAAAAAACCACGTGCACCAGGCAGCGCCGGCATAGGGGAAAATGGCGTTAGGGCGTCTTAAAAAATGGTGCAAGTCAGGTTGACGCTAAAAAATCGCCTCCACCCGATTTGCGCCATTTTTAACGACGCCCAGACGCCATTTACATGACTCCTGTCTTAGTAAAGACAGGAGTCATGCCCCCTTGCCCAATGGCCATGCCCAGGGGACTTACGTCCCCTGGCATGGTCATTGGGCATTGAGGCATGTAGGGGGCCACAAATCAGGCCCCCCTATGCCAAAAAAAAATATAAAAAAAATAAAAATTTATACTTACCTGAACTTACCTGAATGTCCCTGGGATGGGTCCCTCCATCCTTGGGTGTCCTCCTGGGGGTGGGCAAGGGTGGCAGGGGGGGTCCCCTGGGGGCATGGGAGGGCAGCTGTGGGCTCATTTTGAGCCCACAGGTCCTTAACGCCTGCCCTGACCCAGGCGTTAAAAAGAGGCGCAAATGCGGGTTTTTTTGCCCCGCCCACCTCCCGGGCGTGATTTTTGCCCGGGAGTATAAATACGACGCATTTGCGTCGCAGTCATTTTTTTAGATGGGAACGCCTACCTTGCATCTCATTAACGCAAGGAAGGCGTTCACGCAAAAAAATGACGCTCATTCCTCATACTTTGGCGCTAGACGTGTCTAATGCCAAAGTATAAATATGGCGTTAATTTTGCGCCGAATTTGCGTCGAAAAAAATGACGCTAATTCGGCGCAAACGGAGTATAAATATGCCCCGCATTTTCCTCACATTTCGGTGACAGAAAGTTCTGGAATCTGAGAGGAGCCAAAGATTTCCTTCCACCCAGCGTTCCCCAAGACTCCCGATAAAAATGACATCTCCCTTGTGTGGGTAGGCCTAGCGGCCGTGACAGGAGACGCCCCAGAACACAACGTGGGACACATCCCATTTTTTGAAAGAAAACAGAGCTTTTTTTTGCAAAGTGCCTACCTGTAGATTTTGGCCTCTAGCTCAGCCGGCACCTAGGGAAACCTACTAAACCTGTGTATTTTTTAAAACTAGACACCTAGGGGAAATCCAAGATGGGGGTGACTTGTGGGGCTCTGACCAGGTTCTATTACCCAGAATCCTTTGCAAACCTCAAATTTTGGCTAAAAAAACAGATTTTCCTCACATTTCGGTGACAGAAAGTTCTGGAATCTGAGAGGAGCCACAAATTTCCTTCCACCCAGCGTTCCCCCATGTCTCCCGATAAAAAATGATACCTCACTTGTGAGGGTAGGCCTAGCGCCCGCGACAGGATATTAGCCCAGAACACAACGTGGACACATCACAGAAAACAGAGCTGTTTTTTAGCAAAGTGCCTACCTGTAGATTTTGGCCTCTAGCTCAGCCGGCACCTAGGGAAACCTACCAAACCTGTGCATTTTTGAAAACTAGAGACCTAGGGGAATCCAAGATGGGGTGACTTGTGGGCTCTGACCAGGTTCTGTTAACCAGAATCCTTTGCAAACGTCAAATTTTGGCTAAAAAAACGCATTTTCCCTCACATTTCGGTGACAGAAAGTTCTGGAATCTGAGAGGAGCCAAAGATTTCCTTCCACCCAGCGTTCCCCAAGACTCCCGATAAAAATGACACCTCACTTGTGTGGGTAGGCCTAGCGGCCGTGACAGGAGACGCCCCAAAACCACAACGTGGACACATCCCATTTTTTGAAAGAAAACAGAGCTTTTTTTTGCAAAGTGCCTACCTGTAGATTTTGGCCTGTAGCTCAGCCGGCACCTAGGGAATCCTACTAAACCTGTGTATTTTTTAAAACTAGACACCTAGGGGGAATCCAAGATGGGTGACTTGTGGGGCTCTGACCAGGTTCTATTACCCAGAATCCTTTGCAAACCTCACATTTTGGCTAAAAAAATGCATTTTCTTCACATTTCGGTGACAGAAAGTTCTGGAATCTGAGAGGAGCCACAAATTTCCTTCCACCCAGCGTTCCCCCAAGTCTCCCCGATAAAAATGATACCTCACTTGTTTGGGTAGGCCTAGCGCCCGCGACAGGATATACCCCAAAACACAACGTGGACACATCACAGAAAACAGAGCTCTTTCTAGCAAAGGTGCCTACCTGTAGATTTTGGCCTCTAGCTCAGCAGGCAACTAGGGAAACCTACCAAACCTGTGCATTTTTGAAAACTAGAGACCTAGGGGAATCCAAGATGGGGTGACTTGTGGGGCTCTGAACAGGTTCTGTTACCCAGAATCCCTTAGCAAACCTCAGATTTTGGCAAAAAAAAAACACATTTTCCTCACATTTCGGTGACAGAAAGTTCTGGAATCTGAGAGGAGCCAAAGATTTCCTTAAGACTCCCGATAAAAATGACACCTCACTTGTGTGGGTAGGCCTAGCGGCCGTGACAGGATACGCCCCAAAACACAACGTGGACACATCCCATTTTTTTAAAGAAAACAGAGCTTTTTTTTGCAAAGTGCCTACCTGTAGATTTTGGCCTCTAGCTCAGCCGGCACCTAGGGAAACCTACTAAACATGTGTATTTTTTAAAACTAGACACCTAGGGGAATCCAAGATTGGGTGACTTGTGGGGCTCTGACCAGGTTCTATTACCCAGAATCCTTTGCAAACCTCAAATTTTGGCTAAAAAAACAAATTTTCCTCACATTTCGGTGACAGAAAGTTCTGGAATCTGAGAGAAGCCACAAATTTCCTTCCACCCAGTGTTCCCCAATGTCTCCCGATAAAAATGATACCTCACTTGTGTGGGTAGGCCTAGCGCCCGCGACAGGAGTATACCCCAAAACACAACGTGTACACATCACAGAAAACAGAGCTGTTTTTAGCAAAGTGCCTACCTGTAGATTTTGGCCTCTAGCTCAGCCGGCACCTAGGGAAACCTACTAAACCTGTGTATTTTTTAAAACTAGACACCTAGGGGAATCCAAGATGGGGTGACTTGTGGGGCTCTGACCAGGTTCTATTACCCAGAATCCTTTGCAAACCTCATATTTTGGCTAAAAAAACAAATTTTCCTCACATTTCGGTGACAGAAAGTTCTGGAATCTGAGAGAAGCCACAAATTTCCTTCCACCCAGCGTTCCCCTATGTCTCCCGATAAAAATGATACCTCACTTGTGTGGGTAGGCTTAGCGCCCGCGACAGGATATACCCAAAACACAACGTGTACACATCACAGAAAACAGAGCTGTTTTTAGCAAAGTGCCTACCTGTAGATTTTGGCCTCTAGCTCAGCCGGCACCTAGGGAAATCTACCAAACCTGTGCATTTTTGAAAACTAGAGACCTAGGGGAATCCAAGATGGGGTGACTTGTGGGGCTCTGACCAGGTTCTGTTACCCAGAATCCTTTGCAAACCTCAAATTTTGGCTAATAAAACGCATTTTCCTCACATTTCGGTGACAGAAAGTTCTGGAATCTGAGAGGAGCCACAAATTTCCTTCCACCCAGCGTTCCCCCATGTCTCCCGATAAAAATTATACCTCACTTGTGTGGGTAGGCCTAGCGGCCGTGACAGTAGACGCCCCAAAACACAACGTGGACACATGCCATTTTTTGAAAGAAAACAGAGCTTTTTTTTGCAAAGTGCCTACCTGTAGATTTTGGCCTCTAGTTCAGCCGGCACCTGGACAAACCTACCAAACCTGTGTATTTTTAAAACTAGACACCTAGGGGAATCCAAGATGGGATGACTTGTGGGGCTCTGACCAGGTTCTATTACCCAGAATCCTTTGCAAACCTCAAATTTTGGCTAAACAAAACAAATTTTCCTCACATTTCGGTGACAGAAAGTTCTGGAATCTGAGAGAAGCCACAAATTTCCTTCCACCCAGCGTTCCCCCATGTCTCCCGATAAAAATGATACCTCACTTGTGTGGGTAGGCCTAGCGCCCGCGACAGGATATACCCCAAAACACAACGTGTACACTTCACAGAAAACAGAGCTGTTTTTAGCAAAGTGCCTACCTGTAGATTTTGGCCTCTAGCTCAGCCGGCACCTAGTGAAACCTACTAAACCTGTGTATTTTTTAAAACTAGACACCTAGGGGAATCCAAGATGGGGTGACTTGTGGGGCTGTGACCAGGTTCTATTACCCAGAATCCTTTGCAAACCTCATATTTTGGCTAAAAAAACAAATTTTCCTCACATTTCGGTGACAGAAAGTTCTGGAATCTGAGAGAAGCCACAAATTTCCTTCCACCCAGCGTTCCCCTATGTCTCCCGATAAAAATGATACCTCACTTGTGTGGGTAGGCTTAGCGCCCGCGACAGGATATACCCCAAAACACAACGTGTACACATCACAGAAAACAGAGTTGTTTTTAGCAAAGTGCCTACCTGTAGATTTTGGCCTCTAGCTCAGCCGGCACCTAGGGAAATCTACCAAACCTGTGCATTTTTGAAAACTAGAGACCTAGGGGAATCCAAGTTGGGGTGACTTGTGGGGCTCTGACCAGGTTCTGTTACCCAGAATCCTTTGCAAACCTCAAATTTTGGCTAATAAAACGCATTTTCCTCACATTTCGGTGACAGAAAGTTCTGGAATCTGAGAGGAGCCACACATTTCCTTCCACCCAGCGTTCCCCCATGTCTCCCGATAAAAATGACACCTCACTTGTGTGGGTAGGCCTAGCGGCCGTGACAGTAGACACCCCAAAACACAACGTGGACACATCCCATTTTTTGAAAGAAAACAGAGCTTTTTTTTGCAAAGTGCCTACCTGTAGATTTTGGCCTCTAGTTCAGCCGGCACCTGGACAAACCTACCAAACCTGTGTATTTTTTAAAACTAGACACCTAGGGGAATCCAAGATGGGATGACTTGTGGGCTCTGACCAGGTTCTATTACCCAGAATCCTTTGCAAACCTCAAATTTTGGCTAAACAAAACAAATTTTCCTCACATTTCGATGACAGAAAGTTCTGGAATCTGAGGGGAGCCACAAATTTCCTTCCACCCAGCGTTCCCCCATGTCTCCCGATAAAAATGATACCTCACTTGTGAGGGTAGGCCTAGCGCCCGCGACAGGATATAGCCCAAAACACATCGTGGACACATCACAGAAAACAGAGCTGTTTTTAGCAAAGTGCCTACCTGTAGATTTTGGCCTCTAGCTCAGCCGGCACCTAGGGAACCTACCAAACCTGTGCATTTTTGAAAACTAGAGACCTAGGGGAATCCAAGATGGGGTGACTTGTGGGGCTCTGACCAGGTTCTGTTACCCAGAATCCTTTGCAAACCTCAAATTCTGGCTAAAAAAACGCATTTTCCTAACATTTCGGTGACAGAAAGTTCTGGAATCTGAGAGGAGCCAAAGATTTCCTTCCACCCAGCGTTCCCCAAGACTCCCGATAAAAATGACACCTCACTTGTGTGGATAGGCCTAGCGGCCGTGACAGGAGACGCCCCAAAAACACAACGTGGACACATCCCTTTTTTGAAAGAAAACAGAGCTTTTTTTTGCAAAGTACCTACCTGTAGGTTTTGGCCTCTAGCTCAGCCGGCACCAAGGGAAACCTACTAAACCTGTGTATTTTTTAAAACAAGACACCTAGGGGAATCCAAGATGGGGTGACTTGTGGAGCTCTGACCAGGTTCTATTACCCAGAATCCTTTGCAAACCTCAAATTTTGGCTAAAAAAACAAATTTTCCTCACATTTCGGTGACAGAAAGTACTGGAATCTGAGAGGAGCCACAAATTTCCTTCCACCCAGCGTTCCCCCATGTCTCCCGATAAAAATTATACCTCACTTGTGTGGGTAGGCCTAGCGGCCGTGACAGGAGACGCCCCAAAACACAACGTGGACACATCCCATTTTTTGAAAGAAAACAGAGCTTTTTTTTGCAAAGTGCCTACCTGTAGATTTTGGCCTCTAGCTCAGCCGGCACCTTGGCAAACCTACCAAACCTGTGTATTTTTAAAAACTAGACACCTAGGGGAATCCAAGATGGGGTGACTTGTGGGGCTCTGACCAGGCTCTATTACCCAGAATCCTTTGCAAACCTCAAATTTTGGCTAAAAAAACAACTTTTCATCACATTTCGGTGACAGAAAGTTCTGGAATCTGAGAGGAGCCACAAATTTCCTTCCACCCAGCGTTCCCCCATGTCTCCCGATAAAAATGATACCTCACTTGTGAGGGTAGGCCTAGCGCCCGCGACAGGATATAGCCCAAAACACAACGTGGACACATCACAGAAAACAGAGCTGTTTTTAGCAAAGTGCCTACCTGTAGATTTTGGCCTCTAGCTCAGCCGGCACCTAGGGAAACCTACCAAACCTGTGCATTTTTGAAAACTAGAGACCTAGGGGAATCCAAGATGGGGTGACTTGTGGGGCTCTGACCAGGTTCTGTTACCCAGAATCCTTTGCAAACGTCAAATTTTGGCTAAAAAAACGCAGGCCTGTATTTATACTTTTTGACGCTAAACTGCGCTAACGCAGTTTAGCGTCAAAAATTTTTGCGCCGGCTAACGCCATTCTGAAACGCCATGCGGGCGCCGTATTTATTGAATGGCGTTAGCCGGCGCAAGCAGACCGGCGCTGCCTGGTGTGCGTGGAAAAAAACCACGTACACCAGGCAGCGCCGGGGTAGGGGAAAATGGCGTTAGGGCGTCTTAAAAATGGTGCAAGTCAGGTTGACGCTAAAAAATCGCCTCCACTCGATTTGCGCCATTTTTAACGATGCCCAGACGCCATTTACATGACTCCTGTCTTAGTAAAGACAGGAGCCATGCCCCCTTGCCCAATGGCCATGCCCAGGGGACTTATGTCCCCTGGGCATGGTCATTGGGCATTGAGGCATGTAGGGGGGCACAAATCAGGCCCCCCTATGCCAAAAAAAAATAGAAAAAAAATAAAAATGTATACTTACCTGAACTTACCTGAATGTCCCTGGGATGGGTCCCTCCATCCTTGGGTGTCCTCCTGGGGTGGGCAAGGGTGGCAGGGAGGGTCCCTGGGGGGATGGGAGGGCAGCTGTGGGCTCATTTTGAGCCCACAGGTCCCTTAACGCTTGCCCTGACCCAGGCGTTAAAAAGAGGCGCAAATGCAGGGTTTTTTGCCCCGCCCACTCCCGGGCGTGATTTTTGGCCGGGAGTATAAATACGACGCATTTGCGTCGCAGTCATTTTTTTAGACGGGAACGCCTACCTTGCATCTCATTAACGCAAGGAAGGCGTTCACGCAAAAAAATGACGCTCATTCCTCATACTTTGGCGCTAGACGTGTCTAATGCCAAAGTATAAATATGGCGTTAATTTTGCGCCGAATTTGCGTCGAAAAAAATGACGCTAATTCGGCGCAAACGGAGTATAAATATGCCCCGCATTTTCCTCACATTTCGGTGACAGAAAGTTCTGGAATCTGAGAGGAGCCAAAGATTTCCTTCCACCCAGCGTTCCCCAAGACTCCCGATAAAAATGACATCTCCCTTGTGTGGGTAGGCCTAGCGGCCGTGACAGGAGACGCCCCAGAACACAACGTGGACACATCCCATTTTTTGAAAGAAAACAGAGCTTTTTTTTGCAAAGTGCCTACCTGTAGATTTTGGCCTCTAGCTCAGCCGGCACCTAGGGAAACCTACTAACCCTGTGTATTTTTTAAAACTAGACACCTAGGGGAATCCAAGATGGGGTGACTTGTGGGGCTCTGACCAGGTTCTATTACCCAGAATCCTTTGCAAACCTCAAATTTTGGCTAAAAAAACAGATTTTCCTCACATTTCGGTGACAGAAAGTTCTGGAATCTGAGAGGAGCCACAAATTTCCTTCCACCCAGCGTTCCCCCATGTCTCCCGATAAAAATGATACCTCACTTGTGAGGGTAGGCCTAGCGCCCGCGACAGGATATAGCCCAGAACACAACGTGGACACATCACAGAAAACAGAGCTGTTTTTAGCAAAGTGCCTACCTGTAGATTTTGGCCTCTAGCTCAGCCGGCACCTAGGGAAACCTACCAAACCTGTGCATTTTTGAAAACTAGAGACCTAGGGGAATCCAAGATGGGGTGACTTGTGGGGCTCTGACCAGGTTCTGTTAACCAGAATCCTTTGCAAACGTCAAATTTTGGCTAAAAAAACGCATTTTCCTCACATTTCGGTGACAGAAAGTTCTGGAATCTGAGAGGAGCCAAAGATTTCCTTCCACCCAGCGTTCCCCAAGACTCCCGATAAAAATGACACCTCACTTGTGTGGGTAGGCCTAGCGGCCGTGACAGGAGACGCCCCAAAACACAACGTGGACACATCCCATTTTTTGAAAGAAAACAGAGCTTTTTTTTGCAAAGTGCCTACCTGTAGATTTTGGCCTCTAGCTCAGCCGGCACCTAGGGAATCCTACTAAACCTGTGTATTTTTTAAAACTAGACACCTAGGGGAATCCAAGATGGGGTGACTTGTGGGGCTCTGACCAGGTTCTATTACCCAGAATCCTTTGCAAACCTCACATTTTGGCTAAAAAAATGCATTTTCCTCACATTTCGGTGACAGAAAGTTCTGGAATCTGAGAGGAGCCACAAATTTCCTTCCACCCAGCGTTCCCCCAAGTCTCCCGATAAAAATGATACCTCACTTGTTTGGGTAGGCCTAGCGCCCGCGACAGGATATACCCCAAAACACAACGTGGACACATCACAGAAAACAGAGCTCTTTCTAGCAAAGTGCCTACCTGTAGATTTTGGCCTCTAGCTCAGCAGGCACCTAGGGAAACCTACCAAACCTGTGCATTTTTGAAAACTAGAGACCTAGGGGAATCCAAGATGGGGTGACTTGTGGGGCTCTGAACAGGTTCTGTTACCCAGAATCCTTAGCAAACCTCAGATTTTGGCAAAAAAAACACATTTTCCTCACATTTCGGTGACAGAAAGTTCTGGAATCTGAGAGGAGCCAAAGATTTCCTTAAACCCAGCGTTCCCCAAGACTCCCGATAAAAATGACACCTCACTTGTGTGGGTAGGCCTAGCGGCCGTGACAGGATACGCCCCAAAACACAACGTGGACACATCCCATTTTTTTAAAGAAAACAGAGCTTTTTTTTGCAAAGTGCCTACCTGTAGCTTTTGGCCTCTAGCTCAGCCGGCACCTAGGGAAACCTACTAAACATGTGTATTTTTTAAAACTAGACACCTAGGGGAATCCAAGATGGGGTGACTTGTGGGGCTCTGACCAGGTTCTATTACCCAGAATCCTTTGCAAACCTCAAATTTTGGCTAAAAAAACAAATTTTCCTCACATTTCGGTGACAGAAAGTTCTGGAATCTGAGAGAAGCCACAAATTTCCTTCCACCCAGTGTTCCCCAATGTCTCCCGATAAAAATGATACCTCACTTGTGTGGGTAGGCCTAGCGCCCGCGACAGGATATACCCCAAAACACAACGTGTACACATCACAGAAAACAGAGCTGTTTTTAGCAAAGTGCCTACCTGTAGATTTTGGCCTCTAGCTCAGCCGGCACCTAGGGAAACCTACTAAACCTGTGTATTTTTTAAAACTAGACACCTAGGAGAATCCAAGATGGGGTGACTTGTGGGGCTCTGACCAGGTTCTATTACCCAGAATCCTTTGCAAACCTCATATTTTGGCTAAAAAAACAAATTTTCCTCACATTTCGGTGACAGAAAGTTCTGGAATCTGAGAGAAGCCACAAATTTCCTTCCACCCAGCGTTCCCCTATGTCTCCCGATAAAAATGATACCTCACTTGTGTGGGTAGGCTTAGCGCCCGCGACAGGATATACCCCAAAACACAACGTGTACACATCACAGAAAACAGAGCTGTTTTTAGCAAAGTGCCTACCTGTAGATTTTGGCCTCTAGCTCAGCCAGCACCTAGGGAAATCTACCAAACCTGTGCATTTTTTAAAACTAGAGACCTAGGGGAATCCAAGATGGGGTGACTTGTGGGGCTCTGACCAGGTTCTGTTACCCAGAATCCTTTGCAAACCTCAAATTTTGGCTAATAAAACGCATTTTCCTCACATTTCGGTGACAGAAAGTTCTGGAATCTGAGAGGAGCCACACATTTCCTTCCACCCAGCGTTCCCCCATGTCTACCGATAAAAATGACACCTCACTTGTGTGGGTAGGCCTAGCGGCCGTGACAGTAGACACCCCAAAACACAACGTGGACACATCCCATTTTTTGAAAGAAAACAGAGCTTTTTTTTGCAAAGTGCCTACCTGTAGATTTTGGCCTCTAGTTCAGCCGGCACCTGGACAAACCTACCAAACCTGTGTATTTTTTAAAACTAGACACCTAGGGGAATCCAAGATGGGATGACTTGTGGGGCTCTGACCAGGTTCTATTACCCAGAATCCTTTGCAAACCTCAAATTTTGGCTAAACAAAACAAATTTTCCTCATATTTCGGTGACAGAAAGTTCTGGAATCTGAGGGGAGCCACAAATTTCCTTCCACCCAGCGTTCCCCCATGTCTCCCGATAAAAATGATACCTCACTTGTGAGGGTAGGCCTAGCGCCCGCGACAGGATATAGCCCAAAACACATCGTGGACACATCACAGAAAACAGAGCTGTTTTTAGCAAAGTGCCTACCTGTAGATTTTGGCCTCTAGCTCAGCCGGCACCTAGGGAACCTACCAAACCTGTGCATTTTTTAAAACTAGAGACCTAGGGGAATCCAAGATGGGGTGACTTGTGGGGCTCTCACCAGGTTCTGTTACCCAGAATCCTTTGCAAACCTCAAATTTTGGCTAAAAAAACGCATTTTCCTAACATTTCGGTGACAGAAAGTTCTGGAATCTGAGAGGAGCCAAAGATTTCCTTCCACCCAGCGTTCCCCAAGACTCCCGATAAAAATGACACCTCACTTGTGTGGATAGGCCTAGCGGCCGTGACAGGAGACGCCCCAAAAACACAACGTGGACACATCCCTTTTTTTGAAAGAAAACAGAGCTTTTTTTTGCAAAGTACCTACCTGTAGATTTTGGCCTCTAGCTCAGCCGGCACCAAGGGAAACCTACTAAACCTGTGTATTTTTTAAAACGAGACACCTAGGGGAATCCAAGATGGGGTGACTTGTGGGGCTCTGACCAGGTTCTATTACCCAGAATCCTTTGCAAACCTCAAATTTTGGCTAAAAAAACAAATTTTCCTCACATTTCGGTGACAGAAAGTACTGGAATCTGAGAGGAGCCACAAATTTCCTTCCACCCAGCGTTCCCCCATGTCTCCCGATAAAAATTATACCTCACTTGTGTGGGTAGGCCTAGCGGCCGTGACAGGAGACGCCCCAAAACACAACGTGTACACATCCCATTTTTTGAAAGAAAACAGAGCTTTTTTTTGCAAAGTGCCTACCTGTAGATTTTGGCCTCTAGCTCAGCCGGCACCTGGGCAAACCTACCAAACCTGTGTATTTTTTAAAACTAGACACCTAGGGGAATCCAAGATGGGGTGACTTGTGGGGCTCTGACCAGGCTCTATTACCCAGAATCCTTTGCAAACCTCAAATTTTGGCTAAAAAAACAACTTTTCCTCACATTTCGGTGACAGAAAGTTCTGGAATCTGAGAGGAGCCACAAATTTCCTTCCACCCAGCGTTCCCCCATGTCTCCCGATAAAAATGATACCTCACTTGTGAGGGTAGGCCTAGCGCCCGCGACAGGATATAGCCCAAAACACAACGTGGACACATCACAGAAAACAGAGCTGTTTTTAGCAAAGTGCCTACCTGTAGATTTTGGCCTCTAGCTCAGCCGGCACCTAGGGAAACCTACCAAACCTGTGCATTTTTGAAAACTAGAGACCTAGGGGAATCCAAGATGGGGTGACTTGTGGGGCTCTGACCAGGTTCTGTTACCCAGAATCCTTTGCAAACGTCAAATTTTGGCTAAAAAAACGCAGGCCTGTATTTATACTTTTTGACGCTAAACTGCGCTAACGCAGTTTAGCGTCAAAAATTTTTGCGCCGGCTAACGCCATTCTGAAACGCCATGCGGGCGCCGTATTTATTGAATGGCGTTAGCCGGCGCAAGCAGACCGGCGCTGCCTGGTGTGCGTGGAAAAAAACCACGTACACCAGGCAGCGCCGGGGTAGGGGAAAATGGCGTTAGGGCGTCTTAAAAATGGTGCAAGTCAGGTTGACGCTAAAAAATCGCCTCCACTCGATTTGCGCCATTTTTAACGATGCCCAGACGCCATTTACATGACTCCTGTCTTAGTAAAGACAGGAGCCATTCCCCCTTGCCCAATGGCCATGCCCAGGGGACTTATGTCCCCTGGGCATGGTCATTGGGCATTGAGGCATGTAGGGGGGCACAAATCAGGCCCCCCTATGCCAAAAAAAAATAGAAAAAAAATAAAAATGTATACTTACCTGAACTTACCTGAATGTCCCTGGGATGGGTCCCTCCACCCTTGGGTGTCCTCCTGGGGTGGGCAAGGGTGGCAGGGAGGGTCCCTGGGGGGATGGGAGGGCAGCTGTGGGCTCATTTTGAGCCCACAGGTCCCTTAACGCCTGCCCTGACCCAGGCGTTAAAAAGAGGCGCAAATGTGGGGTTTTTTGCCCCGCCCACTCCCGGGCGTGATTTTTGCCCGGGAGTATAAATACGACGCATTTGCGTCGCAGTCATTTTTTTAGACGGGAACGCCTACCTTGCATCTCATTAACGCAAGGAAGGCGTTCACGCAAAAAAATGACGCTCATTCCTCATACTTTGGCGCTAGACGCGTCTAACGCCAAAGTATAAATATGGCGTTAATTTTGCGCCGAATTTGCGTCGAAAAAAATGACGCTAATTCGGCACAAACGGAGTATAAATATGCCCCGCATTTTCCTCACATTTCGGTGACAGAAAGTTCTGGAATCTGAGAGGAGCCAAAGATTTCCTTCCACCCAGCGTTCCCCAAGACTCCCGATAAAAATGGCACCTCACTTGTGTGGGTAGGCCTAGCGGCCGTGACAGGAGACGCCCCAAAACACAACGTGGACACATCCCATTTTTTGAAAGAAAACAGAGCTTTTTTTTGCAAAGTGCCTACCTGTAGATTTTGGCCTCTAGCTCAGCAGGCACCTAGGGAAACCTACTAAACATGTGTATTTTTTAAAACTAGACACCTAGGGGAATCCAAGATGGGGTGACTTGTGGGGCTTTGACCAGGTTCTATTACCCAGAATCCTTTGCAAACCTCAAATTTTGGCTAAAAAAAAAAAAATTCCTCACATTTCGGTGACAGAAAGTTCTGGAATCTGAGAGAAGCCACAAATTTCCTTCCACCCAGTGTTCCCCTATGTCTCCCGATAAAAATGATACCTCACTTGTGTGGGTAGGCCTAGCGCCCGCTACAGGATATACCCCAAAACACAACGTGTACACATCACAGAAAACAGAGCTGTTTTTAGCAAAGTGCCTACCTGTAGATTTTGGGCTCTAGCTCAGCCGGCACCTGGGGAAACCTACTAAACCTGTGTATTTTTTAAAACTAGACACCTAGGGGAATCCAAGATGGGGTGACTTGTGGGGCTCTGGCCAGGTTCTATTAACCAGAATCCTTTGCAAACTTCAAATTTTGGCTAAAAAAACGCATTTTCCTCACATTTCGGTGACAGAAAGTTCTGGAATCTGAGAGGAGCCAAAGATTTCCTTCCACACAGCGTTCCCCCAAGTCTCCCAATAAAAATGATACCTCACTTGTGTGGGTAGGCCTAGCGTCCGCGACAGGATATACCCCAAAACACAACGTGGACACATCACAGAAAACAGAGCTCTTTTTAGCAAAGTGCCTACCTGTAGATTTTGGCCACTAGCTCAGCAGGCACCTAGGGAAACCTACCAAACCTGTGCATTTTTAAAACTAGAGACCTAGGGGAATCCAAGATGGGGTGACTTGTGGGGCTCTGAACAGGTTCTGTTACCCAGAATCCTTAGCAAACCTCAGATTTTGGCAAAAGAAACACATTTTCCTCACATTTCGGTGACAGAAAGTTCTGGAATCTGATAGGAGCCAAAGATTTCCTTCCACCCAGCGTTCCCCAAGACTCCTGATAAAAATGACACCTCACTTGTGTGGGTAGGCCTAACGGCCATGACAGGAGACGCCCCAAAACACAACGTGGACACATCCCATTTTTTGAAAGAAAACAGAGCTTTTTTTTGCAAAGTGCCTACCTGTAGATTTTGGCCTCTAGCTCAGCCGGCACCTAGGGAAACCTACTAAACCTGTGTATTTTTAAAAACTATACACCTAGGGGAATCCAAGATGGGGTGACTTGTGGGGCTCTGACCAGGTTCTATTACCCAGAATCCTTTGCAAACCTCAAATTTTGGCTAAAAAAACAAATTTTCCTCACATTTCGGTGACAGAAAGTTCTGGAATCTGAGAGAAGCCACAAATTTCCTTCCACCCAGTGTTCCCCTATGTCTCCCGATAAAAATGATACCTCACTTGTGTGGGTAGGCATAGCGCCCGCAACAGGATATACCCCAAAACACAACGTGTACACATCACAGAAAACAAAGCTGTTTTTAGCAAAGTGCCTACCTGTAAATTTAGGCCTCTTGCTCAGCCGTCACCTAGGGAAACCTACTAAACCTGTGTATTTTTTAAAACTTGACACCAAGGGAATCCAAGATGGGGTGACTTATGGGGCTCTGACCAGGTTCTATTACCCAGAATCCTTTGCAAACCTCAAATTTTGGCTAAAAAAACAAATTTTCCTCACATTTCGGTGTCAGAAAGTTCTGGAATCTGAGAGAAGCCACAAATTTCCTTCCACCCAGCGTTCCCCTATGTCTCCCGATAAAAATGGTACCTCACTTGTGTGGGTAGGCCTAGCGCCCGCGACAGGATATACCCCAAAACACAACGTGTACACATCACAGAAAACAGAGCTGTTTTTAGCAAAGTGCCTACCTGTAGATTTTGGCCTCTAGCTCAGCCGGCACCAAGGGAAACCTACCAAACCTGTGCATTTTTAAAAACTAGAGACCTAGGGGAATCCAAGATGGGGTGACTTGTGGGGCTCTGACCAGGTTCTGTTACCCAGAATCCTTTGCAAACCTCAAATTTTGGCTAATAAAACGCATTTTCCTCACATTTCGGTGAGAGAAAGTTCTGGAATCTGAGAGGAGCCACAAATTTCCTTCCACCCAGCGTTCCCCCATGTCTCCCGATAAAAATGATACCTCACTTGTGTGGGTAGGCCTAGCGGCCGTGACAGGAGACGCCCCAAAACACAACGTGGACACATCCCATTTTTTGAAAGAAAACAGAGCTTTTTTTTGCAAAGTGCCTTCCTGTAGATTTTGGCCTCTAGCTCAGCCGGCACCTGGGCAAACCTACCAAACCAGTGTATTTTTTAAAACTAGACACCTAGGGGAATCCAAGATGGGGTGACTTGTGGGGCTCTGACCAGGTTCTATTACCCAGAATCCTTTGCAAACCTCAAATTTTGGCTAAAAAAACTAATTTTCCTCACGTTTCGGTGACAGAAAGTTCTGGAATCTGAGAGGAGCCACAAATTTCCTTCCACCCAGCGTTCCCCCATGTCTCCCGATAAAAATGATACCTCACTTGTGTGGGTAGGCCTAGCGCCCGCGACAGGATATACCCCAAAACACAACGTGTACACATCACAGAAAACAGAGCTGTTTTAGCAAAGTGCCTACCTGTAGATTTTGGCCTCTAGCTCAGCCGACTCCAAGGGAAACCTACCAAACCTGTGCATTTTTAAAAACTAGAGACCTAGGGGAATCCAAGATGGGGTGACTTGTGGGGCTCTGACCAGGTTCTGTTACCCAGAATCCTTTGCAAACCTCAAATTTTGGCTAATAAAACGCATTTTCCTCACATTTCGGTGACAGAAAGTTCTGGAATCTGAGAGGAGCCAAAGATTTCCTTCCACACAGCGTTCCCCCAAGTCTCCCAATAAAAATGATACCTCACTTGTGTGGGTAGTCCTAGTGGCAGCGACAGGAGATGCCCCAAAACACAACATGGACACATCCCATTTTTTGAAAGAAAACAGAGCTGTTTTTTGCAAAGTGCCTACCTGTAGATTTTGGCCTCTAGCTCAGCCGGCACCTAGGGAAACCTACTAAACCTGTGCATTTTTGAAAACTAGAGACCTAGGGGAATCCAAGATGGGGTGACTTGTGGGGCTCTGACCAGGTTCTATTACCCAGAATCCTTTGCAAACCTCACATTTTGGCTAAAAAAATGCATTTTCCTCACATTTCGGTGACAGAAAGTTCTGGAATCTAAGAGGAGCCACAAATGTCCTTCCACCCAGCGTTCCCCCAAGTCTCCCGATAAAAATTATACCTCACTTGTTTGGGTAGGCCTAGTGACCGTGTCAGGATATACCCCAAAACACAACGTGGACACATCACAGAAAACAGAGCTCTTTTTAGCAAAGTGCCTACCTGTAGATTTTGGCCTCTAGCTCAGCAGGCACCTAGGGAAACCTACCAAACCTGTGCATTTTTTAAAACTAGAGACCTAGGGGAATCCAAGATGGGGTGACTTGTGGGGCTCTGAACAGGTTCTGTTACCCAGAATCCTTAGCAAACCTCAGATTTTAGCAAAAAAAACACATTTTCCTCACATTTCGGTGACTGAAAGTTCTGGAATCTGAGAGGAGCCACAAATTTCCTTCCACCCAGTGTTCCCCTATGTCTCCCGATAAAAATGATACCTCACTTGTGTGGGTAGGCATAGCGCCCGCGACAGGATATACCCCAAAACACAACGTGTACACATCACAGAAAACAAAGCTGTTTTTAGCAAAGTGCCTACCTGTAAATTTAGGCCTCTTGCTCAGCCGTCACCTAGGGAAACCTACTAAACCTGTGTATTTTTTAAAACTAGACACCTAGGGGAATCCAAGATGGGGTGACTTGTGGGGCTCTGACCAGGTTCTGTTACCCAGAATCCTTTGCAAACCTCAAATTTTGGCTAATAAAACGCATTTTCCTCACATTTCGGTGAGAGAAAGTTCTGGAATCTGAGAGGAGCCACAAATTTCCTTCCACCCAGCGTTCCCCCATGTCTCCCGATAAAAATGATACCTCACTTGTGTGGGTAGGCCTAGCGGCCGTGACAGGAGACGCCCCAAAACACAACGTGGACACATCCCATTTTTTGAAAGAAAACAGAGCTTTTTTTTGCAAAGTGCCTTCCTGTAGATTTTGGCCTCTAGCTCAGCCGGCACCTGGGCAAACCTACCAAACCAGTGTATTTTTTAAAACTAGACACCTAGGGGAATCCAAGATGGGGTGACTTGTGGGGCTCTGACCAGGTTCTATTACCCAGAATCCTTTGCAAACCTCAAATTTTGGCTAAAAAAACAAATTTTCCTCACGTTTCGGTGACAGAAAGTTCTGGAATCTGAGAGGAGCCACAAATTTCCTTCCACCCAGCGTTCCCCCATGTCTCCCGATAAAAATGATACCTCACTTGTGTGGGTAGGCCTAGCGCCCGCGACAGGATATACCCCAAAACACAACGTGTACACATCACAGAAAACAGAGCTGTTTTAGCAAAGTGCCTATCTGTAGATTTTGGCCTCTAGCTCAGCCGGCACCTAGGGAAACCTACTAAACCTGTGCATTTTTGAAACCTAGAGACCTAGGGGAATCCAAGATGGGGTGACTTGTGGGGCTCTGACCAGGTTCTATTACCCAGAATCCTTTGCAAACCTCACATTTTGGCTAAAAAAATGCATTTTCCTCACATTTCGGTGACAGAAAGTTCTGGAATCTGAGAGGAGCCACAAATGTCCTTCCACCCAGCGTTCCCCCAAGTCTCCCGATAAAAATTATACCTCACTTGTTTGGGTAGGCCTAGCGACCGCGACAGGATATACCCCAAAACACAACGTAGACACATCACAAAAAATAGAGCTCTTTTTAGCAAAGTGCCTACCTGTAGATTTTGGCCTCTAGCTCAGCAGGCACCTAGGGAAACCTACCAAACCTGTGCATTTTTGAAATCTAGAGACCTAGGGGAATCCAAGATGGGGTGACTTGTGGGGCTCTGAACAGGTTCTGTTACCCACAATCCTTAGCAAACCTCAGATTTTAGCAAAAAAAACACATTTTCCTCACATTTCGGTGACTGAAAGTTCTGGAATCTGAGAGAAGCCAAAGATTTCCTTCCACCCAGCGTTCCCCAAGACTCCCGATAAAAATGACACCTCACTTGTGTGGGTAGGCCTAGTGGCCATGACAGGAGACGCCCCAAAACACAACGTGGACACATCCCATTTTTTGAAAGAAAACATAGCTTTTTTTTGCAAAGTGCCTACCTGTAGATTTTGGCCTCTAGCTCAGCCGGCACCTAGGGAAACCTACTAAACCTGTGTATTTTTTAAAACTAGACACCTAGGGGAATCCAAGATGGGGTGACTTGTGGGGCTCTGACCAGGTTCTATTACCCAGAATCCTTTGCAAACCTCAAATTTTTGCTAAAAAACAAATTTTCCTCACATTTCGGTGACAGAAAGTTCTGGTATCTGAGAGAAGCCACAAATTTCCTTCCACCCAGTGTTCCCCTATGTCTCCCGATAAAAATGATACCTCACTTGTGTGGGTAGGCCTAGCGCCCGCGACAGGATATACCCCAAAACACAACGTGTACACATCACAGAAAACAAAGCTGTTTTTAGCAAAGTGCCTACCTGTAGATTTTGGCCTCTAGCTCAGCCGGCACCTAGGGAAACCTACTAAACCTGTGTATTTTTTAAAACTAGACACCTAGGGGAATCCAAGATGGGGTGACTTGTGGGGCTCTGACCAGGTTCTATTACCCAGAATCCTTTGCAAACCTCAAATTTTGGCTAAAAAACAAATTTTCCTCACATTTCGGTGACAGAAAGTTCTGGAATCTGAGAGGAGCCAAAGATTTCCTTCCACACAGCGTTCCCCCATGTCTCCCGATAAAAATGATACCTCACTTGTGTGGGTAGTCCTAGTGGCAGCGACAGGAGATGCCCCAAAACATAACATGGACACATCCCATTTTTTGAAAGAAAACAGAGCTTTTTTTTGCAAAGTGCCTACCTGTAGATTTTGGCCTCTAGCTCAGCCGGCACCTAGGGAAACCTACTAAACCTGTGTATTTTTTAAAACTAGACACCTAGGGGAATCCAAGATGGGGTGACTTGTGGGGCTCTGACTAGGTTCTATTACACAGAATCCTTTGCAAACCTCAAATTTTGGCTAAAAAAACAAATTTTCCTCACATTTCGGTGACAGAAAGTTCTGGAATCTGAGAGGAGCCACAAATTTCCTTCCACCCAGCGTTCCCCCATGTCTCCCGATAAAAATGATACCTCACTTGTGTGGGTAGGCCTAGCGGCCGAGACAGGAGACGCCCCAAAACACAATGTGGACACATCCAATTTTTTGAAAGAAAACAGAGCTGTTTTTAACAAAGTGCCTACCTGTAGATTTTAGCCTCTAGCTCAGCCGGCACCTAGGGAAACCTACTAAACCTGTGCATTTTTTAAAACTAGAGACCTAGGGGAATCCAAGATGGGGTGACTTGTGGGACTCTGACCAGGTTCTGTTACCCAGAATCCTTTGCAAACCTCAAATTTTGGCTAAAAAAACACATTTTCCTCACATTTCGGTGACAGAAAGTTCTGGAATCTGAGAGGAGCCACAAATTTCCTTCCACCCTGCGTTCCCCCTAGTCTCCCGATAAAAATGATACCTCACTTGTGTGGGTAGGCCTAGCGGCCGTGACAGGAGACGCCCCAAAACACAACGTGGACACATCCCATTTTTTTAAACAAAACAGAGCTGTTTTTTGCAAAGTGCCTACCTGTAGATTTTGGCCTCTAGCTCAGCCGGCACCTAGGGAAACATACCAAACCTGTGCATTTTTTAAAACTAGAGACCTAAGGGAATCCAAGATGGCGTGACTTGTGGGGCTCTGACCAGGTTCTGTTACCCAGAATCCTTTGCAAACCTCAGATTTTGGCTAAAAAAACACATTTTCCTCACATTTCAGTTGCAGAAAGTTCTGGAATCTGAGAGGAGTCACAGATTTCCTTCCACCCAGCGTTCCCCCATGTCTCCCGATAAAAATGATACCTCACTTGTGTGGGTAGGCCTGGTGCCCGCAACAGGATATAGCCCAAAACACAACGTGGACACATCACAGAAAACAGAGCTGTTTTTAGCAAAGTGCCTACCTGTAGATTTTGGCCTTTAGCTCACCTGGCACCTAGGGAAACCTACCAAACCTGTGCATTTTTGAAAACTAGAGACCTAGGGGAATCCAAGATGGGGTGACTTGTGGGGCTCTGACCAGGTTCTGTTACCGAGAATCCTTTGCAAACCTCAAATTTTGGCTAAAAAAATGCATTTCCCTCACATTTCGGTGACAGAAAGTTCTGGAATCTGAGAGGAGCCAAAGATTTCCTTCCACCCAACGTTCCCCAAGACTCCCGATAAAAATGACACCTCAATTGTGTGGGTAGGCCTAGCGGCCGTGACAGAAGACGCCCCAAAACACAACGTGGACA